>NC_090265.1:235893809-237254643 GCF_040414725.1 Anabrus simplex
TCTTTTTCAGGTAGCCTATCTACTTGGGCTTAGTGTTTCATAAAATTTTTTAACATGTTTGGCAGACTGAAACACTTTACATTATAGATACTATAGATTGTTTTCGTTTCCCTTCATTCCTTATTCACGTTACGTGTTTTTGTTGTATTCTGTCTGTAGTCTGTCAAATCAGTACTCATCTACTTTTCCTTTCACTGATGCATGCACGGTTTGAGCTATTGTTTGAAAGATTAATATACCGGGCAAGTTGGTCGTGCAGCTTTGTGTTTGCATCCAGGAGATAGTGGTTTCAAACCCCACGTCAGCACCCCTGAATATGGTTTTCCGTTGTTTCTGATTTCACACCAGGCAAATGCTGTGGTCACGGCCGCTTTTTCCCCCCACTCCTAGGCCTTTTTTTTACCATTGTCGCTATAAGACCTATGTGTGTCGGTGCAACATAAAGCAAAATTGTGACAGAAATATTAATATAAAGAGTGGATCAATAGGAGGAGAGGAAGGTAAATGAGTGTATTACTCTCACACTTTTTAGTGATAGATGGACATCCTAGTGCTGAATCAGTCGACCTCGGCAATCTTCAAGATTCCTAACGGCAACCTTTGAAACACAAACTATGAATCGCTTATGCATCGCTGTGCGACATCTGGTATATACTTTACGTACTAGTACTGTTGTTTACACAGCAAAGCTAAACTACAGAATTCATGCTAGGAACAAGATTCGCATCGAGAAATGTTATATAATGTGAATGTGACACAGTTGTTGGCTTAAGGTAAGATTTAGAAAATTCATATCGATCGATCATATTATCGATTCAATTCAGATTTCATTCCCATTCCATTGGCAGTATTACCGGAACCGGGAGAGCTCCCTTCTTACTCCTCAACCCCATACACAAATCTGTCACAAAAAAGTTGCGAGTAATAGATGTGTCATGTGAATGTTATGGAAAAATGAGACATCAGATCAAAAATTAGATGTATGGCTTGTCAGGCGTTTGCTCTATTAACCAGCATTTCGTCTTAGGTCCGACACTAGACTCTTCACAGTGAGATGGGGAGTCTTATCTCCCGTATGCAGTTATCAGACTGTGCCTCATAAAAGGCTTCTGATAAGTTCACCTGCATACACCCCAGCATCAGTGGGTAAGGTCTGACACATCCCACTCTGAAGAGTCTAGTGTCGGACCTAAGACGAAATGCTGGTTAATAGAGCAAACGCCTGAAAAGCCATACATCTAATTTTTGATCTGATTTTGATATGCTCTATTGGTGGAAAAATATCTAATTCCCTCCATGGGAACTTAGAATTTCCATTTAAAAATGAGACAGTCGGGGAAGGAATATGTGTTGTGTCCATATAAACAAGGTACCACCAGCTGGGACGCAGGAAAACTCCTTGAAAAGTTCCTGTGACAGAGCTGTAGATCTGGAGATAACGATGGTTACCGAATCTGAAGCTGTCTTGAGGGCTCTATTCATGATAGTGTTCCATGGCTGCAAAACTAGCATGTAGATTGTAATGGTGTACAGGGAATGGACATCCAATTTCAACTGCCATTCTATCAACAGCCTATTTGTTAAGGACCTCCACCCAACTCAATCAGTCACTACTGATCTGCATTTAGGGCAGTCGCCCAGGTGGCAGATTCCTCATTTGTTGCTTTCCTAGCCCTTTCCTAAATTATTGCAAAGAAATTGGAAATGTACTGAACTTCTCCATTGGTAAGTTATTCCAATCCCTAACTCCCCTTCCTATAAACAAATATTTGCCCCAATTTGTCCCCTTTAATTCGAACTTTATCTTACTTTTAAAGACAGCACTCAAACTTTTTCGTCTACTGATGTCATTCCACTCCATCTCTCGACTGACAGCTTGGAACATACCACTTAGTCGAGCAGCTCGTCTCCCTTCTCCCAGGTCTTCCCAGCCCAGACTTTGCAACATTTTTGTAATGCTACTCTTTTGTTGGAAATCACCCTGAACAAGTCGAGCTGCTTTTCTTTGGATTTTTTCCAGTTCTTGAATCAAGTAATCCTGGTGAGGGTCCCATACACTGGAATCATACTCTAGTTGGGGTCTTACCAGAGACTTATATGCCTAATCCTTTACATCCTTCCTACAACCCCTAAATACCCTCATAACCATGTGCAGAGATCTGTACTCTTACAATCATATTTATGTGATTACCCCAATGAAGATATTTATTATATTAAGACCTAGGTACTTACAATGATCTCCAAAGGGACCTTTCATCCCATCAGCTCAGTGATTAAAACTGAGAGGACTTTTCCTGTTTGTGAAACTGACACCTGACTTTTAACCCTGTTTATCATCATACCATTGCCTACTGTCCATCTCACAACATTATCAAGGTCATTTTGCAGTTGCTCACAATGTTGTAACTTATTTATTACTCTGTACAGAATAACATCATCTCTGCAAAAACTTTATCTCTGATTCCACTTCTTTACACATATCATTGATATATATAAGAAAACATAAAGGTCCAATAATACTGCCTTGAGGATTTCCCCTCTTAATTATTACATGGTCAGTTAAGCTTGGGCCGGGCTGAGTGGCAGGTTCGATCCTGGCTCAGTCCGGTGGTACTTGAAGGTGCTCAAATACGTCAGCCTCGTGTCGGTAGATTTACTGGCACGTAAAAGAACTCCTGCGGGACTAAATGCCGGCACTTCGGTGTCTCCGAAGACTGTAAAAGTAGTTAGTGGGACGTAAACCAAATAACATTAATTAAGCTTGGCCTACTCTAATTCTCTGAGTTCCATTTTCTAGAAACATAGCCACCCATTTTGTCACTCTTTTGTCAAGTCAAGTTGCACTCATTTTTGCAAATAGTCTTCCATGATCTGCCCTATCAAATGGCTTAGATAGATCAATCGAAGTACAATCCAATTGACCTCCTGAATCCAGGATATCTGCTATATTTTGCTGGAATCCTACAAGTTGAGCTTCAGTGGAATAACCTTTCCTAAACCCAAACACTAAAATTTGTATGATCACCAATTATGCTTGCCATCATGTTACCTTTAGCTGACTTCTTTGCTAGATTCAATTTCCTAGTAAGTCCGTTCAATTTCTCCTTGCTTCCACAGCCATTTCTATCTCTATTTCTTTCAAACCTGCACCTCCTTCTTAGTCTCTTTACTTCTATGTTATAATATAGTGGATCTTTACCATTCCTTACCACCTTTAAAGGTACAAACATATTTTCACATTCCTTAACAATTGCTTTAAACCCATCCCAGAGTCTGTTTACATTTTTATTTACCGTTTTCCACCGATGATATTTCCTTTTTTGAAACTCCCTCATGTCTGTTTTGTCAGCCATATGGTGCTGCCTAACGATCCTACTTTTAAGACCTTCCTTTCTATCACATTTATTTTTAACTACGACAAAAACAGCTTCGTGATCACTAATACCATTTATTACTTCGGTTTCTCTATAGAGCTCATCTGGTTTTACCAGCACCACGTCCAGAATATTCTTCCCTATAGTGGATTCCATCACTTTCTGAATCATGTGTAATGAATCAGCTGTCCTTCCCATATTCACTTACAGTATTTGCCATTTGTTGGTCATGCTTCCTGTTGTTCACATTATCTCCTCCTCAGTTTCCTTCTAAATATCACCACCATGCTCCATAATGCCTAGCCTATTATAACTTGTCCAGCTTGGCTTAACAACCACCTTACTAGCATTCTATACTCTTTGAGTTACCAGTACTGCTTTTGTCACTGGCATGACATTCGCCTTCCTCACCATATGGGAAAGAATAATGGGTTCTGAAAATGTATTTCAGGTGTGTGGCATTGTAAGAAAGTGAAAAGTGACCAAAAGAAAATAGTGAAGTCTTTAGAATGTAGTGTTTAGATGAGATGTAATGGAATGCAGTTGATGAGAAGAACATAGGTTGGGAAAGTGTATGCTTCCTCTGTGAATCATTAGATCATTTTACCTTTGGATCCCAAAATTGCTACTTTAAACCTGGCTGAGATAGTTCCTTTGAAGGGCAGAAGTATGTCTTGTCTACAGTTCTTGGTTGGCATGTCACAGATCTGTGGTATCACATTCGATGACCTTACAAAATTTTATTAAATTGAGTAACAGGTTGCTCAGTAGAAGTCTTGTTTGTTTTCCATCTGATGGAGTAAAATTGGAACATCAAAATTGACATGCAGTCAGTCTAAATGGTGTTGAATCAAAATAAAAAGGTAGTTAAGGCTGAATGATGATGATGATGATGATTATTATTATTATTATTATTATTATTATTATTATTATTATTATTATTATTATTATTATTATTATTATTTATATCCTCCTCCTGCATGCTTTTAGAGTTTTACTAGCTGATCTACCTGTGCTTCGCTACGGAATTCTACATTGTATACAGAATTCTAGGTTAGGTAGTGTACACGTTGTGAGCAAGATTGTATTAAATTGCAAAACTCTTAACGTTACTCTAGAAACGTGATGGCGATGTCACCAAACATCTTTTCTCATATGAAATTAGGGAATTTTCACTCTAATGGTAGACCCGCTTGCATACCATCAGTCACAATAAGGTTGGGAAGCTTTCATTTTAATGGTAGACACTCACTCACCACCTGCCTTTTTACATCCTCAGAAAGACTGTCTTAACTGGTTTTCCCAACCGAAATGAACAAACATTACAGTGTCGTCAGTAGGAATGGCGCAATTAAAAGCAATGCTTTCATATGAAATACTCGATCAAATCACAAACCACACATTTTCTCATTTTTAACGAACAGGTCTAAGCTCCCGATATTACAGTCCAAAGTTTCAGAGCTGGGATGACCAAGCCGCAGATAGCCGTGATCCATGAACACTCTTCGTCTTCTTTTCGGTGGAGAGGAGGTCGAATAGTGGAGACTCCTAGGGCAAAAATCCTAGGAGTACCCGATGAGTCGGTAAATATCAATTCACTATACTGGCAGTGGAAAAATCTATCTGACTTGCGGAGGCAAATTTCTCCTCCAAGCCAGAGGAGAAACCCCCTCTTCCCTGCTAATTTGGAATAATTTGAATGTAGAATTTAATAAAAGTGAGGAGGAAGAAGCTTAAGAAACGGCTCTTTTCAGTGTTGAATTTTGAGTCATTTAGTGAATTGTGGTGCTATATACTACTACTACTACTACAGCCTCTGCCTTAAATATGCACACAGCTCATTCAAAACAGCGCGTCAGAGTGGGGATCGAACAGCTGGAATACTATGATGAACTGGTGTGTTACGTACCAGCTGTATCAGAAAATGTATGAACCAGAGGAATGGCATCCTAAAGAAGAAAGTTTTCTAACTCCCCGGCTATTTTCCGCCAGTAATCAGTCGGGCTATTATACTTGGTACGCAGCAGTAATCCCATCTATCGAAGTTGAGAGGCAGCATAAGAGATAAAGAACACCGCCACTAAAAATGGTCAATGTAATGTTATTGTTCATCAATGTTATGCGCTTTCGATATTGTAGGCCTTCACATTTAGTTTTCTTCCGACTCTGAAATACCACTCCTATCATAGTCGTTACGGTAAAACTGAATAAAATATACATGGTCGGAAATTGTATTCTCTGTAACATTTGTTATGTAGTACGTTTCGATAGGACCAATAACATAGGTATTTAAAAATGAAATTTTAGGCTGCTTCCCCTAAACTACAATTTAATCCTGTTTGAATAAAATTGTTTATAGCTTAGACTGTAGTTTCTTATTTGCCGTGTCTAAATACCGATTTTCATTAAATTCTGTTAACCCATTTTCTCGTGGGTCAGCGTTGATATGGACTTAGCAACAAAATTCATGAATATCTGTGTTATCATAGCCGGTACGGTAAAAATGTATCAGACATAAATGGTCGGAAATTTAATTCTATATGACTTTCGTTATGTAGTATTTATCGATACAACCACTAATAATGTAAATATTTCAGAATTAAATTTTAGGCCTTCCCCAAAGTACTATTTCACTTAGCGTGAATAAAATTATTTATAGCCTAGATTGTGGCGACTTATTTCCCAACTTTGCATACCGATTTTTATTAAATTCTCTTCAGCTGTTTTCTAGTAATGTGTGTACAGACAGACAGACAGACAGACAGACAGAAATTCCGGAAAAGTAAAAATTGCATTTCCTTTTTACTGTGGACATGACCGGTACAGAAATACCATTCTTTTCAAATTCTGAACAATGTACAGACAAGACTCTTATTTTATATGCTGTATATTGATTGTGAAATTGTATTAAGCTATTCCCACTAGTCAAATAAAACACCTCCATTTCATCACCAGGGCAGTCATAACTGCAGTTGAGTTATTCTCCTTTTCTGTGCAGTTTTTTTTATACTGTATGATATAGCCAATTACCAATTAGTGAATGAGGTTTTATTTTAACTTTCTTGTCATAATACTTGTTTAATTTGATAATGGGCCTAATGTATTTGTAATTTTCGCAGAGGACTTTAGAAAGAGAAGTTCGCAAGTGCGCCATATTGATAATCTGGACAGATTGTGATAGAGAGGGGGAAAATATTGGGTTTGAAATCATCCAAGTGTGTACTGCTGTGAAAAACAATCTCCAGGTCTACAGGTGAGTTGAAATTCATATTGAATAGAACACTCAATAATCAGCATTTTGACAGCACTTCTATTCCATTTTCCTCACGTGCATGCACCACACACACACACACACACTGTGCTGTAATACAGTTCTATCCTATCTCTTCGTCTCCTTCACATGAGCTCATTTAGCTCAATTTCCAGTGTGACATGTCCTCCTTCATAGATATATTAATACTTTCATTTTTATTTACCTGTTTCCTGATTTTGCCACTCACAAGAAGACTTTTGAAACGTATCTCCACTGATTTGATACATTTTCCATATACTTGCAGGCCATGATAAGAACTTTCACGATTTCAAATTAAAATTCACCCCATTCCAAGAAAACGGAATCTGAATATTTGAAGAGTGTTTCACAAGACCAGCATGTGACACATTTGCACAATGAACACGGAGCACAATAAGCAAGCTCACTGCATTACAATCTCATGATGCATGGGTTGAATCTTGCTTCTGTGATGTTTTTGTTGCTAATATTCACAAGCCTGTGATATTTTCTTAATGTTTGCGTTATAATCCTTTCTCCAAACATAAAACGAAAATGGCTCAAATGCTGGGTATTCCATTGTGATACTCTGCATATCTTTAATGAGTTTGCGATGCAAATAACGTATAAACGGAACGTTAAAACAAACCCACCAAAATAGTACAGAGGGGAGGTTCAATCTGGAACACGAGCTTGTGAAGCAGAGACTTTCTTCGTTGTGATGCACGTTCGTTGTGCAAGTGTGTCGTGTGTTGGTCTTGTGAAGCACACTCAAAATATTCAGATTCCATTTTCTTCGAATTGGGTGGAAGTTGAGCCTTGTAATTTGAGTTCTTGCCGTGGCCTGCATGTATAGTGAAAATGGATCAAATCACTGGGGGCACGTTGTCAAGGTATTCATGTAAGTAATAAGTGTAGGCTATTTCTTTTATTGTTACCTATTTAGTGTTAATGGTTTCTCCCTTTTTTTTTTTTTTTTTTTTCTTTTTTTCTTTTTTTTTTTTTTTTTTTTTTTTACTAATACTGAAGAATATTTTTTATTGTGTCATACATAAATCTTTTTTATTGTCTGACTTTTCTCTTGTAGGGCAAAGTTCTCAGAAATTACTCGTCAGTCTGTTACTCGAGCTATACAGAATTTAGTGAGGCCAGATAAAAAGATAAGTGATGCAGTTGACGTCAGGCAAGAACTAGATTTGCGGATAGGTAAGTGGTCTTATTTCTGTGACATCTCTTTTCTCATTTCTTACTTTGCCCACAGTTCCTGTTATTCAACTTTTCCTCATTTTCATTTCTTGACACTCGTACCTTTCATATATCTCATATCTCTAGTCTATAATATTCTTGGTTTCTCATGTTCTCTACCAGCTCTGATTTTTCTTATATGAGATGTATGAGGCTGAAGGATTTTTGAAATTTAGAAATCACTTTAGAGGTTAGTTTCACTGAAAGCAGTCTTTCCTTAAAGGTGTGTGAATACACTTTAAAAATCATTCTTGGTAGAAATTCAATTTGTGCAGTATAAGTTTTATAACATTTTTGAAGGATTTGAAATGTTACAAATCTTATGTGGAATATCTTGGAGAGGAGGGATGTGTTCACTGCGACAGCCAGGGACACATTACACCGCCAGCCCCCATATTTACTTTTAAAACTTAATATAGAGTGAAACCTCGTTAGTACTCTACCCCGCCTGCGTTCAAGCCGATGTAAGGAGTTCCCGGTCAGCTTCTCAGGGGAATGTCATAGTTTCATTTAATTTAATGTAGGATCCGAGAAAGACCATCTTCCTGTCGCCTCGAAATTTCATATCACCAATCACAATCCTGCCAATGGTCGTCTCCATCCGACACACCTTGGCAATGAGTCAGATTGTAAATATGGAACCTTAATTCTATCCATCTTATTCTAATCATAATCCTTATAAATAATAGACCCAATTAATTATTATTTCTACTTATTTATTAAATATAATAATGTGAAGAAAAGAAAAGCTGTGGGAAGAGAACAGTGCAGTCCTGTACAAGTCATTCTGTCTGATAACACAAACATCCACTGAAAATTCTCATCTGTACAATAATCCTTTGTATTTACATTTCATGTCCTTCATAATCATAATTGAAATAGGTTCCTTTGAATTACACTGGTCATTTATCCTCTAAACTTGACGTTACTCAAGATTCAAAATCTACTTTCCTCACTTAAATCTTTGGTCTACTCCTCTGTCAGAAAATTGGAGTTTTACATCACTAGTTTAATGCCCTACCTAAAGTATAATCTATTTCGATTGACCAATCTGATGATTAGATGTTGATTCCTATAGGGAATCTGAAATATTTGTTCCGAATGAGTAAATTTATAATACCAATATAAATGGTCCGTTATTGGACATTATAAATTTTCCAGCTAACTCATTCCTGGTTGCCAGCGTTTTGCCCTCGTGTGCTAGGCTGGGCTCATCAGTTGGTACCTAGCACATCTACCAAGACGCTGGCGAGTGCATACCGGGAGGCCTCCCAATAACGGACCATTTATATTGGTGACCAATCTGAACCTAAATTGTTCTTCATCACATAATTCTGATGTTCATATCTGAATCTCATTATTTGTCATCTTTATTGTATGAAATTTTACTAACTGAAACTCTATCATTTGCAATTTTATCATATGGAACTTTGTTATTTGGTGTTTTATTATCTGGAATCTTATTATTACTTTCGTTAACTTTTGAGTTTCGGAATGCTCGATAAGTTTTTCATACACAGCCACTATCTGCTGTTCTAAATTTATCATTGCCAAATGAAATATATATACACCTATCCTCTATGTTTTAAAATTCATATGTCACATTAGCTAACTACATTATGCCAGACCGGGCGAGTTGGCCGTGCGCGTAGAGGCGCGCGGCTGTGAGCTTGCATCCAGGAGATAGTAGGTTCGAATCCCACTATCGGCAGCCCTGAAAATGGTTTTCCGTGGTTTCCCATTTTCACACCAGGCAAATGCTGGGGCTGTACCTTAATTAAGGCCACGGCCGCTTCCTTCCAACTCCTAGGCCTTTCCCATCCCATCGTCGCCATAAGACCTATCTGTGTCGGTGCGACGTAAAGCCCCTAGCAAAAAAAAAAAAAAAAAAAAAACATTATGCCAGGCCTATCTTCCATTAACCATAAGTTAGCATTAGAATCCAAATATGTGCCGTTATGTATTATGCTTTCTTCCTTGTAAATTATTAGCTAACCTCTATAAGTATTCAGTTGTGATATTTACTGAATTGTATCATGACCTCAGTCTTAACTTTATTTGGGAAGGAGAAACTCTAAATATGTCGATTATTCCTACTATAAATCCTTACATCAACACCTGTTACACATATGGAGGCTATCAACTGACTATTGTTCATTACTACGTGTTTGTGTTTCATATGGGAATCCGCTGTGATCTTACTCATATACTTTCTGGACATAAATCTTGCTATACAGTGATTATTCGTTACAATCCTATTCTCATGTGTCATTTAATTTCGCAGTGCCTTCTTCTTTCTTCATAATTCTCGACGCATACACATTCGTATCTTTACATTTCCATAATACACATAAAATAAATACAAAATTTAATCCACCTACTCAATACTTAACAATCATGCGATGGTTATAAAAACATTACGATATACTATTACAAGGTACTAGTTTTGGTCCTATTAGGGCCATCATCAGCCTAGCCAAGATACATATGTGTATACCATAGTCCTAAAACAGAGTTGTGCGGTGAGATGAAAGATGAAAGAATGGACTGGGGATGTGGTGGAATGATGTACATATACAATGGTGAATATATAAACTGTTGTAGATGTAGCAATGTTATGTTAATCAGTGACAAATAAAATCTTTTGATATATGTCTCATAAAATTACATATTAATCAACAATTATCTCAAAATTGAATAAAATAAGCTCTATTTGACGAATAGTCTAAGGTTGCACATTTAAAAATTTGGGTTATGCCGGATATTAAACAATGTCCAATGTTTCTATTGAGTTCTAGAAGATATGAAGTTCAACATTGGCGCAGAAGGAATTATTTTGTGTGATGTCCAATAAATCCACAACAGAGGTTAAGTGTTGATAAAACTGTTGGACATATCTTGTGATATATTGAAATCTTGCTGTGTTACAAAGGAATATTCCCAATTCAGTAGGAACCAAATGAACCTGCAGAAAAGAAAATTTGAGTTAACGCGAGAAAGAAATTAATATGAGAGAATGATAATGGCGAAAAAAGAAAAAGAAAACATTGGGGACTCACCTTGCGCGCATTGTGAAACAAGCTTGCCGGTGGAGTGCAACTAACAATTTTTTTATACAGATTTAATACGATGGGTGTCGGCTCTTCAAATTTACAACGTGCCAAGCGGGAAAACTTGTTAATGAGGAACGTACTAAAGAGGTTTCACTGTAATTTATCATGCACCATTCTTCATTGCTGAAGCACGCAGTAGCCATTGGTTGAAACACAATCGGATATGATGTCATTCCCAGCAATCAAGTGAAACGCATTCCGTTACCAACTGCGCACAATAAAAACTGAACTAAATAGAATCTGTAATGAAACAATGCACAATACACAACAACAATAATTTTCTGTTGAACTTGCCTTAATATAGGCGAGGATAGAGCATGCCCGCAGCGTTAAAAAATTTGTGCACCCTTGTGTCGGCGGGAAAGTTGGTCATAAATAAGAATTCCACCAAGTAGCCAGCAAAGAGAGCTTTCTTTCTCCCGAAGCTGGGAATGGATTAGAACCTGTGTTCTCTATATTTTGTGTGTGCACCGGCAGTTTCTTGGCATCACCCTCCTATTACCCCTGTTGACATGACCACTCCTGCTGTTGTCAATGAATTGAATGGAGTGATTGACATGAAGGTGCATGAATCCTTTGTATTTCGGCAGTCTTGCGCCTTTTAGCAATCTGATATATTGTTTGTGCCTGGCAAGACCCACCCTTTAAAGACACGAGCAATGTCTCCTTATCCCTTTTCTCCACAGGGTCAACAAAATGTTTTTATGGTTGTCTCTTT
The DNA here is from genome assembly GCF_040414725.1 of Anabrus simplex. NCBI lineage: Eukaryota > Metazoa > Arthropoda > Insecta > Orthoptera > Tettigoniidae > Anabrus > Anabrus simplex. Next base: position 235,905,531 of record NC_090265.1, read on the forward strand.
CCACCCCTCCAAATAACACTGTCCTTCTATACACCTTCCTGTATTGTACTTCGACTTTCCTAATTTACTGTCGTCGATTTCTATCACTATGTTTTTCTTATTTTTTTCTTATTCGCATCCACCCATGCCACACAAAACTCCTGACAAAAGTTACACCAATCAACAAAAGTTGCTTGAGATAAACCCAACTCCAACTTGGAAGTTGGGTTCAGAGGTTTAGGTAAAATACATCATAGAACCGGAAAGTAACCTATTTCAAAGAGGGATAAGTTTTAATCAGCAAAGAAAGTATTTTTCCGCGCATACCAACGGCATTGGGCACCCTCTTGGTCTTTCCGACGAGTTTGGCATTGAATGGGTTAATCATCTTGACCGAAATTTCATCTATTCCAGCAATTTTTCCATTCTCCATCTTTCTTACTGCCATTTCAATTTCATTCCTTGTAATTTCTTTATCCATTTCTTCATCACCTAACCTTTCCTGGTCGTCCACTGAATGACTGTCATCAGTTCTCATGTTCAGCAACTTCTGAAAACACTCTTTCCATTTATTTATTACTAGCAAGATACCCGTGCTTCGCTATGGTATTATACTGAAATTTATAATTGAATGCTTTATCCGCTGAAATTCGTGATCTGACTTGTTTTCTGAGTGAATCTGCCAAAATTCGCGATCTGACTCATTTTCTGAGGGATTACGGCAAAGTTCCTCCCATTTTTCAATCTTTCCTTCCAGCAATCGATTTCGTTCCAGGTATTGGATCCGGTCAGTTGGGTACCTAAATCTTTGCTATCTTTTCTTATAAGCATATTTTATATGCATCAAATCCTTGAGGAAATCCAGTGTGGTGTCATCTTGGGTGCCTTGACGGTACTAAACCCACAGCCAGAGTGCATTTGTAGTCATTACCCGGCCAGGACCCGTTTCCAGCGTGGTCCGCACAGTTTGACACGGTCCAGAACATTATTATTATTATTATTATTATTTATTATTATTATTATTATTATTATTATTATTATTATTATTATCTGGAATATACAAAGTACGTCAGCGATAGGATGATGATGATGAGACTCCAGTTTGAAAATGGCGTGAAAGATCTATTTCAGTTGTATGCCCCACAAACTGGTTGCATAGATGAACATCTAGAGGACTTCTTAGAGGAAGTGGAGAGACAGATAGAAGATAAGGAAGTACTATTGATGGGAGATCTAAATGCACAAGTTGGAATGGAAAGACAAGGACAGGAAGATGTTGTAGGGCCCTTTGGATATGGAAATGTAAATCCAGAATGCGAGTTGTTGGTGGATTTTTGCATGAGGAGTCAAATGATTGTTGGAAACACCTGGTTTAGGAAGAAGAACAGTCAGAAGATTACAAGGTATGGCTGGGGAGACAGACGAACAAAGACCATGATTGATTATATAATCATAGAGAAAGACCACCGGAAGAACCTTGTAGATGTAACAGCCATGCCTGAAGAAGCCTTTGGTGGAGATCATAGAGTTGTGATAGAAAATTGAAAGTTGGAAAGATTGAAAAACCCCAATTAAGAAGAGAGAAAAGAATTAAAGTATGGAAGTTGAAGGAGAAAAGCATACAAGAAGAATTTCAAAGGGAAATAATACCCTTGGTACCCAGGACAGAGGTGGGGAATGTTGAAGAGGAATGGAAAAGATTTAAGGAAGCACTGGTTGGATGTGCAGAAAAGGTGTGTGGTAGAACATCAGGAAATGTGAAGGACAAAGAAACACACTGGTGGAATGATAGGGTAAAGATTAAAGTGAAGGAAAAGAAAATGGCATGGAAAGCATGGAAAACATCTAAGACTGAAGAAAGTAGAAGAAAATATGTGGAGGCAAAGAATTTGGCCAAGAAAGTAGTGGAGGAAGAAAAGAGGAAAAGCTGGGCCTTATTCACACAGAAATTGAGAGATGATATGCAGGGCAGCAAGAAATTACTGTATGGTATCTTAAGAAACAAAACGAGAGATCAAGTAAACACCAGATTTGTGAAGGATGAAGGTGGCATAATTTTAACAAAGCCAGAAGAAATAAGAAATAGATGGAGAGAGTATTTTCAGAAGCTGCTGATCACAAGAACGGATGACAGTCATTCATTGGACGACCAGGAAAGGCAATTAGTTGACGAAGAAATGGATAAAGAAATTACAATGAATGAAATTGAAATGGCAGTAAGAAAGATGAAGAATGGAAAAACTGCTGGAATAGATGAAATTTCAGTGGAGATGATAAAGGCAGTTGGAGCTGTAGGCCTGCAGTGGACATATCGGGTTCTCAGGAATGTCTGGGAGAATAAGGAGGTCCCTGAGGATTGGCAAAAAGGAATAATCATCCCAATTTTCAAGAAAGGTGATAAGAAAATTTTGAAGAACTACAGGGGAATTACTCTTATATCCCATGTTGCTAAGATAATGGAAAGGATACTGGAAAGTAGAATAAGGTTGAGGGTTGAGAAGCAGATATAGGAAAATCAGTTTGGTTTCAGAAGTGGAAGGTCAACAATAGAGCCCATTTTCATTATGAGACAACTAACGGAAAAGCATTGGGAGTACGGGAATGATATGGTGATGACATTCACTGATATTGAAAAGGCATATGACAGTGTCCCTAGGACAAAAGTTTGGGACAGTCCGGTGCAAAAAGGAATTGGACAGGGATTAATAAAAATGATCATGGCATTGTATAAGGAATGTTGTAGTTGCATGCAAACACAAGTTGGCAGGACAAGTTGGTTCAAAATAACTAGTGGGCTGAGACAGGGAAGTGTTCTATCACCAATCCTGTTTACAATAGTAATGGATGACATCATGAGAACAGCAAAAGCAGCATATGGAGGAAGAGAAATGAACATGATGTTATTTGCAGATGATATTGTGATTTGGGGAGAAGACGACAGGAAGGTTCAAGAACAGTGAATGTGGTGAATGGGAAGATTGAAGAATGTGGATTGAAAATAAGTGTAGAAAAGAGTAAAACTCTTGTTATGACTAGAGGGGAAAAAGAAGGGAAAGGTCAGATTAGACTTGCAGACAAGCCCCTGGAAGTAGTGGAAACGTTTAAATACCTGGGGAGTGAATTAATGGAGAATGCTCGACTGGATGCTGAGATTAGTAAAAGGATTCAAGCTGGAAGTTGTTTCTATCATAATGTAAGAAATATGTTATGGGACAAAGATGTGCCAACGGAAGCAAAGGATACTATGTACAAGATGTATTACGTACCCATAACAACTTACGGAGCAGAAACTTGGACAATGACAAAGAAGGATGAGAGTCGAATACAGGCAGCCGAAATGAAATTCTTGAGGAGTATGATACAGAAGAGTAGATGAGACAAAATGAGGAATGAGAAAATCCAGGAAGAAATTGGAGTGGAAAAAATGAATGATAGAATAGAGAAGAGCCGACTAAGATGGTTTGGGCACATAAAGCGAATGAGCGACGAAAGAATGCCAAAAAGGGTGATGGAAATGCAAATCCAAGGAAGGAGAGGCCGTGGACGACCACGATTGAGATGGAAGGATACCATCCAACGCAGCATTATAGAAAGAAACCTGGACTGGGACACAGTGTTGGAGGAGGAGTGGTGGAAAGACCGAAGAAAGTGGAGAGGAACCATATTTGCCCCTACCCGGCTACAGCTGGATACAGGGAAGTGATGATGATGATGATGATTATTATTATTATTATTATTATTATTATTATTATTATTATTATTATTATTATTATGTGCATATGGACCCAATGGATCACGCAAAGCTCTAACGATTCTGTTTTCTGAGTTGCCAAACAGCTCTCTTGAAGTGTGGTACTCGGTTGATTTGCCCATATGTCGTGTTCAAATTTTGGATGTCAAGTTTTGAGCAGAAGAACTTGGTCTTTTCAAAGGAAATTTGTAGGCCAACCTTTCCAGCACATTCACTAAGGGTTTCAATTTGTTTAACGGCTGTGGCTACATCATCTGTCAGTATGCAAGGTCATCTGCAAAAGCGAGGCATGATATCTCAATACCGTCTTTGGTTCATCCTGGTCGTATGGGGCGCCAGTATCCCATGTCTTTCAATGCCTTCTCCCACTCGTGGATGACTGCCTTGGATGAGGTTGAAAAGAAGCGGAGATAGGCCGTCATCTTGTCGGACGCCAGTTTTAATTGGGAATGGTTCAGAGATCTCCCCCATGAATTTAACTTTGAAGATAGTGTCAGTGAGTGTTGCCTTGATGAGATTGAGGGTCTTGGAAACAAGCCCCAGTTCCTCAAGAATAACGAAGAGAGACTGTCGATCAACCAAGTCGTACGCTTTCCTGAAGTCAACAAAAATGCAGATGACCGGTTTGTTCCTCAATGCTTTGTATTTAAGTGTTGCTTTCAAGTTGAATATTTGTTCTGCACACGAGCGACCAGGGTGGAAGCCTGCTTGATATTCGCCAATATTTTCAAGTTGTTCTTGCGTTCTCTTCAAAAGGCAAGCTGAAAGAATTTTGTATGTCACTTGGAGAAGAGAAATGCCCCTGTAATTGTTCACGTCAGTCTTATCTCCCTTTTTGTGTAATGGGTGGATGAGGGCACACTTCCAATCCTGAGGTAATTCTTCTGATTGCCAGATATCTGTAATGATTTGAGTGAACTCCTTGAGGGAGTTAGGTCCAAGATTTTTCAGAAGTTCCGCAATGATGCCATCTTCTCTGGAGGTCCTATTGTTTTTAAGTTTGAGGATATGGCCGCGGATTTCTTCCTCTGTCGGTGGCAGAGATTCTGGGAAAGTGTGCCTTGGGGGTTCTTGAGGGAATCTTGTGAGGGGCTCTGGACAGTTGAGGAGATCAGCGAATTAAAGTGCTAGTTCCTGACAATTTTCCTGATTACTGAGTGCAAGTTTTCCATCTGATGTTTTGAAAGCCAGGTTTTAAGGAGCATACCTTGTCCTCTGAATTCCCTGTAAGAAATCTCGTACGTTGTAGTTACGAAAGTTATCTTCAATCGAGTCCAGTTGTTGCTTGAAGTGTTTTCTCTTGACCTGACTGATGATTTTGGCTACTTGTTTTCTAGTTTCATTGAAATATGTTTGGTTTCTGGTGATTTCTTGTTGTTGTATTTCTCGAATGCTTCTTTTCGTTCCTTCAAGGCACGTTCACATTCAGAATTCCACCAAGGGTGTTTAGTATTTTTTTTTCAGGGGAATTTGCTCTCAAGCTTTCTGGATGATTTTGTTGCAGAATTTCTCCCAGGTGCCTGCATGTTCCCTTTCCCACACTTCTTGCAGATTAGTGTTTCCAATCTGTGTCGTGTCAAACTTTGGTATGTGTGACCTCTTATGATGAATTTTCTTCGGGGTGAATTTTACCGTTATTCTCACTAGGTAGTGATCGGAATCGACGTTTGCTCCTCGGCGTACCTGTACATCGTGTACCTCTCTCTGCATGGGATGAGAGATGGGAATGCGATTGATTTGAAATTCACCGATCCCTGGAACGGGAGACTTCCAGGTCTTCTGTTTCTGTGGAGATTTTCTCAGAGAAGTTGACACGATTTTAAGATTGTTTTGTTGATACAGTTCAATGAGTTTCAACCCGTTTTTGTTAGTGAATTTGTGAGCAGGGAATTTGCCAACAGTTTTCTGGTGTTCTTTTTCTTTACCAATTTGTGTGTTAAAATCGCTCAGCAAAATTTTTGTATCCTCTTTTCGAATCTTCGCCATGATTTTCTCAAGTTTAGCCCAGAATGCATCAGTGTTTTGTGGTTCTTTTTTATGGTCCGCGTTAGTGGGTGCATGTATGTTCACTATTGCATATTTCTTGTTAGCACATTGGATTCGCATTATCATGAGCCGGTTACTTATAGGAGTGACTTCTTTCTTCTTTTATTGAGCCTACTATACTTTTATGTACCATGAAGGCCATTCCTAGTAAGGGAGTTCTCTTACCAACTCTCCTGTCCTTTTTACTCTTGAAGATCCGGTAGTTTCCATAATCATTTATGTCCCCATCAGTGAATCTCGTTTCCTGCTCGTTTGCTCTGTTGATCTAGTTCTGTTACAAGATTGTGCAATTTACCAGGTTGAACTAAGGTATTTACATTGAAAATGCCAATGTATGTGAAGGTTTTGGATGTTAGTTTGCCAGAGAACTCCGACTTTCTCTGTGTTCGTGATTGCCTGGTTTCCCCAGAATCCGAATACCCAGTAGCCGTCTCATGACGGGTGGATTGGTTACCACCTGGGGTAATGCCGATTTTACTCTCACGAATCATCATAGCTTGTAATCAAGGATTGGTCAAGTGTTTCCACTGAGAAATTAGGACCAGGGATTGCTAGTTCCTGGAACGTAACTATACAGCTGTACCTACTAGGTTAACAGACGCTGACCACTTCACCGCTCGATCCGAGTCAGACGCGAGGTGGATTTTATTTTTGGTTCTTCCGCCCTCTCAGCCATTGAGACATATGTCCTCTTCTGCCATCGAAGCCGTTGACCACAGTTCTAGTTTCCTCAGTTGATCCAGGAGTGCTTATTTGACTACGTCTTATTCACGCTTGTCCTGTATATCTACAGGAGACTTCCCCTATTAGCCATTGGGACACGCCGTGTCGGGGTTGAGAGCCCCATCCCAGTGTCTCACGCAGGGTTATGCTTAGTTCGTTCTCAGTTCGGAACTAAACCCCCACATGAGCTGACCAGGTAATAATGTATTATGCTGTCCAATACATATGCATCACATTGCCAGTCTTAAAAATGGCTGACAATAGTGGCCGGCAGTGTGACCTTGGCAACGCTGATAGTAAAAGGAATATAGCATAATTATCTTATTCGTGGTTTCTGTGGAATTGATGACAAAAGAAACGAAATGAGTGCAGTTATGTCAACTCTAGATAGTGTTATCTATGGAATAATTGTTGTATTTTCCAAGATGGCGGACATTTACGGCATGAAATTCATATTAAATATTAATCAAAAACCCTGTTATACAACAACAAAATCACAAGATAACACTCACTCACTTAAAACATCACAAGTAGAACCACTATTATTCCTTGGAAGCCATAAAAGAAGTACAGTTCTTCTGTATAAGCCGACAAATTACGCAGCACCATTACACATGATCTTACCCACTGGGCACATATTATCATCATCATCATCATCATCATCACCATCATCATTGATGTTCTGGACCCCACAGCAGGATACAAGACCGCTACTTGGTGATAAATTACATCTGTTGCCATTGTCATTGCTGACAATGTGACCAGGGCCTGGTTCCACGAACAAACTTTGCGACTTTTCAACTTGCACTTTTCACTTTTCAATTCTTGCAAAGTGCAAAGTTTTTCTGTTCCGCCATGATCTAGGTTGTACTTTTCAATTTCTTCACAAAGTGAAATATCTTTGCGAATGAGTGATCCGATCGAGTTTATTCCACGAGTAAACTGTATAGGCCTAATCCTCTATGATTTTAATGCTTTACTTTTTGCAGCGAACTTGACGGTACAATTGTGGTACTGTTTAATTTTTTATCATGGGAAAGAAAGGTTAGTATTACAAGAAGCTGGCTGTGCTGGAAGTTGTCAAGGAGAAACATGACATCCTTTTTGACAACTTTAAAGATAACCTCTCAAATGACACACATCAATGTTAATGAGAGTACCGTCAACACATCCACACACGGAAGGAAATTCACCCTTCATTACAAATCCCGTCGCTATATTATGTGGATTATCAGGCCAACCAACTGTTAGGAAATATTACATTTACTATAACATCTACGACTTGGTAACAGTTCTGCAAATAATTGATTTTGATATCCCATGCATTGGTGCTACACCGTGCAACTGGGGACCATTTACTAACCATTGTAAGCATATAAGTATTTGTTCTTTTTCGGAAAGGAATTGACTTCTTTTTGTTGCATGTTTCAATAAATGACCGATCATTTCAAGAATATAGTCAGCCTTTGTTGGGGTAAAACAAAATCACTTGCGAAAGTCTGTTGAAGTGAGGTTATGAAAGTTAATCTCGTCTTTATACGTTCTCTTATTGCGAGGATCATATAAGAATATATTGTATTCTTCATCACTGTCCTCACTTGATGCAAACAAAAGCTCACGTTCTAACGTGTTTATATCACTAAACAAAATTCTACGCCGAGAAACTAGTGTACATACTTGTTAATTAACAGATGAAAAAGGAATCATCTATTTGCAAGATTTATGAAAACTTTTCACTTCATTTCTTTGCACTTTGCATTTCTCTACCAATGGAGGAACATAATAGGCTTGAAAAGTGAAAATATTCCTAACTTTTCACTTTTCACTTTGCAAGCTAAATCTGAAAAGTGATGGTGGAACAAAATCTGAACTGAAAAGTGCAAAGTGAAAAGTTGCAAAGTTTGTTCGTGGAACTGGCCCCAGCACCATTATCGCGTATAGGCAAGTGCGCAGGATTTCTGGCGATGCATTATTGACCTCTTTATAGAGGTATACAATTGCACGGGCAATATCATTCCTATCATTTATTTCAAATGTGTTTAAATTTTTATTTATCTGCCAGGAGAATCTATTGTAATCTAACTTTAAGTTCTCCAAAGGAAAAGATGGCTCTTGAAAACGAACCCAGGAAAGTTTAAAAATGATTGGTTTATGATCAGAATAAGTACATTATGAACAGTAAAATCAATTGGTCTCAACTCCTTTTTCACCCCACTGCCGTTAAGTTGATTTTACCCCCCCCCCCAAACGCGTTTCTTTATATTTAAAGGAGATTCCAAATACCAATGTTCACGTCTGTTACCTTCACTTTTGAGATGTAAGCATACCCATAAAAAGAATTCACTTCTTTTCACACTCCCCTCCCCATTACGTGAACTTTTCCAGCAAAAAATACTTGTTTCTTTAATAGCAAAGGATCTTCTAAATACCAATTATCACAACTCTAACATCTTCAGTTTTTAAGATATGTGTCCTCATAAAAGGAATTCAACTCCTTTTCACCCCCCCCCCCCCCCCCCGAGATGATTTCTCCCCCCAAAACGCATTTTTCTTTGTTTTTAAAGGAGATCCAAATACCAATTTTTACGTCTGTAACAACTTTAGTTTTTATTAGATATAAGTATCCTCATACAATTAATTCAATTAATTTTTCAATTCTTTCAACTCCTCCTCTCCCCCCCCCCCTCCTTCATTGGAATTTCAGAGAATATGTGTTTCTTTACTTTTAAAGATTATTCCAAATACCAATTTTCACGCCTGCAAAATCTTTCGTTTTTGAGATAATAGTATCTTCATACAAATAATTCAACTAATTTTTCAATTCCCCCCCCCCCCATTTAATTGGATTTCCTAAAACAAAAAATACGTATTTATTTTAAAGGAGATTCCAAATACAAAATTTCACGTCTGTAACATCTTCTTTTGAGATATCAGTATGCTAATTTCAGTTGAACCCCCCACCCCCACCCAAGTGGTTTTTCCAAAAACCAAAAATACATGTTTATTATTAATAGACATAAAAAATACCATTTTTCGCTTCTGTAACATATTAAGTTTTTGAGATAGGCTGTAGAAATGCTCATTTTAAAATTTTACCCCCATTTTTGTTCCCCTTATGTGGAGTTTCCAAAAACAAATCACCTATGTTTCTTTACTTTTACAGGAGATTCCAAATACCAATTTTTACGTCTGTAACATTTTAAGTTTCTGAGATATACTGTAGATATAGTCTTTCTAAAATTCACCCCAATTTGTTACTCCTGTTTAACCCCCATTAATTGGGTTTTCCAAAAACAAAAAATACGTGTTTATTTATTTTTGAAGGAAATCCCAAATACCAATTTTCAGGTCTGTATAATCTTCAATTTCTGACATATAAGTATCCTCATTAAAGGCATTCAACCCCTTGTTCACCCTTTTTCACCCCTCCTATTGGGGTCTTTTTATTTTTAAAGGAGATTCTAAATACCAATTTTTACATCCGTAAACTTTTGAAGTTTTGAGATATAGATACACTCATTTTAAAAATTCACCTCCCTTTCCAACCCCTTAGCGACGGAATATCCAAAAATTCTCCCTTAGCGAGCACCTACATTGTAATATAAATGTATCCTCAAAATTTCATTTGTTTATGTCCAGCAGTTTTGGTTCAGCGGTGATGAATCAGTCAGTCAGGACATGTTCTTTTATATATAGATTTCTTCTGGCTTTGTTAATATTATGCCACCTTCATCCTTCACAAATCTGCTATTTACTTGATCTCTCTTTTTGTTTCTTAAGATACCATACAATAATTTCTTCCTGCCCTGCATATCATCTCTCGGTTTCTGTGTGAACAAGGCCCAGCTTTTCCTCTTTTCTTCCTCCACTACTTTCTTGGTCAAATTCTTTGCCTCCACATATTTTCTTCTACTTTCTTCAGTTTTAGATGCTTTCCATGCCATTTTCTTTTCCTTCACTTTAATCTTTACCCTATCATTCCACCAGTCGTCTCTTTGTCTTTCACATTTCCTGACGTTCTACCACATACCTTCTTTGCACATTCAATCAGTGCTTCCTTAAATCTTTTCCATTCATCTTCAACATTCCCCATCTCCGTCCTGGGTACCAAGGGTATTATTTCCCTTCAAAATTCTTCTTGTATGGTTTTTCTCCTTCAACTTCCATACTTAAATTCTTTTCTCTCTTCTTAATGGGGTTTTTCAATCTTTTCCACTTTCACTTTTCCTATCACAACTCTATGACTCCACCAAAGGCTTTTTCAGGCATGGCTGTAACATCTACAAGGTTCTTCCGGTGTTCTTTCTCTATGATTATATAATCAATCATGGTCTTTGTTCGTCTGTCTCCCCAGCCATACCTTGTAATCTTCTGACTGTTCTTCTTCCTAAACCAGGTGTTTACAACAATCATTTGGTTCCTCATGCAAATATCCACAAACAACTCACCTTCTGGATTTACATTTCCATATCCAGTGGGCCCTACAACATCCTCCTTTCCTTGTCTTCCCATTCCAACTTGTGCATTTAGATCTCCTATCAATAGCACTTCCTTATCTTCTATCTGTCTCTCCACTTCCTCTAAAAAGTCCTCTAGATGTTCATCTATGCAACCCATTTGTGGGGCATACAACTGAAATAGATCTTTCATGCCATATATCTCATCACCATCATCCTATCGCTGATGCGTTTTCTATATTCCACATATTCTTGGATTTCCTTTCTAAGTATGATGGCCACTCCATTTTTTGCCGCAGGTCCTCCGCTGTAAGACAGCCTGTATCCTTCTTTCAGAGGAATCTCTCCCGTACCCCTCTTCTTGGTCTCACACAGTCCAAGTATAGCTATATCTCACAGTTCCCCCAGCACCCAAAGAGCTGCACGTCGCTTTTAGCAGGGCACGCACGCCCTTTTCCGAGGCACTATATCTGCTTTATCCATATAGGCTATTATTACGATGGGCACGCCACACCCAAAGGTATTTCATACCTACTGCCAGGTTCAAAATTAGGCCGCCTCTAACATGGAGACAGACGCTTGTCGTAGCTGCTCCTCTGGGGTACAGACGCTACAGGTTTTCCCCTTCCGCCATCTCTACCGTACCCATGTGCAATGGTACAATGCTTCCGTGTTGCTAAACTTCAGGTATCCGTTCATCCTTCCATATGGCATTGAGGGTTCAGTATAGCCACTGTAGTCCAGTGTTTCCTGCTGCCTTAATCATATCAGCATTGAATTTGTCTTTTCCACTTGCTTTACTTTTGGTCATTGCTTTCACTGCCCTTTCAAGTTCCAACCATGTTATCAGGTTCTCTTCCTTTTCTCCATCTATTATTTCCACTTTCTTATCTCCTTCTTCCTCCGAGCAGTCATCCTCATTATAAAGTTTTTGCAAAATACTTTGCCATCACCTTCTGAAGACCCTATTCGTCATGTACTATGGATCCATCTTCTCTCTCTAATGCCTTGACTTTTTCTTGATTTATTCTTTTTGATTTTATTACTCTGTGTAATAGTTTCTGATTTCCTCGACTATCTAGCTCAGTTTTGTTGGTAAACTCTCGCCAACTCCTTTTCTTCCTTGATACTCTTCTTTACTTGTAGTTTCAATCTTTTGTATTCCACATGTAACCTTTTTATCTTATTCTCATCCCTCTGATACGTTTTTTGCTTTTCCTTATCCATTTCTTTCTTCACCTTGTTCCTTTCTTTTATTTCTCTTTTTTTTTGTCTGTCCACCACCGTGTCTCCTTTCCCTTAACCTTTGTTGTTGTTTTTCCGCACACCTCATTTGCTGCTTCAACAAATGTCTGTCTTAAATTGTCTCACTATTCTTCTCTACTTCGTATTTCCATGTTAGGCAGCTTCCTTTTTATCTTGGAATGCCATTCTTTTATCCTCCTCCTCCAATTCCCAAATCCTGATCTTTGGTTTCTTCTTCAATAGAATTTTAAGGATTTTTACTCGTTTTAATTCCACAATTAATCTATGATCACGCTCCATACTTTCACTGGGGATTATCTTCATATTCATGGTGTATCTTCCCCATTCTCGGTCTGTTATTTTAAAATCGAGGAATATTCAATACTGTCCATTCCAACTATATTGGCTGATCTTATGTATCAGGTTATTTCTGATACAAAAGTCCAACAGTGTCTCTCATCTTTATTTCTATCGCCATACCCATGTGGGCCCAGAACATACTCATATCCCATTCTATCAGTTTCCACATGAGCATTCAGATCTCCCATTATCATGATCCCATCTCCAACAATACATGTTTCCAGTTCATTGAGGAACTCTTCTTTTTCAGTATATAAAGGCATTTGAATATAAGGATAATGTTGAGGTAGAGTTGGCAACTAATACTGGCAAATTACTGAAATTTACCTAGGATTTAAAAAAAGCATTTACGTAAAAGATACAGAAGTTGAAAGCCAGAAAAGGGGCTGGAATTGATATCTGGGGATGTACCAAAGGCAGTTTGAAATACTATACTTAGCACATCTGATTGCTAGAGGTGTTAGAAAGTGTTTTAATTTTTTCAATGATTTGTTGATTTAAAATTGAAAAGGTGGTGTTTTGTGTTTTTAATTTTTTCTGCAAAAGAATTCCAATTTGGAAAGCAATTAGGTTTTGTAGAATAAGTGCATTGAAAAGCTTGTAAGATCTATAAATATAGAGTAAAAATTAAATAGCAGGTAAACCATTAAACGTGTGTATGGAAGAATGAGAAAACACATATAAAAAGTCACATTTTAAAAAATTTTGCATTCGCTTCCGTGCAGCATCTCGAGAAACACATGGTAAATGAATACAAGTTTTTCAAGTTTTATCCGAATACTACAGTGAAATAATTGAAAGATCATGGTCAGTGTCTCAGCATTTGCAGCTGTCAATCGTCGCCTATTACTATTATACTATATTTTGAAAATGACCTTTCAGAATCCATATTTGAACATGGATACCACACATTTTAATTCAGCATTTGCATAGTCTCGGTGAGCAAGCCTTAATCTCATTAGGATCTCTGGAACATTCATATTGATGAATCGTGTATTCGTGATTGGCAGAAGAAGAAGAAGGAAAAACTTCTAAAAAGTAACGGCGATCGCAGAGCGTTCCACAGGCGGAGTGCAGTGTTTCTGGAAATTGAAGAACGTCTCCACAAATTTGTGGTAGAAAAACGTGAGTTAGGATATGGTGTTTCTAGTGAAATATGTCAATTGAAAGCACTAGAGATCTCAAAAGAACTCAAAACACAGGGTTTTACTGCAAGCCGCGGATGGATTGGAAACTTTTATAGGAGAAAGGGATTTTGCATTTGGAGATGTACATCTATTTCGCAATGTCTCCCTGGGGCGTATGAAGAAAAATTAATGGCCTTTCAGCATCACATTATTCATTTGAGGAAGCAGAATTCTTATATGCTGTTGCATATTGGGATTGCTGACCAGACACCTGTCTAATTTGAAATGCTGTTGGAAAATACAGTGGATATGAAGGGTTCTAAAAGTGTAACCATTAGAACAGGTGGTAACGAAAATCAACAATGCACGGTAATGTGCGTATTGGCGGATGGAACCAAACTCCCTCCATATGTGGTTCTGAAAAGGAAAACCCTTTCAAAAGGAAACTTGCCATCCGGTGTTATTGTTAGGACACATGAGTCCAGCTGGATGGACAGTGTGTTCGTTGAGGGCTGGGTGAAGTGTGTTTGGCAACATCGCCCGGGAGCTTTGTTACAAAAACGAAACATGGTTGTGTTTGACAGTTAACGAGGACATACAGCTGACACCGTAAAAGATATGATGAGGAAAGGAAAAACCAATCTTGCGATAATTCCCTGAGGACTCACTTCTATTCTGCAGTTGTTGGATGTGTGTGTGAACCGGCCTTTCAAAACTGCAATGAAACCGTTGTACACCGAATTGGATGTCTGATGGTGATCACGAACACCAACCGGGCGAGTGAAGAGGCCTGAAGTGGGACTAATATGCAGCTGGATCAAGACCGCATGGGCATGCATTCCCAACGATCTAGTGTCCAAAAGCTTTAAGAAATGTGGAATTTCAAATTGAGTGGACGGTAGTGAGGAGGACTATTTGTGGAAAGATGCCAGCAACAAAATTTCCTGTTGTGAAGCTTCAGAGGACGACGGTGAATTGTGAATGATCTGAGTATTGGCCCGGTTTTATTAATTGTAAGCTGTTTGAATTTATGTTTGTGGTATATTTGTAGAAAATTAAATAGGTATGTAAGTTTTTATTTTTTCTGTATTTTGCCGTCTCAAATTTAGGGTGTAGGTCTTATTCGGTGGCAGGTAGTATTCGGGATTATATGGTATGTCCAAATGATCCATGTGTTCCTCATAAGTGTGAGATTCTATAACCACGCCATCAATGTACATCATTACGAAATCCCCTGTATCCCAACCTAAAACTTTAGACATAGCACAAATCAATGCTGCGGAAGATATCTTTGTCCCAAATGGAACCCTGGCAAATTGATACAAACAGTTCTTATATGCAAAGGCTGTGAGAGGTCTTATTCTCTCTTCTGAGGGGAATTTGCAAAAATGAAGAAGACAAATCTATGATGGAAAACCATGTTTTTCCTTCAAATTGCTAAATAAGTTTCACGCCTCTGTTGGTCTGTCTCAGTTCTATGATTCATCAGCCTGGCATCGATACATAACCTTACAGGCCCATCCTTGACAACAACAATTAAAGGATTAATACTATGGCTACAAGATGGTTCAATTATTCCGTAATCCAGCATAATGTTTGTTCTTCAATGGCACTAGCATATTTAAGTGGAATGGGGTACTTCGGTCCCACAAATGATGAATGGTCATATACTACAAATTTGTGTTCATGTACATGTGTTCTTCCTGGCTAAATATGTCCCAATGCTCAACTGACATCGAACACAATTGATCTTCCTGAAATTCACAAAATTACTTCTCGCCACAGCCTCATACAGACTATCCCTCAGATCCTGTCGTATGGACACGTGACACACTCAAAACATTTCCTCTCACTAGGAACACCTTCACTCACCTCACGTATATCTTTAATAGAATGCATGTTACCAACACCTACCTCAGACCCATCATAATTTACACATACTTCTTTGCTAGTTTTCCCCCAGGGCAAGCCAGTCAGCTTCTAAAATAACCAAATACACAAGATTTGGTACAACAAGACATGGCTGAAAGTTACATTCATCTTCAATCGTGATTGGTACTGCTATAATTTTATTGACTCTCTGTGACTTACAACCAAGAGCTGTTATAATGAAAGTTTGCCTCACGGGAATTTCCGTTATATTCTGACTTTCTTTCAGAACTTCCTCATAAAGCTTGGAGCTAATACATGACCTTTCACAACCAGAATCTAATAGTACCTTCACTTTCCTTCTCCATATCATAATTTCTATCGTCGGAGTTTCTACCTCACTACTTATATTCTCAGTGTTATAAGTACTTACATCACTTAACTGATCACTCCTTATGTCTAAATTAATATTGCTATTAATCACTTTATTATCTATGACTACGTCATTACTTGAAACATTTGACTTATCATTACATAGGTCACAATCATGTTCTCTTAAATCTACTTTCTTTCCACACTTATTCACATTACATACTTGTTTCTGACAACTTATACCTTCAGACTGTCCACGTTACCTACTTATCCAGTCCGCTGAGAGTTTAAAGTGCTCTGGCTTGATGATGACTCCTGAATAACATTAGTATTAGGCCTGTTATTATCTCTCTGACTATTCTGTCCAGAATTTCTCAGATAATTCACATGCTCACGCCTACCATCTCCAGATTGCCCCTGGTAACTCTGCTGGCCCCTATCAGTATTGACATTTCTATTAGCCCTCGGCTGATCATAATTATTACCTCTCCTCTGATAATTATGTGATCGGTTTCCCCCTCCCCCTACCGTTCTACTTTGTGGTAGATTACCACCTACGCTACTATGCAGAGCCTCGAAACTATCTAATAATACCTCCATTTCTTTAATAGTACTGATCTTTTGTGTACAGGCAGCTTCCCTAATCCTATCAGAGTAATGTTTTAACATAATCCTTACGATGTCAACTTCTGCCCCTATGCTGTTAAGGTAGGCACTCCCTCCTGTTGTCTATATTGAGCCCTGACAGCAATCCCTGTGACCATTTTTGCACATCTCAATTCTGAATCTCAGTGTTGGGTTACGCCACGGCAAAGCAAAACAGTCGGAGATCCATGAAGCCTCCACTCTAGGGACGTGCAAGTCCGACGAGTCGGGTCACAGGTTTATATAGTGGACTGGTAACAGTATAGTTTAACGTAGAAAGTAATCATCATTTCCTGCCTAAAAAAAAATTACGTAAATATTCCGTAACAGACTGTCAAGAGATCTAGGATATTGGCATATTCATCAAGATACATTGATCATTATTTCATTTTATCCTAAATTAATTAACTATCCTAGTATTCCTACGCTACATCAAATGAGAACTCTATGAAAAGTCTCATTTATGGAAGGATTTTCCGTTTAATGACTTCAAAAAAATGAATTCAAATAATAGTTACACAATGAGCAAATTAATAGCAACACAAACGGATATAGAAAGGAAAAAATGAATGTTACGTTAAATTGAAATAAACACCTAACTTCTTGCTCTTGTTACAAAGAAATTATAACATCGTCAATCAAGAGAAAATCGAAAACAAAAGAGACAAAGTGTCCTACTGCTGAAGGCTTACAGTGAAAGATCTATTATCCATCACACATTTCGAAATAAATAACTGGGAATTATCGAATCGTCCACGTCAGAATGCTGTTCCTACTCAAATATGTCATAGTATTCCGTCATTCTCATTTAAACCATCGCATTGTTTATCGGTAAATTATCTGCCTAACAACTTAAAACACCGTTATTCTAAATTCATAAATCATCATAAATGCAAGAGAAATGTTTGAAAGGCACAGAATCGTAGCATAATATGTCATCCATCAATACCATGCACCTAAAAGACAGACTCGATCCTCTCGGACATTCATCGAAGACTGCACCTAGATAAAGAACATCAATAGACACTGCATCATCTACAATAACCTTCTCTAACTACGTTGATTCTGCGCCTCCGGATTCCACTGCGAAGTTTGGCCTAAAATAACTACATCAGCACTAAGCATTAACTCAAATGGTCTACAAAACATCCAACTAGCAAAGAAATGATTTACTTACCATAGGAGATCGTATTCCCTTTACGACATGTCCCAATATCTTTACATTACCGTTTATTTTGTGAAGATCCTAAACATCCCTTAATACCGTCCGCTCTGGTCAATTTTGTATTTAAATAGGATAAATGTGACGACCATCTATTAATATTCATGAGTGCAAAAAAATCTAACACTATCTTAAATACGGCCTCGTGCCTAAATAAATCATTCATCACAACGACATTAAAATTCACGCATGACCAACACAATTCCTAACGCCAAGACCGTCATCAGGACCTTCACATTACATCGTCATAAAATACGCAATCCTAATGACACTTCTATAACCATCCACATTTCATTATCCACATACATATTTTCAAAGATCCTACCGTATCAAACACCTTATCACGCCACACAAAACGTCATGCACGGCGAATTCACAACACCTAGGAACAATCTATTCAGGCATTTCACGTCAAAGACTACTAAATATGTTGCCGCATTAACACTATATCACCACAATAATATCGTAATTTCATTATCAAACAGCGTATTTCTGCACAAGCACATAATATTTGAAGACCATAGAATTGCACGTCACAAATACTGAGCTCCTCCGAGGTATTTTGAGCCACGAGTTAGGTCAACGTTCATCACAATAACACCATTACGGTACCAATATCATCGATGCCGAAAATCATTCCGTAAAACCTTGCTAGAAGACATTAAAAGAAAACTCACACGACCCATCGCATATTATCACAACATAGTTTGAATCACCGCACTAGACGCAACGATTATAATTAATACAACGCAATGATTAACAAATAACGGTCGTCCTCAAGTTGAAAATTATACATGTCATGAATTGACATTTAAAATGAATACTACTCTACATCTAAAATAAGCAACTACATGGCGGAATATATAGACGATATTTAAGTACTCATCCTGGGTTGTTGCTCCACGACGGTGTCACCTTCCATGTTCAGCTCTCAATTATTAACATTATCCATTAGTGTCCATCACATTCCTGGCCAGATCCTTCGAGGTCCCTCTATTTTAGTTGTTCATGTTAATACGTGTTGTCATCTCGTGTCTATATTCCATAAACGTTGGTTCCATGTTACCTGAAACTCAGAAATGTCTATTAGGACAAGGTCATACACCTTGATACAATTTTACAGTTCAATTAACACACTTGCCTTTACGTTTTTCGATAACAAGATATCTTGTTTTACAATATAATATGTGTTTATAATATGCCAATATCACGTTAATATATCTCTTCAACACAATCTTTCTCCTCACGAATTTTCGCTTTCGATCCTTCTAAGACACAAAGATTGAGAGAGTCAACTTCCACAGAGACAAAAAAAACAAATTCTACAACAACATAATAATCGCAGACGGTTTGCTTTTTAGAACTCTGCTATGCTTCCAGCTCCCATGTGTTCTTGACAATTGGAAACATTTGACACATAATGCGTAACGATCTCGTATAAATCAGCTGTACTGGCAAAGGAACTTATTTAATAATTGCTGCCTCGTATTTAGGTTAGTAATCGACAGTTTCATTCTACATCTCGATCGTCGAATCGTGCGAGACTAGATGTACAAGGTATGGCCCTCTCATATAAACTTTGCTTATTCCAAATCATTCACACATTCCATGGCCCTCAGTAATATTCTGTCATTGATATATTCTGCCGTTCATACGCATTTCAGTAACTTTACTTGAGGAATGTGTATTATTCATTTAATCCTGCCCTATGTTTCACGATGTTTTATTGTCCACCAATATTTCCGAGACACCACGGGGTTTAGAGCTTATTATCAATCCGCCGATATCTTCAATTCAGCGATGCTGTTCACATCATTAGACAAGTCAATTGAACTCAAATTCTCCTGGATGTGTGATGACCGGACATAAGATTTCATTGACATTATTTCTCAACATAAACTTCCAATGTGTTTACCAACCTCATCCTGACATACATTGGAAGGTTATATTCCCCCTCTACTCAAAAAATGAAATTTCGTATAAAAGGAGAAATTTTATGTTTATGCATGATCTAATCATAATTCTCTTCTTCAATGAAATCGACCTTTTATCACGTCTGAAATGATCGAAAGTAACTCTGTTTTTGAGATAATACAATATCCTGCCTTCCAGTCTTGTTTAAACTTCATAATTCGCCATCCGATCCGTCGGTCAGTGAACAGACATCCCAAGCATCTCTGTTTCCTTCGTCTTCCACAATGATATTAACTTCTTCCTCATCAACGATAGAGAAACTGTACGCTTCAATAACCTTGAATGGCCCGATGTACAAATGTGCAAACTTGGAATAGAATTTTTCCGTAGGACAGGATACAGCTGGTTTTCTTACGAGAACATAGGTTCCAACCTCCAAAGGTTTTCGAAACTTCTTATGCCTTAGCTTCTTGAGACGTTTTTCGGCCTGCCTTTTCATACACGCCTGAGCTTGCTTTATGTTCTCTTCGACGTCAGGACTTTCTTCGACTGGCCTAGCAATGATCTCGTTCCAAGGGCGTCTTGGTTGTTCATTCATGTGAAGAATGCTTGGAATATTGCCGATGGATTCGTGCCATGTAAAATTTATACAATCGGCTATTGTCGGTAAACATGAAGTCCATGTCCAATGACGTTCATGGCAGAAAATTCTACAATATTTCGCAATTTCTTTCATGACCCTCTCAGCCGCATTAGATTCAGGGTGTCTTATGGAACTAAACCGGTGTTGGATGTTCATCCTCCTTAAAGCTTCCGCAAATTCGGCTCACGTAAACTGCGTTCCATGGTCCGTTATTATGCATTTCGGTTTACCCATTTTTGGTATCGTTATTCTTTCTAAACTCCTAATAATGGACTTAGAGTTGGCTTTCCTAATGGGCTGAAGCGATACGAATTTTGACATTACGTCAAGGACTACCAATACAAAACGGTTTCCACGTTTACCTACGGGTAAACTCCCATACAAGTCCATGGCGTATACTTCCCTAGGACGGTCTGGTATTACAGCTATCGGTGGTTGATACAATAATACGGAGTTGTACTTCACCCTCTGACATATATCACAGGTTTTTACTATTCTACCTAGGGTCCTCCGGAACCCAGTCCATGTGAACGTCTCTCCTATTGTAGCCGCTAATTTATCTAGTCCACCATGACCAATCATCCTATGGATGTACCATATGAGCTTACATCTTAATTTGCGTGGCACCACCACTCTTAATTTCTTCCGATCGTTATCTATGTATTTATGCAAGATGTTATTCGCCAGCACATAATCATTTACTTGATTTTCGGGCCCATCGTTAGCTGATCTCCTCTGACAATACTCAATAATCTCCTTCAGAGATGAATCCTCAAATTGCAGCTCCGGCAATCGTTTTAGGTTCTCCAAACATTCCTCATCCTCTTGAGTTACTTCGATCATATTGATTTCCAGAGGCTCTTCTGTTGGATTTCGGCTTAGACTGTCTGCCAACACGTTATTTTTACCCGGGCAAAACTCAATGCTCAAATTAAACTGCTGCGCATAAAGTGCCCATCGTGATACTCTCTCGCTGGATAATGTGGTTTTTAACACAAACGTTAGTGCCTTGTGGTCCGTCCTAATGACTACGGGATACCCATACACTATTTTCCTCCACTGTTGTAATGCGTAAACAATGGCCAACATCTCAAGTTCAGTAGTCGTGTACTTAAGCTCATGGTTCCTCAATTTTTTACTAACAAAGGCCAAATAGTTTATATTATTCTCCCCCTTATTCTCTTGATACAGAACAGCTCCAACTCCAACTGCTGAAGCATCGGATTGAATAATAAACTCACGATCAAAGTCCGGATATCCTTAAAAGCATTGCTATACCTTTTCAACAGATTCTCAATTATCCCTTGCTGCTCAGGACTTCCTCCTATTCCACTGTCGACTGTGTGTTCACATATAGCATCTTCTGTGTCATATCTTTCCATCATCCTCTCGGCAACATGTGTAGCTTCATTTATTGAAATGTTCATGGTTTTCTGTAGCTCACTCGTCTCCTTGTTCTCTATTCTAGCTGTAATATCCTGTCCTCCTTCACCGTTATGTCTCTTTCTTATTTCTTCTCTATTTAAATCAATTATTATATTGTTCTCCCTGATGAAGTCAGATCCAATAATTAAATTGTATTGGATTTTATCCATGACTACAAATGGGTGTTCCATTAAATTTCCTCCAATCTCTATTGGCAAATATGTTTGTATCTTGCATTTCGTAACCTTGTCTGGGATTATGCCCTTGATTTTCATATTGGCTACCGGAATTACAGGCAAGTGTGTTTTATCTTGTAGCTCTGAAAATAACAGCTTGGAGATGATACTAATACTCGCTCCAGTGTCTAATAATGACAACACTCGAATACCCAATATTGTAACATAAATAACGGGTAGTCCCCTCTTCAATTTTGTTCCTTCAGGTTGACCGTCTTCGTGCAGCAATTCCTCAGGTTCGAATTCCCACGATTCGATTCCAGCTATAACCCATTCATGTTGCTTATAATTTGGATTTAATTTACTAATTCTATTATCTATTGCTGATTCCAGAATGAAGTTTTTTTTTCACCCCGTCATTGCCTTGATTATTCTTGTCAAATGGTGCGGCTGCGGGATTTAACGTTTTATCGGCGCTTTCTTTTCTTTGCTCTTGCTGATACAACAGACTAGTCGCGCCCACGCAATCAGCATTCATATCTTGATTTAATATTGCTCGCTCCCATTGTTTGCCTTCCTGCTGTTTTCTTAATTCGCTAAGGTACCTTTCCCTTTCTTTGTTTATCTCGTCGTCCTGTCGAATATCTGACTGTCTCGAATTTTCTCGATACCTGCTTCTGCGATACGGCCATTTGTCTCTGTTCCGATTCCACTTTGTATTTCTGTAGTACCTAGGATATCTTCGTTCTTCGTTTCGAAACGGTGTCCATTTCTGGCGCGTCTTATCACTCTTCTCATCCTTATGTTCCATTCTTCTGTAGCCTTCATTCGCCACAGGTCTATCTCCTTGACCGTGACTGTTGTATCTCTCGTTCCTTTCTACACCTTCATCTCCTACGGGTGTTACAACATTTACCGTCGGATCGACGTGTCTTAATATGCGGCTACTAGTATGCGTTGTCGTACTGTCAATTTGTCGAAGTATTGACTCCGCTTGCACGGCCGATTGAATGTTAGCCGCCATCAGCAATCTCTGTATATCCGCGGGAAATTGTTTGACTATTGCTCGTACCATTTCTGTCTCTGTAGGTGGGGAATCAAGTTCTTTCAACCGATGAAATTGCATCGTGAAGTACTCTGCAAATCTACTCGGTCCCGATAAAGAATATTTCTTTGAGTACAGTTCGAGTCTGATTCCTTGTTGAACGTCGACTCCCCAGAATTTGTCCAAAAAAGCTTGTTTGAAGCCTGCATAGTCTTCAAAAACGTAGCGGAAAGCCTTAAACCAAATTAGTGGTGCTCCTTCTAGGTGTTTCTCCACTATCTTTAACTGTCGCTCCGTGGATACTTTCTCTTCCCTAAAGTACTCTTCTATCTCTCTGAGGAAACCACGAGGAGTCATACTGGATCCTATGTTCCCGTTAAATTTCTTAGGCCTATCCTCATAAGTACGTATAATGTTAACAATCTGGGTTCCGCTTCCTGTATGAACTGTCCCATTGTTGTTAATATCTACGCTAAGCTGCGGTATCTCAAATTGACTGTTTACTTCGGTCTTCCTTCCATCCTCAATTATTGTCTGCCGGTCGGTCAAAGATGATACTAAATTTCTGTTTGTTTCACTTTCAATCCTCAAATTCTGTACGTCCTTTTGGATAGCATTCAAATCGTCCTTTAATCCTTTTATTTGCTGATTCATCGAAGCTTTATTCTCGTCCGATTCTTCCGTTATCAAATTGAATCTGTCATTGATTTGTTCTCTTGCTTGGGCTATCTCCTTCCGTATACTCTCATTAGTGATATTAACTTCATCCGTTACTTTCTTGAATTTTCCGTCCCAATTATTATCAGACTCTCTCATCTTCTCTTGCATCACGTCTACTTCTTCTTTGAGCTCCTTAAGGTCATGGTCAACTTGGACTCGCAACTCCTGAATGCTCGACTTAAAATCAACCTTCAATTCTTCGAATTTTTCTTGAAAACTTCTCTTATTCTCATTCATTGCCGCATTTACTTCCTCTTTTAAATTTAATACTTCTCCTTGTACTTCAGCGACTTTCGATCCCAACGATACAATTTCCTCTTGCATTACTTTCATGTTTTCTTGTACCATATCAGTAATTCTGTCAAAAGTTCCTTGCATTTTCTCTTGTGATTCATGGATTTCTGCCCTGGTAGTATCCTGTGATTCCTGGATTTTCTTCTCCGTATTCTCCTGTGA
Organism: Anabrus simplex; assembly: GCF_040414725.1. Classification (NCBI taxonomy): domain Eukaryota; kingdom Metazoa; phylum Arthropoda; class Insecta; order Orthoptera; family Tettigoniidae; genus Anabrus; species Anabrus simplex. The sequence goes on from NC_090265.1 coordinate 235,929,706, forward strand.
TTCTCGAATTCTCTTTTCCGTGTTTTCTTGTGCTTCCTGAATCCTTTACTCAGTATTTTCTTGCGACTCGCGTACTTCCGGTATTCTCTTTTCTGTACTTTCTTGTGCTTCCTGAATTCTCTTTTCCGTACTTTCTTGCGATTCTTGCATTTTATTCATTTTCCCAGCGAGCTCCTCCAATAATAACTTTACTTGTGCAAGAGACGCCATCCTAACTTCCTATATTATTCCTTATTAAGAATATATCACTCTCAATCTCTCTATACAGTCCTTATCCAGTGTTCCCACAACACTTATACTTGCCTAACACCTCACGAAATGAAATTCAATAAATTGAACGTATGGGTCTCTCCAGATCTGACCCGAAATATGACGGACATCCAACAATAAGTGACACGGAACAACATATCATGCTATTCAAATTAAATGACTCACTATCCCGATTAACAAGAGCTGAAGTTTTACGGAATATCCTTCCATAATGTCATAAAATAAAATTGAGTAAAATCGTAGTACTGTTTAACGGACAAATCCTTCCAATATTATTCATAAAATCTACGATTAAATAAATATTTCAAACATCCTTCACCAACGACGTCATAAATTCAATGTTCTCTTCCATTACCAATATCGTCTCGAGTTTTTTTTTTTTTAGTAAAATAATCTCTACTCTATTCTCTTCATCTTGGGCTCCAGCGATAGGCATTAAACGATGATGTATACAGCTCAAGTCCACTGCCAGGCGATAAATAATTCGACTCTAGCCGTTGGGTGATAAAATAATTCAACTCTAGCCCCACAGTTGGGTGACAAATAAAATTATATACCCTATATGAGCCCTGACAGCAATCCCTGTGACCATTTTTGCACATCTCAATTCTGAATCTCAGTGTTGGGTTACGCCACGGCAAAGCAAAACAGTCGGAGATCCATGAAGCCTCCACTCTAGGGACGTGCAAGTCCGACGAGTCGGGTCACAGGTTTATATAGTGGACTGGTAACAGTATAGTTTAACGTAGAAAGTAATCATCATTTCCTGCCTAAAAAAAAATTACGTAAATATTCCGTAACAGACTGTCAAGAGATCTAGGATATTGGCATATTCATCAAGATACATTGATCATTATTTCATTTTATCCTAAATTAATTAACTATCCTAGTATTCCTACGCTACATCAAATGAGAACTCTATGAAAAGTCTCATTTATGGAAGGATTTTCCGTTTAATGACTTCAAAAAAATGAATTCAAATAATAGTTACACAATGAGCAAATTAATAGCAACACAAACGGATATAGAAAGGAAAAAATGAATGTTACGTTAAATTGAAATAAACACCTAACTTCTTGCTCTTGTTACAAAGAAATTATAACATCGTCAATCAAGAGAAAATCGAAAACAAAAGAGACAAAGTGTCCTACTGCTGAAGGCTTACAGTGAAAGATCTATTATCCATCACACATTTCGAAATAAATAACTGGGAATTATCGAATCGTCCACATCAGAATGCTGTTCCTACTCAAATATGTCATAGTATTCCGTCATTCTCATTTAAACCATCGCATTGTTTATCGGTAAATTATCTGCCTAACAACTTGAAAACACTGTTATTCTAAATTCATAAATCATCATAAATGCAAGAGAAATGTTTGAAAGACACAGAATCGTAGCATAATATGTCATCCATCAATACCATGCACCTAAAAGACAGACTCGATCCTCTCGGACATTCATCGAAGACTGCACCTAGATAAAGAACATCAATAGACACTGCATCATCTACAATAACCTTCTCTAACTACGTTGATTCTGCGCCTCCGGATTCCACTGCGAAGTTTGGCCTAAAATAACTACATCAGCACTAAGCATTAACTCAAATGGTCTACAAAACATCCAACTAGCAAAGAAATGATTTACTTACCATAGGAGATCGTATTCCCTTTACGACATGTCCCAATATCTTTACGTTACCGTTTATTTTGTGAAGATCCTAAACATCCCTTAATACCGTCCGCTCTGGTCAATCTTGTATTTAAATAGGATAAATGTGACGACCATCTGTTAATATTCATGAGTGCAAAAAAATCTAACACTATCTTAAATACGGCCTCGTGCCTAAATAAATCATTCATCACAACGACATTAAAATTCACGCATGACCAACACAATTCCTAACGCCAAGACCATCATCAGGACCTTCACATTACATCGTCATAAAATACGCAATCCTAATGACACTTCTATAACCATCCACATTTCATTATCCACATACATATTTTCAAAGATCCTACCGTATCAAACATCTTATCACGTCACACAAAACGTCATGCACGGCGAATTCACAACACCTAGGAACAATCTATTCAGGCATTTCACGTCAAAGACTACTAAATATGTTGCCGCATTAACACTATATGACCACAATAATATCGTAATTTCATTATCAAACAGCGTATTTCTGCACAAGCACATAATATTTGAAGACCATAGAATCGCACGTCACAAATACTGAGCTCCTCCGAGGTATTTTGAGCCACGAGTTAGGTCAACGTTCATCACAATAACACCATTACGGTACCAATATCATCGATGCCGAAAATCATTCCGTAAAACCTTGCTAGAAGACATTAAAAGAAAACTCACACGACCCATCGCATATTATCACAACATAGTTTGAATCACCGCACTAGACGCAACGATTATAATTAATACAACGCAATGATTAACAAATAACGGTCGTCCTCAAGTTGAAAATTATACATGTCATGAATTGACATTTAAAATGAATACTACTCTACATCTAAAATAAGCAACTACATGGCGGAATATATAGACGATATTTAAGTACTCATCCTGGGTTGTTGCTCCACGACGGTGTCACCTTCCATGTTCAGCTCTCAATTATTAACATTATCCATTAGTGTCCATCACATTCCTGGCCAGATCCTTCGAGGTCCCTCTATTTTAGTTGTTCATGTTAATACGTGTTGTCATCTCGTGTCTATATTCCATAAACGTTGGTTCCATGTTACCTGAAACTCAGAAATGTCTATTAGGACAAGGTCATACACCTTGATACAATTTTACAGTTCAATTAACACACTTGCCTTTACGTTTTTCGATAACAAGATATCTTGTTTTACAATATAATATGTGTTTATAATATGCCAATATCACGTTAATATATCTCTTCAACACAATCTTTCTCCTCACGAATTTTCGCTTTCGATCCTTCTAAGACACAAAGATTGAGAGAGTCACCTTCCACAGAGACAAAAAAAACAAATTCTACAACAACATAATAATCGCAGACGGTTTGCTTTTTAGAACTCTTCTATGCTTCCAGCTCCCATGTGTTCTTGACAATTGGAAACATTTGACACATAATGCGTAACGATCTCGTATAAATCAGCTGTACTGGCAAAGGAACTTATTTAATAATTGCTGCCTCGTATTTAGGTTAGTAATCGACAGTTTCATTCTACATCTCGATCGTCGAATCGTGCGAGACTAGATGTACAAGGTATGGCCCTCTCATATAAACTTTGCTTATTCCAAATCATTCACACATTCCATGGCCCTCAGTAATATTCTGTCATTGATATATTCTGCCGTTCATACGCATTTCAGTAACTTTACTTGAGGAATGTGTATTATTCATTTAATCCTGCCCTATGTTTCACGATGTTTTATTGTCCACCAATATTTCCGAGACACCACGGGGTTTAGAGCTTATTATCAATCCGCCGATATCTTCAATTCAGCGATGCTGTTCACATCATTAGACAAGTCAATTGAACTCAAATTCTCCTGGATGTGTGATGACCGGACATAAGATTTCATTGACATTATTTCTCAACATAAACTTCCAATGTGTTTACCAACCTCATCCTGACATACATTGGAAGGTTATAATATCTACCAAACATAATCCGTTCTCTCTCATGACATTGTACATTTTCATCCCAAAACTTGTCAATGAACTTCTCGTTAAATTCTCCTAAATTAGACATATTATTACGGTACACTTGAAATCATGTTTTACTTTCACCGATGAAGGCATTCGACAAGATCTCCAACACGTATTCCCATTCGATAATATTATCCCTGGTACTGGGCACATGAAAAGAATGGGAGGCCCAAAGTCGATGCTTGAACTGGAGGTGAGAGGGAAAAGACCCGAGAGTTGACCCAGGAAGCGATGGAGAGAACAAATTAAATAGGACCTAAGGATGAGCATGACAAACTTTCATTACATCTTCGATGAAGAATGGTGGAAAGACAGGCAGAGATGGAGATCAGTGATCCAAAACCCAATCCAAGATCAAATTAGACAATTGTCCATCTATAATGCAGTATTTTCTGTTGCAGGAGCTGCTTTTACTAGGTTTCAAACACTCAGATTGACTCGGATATTTCCACAAAGCCTAAATAATGCTCTCATTAGCTATGGTAGTTGTCAGTTCCCTACTCTTGGATTTGTAGTTGAGAGGTTTAAATCTATTCAGAACTTCATTCCTGAACCATTTTGGAAGATCAGAGGTATGTGTTGATATAGATAGTAAAGATGTTATTTTTGAACTATGTAAGGAAAAATCTGTTAACGAGTCTTTTCTATGTTTTAGTGAACCATACAGTAGATGGTGTGAGTGTAGAATTTGCATGGAAACGAGTTCGGCTTTTTGACCAGTTGGCTTGTCAAGTTCTCTATGATTGTTGTGTAGAGAGACCATTAGCCCGAGTGGAAAATGTCCAGAGTAAGCCTAAAAGCAAATGGAGACCTTTACCTCTTGACACAGTGGTATGTAAAAGAAAAACATGAAAGTTTTATCTCTGTATAATGAGACCAAGTGTAACAATATTTTCATATTTGCTTGTTAGCTTTAAGCTAAAAATTTTGTGTGAGTGCAGTGTGCACTCGCTAACCTGAACTACAGAATTTGTGTTGAGCCTCTTAGGGAATCTTCCATCTTGAAATAAAATGGTAACATCTATCTGTTGTGTCTGGAAACAACTGGACTGGTCTTTGTGAAATTTTGAGGCTAATTATTGCATTATCCATTGTAGTAAATAGACTGTTTTATATCCAGAAATATATAGGGACGGGGAACATCATTATTTCTTACCACACATAAGCATCCTATAGACCATTCCAAAGATCAGAAAAAACTAATCTTCCATCATCGTCATCATCTGTTCCAGATTCTTTCTGGGTGGTGTTGTCTATTATTGCTCTCTGTTTTACACTGTCTTTCCCCATTCCTCTTCGCATGCACTGTCAAAATTCCTTTGTCCTTCATGCATTCCCTCACTGTATCCTTCCATCTAGTTCTAGGCCAGCCTCTTCCCTGCTGCCATCATTTCCTTGTATGCCTGTTTTGGCATTCTCATCCTGTGTGCCGTCTGGCTCCAGGACTAAATGCTTAGTGTGCTGGCCTTTGATCCAAGGGATTCAGAGTTTGATTCCCAGCCGGGTGGGGGATTTTAACCTTAATTGGTTTATTCCGATGGCTCCAGGGCTGGGTATGTGTGTAATTTTCAGCATTATTAGCATTTATCACAGCTAGGGCCGCATCCTTAGGCCCCATTCACAATGCAAACATAACCGTAACCTTAACGACATAACCGTAAAATTAACGTAAAATTTGTGGTATTCACAATAGAGGAATGTAACATTAACGTAAAGAGTACACAGCAGCCAATCAAAACACTGTCATGTTATTTAGCACGGAAGTCGGGTTTTGGACTATCTCGCAGTTTTATATTTCAATACCCCGATGGAATCAAACAACATGGTAGCGGAATTCATATTACTTCAAACATCTATTGCTTTGCTCCTGGGAAAAGGCGATCTAAACAACGGTACAGAAAATGGGTTCATCCCTTGATTCAAAGAAGGTTACCTCAGTGCGATTTCGGTAATCTAATGTGAGAAATGACCCTCATCAGATCATTTTGGACATGTGGATGAAACCTGAACTGTTTGCCTTTCTTTAGATTTACTTCCTCTTTTCTAGTAAAAAAGAAATATAAGGTCTCCTTTACAGACATCTATGCCCCTATCTATCACACCCCGATGAGATGTTTGGATCTATTTGTTTGGATAATATCGTTTTCGTAAACTAGTAGTCCGTATAATGTTAAGAAATATACAGGGACAGTTTTATTTATGACAGGGATTGTCTCTCGTCCGTTTGCCAGCACTGCGAGCTTGTCTCCCGCCATTTACCGTCAGATTTCATTGCTACAGGATATTTATTTCCATCTATAATTTTTCGGTACAGCGTCTTTGTAATTCTTTCTCCAAAGATTGTTTTGAAAGAGAATTACAATACAATGTTTACCTCTGCTCTGATTGGGTGGTTCTTAAAGTTAACGTAAAATTAACCGCAATAGCTTGGAGTTTGCAGTCCCTTAATTTTACGGACTCGCAGTTAAGTTTACGTCGGCGCATTGTGAATGGTTCTATTAGATAAGATGGCCGCTAACTTCTGAGTTAACGTTAATTTTAAGTTTACGTTACATTACATTTGCATTGTGAATGAGGCTTTACAGATGCACAGGTTGCCAGTAAGCGTCAACTCAAAAGACCTGCAACAATATTCTTTCCATGATTTTGGAAGCATAAGGTATAACTATAATTCCTTCATAATAATTATTTACCTTTTTATTTTTCTTAAAAATGAGTACTACAGTGAAACCTGTCCAAAGTGGCCTTCAGTTTTCTGAAAAAAATTGCCATTAGTACAGGTGGCTGCTGAATTAAGGTTACAAAATGTTGGCATACGGGAAGGGGTCTATTTTATCACATGATTTGCTACAGTAGGACCTACATTGTTGTAAAAATGTACTGAATATATAGAGCCAAGGATGTGTGCTAAAGTTTCAATCTCGCTACAATGTCTGTAGCGGTTGCTGTCTTGATTTCTGCCATGGAGAGCTACTGGAGCTAAATTTGCCTGTAATTTTAAAGTGTCACGCCATCCTGAACTACTTCAACCTTCCCTGGTCTCCAGCTATCTGTTTGCAGGGGAGAGGGGGCGAGGGATGCATTCCTGGTAAAAAGCTACACCTTTTTACATGGGTTTGCAATTGGCACCATTTTTTGTAATCCTGAGACCTAAGAATTGTTATAATGTGTTTGGAGGTCTTGACATTTGTGACATCATTGATACCCAACTCCGATAAACATTGTTTTTTTTGTGTCTAATTCTAAGCCCTCAGTTTGAAGGACTCTGGCTTTGATTCTGGCAGAGCCAGGGATTTTAGCAACATCTGGCTTCTTCCAGCTTAGGGACTGGGTGTTTGTGTTTTTCTTGATAACTCTTCATTTACATACAACATACCAAACTGCCCACTACCACCAAAGCACACAACAGCAAGTACACCCCTTCATATAGGCCTGGTGTCAGGAAGGACACCTGGACATAAAACTGTGGTTTAATCCACTTGTAGCGCCAATGGCTAGTAATTTGAAAAAACCCAAGAAATAAAAAGAAAGGGCTCTGTGATGGCATTGCCACAGCAAAAATTTGGAGAAGCTTTGTTCAGGAAGTTATGGGAAAAGAATTAAAATGGTAGAAACAGTATGTTTTTGATGCTGTAATTGTGTCAAAGTAAGATGTGGGATGAAAGAGGAATGGAAACTAAGAGAAGCAACAAACATTACATTTTTGAGAGGTATGTTAGAGGTGAAAGAGTAAAAAATGAAGGTATACACAAAGAAAGATTATTGTTATCATCGTCATCATCGCAAGTGGTTGATCACAGTGAGCGCCCAGCTGATGATTGCACACTATTCCACTGAAGTCGTGCATGAATTTTATTAATATTCTGCTTGTGCCAGAAGAATTGCATGTGATGTGGGCTTTTTATATAATCTTGGAATATATTTATATGATGTACTAAGTAAGCTTTATCTCATCATACCAAGGTCATATGTGATGTCTTATGGTGTCACACCACTTTTTATGATACATAAAATATATTTTATTAAAATTTTTGGTCTACCTTATTCAATACATCAAAATTGTTGTGTAGGTGTAATTACAACATATATTTTTTAATCCATACTAGTTTCGACGTCCCACTGCATCATCATCAGCTGATAGAAGTTTGTAGAAAAATTGACAGTCATATAAGTTTATCGACGTCAAATTCATCGCAATTTAAAACCATCTTAACAACAAGAAACTGTGTTAAAAATATACTGTTTCTAAGTTCATATTTTCAACAAGTCAAAGACTTGCGAGTGTTATGCCATAAACTGATAAAAACATATGCAGACTGGTTTGCTCACTTATGATATAAAGTGTATTTAAAAAAGATCAACAAATTATAAAATAGAATAGTCTTGAAACACTATGTGCTTAATTTATTGCACTTCTTAAAACTTGACGTAGTATCGTAGTAGAAATAATTCAATAGAAAAAAAACTACAGTGTCCCTTTAATGGAGCAATCCTAATGAAGTGAAAATGAGCACTAAGTCCTTTGAGATGATATCAAGAACAACGTTCCCAGTTCAATGCAGACCTGTAATAACAAGAATGTTATAAACTATCACTTCACCAATGAGGCAAGTTATGAAATTGTTTCTTATAACATAATTGTTTTTATGTGACTCTCCTCAAAAGGTCGCTGTCTATGCAAAGCGCAGTGAAGCACCGCAAGCATTGTTGTGATAAAAATCAAGTGTCCAACTTGGGTTGGGATTGAAGAGGGGAAATAGAGGCGAATGGGAGGAGCAACTGAGGAACGGCAATTTGCTGGAGCTCTGGAGGGCGTGGTCGTAAGAAGCAACTAGCAAAGCTATTTTGCATAATACGAAACACCGAACTATTGACCAATACCTGTACATTTTTAAAAAACACAATAAGGAAATCAAATATAATTTTTGATTTTTCAGAAATCTCGTTTAAATTAAGGTTTGAATTTAAATACTGTTCCAGGTGTATGTAGCAACACTCCGTAACATCCAGTAAACTTCATCTTCCTAAGTTCTCCAAGACCTCAATGTCATGTTCGATAGATGTGAATTTATGCTTTAGATCGTGCATATGCTGGCCCACCATGGAAAACCTGTTATATTTTATGACATTAGTATGTTCTGTATATGTAATTTTAAAATATATCATGACACCATATGGTGTCACAGAAATTTTTGTTGCTTTGTTAAAGTTATGGAATGAACAACAAAAGTTTTAGATATAGCAGCTTTATTTGCTCATTCAAACTGACCCAATATATACGAAAATCATTTCAAATGCCAAAAAATTACATTAAATTTGAATTTCAAATTACCGGTACTCATATTATTGACCCAATAAATGTCTTACTGATTCATTCACTCAGCCTTTCAAGGTTTTGAAACATTTGTGTGAAAATTCAAAACGAGTCTTCAGTTTGTTTTACAGCCGAACACTGTGAAACAGTGTCCAAATTTCTCAACAGAAAAATGCAATAAAGAAAAATAATAAATATTTTAACACTTCCGTAGAATATTACATTACACATTGTATTGAAATGTTTTCATATACATCAGAACAATGAAAATGTGATTCTTGGCAAGATTTACAGGCACTGACACCCTCAGTGCAGCAGAAGCAGCAGCCTTTGTACACTCAGCCTTCAGTTACTCTTTCTTGTGAAAGGATTCTGAGTATTTCAGACAAAGGAAAGATGTGTCATGACAGACAACTGACACCCTTTTTGCAGCAGAGGTAGCACCCTTTCTGCCCATGACTTTGCTTAGTTGTTGACAGCAGCTTCGGCACTGGTTTCGAGCTTTCCTGCATTATTGAAAGGAAGAAATAGATCATTTGATATTGATTTTAAGTATATGTAGTGTTGATTAGGAGGAGCAATCTTTTCACTTTTCAGTATCATTGTAAGACATCAACATGGAGATGAAACTAATAAATTACATACCGCTTAGTCGAGCAGCTAATCTGTTTTCTCCCACGTCTTCCTAGCCCAGACTTTGCAACATTTTTGTAATGCTATTCTTTTGTCAAATTGTCTTATATATTTCAGTTCTGTTTTTAAATTATTCAGAGAAAGTGGAAAACAGAATTAAAATATATGAGGCAATTAGTTAATTTCAATGGTTTTAAAATAGGTATGGTCAATTGATTAATTAATAAAATAAAAATTAAACTATCCTCCAATTTAGTACCAGGTAAAACTAAAAATAATTACGCCACATTTACATATAACAACCCGGCTATTCACCAGATCACTAATGTTCTTTAAAAAAAACATAACGTCAATATAGCTTTCAGGACAGTAAATAATAACCAAAACATATTTTTTAACCATAATAGGGTCAATAATAGTAATGTTTACTCAAGATCTGGAGTTTATAGATTAACGTGCGCACAGTGTGGGTTCACGTATCTGCGTCATACTGGGAGAAGCTTTTATACAAGGTATTTGGAATGCTACAATGCCGCCAAACACAACAAGTATTGAGCCATGAGCCAGCATATGAAAGAAACGGGACACAAATTCACTTCAATCGAGAAAGATCTAACTATCGTTAGATACTTAGATAAGTGGAAATTATTGAGTGAAATGCAGAACTTATACATTTTTTTTTGGACCAAACCTATAATAAAGAAATTAATCTTAACAATGTCATTGACAACAAAAATCCGTTATATGAGATAACTCCAAAGCTGATCCATACTGTAAATCATAATAAGGTCCCTATTATTTTTCAACAACAGCACTCTAATATTCCAATTACCACGCCTAATCTCAGACCCGCCCACACCAGTTTGGGCAACCACTCCATAGCAATAACACATGCGCACAAAGCACGTCCCACTCCCTTTCTCCCTCTACGCTTCACTCATCCGCTACTGCATCAGTATATCACTAGAAGTAGAAAGGCTAGTCGTTCAGACGCAATCGGTACAAGTGGATCCAGCTAACATCAGACTGAAAGAGTAAGTTCAACCACAATCATGGGATATACAATATTATTATTAACGTGGGTTAGAACATTCATAATTCTAAATTTTTTTCTCCTATTTATTTACAGACAATATACATTAACAGTCCCATGGCAGAACAATGAAACACCGATAACATTAGTCTAAAAGCATCCAAGTAACACTTCGTAGAGGAACAGCCAACTACTGATTGACATTGGATAACGTACTCCAACATTACACGAAGTTTATCCACAAAAACGCTTAATTCCGTATAATAGTAACAACCTACTATGCTTCTTTCCTCATGGGATATTTCAAGCTTTGCAAGAATGACAACAAACTATGGCTCCTATTTTTTTTTTGCTGCCAAACGAATAGCATAGGTGAACATAGAGAACCTTGGACGAACATACTTTCTACAAACTACCAACCCAACGATTCATCCAAAGATGAAGAGATCCAATTGTTCCTTTGTATAGTTTGTAAATTGTTAGAAAATTTTAAATGTATTCATGTAACAAATTTTGGTTTTTAATTGAAGTTGCACATTTTTATGATTTTTTGTACATATCACCCCTTTTTTATTTTAAAAGAGTAGGGCGATTCTTAGTATAAGGCCATATTTGTATATATTGGTTCCAAATGTTTAACTCAGACAAGACCGGGGTCTTGACCTTAAGATTGACAATAGGCTGAAGATGCCCAAAAACAGGGCAATCGCTTAGAATTTAATCACCACAAACGGTGAATTGTATTGTATAGGTGACTACAATAAATTTTATTCTAATAGAATCTTATTTGTTCTTTGAAGTGTCCTTGTTGTGGGCCACTGAATGCCTTCTTTGTACAGTTCACATTTTTAGATTATCATTTGTCTTCACGCCAACGCCGAACGTTGGCTTTAGTTATGCCATATTTTCTTGCGGCTGCAAAATGAATCTTTATTTTCATATATTTAATAACCATTAACTTAAACTTGGCATCATAATATCGAAGAGAACCCATTGATAATTTGCTGGCAATACTTGTTCCATGTGTCTCTAGAATACAACGATCCATCACAAAAATATTCCTGTTGTCTATTAAACTGTTACTTTTACTAAGCGTTACACTTTTATCATTGAAAATCATTTATTCAATCATGTTTCGGGAACATAATACATACCCTTCATCAGTAATTATTAATGTCTTATAAGTTAAGTTATCAGTATGTAATAATGTTTTATGTTCCTGAAACTTGTTTGAATAAATGATAAAAGTGTATTGACAAGGCACTTCAAACCCACGGGCTTCGTCAGCCCAGCCCGTGCAGTGTCGTTCCCTTCTCATGCAGCTGCTTACTGGCCCATAGCACTGGTTTCATAGAGCCCACCGCAGTACCGCACTGGGCGGGCTTAGTAGAATAACCTTGACTTCCTCCCCACAATAACGCATGCACCGTGTACAACGAAATATTCACTTCACACTTCTATTCGGATCACTCACTATACGAATTCCCGTATGCCTAATCGCATTTTGAAATAAAACGATAGAGATCTCTCCTGCGTTGTAATAATAATAATAATTGTAATAATAATTAAAATTAAAAAACAAAAACAGAAACTTTATTATAAACTAATGTTCATCTGCAGTTGACATCAAGTTAACTGAATGAATCTAAATAACATTAATTCAGGACAAATATTTCAGGTTTCCTATGGGAATCAACATCTATATCATCTGATGGCTAGGCAGGTTTCAATTTTTGGTAATGAGACAACGTCTGTCATAGTGCATTGGCACTGCCGGTGGCTCCAAGTAGCCTACGCAGTGGCCTCCACAGTTTGCACTAGCCATGCGTCTTGGTTGGTGGGTGTGCTATTTACCAACTGATGAGCCCAACTTAGCACACTGAGGCGAAATGCTGGCAATCAGGAATGAGTTAGCTGGAAAATTTATAATGTCCAATAATGGACCATTTATATAGGTATTGTCGTACAAGGACAGACAAAGCTCATTTTAAGCCCCTTGACGCAAAGAACAAAACTCGGTAGGCTCTACGGGCCCTAAAACCAATCGGTATGGAGATATTGGCACCACACTACCCCTGCTCTCAAAATTGGATAAAGAAATAAACTGCAGTAACCATGGCAATGTCAGTTCCAGGATCCTACAGCAGCGAGATTATACGTGTACGTTTGGGCGTAGCTGCCAACGAAAATTGGTACCCATAATCCCTGAGCATATCTACAGTATATCTCAAAAACTTAATATGTTACAGATTTGAAAATTGATATTTTTAATATTTAACAATAAAAAACAGGTATCATTTTGTTTTTGGAAAAACCACTTAATGTGGGTGGGGGGGGGGGGCAAAGGGGGCTGAAAAGGGGGTTGAATTGTTTTTATTAGGGTACTGATATCTCAAAAACTGTAGATGTTACAGACGTAAAAATTGTTATTTGAAGTTTCCTTTAAAATGAAAGAAATGTTTGGAGTCTTCTTTAAAATGAAAGAAATACATATTCTTTTGTTTTTGGAGAATTCACTTAAGGGGTGATAAAAGGATTGAAACATAAGATGAATTAATTGTACGAGGGTACTTATATCTAAAATATCCTAAAGATGTTGCAGACGTAAAAATGGGTATTTGGAATCTCCTTTAAAACTTAAAAAACATGCATTTTTGGGGTTAAATCAAGTTTGGTGGGGGGGAGTGAAATAGGAGTTGAATTCTTTTCATGAGGTTACAAATATCTCAGAAACTGAAGATGGTATTATTGCAGCATTATAGTATAAAAATAACAGGCTAATGTAGGAGAAATATCAAATTTGTCATACAAGGACGAGACAGAGCTCATTTTAAGCCCCTTGACGCAAAGAACAAAACTCAGTAAGCGATTACAGTCATGATAATTGGTACTTGGAAGCTCCTTCATAAATTAACACGTATTTTTTGTTTTTGGAAAACCATTGAAAGGGCTGAAAAGAGGTGGAAAAACAGGTGAATTTTTAAAATGAGGACCAGAATATCTACAGTGTATGTCAAAAACTTTACATGTTACAGACATGAAACTTGGTACTTGGAAAGTCCTTTAAGAATAAAGAAACATGTCTTTTTTTCTTTGTAAAATCCATTTACGTGGGGGTGGAGGAAGGGCTGATAAAGGGGTTGAATTATTTTTATGGGAATACTTATATCTCAAAATGAATGACTTGCATAAGCAGAAACTTATCAGGAAGAAGAACACTTATATTTCAAAACCTGAAGATGTTACAGATGTGGAAATAGGTATTTGGAATTTCCTTTAAAAATAGACTCCTTTCTTCTTTTTTTTTTTTTTTTCCTTGAGAGAAGATGTTCTCACGTGTACACTTCTGTGTTGCGTGGTCATCTTAGCCTGAAAAGGCAATACCACAAACGTGGTTTACAAAAAGTTTCTGGAGTAAATGAAATTTTTCAGTAAGGTTTTATACGTAACGGATTTTCAGATAATGTCTTAGTACAGTGCCGAGGAACGATTACTTTTATCAGATTACGAAATCCACGCGAGAGAAGCCGCGGGTAACTACTAGTGTGTACATAAAGTTCACCGTAAATTGTACAACACACAAAATTGTGTTTCTCATCACCATCAACTACAGGCTTGAATACCAACCAAATACGACTTAAGTTTAGGATCCGATTCAGAAGTCTTGTATCGTGCGGTTTCTAGTTTGTTTGTTTCTTCTTTTTTTACTTCATGTATTTTGCCATGGTTTTTTTTTTCTTTTATAACTACAGTCCACATTCGTTTCTGATAACAGGATAGACGGGGAAGTCAAACTGAAAACCACAGCAAACTTGATCGTCTTCACTCGATCATAATGCAATGCACTCTGCTGACACACTTTACACTGTACACATTGAAGCAGTCAGCCCATAGAACTACCACAGTGTTGTCCTTGGCTCACCGTGTACAAATGACATAGCACTGCCCAGACCGGCCTGTGCGATGATGTCACGGGCTTCGTATGTTCAAGCCTTTCAATGCCCATTGCAGTCTGTTGCCGAAGCAGCTCATGGGCTGGGCCGCTGTGCAGGACTCTGACTCTCCATTCATTTTGTGTAGCTTCTTCATGCAAACAGTAATCATATATGTACTTCAGATATGGCAGTATATCTGAACACATTGCCCTTAGTTTATACCCAGAAATCTTATCAATTCCAGCTGCTTTTCTAGTGTTCAACTTCTGTATTTTACATACATTTTCATTTCCCCTTGTCCAGCACTTCTCTGCCGTTGCCTCTCCTTCCACCACTTCAGTAATTGTATTCCAGTCCAGTCTTATTTTTCTTATACTATTCTTGACAGAGTCTTATTATATTTCCACGTTCTTCCTTCACTTGTTTTGTGTAGATTTTTAATTTTCTCTTAGTTTTTATAAATTCATACAACACCATTTACATCCTTTTCCAATTCTTGTGTGAATCCCTGGCAATATTTTTTTCTTTTCCTCATTTACCACATTTTTACAATTTTAATTTCCTGATACTTAATCTTACATCCTTCTTTCCTATCTATTTCATTCTTACCCTGCTTTCTTCTTTTGTTTAACAACCTCCTTCACCTTTTCATTCCACCAAGGTGTTTTCCTTCACTCTCGCCGAAGTTCTGCTGGGTAAATTTCAGTACTTAGTAAGTATTAGTCGCCTCCTCTACCTGGACATTACCCTTGTAACCAACAATCTTATATTGCTGACTGAATATTTGCCTTCTGTAAATCCTCACTAATACACTCCCCATGTTCAATAACAATTTCTGGAATGTCCTTCTTGGAATCTGTTTCTACCATAAAGTACCTATACATACCTTTCCATTTTTCACTAAAATTTGAGTGCAATTATGCTTTCCATCATGTTATCCTTACCTGACTTCATCTATGGCTAAATGGTTGGCATCTGGCCTTTGGTTCAAGGAGTCTCGGGTTCGATTCCCGGTTGGGTCTGGGATTGTAACTTTCATTAGTTAGTTCCTGTGACTCAGGGGCTAGGCATTTATGACATTCCAAAGGCCACATGCTATTATTATTATCATCGTCATCATCATCGTCATCGCTAGATTCAATTTCCTAGAAGTTCCTTCAATCCTCCTAATTCTCCTTACTTCCACGACCATTTCTAACTATTTCTTTTCAACCTGCACCTCCTTCTTTACCTCTCTGGTACAATACAGCAGGTCTTTACATTCTTTACCACCCTTAAAGATACAAACTTATTTTTGCATTCCTTAAATATTGCTTTAAACCCATCCCATAACTGTATGCATTTTTATTGACTATTTTCCTCTGATCATAATTACTTTTTAAAAGCTCCCTCATGTCTGTCTTATCAACCATATGGTATTGCTTAATAGTCATACTTTTACAACCTTCACTTCATTTTACAAGTAACAACTCTCATTATTGTTCCGTATTGAAGATGACGTTAGGCATAGATATCAAGGATAATTAAATAAAAAACCACCTATTCAATACTTTCCACGTTTAATGTGGTTATTATCTACATGATTTTATGTAGACTCATTTGGTCAGGTACATGTTTCACCCATTATTTTGGGCATCTTCAGCCTGTAAACAACCTTTAGGTCAAGGTTTGGGACCTTTTTAACTAATATAAACATACTAATATATACTCTATATACAACAAATACATTATATACAATATATACAAACATAAGTCAATACAGTAAAGTTTTTTGGTCCTAATCTATTTAATATGGAAAATGTCCAAAACTAAAATGGATCTTCTTTTCGGTGAAGAGGATTGCAAATCGGGGTTTATGTGACCCCTATATCATATTAAGTACTTGACGTATCGTGTCTGGTGACAGGATGTGTCGTCAACAATAAGAGGAGATTTGAACTGATTGTAGGTTGGTCAAGATTGAAAATATAAATTTAAATTGAATGTGTTTTTACTTGGCAGTTCTGGTTAACTTAAAATGTTCAAAACTAAAAATAAAATGAAACGGATCTTCTTTTTTCTTCTTGAGAAGGGGTGATATTAAAACTGGAGCTTGTTTGACCCACGATTTTCATTTTCATGTTCTTGACGTAACTAATATTTAAATGTGTTGTCGTGTACAAGTGGAGATTCAAAAGTCGATTGTTGTAGGTAGACTGGTCAAAAACGTTGTGAATGAAACTGTTAGCGTCTTGACTTTGGGTCTCATGTAACGTCAAGGAATTGACAAGAGTACAATATTTAGCTGTTTCATAGTTTTAGGCTGCTGCTTAATTGGGAAGAGACATCCTAAACACTTGATACAGTCTTGTGTGAAAATTGTTCCCGTTGATGTGTTGCTTGGTCTTTGGGAGGGATCTTAAGAATATCTGTAATGAAGTAGAAAATAATTTTGAATTAAAAATTTTTTTTTGAGCACGCGTTGTGATAAAATGTATTAAATTAACACCTCTTAACTGTAAAGTGACTTACTTGTTCAGTTAATACTAGATGGATCTGTCTGTTCCGGCAGCGCCTGTCTTGTCACCATTTCTACTCCTGGTGTTGTAATGGTGCGGTAATGGAGGGGCGGGGCATGGAGGGAGAGTGGGGGTAGGCTGGTCTATGGGCGTGTGTGCTGTTGCTGGAGGGGAGTTTCTAGAAGCAATATGGGCGGGTTTAACTTTTGGCATGATGGATGAAGCATTTGAGTGTGGAGATTTAAATAATTGAGGGATTTTGTTTTGATCTGAATTCACGATATTAATTAATCTAGGTGTTAATTCGTACAAAGGATTTTTAATTTCATTGACGTCGTTGAGATTTTTATTTTTATTGTAGGTATTGTGTCACCAGACACGATACGTCAAGTACTTAATATGATATAGGGGTCACATAAACCCCGATTTGCAATCCTCTTCACCGAAAAGAAGATCCATTTTAGTATTGGACATTTTCCATATTAAATAGATTAGGACCAAAAAACTTTACTGTATTGACTTATGTTTGTATATATTGTATATAATGTATATGTTGTATATAGAGTATATATTAGTATGTTTATATTAGTTAAAAAGGTCCCAAACCTTGACCTAAAGGTTGTTTACAGGCTGAAGATGCCCAAAATAATGGGTGAAACATGTACCTGACCAAATGAGTCTACATAAAATCATGTAGATAATAACCACATTAAACGTGGAAAGTATTGAATAGGTGGTTTTTTATTTAATTATCCTTGATATCTATGCCTAACCTTCACTTCTATCGCATTTGTTAGTTATTTCCGTGGTCCAGAGAGGGAAAGAAGTGTGAGGGGTGAATGGTTGCTCAAAGCATAAACCAAAGTTTAATTATTGCTAACATCAATGGAAAAACTATATTTATTTCTTTTCCTTTGGATGGATATTTTCAACAACAACTGTAAAACAAAAGAAGAGCCTTAAGAGCTTAGAAGCTTGAAATAAATACAGAGGTGTTTGTAAGCTCAGAAATTTTACAATAGTGTAGCTTGTAAGCTCAGAAAATATTACAATTTAGGGAAGGAGACTCCGTTTTTCAAAACAGTCATACATTCCAACCTGTGGGTGTCATAAATTTACACTTGCAGAAAAAGGCTAGTCTGTACATAATTTGAAAGTAGAGTCAATACAGAACTGAAAACAGAGTCATAGTTCCTATTACAACTTTTTATCTGATGGTTCTCGAACCCTGGAGCCCAATTTACAATAAATTTTACAAATGCCCTTTATCGGGCCAGTGGTTCACATTAACAACAGTTGTCTGACACCACAGACACATTGTACAGTTTGCTTATTTGCTGGGAAATCTTTAGAAGATAGGTCCAGCAGCCAATGTTGTTGCTTCCTTAGCACCACCCAGGGGTCACGTGTAGGGCTTTTTAAGGTTTAACCTACGGACGTGAAGCAACATCTAGCAAATATAGCAGCAAAAATTAGGAGTCATAACAACATTCTGCAGAAGTTGTGTGGTACAACCTGGGGTGCTTCTGCAACTACCTTGAGATGTTCTGCCCTTGGTTTAGTTTTCTCTGTGGCAGAATATTGTGCTCTTGTGTGGATCAACAGCTGCCATGTGAAACTTGTGGACACTCAACTCAACAACACAATGAGGATTATTTCAGGCATAATAAGATCAACTCCTACCCACTGGCTTCCTGTCTTAACTCTTACAGTGCCAAGATGCCGATGCATCGGCACTTACATTCTGTACGAAAAATGCCAGGATGCCGATTCCATCGGCACCCACTTATAAGTGGTGTAGTTATGTAGTAAGGCGCTAGATTGCGTCACAAATCAAGTAGAAAGAAGGTAGAATGTTTGTAATTCCTTCTTATGTCATTAGATGGCACTGACATAGCTTCATTTTTGCTAGTTTACTCGTCGATCGCGAGTGTATGATCTGTGAGCGCTTGACATCTATGATCCAATATGGCAGCCTCCTTGTTTGTTTATGTCCGCTTGTTGTGACTTGTTTGCAATAATTTTACGTTCTAATTGACGCATTTGAGTTATTTATCGTAATATATTAAGTTTATTATTATTTCTACTGCAGTTATAATTACCTAGCAATTTATTTAGGTCGTAGTAAAGTTGTAAATAGTACAATTATCACAACAAGGCATGTCGTCACGTAGGCCTAATTCGGGAGAAGAAATTGAGGAACTTTTGGGTTGCTTTGAAGATGTAAGCGACTCTAATTTTATCGAAAGTGTTGATTATGATATTTTTGAGGTCTTCAGGTAGTGCACCAGAGAATCATGGAGCCGTGCCCTTGGCTAATGGGCTTACAACATTTCGTGCAATGTCAAAGAGTTATAGTGACGGTGCTAATGAAAATGACAGTGAATTAGATGATTCTTGGACTGAATGCATATTCCCTGAAAGTAATGTTGTCCATCCCCACCATTTTTATCAAATCCCAGGGCCTAAACACGTAGGCCTACCTCAATCTGATGCTCCGCCCATAGAATATTTCAATCTGTTTTTTACACTTTCATTTCTGACATTATTAGTTGATTTTGTATGTTGTTCTGATCTTCTGAACTGTTCTGTAGTAACAAATACTGCTACTAGACACAGTTCTCTCAAATGATAACTATTACTCTGCCAAAATTCATAAAATATTCAATCGTTGACAGGTTACACTGTTCGTGTCTTTCTCTCCACATGTTCAATGTTTTTGGAAATTAGTTTATAAATTGTAAAGTAGCCCTACATTAACAACATAAATTGGTATATATGATCCCAGATATGAGAGAAGATTAAATATCTTCACTTAGTCATTTTGGGTTTAGTGTAAAATGTGCTCATTAATTTCAAATTATGTTTTTCCTTTTTTAAAATAAAAAATAATATTTTTGTGCACATTATTCCACAAAATTTTGTTTTTTGAAATGCAAGTCACATGTTTATATTCCTTGGAGTATATCAAGCTCACATACCAAATTTTTCCTCCATATCTTTTAAACTGAAACGTAAATAAAATATTTTATACAGTGATGCAAAATCCATTGAAACATGCTTAACATTCTATGCATATGAGGACCTATTATGGGTCGGCATCGAAAGGGTTAAGCAACATCATGCCTCCTTGATTTGGTAGAGCACAAGCACTGTTGAGAAAATACTCCAAGATAAATGAGAACCCTGACTTGCCCATCCACTCCAATATTCTTGACCTTACAGGAACCAGTTGAGATCTAGACATCCGCCATTTAAGTTCACTCAGAAGCTCACAGAAGACAATTTCAACCCCTATGCCCAATGGAAGGAAGAATGGGTCTCAAAAACAGGTGAACATATCTGGCCTTTCTTCCCACCTAATTCGAGGTCTGATCTCCCAAGACGAACTTGGACCATCCTTAACAGGATTCGATGTGGTCATGGAGTCTGTGCTGCATCCCTGTATACATGGGGAAAGATACAATCCCCCAAGTGTGGCTGTGGTGCTCCTTTTCAAACTATCGAACACATTGTAAAGGAGTGTAGCAGAAGAGCCTACCCTGGAGATTGGTTTGAATTTCTAGAGGCAAATACCGAGGCTCTAGAATGGATAACAACATTGGACATTAAAATATAATGTACTTGCTTTCCTGTTCCTGTGTGTGTATATATATATATATATATATATATGTCGTATGATAAATAAATAATAAATAAATACCACAGACACACGTAGCACACACTGCTTTCATTAGGTAATCTGTCAATACCTTCACTACCCTCATCTAACATGAAAAGGAATCTAAAGATCCATAAGTAATCAGAGGCATAAGGCCCACACTACACGGCCATGAAAGAGAGAGAAAAAAGAGAAAGGTTATACTCGAAAGGCCAAGAACAAAATGAGAATTGAGGCTGAAACACAAGGCACTCCAAAGTTAAAGTTGAACGGTAAACACCTAACTGGGCATAAGGCCGAAAAGAGAATAAGAAATTTAGAACAATTGAAAAAGTGACCAAAAATGAAATTAGAAGAAGGGAAATGAGGGTAAACACTCATGCTTCCTTACATTTTACCAAATTCCCATTAAGGGATTAATTTTAAAGTCCAAAGGCTGGCAGAGAAACCTACATTAAATTTAAGTTGTAAGAGATAACATATAATTTACAAAGTTTGTTCCACCTACTCAATACTGTACAATAATTGAAATGTCTATAAATACATTACAATATGTTATCAAGGGACTAGTTTCGACCGTATGTGGGTCATCATCAGCCTAACTAAGATACACATATGGATTTGCTGATGTCCTAAAACAAAATTACATTGTGGAAATAAAAATTAAAAGAGTGAACTGTGTATGTGATGCGATAATGTACATATAAAATGGTGGAGTGATGAAATGTTGATAGATAAAATAATGTTGTACTGATCAATGACAAATAATATTTTCAGGTTAGACATCAATTACACTTAGACTGTAAGAATAGTATCACATGATTTTTTTACAATGATGATTAAAGTAAGCCCTTGTTTCGTGAATACTCTAAAATTGCACATTAAAAGTATAAAATGTCGGTTGAATGCAAAGTCCAGATACTTCTATTGAGTTCTGTATTTCAAGTGCATCTTCAGGTAGAGAATTGACGTTGAACATTGGCACAGAGGGTGTCTGTCTTGCTTAAGGTCCAATATTTCTGATACAGAAATTAAAGATAAAAATTTCATTGTTCCTTATTGAAAGTATTAACGTTAAAAATTAAATAATTGAAAAAGAGGTTCAACCTATTCAATACATAGGAAAGAAATGTAGTGATTATATTTTTATTTAATAGTAAATATAAATGGGACCGGTTTCGACCCTAGTCCAGGTCATCGTCAGCCGTAAAAACATGTAAAACAATGCATATGAAAAAGAAAAAGATTAATTAAATTCTGGATCGGTATAAGATGAAACAGTACGTAATATTAAGAATGGTAGTATGGCACACGCAATGATAGGCGAAGTCTCACAATGTTTATGAATATTGGAGAACAGTCAAAAGGGTCAGTTTCCATACTCTGTCAGGCACAAAGTCACAACACTATCAAATAATATATGAAGATCATAAATAACTTGAAGTCGCAGACGAATAGATTTGTAGAAGCAAACCGCCAGCTCCCGGTGATCAGCGCGGCACATTCAAGGTCATGCGCTGCGGTCTCGAACGCCAAAGTAGAATGGAGAATATCCTGAAGGTCCAGTATTTGTCTCGGTTGCGGGAAGTTATGTATGTGTATATAGAAATATACAACGCAAATCAGTATAATTGAATGAGTACTTGTGCTCCTGCTAAGTTCTAGGAAAACAGTTGACTTGAAAAAACAATTGTAAAGAGAAAGAAATATAGTAAAAAGCGCAATATCGGAAAACAAATGATAAGTTATATGCACAGTGCGCTATTTTTTAAATTGAAAAAATTTTAGGTCATGATTGAACTAGTCGAAGTTGGCGCAAGACAAGAGTTAAAATTTGAAAGAGGAGAACCGAAATGAATGTCGATGGGTTTTTTTTTTTTTTTTAAATAGAGAAGGTAGAATAAATTAACAGAGGAAGAGTGATAGTGAAATAAGAGAAAGAATAAAAGAAATTGAAGTTAGATGGTATTGAGGAAGGATAAGATAGGGAAATGAAGGAGGGGTAGTTTAGGGTGGGTTATTGGAGGTAGAAAATGTGGGTGGGAACTTTGTAAGGCATGGAAAATAGAATTGGGGTTTTGGAATTTGGAATTTTTGAGAAGAAGAATTAGGAAGTCAAAAAGGATATTGGGTTTTTCAGAAATGTTGTTTAAATTGAAATTAGGGTTGAAGTACTGGTCAAGGTGGATAAAGCAATTTTCAGTAATGTTTAAGAGGGGGCCTTTGTTAAAGATTTTAAGTATATTCATGTCATTGTCAATACTGGTGAAACTATGCTTGGAGTCTTGTATGTGCTGTCCTATGGCAGAGAATCTGTTTTATTTAATGGTGTTGACATGTTCAGAGTACCTGATATTGAAGTTGCGGCCAGTTTGTCCGACGTAGGAGGAATTGCAGTTGTTGCATTTGAATCTTATACACCAGATTTAGAAAAAGCATTAGATTTATTTAGAGATTTAGAGTTGTGTAAGATATCAAGATTTCTATTGTTAGTTCTAAAAGAAATTTTCATATTATGTTTTTTAAAAATATTAGTTATTTTATAAGCATCCTGAGTGAAAGTGAAGGTGGAAAAAGCAGTTGGTTTTATTGTGTCTTTAGATAAAGTGGTTTTTGGACGGTGTTTGAGTTTGTTGATGATGCGGTTTATGAAGGAGTTGTTAAAGCCATTGAATTTAGCAATGTTGCGGATGGTGTTTAATTCATTATTTAAACGACATTTCTGAAAAACCCAATATCCTTTTTGTCTTCCTAATTCTTCTTCTCAAAAATTCCAAATTCCAAAACCCCAATTCTATTTTCCATGCCTTACAAAGTTCCCACCCACATTTTCTACCTCCAATAACCCACCCTCCTAACCCACCCTAAACTACCTCTCCTTCATTTCCCTATCTTATCCTTCCTCAATACCATCTAACTTCAATTTCTTTTATTCTTTCTCTTATTTCACTATCACTCTTCCTCTGTTAATTTATTCTACCTTCTCTATAAAAAAAAATAAAAAAAACAATCGACCTTCATTTCGGTTCTCCTCTTTCAAATTTTAACTCTTGTCTTGCGCCAACTTCGACTACTTCAATCATGACCTAAAATTTTTTCAATTTAAAAGATAGCGCACTGTGCATATAAGTTATCATTTGTTTTCCGATATTGCGCTTTTTACTATATTTTTTTCTCTTTACAATTGTTTTTTCAAGTCAACTGTTTTCCTAGAACTTAGCAGGAGCACAAGTACTCATTCAATTATACTGATTTGCGTTGTATATTTCTATATACACGTACTTAACTTCCCGCAACCGAGAGAAATACTGGACCTTCAGGATATTCTCCATTCTACTTTAGCGTTCGAGACCGCAGCGCATGACCTTGAATGTGCCGCGCTGATCACCGGGAGCTGGCGGTTTGCTTCTACAAATCTATTCGTCTGCGACTTCAAGTTATTTATGATCTTCATATATTATTTGATAGTGTTGTGACTTTGTGCCTGACAGAGTGTGGAAACTGACCCTTTTGACTGTTCTCCAATATTCATAAACATTGTGAGACTTCGCCTATCATTGCGTGTGCCATACTACCATTCTTAATATTACGTACTGTTTCATCTTATACCGATCCAGAGTTTAATTAATCTTTTTTCTTTTTCATATGCATTGTTTTACATGTTTTTTTTACGGCTGACGATGACCTGGACTAGGATCGAAACCGGTCCCATTTATATTTACTATTAAATAAAAATGTAATCACTACATTTCTTTCACCGGGCGAGTTGGCCGTGCGCGTAGAGGCGCGCGGCTGAGAGCTTGCATCCGGGAGATAGTAGGTTCGAATCCCACTATCGGCAGCCCTGAAAATGGTTTTCCGTGGTTTCCCATTTTCACGCCAGGCAAATGCTGGGGCTGTACCTTAATTAAGGCCACGGCCGCTTCCTTCCAACTCCTAGGCCTTTCCTATCCCATCGTCGTCATAAGACCTATCTGTGTCGGTGCGACGTAAAGCCCGTAGCAAAAAAAAATACATTTCTTTCCTATGTATTGAATAGGTTGAACCTCTTTTTCAATTATTTAATTTTTAACGTTAATACTTTCAATACGGAACAATGAAATTTTTATCTTTAAATGCACAAGCTAACCAAGCTAAACAAAAAGCCTTCTCTTACATGGGCCTTAAGATCAAGATCGCTAAATTAGGAAAAGACATCGACTTCCTGAAACAATGCGTATCCTACAATCTTACCCCCAAATTTCTTCAAAGTTGTACCAGAAAAAACATTTCTTCTCCTCGCATGTTAAAAACCCAAAGAATAACCAACAAAATTTGGTTAAAAAACGAAATTCATTTCTTATACAAGAAAAAATCATTTTTAAACAACAGATTATACGAAACACATCTAGAAATTGCTAATCTTCTCCCGAGTGCACAATGGAACCTCTTCTTAACTCAAGCAGACAATAAATTATTTCATGTACTGTCAATCAAACAACAAACCGTAGAGAAAAAACTCAAAATTCTTAAGAACAAATCTTCTTCACATGAATTCCAGTTTAAGAACCGTAACACACCCTCCAAAACTATTGAACAATTCCATCCTCCCATCATAAATCTATCTAAAACAACTCTGAGTGATGTTAAAAACTCAATTCTTTCGAAGGGCCTCAAACACAATTGGCCCAATCTCAACACTTTCAATGTAGCCACCAATTTAATTATTGAATCTGAAATAGCCATTAACAAAATGCCAACAGATGAACAAGATGAAATCAGATATGAAGTAAAAAGGAAACTTGAAAAAATCTTCATTAACAATAACAAAAACATTTCTCTTAATAATAATAATAATAATAATAATAATAATAATAATAATAATAATATTAATAATTTAATTAAAGATAATAAAATCATTTCAGATCTTAAAAAGAAAATCAATGACAATAATCTCATTATCACCAAATCTGATAAAGGCAACACTACTGTCATAATGGAAAAAACTGACTACTTAGATAAAACCAAAAACTTTTTCAGTGACCCTTCTTTCCCTATAGTAAAAAAAGACCAAACCACAAAAATCCAACGCCTACTCAAACATACTTTAAAAAATGCTTCCTTTCTCCTCACAGATCAAGAAAAAACTAAATAATAGTTCTAAAAGAAATTTTCATATTATGTTTTTTTAAAATATTAGTTATTTTATAAGCATGCTGAGTGAAAGTGAAGGTGGAAAAAGCAGTTTTTTAAAATTCACAAAACTAACATTCCCTTCCGTCCAATAATCAATTACAGACCCAGTCCACTATACAACACTTCTAAATTCATCCAAACATTTTTACTAAAAAATTATCGATTTTTATCCAACAAATCTATCAAAAACACTTCTGATCTAATCAACAAATTAAAGAATTTTGAAATCCAACCAAATTTTTCTCTCCATTCTTTTGACATTGTGAACATGTACCCTAGTATTCCAATTTCAAAATTATTCCCCATTATAAACAACAACCTAAACAAATTCAGTAACCTAAGTAAACTTGAAATTCAAGACTTCATGTCTATTTTAAAATTAGTTCTCAACAATAATTATTTTACCTTTGACAACACCATTTATCAACAAGATGGCTTGGCTATGGGCTCACCAGCTTCTGGCATTCTTGCTGAAATTTACCTCGACTTCTTAGAAAACACAAGAATTAATAATAATAATAATTTCTCCAACATCCTCTTTTGGGCGAGATATGTCGATGTCACATTAGTAATATTAAATGAGGAATCAACCAACGCAGCCTCTACACTTTTTCATCTCAACAACTTAGACTCTAACATTAAATTCACTCTCGAATCAGAACACAACCAAACTCTTAATTTTCTAGACCTAACCATTACTAGACATCCTTCTTTATCTTACAAAATTTTCAGAAAACCAACCCAAACAGCAACCACAATAAGACAAGATTCTTCGCACCTCCAAGCTCATAAACGTGCTACTTATAACAGCTTAATTTTTCGTGGTTTCAACACCCCTATGTCCAAAAAAGATTTAAATAATGAATTAAACACCATCCGCAACATTGCTAAATTCAGTGGCTTTAACAACTCCTTCATAAACCGCATCATCAACAAATTCAAACACCGTCCAAAAACCACTTTATCTAAAGACACAATAAAACCAACTGCTTTTTCCACCTTCACTTTCACTCAGGATGCTTATAAAATAACTAATATTTTTAAAAAACATAATATGAAAATTTCTTTTAGAACTAACAATAGAAATCTTGATATCTTACACAACTCTAAATCTCTAAATAAATCTAATGCTTTTTCTAAATCTGGTGTATACAGATTCAAATGCAACAACTGCAATTCCTCCTACGTCGGACAAACTGGCCGCAACTTCAATATCAGGTACTCTGAACATGTCAACGCCATTAAATACAACAGATTCTCTGCCATAGGACAGCACATAGAAGACTCCAAGCATAGTTTCACCAGTATTGACAATGACTTGAATATACTTAAAATCATTAACAAAGGCCCCCTCTTAAACATTACTGAAAATTGCTTTATCCACCTTGACCAGTACTTCAACCCTAATTTCAATTTAAACGACATTTCTGAAAAACCCAATATCCTTTTTGACTTCCTAATTCTTCTTCTCAAAAATTCCAAATTCCAAAACCCCAATTCTATTTTCCATGCCTTACAAAGTTCCCACCCACATTTTCTACCTCCAATAACCCACCCTAAACTACCCCTCCTTCATTTCCCTATCTTATCCTTCCTCAATACCATCTAACTTCAATTTCTTTTATTCTTTCTCTTATTTCACTATCACTCTTCCTCTGTTAATTTATTCTACCTTCTCTATTAAAAAAAAAAAAAAAAAAAACCATCGACCTTCATTTCGGTTCTCCTCTTTCAAATTTTAACTCTTGTCTTGCGCCAACTTCGACTACTTCAATCATGACCTAAAATTTTTTCAATTTAAAAAATAGCGCACTGTGCATATAACTTATCATTTGTTTTCCGATATTGCGCTTTTTACTATATTTTTTTCTCTTTACAATTGTTTTTTCAAGTCAACTGTTTTCCTAGAACTTAGCAGGAGCACAAGTACTCATTCAATTATACTGATTTGCGTTGTATATTTCTATATACACGTACATAACTTCCCGCAACCGAGACAAATACTGGACCTTCAGGATATTCTCCATTCTACTTTGGCGTTCGGGACCGCAGCGCATGACCTTGAATGTGCCGCGCTGATCACCGGGAGCTGGCGGTTTGCTTCTACAAATCTATTCGTCTGCGACTTCAAGTTATTTATGATCTTCATATATTATTTGATAGTGTTGTGACTTTGTGCCTGACAGAGTGTGGAAACTGACCCTTTTGACTGTTCTCCAATATTCATAAACATTGTGAGACTTCGCCTATCATTGCGTGTGCCATACTACCATTCTTAATATTACGTACTGTTTCATCTTATACCGATCCAGAGTTTAATTAATCTTTTTCTTTTTCATATGCATTGTTTTACATGTTTTTACGGCTGACGATGACCTGGACTAGGATCGAAACCGGTCCCATTTATATTTACTATTAAATAAAAATATAATCACTACATTTCTTTCCTATGTATTGAATAGGTTGAACCTCTTTTTCAATTATTTAATTTTTAACAGAAATTAAATGTAGATAAAACCATACGACATTCTTATAATATGGATTCTTGCTGTGGTATTAGGAAAATTCCCAATCCAAGTTGGAACCAATAGAACCTGATGATGAAAAAGTTAGAATTAATGTGAGATATTTTAAAAGAAGGGAATGGCGAAAAACGAAGAAAGAAGACATGAGCACTCACCTTGCCCACAATGTGAACGACCTGACTGGTAGAGTGCAACTAGAGTAATGAGAATGGCATGGAATAGGAGGGGAAGAAAGTTAGTGAAGGGAGGAGCAACCCAGTGGAGCGGGCGGTGTGCGGAGGGAGGGGCGGGGAAATGGGAAGTGGCTGAAGGCGGGGCCGACGGGTGGGGGAATGATGGTGATTGTATCGACGGAGGACCTTTAATTAACTTAACCCTCTCGTGCGCACAAGCCTCATATGAGGTCCCAAAATTATGTTTCGTTTAGTGTGCCGTTCAATTAATATTGTTATGAATTTGTGGAAAATTATGACTGTACTTCACTTTAGACCTCATGTGAGGTGTTATATTAGTTACAACTATATCTATGAGATGACAGCACTTCCTTGCAGCTGCGAAGTTGTAAGCAGTTGTGGCGCTCTTGTTATTTGTGTGTTTCATATGGAGACTGTATTATTGAAATTGATATGTCCTTTACAAATATATGCAACTGATAAGTAAAAATGTTTTATATAACAGAAAAGTATGCTCTTTTGAATGGTATCAGTATTTTTATTGTACATGCAATTACCATTATTTTGTGTAATAATATAGGGGCCTCATTTGAGGTTGAAATGTACGAGAGGTTATGGTTCACATTCGTAACCTAAATTAGAACTACACAATATTGTAGTGTTTTGGTGGAATTTTTTATGCAAACCAAGACAGACTACTGATGTTTCATGGCACATTTGTCGTACATTCTCATTTCTATGCATGAAGAACCAGGGCCGTCTGTAGAAAATGTAGTCTTCACAACAAATGTCACAATATACTCTGCGCCCTGTCAGTAATACCTGACAATATGTTATACAATCGCTTTTGCGAGATAGGGAAGTATTTGCACTTCATTGACAATCAGAACATTCCAGCAGACATCAATGATCGGCTTATACGTTTACGTCCTGCGATTGACCATTTCAAGCACATCCTTAGTTGTTCTTCCCAGCCAGAAGAATTTTCATCAGTTGATGAGATGCTCCCTTTCAAAGGCCGATCAAAGCTGAAACAATGTATGAAGAGTAAACCCTAAAAATGGGGCTTCAAAATTTGGGTCTCAACCAGTTCCTCAGATACATCCATAGCTTTGAGATCTATCAAGGAAAAGTGCGAAATGGTGAAGGTCATTCTGAATTTGGAGCAGTTGGCGATGATGTTCTTAGGCTGCATGAAGACGTGAAGTTCAAAACCCATAAGCTTTTGATAATCTGTTTAGGTTGATTAATCTTCTCTAGAAACTTCTTGAAGATGGCATTTATGCTTCCAGGACTATCAGAGCTAACAGGCTTTGTGGTGCTGATCTCAAGCTGTGGTCTGTGAAAACCATGAAGAAGGAACCGAGAGGGTTGTACTCTCTTACGTCGCAGTCCAACATCACAACAACCTGCTTGCATGATAATTCATTTTTACACGTAGCATCTACATTTGCTGGAGCAGAACCTGTAGGTGTTGCTAAGAGATGGTGTCGAAAACTGCGCGCAATCATTGAAATTCCACAACCATATTCCATCAGCATTTACAATTCCCACAGGGGTGGCGTACATCTAATGGACTCGCTCGTAGGTCTTTATTGGCACACATAAGGCACAAAAGGGAGTACTTCAGAGTATTCCATTATCTACTGAATGTGACCATTATAAACTGTTGGATCCTCTGGAGAATGAACCCAGATTGTGAGAAGCTGGATCTGTTAGAATTCAAGTCCTCAGTAACTACTTCTCTCATTTACATGGGAAGCAATCATGAACCCAAGAAAGGAAGACCCGCTTCACAGATGCCACTAGCAACCAAAAAATGGTTGAAAGTAAAGGCTACCTATAAGCTGGGAAAGGACAGAAGTGCCACCTTCACGTTTGTTCAAGGAAAACCAGGTATGTCTGCCTTCACTGTCAATATGCCCTTTATCCACAGTGTTTTGAGGAATTCCATAGCAGGAAATAACAACAACAGCCACTTCTTAATACAAAATTTAGTTTGGTAAAACGTGCATGTAAAACTGACATGCAGCGCACAGTATCTCCCAAGAAAATTATTCCTCACTTCAGTTGTGTTGTGATGTGTGTGGACTCCCTTCATGCATATAGGCCTCATATGAGGTCTGTGGAATTTTCAAAGAAAATGAACTATTATTTCTTTATCTTCAACATGATTGTATTTTGTAACCTTCCAATGAATAAAAAATCAAGACAATTTTTCTTTCACTTGAAACTGAAAATGCGTGCACGAGAGGGTTAAAGAAATATTTGTGATACGCTAATTTGTTTTTTTCTGAAATAGGTAATGAATAAATCAAATAAAATATTGGACTTTTCCGTTATTTCGTTAAGGTTAGCATAATATTTTTGTTGTTGCTATTTTGCTTTACGTCGCACCGACACAGATACGTCTTGTGGCGACGATGGGACGGGAAAGGCCTAGGAATGGGAAGGAAGCGGCCGTGGCCTTAATTAAGATACGGCCCCAGCATTTGCCTGGTGTGAAACTGGAAAACCATTTTCAGGGCTGCCAACAGTGGGATTCCAACCCACTATCTCCCGGATGCGAGCTCACAGCAGCACGCTCCTAACCGCATGGCCAACTTGCCCGGTGTTAGCATTAAAGTACTGGTCCAGATGTATATAAAAATTCTCAATTATAACTAATAACTCAAAAATACACACTGCAGTTAAGAACACTTACAAACCACTGGAATAAACATAACATAGCACACTATATTTTGGGACATGAAAGTAGCCTACACATTGTAATATTCTGTGAGAAAGCTGCCAATTGTAGTTTCTTTACTCTGCCTCATCCACCAGGAAAGAGACAGTATCTCGCAGCCTATGCCACATTTCCCACTGAATGGGTTAAGGGAACAGATGGAAGAGCAATTTATCAGGTAAGAACATTATGTACTAAATCTTAACTGATCTAGAATTTTCGGTAAGAGAGCAAGAATGATTCTGCTTTTTGATGAATCCTGGAGACTGCTGCTGAGTTGTGGATGGAAGTAAGAAAATGGATGAAAATGATCGGTTGAGGCTGGGTGCTTTCCTGTATTTGAGTACTTGTTGATTAACTTTGGAGTCCTCAGAGTGAAGGAATGGGTGGATACACGTAAATGATTAAGATCTTCCACCGTGAAACAGTTACCAAGCATGGTTAGGTGGGCATGAGTTTGATTGGAGATGTCATGGTAAAAATTTTATAGTACCTATCTCTTACAAACGCAGAAAAACACATGTTCTCTTTCCACCTACAGAAATATATTTTCTTTTATGCATAGTTACGAGCTAGAATAACATAGAGAGGCAGAAGTGCTGCCTGGCTGAAGCTAACTGAACGGACGTCCGCCATGTTTTCGGTGGTCATATAAGCAAGAGGGTGTGGTTGTCGAATTATAACAAATATTGAAAACATGCATTATAGAATCACTGTTGCAAAATTAAAGACCATTAGCTGAAAGTTTAGAGCATTAATAATCATAGAGTGCAAATAGCGCCACTTCATCCCTGTTGTGGGACGAGGGCAACACCACAATCAGGTGATTGTAGGGTAGTTCAAAAAGGATACAAGGAGAATAGTCATACAGTGACATACAGGTAAGAACAGGCTACGAAATCGGAATACGAGCATTACCCTGCTTGGCTGTTGTGGTTAAGTGTTAATTACAATAAAAACCGGGGACATAAATGAGTATTTAGGAAGGAAAGTTCTTAAAATGAAAGGGACCTATGATAGGTTACAACCTCATTCTGATCATATTTTACAATGTATTGCATCCCCATGAATACCACTATAATTGTTTTTTATTAATTAATTTATTTTTGCTACTTGTTTAATGTCGCACTAACACATCAAAGGTTTTCGGTGACGGAAGGATGGAAAACGGCTAGGATTGGGAAGGTAACAGATTTAATCTTAATTAAGGTACAGCTCCAGCATTTGCTTGATGTGAAAATGGGAAACTACGGAGAACCGTCTTTAGGGCTGCCAACGGTGGGATTCTAACTCACTATCTCCTGAATGCTAGCTCACAGCTGCGTGACCCTAACCGTACGGTCAACTCGCTCGTTAAAATTATTTGTTATACTGTAGGGAACATTTTTTTTTCTTTTACTGCATCAGACTGGGATTGATAGCTGAAAGGTAACCTCGAAAGTTGGCATTATGAAGTGTCAAGGTGTCTACTGATACTGGAAGTACTCGAATTTAATATAGGTACTGGAGGTACTGGAATTTTGAACCATATACTGGAAAAATTATAAAATATACCGGAACAAATATTCTTTACAATCTGCCCTGGATATTTGCACTCAAAGTCCAGGTAATAAGAACAATTGTTTAGGATGGCAAACTTAAAGTGGTACTTCTGTGGTACAGTAGTAACAGTACAGTTACTAGAATAACAACTTGTGATTTTCTCTAATAACCTGGTGTGAGGACGTGACGCCCTCATCGCCCAGCATCTCTCTTGGTGTTGTTTTGCTATTTGCTTTATGTCGCACCGACACAGATAGGTCTTATGGCAACGATGGGACTGGAAAGGCCTAGGAATGGGAAGGAAGCAGCTTTGGCCTTAATTAAGGTACAGCCCCAGCATTTGCGTTGTGTGAAAATGGGAAACCACGGAAAACCATCTTCAGGGCTGCCGACAGTGGGATTCGAACCCACTATATCCTGGATGCAAGCACACAGCTGCGCGCTCCTAACCACACAGCCGACTCGCCCGGTCTTGGTATTGTAGACGGTCATAATTTCCCCTTTTCTACTAATACTGTTTTCAGTTTCCATTCCCTTTTCCTTCATTCGTCTTTTTTTGCAATACTTCAAGTATAATAACAATGGATGCATTATATTATATGCTATACTTCAAGTAGCCTGTATTATGCATATAATATCATTCATCCATTGTTATTTATTTATTTATTTATTTATTTATTTATTTATTTATTTATTTATTCATTTATTTGTTTGTTTATTTATTTATTTATTTATTTATTTATTTATTTATTTATTTATTTATTTATTTATTTATTTATTTATTTATTTATTTATTTATTTATTTATTTATTTATTTATTTATTTATTTATTTATTTATTTACACTCGTGTTGCACTTATTTTTCAGAGACAGTGAGTAAAATAAGAGGAAAGATTTCTTTCAAAGATGACTGGTTGGACAGAACAATAAATTCAGATTGGAATTGGCTTCAGAGAATGGAAAGTGATAACTATGAAGGGTATTGCTCATTGTGTATGGCTAGTTTTGATATTAGCAACAGGGGGGTGTCTTCAGTTCGATTTCATGCCAAAGGCAGATGGCACATCGAAAGAGTAAACGCTTCAAGTTCCAGCAAAACACTGTTTCACATGACGCCTGCCAAGGAAGCAACTACAGACTCTGTTCCTGTGAATGCTGCTCCCTCAACTACGAACTCTGTTCCAGAGAATGCTGCTCCCTCAACTACGAACTCTGTTCCAGTGAAAGCTGAACTTTGTGAAGTGCTAACTTCAGTTGTTTATGATAAGCATACTTGTGTTGAACCTAGAAGCACTCTTAACAATTTTATCATCAGGGATGAATTTATTACTGCAGAAATATTGTGGGCTATTACCAGAGGTGCAATTGTTACTGATTATCCGTAATTATTACGGATTTCCCCTGATGATTATGGCATTATGGCCAAAGGGTAAATTATTACCGAAAAAGCGACATTATAACAAAAATATAATTTTTACGGAAAAAATAAGGAAACAAGGAAATTTGAATCTTTTCGAGCATTAGTACTGGACTCTCTTCGTTTCAGTGTTTGTGAGTTGGCAACGATACTTTTTCATTCATCACTTCCTTTTGCTACTTGTGAGCATCGTGAAATTCATTGTGATTGAAGGAACTCTACTCTGCTATTCACTAAAAAATGTAATCTTGTATTATTGCAGTATTAAGTGTACCTGACATTAAGTCTCCCACAGGAAGAGTTTTCAGTGTTAATAGGAAAAAACAGAATGGCTTCAGGCCTACAATAATCACATCTACACTGGATTTGCTTATTGTTCATAAGGTGAAAATGTCCTCACAGTGGAATACGAGAAAAATCCCACACGAAAGCACCTGCTGCGTGGGAAACAAGTTACAAAGAATGTTTTATGACAGAACTAGTAATATGCAAATTATTGTGTGATAGGATATATATTAGAATAGAGTGGTGTCGGGAAGGGCAAAGAGGGTGTCATTATCCAGAAGGTGTCAGTGTGCTTTGGATTTGACTCCAAAATTTTTCGGAGGGTAGTTGGAGGGAAATTACGGAAAAGCCATTTCAAAAGTTGGCACTTCTGGCTATTACTCAAGTTGTGACCCATTCTTCTGCTGGAAGTTTTGGCATTTGTAATGATCTTTTTAAAATCATGTTTCCTGACAGCAAAATTGTGAAGAAGTTGCACAAGGATAAACTTGGATACCTAGTTACATATGGATTGGGTCCATACTTCTGAAAAGAATTGATAAACTTGGTTAAAAAGTGTCCTTGCTTTTGTATTTCTTGTAAAAAAGTTTAAATTCTGTCGCTCAGAAGGGTCGAATGGGTATGGTTGTTAGATTTTGGGATTGAAACTTAGTTCGAACAAGATATCTTACATTAGCAACAATCTCAATATATTGTTCTGTCCAACCAGTCATCTTTGAAAGAAGTCTTTCCTCTTATTTTTAGGTCATGCTACTGCTGAGGACCTTCTGATGACATTTTTGCAAAACTTGAAAGACACTGGTTTGGATGTGAAAAAGGTGCTGCAAGTATCAATAAAGTTTTTGAAAGATCTAAAGAAGTACTTAGGTGATACACCTCAGATCTGGAGGTGTTGTATTTTGGTACCTA
This sequence comes from Anabrus simplex, assembly GCF_040414725.1. Classification (NCBI taxonomy): domain Eukaryota; kingdom Metazoa; phylum Arthropoda; class Insecta; order Orthoptera; family Tettigoniidae; genus Anabrus; species Anabrus simplex. Next base: position 235,965,504 of record NC_090265.1, read on the forward strand.
CTCTTTGCATACTGTTCATGGTGCATATAAAACAGCACACAACAACTCTGAATGGAACATTTACCGATTTTTGCGTTCTTTTATCCCAAAACTGATCGATTGGGCGATTTTCTTAGCACCGCCTATATTCAACACAATGTTTCAAAAGAACTGATCCACTTCACACAAAAAGTACTTGTTTTGTTACACGGCAACTTTCTAAGCAGACATGCAGATTAAAAAATGAAATGGTGTATGGCTTTTAGTACCGGGAGTGTCAGAGGACATGTTCGGCTTGCCAGGTGCTGGTCTTTTGATTTGACTCCCGTAGGCGACCTGCGCGTTGTGATGATGAAATGATGATGAAGACGACACATACACCCAGCCCCCGTGTCAGCGAAATTAACCAATGATAGTTAAAATTCCCGACCCTGCCGGGAATCGAACCTGGGACCCCTGTGACCAAAAGCCAGCATGTTAACCATTTAGCCATGGAGCTGAGCGATGTGCAGATTACAAACACGTAACAGGATCACATCTGTTTCCTCTGAAGTTCTGGTCTATCAGATGGGTCGGAAACTCAAAAGTTACTGAAGGAGCTGTGGAAATGCTGCCACATATTAAGAAGTATGTTGATGCTTTTGAGGAAAAACTTCCTGCATCAGAAAACTTTAGAATTACAAAAAGTTTTGTAAGAAAAAACTGATCTGCTCCCAGCACAGTTATGATTCATGAGTTCTGTTTCCCTTGAGCTGGACCAGTATCTCTCCAAATATCAGAGTAATGATCCTCTTTTGCCTTTTTTGTTTTCTGATCTGAGTACAATGCTTGAACACCTGTTAGGAAGAATTGTAAAGAACCAGGTTTTAACATCAGCAAATACTAGTAAGAAACTTCTCTCGATTGATTTGAAGAAAACAGAAAATATAAAGCCCTTCCATGCTGTTGAGATTGGATTTGCAGCCTCATCAGCTTTAAAACGTAAGGGAATAAGAGATTTTAAAGTTCTCCAGTTCTGTGGAGACTGCAGAAAATTTCGTGTTGATATTTGTATAAAGATTTTTGTCAAAAGCCCTCTCGCTTTCAAGTTTGTTAGAGGTGCCAGCTGCTTCAATTCTGCAATTATGACCAATTTGTCTATTAGGACCTGCAGGGTAACTGCTGCATTAGAAGTTCTTGTTGAGACTAAACAATTTATCTCCTATGGAAGCTGATATTGCAAAATGAGACTTCTTAGATTTCTCATCAAAAAAAAGAAGTAGTGAAGCAGCACTGCCTATTTTCAACACAATGTTTCAAAAGAACTGATCCACTTCACACAAAAAGTACTTGTTTTGTTTCACAGCAACGCTTCTGTAGAAGGAGGTTTTTCAATAAACAAAGAATGCCTAGTAGAGAATCTTCATGAAAATAGCTTGATTGCACAGCATCTGGTGTATGATGCAGTATCTGCAGCTGGTGGAGTATTAGCTGTCAGTGTTTCAAAAAAGATGATCCATGCAGCCAAAAATGCATCATTGGGAAATAAAGCTTTAGATAAGTATAAAAAGAGTACAGATAACATCACAACCTAAAAAAAGTTAGCAGCAGACGAAATAAAACATATAGAATTGAAGAAACGATGTGTTATTCAGAGTGCTAAGGAAGAGGCAGAAGACTGGAGAAAGAGTTGAAAAGACTGAAAAATAAATATATATATATATATACTGTCGTAAGTGTGTGAACCTTGTGAGTGTAAGCTGTGGTCATTGTGAATTGAAATAAAATACATATGATGATAATTCACAACTTTGTTACAAAATGTATACACTATATAGCATAGCACACAACTTTTTGTACATAACATATACCATATTATAAAGACTACTGTATATAGAGTAATATATTTTATATTCTTTACTGTGATGCATATAAAAGTGCTTGATTTCATATATACGTCTTTCTTGTGACTTGTTATCCGGAACAAGTTTTTACTTAGAATAAGCCTGGTACAGAATCTATTCAAGAACGGTTTACTTCCACAGTGTGTATTATATGATACTCTTTCTTTGGCTGTGTTTATTGGATGTAAGTGTTAACAAAGTGATCCAAATAGTCAAAAGTGCATTGTCACTTAGAAGCAGTGGTGTTAGATAAGACTTTTCAAGTACCGGTATATTTTATGTGTGTCTAATATACCATTGTAAATTGAAAACAAATAGTTTTGCAGCTATGTATAAGTACAATGATTTTTTTTCCATTTATATAAAACTGTCAAGTTGTCATTTTTTTGTCTTGAAATTGTTTTAATAGTCTTACAAACAATTTTGTATTCATTGAGATTGTAATTTTTTTCTAAAGCAAGAGTTGTATAAATTATTCTAAATTAAAGAGTTTTGAAAGCAATTGGTGGAGTGAAGGGCAGTGAGGGGAGTTGATAGGCCTTGTAAAAAAAAACATTTTGCGCGCGGCTGTGAGCTTGCATCCGGGAGATAGTAGGTTCGAATCCCACTATCGGCAGCCCTGAAGATGGTTTTCCATGGTTTCCCATTTTCACACCAGGCAAATGCTGGGGCTGTACCTTAATTAAGGCCATGGCCGCTTCCAACTCCTAGGCCTTTCCTATCCCATCGTCGCCATAAGACCTATCTGTGTCGGTGTGACGTAAAGCCCCTAGCAAAAAAAAAAAAAAACACATTTAAAAAATGGTATATTTTGATAATTAGCTGTAAAAGAAAAAGTTTTTATGCATGTTGTATAAATACAGCACGCCAGCCTCTCACCTCTGGGTTCTGTGGTTCAAATCCTGGTCACTCCATGTAAGATTTGTGCTGGACAAAGCGTAGGCGGGAGAGGATTTTCTCCGGGTACTCCGGTTTTCCCTGTCATCTTTTATTCCAGCAACACTCTCCAATATAATTTCATTTCATTTGTCAGTCATTAATCGTTGCCCCAGAGGAGTGCGACAGGCTTTGGTAGCCGGCACAATTCCTGTCCTCGCCACTGGATTGGGGCTTCATTCATTCCATTCCTGAGCCGGTCAAATGAGTGGAAACAGGCTGTGGATTTTCATTTTAAATAATCAAGGCTAACTGAATTCATTAAAAACAAAATATGCATTTGTTGGCAAAAAATTACAAACCTGAAATAATCAGGGGTGTAATTGTTCCTAAAGAATTTTTTAAAAAATTCATAGCATTAGATACTGTTTTTCTTTCCTGTTCCTATTTGCTTTACGTCGCACCGACACAGATAGGTTTTATGGCGATGATGGGATAAGACAGACTTAGGAATAGGAAGGAAACGGCCGTGGCCTTAATTAAGGTACAGCCCCAGCATTTGCCTGGTGTAAAAATGGGAAACCACGGAAAACCATCTTCAGGGCTGCTGACAGTGGGGTTCGATCCCACCATCTCCCGGATGCAAGCTCCCAGCTGCGTGCCCCTAACCGCACGGCCAACTCGCCCGGTATTAGGTACTGGAATGTTGCTGATAGTTATACTGAATATACTGGAAATAGACTGGATTTTTGAAAATGGAACTGTAGACACTCTGAGAGTAGCCTAATATTTTAAATATTAATGTGACTGAACATTCTTATTTTTTTTCTTTTCATAAGTTACTTTACGTCACACTGACACAGATAGCTCTTACGTCGATGATGGGATAGGAAAGGGCTAGGAGTGGGAAGGAAGTGGCTGTGGCCTTAATTAAGGTACAGCCCCAGCATTTGTCTGGTGTGAAAATGTGAAACCAATGGAAAACCATCTTCAGAGCTATCGAGAGTGGCGTTCGAACCCATTATCTCCAGAGTGCAGGCTCACAGGTGCACACCCCTAACCGCTTGGCCAACTCACTCGGTGTACAATAACCATTTCCTAAATTTCATGAAAACCAGTAAAATACTGTATTTACTGTATTTGGTGAAAGTTTGACTGATATAGGCCTACATCAAACCAATGTCCAAGCACAAGACAAAGGTCCGTTCTGGAGAGAAAAAAAGGAACCTCAATATATCAAACTTCAATGAATCGTACATCAACACCAGATGGGAACAAAATTGAACTTACAAGGGCAAAGATAAACAGGTAGGCCTACCAAGAAATCATCACTTATTATAAGTCTATCTAAAAATGGAACATTACCAACTACATTACTCCGATTAGTGCAGCCGTACACTGAGCATATGACTGGCTGGCATTCTTGAAGGTGAGAATCTTAACTTTTCACTTCTTAAAACTCACGATGTTCAGTCGCCACGCACAAGTAAAAGAAAAGGTTTTTACACATGTTGTATAAATATCTATAAGACCTAGTGTAAAACTCTGTTCTTTTAAAAACAAACTTTTATTTACTGTCTTTAATCCATAGTGTAGAAATGACTATAACAGTACTTATTTACTTGTCTGGTTTCAGGAACTTGAGAAGTTAGCTTCTCGTAAATTGAAAATCGGTGCCAAGGAGACTATGAGGATAGCAGAGAAACTATACTCTCAAGGATTCATCAGTTATCCTCGTACTGAAACAAATATTTTCCCGAAGGAGTTGAATCTTCGTAACCTTGTGGAACAACAGACTCATGATCCAGCTTGGGGGGGTGTGTATTGATTATTTTTAATAATTTTCTTCCCAAATATTAATGTGATACTGGAATAAAATTAAAATTTAGCATCCTATGTGCAGGATCGTTGATCAAAGGTATGTTAAGATACCAAATTACACATACCGTATTTTAGAATATCCAGTACTTCATGATATTAGATTTCATGTTTTCTTGCCATATCATACATTTCACACCTAGATAATATTAAAAAATCAATTGGAACATTTTATTTTGAAGAAAGGTATTTATCCTGTTGGCATGCATTGAGAAACCCCACTGTTCAGATGGTATTAGCTAATAATCTCTTGTAGGTCTATACAGTTCAGAATCCCCTTGCAGACATATCATATACTCACAAGTTATCCCAAAAATGTTCACATTAATATTGATTATTATTTAAATTCCATGATCTATCCTCATGACCAATGCATTCTCCCTGTCATGACCTGTGCCTGTGAGACCTGGACAATTAATGAATTCACTAAATGGAAACTAAGAACTGTCCAGAGAGGAATGGAGAGGTCTATGCTTGGGTTTACCAGGAAAGATAGAAAGAAGGCCCCTTTCATAAGAGCAGTCACAAATGTCGTTGACATCATAACGAGAATTTCAACCTTGAAGTGGCAATGGGCAGGACATGTTGCTGGAAGAAGTTATGACAGATCGACCAAGGTTGTTCTTGAATGGAGCCCAGCATATAAATTGAGACCGCGAGGAAGGCCACTGGATCGCTGGGACAAAGACATGCGCAAAATTGCCGGAGTTAATTGGCAAAACATCACTCAAGATCGCTGGAAGTGGAGGCTACTCCTAAATACTTACCTAAGTTTCAGACTTCAAGAGCCACATCAGTTATTGATAGAACTGACTGACTGTGATTGTGAATCGCCGAGGATGAATTCATAACTAAATCGATCAGCAGTGCCATCCACATGAGAACATTCCCTACATCATAACATCGCAACCATCACCTTTTGTCTGTTTAGCAGTGGTTGCAAAGTGTTGGTTCTGCGACATTTCTTGCCGGACATGCTGACATCCATCCATTCTATGCAACTGAAAACATGACTCTTTGTAGGAGGCTAACCATTGCCAATCAGTAGCTATCCAGTCGCCTTACCATCTAGCAAATTCCAGTAATTTTTAGCGTTGCACCTGCATTAGCATGGGTGCAGTCACCCTCCATCTACTCCGGAACCCCATTCGCAGAAGGGTTTGCTGAAACTTTTGCAGCAAAAACATGTTTGGATGTTCCCTAGTCCATTTATCCACTTTAGCTTGTTGATTTGCCTTCACACACAGTTGTAGTCGATGTTCACATCGGACATCAATTGCGTGTGGATCTCCACAGTTTCCACGATGGTTATTCCCACATATACACGTATATCTCTGTTTCTGAAATTCTGCTCCCCTTGGCTCAAAAGTTGCTGATTATGCCTTTTTTTTTTTTAAAACTCTATTAAATTGCTTACCTTACCCATGACAGCAGGAATGCAATGTATACAGCCAGTCTGTTGGTCGCATTTTATACCTGCTTCACCAGCCCATGTTATGGGGCATACATCTTGGGCTACACGCTACAGATGTTACTTCAAGCAGATGGTCGTAATAATGTAATTCAGATGTGTAATATATATTGCTGTGTGTTTTTTTATTCATCTGTTATAAGTAGGCACTGTTTTTGTATTATTATTTGAACTAGAAGATGATTAACTGGTTATATGTAACTTATTTTCTATATGTTGTGTAATAATTTTATCCTCTACCCTTACAGAGTTTGCTAATAGAATATTGCAAGATGGACCAAATCCTCGTCAAGGGAAAAAAAGTGACCAGGCCCATCCCCCTATTCATCCGACGAAGCATACTACTTCACTGACTGGTCAGTAACAAAGTATTTCTTAAGAAATAAGAACTCTGAAATTTCTTTTGGGATAGTGTTTGTAGTGTATGTTGGGCCTACAAAAGGGTAAACGAAGAGTATTGCTATAGCATTTGATCATTAGATACTGATTAATTTTTGCAGGAGATAATCCTCTTGTTCCATCGATTTTATGTCCGGCTCCATAGCTAAATGGTTAGCATGCTGGCCTTTGGTCAGAGAGGTCCTGGTTTCAATTCCAGGTTTGGTCCTCAACATAGATGTATAAGCAGCACTTGTCAAACCTTCATTGGTTAATTTGTCTGCTTCGGGGCCTGGGTATGTATGCCATGTTCAACACCAGAATTCATCTTAGGTAGGGCCCCAGACATGCAGGTCGCCCATGGGCGTCGACACAGAAGACCTGCACCAGGCCTCTTTGAAAGCCACATGTCATGCATGATCTATTTACCTATTTTATGACATATCTTTACATAGCTCATTTTATATAGGTGTTAATTTGATCCATAATTTGCCATGGATGTAGACAAAATTAGTTAAACTTACTAAAAAGAACAGGCCATATAAAGATACTCTACATAAGGATTTTCTATAGTTGTCACCACCTCATTATGGTATAGGCCAGATTTTCAGGATCTTAGCCATTGTCTGAGCTATAGTTTGTTGTTTGTTTATAGTTTGGTTAGTGCAAGACTGGTGAAGAATCTGGAATAGAAAGGATTAAAAGGTAGGTTAAATGTCATAGCAGGACTTTCAGTTTGGTGAAAAGAAAGACATTCTTTTCCTTCGAATGAAAAATACAAAAGCTCTCCCATACATATTGACAGTACTATGGATTTCAATATTATTAGAGGCACCTGTTTGTGTTGAAAATTTTTGCCTAATTTTGTCATTTTCTAACAGTTATTTTGGTATATTTTTAGCTATTTTTATTTTATTTCATCAATAATTTTGCTAAATTTTATTTCCACTTTTCAGCAATAACAGGTAAACCAAGAACTTAGTTGATAACACATTTGCATTATAACAACGTTTGTATTTTTGCATAAGTATATATACATGAGTTATGCTTCTGCTTAGAACACATACAGTATTACACATTATATCAAAGCATGGAAATTGGGAAAAATTGTATCAGCTGTCACTTTAATAAGTAGGGCCTAGCCTAAGTATATCATTTACACATCAGTCTGAAAAAGACAGAGATACCATGAGTTCATATTAATGGGAGTCAGAGCTGTTCTCTTCTCAGACATTACATTACAATACATTGAAAGTGCCCTCTCACTATCAACATTACTGACTGATCACGAAGATATTCTCCAAGGTACTCAACCTTTTTAACCCTCCTCTAGTCGCTCACGGAGATTTCCTCCGGGCCGATTACATTTTGCACGGTACTGAACTTCTCAGTTGAACTGTTGGTCTCCCCACCCCTACACCTTTCTCCTTGTTCATTTGGACTCGTCCTGTCAGCATTTCGGCGCGATCGTGCATCCTGTGAACGAGTGTGGGATCATTGTTGTAACAAGTGACATCACCTGGACGTTTCCTCCGTGTGCAAAAAAGCAAAAAACCTTATATTTTAGTGCATATTATTTATTTTCTAGGTCGATGACTTTGTTGTTCTGTTCTTCTAAACGTGTTTTAGAAAAATATTATTTCATATTTCATATGATGTGATCGTCGTAGGTAATATCATAAGACCATTTGTCACAGTTAAGGTCTACAGTATTCTGATTTTAGTTCAAACAAACTGTGTAAGAATAACCTACTAATACTTAAAAGGGTTTCTTTTAATTATACCAAAGAATACTGCAAACGAACATGCCAAAACAACATCTCAAAGGACGAAAATTACGTGCATTTTTAGCCCCGGAGGTTACCTCCGTGCGCGACTAGTAACGTTATAATTTTCGCGCGACTAAAGAAGGGTTAAACCATGAGTTCCACCCGGTGATCACAGGAATAGGGAAGAGTTTAGCTTTAGTGGGTTCGTCTTCATATATCTGTTTCAAGAATTGAATGTATACATGCTGTTTCTTCCGTGTAAAGGAAGACGTGTTTTGCCTGTACAACACCTTGGTTCAAAGCACTAAGTTCCTCAGCCTGCACACTGCCTACCGAATTCAGTTTATGAGCCCAGCACTGCATGTGTACTAACCCTTCTGAAACTAAAATCCTAACTACGTTTATGCACTTGCCTATGTAATATGCTGAATCTGAAGTTATATAAACTACATTCTATTACTGAATTTCAAGTTTGTGAATTACATTCATAATTGCCTGTGAACATGCTGTAGCATTAGCATTTGCAATAACTTTCACTTTCCCTACAAATAACGTCTGAACTGTTCTATCGCCGCAACTAAGCACTTTTACCAGAACCATAAACACTCATTGACCTTTTTTTATCAGTTGTTTCATCACACAGAATTGAAACTCCTTCTTCTTTCACAGCTTCTTTTAATCTTTTCTCCTCCTCTTTGATGATTCAAGGTACAGAACCTTCCCGCAGTTTTCCAGCTATGGGCAAGTCTCCAGCACCTTAAAAAAAAAAAAAAAAGGCCTAATATTAGAGGGCTCTTTAATATCATTTGAATGAATTAAATCATTTATAATTTTAAGTAAATGAGGAATCCAGCATGCATGTCATTAAACGAGAAAACTAGCATAACCACACAAAGCTATTAGAAAAATATAACCTCAAATTTCTTCCTTAGAAAAATTTTGTAGTATTGCACAAACCTGGAATATATTTCTCCATCCACTCTCTCATCTTTGGATGATCAACTTTTTCCAGTGGAATATTTGCCTCCATAAAAACTTGAGTTGTAGATAAAATGAATTCGTTTTTGTCGTATTTCACTCGTTTTGCCACTGAACTAGTGTCTGTGAGATTATCTTGTCATCTGAGGGCTGTCGTCATTAGCGCCTTTTCCTTGGTCTTCTTATGTGGAACTCTGCCACGCAATTTGCACATTACAGTATTTGCATATCAGTATCTTTTTAGTAAAACATGTAAAATCTTTCCGATGCAAATTTTTTTCTCAATCAAAATCTATCACAACCATTTTAATAAACTGAGCAAAAAAATAGGAAATTAAACACACCAATCAGCAGCAGTTTTCAACAGGCAAGAGGACACTGCCACTCCGTCACGTAATTATGAATACGATAAATTTCTCACTTCACAGGAAGCTAATTTAGCCAAGACCAACTACGATGTAATTGTGTAATTGCAATAATCGATATACTATATCTTAGCTTTCTATATATATGTTGAACGGGTATAAAGTCGATTGTGACATCGATTATCAGATTCTTTTGCCACAACTTGCCTCGAATCTCCGTTGTTAACATCAAATGATGCAATTCCGAATAATTTCGTAAATTATTTTTCGATTTTGCTTAAATGTAAATAGTTTCGTGATTTTGAGCCAAATTCATAAAATTTTGTGATTTTGCACTTTGCAAAAAACAGGTGCCTCTAAATATTATGGATTTTTATTAGTGCTGCTTACATGTCCATCTTCGTAAATTACAGCACATTATTGAAGGAAACTTCTCCCTGTGTTTCTTAATACAGTAATATCACAGTACAACTACAGAAAAAAAATGGTTTCCTACCATATGTAGGCATTCTTTGCTCAGCTTCTGATATTTTGGGCTTGTTTGATTCCTTTTGACTCATTCTTTCTTCTTGTTTTTGTTTGCTTAAGATACGATGTTATGGCATTACAAATTTCTGTTCACGAGACACAAAGCAATCTCACTGCTTCAAAACAGTGAATTGTTGTTGTATCGAGACGGCTGATTTCTCCAGCCCACTGTTTTCTTGAAGCAATTACAGTACTATCACCCCATCAACACAGCAATTAAAATTGAGAGGGCTTTTCTTCTTGGTGAAACTTACAACTTGAATTTTCATCTCATTTACCATCACATAATTGTCTGCTGTCCATCTCACAATGGCGTCTAGGTCCCTCTGCAGTCGCTCACAATCCTGCAACTCATTTACTATTCTATACAGTATAACATCAACTGTAAATTGCCTTAACTGTGATTTCAGTTGTTTAAAACATATCATTTATACAGGGTTATTCAAAATGATTGTCAGGGTTCTGTGATTTTGTTTTAGAAACAGTTGAAAACATACTATCGTTATTGTTGCAGTGATGGTTAGACAAACTCTCAATGTTTTGTTTTGCATCGACTATAGTGACATCAGTTACCATCAGATGGCAGCTATAACAGTGTTTACAAATTTGCAGTCATCGGTAAGGAGAAAGCGTTTTGTATTGTAGAATATCATCATCGTCCGTTACCATAGTCCAGCGCCATTTTCAAACAAAATATGGGAAGGACCTTCGTTCCGACAACTTTATTTTCAGATGGTATGCTCAGTTTGTGGTCACGGTGTAATGGGAAAAGAAGTGGGCATTCCACTGTGTCAGAAGAGGGAGTGAATTGGATCATGAGCACTTATCTCTGTAGCCCTATGAAATCGACTACAAGAGGCAGAAGGGAACTAAATGTACCTCAAACCTCATTATGGTGTGTGTTATGAAGGCGCCTGAAGATAAAGTCATATCACTTACAGTTGCGTCAAGGTTTAACAGGTAATGACAAATTCCTACGTTCAAATTTTTGCATTGCACTGCAGGAATGTTGTGAAATGATGGTTTTCGTGACAGACTAATTTTCTGCAATGAAGCAACCTTCCATGTGAGTGGAAAGGTTAATACACAAAATGCTTGAATTTGGGGAGCAACAAACCCTCATTGTTGTGTGAAATGTGTCCGTGATTCCCCGAAGGTGAATGTATTCTGTGCTTGCTTCTTCAGTGAAAAGACAGTGTCAGGGCTGACTTACCTGGACATGCTTACAGAATGGCTGTTACCCCAATTGAGTGACAACAGGGACGATTACATGCTGCAACAGGATGATGCACCAATTCATATCCACAGGGAGGTCAGAGCATTTTTAAACCAAGAACTACCACAACGATGGATCGGGTGCAGAATGGATTGTGATCAAATGCTCTTACCCTGGCCACCACATTCACCAGATTTAACACCTTGTGATTTCTTCCTGTGGGGATACATTAAAGATCAAGTGTTTGTTCCTCCTCTACCAGTGGATATTCTGGAAATGAAGCAGCACACCTTAGCCACCTTTGTAAATATCCTCAGTGACATGTTGGGGCATGTGTGGGAAGAGATGGACTATAGAATAGATGTGAGTAGAATGACAAAAGGTGCCCATATTGAGCATTTGTAATGTATGTAAAGAAGACTTGAGTTACAGTATACAATAAAACAAGATTCGTATTCCTACATCAATTACACTGTGTATTATGATTTTTGAAGCCCCAACAATCATTTTCAATAACCCTGCATATATAGGCTACACTAGAAGTCCGTCATAGTGAGAATTCATAACAGCGAAAACTTTACATGCTAAAACGGATTGTCGTTATATTCGTAAAAGTCGGGAATAACCCAACACACATTAAAAACGGTATGAAACAGCAATAAGTTTGTTCAAAACTTGCGTTTTTGCAGATGATATGCACACTACGGCTTGCTCGTATGTTATTTTTCGAAATCTGAAAGTGTAAGTTTAATTTCATTTTGAAAAAATTATAGTATCACTCCTGAGGCCTCTCTTGCAAACATTCCACTTGTCCACTTGTCTAACCGTATATGTATCATGAAAACGTATTTCAAGCTCGCGTAGAAAAATGAAAACCTCCTCATTACAAATTTACATGGGAACAGCCTTTCCGAAATTTAACTAGACGTGAGAAAATATGAACTATCCTCTGAATCAATGATGTACTCTGCCATATCTTGAGGTGTATCCCATTCTTGCTTAATTTCAGTATATAACATTAAAAATTAATCAGTTGTTAATTCAGCCTTTATTTCTAACGAGTTAACTGCTATCAGCCACGTTATTTACACGTTTATAACGAAAACCTGTTATCCTCTTTCATTTTGAATTTTCTTTTAGATTACAGCAGTCGACGGGCATTACTAATCGACAGCGACATCGCCTTCGAATGTCGAGGAGAGAACTCACAAGCATAACAAGAAAATGATACCGCACCAAAGATGATCACATTTTGTAACAAATGTTTCAGTTTTCTTTTTCAAACAGCGTCACCTAACCTAACTTAACCGTACTATATGTATAATGAAAACATATTCCAAACGTTGGTAGAGAAATGATAACATTCTCGCTATAAATTTACGTGGGAATAGGCTCCCTGAAATTTAACCAGGCACGAGAAAATATAAACTAACCTCTGAAATCAGTGATGTGCTCTGCCATATCTTGAGGTGTGTCACATACTTAATTTCAGTGTAGAGTTTTAAAATTAAGTGATCATTTACTTAGCCTTTATTTCTACTGAGTTAACAACGGCTATCGACCATGTTATTTATGTATTTGTTACAAAAACATGTTCTCTTCTTTCATTTCTATTTTCTAATTTTCTTTACTGAACAGCAGTTAACGGGTATTACTAATCGACTCCGACATGGCCTTCGAATGTAGATGAGAGAGGTCGCAAGTGCACATAGCGAGAAAACGATAACGAAGGTCGCATTTTGTGGCAAATGCTTGAGTTTTCTTATTCAAACCTAACCTAACGTAACCCCGTATGTACCATGAAAAGATATATCAAGCGCCACTAGAAAAGTGATAACCTTCTCGCCATAAATTTAGATGGGAATAGCCTTACTGAATTGTAACCGGATGCGAGAAAATATAATCTACCCTCAGAAATCAGTGATGCGCTCTGCCATGTTTTTAGGTGTATCACATTCTTAATTAATTTCAGTGTACCGGTATTGTATTAAAATTAAGCGATCGTTTACTTAGCCTTTATTCCTAACAAGTTAACAGCTGCTATTGACCATGTTATTGATGTATTTATTATGAAACAGCAATTGACGGGTATTATTATTCAATTCTGACATTGCCTTCGAATGTCAACGAGAGAGCTCACACCTTGCACATAGTGAGAAAACGATACTGAAGTTTGCGTTTTGTGGCAAATGCTTAAGTTTTCTTTTTCAAACGGCGTCACCTAACCTAACTTAACCGCGTATGTAGGCCTACCATAAAATATATTTACATGATAATAGTGTTTCCGAAATTTAACCAGACATGAGAAAATATAAAACTAACCTCTGAAATCAATGATGCCCTCTACTATATCTTGAGGAGTATCCCATTCTTACTTAATTACAGTATCTAGCATTAAAATTAAGCGATTGTTTACTTCAGCTTTTATTTTTAAGAGTTAACAACTGCTATCAGACACATTATTTACACATTTATTACGAACACATGTTCTCCTCATGCATTTCAATTTTTCTTTATGGAACAGCTGTCGACAGGTATTACTAACTGTCTCCAACATTGCCTTCGAACGTTCGACGAGATAGCTCTCTAGTGGACGTAAGCAAGGAAACGATACCGAAGATGATTGAACACATGCAATATAATCGCTGGGTGTATAAATGTTGGTAATGGAAAAAATTCATGCACGCTTAATCCCTCGCAATAACGGATGCATCAGTGATAGGTGTCTTGCTGTAGCCAAAGGATAATACACAGTTTAATATAGGAATTTTGAAGGGACAGACAAAACTGTCATTATAACGGGGTTCATGTTCTATGCCGTACTTGTTATAGCAGACTTCTACCAGATAGAGGAAATCGACATAGTAGGTCTGATGATTGGAGCAAGAGGAACCATTCCCGTTTTTGCCGCTAATTTCTGGAAACAGATGTCTCTGCCAGTTACAACGTTATGGGAGATTGCCATCATAGCCTTAAGGGGATCTATGATAATTCTAAGAAATCGCTGTTACAATTATGTTACTTTTAACATTTCTCAAGTACAGTATATCTATTTCTCTTCTAAAAATATATGTAAAAGTATACTTTGTGTCAAGGCAGCCTCTGCATGAGAGGAAGTATTTCATAAAATAAAATATATATAAGAAAACATAAAGGTCCAATAATACTGGCCTGCAGGATCTCCCTCTTAATCATTACAGGATCAGAAAACGCTTCACCTACTCTAGAAACTTAGCCACCCATTCAACCACTCTTTTGTCTAGTCCAATAGCACTATTTTAGTCAGTAATCTTCCATGATCTACCCTATCGAAAGCCTTGGATAGGCCAATAGTGATACAGGCCATTTGGTCTCCTGAATCTAAAATATCTGCTATATCTTGCTGAAATCCTACAAGTTGAGCTTAACCTTCCCTAAACCCGAACTGCCTTCTATCAAACCAGATAGTAAGTTAATATATAAGTAATAATAATAATAATAACGTAAACGTTTCCACCTTTTCAATACTACAATATATTCACAAAATTACAAATTATACGGTACTAGTTTCGACCCATCTAGGGGTCATCATCAGCCGTATTGGAGCAAAGATCATTTGTGGCGAAATCCTAAGACAATGATATTTTAAAGAATAACAAGTGAAATGAGATGTTATGGTAATATATATTATATATATATTATATTATAATATATATATATATATTATATATATTATTCTCAGTTCAATACGGACCAAAAACATGAAATTCATAACCATCAAAGATAGTAAGTTTGCAAACATGCCTAATATAATCAGAAAGAATGCTTTCCCAGAGCTTACAAACAACACATATCAGGCTGGCTGGCCTGTAATTATCCGCTTTATGTTTGTCACCCTTCCTTTGTACACTGGGGCTATTGTTGCAACTCTCTGTTCATTTGGTATTGCTCCTTCATGCAAACAGTAATCAAATATGTATTTCAGACATGGCACTATATCCCAACCCATAGCCTTTAATATATCTCCAGAAATCTTATCAATCCCAGCTGCCTTTCTAGCTTTCAACTTTTGTATCTTTTTGTAAATATCTTTATTATCATAGGTAAATTTCAGTAATTGTCCAGTATTAGTCATGTCCTCTATCTGGACATTATCTTTATATCGAACTACCTTTACATACACTGACTGCCTTCTGTAAGTTCGCATATACACAGTACATTCCCCTTATTCATGAATGAAATTTGGAATGCCCTTTCTGGAACCTGTTTCTGCCTGAAAGTATCAATGTATATCTTTCCATTGCTCCCTAAAATTCATATGGCTTGCCATAACGTGAATCATCATTAATCTGCATTTAGGGCTGTTTCCCAGGGGGCAGATTCCCTATCAGTTGTTTACTTAGTCTTTTCTTTGTATGTATCAGTTCAGTTCTCCACCCTAGATGGCACTCACAGAAGTGCCAACTATTACGGATTGTCTGTAAATATGCCCCATCACGATTATGGCATTACGGTGCAAGGGGAAGTTATTATGAAGAAGCAACATCACGAAAAATTAATTTTCTACAGAGGAAAAGGAAAGAAGGAGAAATGTTCAGTTGTTTCGAGCTTGACTGACATTGTCATTTTAATGCTTGTGAGTTGGCATCACTTGATCATCACTTCCTTTTGCTACCCATCTTCTCCACTATAAAACCATATTGTATTTGTATTTGTAGCATGACAGTAACTCTCCCAAAGAAAGACTTTTCAGTGTTGATAGGAAAAATGAGACAGAATTCTGGCATATATTAAAAGCATCTACACCGGGATCGCATGTGGTATAGAAGACGAAAATGTAATCGCAGGAGGAAGGCTGCTTAAAGAAAACCTACACTGAAGAGCAGCTGCTGGGTGTGAAACAAGCTATAAAGAATGTTTTATCACAGTAAAATCTGGTAGTGTACATATATTATTGTGTAATATGATATAGCTTTTTTAGAACAGATTGCTGTCAGAAAGGGCAAAGGGGCTGTCATTGTCGAAAAGAGTGGAGCATGCTTTGAATTTGAGTTGAAAATTTTCTGATAGGTGGGTGGGGTGGGGGCTATTACAGATAACTCACTTCAAGGGTTGGTGCCTCTGCAGTCATATCTTTTCAGACATGTGTTGTGAAAATCTGGATTGTTTTTAATGTTATTTAATGTTATTTGTTTTTACTTTCCACTAATTACTGTAAGGTTTTTGGAAACACCAAAGTGCCAGAATTTAGTCCAGCAGGAGTTCTTTTACGTGCCAGTAAATCTACCAACATGGGGTTGACGTATTTGAGTATTTGAACTCCATCAAATACCACCAGACTGAGCCAGGATAGAACCTGACAAATTCGGGTCAGAAGGCCGGTGCCTCTACCTAATATTCAAATTTCACGCTCAAGTCAGCACAGGTTAATAATGGCCTATTGAAATTAAATTTCGTTTTTGCTTAAATCTGACCCAATGGAAAATACTTATGGGATGAGTCCAAAAAAATTAGAGTAACTTTTTTTTGTTGCAAAATACGGGACACCCTAGTGTGCATGGTAATGATAATAGTGTCTGTCTCCATGGCTAAATGGTTTGCATGCTGGCCTTTGGTCACAGGGGTCCTGGGTTCGATTCTTGGCAGGGTCGAGAATTTTAACCATCATTGGTTAATTTCACTGGCACGGGGGCCGGGTGTATTTGTCGTCTTCATTTCATCCTCATCACGACACGCAGGTCGCCTACGGGAGTCAAATCAAAAGACCTGCACCTGGCGAGCCGAATATGTCCTTGGACACTCCCGGCACTAAAAGCCATATGCCATTTCAAAGATGATAGTAGCCTAAACTGTACGGTGAATACAGTGTGGAAAAATGTGACTGTAAGACGTGAATTTAGCATTTCTACTGGCATGGCTACTCTCAATGGTTTGAAATACTGGTCGCCATTACGGATAATAGTAAGTGAACAGCACAACAGTAAACAGCTGAGACTGGCTCAACAAGGAATAATACCAATATAAATGATCTGTTATTGGACATTATACATTTTCCAGAACTCATTCCTGGTTGCCAGCGTTTCGCCTCAGTGTGCTAAGTTGGGCTCATCAGTTGGTAAATAGCACACTCACCAGAAGCTTGGCTAGTGCATACTGTGGAGGCCGTTACAACATTGTTTCATACATGAACTTTCAACTGCTATCAGTCTTGTTTCTTTTATTTCATTTCTGAGGCATTAGAAAAGGGTCAACAAGTCGTTTTCCGAAGATTTGTGCAGCATGAAACTTTGAATATAAACTATTAGCGTATGGGGCTGGAGAAACTGCCATGGAATGGATGAAAAGTTACCTATCAAACTGAATTTGTGTTGTGAAATGAAGGCCGGACATGAATCCATTTTCCCTGACTTCAGGTGTTCCTCAGGGGCCACTATTAGGATCACTGCTGTTCATTTTATTTATAAATGATATCACTACTGCCATCCATGACAGCAAATCACTTCTATAAGCTAATCACTTAAAAATATACAAGGCAGTGTAAGAAATAAAGCATGCTGTTATCCTCCAACACGACATAAACAGACTTGATACATGGTGCAGAACGTGGTCCTTGAACTTAAAACCATCCATGACTGACATTGTCGTTTTAATGCTTGTGAGTTGGCAGCAATACTTATTTGATCATCACTCATGTAAGAGGATTCCTATAAATTACAACCATGTGTGTATTATTAATGATATTGGTGTCACTCTGAGTGCAAAGAATGGTTTATCATTTGAAAGTAATATGGACAAAGCAGTATCAAAATCATTAAGAAAATTGATAATCAGTCAGATTTATGAAATCTCGTTTCTGCTTGATGGGATGGCCTAGCCTCAAATACTACTCTGGTGTTTGATTACCATTGCAGCAGTACGTAATTGAAAAATTTAATGTATTCAGATTCAATTCATGAGGTGGATTAGCTACAAGCATGGGGTAAGTCTTTCATCTGAGCATTATGAGGTGTTCTGTTGAATCTTGGCACGAACACACTGCAAGTGCACTGCAGATGTGTAAATGCCATGTTCGTACTCATATGCATAAGTGGTGAAATGGGCTGCCCGTATGTGCTGGGACTGATTCCGTTTTATGTTTGTGGATGTAGCACGAGAAAAAAAGTGCATCTTCCATCTTCACAAGTGTAGGAATGAGGCATTTTGCAATTCTTGGTTCCTTCAGGCTCTACATACACTAAATCAACTGGATGAGCGTGGATTTATTTCACACCTATCCCAATGCGGTACAGTGGGCTCTCATGGAGTGTGGGACTTGCAGATTAGGACTAACGCTGCTCATAAATGTATGTATCTATGTTTAGTCCTCAGCCCGAAGGCTGGTTGGATCCACAAACAGCTCTGCCATCAGCTGTCATAGATGGCCTAGGCATCACTGAAGAAGCGTACTAGGGAAATGAGGAGTGAGGTAGTTTCCCGTTGCTTTCCTCACCGAGCCAGAAGTTGCTATTACATATCACTCTGCCAAGCCCACTGAAATGCATGCACCAACCGACCCTATGAGCAATATTTTCACACCATTCATAGCAGGGACTGGCTGCAGAAGGAATGGCATTACTGGCATCACTCATACCTCAGTCACTTTCATTTTGTCAAAGCCAAGGATAAAGCCGAGACAGATCAATGAAAGTAACAAGATTGCTCTAGCCCATACCAGAAGACATAGTGCCCTGTAAACACTAGGTCCCGCCAGCAAAGGCATTCATAAATGTAAATTGTATGTAAATACAACTGTATTATATAAAGAGATGAACTTATTGTATGTTATGTCTTCGTTTACCAGTTAAGTTAAAAGTAGTTTGGTATGGCTTTGTTCTATGTGTTGTCTCTCTTTAATGGTTAGGTTACATATGTAGATTTCTTAAATACACTGTCTATGTTTAGTGTTTAATTTAGATTAATTTCTTTCTACCTGTCATATGATTTCACTTCTCATCCCTTTGTATCACCTACAATAGAGATTTATCCTGTTTATGCTAAATAAATCTATCTATATATAAAAGGAAGCCGGCCCCGTGGTGTAGGGGTAGCGTGCCTGCCTCTCACCCGGAGGCCCCGGGTTCGATTCCCGGCCAGGTCAGGGATTTTTACCTGGACCTGAGGGCTGGTTCGAGGTCCACTCAGCCTCCGTGATTAGAATTGAGGAGCTATCTGACGGTGAGATAGCGGCCCCGGTCTAGAAAGCCAAGAATAACGACCGAGAGGATTCGTCGTGCTGACCACACGACACCTCGTAATCTGCAGGCCTCCGGGCTGAGCAGCGGTCGCTTGGTAGGCCAAGGCCCTTCAAGGGCTGTAGTGCCATGGGGTTTGGTTTGGTTTGGTTTGGTTTATATATAAAAGGAAAATAAAGTGGAAAAGCAACGTGCCTACAAAGGTTACAATTGATCTACATATTGTAAAGTATACTCCACAATATTTTACCTTTCCCAGGTTTTTTTACCTGTACATTTTGTGTACTTTTTAACATTTCATTTTTATTTTATTTTCAGGTAATGAACAACGTTTGTATGAGCTTGTAACACGACATTTCCTCGCATGTTGTTCGAAAGACGCTGAAGGAAGTGAGACTATTGTTGATATCGACATTGCTGGAGAAAAAGTAAGAAATAACTTTTTTCTCATGCTTATCCATAAAGGTATATCGTTGTAATAACAAATTAATTCCTTTTATGCTACTCAAGAAATAATATGAGGAAATTTACCCCTTATAAACCTTTTTGTAATTTCAACTTTTAATAGTAAGTGTTCTAATTTTAAAATTACAGAATAAGTACTGAGGTTGTATTTGATGCTGGCATCACTCTACACACAAACTACGAAAAATCGAGATCGAAATTAAAACTGATGATCATCATTCATCATCACCATCATCATCAACAATCATCAGAAGCTTAAAAACAATGAAAATTGATAATAATTAACCCAGCGAGACAAATGAGACCATGCCCCCTTTCAAAACAAACACCTGAGGGCTAAGGGAACACCATGGCAGCAAAGGAAAGATCTGGTATCAGAAGAAAACAAAACACACCCGAAAGTAAAGAAAAAACAGAAGTAAGGGAGTTAATTTCCAATTCTTTATATTTGAGAACCCCTTTCAAGTCATTTACTGAGGTTGCCTAAGTCTCAGACAAACTGATTAAAACATAATAAAATGAAAAGAATAATCTGGGAAGTAGTCCCTAGATATATTAAATTATCAAGAAATAATTTCAAAATGGCATAAACGAATAAGCCAAAACCTCAAATATAAGTGACTGAGGTACTACAAGTTGATATGATATTTTCCATTTTAGAATAAGATCCATAACAAATTAGCAGAAGAGATGATAATAATAATAATATTCGGAGAGGTACATACAACTGAAAGGCTAAGGTAGGCGTAATTAAACTTGGCAATGGTCACACTAGTAATATGTATCAATTAACTGACAATACTTAACATATGATTAATTCTAATAATAAGTAGGGTAGATAAGGTGAAGCCATTTTACAAGGTCATATTACTGAACCTTTAAGTGATAAGAAATAAATTAAATTCGTAGTGAAAATGAAAACTACAACCTGTTTTCCAGTCTTTGACTGGGTCAGGGATGGAATGAATGAACCATATATAGGCTATTATTACAATGGGGTTGCCACTTCCAAGGTGATTTATTAATGACTGATAAATGCTATGAAATGATAATGGAGAGAGTTGCTGGAATGAAAGATGACAGGGAAAACTGGAGTACTCGGAGAAAAGCCTGCCCCGCCTCCGCTTTGTCCAGCACAAATCGCACGTGTGAGCGGGATTTGAACCATGGTATCCAGTGGTGAGAGGCCGACGCGCTGTCCTCTGAGCCGCAGATGCTTTAAATTTGTAGTAAAAATGATAAAATAAGGCTGAAGCACAGAATCTTGGGAGTTAGCTATATGTGACCTTCATTTTACATATCGAATAAATTAATTATATCTGTGAATATTTCCACAACCACATAGTAATTTCAGGAGGAAGTTGTAGCCTAAAGACGAAGGAGAAGTTGCCACTTACTTGTATCATGGTAATACGACAACAGATACTTACAGTCGTAGGCACAGGGTCACCACATTAGTAGAATGCAACTTAATACAAAGACATAATTAAAACCATGACCAAATCACAGGAAAGAGAAAAAAACAAACTTTATGATGAAAGGATGACCATTTCATTATCATCCAGGTTCAAAAGGGGCCAGTGAGGCCACAAATATCCCCATAAAAGGGATAGCTTCGGGAGCTAACACTAAAAATATCCGGCTGTTCCGGGAGTGTACAGATAAGTCAAGGTCACCTCAATTGTAGTTGAGTGCAAACAATAGGAACACATGATGCATTCCATTCTTGGTAGTACTATGGACTGGTGCAAGGAAACACCTCCATAAAGAGAAGTATAGGAGCTTGCTGCGCTAGAGCGCTCAGCGAGGAACATTCAAACCAAGTTATTTATTTATACTATTTGCTTTATGTCACACCGACACCGATAGGTCTTATGGTGACAATGGGATAGGAAAGGAATAGGAAGGAAGCGGCAGTGGCCTAACGGTACAGCCCTAGCACTTGCCTAGTGTGAAAATGAGAAACCACAGAAAACCATCTTCAGCTCTGCCGACAATGGGGTTCAAACCCACTATCTTCCAAAAACAAGCTCACAGCTGTGCGCCCCTAACCACACGGCCAACTTGTTCAGTCATTTTTTATTTTTATTTTTTTTCTCCAACTAGTGTTAGAGAGAATGGTTGCTAGTAATAAACAAAGGTTGCCTACGTTGGAGAATATATTCCCCTTTGCACCTAATACTCCAGCAATGCTCCTTATTCTATCGCCTTCCCACAACAGCAAATGCTCTGCACAAAATTGACATCTTCATTCCCTATTGTCTCTTCAAAACCAAACTGAAACATGTACTAGAGGAGCTCTCGATTCTCTGTTGATAACCTGGCCAGAACATTACTAGTGACACAGGCATTATTATATATGTTTATACCCCCTGTTATTATTTATTTTATTTGTTATTTCATTTGTAATGAATTTGTTAATGTTAATATTATTGTTTGTTTTCTTACTGTTAATGTTTTATGTTATTTTGCAGTCAGTGTAAAATGGAGTACTTCATACCTGTATCTGATTACTACTAAAAAATATAAAATATAAACACAATGATATAATGGTACACATGATGAAAAGTGAGGTTGTAAATTTCACAAAGAGAAAAAAAATACTTTGTTTTAATTCCTATGTTGATGGGGTGATATTACCTCATGGGAATCACTGTAAGCACCTAGATATTAATAAAAAGATCTTCATTGGGGTAAACACTTTAATGATAATATAAATAAATGTTACAGATCTCTTCATATGTTTATGAGGGTATTAAGGGTTATTAGTAAGGATATAAAAGAGAGAGCAAATAAGTCTCTGGTAAGAACCCAGTTACAGTATTGTTCCAGTGTATAGAACCCTCACCAGGATTACTTTATTTGAAAGGAGAAAGATATCCAAAGGAAATCAGCACAGTTTGTTCTGGGTGATTTCTGACAAAGAAGTAGTGTTATGAAAATGTTGCTAACTTTTGGCTGGGAAGACTCAGGAATAAGAAAAGCTCCTTGACTAAGCAGTATGTAATGGAAAATTCTAGTTCCCATGGAGAGAATTAGATATTTTTCACCAATAGAGCTTGTCAAAAACAGATCAGATGAAGGCTTTTCAGGCGTTTGCTCTATTAACCAGCGTTTTGTCTTAGGTCTGACACTAGACTCATCAGAGTGGGTTGTGTCAGACCCTACCCACTGACGCTGGGGTGTATGCAGGTGAATTCACCTAAGACGAAACACTGGTTAATAGAGCAAACGCCTGAAAAGCCTTACATCTGATCTGTTTAAGCGGTATGTTACAAGTAATGAAAATCATTGCGAGTCCGTATTGAAAGTAATTTTATGATAAATGTAAGAAATTTATTTCTCTTCCACCTATTCAATACAACTCATCATGTTAAAGTTAGAGTTAAATCCTCATTAAAAGAAGAATTGGTACAAGTTTTGCCCTTTCCCATGGGGCATTATCAGCCGTATTATTACCTCAAACCACTATCGAACAAGATCTCCAAATTTAAGAAGAATTGAAAAAGGCAGACTCATGACTGAGTTCGAGAATTTGTACATTTTCTTGGACCAGAAATACAACATAAAATAAAAACCTAAATGATCCAATAGACGATAAAAGCCCTCTATATGATCAAATAATAATTTTGTTATGGTTTATGGTGTGGGTTACTGTAGTCACGTCCTCGATGGTGAACCATGGGCAATGGCTGAGTGGCCTAGTAAGTGGTCCTGAGGGTCGGGATACCAGTTGCTATGGAATGGGAGTGGGCATCTCGGACATATTCTGAGTCATGGCCCTCCTTGTGCTCAGGCGGCTAGGACTATACAATTCACCGGTGGTACATAACCCGTTAGAGGAGAGATCCTTACTTGGACTATGTGCAAGTAGGGTAGCATCCTGCTTCATGAATTCACCGAGCTCAGAACATTTTAAGCAAGCCTCGGACCTATGGGAGTAACGGAGTCCCACTCCCATTTGACAGGCGAGGGACTCCTTGGAAACAACTTGGCGAACGAAATGGAATTCGATGGGGAGCTATCAATAATAATGGGGCTTATGGAAAAAAGAAAGTGGAACTGGCTGAGTCAGCAAAGAGGACGCATCTGGATGTGTTAGGAGTACGTGATATTCGGGTAAGGGGAGATAATGAGGAAGAGATAGGAGATTATAAAGTGTACTTGACGGTTGTTAGAAAGGGAAGGGCAGAATCTGGGGTAGGGCTCTCTATCAGGAATACCATTGCACGCAACATAGTTTCTGTTAGGCACGTAAATGAGCGAATGATGTGGGTAGATTTGTCAGTTGGAGAAATTAGGACGAGAATTGTCTCCTTGTATTCACCATGTGAGGGTCCAGATGAGGATTAAGTTGACAAGTTTTATGAAGCATTGAGTGACATCGTGATCAGGGTCAACAGCAAGGATAGAATAGTGCTAATGGGCGATTTCAATGCGAGAGTTGGGAGTAGAACTGAAGGATACCAAAGGGTGATTGGTAAATGTGGGGAAGATATGGAAGCTAATGGGAATGGAAAGCGTTTGCTGGACATCGGTGCTAGAATGGGTTTAGCAGTTGCGAATACATTCTTCAAGCATAAGGGTATTCACCGCTACACATGGGAGGCTAGGGGTACCATATCCATAATAGACTATATCATAACCAACTTCGAATTCAGGAAATCTGTTAGGAATATACAAGTTTTCTGGGGATTTTTCGATGATCGCGAACCATGTGACCTTGCCGCGGTGGGGAGGCTTGCGTGTCCCAATGATGCAGATAGCCGAGCCGCAGGTGCAACCATATCGGATGGGTATCTGTTGAGAGACCAGACTAACGAATGGTTCATCGAAAGGGGGGTAGCAGCCTTTCGGTTGTTGCAAGGGCGGCAGTCTAGATGATTGACTGATACGGCCTTGTAATAATACTCAACATGGCTTAGCTGTGTTGATACTGCTACACGGCTGAAAGCAACGGGAAACTACAGCCGTAACCACCTCCCGAGGACATGCAGCTCTCTCTGTATGAAAGATGTACTGATGATGGCTTCCTCCCGGGTAAAATATTCCGGAGGTAAACTAGTCCCCCATTTGGATCTCCGGGTGGGGACTACACGAGAGGGGGCGATCATCAGGAAGATGGATACTGACATTCTGCGAGTCGGAGCGTGGAATGTTAGGAGTTTGAATCGTTGTGGTAGGTTAGAGAATCTGAAAAGGGAGATGGATAGGCTAAAGTTAGATGTAGTTGGTATAAGTGAAGTACGTTGGCAGGAAGAACAGGATTTTTGGTCAGGCGACTACCGAATTATCAACACGAAATCAAACAGGGGTAATGCAGGAGTTGGTTTAATAATGAATAAGAAAATAGGGCAGCGGATAAGCTACTACTACCAGCATAGTGAAAGAATTATTGTCGCCAAGATAGACACCAAACCAATGCCCACCACAATAGTGCAGGTCTATATGCCTACTAGTTCAGCGGATGATGAAGAAATTGAAAGAATATATGAGGAGATAGAAGATTTAATACAATATGTCAAAGGTGACGAGAATCTAATTGTGATGGGAGACTGGAACGCAGTGGTAGGCCAAGGAAGAGAAGGTAGCACAGTAGGAGAATTTGGATTGGGACAAAGGAACGAAAGAGGAAGTCGGCTGGTTGAATTCTGCACTGACCATAATTTAGTCCTCGCCAATACTTGGTTCAAACACCACAAACGACGGCTGTATACGTGGACGAGACCTGGAGACACTGGAAGGTATCAAATAGACTTCATTATGATTAGGCAGAGATTCAAAAACCAGGTGCTGGATTGCAAAACTTTCCCAGGAGCAGACGTGGACTCTGACCACAACTTGTTGGTCATGAAATGCCATCTGAAGTTGAAGAAATTGAAGAAAGGAAAGAATGCAAAAAGATGGGATCTAGACAAGTTGAAAGAAAAGAGTGTGATGGATCGTTTCAAGGAACATGTTGCACAAGGACTAAATGAAAAGGCCGAAAGAAACACAGTAGAGGAAGAGTGGAGAGTCATGAAAAATGAAGTCAGCAGGGCTGCTGAAGAAATGTTAGGAAGGAAGAAAAGATCAACTAAGAATCAGTGGATAACTCAGGAGATACTAGACCTGATTGATGAACGACGAAAATACAAGAATGCTAGAAATGAAGAGGGCAGAAAAGAATACAGGCGATTAAAGAATCAAGTGGATAGAAAGTGCAAGGTAGCTAAGGAAGAATGGCTGAAGGAGAAGTGCAAGGATGTCGAAGGCTGTATGGTCCTGGGAAAGGTAGATGCTGCTTACAGGAAAATCAAGGAAACCTTTGGAGAAAGGAAATCTAGGTGCATGAATATTAAGAGCTCAGATGGAAAGCCACTTCTAGGGAAAGAAGACAAAGCAGAAAGATGGCAGGAGCATATCCAACAGTTGTATCAAGGTAACGATGTAGATAATTTCGTTCTGGAACATGAAGAGGCTGTTGATGATGATGAAATGGGAGACCCAATTTTGAGGTCAGAGTTTGACAGAGCTGTGAGTGATCTAAATAGGAACAAGGCACCTGGAATTGATGATATTCCCTCTGAATTACTGACTGCCTTAGGAGAAACCAGAATGGTAAGGTTATTTCATTTAGTGTGCAAGATGTATGAGACAGGAGAAGTCCCATCCGATTTTCGGCAGAATGTTGTTATACCTATTCCCAAGAAAGCCGGTGCTGACAGGTGTGAAAACTACCGCACTATTAGTTTAGTATCTCATGCCTGCAAAATTTTAACACGTATTATTTACAGAAGAATGGAAAAACAAGTTGAAGCTGAGTTGGGGGAAGATCAATTTGGCTTCAGAAGAAATGTAGGAACACATGAAGCAATCCTAACTTTACGTCTGATCTTAGAGGATCGAATCAAGAAGGACAAGCCCACGTACATGGCATTCGTAGATCTAGAAAAGGCATTCGATAATGTTGATTGGACCAGGCTATTCATGATTCTGAAGATGATAGGGATCAGATACCGAGAACGAAGAATTATCTACAACCTGTATAAAAATCAGTCTGCAGTGATAAGAATCGAGGGCTTTGAAAAAGAAGCAGCAATCCAGAAAGGAGTGAGGCAAGGCTGCAGTTTGTCCCCTCTCCTTTTCAATGTTTACATAGAACAGGCAGTAAAGGAAATCAAAGAGAAATTTGGAAAGGGAATCACAGTCCAAGGAGAGGAAATCAAAACCTTGAGATTTGCCGATGATATTGTTATTTTATCTGAGACTGCAGAAGATCTCGAGAAGTTGCTGAATGGTATGGATGAAGTCTTAGGTAAGGAGTACAAGATGAAAATAAATAAGTCCAAAACAAAAGTAATGGAGTGCAGTCGAACGAAGGCAGGTGATATAGGAAATATTAGATTAGGAAACGAAGTCTTAAAGGAAGTAGATGAATATTGTTACTTTGGTAGTAAAATAACCAACGATGGCAGAAGTAAGGAGGACATAAAATGCAGACTAGCACAAGCAAGGAAGAGCTTTCTTAAGAAAAGAAATTTGCTCACTTCAAACATTGATATCGGAATTCGAAAGATGTTTTTGAAGACTTTTGTGTGGAGCGTGGCATTGTATGGAAGTGAAACATGGACGATAACTAGCTCAGAAAGAAAGAGAATAGAAGCTTTTGAAATGTGGTGTTATAGAAGAATGCTGAAGGTGAGATGGATAGATCGAATCACGAATGAAGAGATACTGAATCGAATTGGTGAGAGGAGATCGATTTGGCTAAATTTGACGAGAAGAAGAGATAGAATGATAGGACACATCTTAAGACACCCAGGACTTGTTCAGTTGGTTTTTGAAGGAAGTGTAGGTGGCAAGAATGGTAGGGGTAGACCAAGGTATGAATATGACAAACAGATTAGAGCAGATGTAGGATGCAATAGTTACGTAGAAATGAAAAGGTTAGCACAGGATAGGGTGGCATGGAGAGCTGCATCAAACCAGTCTATGGATTGATGACTCAAACAACAACGACACAGAACACTTATCTGATCTGTAGTGAACTAAGTATATCTAGGCCTAGGGTAGAGAAAGTGAAATCTGTCCGCAAACGAATAAGGGGAAAAAAATCTCCAGGACGAGGAAATTAGATTGAACTACACGGATATGATTAGTGAGAAGTTGCGAACAGTAGACAGTAAGCAGATTCAGGATATAGAAAGTGAATGGGTGGCATACAGGGATGCTGTAGTAGAAACAGCAAGGGAATGCCTAGGAACAACTGTGTGTAAAGATGGGAAAAGCAAACATCTTGGTGGAATGATGAAGTGAGAGCAGCTTGTAAACTTAAAAAGAAGGCTTTGGCTCCAAACAAGGGCCGAGGCCGACAGGGCTTTGTATGTAAATGAAAGAAACAGAGCGAAACAAATAATTGTTGAATCCAAAAAGAAGTCGTGGGAAGATTTTGGTAATAACCTGGAAAGGCTAGGTCAAGCAGCAGGGAAACCTTTCTGGACAGTAATAAAGAATCTTAGGAAGGGAGGGAAAAAGGGAAATGAACAGTGTTTTAAGTAATTCAGGTGGACTCATAATAGATCCCAGGGATTCACTGGAGAGTTGGAGGGAATATTTTGAACATCTTCTCAATGTAAAAGGAAATCATCCTGGTGGTGTTGCGAACAGCCAAGCTCATGAGGAGGAGGAAAAGATGTTGGTGAAATTACGCTTGAGGAAGTGGAAAGGATGGTAAATAAACTCCATTGTCATAAAGCAGCAGGAATAGATGGAATTAGACCTGAAATGGTGAAGTATAGTGGGAAGACAGGGATGAAATGGCTTTATAGAGTAGTAAGATTAGCATGGAGTGTTGGTAAGGTACCTTCAAGATTGGACGAAAGCAGTAATTGCACCTACCTATAAGCAAGGGAACAGGAAGGATTGCAACAACTGTCGAGGTATCTCATTGATTAGTATACCAGGCAAAGTATTCACTGGCATCTTGGAAGGGAGGGTGCGATCAGTCGTTGAAAGGAAGTTGGATGAAAACCAGTGTGGTTTCAGACCACAGAGAGGCTGTCAGGATCAGATTTTCAGTATGCGCCAGATAACTGAAAAATGCTACGAGAGGAATAGACAGTTGTGTTTACGTTTCGTAGATCTAGAGAAACCATTTGACAGGGTACCGAGGGAAAAGATGTTCGCTATACTGGGGGACTATGGAATTAAAGGTAGATTATTAAAATCAATCAAAGGCATTCATGTTGACAATTGGGCCTCGATGAGAATTGATGGTAGAATCAGTTCTTGGTTCAGGGTACTTACAGGGGTTAGACAAGGCTGCAATCGTTCACCTTTGCTGTTCGTAGTTTACATGGATCATCTGTTGAAAGATATAAAATGGCAGGGAGGGATTCAGTTAGGTGGAAATGTAGTAAGCAGTCTGGCCTATGCTGACAACTTGGTCTTAATGGCAGATTGTGCCGAAAGCCTGCGGTCTAATATCTTGGAAATTGAAAATAGGTGCAATGAGTATGGTATGAAAATTAGCTTCTCGAAGACTAAATTGATGGTAGAATAGAATAGAATAAAATTAAAAGTAATAATACTTGAGACTAAATTGATGTCGGTAGGTAAGAAATTCAACAGAATTGAATGTCAGATTGGTGATACAAAGCTAGAACAGGTCGATAATTTCAAGTATTTAGGTTGTGTGTTCTCCCAGGATGGTAATATAGTAAGTGAGATTAAATCAAGGTATCGTAAAGCTAATGCAGTGAGTTCGCAGTTGCGATCAACAGTATTCTGTAAGAAGGATGTCAGCTCCCAGAAGAAACTATCTTTACATCGGTCTGTTTTCAGACCAACTTTGCTTTACGGGAGCGAGAACTGGGTGGACTCAGGATATCTTATGAATAAGTTACAAGTAACAGACATGAAAGTAGCAAGAATGATTGCTGGTACAAACAGGTGGGAACAATGGCAGGAGATTACTCGGAATGAGGAGATAAATGCTAATTTAGAAATGAACTCGATGGATGAAGCTATATGCATAAACCGGCTTCGGTGGTGGGGTTATGCGAGGCGAATGGAGGAGGTTAGATTGCCTAGGAGAATAATGGACTCTGCTATGGAGGGTAAGAGAAGTAGAGGTAGACCAAGGCGACGATGGTTAGATTCAGTTTGTAACGATTTAAAGATAAGAGGTATAGAACTAAATGAGGCCTCAACACTTGTTGCAAATTGAGGATTGTGGCGACGTTTAGTAAATTCACAGAGGCTTGCAGACTGAACGCTGAAAGGCATAACAGTCTAATGGTAATATATGTATGTATGTATGTATGTATGTATGTATGTATGTATGTATGTATGTATGTATGTATAATTTTGTTTAATAAGTTAAATCTTCAAGTAAAAGTTTTAAAAGTTTTTAAGACAATATCAATAAGCACTCTCACTAAGCTGATAAACATATCGCGCCCCTCCTCGTCTCTGAATGCACACAACTCCTCTTCATGCGCTAACCACAAGCCCACCGCCTTTTCAAGTCCACTCCCCTCCACCAAGACGGCACACTTACAATACGAGGAGCAGAACGTTAGTGACTGCCAGTATTTCAAAAACCTCTCACACAAGAGGACAACAGTCCAACAATATTAAAGGTAAGCATTAACACCACAGACTCAAAATTTTATGTGTAAATCCTGCTTTCTTTTTCTTTAATTTTTTTCAACCTAATTAATTATGGATTTCTCTTTCCTTTCAGAGCTTGTATACATTGGACAGCTTAACGTTCATAACTTATACTGCAATTTGACAGCCCCTTTCAACTATTAAACTAACATCTGAACACACTAACAACAGAAGCGCACACTAACAACAGAAGCGCACCATCAATATAGAATATTGTCCAACAGAAGAAGATAATCGGTACACTCCAGCAGTCCTCATTAAGTTGTTAATTAACTATTCAACATAGGTTCTCGAGTAGAATTATGACATGAAAGCAACGTCTTTCTATGCTAGGCACACTATCAACGCAGAATATTGCTCAACGGAAGAAGATGGTCTAATGACATTTCAACATCCTCACTTTTTCTCTAAGAAATTGTTCAACATAGGTGCTCAAGTAGAAATACAACATAAATATAACGTCTTTCTGGGCTAGCTACAAACTAAAAATTTAAAAAAAAAATTAAAAATTGGAACTTATTCGCTATTTTTTGAATAAGACTGTATGAAGTAAACATGCCATAGTCCAGTATTATGAAAAATGGCACAGTTTTGGAATTAGTTTGTATATAATCATTTGTATTGTTCCATACTCACTTTCATCATTTTGTAACAATATTTTTAAACTTTCATTCATATTCAACATTGACCATGGCTCAAGGCTATCAATATTGTTAATTTTCACTTGTACCTAAGTCAAGTTACTCATATAATGATGGCTTTTTTAAGTGATGTTTTTTAATGTATTCATTTTTGTAGTAGATTTTAGATCATTTTTAACCAGGTACATGATATGGTTTGGAAGTTTTTTAATGTATTCAACTTTGTAGTTGATTTTAGATATATTTTAGTAAACAAATAAGTTTGAGCAAAGTTTTTTAAAGTAGGAAAGATCATAATTTGAAAATAAAGCTGGAATTCAAGAGGACTAATTGAGGCAAATATTAATTTATAGGAAGAGGAATTAGGGATTGGAATAATTTATCAAGGACTGAGCGAGTTAGCTGTGCAGTTGGGGTTGCGTAGCTGTGAGCTTGTATTTAGGAGATAGGGGATTCGAACCACATTGTCGGCTGCCCTGAAGATGGTTTTCCATGATTTCCCATTTTCACACCAGGCAAATACTGGAGCTGTCTCTTAATTAAGGTCTTTGCTGCTACCTGCCCAGTCCAAGCTCTTTCCCATCCTTAAGTCACCGTAAACTTGTGAAGTGTTAGAGCGACATCAAACTACCATTAAAAAAAGTTGTCAAGGGAAATATTCTATAAATTTCCATGTTCTTTGAAATCATTTAAGAAATGACTAGTTAAACAATTGATAAGGGAATGTATCACGTTGGCAACAGCCCTAAATGCAGATTGCCAGGCTGAGTGGCTCAGACGGTTAAGGCGCTGGCCTTCTAACCCCAACTTGGTAGGTTCGATCCTGGCTCAGTCCGGTGGTATTTGAAGGTGCTCAAATACGACAGCCCCGTGTCGGTAGATTTACTGGCACGTAAAATAACTCCTGCGGGACTAAATTCCGGCACCTCGGCATCTCCGAAGACCTTAAAAAGTAGTTAGTGGGATGTAAAACAAATAACATTATTATTATTATTATTATTATTAAATGCAGATTAGGTATGAATTGACTGAATGGCTGGCTGGCTGGCCTGCCGGCCGACCAACCGACTCACTCCACCATCCAAACGTTCAGACAGTACCTCCATACAGTTTACTGGAGGGACTGACTTCAGAAGGAACACTATTACTAGTATTCTAGTATCACTCATACCTTGGTCACTTTCACTTTGTCAGAGTAAAACTGAAACCGAGTCAGGTCAACAAATGTGTCAAACTTTTTCTAGCCCATACATGAGGATGTAGTGCATCCTAAATGCTGTATCTATCAAGAAATGGATGGGAGTTTATTTGTAAGGATAGTATATAACAATTCTGGTTTAGTAAAGTATCATAGGGCAATTTTAGAAGCATAATTTTTAGTAGTTAGCCTATTGTTTCATCTTATTTTAAAATTTGTGAGGTTATGTTCCATCTCTTTCTGTTTTAGTTTGTTGCCAGTGGCTTGATGATACTTGCTCGCAATTACCTGGATGTGTATCCCTATGAGAAATGGAATGCTAAGGAAATTCTTATATACCAAGTAGGTCAGACATTTACTCCTACTAATCTAGAGATGGTTGATGGTGAAACCAATGCTCCTAGACTACTTACAGAAGCTGACCTCATTGCTCTTATGGAAAAACATGGCATTGGTAAGTAAAAATAATTCTTAATCTCTTGGTGATTTTGAAAACCAAATGTATATTTTTGCGGTACACAAGAACCTCGTTTATCCGGAGTAAGTGGAACCGGAACTGATCCAGATTATCGAAAACCTGGATAATCTGCAAAAAACTAAAAAACAAATACAGTACTTGTTATATAATCTATTAACATAAGTTGTACAGTCATACCTTTTCTCAGTTGTACAAAAAGATGTAAAAACAGTTTTCTTACATTTACGACTCTGATTTATACACTAAAATAATGTGAGAGTTTTTTTCTGTTTTACACTTCTTTAGCGTTTGCATGCAGCACGACCACGAAGACGTTTTACTAACATCAGTTCTGCCAGTGTGGTTTGAGCCTGGGATCCTAAATAGGCCATCAGTTTGTCCAGCTGCATTGTTGCCTCTCCATGAGCCATTGTTTCTCCTTATGGAGTGCCGGAGCACCATCACACTCGTCATTACTTGCCAAGAAATAAGACACAATAATTACTTCATCTGTCATTATGCTGTAGCCTGAATTACAGTCATTTTTCAACCAGTCATTTACGTCGTTTCCATCTACGTCCGACCATCCAGGAATGTGTGCAAATGTGTCAAGGAACTCAGAAGTGTCATCATCTTCACAAACCTCGTTGGTAGATGCACAGATAGAAGGCCATAGATGTTTCCAAGACTTTTTAATTGTCATTTCACTAACTTGATCCCATTCAGTTGCGATCATATAAATAATATCTTTCATATTTATTGATTTCAATACCAAAATTATACCATATTCCTCCTCCTCTTCAATCACTTTGCTGAGCAGCTGCCTCCTGTATAACTGCTTAATGTTTTCCAATACACCCTGGTCCATTGGTTGCAACAGAGCTGTTTCACTCGGATATCACCACTGACTAACTCTTCTACTCATGGATGTGACGGCGCATTTGTCAATGAACAAAATGGCCTTCAGTGGCAAACCTTGTTTTGTTAGAAACCTTTTTACATTCAGCATGAAGTCTTCTTGGAACCAGTTTTTGAAAGTTTATCGTTCTGCAATGCGATTTTATTTTACGTAAATAAATATCACACGAGAACACGTTCACTTCCTTGTATAAATTACTTTATTTACACGGTAAGTCACAACACACAATTATACACAGTAGCAAATGACACTACAACACTTAATAGCGGAGTACCCTGAAGTCGATTCTGACAAGTACGGATATCAACAACACTGACTCGTGCACTATAACATCCACTCTCTTGAATTCACAGACTCCACCTCGGAGCCAAACAGTTACTCGCAGTCCATCCCTTGCCTTCGAGTCCAACACTCGACTAAGTCCTAAGAACTGACCTCTCACTGACTGACAGCTCGATATATATACTATTCGATCAACCATCTGGAATTATTGATTTCTGGAAGAGTTCTTACAACACTCTAATGGAACACACTCAAAACATTGATTGACCAGGTAGTCGAATGCGTACTCAAACTTTCGTTTACTGTTTACCAGTACACATGGAAATCTCTACAACATCCGTAATGTTTCTACATGTATCTGGATAATAAAACCTTACAGTAAGTTTCCAGAACCCTTCCTATATACCAAATTATAGTACAATAAATCTAACATACGAACATTGTGGAATTTTCTACCACTTTCGACTATATAGATTTTGAGGTTAAACTTATACACAATACATATTTGAGGTTATACGAAGTTTATAATACATATTTACAGGGGAACCATGTGCTAGTCATGTTTAACATTTAATAAAAGATAATTTAGCTTGATTAAACTATAATTAAAATATATTAAACATAATAATTGAAGGTTTTACACCAGTTACAATGTCGTACCCATACAGTTAGTAAATAACACACTAGAGGTAGCATTGGCGCCACTGTCTACGAGAGAATCACTGTAGCGAGCGGAGCATGTTGAAATCGCAGCTGTATGGCAAAAAGCTCACTTCGCCGTACTCACGAAGCTGTCAGCTTGAACCCCACTGTCGGCAGCCCTGAAGATGGTTTCCAATGTTCACACCTTAATTAAGGCCACAGTCGTTTCCTTCCCACTGCTAGCTCTTTCCTGTCCCATAGTCGCCGTAAGACCTATGTGTGTCGGTGCGACGTAAAGCCTACAGCCACTCGCTCGGTATCGTGCACATGATTTTTCTGCATATTCGCTTTCAAAGGCATGGCCATTCAGTGAAAGGAAAATGTCATCCCTTGTATTTCCTAAAACTTTAATTACAGTCTTCAAGGAAAGATC
The DNA here is from genome assembly GCF_040414725.1 of Anabrus simplex. Classification (NCBI taxonomy): domain Eukaryota; kingdom Metazoa; phylum Arthropoda; class Insecta; order Orthoptera; family Tettigoniidae; genus Anabrus; species Anabrus simplex. Next base: position 236,000,728 of record NC_090265.1, read on the forward strand.
CGAAGAATCTCATTCACACCGACAGGGGAATCAGTCACGAAGTCAGCCCAAGTAGGCCAGTTCACATGACAATGAGTGTCAGGCAAAGTACTATTTTATACGCACGGAAATGAATTTCAATGAAACATACCTGTGAAATGATACGCCACTGCCCTTTATGAACCTCTCTATGCAGCCATAAGCTGCACAGGAGACTGGCATTTTCCTTTAGAGAAGTATATACTTCAATTTATCGGGAAGCTCCAGTAGTAACAGTGCCAAACAATCTAGCTTTTGCCAAACAGCGCGCTCGTTCAACTTCGCACGCGACTGCAGCGCCCATGCTACCTCTAGTGTATAATATACTAACTCTATGGTCGTACCTACGACAAGTTCCACTGTCCGTCCATGAATTCTTTTGGGATGTGTAAGAAACCGGCAAGGCAGATCGATTCACATTTTGAAGAGCACAGCGATTTTTTGATTTCCCTATTAACAGAAGAAGAAATTTATGTCCCCCAGCTGCATTGGTCCATGCCATAATTGTAATACGATGTTTACTTCTTTTATAACCCCTCCGATTCATCTCATTTAGACGCTAGTGTCTTATTTAGTAGCATGCAATAAAACAGCTCAGATTCATCTGATCTGGCATTAAGTTATTGGAGCAAATAATCTCCTGAAATTCCTTTATGAAATTGTAAGCATTGACTTTATCCTTTGAAAAACTTTCACCAGTCACTGAAAGCTGGCTTGATGAGCTTTCCACCTTTCCAACCAACTCTTGACTAGCTGTGAAGTTAGGATCTCCATTTCCTAGCTTGCCTGTTTAAACCAAGCGCCTTTTCTTGTAAAATTGGCCCTGAAATCGGAACACTGTGCTCTTTTTCTCCACTAAACAATGTCAATAATGCGTCATCTATAGATTCATTTCTAGCTTTCTTAACTGTGGCATGATTCCCTAAACTATCTTTTGTCATCATTTTAAACTAGAAGTCTTCAATTTCTTTTCGGTTTTTCTTCCAATCAAACATAGTTGAAGTCCCTACGCCATAGTCTACAGCAATATGTTTCGAAAGTTTTCCTTTCTCCGGCCAGTGTAATGCTTCTAACGTTTTGTCCATGGAAACAACCACTTTCTTCCATTTCGAAGCCATTTGATGCTCACTCAAACAATACAATACTGCACAGGAAAATACTGTAACTGTACAACGTGGGGTTAACCTTCAGCTACTGATGTGGTCTCTCACAGACTACTGGATATGATGACTCATTCCCTTCCTCTTACATCGTCTTAAGCAGGTCATTATTGAGCAACGATGTGAACCCGAGATAACAATGTCTGCAGTAGCAGATGAGTGTCATAGACTTCATGTCAGCAGGACAGTCATTAAAAAGAGTGATTGATGAAGTGACTAAACAGTGTTTACCGAGCGGCGAAGCTCTGCATTCTGAGGCACATTTAGTAGTGCATTGAATTCAGAAGAGCGTCAGTTCGAATCCCACCTCGGCCATCTTGGGAATTGTTTTCCACAGTTTCCCATTTGAAAACCAGGTGAATGCCGGGACTGTACCTTTGATAGACCGTGGCCGAATTACTTCCAATTCTTGTCCTTAACTATCCTTGGCCGAAAAGACATTCATGAAGAGTCGACCTCGTAAAACAAATACTCACTCCATAGTCTTCTGAGGGACATGAAGTTCCTGTGCCGATCTCACAATCCTCTTCTATCCTCATCGATCTCGAGCCTGCTCTTCCCAGTTATCAATTTGGAGGGTCCGGCATACTTTGTTGATCACCTTCTTTCTAAAGGTCTTTTCCCATAAAGAAATCCCTTGTATAGATCCACTGGTGCTCTGTTATCCTGCATCCTCAATACATGTCCAGCCCAGTGCAGTCTGTGGGATTCTATCACATCCATTAAAGCGTGTTGTTGAGAGAGGGTGTAAATCTCATAATTGGATCTTTTCTGCCAGCTTTGAGAGATAGGATCGAACCATGGACCAAATTTTTTTCTATAAACCAGAGACTTGCAACTGCTGCTGCTCTTTCTTGGTTATACTCCATGTCTTGGAACCATACAGAACCATTGTCGCCTTGGTCTACCTCTATTTCTCTTACCCTCCACAGCAGAGTCCATTAATCTCCTAAGTAACCTATCCTCTTCCATTCGCCTCACATGACCCCACCACCAAAGCTGGTTTATGCGTACAGCTTCATCCATCAAGTTCATTCCTAAATTAGCCTTTATCTCCTCATTCCGAGTACCCTCTTGCCATTGTTCCCACCGGTTTGTGCCAGCAACCATTCTTGCTACTTTCATGTTTGTTACTTCTAACTTATTCATAAGATATCCTGAGTCCACCCAGCTTTCGCTCCCCTAAAACATAGTTGGTCTGAAAACAGACCGATGTAAAGATAGTTTCGTCTGGGAGCTGACTTCCTTCTTACAGAGCACTGTTGATTGCAACTGCGAGCTCACTGCATTAGCTTTACGACACCTTGATTCAATCTCACTTACTATATTACCATCCTGGGAGAACACATAACGTAAATACTTGATATTATTGACCAGTTCTAGCTTTGTATCACCAATCTGACATTCAATTCTGTTGAATTTCTTACCTACTGCCATTAATTTAGTCTTCGAGAGGCTAATTTTCACACCATACTCATTGCACCTATTTTCAATTTCCAAGATATTAGACTGCAGGCTTTCAGCACAATCTGCCATTAAGACCAAGTCGTCCGCATAGGCCAAACTGCTTACTACATTTCCACCTAACTGAATCCTTCCCTGCCATCTTATACCTTTCAGCAGATGATCCATGTAAACTACGAACAGCAAAGGCAAAAGAAAGATTACAGCCTTGTCTAACACCTGTAAGTACCCTGAACCAAGAACTCATTCTACCATCAATTCTCACCGAAGCCCAATTGTCAGCATAAAGGCCTTTGATTGATTTTAATAATCTACCTTTAATTCCATAGTCCCCCAGTACAGCGAACATCTTTTCCCTCGGTACCCTGTCATATGCTTTCTCTAGATCTACAAAACATACACAAAACTGCCTATTCCTCTCGTAGAATTTTTCAGTTATCTGGCGCATACTGAAAATCTGATCCTGACAGCCTCTCTGTGGTCTGAAACCACACTGGTTTTCATCCAACTTCCTCTCAGCGACTGATCTCACCCTCCCTTCCAAGATGCCAGTGAATACTTTGCTGGTATACTAATCAATGAGATACCTCGATAGTTGTTGCAATCCTTCCTGTTCCCTTGCTTATAGATAGGTGCAATTACTGCTTTTGTGCAATCTTGAAGGTACCTTACCAACACTCCATGCTAATCTTACTACTCTATAAAGCCATTTCATCCCTGCCTTCCCACTATACTTCACCATTTCAGGTCTAATTTCATCTATTCCTGTTGCTTTATGACAACGGAGTTTATTTACCATCCTTTCCGCTTCCTCAAGCGTAATTTCACCAACATCTTTTCCTCCTCCTCATGAGCTTGGCTGTTCGCAACACCACCAGGATGATTTCCTTTTACATTGAGAAGATGTTCAAAATATTCCCTCCGCCTCTCCAGTGATTCCCTGGGATCTATCATGAGTTCACCTGAATTACTCAAAACACTGTTCATTTCCTTTTTCCTCTCCCTTCCTAAGATTCTTTATTACTGTCCAGAAAGGTTTCCCTGCTGCTTTCCAGGTTATTACTAAAATCTTCCCAAGACTTCTTTGTGGATTCAACAACTATTTGTTTCGCTCTGTTTCTTTCATTTACATACAAAGCCCTGTCGGCCTCGGCCCTTGTTTGGAGCCAAAGCCTTCTTTTTAAGTTTACAAGCTGCTCTCACTTCATCATTCCACCAAGATGTTTGCTTTTCCCATCTTTACACACAGTTGTTCCTAGGCATTCCCTTGCTGTTTCTACTACAGCATCCCTGTATGCCACCCATTCACTTTCTATATCCTGAATCTGCTTACTGTCTACTGTTCGAAACTTCTCACTAATCATATCCATGTAGTTCAGTCTAATTTCCTCGTCCTGGAGATTTTTTCCCCCTTATTCGTTTGCGGACAGATTTCACTTTCTCTACCCTAGGCCTAGATATACTTAGTTCACTACAGATCAGATAAGTGTTCTGTATCATCGAAAAATCCCCAGAAAACTTGTATATTCCTAACAGATTTCCTGAATTCGAAGTTGGTTATGATATAGTCTATTATGGATATGGTACCCCTAGCTTCCCATGTGTAGCGGTGAATACCCTTATGCTTGAAGAATGTATTCGTAACTGCTAAACCCATACTAGAACAGAAGTCCAGCAAATGCTTCCCATTTGCATTAGCTTCCAGATCTTCCCCACATTTAGCAATCACCCTTTTGTATCCTTCAGTTCTATTCACAATTCTCGCATTGAAATCGCCCATTAGCACTATTCTATCCTTGCTGTTGACCCTGATCACGATGTCACTCAATGCTTCATAAAACTTGTCAACTTCATCCTCATCTGCACCCTCACATGGTGAATACACGGAGACAATTCTTGTCCTAATTCCTCCACCTGACAAATCTACCCACATCACTTGCTCATTTACGTGCCTAACAGAAACTATGTTGCGTGCAATGGTATTCCTGATAGAGAGCCCTACCCCAGATTCTGCCCTTCCCTTTCTAACAACCGTCAAGTACACTTTATAATCTCCTATCTCTTCCTCATTATCTCCCCTTACCCGAATATCACTTACTCCTAACACATCCAGATGCGTCCTCTTTGCTGACTCAGCCAGTTCCACTTTCTTTTTTCCATAAGCCTCATTATTATTGATAGCTCCCCATCGAATTCCATTTTGTTCGCCAAGTTGTTTCCAAGGATTCCCTCGCCTGTCAAATGGGAGTGGGGCTCCGTTACTCCCATAGGTCCGAGGCTTGCTTAAAATGTTCTGAGCTCGGTAAATTCATGAAGCAGAATGCAACCTTACTTGCACATAGTCCAAGTGAGGATCTCTCCTCTAACGGGTTATGGTCCACCAGTGAATTGTATAGTCCTAGCAGCCTGAGCACAAGGAGGGGCACGACTCAGAATATGTCCGAGATGCCCACTCCCATTCCATAGCAACTGGTATCCCGACTCTCAGGACCACGTACTAGGCCACTCAGCCGTTGCCCATGGTTCACGATGTAGGACGTGACTACAGTAACCCACACCTTGAACCATGCATTCCTTGTTAAAAACTTGGAGCCTAATATAGGGCTCATAGAGTAAAATGCCTTATATGCATTCTTAATTCTGGCTTGGTGTGTCTGTTGCCCTTGGTTTTGCTCATTGATTAATACACCCAGGAATTTAAACGTCTCTACTCTTTTAAATATATATTTCCCAATCTTCAAAGGCAGTCTGTCAACCTCCTCATGTTCGGTCTCTGTACAACCACGTAATGTGTCTTTATTATTTACCCGTAAGCCAAATCTTCTAGTTCCACAAATAACTGCTTAATTTCTAATTTTTTTTTTTTTTGCTAGGGGCTGTACGTCGCACTGACACAGGTAGGTCTTATGGCGACGATGGGATAGGAAAGGCCTAGGAGTGGGAAGGAAGCGGCCGTGGCCTTAATTAAGGTTCACCCCCTGCATTTGCCTGGTGTGAAAATGGGAAACCATGGAAAACCATTTTCAGGGCTGCCGACAGTGGGATTCGAACCTACTATCTCCCGGATGCAAGCTCACAGCCGCGCGCCTCTACGCGCACGGCCAACTCGCCCGGTAATTTCTAATTTATTGCGGTCAATAAGAACAATATCATCCGCATATGCAAGGACTTTATGTTGTCTCCCCAATATGATGCCAGCAGGTACAAGAGCTAATTTCCTGATAATCTGGAAGGAAATTGATTTTCTGGCCTTGAGCAAAACACAGCTAACATTACCATCTATACATTGTACATGTTAATTAATTTGATGGGAAAGCCAAGCCCTTCTCTATGGATTGAATCATATGCCTTGAAGAAATCTATAAAGAGATAATGAACTGACTCGTTGTGTTCCCACACCTTATAATTAATAGTCTTAATTGCAAATATGTTGTCTGTAGTGGATCTGTTACTACGAAAACCGTTCTGATAGTCCCCAATAACATTTTCAGCAAATGGTTTTAAATGCTGTAAAAGAATAAAAGACAGAATTTTGTAGGCCGTGTTTGCAAGAGATATACCACGATAATTTTGAAGTTCTTGCTTTCACCCCTCCTTTATGATTTGGGACAATAAGTGATTTCCGCCATTCTTTTGGAATAACTTCATCGTGCCATATCCTTAGTATGATCTTATATATGTATTTATGTAATCTTTCTCCACCGTATTTAATAAGCTCAGCAGGAATGTTGTCACTACCTGAATCTTTATTGTTTCTTAAATATATAATACTGTATTTTGTAATACCTCTTGATATGATGGCTCTGATATTTGTTCTTCTGATGGAGAACTAGATGGTTTACCAATACATGTTTCTGGATCATCACAATTCGGCAAGGAATCAAAGTATTGCTTACAATAATTTAATAATTTGTCCTGATCAGCAATTAAATTTCCAGACTTATCTCTCATAATACTCAATCTTTGTTGAAATCCTTTTTTAATTGTGTTGACAGTTCCATACATCTTGCAGATTCCTGTTTCTGTATTAATCTTGGATTGATTCTGTTTGTTGTCTCAGGTAGACTTTTTTCTTTCTACGAATTAATTTACTACATTATTTCTGTTTTTCTCTGTATAGTTCCTCAACATCTACATTATTAGTCTGCAGTCACTTATTACACCATATTGCCACTTCATTAACTGCATCTTGACATGCCTCATCGAATAAAATAGAGTTTAAGGGATGTTCCACCATTCAACACATTGCAAAAATATATTAAATTATAAGAAGACCGGTTTCGACTCCCTTGGAGTCATCATCAGTTCTTGGTGAAAATTAAGTCAAGGGGAATCTGATAACAATCATCATAACAAAAAACCATGCACCTTTAGGTGATTGCATGGAAACACATCAATGAGTTGCTAGACATTACCTTGAAATGCAACTTATACTTGGCAAGCAGAACATGGAGCTTAGAAAGTTCCCAGTTCTGACTCTAACAGTCTTGTGTTCATGGAACATGGAACACTGGAATTACATGTACTGGTTGAAAATGTATACAAACGCAGACACTTATAATGGTATGGAACCTTGGGTCTCTAAGAGCATAGTTTTATGTCTTTGTACATTTTGCTTCAATGTGTGTGTATTTCATCCAATCTTTTTCAGATAGAAAAAGGACTGTCAAATCCAAGAATGCTCTTAGAGAGCCAAGGTTCCATACCATTATAAGTGTCTGTATTGTGTTTGTATATATTTTCAACCAGTACATGTAATTCCAGTGTTCCATGAACACAAGACTGTTAGAGCCAGAACTGGGAACTTTCTAAGCTCCATGTTCTGCTTGCCAAGTGTACATTGCATTTCAAGGTAATGTCTAGCAACCATTGATGTGCTTCCATGCAATCACCTATAGGTACATGGTTTTTCGTTATGATGGTTGTTATGAGATTCTCCTTGATTTAATTTTCACCAAGAACTGATGATGACTCCAAGGGAGTCGAAACTGGTCTTCTTATAATTTAACATATTTTTGCAATGTGTTGAATGATGGAACATCCCTCAAACTCTATTATATTAGTTAACCGTCAATATGGAAATGAAGATCATAACTTACGATGCCTCATCGAACCATTTCTTTTTCTTACTAACACCTTTTGGTATCACTTTCATTGCTACTGTTGTCATAATTTGTTTCGCATTATTCCACATTCGTTCACAAACTTTGTCATTTGTTTCATCAATGTCTTCTGTAGGATCTTCTCCCAGAATATCAAATCTCTTTGCAATTTCCACATTATACTTTAATCTTTCATCTTTCTGCTTCAGTTTCTCTGTGTCAACTTTGCATCTTTCCTCAGTCTGTGACTTACAAGAGGTTTTCAATTTAATTTTAACAGAAGGAATTATCATATTGTGATCAGATCCTATATCAGCTCCTCTGTAAGCTCTGATATCAGTTATGTAGCTTCCATGCCTGTTATCAATTCGTACATGATCTGTCTTGGTTGTGACATCGTACACAACCATTAACCCGGCTCAAGGGAGAGAGGGTCACCTCCCCTGTTCCTCACTTAAGTAATTCTTGCCTGGCGCATCCACGCTGCAGGGGTGAGCATCCTCCACATCAGTAGGCCAGTGTGAAAGGATGGCTAAGTTCAGACAGGGACCCAGCCCCACGGGGTATAACGTGGAACCCATGCCCAGGGTTACGGGCGAAGACCTTAACAGCATCTTTGGCAGAGAAGGTGACCTTCAGAATGGCAGAGATGACGGATAAGGCAACCCATCCTCCCTGGGGATAATTAGAAGAGGACACCACTGCCTTGTGGAGAAGAGAGATCTTCAAAGGCTAAGGGAGTAAAACCCGAAAGAAAATACTCACCTGTGTTAGGCCTAGCAAGTCAACAATTGAGTAAGAATATACTGCTTTCAAACCTAAAACAAGCCTTGGATGGAAGAATAAATTAAATACCGGACATGACGGTTCTTACAATTTACGAACTTCATCGTGTAGAGCCATGTTCCGCTGGGCCAAAGAAAACACAACTACAACACACGCAGTAGCGTAGCGAGAAGCAAGTCAGAGCGAGGCTCATTCTAAATCAGCTGTAGGGAGTGTCATTTACGGTAAGCTTTTATGTCATACATTCATGACGGAATCTTTTCTTAGTTATCTAAGGGTTTAAACCCATTAATTTTTATATCTCTTTCTTTCCAGACCTTGTCTTTTTGAAAAAGGATTATTCTTAGGATTTAAGCCACGAATATGGTGGTTATGCAGTGCTGGTCTTTGCCATACGACATGCGGTCTCATAAGGCTTCAGATTTCTTCTACCAAATTAGCTAAATTTGAAAGAATATTCTACAAGTTAATGCTTTTAGTCAGTCTGATATGGATTTAGTACCAATCCCTTTCTGAGGCCAGAATTTCGATCTCCCCAGTCAACACAGTAAAACTACCAGATTCCAACAATGTTTGCAATGTTTTTAGAGTAAGGTCGTTCATATTTAACTTGGCTAAAAGATTGTTTGCAAGAAGTTTTAAACTACCTCTTTAAATATATGTATATTTGTTCTCCTATGCTCAATAGTAACTTCCATTTCAAATACGGACAGCAACAGCGAACATTGATTCCGTACGAGACGTTATGGCAGGCTTGTCAATTTCAAGTTAATTTCATTTTTTAACATTGAAGACAAAAGTTTTTGCAACAAGTGTTGTCAATTTGTGTAAATAATGTATATATATTTATATCTTTTGCATTTCCCAAGTAGTCCTTTAAAAGACATTGGGTTCTTCCATTTTTTATTTTTTTTACATTTTTTCATTTTCGTATTTGAGTTTTGTAATCTACCACGTAATTTTATGGCTGATGAAGTCTCAAATAGAGACGAAACATGCCCCTAAATATTTTTAATATAATTTAATTAAATAGTTCACTTGTAAAGTAGTGTGTATTGATTGGGTGGACCAAAACCTTATGTCAGTTCTTCTCGTACCGTCTGAATTTATGATGGCGAAAAGCCTAATGCTCATCAGAGATTCCGGAAGACACAACGTCCTCCCAAGAAGGAGCGACTGAAAATTAGTACACTCAGTATCCTCACTCTCACCAGCAAATATGAAGAACTTGTGGATCTTATGGAGAGGCATAAGCTCAAGATATTGGGGTTGTGTGAGACAAAATGGAAAGGATATGGGAAGAAGTCCTTGAGATGTGGATATATGCTGTACTGGAGTGGGAACAATAATGAATCCAAAAATGGAGTTGGCTTCTTCCTTCATAAAAATATAGACACACAGACAGATGTCAAATATGCGAGTGATAGGATCATCCAGATGAGACTAAGTCTTGGTAATGCACATCATACTATTCTGCACGTATATGCACCGCATATGGGATGTACCACAGGAGAGAAAGAGCAATTGCTTATCGAACTTGAGGAACAAATACCAGAGGAGAACAATAATTATTGGTGATCTGAATGCCCAAGTTGGTAAAGGAAGACTAGGCTGTGAAAACATTGTTGGCCCCCATAGCTATGGTAACAAAAACTTTGAAGGAGAGAACCTGATTGATTTCTGTGTGCGAAACAACTTAACCTTACAGAATACATGGTATCAGAAGAGGGAGGGCCATAAAAATAACGAGATACAGCTGGGATGGAAAGCTTAAGACTATGATAGACTTCACCATCACTGATAGAAAAGTGGGTCAGTATATTTCAGATGTTAAATTCATACCCAGCAAGTGCCCTAGATAGCGACCATCGGCTATTAATCGCTGACCTAAAAGATGTCCATGTGCCCAAAATTAAACAAAACAAAATGCCAAAGATTAGGATGTGGCTGTTGAAGGACATGGAGAAGAAAGGAAACTATGAAGCGAGGATAACAGCCAAATTACCCAAAACTGAGAAACGGGGAGTAGAAGAAGAATGGTCTCTATTCAAAGAAACCTTGTAAAAGAAGCCATGGAAATTTGCGGGAAAACAAGTGTCTCACCAAAAGGGAAGGAAACACCTTGGTGGAATGACCGAGTGAAGACAGCAGTAAAAACACAGAAATATACTGAAAAGGAAATTAGACCTCGAAAAACAGATGATTGATGAAATTAATTAGAAATTGAACATCTAGCACAGGAATACCAGAAAATGAAACTGGCTGTAAAAGAACTGATCCAGGAAGAAAAGGAAAAGGTCTGGGATGACTGTACTATAAAGATAGAGGAAAACTGTCAAGGAAGTAGGAAACTACTATACAAAATAGTAAACAGTAAGAGAAATGAATATATAAACATCCTTGCACTGGAAACAGATGATGGTAACTTAATACGAACAGAGGAAGGGATCAGGGATGAAATGAAGAAGAACTTCAATATGCTGTTAAATGGAGATGGGGGCAGCACCACCACCAATGACTGTAGTGTAGAAGAAGCCAAAAATTACAAATACTCATTAACATGCCTTTAGGTAGAAACAGCACTAAAGAGCATGTGAAATGGGAAGTCCCCAGGCTTTGATGATCTCAGCTCAAGCATGATAAAGGTAGCTGGAATACCAGGCTTGAATTGATGCTTGTGATGATGCTTGTTGTTTTAAGGGGCCTAACATCGAAGGTCAGCGGCCCAGGCTTGAATTGGCTATATAGAGTGTTATCAGTGATTTGGGAAAGAAACAAAACCCCAGAAGATTGGCGTAAGTGAGTCATCATCCCACTGTTCAAAAAGGGCAACTGACGGAAATGTGAAAGTTACAGAGGCATCACGCTGTTGTCACACACACTGAAGCTGCTGGAAAAGATCATAGAAATGAGGCGTGCTTAATTCTGAAATGTTAGTGGTCACATGTTGGTCGTATCAATACCCTTGGTTCTTAAGGAAGATAGTCGAACCTTTGCTTGAGGAAGAACAACTCGGGTTCAGGAAAGGTCGAAGTCTTTGCAGTAAAAATACTGACAGAAAAGTACTGGGAATACGAAGAAATCTTGAGATTGCATTTGTGGACATTGAAAAAACATATGATGTGTTCCTCGAAACAAGATATGGGAATGTCTGTAAGACCTAAAGGTGCCAAAGTATTTAATGAACAAAGTCAAGATGCTATACCAGAAGTGCTACAGTTGTGTCCAGATAGGCAATGGACGATCAAAATGGTTTGAAACAAAGAGAGGTGTCCAACAAGGAAGTGTTCTATCACCACTCCTGTTCTTAATAGTAATGGACAAGATCATCAAATCTATCAAGAAAATGGACAGTGAACCAAACACCCTGGTATTTGCTGATGATGTGCTTTTATGGGGAGAGAGAGAAGCTGAAGTTCAGAAGAAACTTAACGAATGGACCAATACATTAAAAAATTTTGGACCAAGGGTGAGCAAAACAAAGACAGTGGAAATGACCATCAACAGGGAAGGAACAAGCTCAAATATATTTCTGGAAGGAGTAAAAATCGAATCAGCTTCCCACTTCAAGTACCTCGGAAGCACAATCTCGAAGACAACACTGTTAGGTAGGAAATACTCAGCAAGACACAGAAAGCATCAGACTTCTACAGTCAGGTGAGAAATCTTCTCTGGGACTGCAAAATACCACAAAAAGTGAAAACAATCATGTACCACACTTACTTCGTACTAATCCCCATGTACGGTTTAGAGACATGCACCCTACTATACGAAGACTTCAGTAAAATTCAAGTAACTGAAATGAGATTCATTAGAATCGTGAACCAAACTACCAGAAAGAACAAGATCAGAAATGAAGGGAATAGGAAAGTAGCTGGTATCGAGTTTCCTATTACCAGTGTCATAAAGAAATGCAGACTTCAGTGGTATGGGCATATGATGTGAATGAACAGGGAAAGACCTGCCAGAAAATATTTTGACCTTAATCTCATAGGAAGAAGACCACAGGGAAGACCAAGAAAACATTGGATGGAGACTGTAAGCTCAGATGTGGAGGGGAGAGGACACAAATGTGAGGATGTACTAGAACAGAAGATGTATGAAGACAGAAGGAGATGCCGAGCGGTTGTACACCACACCCAGGAAACTGGAGTTGGAAAATAGTGATGATGACAATGACGTGATCTATCTGATTGGCAGTCTTACTGTCACACGAATACCAAGTTTCCTTGTGTATTTGTTTATGTGGGAAGGTGGTACTCCGCACAGTCATGTTTGTGGATGTAGCAAAATTGATTAGTCTAATGGCATTATCATTGCTTTTGTCATGCAGACTTTCCCTTCCTATTGTTGGCACAAAAATTTCTTGCTTTCCAACTTTTGCATTGAAATCACCCCAAATCATTTTGATATCATGTGTGGGTGATTTATTCCACAGTTCTAAATCCTTATTTAAAAAAAACGTGATCATCCTTGTCGTTTGTGGGGGCATGGCATTTTACCAGTGATATGTTAAACTATTTAGAATGTACCCTCAAATAGCATAGTCTTTCATTCACATGTTCAAAGGACAGCACTGACGATACTAGTGAATTTTGGACACAAAATGTAGTACCAAATTTGTGGGGTCCAGTTTCTTTACCACTCTTAGAAAGTGTATACTACTCCATGTCTTGTATACCATTACCTAATAATCTAGTCTCTTGAATTGCAGCAATTCCCACTCTATACCTTTCCAACTGTTGACTGAGGATTTTGAAGGATCCAGGTTAATACAGGGTTCTTACATTCCAAGTTCCTATTCATAAAGCCGATTTCCATTGCAGGGTCGCCATATTTCGATATCCATTCTTATTCACCCGAGGCAAACGTGAGATGTTTGTAACAACTTTTTTTTTTACGCAATAGAGCCGTTAACCCTAAATGTAACCCCCAACCTGGAGGGCCAGAGACTTTTCTCTCAGGGTTGCCATACATTAGGTGAGTAGTCCCAGTTTCTCTAGTTCTTTAGAGAGGTAAAAAATACTTTACAAGTTAAAGTAAATTTTTATTATTTTCGATCAGGATAAACCGGATTAATGAAGGCCAAATAAACAAGGTTCTTGTGTACTAAGACAGAATCCAATATGTCCAAAAAAAAAATAAAATTGAATTTTCAGTTTTAATGCCTATATGGTAGATTTTGTGATGAGTATGATTTTAATTAAGAGTATGTGTTTAATTTTTAATTTTTGGCGGGCTGAGTGGCTCAGACAGTTTGAGGCGCTGGCCTTCTGACCCCAACTTGGCAGGTTCAATCCTGGCTCAGTCCGGTGGTATTTGAAGGTGCTCAAATACATCAGCCTCGTGTTGGTAGATTTACTGGCACGTGAAAGAACTCCTGTGGGACTAAATTCTGGCACCTCAGCGTCTCCGAAAACCGTAAAAGTAGTTAGTGGGACGTAAAGCAAAAAACATTATTATTAAAAATGTTTAATTTAGCTGTCTTTGTACTTTATTTATTATGCATTTCAAAGAACACCAAAGAAATTAGTTTTTAAATCCTTTTTAGATGCAATAATTATTTTATAAGACTTTTTAAATGTATACATGTGTTTTATTTTTTATTTAAATGTTTTTGTACTTTTTTAATTGTATCTTGTACTGTTGACGTTAGCTGAAGATGGTCCATACAAGGACCAGAACATGTCGTAATTTAAGATTAAATTGACTATTTTTATAACTAAATAGTTGAACAGTATTGAACAGGTATTTTTGTATTTTAAAAAAATTTCCATGTGGAAATTCTTTGTTAAAAGCACCTCCCTAAAAATCAAGTTCTTTGACATGTCTGGTTCTACCTTAGTACCACAGATTTGTAACCTGTAGAGAACATACCTAGGAGTGTCTCTCAGATATGAGTCCTGCGGGACTAAATTGTGGTACCTCGGCGTTTCCGAAAATTGTAAAAATAGTTAGTGGAATGTAAAGCAAATAACATTATTTTATTATTTACAATATTAGCAGTTCTTTATTATTTCTGTATGTCACCCCTTACCCCGTTCCCCCAACCCTACGAATGCTAGGGGTGTCTTACCGCCTTAGTACTTTTTTGAAATAGTAAGTCGTATGTATACCAAGTTCGGTCTAGAGATCTATGCTGGATCATATACATTCATAATCTCGGTCATTTTGGACATTCATTTTCACTCCTTCTAACCCTCTTTTTGACTGGGACTGAGCTTGGACTTGAACGACATCCAGAATGTTGCGATTCATTTCAGCGACCCTAAAAACTATGTATTCGACACTAATGTTGGTTGTTTTTAGTTTTTATATTTTACCCCCTCCCCTTGGGGTTCTAGGGATATCTTGCCATCACAGTCTGTTTTCCAAATAGTAAGTTTGTGTGTACCAAGTTTGGTTGAGAGCTGTGCTGAAACATATACCCGTACATCCATAATCTTGGTCACTTTGGGAATTTTCTTTTTTCACCCCTTCTTGCCCCCAGGCTGATTGGGGCTGAACTTGAACTTAAACAACGTCTGGAGTATCACTATTCATCTCAACGACACCAAAAGCTATGAATTTGACACTATTTTTGATTATTTTTATATCTCACCCCCTCTCACCCTCACCTCTAGAGTTGCTACCACTTCCTAAACACTCTCAGGATTAATAAGAACAAATTGTGAAATTTTCAGCAAAATCAGTCCAATAGTTTTTGAGTCCATAAAGGATAAACAAACAGAGAAACATTCATTTTTATTCAATACCTTAAAGCACACTAGTTCTATGTCCACTTTTAGTAATTTGTGGGTAATAGCAAAACAAGATTTCAAATTGATATTTTATTACCGTTCATTGTTCTTTTGTGCTATTACACTGATGTTTTATGAAGCATGATGCACTTGAGGTGTAATTCTAGTGAATTTAAGTTAAAATTATCAATATTTTCTTTTTAATTTTTCAAGTAGGGACATAGCACTGCTGAGCACTAGCAAGTAGACCTTGTTTGAACATAGCATCATCATAGGTTGTTCTGCCATCCGGCAGGTCCAGTCATGGCTGTGACCTCCATATCTCTCGATCTTGTGCCCTTTTCTTTACTTCTGCACAATCTTCCTTTCTTTTTCTAATGCTGTCTAATAACTGATATCGTCTCCTTCCCCTTCCTCGTTTTCCTTTTATCATCCCTTCCATTGCTACTCATAGTAAAGTATTATGTCTTAGATTATGCCCTATCCAATTTTTCTTCCTTTTTTGAATTACATTCAGCATGCTCCTCACTTCTCCCACTCTCTTCAGAACTTCCTCATTTGATACTCTATCTTCCCAGCTTACTCCTTCAATTCTTCTCCAAATCCACATCTCATATGCCTCTATTCTTCTGTTCTTCCTTCTTTAATGTCCAAGTTTCAGTGCCATATAGAGGTATACTCCATACGTAACCCCTTGCAAGTCTCTTCTTCCGATCTTACTCTAGTGGGCCACAAAACAGTTTTCTTCTTCTTGTTGAAGCTTTCTTTGGCTAAGGCATTTCATGTTTTTATGTCTGTTATAGAGTGAAGGTCTTCAGTCACAATTCTTCCAAGATACTTAAAAAAAACTTATTCACCTGTTCAATAATTTCTCCCCCTATCTTGATTGTCACTTTTCACCTTTACTTCCAACTATCATGAATTTAGTTTTCTTTTCGTTTATGTTCATTCCATACTCTTCATACTTTGTTTAATTCTCTCAGCATTTTGCAGAGGTCCTTCACATTTTCAGCTATTACTGCCATATAATCAGCAAATCTTAATGCATTCAGTTCTCTTACCTCTGATGTTGATACCTCTTTTACCATCCAAACAATCACAAATAATTTCCTCCAAGTAAATATTAAACACAGTTGGTGAAAAGCAGCAGCCCTGTCTAATACCTCTCCCTTATTCTCACTCTTGCTGTTTGGTTGTAATATAATTCCTTGAGACTTTCAATAAACCAATGGCATCCCTTGTGCCTACTCCATGCCTAAATCCATATTGTTCTTCACCAATATAATTCTCCATTTGACTGTAAATCCTTCTGTTTATTGCTCTTAATAGTATTTTAGCTGCATGAGAAATTAAACTTAGTGCCCTGTGTTCTTCACATTTCTTACTATTTTTCCTTTTTTCTATTGGTACTATTATATTTTCCAGAAAATCTTTTGGCCATTTCCCTTTTAAGTATATTTCTTGACTAAGTTTTACAAATATATCTTTTCCTTTCCCCTGCAGTACTTTGAGTAGTTTAACTGGTATTTCATTTACACCAACTGCCTTACCATTTATTTCTGTATAGTTGCTTCTATTTCCTCTTCTGATATACTGAAACCAATCTGATTTTCATTTATGTCATTTTCCTTCTCCAAATTTATACTACTCTCATCTGGTCTGCTGTTCCAATCGTATAACCATTCTATGTACTCTTTCCATCATTCCTAACTTTTTCAGGCTCACTAACTGTCCATCCAATGTTTCAATCTCAGTCATTCCACTTCCATTCCTTTTATCCTTGAATGTTAATTCCATAGCTTCTTTTGTACATCATGTCATATTTACCTTCACTTTCCAACAGTTCAATTTTGCTGCTGGTTTCTTTGATCCACTTTTCTTTAGCACATTCAGTCTCCCTTCTTAATTCATTATTTAATTTTCTATACATCTTTTTCCTTCTTGAATGTTTGTGTTTTTCCATTTTCTCCTTTCTTCCATTTTGTCCAACATTTCTTCAGTTACCCATTCCTTCCTTATTTTTCTCCTACGTTTTGTTCCCAGAACTTCTTCTGCTGTCTCTTTTGAACATAGTACTAACAGTATTATTATGTGTCACAAAGGTGTAAACAGGGCATTTTGAAGAAAAAATATATTTTTAACTCGTAAGGAAGGCGGGTATGACATCTTAGCACTTTGAATACAATAAAATGTATAATAGGATTGTAGCATTAAAAAAAAAGACACAGAACAGGAAGTCCACTACTGGAACATTCTTTTTTTACTATTTGCTTTATGTCGCACTAACATAGATGTTACAAACAATCAATCTCATTGTCTGTATCAATGTATAACATAAATGGATAAATCAACAGCAATTGTTCCACCTAATCATACAATATATTTTGCCTTAAGCAAATTCGTAAATTAGTAGTGCATGTTTCGTTTAATCTGTGAACATAATCAGCCACAAGTATGTTTAGGTGAAAATCTTCATTTGGTCCTGATATATGGTATTAAAACATTGTCTAGAGGCACATTCTACATTCTGTTCTGTCTATTCTGTTCGCCTCAGGTCAGATTTAACGTACAGTCTCGGTGAATGTTAAGAGTTTTCTTGTTCACTCATTCACACATCTGCATGGCTCCAATCATTAAAACCAAATGTTGCAAACCAAGCTGTACCGCTGAATAATTTGCAAGGGACACAAAACAATGATCCTTGGCTAGGAGAATAAACAAGATATTCATGGTTGACAATTTCTCCATCACTAAAACCCTTTGGAATAGTTTTTTGCTGCAGCAGTGTTCCATCATAATATTACCTCAAGGATTAAGAGAAGTCAGCATCTTCATTCCAGTTTATTTTATGTTTTAACAAATATTCCCAAGTCGTTACTAGGGACACAAATTGCTGAATCCACTGCTTTAGATCATGTAGCATTTATGGGTAGTGCATATTCTTCCAAATTGTCTTTACTGATTTCACCCAAAATTTCTGGTCTACACTCTTCACTTTTGCTTTTACCACTAAAATACGAGTCTTGTCGAGTCTAGTCTGTCTTTTTTTTATTCGTCTTTCGATACTTGGCACCACTTCAAAAAATTCATTCATTCATTCTAAACATGGATTTTTATTGCAATTGCTGGTTGTATTTTATCTCATTTACATTTTTGATGTATTACTGTTTTTATGCACGTTTTTCATCCTTGTGTTATTTTAAGCTGAAGATGACCTCTACGCTAGGTCGAAACATGTCCTACTATGTAGCATTTTAGACAGACCCTTTATTAAATGGCAATAATTTGTATTGAATACGTGAACTTTATACAATTAAATTCTGTTTAGAATTTTATCCTAGATATTTATAGTCAATACAGAACTGAAATGAAGTTCATTACTTGTAATAATAATGCTAACCAGGCATATAAAAAAGCAAATTTGTTTTCAGATATTAAAATCAAAGTTGCAAAAATCGGCAAAGATATTCTTTTTAAAACAATGTATCTGAGTTAACTTAACCCCAAAATTCTCAAATGCCAATCTCAACAAACGCAAAAGTATAAGTAGGGAACAAAGAAAACAATCAAAAGTCAAAGAAATCTTTGTCTCAATGCAAAATTGTATGACGCTCATTTAGTGGCTCCTCTTTCCTTGGCCCCATTGCAATGGGATTCTTTTCAAAAGCATATTAATCTGAGACTATCTTCGATCATTTAGAAAAACACGATACTTTGAACAAAAAACTAATAAACTTGAAAGCCAACAACTCAGCATCCTTTTCAAATAACGTTCATACTCCCCAACATGAGCAACAAGTCAACCATGAATTTCATTCACCAGTTATGAATCTCACAAATTTATATTTGAATGAGATACAGGTAGAGATCCTCAACAAGGGACCAAAACATAACCGACTGGGCGAGTTGGCCGTGCGCATAGAGGCGCGCTGCTGTGAGCTTGCATCCGGGAGATAGTAGGTTCGAATTCCACTATCGGCAGCCCTGAAGATGGTTTTCTGTGGTTTCCCATTTTCACACCAGGCAAATGCTGGGGCTGTACCTTAATTAAGGCCATGGCCGCTTCCTTCCAACTCCTAGGCCTTTCCTATCCCATCGTCGCCATAAGACCTATCTGTGTCGGTGTGACGTAAAGCCCCTAGCAAAAAAAAAAAAAAAGAAAAAACATAACTGGGCTAACATCCTCAACCAAAGCAACATAATGAACACCGTAGCAGAATCGGAATTGGCCATCAGTAAATTACCTTATGAGAAACAAGACAAAATTAGATATGAAATAAGGAAAAAACTGCAGAATTCGTTCATAGAAAAACGTGGAAAAACGTAGCATCCCACCGAAACACACTGTAAAATTGAAATAAAAATGATGATGCAATAGTTACAAAGGCAGATAAGGTAAACACCACAGTCCTGATGAATAAGAATGATTACATCAGTAAAACAGAACTTTTCTTTTCCGATAAGAGTTTCACTGCCATAACTAAAGATCCCACCAATAAAATTCAGAAAAAAACTTAGAGGAATTTTGAATAACACTGTAGCCCTTTTCAATGAACAACAAATTTCCAAGTTTACTTTAATGAATACAAAACTCCCCACTGTTAGAGCTTTACCAAAGATTCATAAGACCATCAGGCCAATCACTAATGTCAAAAGTAGTCCTACTTACAATGTTTCTCGGTTTATATAAACATTCTTGGCTAAATATTATACATTTTCCAGCAGAACTTCTGTCAAAAATTCTGTAGAATTCAGTAACCTCACAAAGAAACTTAAAAATCCAAATCACACTATGCACTGTTTTGATATCACGAATATGTACACTAACATTCCCATAATTGAAACCATTAAACTAGTTAAAGATAACATAAACACAACCTTTTAAGTAAACTTGAAATAGAAGAATTTGTGCATATTCTAAAGTTCGTTCTCAGTAATAATTATTTTACGTTTAATAACACAATTTATCTGCAGAAAGGACTTTCTATGGGATCCCTATTTCTGGAATTTTGGCAGAAATTTACATAGATAATTTGGAAAAAATGAAGATACTCAACAATTAATAAGGTATGGTCGAGATACGTAGATGATATTTTCACGACCATTGACCAACGTATCACTGACAGCACAACCCTCCTTAATAAGCTAAATACTTGTGACCCTTACATAGAATTTACAGTTGAATCTGAAACAGATAGATCTTTAAATATTTTAGATTTCAAAATTAGGAGAAGCGACAAGCATCTAAATTTTAAAATCTTCAGAAAACCCAGCCAGGCAGCTAACATGATTAGACAGGATTCACTGCACCCCGGCTCTCACAAAAAGGCCTCACCACACTTAAAAAATGAAAAAAAGACAAGACTGACCTTGTCACAGTTTTCAATAGTAATAATCTGTACCAGCGCCACTTTTAGAACTAATAACACTACTTCCAAAAAACCAAACCAAACCAAGCCCCATGGCACTACAGCCCTTGAAGGGCCTTGGCCTACCAAGCGACCACTGCTCAGCCCGAAGGCCTGCAGATTGCGAGGTGTTGTGTGGTCAGCACAACGAATCCTCTTGGCCTTTATTCTTGGCATTCTAGACCGGGGCCGCTATCTCACCGTCAGATAGCTCCTCAATTGTAATCACGTAGGCTGAGTGGACCTCGAACCAGCCCTCAGGTCCAGGTAAAAATCCCTGACCTGGCCGGGAATCGAACCCGGGGCCTCCGGGTAAGAGGCAGGCATGCTACCCCTACACCACGGGGCCGGCTACACTACTTCCAAACCTTTTTATAATATGAACACACTCAACAAATCTAATGAACATTTGCAATCAGGGGTCTACAAGTTGAAGTGTAACCAGTGCGACGCTAATTACGTTGGACAGACTGGGAGGAATTTTCTCATCTGCTACAAAGAACATTTTAATGCAGCTAAATACAGGAGATTTTCTCCTATGAGTGAGCACATGAAAGATTACAATTACTCATTCTCCACTATAGATAAAGATTTAGATATCCTATGTATAACTAGAAAGGGAACTTCACTAAACATTTTTTTTTAAATTTACATAAACCTTGATCAAAAATCTAATCCCATCTAAGAGAAATTGAAGAAAAAGTGAACATCTAGGTTGACACAATATTTGAAAAAAATCTGAAGCAACTACAATCAAGTCTGTCACAACACGCATTACAGGTCCGTTCTCACATCCTTCTACTCACTCTCCCTCCCTTCACTCACTGTTTTCTCTAACCCATACATCTCAGAGCGATCCCCAATCAGTGCGAAGACCAACACCGACCCAACTTGAACTATACAAGCTCAGAGCTGCAGGAAAGAGGAAGCGAGTAACGTTTGGGACTCTTCGTATTAACTTTTATTTCAACTATATATTTTTTTGTTTTCACACTCTGCGTTTTTATTTCACTTTTAGATCCTGGTTACATTTTTATTCTCCATGAAGATATTTACGCATCTCAAAACTTTACTCTGTTCCAGAAGCGTGGCAAACAGATAGCATTTGACAGTCTTCATAATTTTAAAGTTTTCCTCCAGCCAATCAACAGTTGTGGTAAACACGGTTGAATCCACACCTGTTACAACTAGATTCATCTTACAACAAGATTGAAGCAATGAACATTTCTAAACATGGATTTTTATTGCAATTGCTGATTGTATTTTATCTCATTTAAGTTTTTTTGTGTATCACTGTTTTTATACATATTTTTCATCCTTGTGTTATTTTAAGCTGAAGATGACCTCTAGGCTAGATCAAAACGTCCTATTTTGTAGCATTTTAGACATACTATTTATTAAATGGCAACAATTTGTATTGAATAGGTGGACTTTATAGAGTTAAATTTTGTTTAGAATGCCAGTTTTTATACCTGTGTTATAATGTTAAACTGCTTTGAAAATATTGTACTATAAATACACAATACACATGACTGAAACCGACTCTGAGAAATACACTTTATTTTAATAGAAAGAAAAAGCACACAACCCTACCGATACCAATAAATGTTACAAGCTATTTGTTGTTTAGTTTGTTTCATTCTATGTCTCACAGTGTTGCCAAGTAGAACACTTGAAGTTTAACTATCTTGCAGTTGCAGGATGTACTGTTTTACAAATCATTCAAACAGATTGTTTTGGATGAAATTTATTCGTATAATTTACATCATCAAAAACTAGAAACATCATTGGCGATTCTTCCTCTAAGTGAGTTATTTTCAGCCTTCCAAGGGAATTAACTGACAGTTGACTTAAATGTCACCACTCTTTATTGGCTTGCTGTACACAAATGGTATGTTGTTGATGACAAGTGTCAATACAAACATACAGTAATTAATTTATGCCTAAACATTTACATAGGAAACAAATTTCAAGCAGCAGAAGATGTTCTCGGCTGCCTAAGCGAGACAGTGAAGGCATGCTCAGTTCACCAGAAGGATGTGGTTTTGAGTCTCTGTCGGCCAACTAAACATTTTTGGAATGAAATTTCACTTTCTGGAGAGACATATAGGCCTAGGGTTCACTCATCCTACACTGGCAGTGAGTAAGAGCTTAATTCCTAGGGGTAAGATGGCCAAGCGTAAGCTAACCACTCTGTCCTACTTAGTGGGGAGATTACAAATGGTGAAAGCCTAAGCCTTTACCTTCCTCTCCTTCAAGGGCCTTCATTGTCTATGTGGAGATGGCTTTACTTCTCTTCACTTCACTTTATGCTTTATAATGATTTGGGGTAGGATCCTGAGAGCCTTTCTTGAACTGAAGTGCGGGTAATTTACATATATATATATACCTGGTTTCTATTTTCATTTTTCTGACCCTCTCTTGATTAATGTAAGAGTTGTGATTTTGTGAAGATTGTTGCTTTGTTCCAGTTTGTTAGTCATCTTTAGTCATCTACCTGTATATGCATATCTTTTGTATTTTAGGAACTGATGCTACTCATGCCGACCACATTGAAACTATCAAGACTCGGCTTTATGTGGGACTTGAAAATGAAAAATTCTTTGTACCTGGCCATCTGGGAATGGGTCTTGTTGAAGGGTATGATAACATGGGTTTTCCAATGTCTAAACCAAATCTGCGGGCAGAGTTGGAAGCAGACCTCAAGAGAATATGCGAGGGTACCAAGGACCCCAAAGTTGTCTTAGCTGAGCAGTTAGCTAAATACAAGGAAGTCTTCCGATTAGCACTGGAACAGGTAAGTTCATACAGTTTCTTTTATTGTGACAGTGTCTTTTACAGTAATTTGCTAATACAAGTGGTTGTTATTATTGTAATAGTTCATCTGTTACTGTTTAGTCCTTTTTGTTCGTTTCTTTTTATGTAAAGGAACTACTATCCCCCATTTCTGTAGCAACATGTTAATTGCCAAAATTGTACCATTTTAATTCTAGTGTTATTTTAGGTTTTTACTTGGCAAAATATATAGGACTATTGCAGGAAACATTGTGTTAATATTGTATAGAATTCGAAATTCCACATTTCTTGAAACGTTTCCTCACCAAGTCGTTGGAGATGTGATCTCATGCAGTCTTCATTCATTTTCATAGTAGTTGCACTTCAGGTCGTTTCAGTTGGTGTCAGTGAGTAATTGCCGACAGGCACCATCCACTCAGTGTAGAGCTGTTTCAAAGTAGCTTTGAAAGCCCGGTTCACACAAACGTCCAAACTTAAAACTTCACTGCTGTCTCATCATCATCTTTTCTTATTTTTGTTCATCAAAGTTTGTCCCACCTAACGATGGTGTCCACTGTATACCTTCTCTGTTTCCATTTAATAGATTCTGACACTGTTCAAGAAGTTTGAGGTTGTTCCAGCTCTGCTTAGGTGTAATAATGTCAATTCATTGTGGTATTATTTGTTGAGAAAATATCTCTGTACATCAGTGTGTATAGAACAGTAATTAGACCTGTGGTATTGTATGGATAAGAGTGTAGATAGGTCATCAACAAACATGAGCAGACTTTCTATACCATAGAGCTGAAGATGCTGAGATGGTCCCTTGGCTTTATAAAATTGGAATGAGTACCAAATGATTACATAAAAAAGAACTTTGGTGTCACTTCAACTGAAGAGATAATGTAAGAATCATGACTGAGGAAGTATGACATGTTTTGTACGGCAGAAATAACTCGGTTGCAGAAACGTCAATAAACATCATGGTGCTAGACAATAAGCCAAGAGAACAACCAAAAGTGAGGTGGCTTAGAAGACTGAGGGGCAATATTTGACGTTCATATTTCACCTGCTGAGATGCTGCAGATTAAGAATTGCTCTGATCACTGACCATCTTACTCTATTGGTTAAGGTACTTACTGTAGAGCTAATGTTGCAGTCAACTCAGCTATTGTATGCAATAACAGACTTGAACTACGTATTTTGTAGCTTAGGTGGTACAGAGTTGCATGATGTTTCTTCCTTTAGTTTTTCTCATGGTTTTGTCCCACTCTTCACCCAACCTGGTTCCAACTAGTGCTGTAAGTAACAGTAATGGCATCTGACTTAACTGCAATCATAAATTAATTTAATAATGATTGTACTGTATTGTTTAATGTCTTGTTGGTTTAAGGTATAAAATGAGAGGTCTTTAAATTAGCACAGTATGGGGAGGTTTAAGTTCTATTTATAGTAGACAAGAACTGAACTACCTAACTATATTTTGATTTTTGCTCATAGTTTGGAAAATACAGTATAATTATTTAAAGTTTTCTCATTTATCCTTTTACTTTGTTTGAACTGTCAACAGGCAAGCAAAATTGATGAAGCACTTGGCAAGTACTTGGAGGAGAGAGCTCAGCAGCCTCCTGCTGACAATCCAGTATTACAGGAAGAAGTACCTCCAAATGTCCTCAAATGCCCTGCCTGTGGCTTAGATATGGTACTGAGAACAAGGAAGGAGAATCGTGGCAAATACATTTCTTGCATGGGATTTCCAAACTGTCGGAATGCTGTTTGGCTCCCTGGGAATGTAGAGGATGTACAAATATCAGATGAAACCTGTCCAGAGGTATTGTGTCAATATATTTTGACGTACTGTATAATCCCGAATACCACCCGCCACCAAATAAGACCCGCGCACTTGAATTTCTAACAACAAAATTTGGATCACATTTTTACTTATCAATTTTTTTATTTCTGCAAATGTGTCACAAGATTGCTGATTTAAAACACTTTACAAGTAATAAAAACACTAAAAGTACAACAATGAAAAGTAAAACTAGTTTAATATACAAATCAGTCATGATTCAAAGTCATCAGAACTACCAATGGAACTTCGACCACTGTCACCTTCGAATAAATACAGTAAAAATAGGTATATTTTGGTTCCACCTTTTTCAGTACAAATAGTTTTGATGTGAATTACATCCCATGTCGTTCACAAATAGATGGTACTAGTTTGGACAACAAGTCTTGTGTCATCTTCAGCCAGTGATACAAAAGGTACAAGTTTCAAATTCCTAAAATCAATATAAAAACACATAACAGGAAATGTACAGTAGCTATGTTAAGTTAAAATAAATATGACAAAAGTTTGGCACAAAAACTTGAATTATAAATGAGGTGCATTATTTATTTATTTATTTATTTATTTATTTATTTATTTATTTATTTATTTATTTATTTATTTATTTATTTATTTATTTATTTATTTATTTATTTATTTATTTATTTATTTATTTATTTATTTATTTGTGTCTTTATTAAGTGGCAAAGTTAGGGCCCTTGGCCCTCTCTTACACTTAACCACATACAATTTTTTTTATTTTTACGGTATTAATCTAAAATATCATTGTAATCAATTACTGTTATTGAGATATTTAAGTCAGATAAGGAATTACAATAATACAATTAATTAAGGTTACTACTGATGAAAAATTATAGGATAAATAGAGAGTGGATAATAACAAGAAAAAAATCAACTTATAACCTAAAGAATATATCTACAACTAGCTTAAAGGAAAAATTCAAATATAAGGCTAGAATAAATTAACTGAATATTAGTATGTTATGATCTAAGTGTACTAAAATCGATGTTACTATGTAGTCTATTTCTGTGAACAGTCTATAGCCTTAAATGAGAGTAGTAAGAACGTAAATGGGATAGCCTAAGAACTTAAATCTAGTACGTCGTTTTTGGTTTCATTCACACGTCATTCACTCTTACATTCATTCGAGTCAACTGTATGTACTCTGGGAGGAATTTACGGTAGGCTGTTTTAAATGTCCTAGACGAGCAAGACTTTTTAATATCATCCGTTCTGTTAAAAGTCTTTTTTGATCTTGATGTGTAGACTTATGCACACGTATATGGTACATTAGCTTGAGGAATCTAAGCCTATAAATGTATTAAGACTCATGTCGTGTTATGAGAGAAAAGTTAAAATAAATCATCTATGTGATTAATAAAATCCTGTTTTTTGACAATAATGGTGTTCGATGGTGTCATAAAAGTCTTTAGTCAGGTGGTTCTTGAGATGTTCGTGTGAACGTCATAATAATTATTATTTTGCAGAGATGTGGAAATATGCTGACAGTGCAACTCAGACATCCCTCCATATGATACGAGGGTTGGGGCAAAAATCATGGCAACTATTTTTTTCTTGAAGATACTAGTCCAGTTGGAAAATGTGACATATACAGACGAAAGGACAAGGTGTTAACTACATGTGTGGACAATGAATAGCACTGAAATATCGTAACACACTAATTTATTACGGTAGTATACAGGGCAATATGGCCTTCCCGGTGCAAAAGAATGACAACACAGTACACATAAAGTTGACATGACAAACCTGGGCATAAAGACCCTCAAAGTGGTCCCCTGCTACTGACACCACACGCTGCCAGCGATGTGGGAGGAGCTGAATACCATCTGCCTCAGCATTGCCACACCATGTGTGAATCGGGTCACCTGTTGGCGCACAGCGTTAGCAATATCCTCTCGTATTGCAAACCACCTACCACGTAGTGGTTCCTTCATCTTTCGAATGAGATCAAAGTCACAGGTCGAAATGTCGGGAGAGTACGGTGGGTGCTCCAATTCTTCCCATCCCCAAATTTGCAGTAGCTGCCCTACACACTCTGCCTTATGTGGTTTTGCACTGTCATGCAGGATTATTGCAATGTCCACAAGATCCTGACGTTTCTCCCGAACACCACATCGTACCTGTTGCACCAGGAAGTCCCTGTAGTACTGTATGGTCATTGTTCTGCCATGTGGAACAAAGTGGCAAGCAATGACACCCTGACGTCATACGCGACAGTCACTATCAATTTGACTCGGGAAGGATTCTGACGGACCTTCTGCCTCTATAGTGATCCAGCATGTCGCCACTCCGTGGACTGACGTTTCAGTTCTGGTTCGTATGCCCTGGCCCAAAATTCATCGATGGGGATTATTCGTGACAAGAATTGATCGCCGTCCTGTTGCCAGTGTGCAAGGTGGTCGGAGCATATTGCATAGCGCACCCACCTTTGAACTTCCGTCAATGCATGCAGTACCCACCGCGATGCGATTTTGCGCACATGCAACTCATTATGCAATATCCTGTGGACGGTGCGTTTCTCTATGCCACTTGCCTTCTCTAACTCCAGTAGTGTCCATCATCTGTCTTCATCTAGGAGCTGCTCGATGACGGCAAGTGCCACGTCGGTCCGCACACTGACAGGTCGTACCGAACGTTGCTCATCACTGGTTGACACACATCCTTGCTGAAACTTTCCTACCCACCATGCTACTGTACGGTATGGTAGGACATTATTCCCAAGGGCTTCCACTAATTCACTGTAACATTCCATTTCTCCTTCGGAAAACTGCCATTTTGATGTAAGCGCGCTGCTCAACATGGGTTACTTCCATCTCGCGCGACACTCACCAATTGACTGATTTCACAGCCCTCGCTGCACTACTACCAGCTATCACAGAGCCATCTGTTGTTCTGTATACACACTATGCATGCAGAACTTCCACACGACACATATACGTTTGTGATCCGTTCACATATCTACAAGAAAAGAAATAGTTGCCATGACTTTTGCCCCAATCCTCATATTACAGAAGATTTGAATATCAGAAAAATTCCCAGAACAATGGAGAACAGCTATAATTAATCCAATTCATAAGAAAGGTGAAAGAAGTAATCCAGGCAACTATAGAGGTATTTCCGTCCTTGACTGCACCTATAAGATTTTCTCTAAGATACTATATAATCAGATTAAAGAACAACTTGATAACGAGTTAGGTGAATACCAGGGAGGCTTCGGAGAAACTGCTCTGAACAAATAATAACTTTGAAGCTAGTCATAGCATATTACAGAAAACTAAACAAGCCCCTTTCAACAACATTTATAGATTTCAAGAAAGCTTACGCTCCATCCACAGACAATCATTATTAAAAATTTTAAGACATTTCAGACTTCACCCAAAGCTAATCAAATTGATTGAACTTACTCTGACTAATATTATTTCTAAAATTAAGTCAGAGGAGAATTTTCTGAACCATTCTTGGTAACAACTGGTTTAAGACAGGGTGATGAATTGTCACCTCTTCTTTTTAACTGAGCACTAGAGTACGTTATGAGGGAATGGTACAAGAACAACTCAAAACATATAAAAATTGGAACCCAGAAGGATAACATACATTTGAACTGTCTAGGGTTTGCTGATGATCTAGCTGTTCTGGCCAATGATATTCAAGAAACAAAACAACAGATAAAATCTTTACAGGAAATAGCTCAAAATATTGGTTTGAAAATTTCATTTGAAAAAACTGAAATTATGCTAACTCATACCTGCCAACCCTTCCGATTTTCCCGGAAACTTTCTGGTTTTTAACTTGTCTTCTGGTTTTCCGATTTATTTTTACTTCTTCCGATTTTTTACTAATATAACCTCTAGTACGGCCAATACTCTTCCTCTAGGATAAAGGGAAAAGTCTTATGTCCTTGTGTAATTTAAAAACCTCACTTTCAAGCATATTTATTTGATACTTTATTTCGTGAGTGTTTCGTCCGTCGCCTTCATGTATCGTGTTTCCCGCTCACCACAGCAGCGTGTGCACTTGATACAGCTGGGGATTCGGTGCGGCGATCGTACTGCAAAGCAAGAGGCTGGTGCGCGCTAACGACTTAGTTAATCGGGATGAAAGAATGAGTTTGTTATTGTGTTGTTCACGCGCTGTTAACATCGTTTCTATGCGTAGTTTCGTTGGAGTTGTAGGCCACGTGTTTTTTCTTGCATTTCTATGCTCCCACCCCTCTGTCAAAGTTTCATGTTAATAATGTACGGGACATATTGAATTGTTTTGTATGTGGTAGTATTTGAGTGCATAATTTTAATGAGTTGAATGTTTTTAAGGGTGTTGTGTTGGTGACAGTTTCTGGCATTTTCTTTTCTCGCTATGGCCAAAAAATATAACAAACATTATCTCCAAGTGTTCCGAGATACCTATAAATTTCCATTCATTTTACCGTCTGATAAAGGAAACTACTGTATTTTCTCGCTAATTAACGCCCTTGCATAATTTACGCATCCCAATATTTTTGGGTCCAAACTGGAGAAAAAGAAATGTTCATGTATTGGACGCATCCACAACTTCGAACATACATCACTCAGCTCTGGATGCGTTTCAAAATAAAGATGTCAACTACTCAAGTAGCAGGCTTCCTATTGCGAAAGAGGGCATTCCAAACACAGGGCAACGTGCTGTTATTAGCTGTCAGGAAATCCCACTGCACTAGTTTTACAACGACTGTTTCGGGTAGGGGACATTCTGTGATCTCAAAATTGTCAGTCCACAGTATTGGAGTAATACTGCATCATACAAACTCACGGTGATCAGTTACGCCGAAACATACGGTAATAGAGCAGCGGGCAGCAAGTATTCAATGTCCAAATCAAACGTGCGCTACCACGGTAACAGAAGTGCACTTCAAGCGGCCAACAAGTCTCGCAAAGCATTTCACAGACCAAAAAGCGGCAAGTTTCCGCAAGTAGAGGATTATCTGCTTAAGTATATGATTTTGTTACGCAATGTTGGATAAGCCGTTTCTCACGAAATGCTGTATTTTAAAGATTGAGAAATAGCAGCGGAACATGGTGTCTCGGATTTGAAGGTTAGCCGAGACCTGATTAATTTTATGAAGAGAAATGGACTTTCTCTTTGACGAAGAACAACATTATGCCAAAAAATGACGAATGATTCAACCATTTTCATCGCTTTGTGATTGAGAAGCGTAAAGTGAAGGAATATTTGATCTCCCTTTTAGGAACTGCAGGTCAGACGCCAATCAGTTTCCATATGCCACAAAGTCGAACAATCGATAAGAAAGGAACATACAGTGTTATCGTACGCTCTACCGGAAGCAAAAAACAATGATGTACCGGTACTGCAATGCTTGCTGTAACAGCTGATGGCAGAAAACTTGCACCTTACGTTGTTCTAAAATGAAAAACAATGCCTAAAGCAAAATTTCCACGAGTGATCCACATTCGTATTCAAGAAAAAGGGTGGATGGACACGTCACTCATACAAGATTGGATACGAATGGTTTGGGGTAATGTAGCAGGGTCCCTCCTTCGATGCCCGGCTCTTCTCATGTTGGACAGTTTTCTTTCTTTGCCGGTATATCATTCAGGTCGTATTGTCAGCTCGTAATGAGAAGAATATTTTGTAGTGTCGGTACTTCAAACCCACATGTCTAACTTACCTGATGTACCCTATTTGACTTTTCAGAAAAAATCTCACGCCGGAATTTTACGCCAAATGACGATAACAGCAAATGAGTTGAACCAATTGTGTTTATATTATATTTGATGTATCTTTTAAATGTAAATAATTTGTAAAGATCTGAATTCCTTGACTAATTTACACATCCGAATTTTTCGCCTGTATTTTTTCGTCGAAAATGTGTATTAATTACGAAGAGAAAATATGGTATTATATTATTCGTATGTAAGTGTCATAAATGAGAGTGTTTAGGTTCATTTTCCTGTAACCATTTTTATGTTTTCTTAGTTGAAGATTTTAAATTTAATGGTCAATTCGCATTGTAACTGTAGATATGTATGCCCTTTATTATCCTGACCTTTTTTCTTGTAGACTGTGGTGGAATATATGTGATGAAATCCAAGAATTTAAAAATCTTCCTGTTTTTGGTTTCTAAAAGTTGGCAGGTATGCTAACTCAACTTCTGCTTGCAAAAAAATTAAACTGGGAGACCAAGAAATAAAAATTGTAGAAAAATTTAAATATTTAGGTGAAATAATCACATGTAACCTGAACAAGAAACCAGCATGGCAAAATAGAATAGATAAACTGGTTACTGCACAGCATGTTACCAAGAATGCATATAATAAAGTGTCTCTCAATAGCAACCGAATTGAAACTTTACAAAACAGTCACCCAGCCACAAATTACATATCCAAGTGAAACATTATTCAAAACAACAAACACAGTTGCAATAGATAGAGTACTCAAGTTAAAAGGAGAATAGTGAGGACCTTTTTAAATAAAAATTATCAAGTAAATGTTGTCTGGAGACTAGCTTCCAATGAGACAGTTTATAAAGAAATAGAACCTGTGACTAGCCCAATGAAAAAGAAATGAATATCATTCTTAGGCCATCTAATACGGTCACCAGAAAATAGAATCAGTAGAAAAATAATAAAATAATTAAAAAGTGATGGAAGAGTAAGAATAAGAATAATATTACACAGAACTTAAAGAATTGCAAGTTATGAATCTCATTCCGTATTGACGGTTATCACTTTACAAAAGAAAATATTTATAAAATCCTCCTATCATGAAGACATGAGAGAGTTTCATATTACAATAGAAGATTTAAAATACAAAACCAATACACTCAAAATATTCAAAGATAAACACACTAGACTACAGACAAAAATCAACAAGCAGAGAATAGGAAGAGTGATTCCAGAAGCAGAAAGAAAATTATGTTCAGAAAGGATGAAACAGTACTGGGCTGACAAAAAGAAGAAAAACCTCCATAAGCTGAGAGATTTTTTCATTGTTTACTAGTCTATGTATTTTCCAAGAATTTACGATGACACTGTCAACCAAATAAATAAACAGAGGCCACCACCACTTTTTACCCCCAACTCAAATCCTATAATTGGCAATGCCATTGTCGTGCAGATGATTGTGTATCTGATTCTCCTCAAATGTTGAAGTTGCTCCAAAATGAAGCAATATGGTGCAAAGATTTTGACGCAGTCAGTAACAATGCTATAGTAGCTGCTTCATCATTTGCAGAACTTGTGAATCAAAGTACAGTAACAATACTCCGTAAGGTGACTTACCACTTACATTGATTTTTATTTCTCCAATTTTAGCCTATTCTTCTGATGTTGGTGAAGAAGTATAGACAGGAGCAACTTTTCTCCAGTTTGGGAGCTGCTCCTTCTTCCTTTCTCCTTGTTTTTTAGGTTTCCTTACAGCTGACCCGCTCAGGTTCATACTCCAGTTCTTGTTCAGTACTTACATGTATTTCAAAGGTACCAGCCACGTCACGTACTTGTTCCTCTTCCACAAGACAAAGTCTTCTTCATCAGTTACTTCATCGACATCAGGTAAAATATAGACAGCGTCAATGTTATCTGCATTCACTGGGTCATCATCTTATTCTTCTACTTCTTCTAAGATAGCTACGAGTTCTGCCACAGTTAGTGTTTTCTGGTTGATGTGACACATGTCGGAAAACAATGAAATCCTAATATAAATACGAAAAATGTTATACATAATTCCACAGCAAGCAAAAATGTCCTATTTATAAAATAATTAATTTTTTCATAGAGTTTAGCGTACGGTACCTTTCTTGCGATATTGTTTATCAGCACACAAATACAGTTTCATGCTTCCTCACTCCACTACAAACGCACACTTCAACAATGAAGGAAGGAACAGAGTTGCTAGTGCAGTCAAGTGAGCAACAATGAAGGAAGGAACAGAGTTGCTAGTGCAGTCAAGTGAGCAGTCTGTGAATCAGGAATACATCCTTGTTAATCCCAAAGATGCGTGAACGCAACATTATTGTAAATTTCAATAAGAGGCTTCACGTGATAGATTCATTGTGTGAAAAAGACCTATTTTCTTACAGGTATGTCTATAAAGTTTGAATATATAAAAATAGACACAAAATATCTATTCTATTTCTGAAAAAAAATTCAGAACTCAACCTGGTTACATGTTGTGATTTTTTTCAATTTTGAAAAATTCATAAAAATTGCTATTACATGTATTTAGCGTAAACAGCTGGATCAACAATATTTCTAGGATGTTCCTTCAATATATCAATGCTTAAAATTAAAATTCACTGCAACCTTAAGTTGGGATAAAGACAAAAATAAAATGTTGCGTTAATGCAACGTTGGACGTTAATGGGTTAATAAAGTATGCCAAAAATCAGGTATCCTCAACACTATTCTGCATACTATTGACACTGGCATTGAATTCACAACAACACCATTAGAAACTGCAAATACTCTCGTAGAGACATTTTTTCCTAGAGACAAAGCTGATAATGAAAGGTAGACTGCCCTTCGAAAGAACCCATGCTTTCACCAGAAACAGAAGGTGAAAAGCCTTTTAGCATGAAAGAAGTTAATCATGTGATAATAATAATAATTTCGTGTGGCTATTTGTAGCCGAGTGCAGCCCTTGTAAGGCAGACCCTCCGACGAGGGTGGGCGGCATCTGCCATGTGTAGGTAACTGCGTGTTATTGTGGTGGAGGATAGTGTTATGTGTGGTGTGTGAGTTGCAGGGATGTTGGGGACAGCACAAACACCCAGCCCCCGGGCCATTGGAATTAACCAATTAAGGTTAAAATCCCCGACCCGGCCGGGAATCGAACCCGGGACCCTCTGAACCGAAGGCCAGTACGCTGACCATTCAGCCAACGAATCGGACAATCATGTGATTAGATAGATAGATAGATAGATAGATAGATAGATAAATGTCTTTATTGGCGTAGTTAAGGCCATTAGGCCTTCTCTTACACTAAACCAATTTGTACATAGAATCAAAGTTAACACTACCGTAATTAATACTAAGTATAGCACAGTTAAAGACAATCTAAATATTTTATAACAGAAATAAAATTCCACCCCAGTGAGATAAACATACTTACAACAATAATAATAGGCCTAATAATAATAAAAACAGCAATAATAATAATAATAATAATAATAATAATAATAATAATAGCTAGTAGTAATAATGTACTAACACCATCAGTAAAGGACTAGAAATGCACAGTTCATTCGTATCCTGCTGTACCTCTTAACGCTCTTTTAAATGACCTGGTGGTTGGTATTCCTCTGACGTCATCCGGTAAGAGATTCCATTCTCGGGCGGCAAACACAGAAAATGAGTTATTATATGTTGCAGTTCGATGGTGAGGAATGACGAGCAGGTTTGATGTTTGAGGCCGTGTACCTCTGTTATGCACATTTGAGAAATAATGGAAACGCGAAGAAAGGTAAGTTGGGGAAGATGTAGTAAGGACTCGGTGGAGGAGAGACAGAGTATGATGATTACGACGAACGTGGAGTCACGACCACTCTAGTTCTAGGAAAGATGATGACACGTGGTCATATTTTCTTAGATTGCATATATACCTCACACATGCGTTTTGAGCGCGTTGTAGCCTTAGGGACAGCAGTGGCCTCACATCATTGAAAACAACATCGCAATAGTCGAAATGTGGCATTACAAGAGCCTCGATTAATTTCTGCTTAAGTTTTATCAGAAATATAAAGAATGAAGAGCAGAGAAAACCTTCTGGCAGATATGTGAGATATGTCCAGACCAAGTAATGCGTTCGTCCATGATAACGCCGAGGTTCTTCACTTGTGGTACAAAAGGAATTGCAACATTCTGAAGGATTACTCTCGGCAATGGACGTTTATTGATACTTGCCATTTGATTTTGGTGGCCAAGAAGGATTACTTGTGACTTTGTAGGGTTCAGTTGCAGGCCATTCACTAACAGTCTGTAAGTCAATGTTTAGTAAGTCTATATTTTCCTGAAGGTCTTGTGCTGTAGAGTCTGTGTAGAGTTGAAGGTCGTCAGCGTACATGTGGTATTTGCAATGTCTTAAATTCGATGATATGTCATTCACAAAGAGTGCGAAAAGAAGTGGTCCAAGTACAGAGCCTTGAGGGACTCCTCTATTCACGTGACGCCACGATGAAACAATTCCATTATTACCTTTCACACATTGTTGACGTCCGTAAAGATAGGAATGCATCCAAGCAATCGTACTTTGAGAAAAATGTAGAGCCTTCAGGTTTACAAGTAATATGTCAATGTCTATGCTGTCAAAAGCTTTACTGTAATCTAGTAGTACTAAAACTGTGACTCATCCTCTGTCTATTTCTTGTCGAACGTCCTCAGTCACTTTGAGTAAGGCTGTAGTTGTACTATGTCCCTGTCGGAAACCGGACTGGAAAGGATTAAGGAGATTGTGCGTTTGAAGGTACTCTGACATTTGTTTATGGACTATATATTCTAAGATTTTAGATAAAGCTGATAAAATACATATTGGACGATAGTCTCCCTCGTTCGAAGGCGTTTGACTTTTCGGAAGAGGTAGCACAATAGCCTTCTTCCAGAGAGTTGGATATGTGGAGTATAGAAGAGAGAAATTGATTAAATGGGTTAAAGTTGGTAATATGAAATCAAGAATTAGTTTCACCATGTCAGTTCCAATGTCATCAATTCCTTTTGCTTTTGTGCTTATTCTAAGAACTGCTTTCCTGACTTGGAGGGGTGTCACGTGACTGAAATAGAATTTATCTCTGTCAGGGGTGGGGTGTGTATCGTAATGGTTCATAAGTTTCTGTTTGTCGACAGGTCATACTGCAGAGGAACTAGCAATAAAGTACTCGTTAAGAGCCTCGAGAGGTACTGTAATTTCGTCTTTGTTTTTGTTCTTCGTAAGTCCAAGGTTATTAATAGATTTCCACAATGTCGTCGCTGTTCTACCGTTAGGCGTAATTAAACTGTAAGCATGCCGCAGTTTAGCATTCCGTATTTGTTGTGTTGTCTTGTTCCGTAACTTCCTATATTCGTCAAAATTTTGTACAGTAGGGTCATTTTTGTATTGTCTGTGGGCGCAGTCTCTTTGTTTCATTAGTTGTCTAATGTCGTCATTTAACCACGGAGAGGGTTCTTTAGATATTCTCGCTCGCCGCTTTGGGGCATGCTTGTCAAATAATTCCGTTACTTTGCTGTTAAAGAAAGTGACTTTGTCGTCTAGTTTGTTATATGTCGTTATGTTGTGCCAGGGTATGTTGCTTGCGTCCTGGAAGAGTCTATCTTTATTTATATTTTTCAATGGTCGATAGGTAATAAATTTCTGGGAGCGTTTCGGTGGCCGGAGGTCATACGAGATGTATATTGCGTCATGTGCAGAAATACCAGGTACAGAGGTTTGACCAACATTGAGAACTCTGTCTGAATTGCTGGTAACTATAAGATCTAACAGAGTGTGCGAATGAGATGTGTAGTGAGTTGGAGAGAGAGGCAAGATGTCCATATTATAGGATTGAAACAACGTTTTAAGTCGCGTGGTTTCGGGAGAAGTTACGTCAATTATGTCCGTATTAAAATCTCCCATAATTATTGTGTGGGGGTAGTCTGGCAGCAGTTCAGTTAAGTCAGCTTCAAAGTCTTCTAAGTGGCCTATATTCGGAGGTTTGTAAACTACTCCTACAAGGGCTTTAATCCCGTTCGCTGTTATTTCTACGAACATGTATTCTGGTTTTCTCTCATACCTGCCTAGTGAATGACCTAACATTTTGGGTTTGAGGCTGGTTAAGAAATAGCCACATACCCCTCCACCTCGCTTGTGTGTGCGGTCATTTCTCAGAAGTGAGTAGCCTTCAAATTGACACAAAGAAGACGGGCTCTTATCTGTCAACCATGACTCAGACACTAGTAGGACATGGAAAACAACTGGGGTGAATATTTCTGTAAGCTCATCCATTCGATTGGCAGCTAATAAGCTTTGGCCGTTTATATGACAGACGTGAAAGGCTCTAGGATGTTGCGAGACGAAGTTCTTAAGAATGTTAGCGGTACTTTGGTCAGGGTTGGAACTAGAGGGTGGGGGGAGCGGGGACAGCGGAAGGAAAGGAGAGGGTACATGGCCTGGTGGCTGCTGAGATAAACAGGTGACGTCAGAGGAATGTCCATTGTGACCCGTGACAGTAACCAACTTGGTAGAATGTAAATCACCAAAATAGACAAATAAACACTAGGGGCTAGGAGAAAATTATCGTTAACTGAAGTACAAGGGTGCAGGTAATGAATTAACTGTGCATAAAATTACCTAATATTTTTAAAGGACAACTAAACTAGGGGTGTCTTGTCTTAAATTAATGAAGTATATATTACTGGTAAAGTATTGAAACTATTTAAAAAATATTACATTA
The DNA here is from genome assembly GCF_040414725.1 of Anabrus simplex. NCBI lineage: Eukaryota > Metazoa > Arthropoda > Insecta > Orthoptera > Tettigoniidae > Anabrus > Anabrus simplex. Next base: position 236,038,464 of record NC_090265.1, read on the forward strand.
ATACTAATCATAAAAAATAAGAACGCACATACACGTATTTGGTTAAATTCAAAAGTTAAATAAAATTAAAAATGAAGTGTTACGAATAGGAAATGTATATACAAATATAGTAATACTGAAATTTCAAAGTTACAGTTCAGAATAGTGGGCAACGGAGTTTCATAACTATGGAAAATAATGTTATCTTAATATTTACAATGTGATGTGTTCCATCCGTGTTGCTCGGATTTTGCTGCCGTCTGGTTTCCGAATGATGACCGTGCAGTCTTTGGTCCACACGTTACGCAGTCCGTGGAGCTCCACTGCTGCACGAAGGATGCTCAGCCGGCAGGTCGTCAGATCTTCCCGGTTGGTGACCCCACTCCCTTTAAGCTTCCTCTTATTATGAAACAGTCTGCTGCGATCTCTGTATGACACAAGTTTAACTATTATCGGGCGAGGTTTCTGCCCCGTCTTCGGACCAACACGGTGGCTGCGCGAAATATCGGCTAACTGAATGTCAGCTCCTATTTTTCGTGCAACATCCAGTACAAGATGGTCAGTGTCTTCCCCTTCAGTCTCAGGCACACCAAACACTCGCAGATTGTCTCTCCTCTGGTACTGCTCGAGGTCATCAGTCCGAGAGATAATTTCTTCTTTAGACGATGTCCTTAGCTCCTCCAAGCTTTGCCTCAATTGTTCAATTTCACTGTCCTTTAAACTGAGTTGTTTTCTAAGTTCCTCATGCAAAGTCTTGAACTCGGACAGTGCCTCCTCCACTCTATTTAAAACTTTAGTTTCTATGCTGGCTGCAATCGCATCGGCTAGCACCTTCGCTAAGTCCGGCTCCTGGAGTACGCGCCGAATGGTGTCCTCCACGCTAGGGTTGGCAGCACTTCCTCTGGGCTTGGATGCAGGCATGACGCTACTTCACAAAGCAATCAATAATTTAAAGATAATTATGAAACCGTAGCTTTTTTGTATGTGGTACTTAGCTATCAGTTAAACACGCTTTACACACGGAACACGAGCACGGTTTCAATGCACACTTCACTGTTTTTCCCCTCCTATTTTTACTTTCTCCGGGAGCCTCACAACTCACGTGTTAGCCGCGCGCGAACATGAGTGAAATGACTGACTGACAAAGTTAGATGATAAGAGAGCCCCAGGAATTGATGCCATATCTGCAAATATTGTGAAGCATATTCATAGTGCCTGTCCTGATTTGTTCTCGAAACTGTTTAATAAATGTTTAGAACTCTGTGTTTTTCCAGACTGTTGGAAAGAGGTCATGATAAAAGTGATCCCTAAACACGGAAAGCAAAATAAATATACAGCCAATTGTTTACGTCCAATAAGCTTACTCCCTGTGTTAGGAAAAGTCTTAGAGATACTTATAATTAATAGAGTGATGTTTAACTTTGTAATAAAGAACAGTTTACATGAAAATCAATTTGGGTTTATGCCATCAAAATCTACAGAAGATGCAGTACATAAGGTGACACAATGGATGAAATCAATCTACGATTGCAAAGAATTCGGACTACTAGTATCATTAGATATCTCTGGTGCGTTCAGCTTTGCATGGTGGCGTGAAGTGAAAGTGAAGGGTTGTCCAAAAAACATTTATAGTCTAATGCAAAATTACTTCACAAATAAGAAAAGTGCACCTGACCATTTGTGGCACAACTGTGACAAGAAACGTAGATCGAGGATGCCCACAAGGCTCTGCTTGTAGCCCGGATCTCTGGAACATACTCTATAATGACATTCTTCAACAGAAGCATCCCGATAATTGTATGCTAATTACTTATACAGATGATGCATTGCTACAAGTTAGGGGTAGAACAACAGATACATTAACAACTGCAGCAAATGAAGCACTCGACATACTTCCCCACTGCTAACTTCGATATATAATTTGGTAATTTTGTATTAGATGGTTTCCTATATGGAACTCCAAAACTTTTTAAAGTTATAGATCCTTTTGAGGAGAAATCCAACTTTACGATTTCTGGAAATTTCCAGTATTGTAAAGTTGGATTTCTCCTCAAAAAGATCTCTTAACACTTGTTTAAGGTTGACAATATGGATTATAAAATGAAATTCTTTTCATATAATGTAAAGAAACTTTTGTTGCAGATTTTTTACTTTCATTCATTTATTCACAAACTTTACTTTTATTTGCTATATTGTCACTTATATTTGCTAGCCTGTGTAGTTGTGATTAAAAGAGACAAAAATCTTTTAAGGAAGTTTGGCGTGTTCATTCGCTACGGTAATCCAAAGAGTACTGAATGCGCATGATCAAGCCAAAGCATGAGGCCCCTGCAGGGAGGGGTTGCATCTTTGCATTAAATTTATTATTATGGGATTTAGCTGAGGCCTTGAAACACGTAGTGATATTGGAATATCAAATGTATCTCTGTTAGTTTGCCAGGAATAGTCTGTGTTAAACAGGCTGATTTTCATAACGCCTATTTTTCGTGCATACAGTCCTGTGGAGTGAGATGTCATGTCAGAAATTTGTTCTTAGGTTTACTTCAGAGTTTTATTTACTGTTTCATAGTTATAGGAGAGTTTGAATATGCTGTAATTACAATAATTATTTCATTCTTCATGTAAATACTTCCAAAAATTCAGGGTGACGAAATGAATAGTATGTGGTATCAATAAATGATATATTCATAGGAATGACGAAAACGATGTAAATCACAGCACAGGTAATGAAAAGTGATCGACCCACGGCACAAAGGATCATCAAACAGTATACATTTCGAGCTACTCAGCATCTAAGGCAGGCAGGTATCATTTCACTGGTGGGAACTTGTCAGACCACGGAAGGGCATATGTCAGATACCCAAAACCATAAATCTCATTAGGTTACGGCAACACAAAAACTGATGTGTTAAACATGACATTTATCAATCAGCAGAGTCAGTGGAACTTCGACCAAGAGGGCCGTCCGTGGTAAGTGCAGAGTCAAAAAAAAAAAAAAAAGAGAGAGAGAGAGAGGAGAGAACAGAGGTGAGGGAGCTTACAACAAATAATATTGAAGAAAAGGTAATCAATTTAAACAAATTATATAACAAATTATATTTCAACCATAAATGACTGGAACAGGAAAAGTGCAACAATCCAAGAATAGGAATCACAACGATTTTAGTAGGGGGGGGGGGGGGGGGGCTTTTAACAATAAAATGCAATTGAGACAGATCTTGATTTTTTTTTTTTTAATCTTGCGAATAACACCAATAAGTTTCTGCAAAAGCCCAAGACCCGTATTCGGCAGAAAACCACAATTAGTATATATTTTATTTAAATTTTTTTTCGTTTAAAAAATGACACTGATTAAGAAAGAAGGGGGAGGTATTAATACAATTTGACAATCGTGATTAAAGGCCAAGGCCACAATAATCAAATATCAAACCCAAAAAGGGGTAAGAGTTAGAGCACGTTACAAGACAGAACTATACAACATAATACCCTGAAAAAAAAAGGAAAAAGGGAGACAGACTGAGAAGGGAAGGAAAGGGAGGGGGATTTTTCCAGGCTGCTTAAACCCTATAAGTTGGCAGTGTGAGCGACCGCTCCGGCCTCAAGAAAAGTTCAGGAAGGTCAGAAAATACTCTAGATCTTGCAATTGATTTGAAGCTGTCACTTCATACTGTTATGAATAAAATGCTGACTAGACTAATTTAATCTATGATGACCCAATCAGTACACACACATTTGTACTTCACAGTAAATGGCAACACTTCAGTGGCTGTTTACAAAAGTCTCTTGTCCTCACAGTGAGTCTTCTGCTGCCTGGTGTTTAGCTGGAATGGGCGATCCTTCCATAATGCTGATTGACAGGTGTCACCTTTCACATCCCTTCGAACGCATACACCTGTGACTTCACACTAGCAGTTCCGATACAGACAGGTTCAAACACACAGACTTTGACTATCATGACTCTTGAGACACACACTCTCTCTCTCTCTCTCTCTCTCTCTCTCAAACAATAATCTCAGGTCAGGTACATTCTGCTATCGTATGCAACACTAGACGGTACTACCTGCGACTGGCTGGCCAAGGCTATGGGCAGAGGAGTTCACCCTTAGGGGGCTTGTTGAAGCCATTGTGTAGGAAATAACACATAAATTCAGCTGGAAGCTGCTGCTTTGCAGATGTGGCAGTGGACTGCTAAAGGCTAAGGGAGATAACCCTGACAGAAGATTTTCTCTAACGTTAGGCCTAGCAAGTCAGTTGGACAGTAACTGCAATCGCTTTCAACACGCATACGAGCCTCGGATGCAAACAAAGGAATATAGTAGACAACAGCCACCGCAGACCCACGGCAGGTATGATGGCTTACAGCCTGATGATAGGCCAGGCCTTGCGATTGTGCAACAACCCCGGAGAAGACAACACACTTGAATACGAACAATCAGTGTATTGAGTGTGACTGGGAAATGTAAAGAGTTAGTGGACATCACGGAGAGAAGGAAAATATCAATCCTCGGACTGAGTGAAACTAAATGGAAAGGTAAAGGGAAGAAAGAGTTGAGGAAGAACTATACCCTCTACTGGAATGGTAACAACAGAGAGATGAGAAATGAAGTAGGTTTGATGTTGTCTAAAGAGTTAGATGGTATTACAGAGATCCTGTACATCAATGAGAAGATTATAAAGTTAACAGTTCACCTTGGGAAAGAGAAGCTGACACTGGTGCAAGTGTATGTCCCTCAGACGGGTTGCCGTCAAGATAAAAAGAACAAGTTTCTCGAAGGCCTAGAAGAGACCATCAGTGAAGAGAGGGCAATTATCATCGGGGACCTCAAAGCACAGCTCGGGACAGACAGAAATGGCTATGAGAAGGTGATGGGACCACATGATTTTGGGAGAAAGAATTCAGAAGGAGAACATCTCCTACAGTTCTGCATAAGAAACTGTTAAAGAAGCAGACTTGTGACTGATGTCAGGGTGATTCTAAGTGAGAACCTCAATAGCAACCACCGGTTATTAGTAGCAGATCTGAAAGACATTAATGTACCAAAGATAACAACCAGGAAATGACCTAAGATTAAGGTGTGAGAACTACAACAAATTGGAAAAAGGACTGACTATCAGGACCATATAAGAGGACAACTGCCTATCGAAGAAGTGGAGAGTGGTGAGGTAGAGTGGACAAAATTTAAAAACACCTTGATAAAAGAATCAATAGAGGTTTGCGGGAAGACAAGTGCGAGAGTAAGGAAAAAAGAGACCCTGGTGGAATGAAAGAGTAAGATCCTCAATAAAGGAAAGGAATATAGCACAAAAAGAATAAGATAGAGAGAAATCCAAGCCAGAACAAGTAAGGGACGAGGGGAAGATCAGAGACCTCGAGGAGGTTTACTGGGACAAGAAATTGAGAGTTAAAAGAGGAGTAGAAGAGGAGAAGATAATGTGCTGGGAGAAATTTACTCAATAACTGAAGGAAGACAGCAAAGGCAATATGAAACTATCGTTCAGAGTGATAAAAAACAAAAGGAATTCAGTTCAAACCATCAAAGCAATTGAGGATCCTAATGGAAACCTGGCCAGGAAAGAAGAGGATCTCAGAGTGGTTCTGGGGAATCATTTTGATCACCTATTGAACAGGACAGAAGCAGATCAAAGAAAAAAAGAACCAGCTGTTGAAACCTGCACAGAGGAACCTCCCATTAGATGGGCAGAAACAGAAGCAGCCCTTAGGAAGATGCCGCAAGGGAAATCCCCGGGAATCGATGAAGTCAGCACGGACATGATTAAAGCAGCAGGAGTCCAGGGTTTACAGTGGCTACACAGAGTGCTCAATGCAGTTTGGAAAGATGGCAAGATACCTACTGATTGGAGCAAGGGTGTCATAATCCCCTTGTTTAAGCAAGGAAATCACTGAAAATGCTCCAACTTCCAGAGAATAACACTCCTTTCTCATGGGCTAAAGATTCTTGAGAAAATCTTAGAGAGCAGATTGCCAGTCATCTTAGAGCCACAGTTTGAAGAGGAACAGTATGGCTTCTGGCCTTACAGGTCCACAACAGACCTAATCTTCATTGTCCGTATGTTAATGGAAAAATATTGGGAAAAAGGAAAAGATCTGGTTATGGTTTTCTGTGACATTGAAAAGGTATATGACAGTATTGCAAGAGCGAAGATATGGGAATGCCTGTGAAAAGGGAATGTGCCAGAGGGACTGGTGAGGAAAGTCCAGATGCTGTATGAGAACTGTACCAGCTGTGTGCGATTGGGTGACTAACATTCATCCTGGTTCAAGACCGAAAGTGGTGTCCAGCAAGGCAGTGCGCTATCCCCTTATTGTTTATGACCATTATGGATGACATAATGAAGAACATCAAGAATACCTCTGGTGAACTAAATGCAATGGTCTTAGCTGATGATGTTATGATCTGGGGAGAAACTGAGGAAGAAGTACAGTCGAGGCTCAATGAATGGAAGGTTAAGTTCGAGGAGTTCAATCTCAAGATAAGTGAACTCAAAACAGTAGTGATGGCAATAAACAGAGAGGGACGACCAGCGAACATCATGCTAGGAAACCATCCACTAGAAAGTGTTAAGCTTTACATACCACAGCAGTGTAATATCTCGAGATACACTAGCAACAAAGGGGGTGGCAATGGCAAATAGAGTGCAGAAGAGCTCTCACTTTTACCAGCAAGATCGAACACTCCTCTGGGGTCCCAAAGTACCAACAATTAACCTGGTGATGTTCAATCAGTACTTCATACCAATCTTAACCTATGGTATTGAAACCTGCACCCTCACTAAGAAAGACTCATCAAGGTTGCAGGCATCCGAGATAAAGTTCCTTAGGTCCATAGTTTAAAAAAAAAAAAAGGACAAGTTAAGGAATGATGTGGTTAGGAAGGAAGCTGGTATTGTTACATCATTGTTAGATTGGGTCAGCACGTCTAGACTGACGTGGTTTGGGCATCTAATGAGGATGGAGCCAACAACGACAGCATATGTTAACTTGGAGAGACATGTGGCAGGGAAACGGAAGGTGGGAAGACCAAGAACCCACTGGATAGACATCATAAAGATGGACATTGCAGATCGGGGAAGGACACTGGAGGACGTCATTAACAACAGAACATTTCTCAATAAGACAGAATGAAAGAGGCTCGCCAACAGTAACCGGGAAACTGGAACTGTAAAATAATGATGATGATGAATAATCTTTATCATCAGGATTCATTTGTAGCAGTTCATATGAGTTACTGTTTGTTGGAAGGAAACTTAGTTTATAACCTGGCCTGAAATAGTTCAAGCCTGTAGTCTGTGTCAGGTGGGTAGTGTTTTGGCCTTTGGAGTCTGTTCAGAATTGTCCAACCACCTGTTCAGTGCATTGAATTCTGCAGAAAATTTCACTGTTTTAAATATCACTTATGGCAGGTCAAAATAGTTTACTTATAAAAGCGACCACAATGGAAACAGCTTGAATTTGAGATAGACTAGAAGTGAATATAATCAGAGGTATTTTTTTAATCACTTCCTGCTATTCTGTGCTTTTACCATGCTATTAGGTCAGTAAGACTTGTTTCCTTTTTATTTTTGGCTTTTCTATATCTCATGATACTCCTGCTACTTTCCTTTTATTATAAAACAATAAAAATTGATGGATAATCTCAATTTTTCTTTTGCAGTGTGGTCCTGATGTCCACAAGTTAAAATTTACTTTTCGTAGAGGTTCATTTATACCCTTCTATCCCGATCGACATGTTGGTTGCATTGGAGGTTGTGATATGGATCTTCTGGAAGCTTTAAATATTGATCCAAGTATCGTTAGAAGACCACGTAAGTTTCTATGCTATAGTGTGAAACAGTTTTATGTACATTGTTTTGATAAGTGAATTATGCAACCATTTCAAGGTAATGCTAAACACCATATAATCCCAAGTACCACCCGCCCCTGAATAAGACTTGCACCCTATATTTCAAAGGATTTTCAAATTTATTTACAGTATTTGCTACAGAACAAGAATGTCATTTTGCTACTTATGTTTTATGAATTTAAAATAGTTTCAGACCTTTTTAAGTGTCCTTAAAATAATACCCAACAAATTATTTAAAACACACACAGAAAAATTATCAATCACACAATGATAGTCAACATTTCTTTCATCATCAGAAGTACCACTTTTGGAGCTTTCACTATCACTTTGACTATCACTTTCCCACGCGTCATCTTCATTGCCATCCATAGCATTGGAAATTCTGCACTTCCGGAAACTTTTTCAGACGAGGTCACCGGAGATACAATCCCACGCGATCTTTACCTGCGAACAAAGCAGTTGAACTTCCGGGAGGATTTACACAAGTAGTACAAGAACCGACTCATCTCAATAACTTGCTAGATGTATTCTTGGTTAAACCATGGGAAATTGTTGATAAAACTGAGGTAATTGAAGGAATAGGTGACCATAAGGCTGTAATAAAGGATGTAAGACTCGTACCAAAAATGCTTAATAAGAGGGTCACACAAGACAAGAAATTATACAGAAAAACTAAAGTTGATGAGTTTGGGACTTACCTTAAGTCACAATTCAGTTGTTGGATAAGTGAAGGGAGTAATGTGGATACACTTTGGGCTAAATTTAAAGGAATCATTTGGGAAGGAGAGAAGAGATTTGTGCCTGTTAAGAAGGGTAAAATGACCTCAGACCCTGTTTATTATACAAGGGAAATAAGAAAATTAAAAAGAAAATGTAGAATAGTAAACAGGAAAATCAAAGAGGGTAGGGAGAATAGAGAAACTAGAAAACAGCTAATGAGGGAACTGAATGGAGTGAAAAAGGAAGCAAAAGAATGGCATACTTCAAGAGGGTAATGACCACAAAGGGAAATGGCTGTTGTAACCCCTTTTATGGGGGTAGGCTATATGCATAATATATATATATATATATATATATATATATATATTTATTCATAAATCCAGCCAAGGGAAATCCAAAGTATCGGTGACACCGAATACTTTCAAACGGTAGGCAGAAATATTACACAGCGAGTAAAACGCCAATTTGTGAATGGAGGCCGTGGTAAAAAAAAGTTCTCCAATAAGCATTCCAGAATAATCACAGATGGCGCAGTGGAAACTATGCTAGATAATATTAAAAAAATTAAAAGAAAATGGCAGGAGAAATAAGGGACATGACGGGTGAAAACAGATGAGAAACCAAGATAAAATTTGGAAATAGATATATTAGAAGAATTAAATCAAGCTCTTACAATATTAGATGAATAGAAGTCTGTACAAATACGGAATTTTCCCAACCACATGTAATACAAATTTGTTACACCAAGAATAAAATATCCAAGAGAATGAAAGCAAATAAGAGAATAGGCCAGGAGCTGAAAGGGATGGACAAGAAAGGGATGAATACGGTATAAAGAGAAATGTTGAACAACGAGAATAAGAAAAAGATGTACACAGTTACCAGATTGGAGTATACCAGCATGAAGTCTTCTAAGCAAAAGTCTAAATGTAATATGAAAGTTGCCACCTCTTCAATTATCACCCGAATAGGCACAAATTAACGTTGTCATACTGGCGTAAGTCACTGTATACTATAATGAAACAGTCTCAAAGTATGCAAAAACATAAATGGTGAATCACTGATTAAGCACAAGTGTGTATAGGAGTCGCAGAGTTGCCGATATACCACACGCACATTTGGAAAGCAAATTGTCACTAGTTAGTCAATAGAGGCTTAGATATGGAACATACAAGTGAAATCTCGGCCTGGAAATGCACTGCTCCCAGTTAGAATATGTAAAGAAAATAGCTCCAAATGCAACATAGAAATTGTTACAATAAGGACATTATCAGTTTGTCATACCTCATCTTGAACCAAGTAGTTGTGCCCAAAAATGGAGAGTCCAGGGCACATGTCGCTAAGGACGGAGATGACATTAAAGGTTGCTCCCTCCACACAGGCCAAAGTCCATCTCAACACATTCAGAGGAAGGCCGGGTATTTATAGTGTGGAATAATGAGAAATATGTCTGGAAGATTCCAGAGGTTAGTGGAGCATGCGTGACAAAGCGGGCGATGTCACATGACATCAAGCGGAGAAAAGGAAGTTAGTTTATCGTAGATCGTAAAGGTGGATAGAGCGGAGTTCGTGCAAGGTATGATGTGTGCGAATTCACATAAGTATGTAAGTTCTAGTTCAAGAGAAAATGCGGTGTGTATCCTGATGAGGGTAAGTCCATATTAATAGTAGAAAAAGGTTATGTGCGTGGCGAGGTTCATAACAGTAGTTGCCGGTGAAGTGAAGAGTCCATTACACTGTATTCATATATTAGGAATCTAAAAGGAAAAGGAATCCAAATTCCTACAATGGTGGGAGAAGGGGTGAACACTATTTAACAGATACTGAGGAAGCAAACCTATTTAGTAGGGAATAAAGAGATTCAGTAGATGATTGTCAGGAGTTGGAAACCGAAACAGAAGATAGAGAGGGAGAGACACAGAGGGAAACAAGAAGCTTCTCATTCACAAATGAAGATATTTTCAGAGAAATCCAACTGCTTCAGCAAGGAAAAGCAGCAGGAAGTGTTCAAATTACTGAGAGGGGGGGGTATAAAAGACAGTGGGGTGGTACATAGTGCCTTATTTAAAATTTCTCTTTGACTATGTCATAAATAATAGTATAATACCAAAAGAATGGAAGGAATCTATAATAATACCAATTTATAAAGGAAAGTGTGATATAAGGAAACCAGAGAACTACAGACCAATCAGCCTGACCAGTATAGTCTGTAAACTACTGGAGAGTTTAATAGCAAAGTACATCAGAGGGATATGTGATGATAAAAATTGGTTCATGAGGATCCAGTATGGATTTAGAAAGAAATTTTCTTGTGAGGCACAACTGGTGGGATTTCAGCAGGACATATCAGATCAGTTGGATTCAGGAGGCCAGTTAGATTGCGTAGCCATAGATCTTTCCAAAGCCTTTGATAGAGTGGAACATGGAATATTATTAAAGAAATTGGAGGGAATAGGACTGGACGTAAGGGTTATACGTTGGATAAGAACATTTCTAAATTCAAGGGTTCAGAAAGTCAAAGTAGGAAATAATGTATCAATGTATCATAGGAAGAGAAAGTTTGGAAGGGAATTGCACAGGGTAGTATAATCGGTCTGTTACTATTCTTAATATACACAAATGATTTAGGGAACAATATAACGTCAAAAATAACATTGTATGCAGATGAAATAATTGTTTATAGGGAAATAAATAACATTGAGGATTGTTCAGAATTACAAAGGGACCTTGAGTGTATCCAGCAATGGGTTGAAGAAAATAATATGAAGGTTAATGGAGGCAAATCAACTGTTACAACATTTACAAACAGGAGCTTTAAAACTGAATATACTTTGGATGAGGTAGTTATTCCAAAAGATGGCAAGTGCAAATACTTAGTAATTTGCACTGGAAGGGTCATGTTGATGACATTGATGGGGAAGCATACAGATCGTTACATGTCATAATGAGGCTACTTAAAGGATGCAACAAAGAATTAAAAGAAAAAAGTTACTTAAGTATGGTTCATCCATTATTGGAATATGCAAACAGTGCTTGGGATCCTCACCAAGAATACCTATTAAAAGAAATAGATAGTGTGCAGAGGAAAGCAGCAAGATTTGTAACAGGGGATTTCAGGAGAAAAAGTAGTGTATCAGAAATGTTAAAGGAACTTGGGTGGGAAACTTTAAGTAAGAGAAGGGAGAAAACTAGACTTATAGGATTATATAGAGTATACAGGAGAAGAAGCATGGGGAGAAATCCGTGAGCGGCTTCAGGTGGAAAATAGTTATATCGGCAGAACTGACCACAAGTATAAAATTAGAAGGAATTTTAGCAAAAGCGATTGGGGTAAATTTTCATTCATTGGGAAGGGCGTGAAGGAGTGGAAGAGTTTACCAAGGGTAGTGTTTGATCCTTTTCCAAAATCTGTACAGATATTCAAGAAGAGAATAAACAGCAACAGGGAAAATAAATGAAATGTTAGAGAGTATTCGACCAGTGCAGGCTATTGTAATTAAAAAATGTTTGTGAAAAAATTAATTTACACACATTTATATTATATTTATATTATTTATAGAGCAAATCTCCTATCACATGAATTACATAAGAGAGAACAAAATTGTACACACAAGTCCACTTGTTATTTTCAAACAAACGCTTTTGGAGGACGTGGTTGAATCCAGTGCCAACCCTTAAAACTAAAATACACTAAAAAATGTAACATTCCCTGAGACATGAAGTATCGTGCCACGAAATGAAAGGCTTCAGTAAGACCCCCACCCAATATTTAGAAACAGTTTAAAAAAAAAAAAAAAGAAAGTGCCGGTGGTATTCGAGATTATATGGGATATTGCAACAAGAATGGAATAGTAATATTTTTTAAAATTTATTTATTTATTTATTTATTTATTTATTTAATTAATACAAAGGACTTTTTGCCTATCGGCCCAATATTTCTTCATTCTGAGAGATGCCACCTTCCTTTCTTCAACTGGAAACACCTTCCCTTTAGACCTTTTATTAATCTTGGTCTGTGGCCTGGTGTATATGTCTTGAAGTATCGTAATTTTGTCTGTTTTGTTTTTGAGATCATGTATTGTTATTTGTAGTTCTTTAATATCATACTTAATTTCCATAATCCATTTAATCTTGGTCTTGCTATTCCATATTTTTTCAGTTAGTCTCCTGCTAATTCTGGTGTCAGGTGTTCTATTAAGATGTCCAAAGAGTGATATATGTATTTTTCTTATTGTGCTTAATACCTTGCTTGTTATCTGTATAAACTTTTTTATAATAATAATAATTAGGGCTCGGATGTTTAAGACCTAAAAATAGCTGAAATAAGCAAGCAAATATGACCTCAAAAGTGATGAAACATGACATAAAAATTACAAAATATGACCTGAAAATGATTAATCTAAATATGCAAAGCAAAGTCATCTCCATACAGGCCATGAAGTCCCTTGGAGGGGTGGAAGGTAAAGGCTTCCACTATCCGTAACCTCGGCACTTGATGGGGTAGAGGGGTTAGCTCTACACCCGGCTGCCTTTACCCCAGGAGTTAACTTGGTACTCATTTTTGGTGTAGGCTGAGTGAACCTCAGGGCCATCACCTCCAGAAGTGGAAATCTCATTTCTTAAATTTTACGACTTCCTGACGGGGATTCGATCCCATGTCCTTCCGGGCGAACCGAGCATGCCTTTACTGCCTTGGCCAGGCAGCCCCTAATCTAAATATGGCCATTTTAAAATAAGTTATAAATCAAAACGGTAATTTCTTTGATACATATTTAACTTAATTCTTTATACTTACTTTCATACTAATTCTCTGAATGGGGCCGATGACCTTCGATGTTAGGCCCCTTAAAACAAGCATCATCATCAGTATCAATTCTCTGAATATACACATTTAGCAGTTATTCACAGTCTATTGTCCTCGATTCACTTATCAAACATTTGTGAATGCATACCTATAAAGTACTAAGTTCGCCAAGATTATCAGATCACACAACATTTTAAAAGTCAAAACATGTTTGCACCCTTCGTTGGTGGTTTAAAATATGAGAAAACTAGAAATCTATTTTTTAAAATAGTTTGGAACATTTAAGCCCAGATTACATTAATATTACTCAAATGCATTAAAGTTTAAATTGAGCACCACAAAACGAATTAAGTAGATGTCTTTCAATACATTATGATAGGGCGGCAAGGCATATAGTGCAAACTCACATAACTTTTTCATTCTTCTCTGCAGGTGGAATTGAAGCGTATGACAAAATTCATCTTCTAAGCATAAGGTGCAAAAGACCTCCGATTATCACATAACACATTCTTATAAGAAGAGAAGCTCCTTTCTACATCACAAGACGTTATTGGTGCGTAGTTACATAATGTTAAATCACTGCTGTCGAGTATGCACTCATCTTGAAATGTACTGGTACCTTCTCCTTTAAGAACATAATTTATCTTGCACACACAGGGAAAACAGTTATTTCGATTAAGCACGTTTTGAAGTTTCCGTTTTACACTGACGCCAACTGTTCCATGTGATAGTTGTACTGAAGGGTCAACACTCCTCACAATTTCAATACTTGCATGAATTTCTAAGCTAGCAGCTTCTAAACGAGTAATTGCACTCGATATAATTCCGAAGTTTGACTTAATATATACCAGACTTTCTGACAAACCGGGCGAGTTGGCCATGCGGTTAGGGCCGCACAGCTGTGAGCTTGCATCAGGGAGATAGTGGGTTCGAACCCCACTGTCGGCAGACCTGAAGATAGTTTTCCATAGTTTCCCATTTTCACACCAGGAAAATGCTGGGGCTGTACCTTAATTAAGGCCATGGCCACTTCCTTCCTACTCTTAGCCGTTTCCCTATCCCATCGTCACCGTAAGACCTCTCTATGTCAGTGCAACATAAGGAAAATTGTAAAATACAAAAAAATAAAACCTTACTGACAAACTGTTGGAAAACAGTTCCTGCGCAGTCATGATACAAGAGAGCAGAATATTCCACTTGTGTTCCCCAGATGTGATACGGAAAAGCAGTTTTGTGAATACTAGTTCTCATTCGGTAAGTGACGATTTTGCACAACTACAGCCAAAATATGAATTTTCTACGAAAATAGCTCAAAATATGACCTTGTGACAAAAAATAGCCAAAATATGCATTTATATGACAAATAAAAAATCACTTAATTGTGACGATAATCACCTGATTTGCACCAAAATCCAATCAGACAAGAAAATAGAGACAAAGAAAAAATATGACTTTTCTTAAACATCCAAACCCTTGTAATAATAATAATAGATAAGGGAGTCTCCGTGGCTCAGGCAGCAGCGCCAGCCTCTTACAGCTGGGTTCCGTGGTTCAAATCCCAGTCACTCCATGTGAGATTTGTGCTGGACAAAGCGGAGGCGGGACAGGTTTTTTCCAGGTACTCCGGTTTCCCTGTCATATTTCATTCCAGTAACTCTCCAATATAATTTCAGTTCATCTGTCATTCATTCATCATTGCCCCAGAGGAGTGCGATAGGCTTTGGCAGCCAGTACAATTGATGTCCTCGCCGCTAGATGGGGGCTTCATTCATTCCATTCCTTACCCGGTCGAATGACTGGAAACAGGCTGTGGATTTTCATTTTCAATAATAATAGATAATAAGAGGATATTCAGAATGAGGAGGTAAAGGCTAAGTTAGGAAAGAACTCGATGGATGAAGCTGTGTGAATAAACTGGCTTGGGGGGGTCCTGTGAGGCAAATGGAGGAGGATAGGTTACCTAAGAGAATAATGGACTCTGTTATGGAGGATAAGAGAAACAGAGGAAGACCAAGACGATGATGGTTAGACTCGGTTTGTAACAATTTAAAGATAAGAGCTATAGAACTAAATGCCACAGCACTAGTCACAAATAGAGGATTGTGGTGACATTTAGTAAATTCACAGAGGCTTACAGACTGAACGCTGAAAGGCATAACAGTCTATAATGATGTTAATAATAGTTGTATTCCAGTGAGGCAATCAGTATTGTTCTTGTAGGATTTTATTGAAAATCTTGCTGCTGCTTCTTACACATTCCAGAGTAATTCATGCTAATTCAGCTGTCGTCATTTATATTTTGATTGCATTTTTGTACCTGTTTTAAGATTGTGCCACAGAGCAAGTTGGCCATGTGGCTAGGGCCACAGATCTTTGATCTTGCATGCTGGAGATAGTGGGTTCGAACCCCATTGTCGGCAGCCCTGAATATGGTTTTCCATGTTTTCCCATTTTCATACCAGACAAATGCTGAGGCTGTACCTTAATTAAGGCGATGGCCACTTCCTTCGCACCCACTCCTAGCCGTTTCCTATCCCATCGTAGCCATAAGACCTATCTGTGTCAGTTCACAACGTAAAGCAAATTGTAAAGAAAGAAAAAATGTGCTATTATTGATCAGTTTCTGGCTCTGGAGTCCAGTTCTTGGACAATGATATTGTATGGTGCATAGGGTCACCGTGTGTTACCACTGTAAAATTTTCGGAATCAGAAATTTCAGTTTTTTGTTTGATATACAACTTTTTATTAGACTGTCAATGTGGAAATGCTTGCCAGTGAGGCATCTCCTCATATACACAAATATTTGGTTGTCAATAGCCGCAAGGTTATGGCTGTAGGGGGATAATCCAGTTGCTGCCAACTAAAAGATTCGGAGACCTTGGATTTGAACAGTAGTGAGGGCCTCGCTTTGGTGAGAAGCAACAGTACTCTGGCAGACAGCGCACTAAAGTATTTATTCTGGATTGTGTTGCAAAGTTTCTTCAAATTCTGACAATACATAGCTTTATTTATTGTCCCTTGTTACATTTAAGTCCACCAGCAAAACACTGCATCTGTCCCAATACTTCGTAGCCATAATGTTGCAAGTTAGAAGGTCTGTATGAATTTCACCTTTGTCAATGTTGATGTGTGTCCCCACTCCATGGATTGCTGCCAAGTGACTAATGTAGTCATATACTCTCCTACGTACGAACAGCCATCGCTCATAGGATTGGGGCAGCACACTTCACAGGTATCACATTTTGGAAATCATGAGGAACATCCATGCCATGTCCATGATTTTGTGGTCCAGTAATTCATCATCTTCCTCATAGTATCAGGTCAAAAATATCAAAGCACTGGCACATCTCTTCTTTTTCGTATTCCTTATAAAGAATCTTCAGAACCCATCAAGAATGCAAGAACAAATTTTCTGGTAAAATTTTGTAGAAAAATGGCCTTGAAACTTGTGGAAAATGAGATGAAAGAATTGTGAACCATCTGTGCTTCCAATATCATTGGCTCAATATCAATATCATCGGCTCATACATGGGTCATTATTTATGCCCTCCCAATCTGCCTTGAATAATTTCACCTACTTATAAACTTAGCCATCACTCATAGCATTGGGTCAGCACTCTTCACAGATCTGGTGATGAAGCTCCTCAGATACCACATTTCTTGCTCTCAAGAAACTGGTAACGCTCTATTTTATGTGTAAAAAGCCATTCTTTCATCTTAAATATTTGAGTCATGCAAATTCCACCCTTCACCAACATGACTACAAAGGGTGTCTGTTCATGTGCAGTGGGATGCCAGGATTTTGCATAATCTTGAAATATCTGTTAGATCATTAATCTCGGTTCCTTATAGTTGCTCGTAACAGCTTTCCTATAGAAATTTCTTAACTAGAGTGAATCCTTTTCTATGCAGACTAACATTGCGTTGGGTGATCCAGATAATGTAAAATCCAGATATCAGAGAGTATCATTAAAACAGCCAAATTGATAATTTAAAAAAAAAAAAGAGAGAGTCTAAAATTTTATTTTACGAGGGCCATCCGGAAGGTAGTACCCGTTAGCGCCGCATGAAGCGTTGACGACTCGGGTAGCTGCTGGGCAAGGTCAGACCGCGTCAGTGGCTTGTCTGCCTGCTCTGTGCGAGGTTGCCTGACGCTAGCATTGCCTGTGTTGTGTCTGTGATCGTTTAAAATGTTTAAACAAATTGAGAACCCCGCCAGTTTTGAAGTGAGGGCCGTGATTAAATTTCTTAATGCACGAAACGTTCGACCTTGTGATATTCATTGCCAATTAACGGAGGTGTATGGAGACAGTGTGATGGACGAGTCGTCTGTTCGGCGCTGGTGTCACAACTTCAACCTGGGGAGGGGGAATACACACGACGAGGAGTGTTCAGGGAGACCAACTGTCATTACAGACCAACTGCTGAGTGCAGTAGACGAATGCGTGAGGAACGATCAGCGCGTTACAATTGATGAACTCTGTGAACATTTTCCTAATGTGTCTCGAACAATTGTTCATGAAATTGTCAAAGACCATCTGCATTATTCAAAAATCTGTGCAAGATGGGTTCCTCGCATGCTTACAGAGAAGCACAAAACCAAGAGTATGGCTGCAGCACTGACGTTTCTGGGACGTTATTCCGATGAAGGAGGAGACTCTTTCCTGACTTGCATCATTACTGGGGACGAAACTTGGGTTTGTTATGCATTACCTGAGAGTAAACGACAGTCCATGGAGTGGCATCATGCTCATTCACCAACCAAACGAAAAAAATTCAAGACAGTTCTGTCTACCAAGAAACTCATGGCAACCGTTTTCTGGGATCGCCGAGGTGTACTGCTCATTGATTTTATGGCCCGTGGAGACACAATTAATGCTAATGTGTATTGTGAAACATTAAAGAAATTACAGCAGGCAATACAAAATCGAAGGCGAGGTCTATTGTCTACAGGCATCATTCTCCTTCATGACAATGCCAGGCCTCATGCAGCTGTGTTAACACAACAACTTTTGCAGCAGTTCAGGTGGGAAACCTTCGACCATCCCCAGTATAGCCCGGAATTGGCCCCTTCAGATTTTCATCTCTTAAAGACTTTCTGATGATTTGACAGCGATGAAGAACTTAAACGAGCTGTTACTACATATCTCAATACGCTGGCGGCGGAGGACTATGACGCTGGAATACGTTATGACAAATGCCTAAATTTGCTTGGAGATTATGTGGAGAAGTAGTGTAAAGTATGCTCTTTCCAATAAAAATGTGTATATTTGTTAATATTTACCCCTGTGTCTTTATTGCGCAAACGGGTACTACTTTCTGGATGGCCTTCGTATGTAGGCCTCTAATAATTTTATATGCTGTATATTAGAATCTAATAATTAGTCCACAGTATGAATTTGTAAGTACAGTTAGCTGGGCTGAGTGGCTCAGATTCTTCTGACCCCTACTTGGCAGGTTCTATCCTGCCTCAGTCCGGTGGTATAACAAGGGGCTCAAATACATCAGCCTCATGTCAGTAGATTTACTGGCATGTAAAACAACTCCTGAGGGACTAAATTTTGGCACATTGGCATCTCCGAAAACCGTAAAAGTAGTTGGTGGGACGTAAAGCCAATATTATTATTATTATTATTATTATTATTATTATTATTATTATTATGTAAGTACAGTTGAATACAAAAGGCATAGAAAACATACTGTATATATGTGAATACTCTGCACCATTAAATAATCAGTCTTTGCTGAGCTGAGCTAGGGAGCAGACGTGCGTGGTAACGGTGCGGAAGTGCAGGAAAAGCAATATGGGAGTAACAGTGCAGCAGTATAGGAGTGTGATAGGGCTATGGCACAACCGGGTCAAGTGGATCAAGACGGAGTGTAAAGCAGGATTTAATAAAGAAATAGGACTGACAGAATTGTTGATGGCGGCAGCTATAGTGGCTACTCTATTACTCATCGGAGGCGTCGAGATGAACCCAGGCCCATTGACATGGGAGGACATTGAGAAAATTAAGGAAGTTGTCCGCGATGCTTCTCAGGCTGACCAGACCAAAGAAATGTTTGAAGCACAGTTCCAACAAATCAACGATATGAAGGACAGCATAACCAAAGATCTAACAGAAATAAAGGCGAAGATAAGAGAAGACAAGGAAGAAAGAGCTATAATAAAGCAGAGGATACAGGAGCTAGAAGAACAAGTACAGGTACTTCAATGGCGAGATAGCAGAAGAACGGAGGAGGAGAAGAGAAGAAATATTATTATTTACGGACTGGATGAAAAGGAAGGAGAATCTAAGATGGAATTGATGAGCTCAGTCCTTAAGCTAATGAGAGAGAAATTAGGCATTGAGTGTACCGAGAGGGAGATAGATGATGTGTATAGGATGGGAAAGAATAGAGGAAGAAGACCTGTTAGAATTAAGTTTGTTTCCTCATTAATGGCAAGCCGAATTTTGAATGGTGCGAGGAACTTGAAGGGCAGCAGAATTTGGATAAAAAGGGATATGGACAGAAACAGCCTCCAAGAGCAAAGAGTTCTACAATTCCATTTACGACAAGCAAGCATTAAATAATCTGTACACCGTAATTTTAGGATTTTCTAAAAAATTGGACTTTAATTTCTGTTTTATTTCACCCGCAAAACTCCTATGGATTGTAGTAGTAGTACTAGTAGTAGTAGTAGTAGTAGCAGCTCCAATGTTAACATATTGTCGACATTGTGTTCAGTATCCAGTATTCGGGAGATAGGGGGTTCAAACCTCACTGTCGGCGGCCCTGAAGATGGTTTTCTGTGGTTTCCCCATTTTCACACCAGGCAAATGCTGGGACTGTACCTTATTTAAGGCCATGGCTGTTTCCTTCCCACTCCTAACCCCTTTCTGTCCCATCGTTGCCATAAGACCTATCTGTGTTGGTGTGACATAAAGCAATTTATAATACCAATATAAATAGTCCGTTATTGAACATTATAAATTTTCCAGCTAACTCATTCGTGTTTGCCAGCGTTTCACCCTATTGTGCTAAGTTGGGCGCATCCGTTGGTAAATAGCACACCTACCAAGGTGCATGGCTAGTGCATACCGTGGAGGCCACTGCGTAAGCTACTTGGAGCCACCGGCAGTGCCAATGCACTGTGAGAGACTTTGTCTCATTACCAAAAATTGATGCCTGTCTGGCCATCAGATGATATAGATGTTAATTTCCATAGGGAAACTGAAATATTTGTCACGAATGAGTAAATTTATAATACCAATATAAATGCTCCGTTATTGGACATTATAAATTTTCCAGCTAACTCATTCCTGTTTGTCAGCGTTTCGCCCTAGTGTGCTAAGTTGGGCTCATCAGTTGGTCTTGGTGAGTGAAATTTCAAATTATGTTCCCTTAATCTTTCAAACACTTCAATCAGTCTTTGATTATGTGTTTCGAATGAGTCTCCTTGAATTACAATATCATCTAGATAAACCCAACATTTTAATCCATTTAATCCGCTTCATACTGTTTGCATTAATCTCATGAAAGTCGCGGGAAAATTATTTAATCCCATTGGCATTCTCTTGAATTGATAATATCGATCTAACGCACTAAAGGCCGTCTTTTTCATCTAAAGGGACTTGATAGTATCCGCTTGCTAAGTCAAAAGTAGTAAAGTATTTAGCTTTTCCTAACTGATCAAGAATATCGGTGATGTTAGGTAAGGGATGAGCATCACCTATCGTGACATCATTTACACGTCTAAAATCAATTACAAGGTGAAATTTTCGCTTGCCTGATGCATCCATCTTTTTCTCTATCAATAATATCGGTGCGTACCATGCTGAGGTTGAACTTTCAATGATATCATCTGCCAATAATTTCTCTATTTGTTTCTGCACTTCTTCTTTTGTGCTTCCGGCAGTCTATATGGGCGGGCATTTATCAGTGCTGTATCTTGCTGAAGCGTAATAGAATGCTTAAGCATGTCTGTACATGTTAACCGATCTCTTTCTAGGTAAAATATATCATTATACCTCGCACAAATTTTAAGGATTTCCTCACTGTCTTTTGCTACTATGTGACTTGTCCTGACCTGTTCAGTAACTCTCTCAATTCTTGATTTTTCTGGACTCACTGTACAACACTGTTTTATGCTACCCATATCCTCTTCTCTTTTTACTCCAAAGGGCAGATCATTCTCCCCCATTGCCTCCTCTAAGTGGAATATTGGACTGTTTACATAGACCTCATCCTCAGTAGTGTTTAATACACTAATTATTGCTTGATATTTCTTTGCGGTGGTAATACAGCTGGATATTCTTATCCCTGTACCTAATTCCTGTTTAGAAATTATTTCATCCCCATATTTTTTATCTACTTCTACACATACCATGGTTTCTGGTCTGGGTTTCAGTTTCATTCCTACCATTGCTGCTGCTCCAAACGGATATACGTATTCTCCTATACTCAAGATTTTTTGCTCACAATTTATTACCGAATTCCTTAATATATTCTGTCCTAGAATTCCATCTTGTGGGATGTCGAACTCATGTCCTACTACATGAAATCTATAAAACCTGTCTCCTATCCAGTTTCATTCCTACCGTTGCTGCTGCTCCAAACGGATATACGTATTCTCCTATACTCAAGATTTTTTGCTCACAATTTATTACCGAATTCCTTAATATATTCTGTCCTAGAATTCCATCTTGTGGGATGTCGAACTCATGTCCTACTACATGAAATCTATAAAACCTGTCTCCTATCTTTAGACTAGTTGACCCTTTTGTTTTCGACGATCCTTCCGTAATTCCTTTAATTCTCATGGTATTCCGTCTATTTACTTGGCAGTTCTCGGGGAGGCTAGTTGCCTTTATTATGCTTATGTCTGTACCTGTATCAATTAAGAACTTCCTATAAGGTTCATCTTCTGCTACCTTAATTATGACTATAAATGGTCAGTTGTTCTCTCTTGTTTTATCTTCGATTTCTTCCACATTAGTGGCCTTCCTACTTTCATGGCTCGTACTCACCCCTGCTGTACGAGGCCATTCTAGTTTGTCGAAACTATGTTAGTATTTCCTCTTATTTGTGGCCTAACTCTGCCTTGCTCATTTCTACTTCTTCTTTCAAGTTTTTTTTCTTTTCCTTGTGTCAGAAATCAACAATCTTTTATTAAATGTGGTGCCCTATCGCAATTAAAACACCGTTTCATCCTTGCTTGGTGTCCTGCTGTTCGATTCCAGAACTCAATTTTCTTATGTCCCTTCTTTCCACATTGAAAGCATTTAATATATCCCCTTAATATATTGATTCGTGTACTTCCTGTGTTTTGTCGTTGTTCCTCACAGTGCTTACGGTAACCCTACAGTCCCTACTGTCGTGTCCTATTCTCTTACATTTTTGACACTTCGCAACCCTACAATTTCTTGCCATGTGTCCTGTTTTATGACATTTAAAACATTCCATTGTGTTAGTTACTTTGTTAGTGGTGCGAATTTTGCACTGGTTGTTTTCTACACGCCCTCTCTTGTTTACCTTTTTCTTTAAGTAGCAATCCGTACTACTGTGTCCCAACTTACCACAGTTATTACATGTTCTGGTATTTATTATACCGGGTCGCTTTGATTTGGCTGTGGTAGAGGCTTCCTCTTCTATCACATATGTTACTGCGCTCTGGAAGTCTTTTGTGTGCTGACCTCGCACATTCGACTGAACACCGGGATTACTTAAACCTTTAATAAAATAGGCACGTCCTAAGTGCTCTGCTATCATCCTAACCCTGTTGGTTTCTCCTGGACTAGCTATTTCTAAAGCTGCATCGCAAAAAAGCTGTGAATAACAACTCTATTCGTGTTGCCCACTCCTGTACATTCTCGCTTTTTCCTTGACGAGTTTCTGACATTTCACTGACATAATGTTCAAGTGTTTGTTTCTCCGCATAGTATTCATTTAATACTGCCTTCGCACTCGGCCAATTCTTTACAACGCGCCTAAGCATAAGTTTTCGCCTAGCTTCTCCCGTAATTCTCGATAGCACATATTGGTAGAAGAATGTATGTACTTCTGGTTTAATTAGCCTGAAAGCTGCATCTACATCAGCACAGAATTCTCTTAACTGACGCTTATTCCTTCCAACAAAATTTGACTCTACTAATCTGCATGGAGAATTCACTGGCATATAAATATTAGGTACACTTTGAGTAGGTGCCTCAGTTTCCTTGATTTCACTAGCATCTGAAATGTCTTCAGAATGGTGTGACATTTCACCTTTAAACTTTAATCTTACTCTCAATTACTTAAATTGTGGCTCTGAGTATGACTTACCCCTTGTTGACGTCTTCTTTGATGCGCTGTCGGCTGTTGTCTCTGCTTGTTCTGGACTGCTGGGCCTGGACTTCTCTACGCCTTCGTCTTCTTTCAGCTACTTGCCGTACTGCTCGTTCTGGACTCCTGGACCTGGACTTCTGTGCGCCTTCGTCTTCTTTCAGTTGCTTGCCGTACTGCTCTCTGAGGTATTCGAACCCGGGAACCCTGCTGCTGACACCATTTATGTCGTACGGCCGAGCGGTGTGTCGCTTGTCAATTGGTGTGGGAGCTGGATGGGTGGTCTCGGAGAATACTAAGTGAGAACAGCGACTGAATCCCTTCTCCAAAATTGATATATATTGGCTTTTTATTTACATGTTCTGATACTTCTCTTAGGTAGCATGGAAATAATGTTGCTCTTCTGATTAATTCTTCCTATCAGACTCTATACTGCAAATATCTCTAGTCTCCCTGAGACTGTAATCTATCTCTTGAATAGCTGCTTACTGCTTCTAAAGTTCCTTGGAGTACAAGCTCGACTTAAACCCTTACGTCTAATCTCTTCCTTACTACATAGCTGTTCGCTGGTCACTTCCTACCTAACAGTCTTTTTACTGAAGACTTACTTGAACATGATTCGCCGGAGAAGACCTAATAGAGAAGACTTCTTATCTCCTCTAGCTACCCTCTTTATACTCTGTACATAGTTGACTAATTTGTTATTCTCGATAGCAGTGCCTTTCTTAACATCGCCGCAAATTTATTTGTTTATAGCTTCCGGACCTTATTTGGGCTTGAATTTCGTATCTATATTTGCTTCTAATGAGCAATCACTGCCTGACCATCACAAACATGTTTTCCATGCGTCCTGTACAAATGTGTTTGTTACATAAACCTGCTCTCGTTTCAACAACTCCTGGCTCCATGCTGGCGGTAGTTTGGTCGACGGACATTACTTGACAATGATTCCAGCAGTGGCAGTAGTCATGTGCGTCCTTATAAACACACAGGGAACAGAATTTCGGTGACCATTGATAACTCTAATCTCTTCAACCTTCCGCGTATAGATAATAGCAACAGTGACGATAAAAGGTCCAATAGTGATGAAAGGGACAGAAATAGAGTAATGAACAAATGGTCATTCCAAACATAAGCGACTGAAATCCCCAACCCGGCTGGGAATTGAACCTGGGACCCTCTGAACCAAGATCTCGACACTGACCATTCAAAAACTGTATATAGGATAATATCTTTTGTTTATTTCCACCTATTCAATACATTACAAGAAATTGGCATTTATTTTAAAACATTATTCAGATGAGACATGTTTCGCCTCTCACTGTGAGGCAGCTTCAGTCATTATCAAAAACCTTATTATTTTACCAGGCATCTGGTTAAAGATATTCAAAAATGTGTTTGATGATTATAAGAGAGGTAAGATTTACGTTAGTTATAAACATGTTCATGAAGTAACTAAAAATCCAATATATTGATAAAAACATATGTAGTTCTTTGTTGAATAGGACTTGTTTGATTCTACTATAGTAAGAGAAGGCGGCTTGAATTCGTAGTCGTTAATAGATGTCTAATACATAGTGGAAGGCATAAAATATCAGTTCTATGAGAATATACATTACATTCAAATGATACTAAAAACTAGTGGATTCAAAAGTAGTACATATAAAATGTTCAATGAAATAACTATTGATCTAATAAAATGATAAACACATTTGTAGTTCTTTGTTAATTAGGACGTCGTAAGATTGTACGGCTTAAAGCGGTAGTCATTAATAGATGTCTAATACATAGTGGAAGGCATATGAAATCAGTTCAATGAGAATATATAATACAAACAATTGATACATAAAAACTGGTAGATTCATAAGAGGTACATTTAAAAATGAAGGCGTCATGTGACTATAAAAGACAGTTGATGGCTTAAAGCTGTAGTCAAGGTTTGAAATGTAGGTCAAATAACTGCTAAATATATGGTAAAAAGATATAAGTCAAAATATACAGCTTAGTATAAAAAAATATATATAAAATATGAAGGAAAAACATTCCAATTGCTTGACAAAAGTTACTTGACGTTGGCATGCGTATGTCTGTGATATTTATTGGTCAACATTTCGTAGGTTATTTTAGATTTATTCGGCAAGATTGCGTTGAACAAGAAGTTCACCAGATGTTTATAGTTGGCCTAATTTGTAAAAAGAAAGTTGCAGAGATGATGATGGGTGGAAATTCTCAAACCCATACCAACGTTGAAAAGAAAGAATGTGTAAGATCCAATCTAGTGCCGAAATTTCTAAAATCGACTCAAAGGAAAAACATTCCGAAACATAAATCTAACGATATTCAAAACAAAATCAACAACCTTTGGCTCAAAAATGAGATAAAACTATCGTATAGAAAGAAATCCTTATTAAATACACAACTTTATCGCGAACATTTGATTCTTGCGCAATCGTTATCACCGCTAGAATGGCTTTCTTATCAACAACACATTACATATAAAATACAAATGGCATTGAACAAAAAACAAGAAACACTAAATCGTAAATTGACACACTTAAAAGAAGAAAAAGCAAAATCAATGAACCGGAACAGTAATATAAAAATATCCCCCTCTCCTTGGAACAATATTCCAACTACAATTAATCTATCCGACGTCACCTTTACAGATAAAGAAACACGTTTATTCAACCAAGGCTTAAAACATAATTGGCCCAACCCACATAAAGCAGAAGATATAATCACTACAATAGCCGAAGCTGAAACAAACATAAACAAACAAATTCCAACAGACAAACAAAACGACATAAAATACGAAATTAAAAAGAAATTACCTGCCCTTGTAAAAGAAATTTTTAACAAAAATAACTCGTCCTCACTAAAACAGATCCAAGAATTAAGAAATAAAGTGGACACTAATAACATAATAATAACTAAAGCCGACAAAGGCAATACTGTAGTCTTAATGAAAAAACAAGATTACATTCATAAAACAGAGGAGTTCTTCTCTAATGAGACCTACACAATAATCTCAAAGGATCCCACTACAAAAACTCAACGTAATCTAAAAACACTTTTAAAAAACTCTTCATTTTTATTTAATGAACATGAATACCAAAGTCTCATTAATATGAACCCCAAACTACCCACCGTCAGATCACTACCGAAGGTACATAAAACGGAAGTTCCCATTCGACTAATCATAAACAGCCAAAATAGCCCGACATATAAAACCTCACAATTCCTCCAGAAATTTCTCAAAAAACATTTCAAATTCCATAACAAACATCCCAAAAATTCAATAGAACTATGTGAAACTCTAAAAAAATTTAACTTAAAACCTAATCACACATTGTGCTCTTTCGACGTCATTAACATGTATTCAAACATTCCCGCTAAAAAAACTATAGAAATAATAAAAAACAATCTTTCCAAACATAGCAATTTAAGCAAAATAGAAATAGAAGAATTCTTAAAAGTACTAAACTTCGTCTTACAAAACAACTTTTTCACTTTCAACAATAAAATATACAAACAAGAAGGCCTGGCCATGGGAGACCCTTTATCCGGAATACTTGCTGAAATTTATTATGGAAAACCTCGAAAACAGCAAAATAATAAATAACATCAATGGATTAAATCTCTGGCTACGCTATGTTGATGACACTCTAGTAATAATTGACAAAAACCTCAACAATAGTGAAAACATATTAACTTATTTAAATAATCTGGATAACAATATTAAATTCACTAAAGAGGATGAGAACCACAAATCAATTAATTTTCTTGACATCACAATAACAAGAACTTCCAATAAGTTTGATTTCCAAATTTACAGAAAACCCTCATTCACACCTATAACTATTAAACAAAGTTCCCTTCATCCACAATCACACAAACAGTCCTCATTTTATAGTATGGTGTACAGAGCTCTAAAAATCCCCCTTTCAGCGACCAATTTTAAAAAAGAAATAAATACAATAAATGAAATAGCCACTTTTAATGGATATAATCCCTCTGTCATAGACAAACTAATCAATAAAGTTAAATTGAAACTATCCACAAACCTCTCCCCAATAAAAAATGAAAAATCAAAATTCGCAACCTTTACATACACCAACCCAATCATACACCAAGTAACCAACACCTTAAAAAATCAAGAGATCAAAATAGCTTTCAAAACTCAAAATTCAAACCAAAAAATGTTCTTCAACCATAATACAATAAATTCAGAAAATAATAAATACTCAGGCTCCGGTATCTATAGATTAAAATGTAATGAGTGCCTCAGCTCATACATCGGACAAACAGGAAGAAGCTTCATAACTAGGTACACAGAACATTTCAATGCTCAGAAACATAATATACACTCAGCAATGAGCAATCACATGAAAGAAACGGGGCACAACTTTACCACAATTGAACAGGACCTTCAAATTTTAAAAACAGTAAAAAAAGGTAGACTTATGACCGAATTCGAAAATTTATACATATTTTTGGACCAAAAATTCAATGCTAATAAGAATTTAAATGATCCAATAGACAATAGAAGCCCTTTATATGACCAAATAGTAACATTATTCAATAATGTAAACCTTCAGGACAAAAAGTTTAATATTTTCAAAACAGTATCAACAAACACCCCTACGTCAACAAATACATCATACCCCCCTCCCCATCCCATCTTACGTAATTCCCCTCCACGCGCCATTCAGAAACCAATAAATGATACACGCCCCTCCGCTTCCCCTACCATTCACAACTCCCTCCCGTTCACGAATCACAAGCCTACAACTCCGCCGCCTCCTACCCACCCCCCTCTAGCCAGACGACATACGTACAACACAA
Organism: Anabrus simplex; assembly: GCF_040414725.1. Classification (NCBI taxonomy): domain Eukaryota; kingdom Metazoa; phylum Arthropoda; class Insecta; order Orthoptera; family Tettigoniidae; genus Anabrus; species Anabrus simplex. Next base: position 236,066,979 of record NC_090265.1, read on the forward strand.
GGAGTAAAAACCGTTAGTGACCATTAGTATCCTAATAGCGCCTCACACAGCTTGTTAAATGGGCCTACAACGCCATAGGTAAGCACCAACATTTTCTCACTAACAACACTTAAACAAAACCTTCCCATGTTTTCTTTCATTTTCGTCAAAATTAACTACAGTTTTTTTCTTCATTTCAGAACCATTCTATAACAACAATAATTCAACAGCTTCATCAAACTTCCATAATACTCTTCAATAATATAAATTATTTACAATCAACGTTTTATAAAATATATTGTCATCGAAGAAGAACACAAACGCTCTCCAACCTTCACGTCAAAAAAACCCATACCAACGTTGAGAATTTCCACCCATCATCATCTCTGCAACTTTCTTTTTACAAATTAGGCCAACTATAAACATCTGGTGAACTTCTTGTTCAACGCAATCTTGCCGAATAAATCTAAAATAACCTACGAAATGTTGACCAATAAATATCACGGACATACGCATGCCAACGTCAAGTAACTTTTGTCAAGCAATTGGAATGTTTTTCCTTCATATTTTATATATATTTTTTTATACTAAGCTGTATATTTTGACTTATATCTTTTTACCATATATTTAGCAGTTATTTGACCTACATTTCAAACCTCGACGACGGCTTTAAGCCATCAACTGTCTTTTATAGTCACATGACGCCTTCATTTTTAAATGTACCTCTTATGAATCTACCAGTTTTTATGTATCAATTGTTTGTATTATATATTCTCATTGAACTGATTTCATATGCCTTCCACTATGTATTAGACATCTATTAATGACTACCGCTTTAAGCCCTACAATCTTACGACGTCCTAATTAACAAAGAACTACAAATGTGTTTATCATTTTATTAGATCAATAGTTATTTCATTGAACATTTTATATGTACTACTTTTGAATCCACTAGTTTTTAGTATCATTTGAATGTAATGTATATTCTCATAGAACTGATATTTTATGCCTTCCACTATGTATTAGACATCTATTAACGACTACGAATTCAAGCCACCTTCTCTTACTATAGTAGAATCAAACAAGTCCTATTCAACAAAGAACTACATATGTTTTTATCAATATATTGGATTTTTAGTTACTTCATGAACATGTTTATAACTAACGTAAATCTTACCTCTCTTATAATCATCAAACACATTTTTGAATATCTTTAACCAGATGCCTGGTAAAATAATAAGGTTTTTGATAATGACTGAAGCTGCCTCACAGTGAGAGGCGAAACATGTCTCATCTGAATAATGTTTTAAAATAAATGCCAATTTCTTGTAATGTATTGAATAGGTGGAAATAAACAAAAGATATTATCCTATATACAGTTTATGAAACTTTCAATACGGACGAAAAATGATTTTCATCACTTGTAATAACTGACCATTCAGCCAAGCAATGGAACATACTCTGGTGAAATGAAAATGAAAATCCACAGCCTGTTTACAGTCATTCGGCCGGGTCAGGAATGGAATGAATGAAGCCCCCATCTAACGGCGAGAATAGAAATTGTGCCGGCTGCCGAAGCTTGTCACACTCCTCTGGAGCAATGATTAATAAATGACAAATGAGATGATATTGGAGAGTGTTGCTGGAATGAAATATGACAGGGGAAAACCAGAGTACCCGGAGAAAAACCTGTCCCACCTCCGCTTTGTACCCTGGTGAAATACAGGTTATAAATTACTTGGAAGGTAGTTCACACACATTTTTATTAACTAAATCACACATTCTTTTTAACATATCATGAGCATTTTGTTGGGACGAATCCATACCATAGTGTAACAGATTAGGTACTTTTCTGATGGAAGTGCAGAAAAATTTTCTTGGCACAAATTTATTATGTAGTGATGAAAATTCAGTACCTTTTCTTCATAATCACCTCAGAGTCATTGAGCGATGCTTGTTTTCCTCTGTAAGCATAATCTATCACAATTAAAAATATTTGTTAGCCAGCCTCGGCTAGCTTTGAAGCTAATAATGCCTTTTTCCTTGGTTATAGCTAATTGGCACCCTTTCACATGTAACTGTGTATTCATATTGTCTGTTATCATCTTTATAATTACACAGCCTTTTTCCGAGGTTCAGATGCTTCGCCTTTTTGGCCATGAAATGCCCGGCAATTACTATTTGTTTCTTGAAGTCTCGTTTTGATTTTTCACCAGTCATAAATACAACTTTCTCTGACATCATACTTTCTTTCTAATGGGCATTTTCCATTGTTCTTTTCATCTTCAATAATGCTAGGCTTTTCTTTCACCATGAATGAAAAATAACAAGAACTTGTAGCCACACTTAACACATGGTTCACTCTTCACTTCTAATGTACTACTGATGCCACACAGACTGAGGCTAGACAGAGCTGTAGTATAACGAGATCTATTGTTTGAGGCAAAGCATTACAACCTTATTTCAAATAATGCATGCAGCTCAATTTTTCTTAGCTAAATTCCAGAAAAAATATGCACAGATTATTTGCGTATATATGGTAAATCATGGAACGAATAAAAAAAAAACTTAAGTTAATTTTTCTTTTACTCACAGATATTTTAGAAAATGGTTGTTATTGTAGCCTATTTAACTCTCTGCACATGTTATTTAGAGGCAGTGACCCTCCAAAATCTAAGAAGCACGAGGCCAGTAGCTGTTGCTTCTTCCTGATGTTCCATACAGCTACATAGTTTATTATTTGTTTGATTGTCTTCATTGTCATTTGACAATGGGATTGTTGATTCCATGTTGGATACCATGTCTATAATGTCAATGTCAATGCAAAATTGGATGGCAGAATAAGACACTTTATTTCACTATTTTTCAGTTTGTCTGCACCAGGATGCAAAATCCCATTGTCAAGTACTAATGTTGCTCTTTTTGGAAGGTTGTTTGCTTTCTAAAACTTTTTCCACAGATGGAACAAGCTGCTTACAAAACCATTCCCTGTAAATTACTGAGTTCACCCTGGCACTTCATTGATTTTTGTACTATAAAGGCAAATAGGGGGACCATTTCTTAACGTTTTTAAAGCTCTTGGCTTCTTTGCTTTTCCAATCACAATTAGCGGAAGCTTATGCATTCCTGTAATGTCAAGCCAAAATCATCATTCTTATAGCTGGGAGTACTGTCTTCCTATTTTGAGGCATAGTTGAGCTCTGTAGCATTTTAAAGTTTAGTCCACTTTCCTCACAATTATGAAGCGGGTCTTCTGATATACCTTCCTTGTCGAGCAGTCGCTGAAAAAAAAAAAAAAAAAAAAAAAAGTATGCCTTCTTCATTGGCCAATAGTTTTGCCCCATTTATTTGCAACTTTTGAACATCATAGTGATTTCCACTTCTCGAGTCAGCCTTCACTTGCTTGAAATTTATCAGAATTGTTGCTCAGTTTCTTATTACATTTGGGGGGATTTTCTTGAAAAACTGGCTCTGAAATTGGCAAACCTTTTGTTGTGTATTGAGTAACCGAAAGTTAAAGCCCCTCATTTACTTCATCATTAACAACCTTCTTCATCATATTACACCTTCTTCTTCCATTAATTGAAAGCCTGGTTCGAACACCACTTTTGTATTAAGAGATAAGAATTTCATATTGTTCCATATTGAAGTGAGTTCACTAATAAGTTAAAAGAAAGTATAAAATGGTTCAACCTTTTAATTATTAAAATAAGAAATGTAAAACGAAAAGCCTTCCATTATGTGGGCTTAAAGGTCAAGATTGCTAAGTTAGGAAAGGACATTGACTTCCTGAAACAATTCATTTCCTTTAACCTTACTCTTAAATTTCTTCAAGGTTGTGTTAGAAAATCAGCAACCTACAGAATTCTTTATACTTCACAATTTATTTATCTGTGCATTGTTTTACATCTATATGTGTTCGGCTGATGATGACCAAAAATTCTGGTCAAATAGTAATGTAAACTTTAATAGTATTCAAAGGTTGAACCATTTTATACTTTCTTTTATTTTTCTATGTCATAACGAGCTTACTTCCAATCGCTCACTGTACTATTTCCTACTCGCTTGATGCTTGTTGTTTAAAGGGGCCTAACATCGAAGGTCATCGGCCCTTTCCTACTCGCATCTCAGCTGCTATCTTCTTTGCGACTCTCCCACTTTTAATTATTTTATTGCTCGAAACATTTCTTCAATTGTAACTACAGACTTTTTTTTTTGGCTATGCTTCTGTTGTAACATCAATTCAAATGACACATACTGTATAACTTCACTTTAGCCAGGAAGCCACTACCACAATAAAAATACTGCATGTAGAGCAGGTGCACAATATTGCTGACTACATGGACATCAACCTCCTCCGCCCTCTCATCCCTGCATTTCCTTGCATTGTTTCTTACACTACAGTCCAACTCAGTAATGCTATTCGTTATTCTCTGGCCTGAACCTCTTGATTTTACACACACAGTAATAAAAAATCTCCAGAAACCAGGTCAGATGTCAGATGTCAGAGGTTTCGGATAATACCGTTAGAGGGGTGGATATGAGAGGTTCTGTCTTGTATCTTGATACATTACTGTTGTTATAAGGGGAAGCATTTAGAATACACCATTTTTGAAATGTGCTTGTCTTTCCAAAGTCCATGTTCTTTCAATTATTTTATCCTCAAAAGCAAATTCAACCTATTCATGTGCATGAGTTGTGGTTTCCTCAAATTTGAAACAAACCTTTGTTAACCAGAAAGAAAGATATTGAAGTTGTGGGAAAACTCAGCATTTCAACATAATAATGTCTTGAAAATCTCTGGAGACTTTGTTATTATCCGATGACTGGTTGTAGTTATTATTGTTTAATAAAAAAGTTCAACTAGGCTATTATCCCTTCTTAACCATAATCAGAAGTGAAAAAGGAAGAGGTCTGAGACTTTGAAGTATGGAGTTATCAGTAAAAGAAACAAAAGATCACAGAGGGTATGAAAATGAAATATTCGCTGGGATTCCCAAACATGATAGAGTCAGAAGAGAACAAGAATGAACCAAAGGAGGTGTGATAGAAAAGGTAAAAATGAGGAACCTGGCACAAGTGGAACCAATGTCAGATTCAGTAGGGGCCACGTGGTCACCAACCTTTGTTTCAAGAGAGCCTCTGCTGTTACTGCCGGGTTAATAGTTCATATGGTAGAGTGCTGGCCTTCTGAGCCCATCTTGGCAGGTTCATTCCAGGCTCAGTCCGGTGATATTTGAAGGTACTTGAATACGACAGCCATGTGTCGGTAAGTTTACTGGCACTAAAAGAACTCCTGCAAGACAAAATTCCAGCACCTCAGTATCTCCGGAAAAAGAAAGAGTTAGTGGGTCGTAAAACAAATAACGTTGTTGTAGACATGATAATGAGCTTTTAGGCTTTTGCCATGTCAAGAAAACAAGGTGAAATTCATTACGTTTCACAAAGAACTTAGCTCCGTATCTTCGGGAGAAAATCTCTGTTCACAAGGAAGACTTCTCCAATAATGAAAGTTCGAATTTAAGAATGCTTTACTGTTGATCTACAGTAAGTTTTACTCTCATTCATCACCAGGTGGCTCACTGTATGCTAGCTTTCCAAGCAGGAGTTGATGACACCATCTAAGCTCCAATTAAGATGTTTCTTGTTACACCGCATGTGCATTGCAAAGTAACAGCAAGGTCATCAGAAAAATCAGGGATGAATGTGGTATAAGAAAGAAATAGAAATAATAAAATAAAATAAAGTGCAATGAAAGACCACATGATAGAAGAAGAGAATAGAGCTGAAAGAATGGAAAGAACGTGTATAGAAAATCAGAGGATAATGAGTGAGTCGGTCGGAGGGTTGGGGGCATAACATGTGTAGTACATACATTATGAAAGTATGACACTTAACACATAGCCCAGAATGAACCATCTGGTGATGAGGAGAGTACAAATTTGGAAAACACCGATATTAATGATAATGAAAGGAGGGACCTTAATGACCGGCAATGACATATTTATTGATAGTCAGTGTCCCTGTTGAAATTGTTAGGATTTTTACGTATTTCCACAGCTTCCCATGTATAATCCTAGACCTGTAGTGTTTAGTGTGGGTAAGAGCTCGAACATCCTGGAACATGACATCATAAGCCGACGATAGGGTGTGCTCAGCTGTAAAAGCTAAATTGCAAACTCAGAAGGATGGCCGGGAAAAAAAAAAAAAAAAACCTGTAGTAACAATTAAAGAAAAGTTTTGAGTAATTAAGTGACTAGATGCGGGAGAATTGCAAAGATAGCAGCTGAGATGGTAGTAGGAAATAGTACAGCGAGTGATTGGAAGAAAGCTTGTTATGACATAGAAAAGTGGTGTTTGACCCAAGTTTTCATACAGTGGAATAAAAAGATGTAAGATAATGAAGAAGGTTGTTAATGATGAAGTAAACGAGGTGCTTTATCTTTTGGTTACTGAATACAGAGCAAAAATTTTGCCACTTCTCGTTCATGTACCTTCTGTTTATCTTTTTTTAAAGACTTTTACTATCCACTAAAGACAGGCAACTGATTCTTCAGCTAAAAAATCCCAAATTGCTACAGCTTCCGGAATATCTGATTCTTTAGTTACACCAGTGTTGTCCTTCTCACTAACTTGATTATCACTGCAATTGTTGAAGCCGTTTGAATTGCCTGAACATGGCCTCCATTAGATACTGTACAGTTACGCTGGGAAGTAATATCTTCTGCTATTTCAGATCTTGCAATTATTTGGGCAAGTCCAATGTCAATGCAGTTGATGAGGGAAGTATCTTGATGATTATGTTCTATAATTTTATTGTCCATAGTATGATATTTGGTAAGGGGCAAAAGATCTTTCTAGGTTGACGCTCCGAACAAATAGCATTTTAAAAAAAAGATATTTGGTAACACCATCAATTGCTTCAAAATTTTCCATTTCACTGGAGGATAGATTTAATTTTTAGTGTATTTTTGAGAATAGTTGATGAAGGGATGTAAGTGTTGTCCATAATTTTTATCACACAACGGGATAACTTGATTCTTCAAGAAAATTCATATTCATTCTTCTTGAATGTAAGAAAGCCGTTTTCAGTTTGGATACAGAATGATTTAGTTGTGACAATTCTTTTAAAATCACATCTCGAACTAAGTTTACCTTGTGTGCAAAACATTGAAAGTGCATAAAATTGTTACCAATTATAGTCTCCAGTGCTTTGAAGCATGTCCCCATGTTTCAAGCTCAATCTGATACCAAACCGTGTTCATTCTCATATGAGATATATTCTTCCAAAGTGTCAGTGATTGCCCTGGTGTAAGTAGTCCCATTTGTTTTGTCAAAAAATTTACAACTACCTGGAAATACAACCTGGTTTTCTTTGTCACAACACGTTGTTCAGAATAAAATAATGAAAACACATCTTCCCTGCCTGTCTGAAGTCTGCAAATATAACAATTGATTTTCCTTGTAGGCACTCCTTAATCTCAACCTTTATTGCTTCTCCACAGCGTGGTATGTATTCATATTGCAATGTAGATTCCTTTGGCAGATCTCCAGATCCTGGCATGTACCTGAATGCAGAACTGAAATAAATTAGCTAATACAACTTAAGCACAAGTCTCTATGCTACAGTACCGGTAATTAATATTGGGTGATTTATATGGTTTTGTGTTATTTTACACTCCTAAATTTCATTTCATTTTCTAGTTTTCAGATTTTTTTGTACATTTTTATTGTTTTCATTAAGGAGTAAACGCGTATTTACTTTTATCTGATTCTCAAAAATGAAGAGAGAGATAGCCATGAATTTAACAAGGACATTTCCGCGTTTAAACTTTCACAAGTATTCCTGAAAAGCTGGATGGTTCTCTTTGAGAAGAGAGACCCTTGTCTCCAAAAATATCTTCATTGTCTCTTCAACAAAAGCACTTTTTACTTCACCTTGCATCATTTGGATGGTGTCTTGCCAGTTTACTCCACGTTGCTCCTCTTCTGATATGTTGTTAAAACATTCTTTTGCACTGGTATACCCCGAGTTTTGACGTACTTATCTTGCCATTTCAGGTGCTGATTACACAGTTTACACATTGAAATTTCACTATCATCGATATAAAAACTTCCCTGTTTATAATTTTCTGTCCACCGTTTTAGACTTGTTGACCTGACCTACGTGAATGGAATGAAAGCGACAGTTGAACAACGAGTTGCACAAGGTATTACTTTTCACATTCCGGAATGGTGGTCAAGCAATCAGAAACATTCCAAGGGTGTATAAATTCCTCAGTTGAAGTTTCCAGTGAAAAAGAAAGAAAGAAAAGTGTTTTATTTGAGTGACTTTCACACTTATTTTAGTATAATTTTCGCATTTTGAGTCAATTTGGCATTTTGCCGCATTTTCAAAATACATTAAAAAGTAGTTCACTGGTCCATGTAAAATGAAAATACACAAGTACAAGCTGTTATGAGCATTTCACACTTTATTCCATGCAAAAAAGATCACCACCACTAGTTAATTTATTAATGCCTTATAAACATTATGATCTTTTTTTCTCAATACTGTATACCGCAGTATCATCGTTTCAACCTGAATATCAACAGCTGTGAGTTCCAAAATGGGCCTTGGAATATAATAATAATAAAAAATTGGTTTTACTTCCCAATAACTACCTTCATGGTTTTAGGAGATTCCAAGATGCCAAAAATTTGTCCCGTAAGAGTTCTTTTATGTGCCAGTGAATCTACCGACATAAAACTGAGATATTGGTCTGGGCTGAGTGGCTCAATGGTAGAGCGCTGGCTTTCTGTGCCCGAGTTAGCAGATTCGATCCCGACTAATTCCGAGGCTATTTCAGGTGCTCAAATATGCCAGCCTGTGTCAGTAGATTTACCAGCACACAAAAGAACTCCTCTCTGATAAAGTTCCATCCTACAACATAAGATTGATACTGAAGCCTCCACCTTATCAATATATTTATTTACATACTATCATTCACAGTACCGGTTTCGACCCTTCGAGGGCCATCCTCAGCTGACAATTACAACTATGGTTCTTAAAACATCACAATGGAAAATATTGTACAGTTGTGACAATTGTCCAATTCTTCAGACCGTCTATCTTTCAAAATCAAGATATCAAGTATTGTAAAACAAATTGACACTTGATAAAATTATACAACAAATTAAGGACCACGTCGCTAAAACAAATTTTTATTCTTACAAAATGCATTTTACTATCAACTCAGCATTAGTATTGTACCAGGAAAAGTTTTTGGGGAAAGGGCATGAGTAGGACCTCAGGGAGTGGAACTTGGTTTTGGAGCCAATACAGAGTAGGATAGACTCGCAGAGCGAATAATAGATGGTTAAAATTTTTTTTAACAATTTATTAATTCACCCTGCAATATGATTATTGGACTCAAATCTGGCATTGAAAATAAAAGTTTGAACGTAATCTTCCTGAATTCTGTTCATGAAAATTAAATGAATATCACTGATTCCAAAGTCTTTCATGTGTGAGAAGACGAGGTATTAGATTTCCACCTAAAGTCTTTCTAAATATGAGCACACACTTGTAATTGCAAATTGACATGAGAAATTAAATTTCTGTTAAAAGTTTTCAGTTTTTCAGTTTGTAAACCTTGATGTATAGCACACTTGAAGAGCCTAAAGTCTTTCTATGAGATATGAAAATTAAATTTGAAAATTAAATTAATCACTTCTGAGAAACTATGAGAACTCTGAAATATTTGTTCACATGCGGCACTGAAGTTTCCACTGTTCAAAATTAATGAGAAAATTTTAGTCAGTTTGTTACTACTCACTTAATGAAAGAAATGTTGCTACAAATGTTGAAGGATGGACATCTGGAATGTTCCGTGGAGAATCAGGGTCGGCGATGTTCCCTTAACACACCATGTTGACATCCCCCGATGAGGTGATGATGGCTGGAACTGGATCGTGTAGAATTGCAGCTCGTTAAGGTGATTTTTCACACACGAAAAATTCACTTAGTGCGAGTAGTTATCACTGACACTGTCATTTACTGTTGAACACAGTTTATGGCGTAATTGAACTATAAGACGTTAAATGAATAATCACAGTCCTTCCTGTATGAAGTACTATTTAAAGTCGTTACTGAAACATCCATAATTACACAGTTCACACTTGAAAAGGCAAATCATAGTCTATAATCACAGTCTTTGAACACGGTCATTAAGTCACTAAGGATTATTTTCTGATTATCTTGTTATTATAACTTCATATTACCTCAGAAAAAGTTCTTAGTATTCACCCAGATTACCACTGTAAGTCGTATACTAATATGGCGTGAATAAAGAAATACAGTTCAGTACTCGAAAAGAAATGAGTTCTGGTAATTCTACACATTAGTTTCTGTAGAAGTTCAATATCATGTGAAGTAAACTAAGTCTACACGTAATGATATATTCTGTGAACGTTAAATATTTGGTATTTACACTTCAATAAGTTCACTCGTATTATGTTCTCAAATGTCTTTAGAATTAGACTGTAGTCGCGACGCGATGTACTAAATACAGTGCGACGTCTTTTATAATTTTGTCGGCGATATAACTTCGTGTTCCGGAAACGCGACGGCAAGTACTTTCACCGTGACTGCGCGGACATACTGTATGAGTGTCGGTCTCTCCTCTGTCTCACTCACACACATCTGTGTACTCGTCCTTGTACTGTGCTGCTCTGCTTGTTAGCCTTGACATATATATGCCGGCGCTGGGAGGGGTGGTTTCTCTTGGCCATGTGACCGTGAGTGTATAATTTTCTTAGACTTTAAATTATTATAACTCAACAACCATGGGATGGATTAATTCGAAATTCACAGGGATTAACTTTTATGACGTCCGCTACAATTCAGCGTTTGTCCCATTGAAATTGGTTAAGGCGTTGAAAAGCTTGCGAAAAGAAAATTCTTTTCGAGAAATATCTCTAGGGGAGGTGAGCTTCGAGCGACAGGTGACGTCACTTGACTTCGCCTAGTGCACTCGTGAAGTCTGGCACCTGCTGGAACATTCCTTTATTTAAATGTTTGTACATCGGACGGATATTTTATGCTGGAATAACGTTTCTTTCGATTGATATGGGCCAGAACATAGGCTTTCCTAGTACAGTATATATTATGAGTCTTGTACATATATATTGAATATGCCTCGAAATGAACACTAGACAACTACCCATTTCTTCAAAAAGAGTGTCCAAGTCACTTCAAGATGCTCATACTACCAGCAGAGGAACACGGTGAAACAAACAATACAGTTATTACAAGAATAAACCCTTGAAATGTTTTAATCAATTAGCCATAAGTTTTAACGCAAAATAGTGGACACTTCAAGAATACTTCTACCAGTGCATACATAGCATTGCAAGTTTCAATTTTTACGCTGATCAAAACAACAAAAACATTTGGAGATGATATGTCCTTTTATACTACGTAACCCTTTTACAATCTAAGAAGAGAGGACTTATTTTACTATTTTAATTGTATCATTTGTTTTAGACGGTCTGAAGAATTGGACAATTGTCACGACTGTACAATATTTTCCATTGTGATATTTTAAGAACCATATTTGTAATTGTCAGCTGAGGATGACCCTCGAAGGGTCGAAACCGGTACTGTGAATGATAGTATGTAAATAAATGTATTGATAAGGTGGAGGCTTCAGTATCAATCTTATGTTGTAGCTACAATCAATACGGAAATGAAACTTATAGATTATAAAGTTCCATCCTCTCAACATCTCCAAAAAACATTAAAGTAGATAGTGGGACATAAAGTCAGTAACATGAACATGCTGACCGTGCCATCTGAGCGACTCAGCCCAGCAAGGAATATTTTATCATCGTCCCCACAACCAACTTCGTAACTTTAACATAATTTCAATTGTACCTAATTGTTTTGTTGTTTGTGTATTATTCACTTGTATCACGTTTTTATTCAACAGGGGGTAATGCACCTGGAGGAGATCAAGATGACACTGCTGACAGTGGTTTTGGTAGCACTGACTTGACTCGAGCTCTAACTCTGGTAACTCAGGCTAATACAAACAGATGGAGAGATGCTACTCTAAGAGATGACCCTCCACCTGTCTGGGGCACTGCAACTAATACTCTTTCACAGAGTCGTGGAACTGGTGTAGGAAGAGGATCTAGTCGTGGGAGAGGATCTGGTCGTGGAAGAGGATCTTCTGTCAGTGTTACAACTCAAGGTGGTGGAAGAGGAACTCCAAATAATAGTTCGTTACAAAATGGAAGTAGTTCTATCTCAGACAATTCATTTCAAAGCAGTGGAAGAGGGTCTTCTGCAAGCAGTACATTTCAGAGTGCAAGAGAAGCAACTGCATTTTCAAATAGAACCGGAAACAGAGTTCCTTCTGGGAGTATGGTTGCTGCTAATAGTATTGGGTTTGCGAGTGGAGTAAATGATGAGAATGCTATTGTTTGTGACTGCACTGAAAGAGCTATTCTTCTCACAGTAAGAAAAGAAGGACCTAATACAGGTAAGTTGTTATGCTAATAGTTGATTATTTTTCATCATAAATATTTGTAGTGTTCTTTTCCTCCCTCATTGAGTAAATAAATGCTGTGTCATTTCATATTTTAAATGTTCAAGTTTACAGTTATTTTATAGTTCTCCAACAGGTTTTCAGTACTTGGCATAATACATTTTAAATGGGGTTACTTTTCTCTTCAAATCTATTATAAAATCTAGCGAGAATAGTCTTAATAGTCTGCAGGCTGATGTTTGTATCTAGGAGCGTATAAGTTGACGAACATCCTCCATACTGGACCTATCTGCTTAAGCCAATCTGCTTAAGTCAATCTTCCAGCCTGTTCCAACATACCCCAGACATCTTCAGTGAGGTTACAATCTAGCATGGCGAATAGAATGCCTAGTGTGATCATTCCACTCTCTTAATGTTGTCGTTGGTGGCCCCGCTGGAGTGTGGTGTTGTAGTCGCAATGAACCAGCTGCAACAACACATGTGTCAAATTGTCGACGAAGGTAATAGTATGCATGTGTGAAGTCATGGTAACAATTTAACGCCTATCGAGGGAATTTGTTTGTTTTGATATTTTCCGAAAGTCTGTATTAATATCTCTGCAGGGCTTTGTGTGTGCAATCAACTAGTTTTCTATTATTTCAAGAAAATGTTGTACTGTTTCATTCTTGGTTGTAAATCGGGTTACGGAAGGCAGCCTGATGGCAAACGATATTTTATATCGCCAAAAGAAAATAATCTGTTTGCAAAGTGGACGAGAGTTATTCCACAGAAAGAAAAGCAATTATCAGCCAAAAGCAGAATATGTGACTTGCATTCTTCAGCAGATATAATTAACTTATATAAAGGCGGACTGTTTTGTTGTGAACGGTGAAAACACTGAACTTCCTCGTATGAGATGGAAATTGAAACCAGGAGCGTTGCCTGATATTTTTCCAAATTTACCGAAATACCTATCCACTGAGGTAAAATCGCAAAAGGCACCTAATAGGAAAAGGAATGAAGACAATATTAAGAGGATAAGGAACAAGAGCCCCCTGTGGGTGGGGGCAGTAGAATAACACCCGCAGTATTCCCTGTGTGTTGTAAGAGGCAACTAAAAGGTGCCTCATGGGCTCTCAACTTGGGAGTGTGGTTTGGCGACCAAAGGTGCGTTAGGTGAGTCCTGGCATTGCTTCCACTTACTTGTGACAGGCTCCTCTGTTTCATCTATTCTATCCGACCTCACTTGGTCATCCCTTGTTCTTTTCCAACCCTGATGGTATTAGGTTCTAGAATCCTAGGGAGTCTTTCATTTTCATGCTCTTCGTGGCCTGGCCTTTGTCTTTCTTTGGCCGATACCTTCATTGTTCGAAGTCTCGGATCCCTTCCATTATTTATCTCTGATTAGTGTTATATAGAGAGCGGTTGCTTAATTGTACTTCCTCTTAAAACAATAATTACCACCACCACCACCACCACCACCACCACCACCACCACCACCACCACCACCACCACCACCACTAAGGAACAAGAATCACTATGTGAGTGAAGCAGTGATGGCAACAGTGAGCGGTAAGGTTCAAGGTCAGCCTAGTTGTAGTCAGATTCATGCCCAGTCTAGTTCTCTTACCGATGCTCAACAGCCAGTAGTGTTTCTCAAACAGCAACTAAAGAAAGCAACTCGTAATTTCATGCAAGCTAAATGTCTCTTTCCTCAGTCAAAGCTAGGATTAATTTCCTACAGGAGCAGATTAAGAACACGGAATATTTTATGTTTTATGTGCTCTATTTAAAAAGTCATCTTTTTTTTTAAAGTGTGTAAAGCACAATATTGCTTTCGCTTTTCATAATATTCCATTTTATATTGTCTGTTCTCTTCTTAAAATCCAAGGATGTTTCTTTTGGGGGACTGAGATTATTTACAACTCTCTGGCTGTATTATTCATAAGTGTAAACAATTGGGAGTTGTATTTGGTTATTTGTGTACCAGTGTAACCTCTACTAAAACAGCTGACCGTGTAGTGTTGGGGTGATTGGCACCATTAGCGCCACTCTGCGGAAGCGCGCTTAAACTCAGTGAGTGGTCTCGCTAGGTATTCTATTCGTCATGAGTTTAGTGAGTGTCATATTCTTCCAGCTACACTGTAATGAATCAATTCGAAAGACTCAGTGTTACCTGATTGTCCAATGTTGGTCCATCCTTGATATTGGACTTGGGGATACAGAACTAGTACTACAATTTACAAGAATCTAGCACCTCACCATAGGGTCACAAGTATCTGCCTACTGCCCAGTCCTTCAAATTATCCCCATTCAACCAAGACTAGCAAAATTTGCCATCATCTGTACAGAACATATATACACAGTAAGTAAACCTTGACACCATCTCTTTCCTCTCTATGGCACAGTCAAGAGAAAAGGTCCTGCATTGCCCTTGTAGTTCTTGTTCTGTAGCTACTTCTGACATTTTGCCTTACCCTCCTTCTCTCAACATTCACCTTAATAATTGCCAACAGCTACACCATCAGTGGAATAAACTACTCTCCAAATTAGTTCATAGCATATTGTTCTATTTATAGGTCATGTAACAACATTTGATTTATATAATTTTAAAGATTCTATTTACAATTGACAATTGAGGTTTTTAAAGTTTTAATCCTGTTCATGGGAATGATATAAGTTGTCAGATGATGAATTATAACAGTTTAGACTGAGATGGTTTGGACAAGTAAAAAGAATGGGAAAGGAACAGGTAACAAGAAGGGAATTGGAAAGAGAAGTTAAGGGAAAGAGACCAGTTGGAAGACCGAGAAAAAGATGGATGGATCAGATTTGGAAAGATATTAGAGAAGCTGGATTGGGTGGGGTGGAAGTAATGGAGCAGGAAAAGTGGAAGGACAGAAAAGAGTGGAGGAGGCTTGTTAACCACACCCGGGGAGTGGGACATTGATGATGATGATGATGATGATGATGATGGTGGTGGTGGTGGTGGTGGTGGTGGTGGTGGTGGTGGTGGTGGTGGTGAGTATTTTTATTTGTAAGGTATTATATTATATGGTAGCCTGTCCGCAGAATATTTTGTCGCTGATGAAGAGAATATAATGGTGTTCTAGAAATATGTATAATAGATTAAATTATATATATTAAATAGTTTTTTTCAGTGTTGAGATTATTCAGAGGAAAACTCTGTCTGTTCACGCGCAAGACTTCTCTAGTAATGACAGTTTGAATTTGAGAATACTTCACCGTTGATCTATTGTAGGTGTTACTCTTGTTTGTCACCAGATGGCTCACTGTGCACTAGCCTTCCGAGTGGGAAGTGACGATGCCATCTTAGTTCCAATTAAAATGTTTCTTGTTCAGTACGTATATGGGTTGTGAAATAGACAGCAAGGTCATCAGATGAATCAAAGACGATGAGGAAGGAATATGGTAGAAGAAATAAATAAAATAAAGTGCAATAAAAGACTGACAAGTGTAGAAGAATAGAATAGAGATGAGATTAAAAGTGTGTGAAAGTATAAAACAAGAGAAAAAATGTGCGAGTCAGGCGGAGAGGGAAGTGGAGCGGTAAGAAGAATGTACTACAATGAAGTTGAAGACAAAAGAATGAAACAAAGTACCTAAGAATAATGTAGTAACAGTTGTACACAGGTTATGAAAGTATGACACGTAGCCTAAATTGATCCATCTGGTGTTGAGGAGAATACGAATTTGGGAAAAAATGACATAAAGGTCAGGGAATAGAACTACCTATGTAAATATTTAATGGCTGACAACCATGTATTAATTGATAGCCACTGTTGAAATTATTAGGATTTTTATTTATTTCCACTGCTTCGCTTATAATCTTAGACCTGTAGTATTTTGTGATGTTGGAATAAGACATCATGACCCGACGATATGGCATGCTGTTGCTGACTTGTGTGGCTGGTTGAGATGGAATTTTCTTTGGAGTTCCTTAATATGAGTACGAGTTCTTTTCACACACTTTTCACCTATCTTCATCTCTGTTCTATTATTCTGTCCTTATCACTCTTTTGTTGCATTGTATTTTATTTATTTCTTCTACAACAATCCTTCCTCATCGTCTTTGATTCATCTGATGACCTTGCTGTCTGTTTTGCAACACACATGTATTGAACAGGAAACATCTTAATTGGAGCTAAGATGGCGATGTCACTTCCCACTCAGAAGGCTAGTGCATAGTGAACCATCTAGTGATGAATGAGAGTACCACCTACGATAGACCAATGGTAAAGTATTTCTCGTGGACAGACAAGTTTTTTTCTGCTAATACAGGCCTCGAAAGCATCAATCTTAGGAATTTAATAATGACCTCTTTATTGCATTGAACTATTTTATGTTTAGCTTTCCTTTTTTGTTGCAGCTTTTAAGTCTGTACTTTTATTTTATAAATTGTCTTCAATTGAGTGAATTTCTTCTTCTTCCTTGCTGTTGGCTTGTCGCACTGAAACACATTATTTCTATACAAGCAGAATAACACCTCGTACAGTTGTTATATGGAATATGGATTAGTAGACAATAATTCATACAGAATCTCTGCTTGAGGTTTGAAAGTATTGTCTTTTTTTTTTCTTGGGCATCCACAAAAGAATGGTACTGAACACATGTCACATGTTTAAATATATAAATCCACTAACGGTTTATGTAATGGAACAGTCAGTATAAGCTTCAGGAGATAAAAGTTACTGTTCGGTACTGCAGTTCCATTAACCCTTACCCCTCGCTTGTCGGGTGAGGCCCGACATTACGATATTCCTTTTCCGTTCGCATGTCGGGTGAGGCCCGACATGACAGGAAGGTAATACAGATGTTGATTCCCATAGGGAATTTAAAATATTTGTCCCGAATGAGTAAATTTATAATACCAATATAATGGTCCGTTATTGGACATTATAAATTTTCCAGCTAACTCATTCTTGGTTGCCTGCGTTTCGCCCTCGTGTGCTAAGTTAGGCTCATCAGTTGGGACTTAGCACACCACCCAAGACGCAAGGCTAGTGCATACCGTGGAGGCCACTGCATAGGCTACTTGAAGCCACCAGCAGTGCCAATGCACTATGAGAGCTATGTCTCATTTCCAAAAAATTGATGCCTGCCTGGCCATCAGATAATACAGATGTTGATTCCCATAGGGAATTTAAAATATTTGTCCCGAATGAGTAAATTTATAATACCAATATAATGGTCCGTTATTGGACATTATAAATTTTCCAGCTAACTCATCTGTATTATCTGTTGTAGTTCCTCTTGCCTCTGCTGAATTCTTCTTGCCTCTACTGTCCTTCTCTCATGCTTCTGATTTCTTCAATGAATTTTTCTTGTTTCTCTTGATCTTCTCACCTTTCCTTTCTCATTTCCTCAGTCATTTTCTGTTGTTTCTCTTCTTGTTTTCTTATCATATCCTGTTGTTTTTCTTGTTTTCTTATCATCTCCTTTAAGATTTCTAATATTTCCCTTTGCTCTTCCTTTGTTTTCTCTATCTCTTCCTGGTTACTCTTTATAGCTTCATCCCTTTTCTGTAGTTCCTTTTCATGTTCCTTCGGGTATTCCTCAAATTGTGCCCTCATCTGGCAAAGGTTTGCCATCTCTAAGTTTATTATTTCTCTAATTTTTCTCTTGATACTTTAAACATTTCCTACGTTTGCTTTAATGTCTTATGTTAACTTATCTCTATCTTAGCTATTAAGTACTTCTATTTGTATTTATTATGCGATTGGTTAGACTGCCTGGATTCCCCCTTGCTGAACTACATAAATCATTCCAGATCATGAGATAATCCACATCCTAAGTACATCACTCAAGTTTAGCCCATTTCAATGTGATCACTACAAAGTAATTAATATTTTATAATACATCATAACTTTATCTCATAAATTACTAAAATTTATATTCCATTTTTTATCATTTTCATCTAAATGTAGTTACTGTATATTGCCGCTTTAAACAATCTTTTTCTTCTTACTCCAACGTTGAGTGTCATATTTTCTTTTTACCTCCTACTTTCTTTTCTTCTTGCCTCACATTGGTGCATTTTCTTTTTATCTCCATGTCTTCTTCTCGAGCTTCACGTTGAGTATCATATTTTCTCTTGTTATCTTATACTTGCCCCGTGCTCAGGAGTCATATTTTATTTTTATCTAAATGTTTTCTTTCGAGTCCCACGTTGAGGCATCGCATTTTCTTTTATCTCTGTCTTTCTCTTCTTGCCTTCACGTTGGTCGTCCTATTTTTAATTTTTATTTTATCTTCTTCTTACCTCTTGTTGTCTTCTTTTCGAGCCTCACATTCGGGAGCCATATTTTCTTTTTATCTTCTTCTTGCCTCTGGTTGTCTCCTTTTCTTGCCCCACATTCGGGAGCCATATTTTCTTATTACGCCCTTCCCGGGTCGAGGATGGGTCACGTAAAATAAATTCCAGCCAGTCTCTCAGGATATTTGATTTAATAGTTGTTTTACGTGGGATCAGAAAAGAAAGTCAATACGCTGATTAATTATTTTATGTACTATTAGACTCGATGGACGTCTCCATCCGACGCATCCATAAATCATATGAATACCCAAAATTTCATCACTTTGACTCTATGGCATCTTATGCTATCATATCAGGCTATAAATAAGACATCCAGTAAATCTTAACTACTATGATTTATTAATAAAAATAAAATCTTGGAAGAGAAAAGTGGAATAATAAAATAAAACAAAATTCAAACTTAATTAACAAGTTAACATTTGGTAGGTTGGAATTATTTGTTAGCACTCACATTCTTCATAGCATATTTTTGTATCACCATTGAAATAAGCTAATGATTCAGTGTATTTACAATATTTGCAACATGACATTGTTCATAAACGCAAGTTAATCGTGGGAAGCTTGGTTATGTTAAGGTATCATATTCCTTGCAGCTAAGATTCCCTCTCCATTGTAATAATCTTATTTGTTCAAAGAATATTTTGATAAGATATTGTCTGGTGCCTTCTAATCGTGAATTATCTCATGATATTTACACTATCTCCTCACAAGCCTGCGGAAAAAGTGATAAGTTTCCAGTTATTCAGCAAAATCTTGCTTTAAATCAGTTGAAATTATCTCTTCAAATTCACATCTCAAAATAACCTTCCTATTTACATTAAAGTAATCATTAAATGTAGCATGGTATTTATAACCGATAGTGTGTCTCAGCACGATTGTGTGATCTTGCGTGATTCAATCAATCAATATCAATCAATCAATCAATCAATACTGATCTGCATTTAGGGCAGTTGCCCAGGTGGCAGATTCCCTATCTGTTGTTTTCCTAGCCTTTTCCTAAATGATTTCAAAGAAATTGGAAATTTATTGAACATCTCCCTTGGTAAGTTATTCCAATCCCCTTCCTATAAATGAATATTTGCCCCAGTTTGTCCTCTTGAATGCCAACTTTATTTTCATATTGTGATCTTTCCTACTTTTATAAATGCCACTCAAACTTATTCGCCTACTAATGTCATTCCGCGCCATCTCTCCGCTGACAGCTCGGAACATACCACTTAAAAGTGATAAAAATCATTGTTATCCGTATTGAAGATACTGAATGTAGGATTTAGCATCCTACATACCACTTAGTCGAGCAGCTGTCCTTCTTTCTCTCAATTCTTCCCAGCCCAAACTTCGCAACATTTTTGTAACGCTACTCTTTTGTCGGAAATTGCCCAGAACAAATCGAGCTGCTTTTCTTAGGATTTTTTCCAGTTCTTGAATCGGGTAATCCTGGTGAGGGTCCCATACACTAGAACCATACTCTAGTTGGAGTCTTACCAGAGACTTATATGCCCTCTCCTTTACATCCTTACTACAATCCCTAAACACCCTCATAACCATGTGCAGAGATCTGTACCCTTTATTTACAATCCCATTTATGTGATTACCCCAATGAATATCTTTCCTTATATTAACACCTAGATACTTTACAATGATCCCCAAAAGGAACTTTCACTCCATCAACGCAGTAATTAAAACTGAGAGGACTTTTCCTGTTTGTGAAACTCACAACCTGACTTTTAACCTTTTATCAACATACCATTGCCTACTGTCCATCTCACAACATTTTCGAGGTCACGTTGCAGTTGCTCACAATCTTGTAACTTATTTATTACTCTATAGAGAATAACATCATCCGCAAAAAGCCTTACCTCTGATTCAATTAAAGCATTAGGGAAAATTCATTCTTGAAGATACTGTACGGGACCAACTTATCTACATTCTTATATACAGTAGCAATGATCCTTCATATTAATCTAAGTATGCCATACTCAATTTTAGAAGAGTGCAATTTTACAGAAGAAATCCTAAATTAGTATTTCCAAGTGTAATGCATATTTGTTCTTGACCACGTCCTAACATCCTATTCTATGTAGGTTAAGATATGCCACAATTATTGTTATACATGGATTCTTACTTTGAAAGAACAAAATTATTTACAGTCTTTATTAACACACATCAAATGATTAGAAAATACAAATAAAAGTAGACAAATATTTCCAGAAGATATCCAACGAGTTCCTTTGCGATCTCTAATGCCTTTAGCTGACACATTTCGGTTGACACACCATATCCCAATTCCTGCCTTTCTGTCACATATTTAAAGTTTTTTTTTTACAATTTCTGGAAACTGCACACTCAGTCCACGAAAAGCTCTACGATCACCACTCCATGTTAATAGCACATTTTCCTACTTTCTCCAATCGTGAATACACGACTCGTCAATATTGTATTTCCTACCGGCGGCATGATTTCCAATAATTTCGGCTTCCCGAACTACTTTCAGTTTCTCACTCGCAGTAAAAGATAGCAAACGCTTTGTGGAATTCATGTTGATACTCCGAGAACATGCGTGAGACTGACGCCAAGCGCGGAAGTAGCATATACTGAGAGCAGAGAGAGCATTGTTGCCAATCTGCGCCAGCGGTGATGCCCAATTTACGCGCATTCGGAAAGATAAATTTCCCAAAATTTTAAATAAGACCCACACCCAATTTTGGAAGCGATATTTTCGAATAAACAGTGCGGGTGGTATTCAAGATTATATGATAATTTATCCTAGTCTGCGCTAATCATCTCCTTTCTTACTTTAAAAATTCCATTTCTTCTTTCATTTCATCGTGGGATACAATTCATCCAACTCATCTTTCATTTCTTTCATATAACATATCTATATCCTCTTCATTTACTCATTTCAACTCTCATCTCTTCCTACTATTCCCAACCTTTCACATAATCACTTCTTTCTGGCGCACAGATAACCCCATTCTCATGTCTTCTCATCATTGGATCTATATATTGTTGAATTCCAATAACATTCCCCCTGTCTACTGACGTTTCCATATTTCTTAATACTCTTTTTTATTATAGCAACGTATCACCTATTCATATTATTTAAATATGTTATCTACATTCACATCATCCTATCAGTTGGAATCTGTACAATATCATTAAGTATTCTTCTTGTCAGAACTTCACATCTGATATGGCATTACTTGGATATTCGTTTCTGTATCTGGGGTTTGGTTATATTTCGATAGAAGACTGCCTAATTCCTTTATATCAATCTAATGAAAAATCACTCGCAAAAATCTAACATGATATAGTTTCATTTGAAGATTAAATGGCACAATCTCAACCCTTCAACCACAAATAATCTACTTAAAATAATATCTACCTAACTACATGTTTTTATTTGTGAAACATCTCTTTTCTGTTGCTTTTTGAGATAAAATTTTGCGTGGCTATTTCTAGCCGAGTGCAGCCCTTGTAAGGCAGACCCTCCGATGAGGGTGGGCGGAATCTGCCATGTGTAGGTAACTGCGTGTTGGTGTGGTGGAGGATAGTGTTATGTGTGGTGTGTGAGTTGCAGGGATGTTGGAACAGCACAAACACCGAGCCCCCGGGCCATTGGAATTAACCAATGAAGGTTAAAATCCCCGACCCGGCCGGGAATCGAACCTGGGACCCTCTGAACCGAAGGCCAGTACGCTGACCATACAGCCAACGAGTCGGACGCTTTTTGGGGTGATTTATACATCATTCATTCTCCACTGCAAAGCTTTCTGATTTAACAATTATTTATCTCGTTTTAGAATTTCTTTCACTGATCTGTAACTTTTATCAGACTCCCATTATGTCTGGAATATTATCAAAATGTTGTTTGAGTCATCAGTCCATGATGCAGCTCTCCATGCCACCCTATCATGTGCTAACCTTTTCGTTTCTACGTAACTATTGCATCCTACATCTGCTCTAATCTGCTTGTCATATTCATATGTTGGTCTATCCCTTACACTTCCTTCAAAAACCAGCTGAACAAGTCCTGGGTATCTTAAGATGTGTCCTATCATTCTATCTCTTCTTCTCGTCAAATTTAGCCAAATCGATCTCCTCTCGCCAATTCGATTCAGTATCTCTTCATTCATGGTTCGATCTATCCATCGCACCTTCAGCATTCTTCTGTAACACCACATTTCAAAAGCTTCTATTCTCTTTCTTTCTGCGTTTGTTATCGTCCATGTTTCACTTCCATACAATGCCACGCTCCACACGAAAGTCTTCAAAAACATCTTTCTAATTCCTATATCAATGTTTGAAGTGAGCTTAAGAAAGCTCTTCCTTGTTTGTGCTAATCTGCATTTTATGTCCTCCTTACTTCTGCCATCGTTAATTATTTTACTACCCAAGTAACAATATTCATCCACTTCCTTTAAGACTTCATTTCCTAATTTAATATTTCCTGCATCACCTGCTTTCATTCGACTGCACTCCATTACTTTTGTTTTGGACTTATTTATTTTCATCTTGTACTCCTTACCCAAGACTTCGTCCATACCATTCAGCAACTTCTCGAGATCTTCTGCAGTCTCAGGTAAAATAACAATGTCATCGGCAAATCTCAAGATTTTGATTTTCTCTCCTTGGATTGTGATTCCCTTTCCAAATTCCTCTTTGATTTCCTTTACTGCCTGTTCTATGTAAACATTGAAAAGGAGGAGGGACAAACTGCAGCCTTGCCTCACTCCTTTCTGGATTGCTGCTTCATTTTCAAAGCCCTCGATTCTTATCACTGCAGACTGATTTTTATACAGATTGTAGATAATTTGTCGTTCTTGGTATCTGATCCCAATCACCTTCAGAATCTTAAATAGCTTGGTCCAATCAACATTATCGAATGCCTTTTCTGTATCTACAAACGTCATGTACATGGGCTTGTCCTTTTTGATTCGATCCTCTATGATCAGACGTAAAGTAAGGATTGCTTCACATGTTCCTACATTTCTTCTGAAGCCAAACTGATCTTCTCCCAACTCAGCTTCAACTTGTTTTTCTATCCTTCTGTAAATAATATGTGTTAAAATTTTGCAGGCATGAGATACTAAACTAATGGTGCGGTAGTTTGCACACCTGTCAGCACCGGCTTTCTTCGGAATAGGTATAACAACATTCTGCCGAAAATCGGGTGGGACTTCTCCTGTCTCATACATCTTGCACACTAAATGCAATAACCTTGCCATGCTGGTTTCTCCTAAGGCAGTCAGTAATTCAGAGGGAATGTCATCAATTCCAGGTGCCTTGTTCCTATTTAGGTCACTCACAGCTCTGTCAAACTCTGACTTCAAAATTGGGTCTCCCATTTCATCAGCATCAATAGCCTCTTCTTGTTCCAGAACCAAATTATCTACATCTTCACCTTGATACAACTGTTGGATATCTTCCTGCCATCTTTCTGCTCTGTCTTCTTTCTCTAGAAGTTGCTTTACATCTGAGCTCTTAATATTCATACACCTAGATTTCCTTTCTCCAAAGGTTTCCTTGATTTTCCTGTATGCGGCATCTACCTTTCCTAGGACCATACAACCTTCGACATCCTTGCACTTCTCCTTCAGCCAGTCTTCCTTAGCTACCTTGCACTTTCTATCCACTTCATTCTTTAATCACCTGTATTCTTTTCTGCCCTCTTCATTTCTAGCATTCTTGTATTTTCATTGTTCATCAATCAGGTCTAGTATCTCCTGCGTTATCCACTGATTCTTAGTTGATCTTTTCTTCCTTCCTAACATTTCTTCAGCAGCCCTACTGACTTCATTTTTCATGACTGTCCACTCTTCCTCTATTGTGTTTCCTTCAGCCTTTTCATTTAGTCCTTGTGGAACATGTTCCTTGAAAGAATCCTTCACACTCTTTTCTTTCAACTTGTCTAGATCCCATCTCTTTGCATTCTTTCCTTTCTTCAGTTTCTTCAGCTTCAGATGGTGTTTCATGACTAACAAGTTGTGGTCAGAGTTCACGTCTGCTCCTGGGAAAGTTTTGCAATCCAACACTTGGTTTCTAAATCTCTGCCTAATCATAATGAAGTCTATTTGATACCCTCCAGTGTCTCCAGGTCCCGCCCATGTATAAAGCCGTCGTTTGTGGTGTTTGAACCAAGTATAACCAAGGACTAAATTATGATCAGTGCAGAATTCAACCAGCCGAGTTCCTCTTTCATTCCTTTGTCCCAATCCGAATTCTCCTACTGTATTACCTTCTGTTCCTTGGCCTATCACTGCATTCCAGTCTCCCATCACAATTAGATTCTCGTCACCTTTTACATATTGTATTAAATCTTCTATCTCTTCATATATTCTTTCGATTTCCTCATCATCCGCTGAGCTAGTAGGCATATAGACCTGCACTATTGTGGTGGACATTGGTTTGGTGTCTATCTTGACGACAATAATTCTTTGACTATGCTGGTCATACTAGCTTACCCGCTGCCCTATTTTCTCATTCATTATTAAACCAACTCCTGCATTTCCCCTGTTTGATTTTTTGTTGATAATTTGGTTGTTGCCTGACCAAAAATCCTGTTCTTCCTGCCAACGTATTTCACTTATACCAACTACATCTAACTTTAGTCTATCCATCTCCCTTTTCAGGTTCTCTAATCTACCACAACAATTCAAACTTCTAACATTCCACACTCCGACTCGCAGAATGTCGGTATCCATCTTCCTGATGATCGCTCCCTCTCGTGTAGTCCCCACCCGGAGATCTGAATGGGGGGCTAGTTTACCTCCGGAATATTTTACCCGGGAGGAAGCCATCGTCAGTACATCATTCATACAGAGAGAGCTGCATGTCCTCGGGAGTTAGTTACGGCTGTAATTTCCCGTTACTTTCAGCCGTGTAGCAGTATCAACACAGCTAAGCCATGTTGAGTATTATTACAAGGCCACATCAGTCAATCATCCAAACTGCCACCCTTGCAACTTCCGAAAGGCTGCTACCCCCCTTTCAAAATATATATGTCGAATGGGTTTGCTTTATAGTTTATGCTACCAATGGTATTGCGTTCTTGCAACTTATTGATTCTCTAGTTGATTCTATTCCCTTGGCGTCTTCAATCTGGCTGATTTTCAACACTTGATAAACGTTTCAAGTGAAATTCACACGTTTTTATGTTCAAATATTACTTTGTTACGCGTTGTTTCGATGCATAATCGTAGTTGATATCTCCTTTAATCAAACTCTCTTCTTTCTTGATGCTTCTATCTGATTTAATTTGCTCGTTACTTGCGATACATCTGCTCACTGAAAAAATCATCTTCTTATTTTCTACTGTGTTGGATCCATTTTTTTAACAATTCAGCTCCTGTTTTTTCTCTGCCATTATGATTATATATACTTCAATATCGTGTCAATCTTAGCTTCTGTGATCTTCTATGAATTATTCATTCTGTTTAATCTCGATGTGGGTAATCGCGCTTAATCCGACTCGATTGGATTTTCACTTCGGGATTAGTGTAATGGCACACATGTTCGTATTAAATAATGTACAAGCAGAAGGATAATCAAATAGTATATGGAAAGTTAGTCACATGAAAAGGAACACTTAATGGGATAAATACAATGACGGATCAGTGGAGGAAGAGGAAGCAGTAGAAATAGAAGACAAGTACAAACATGAAAACACAAAAGGACAATTACCACATCTTCATACACTGTTGTCTTCAAATAGATTGATTCAAATCAAATCAAAATCTCTTTATTTGCAAATGAGGTGTCTACCTCGGTGGCAAATGGTACACTAAAATACATTATTGTCAAGCACTAAATTTTAAATTAACAAGAGAAGAAGAAAATTTTCCTAGAATACACTATTATACAACTTATGCTAAGAATTTTTTTTTCTATTAAACACACAGCTCATCCTTAATAAATTTATATTGTTTACAAAATTCTACTTATACAGTCGAAACTCCCTTCTGCGGACACTGTCTATTCCGAGGAAAAATGTCCATTATGAGAGATGTCCGCTAAAACAAGTTTGTAAAAATAATCAAACATTTTAACGGCAAAGAACACCCATCTTAAATATAAGCATACATATCTTTATTTTTATTATTCTAAGTCATTTCTGTGTTAGTATTTCACAGAGAGTTATTATAAGTGATTTTACATCATTCACAAACATAACAGCTTCGTGAAGTAATCCTTTATTACTCATGTTTAACAGACAACCGAAATGCTACTGTATTTCTATCTCACTAATTATTGCCTGTACTGTCTTTTCCTTCTCAAGTTGACTACCTGAGCTCGACCTTGTCAGCGACAATCCGAGTTATGAATAGAATGATGCTAGAAGGGAAGAAAATCCCCAGGTAACTTGTGAGTCAACAGTCTCTGGCAGCATTTCTGAGCAATTAGAATTCTCGAAATAGGCCTACACACCACTAGGTAGAACTGCATTCCGATGTACCTTCTCTCCCCTTGCACTCGAAATAGTATAAACACTCAAAAGGGATTTCCTTATGTCTGAAGAATGGTGTTAAAAGAGAGAATGACATGTGGTCCGGTGTAATAAATTGTCCTGCAACGTGTAAAATGTCCGCTTAAGTCATGTGGACGGGACAAATGGCGATGTCCGCTGTCCAGAGTTCGAGGTGTCCGCTTAAATGAGGCCAATTTAACACTTGCCTTATATAAAATAAAATCGGTTCCGAGGAAATGTCCGCTGAATAAGGGTGTCCGTTAGGGCAGGTTCTACTGTAATATCTCCTGTACTTACAAACATAGTCAACTCGTATTCAGTATGTGGAATTACTTCAAATAATACTATACAACTGGTATAAGATTAAAATTTACATTGCATTTATTTACGTATTTATTTTTTACCCACTTTGGAACCTAAGTAGCATAATGACCTGCTGCGTCTTAACCAGAGCTCCTTTTGCCACCACTTTTCAGAGTTCCTGAAGGGCCTTCACAGCTACCGTAGCGGTCCCAGGGCCCTTGAAGTCCCCACTGTACTTCACCCCTACAGGCATTCCCCTACTTCGGCTGTCCAAACTCCATAGACCACGGGATGGAATTAATTTATTCACACACATTTTTGATTTACCAAAACCTGCACTGGTCGAATGCCCTCTAACATTTCATTTATTTTCTCTGTTGCTGTTTATTCTCTTCTTGAATATCTGTACAGAATTTGGAAACGGATCAAACAATACCCCTACTAAACTGTTCCACTCCTTCACGCCCTTTCCAATGAATGAAAATTTACCCCAATCGCTTCTGCTAAAATTCCTTCTAATTTTATACTTGTGGTCAGTTCTGCCGATATAATTATTTTCCAACTGAAGCCTCTCACGGATTTCTCCCCATGCTTCCTTTCCTGTATAGGCTCTATATAATCCTATAAATCTAGTTTCCTCCCTTCTCTTACTTAAAGTTTCCCACCCAAATTCCTCTAACATTTCTATACACTACTTTTTCTCCTGAAGTCCCCTGTTACAAATCTTGCTGCTTTCTTCTGCACACTATCTATTTCTTTTATTAGGTATTCTTGGTGAGGATCTCAAACACAGTTTGCATATTCCAATAATGGACGAACCATACTTCAGTAACTTTTTTCTTTTAATTCTTTGTTGCATCCTTTAAGTAGCCTCATTATGACATGTAACGATCTGTATGCTTTCTCAACAATGTCATCCACATGACCCTTCCAGTGCAAATTACTTTCAAACCTCACACCTAAGTATTTGCACTTGCCATCTTTTGGGATAACTACCTCATCCAAAGTATATTCAAATTCAGTTTTAAAGCTCCTGTTTGTAAATGTTGTAACAATTGATTTGCCTCCATTAACCTTCATATTATTTTCTTCAACCCATTATTGGATACTCTCAAGGTCCCTTTGTAATTCTGAACAATCCTCAATGTTATTTATTTCCCTATGAACAATTATTTAATCTGCATACAATCTTATTTTTGATGTTATATTGTTCCCTAAAAATCATTTGAGTATATTAAGAAAAGTAACGGATCAATTATACTACCCTGTGCAATTCCCTTCCAAACTTTCTCTTCCTATGATACATTGATACATTATTTCCTACTTTGACTTTCTGAACCCTTGAATTTAGAAATGTTCTTATCCAACGTATAACCCTTACGTCCAGTCCTATTCCCTCCAATTTCTTCAATAATATTCATGTTCCACTCTATCAGAGGCTTTGGAAAGATCTGTGGCTATGCAATCTAACTGGCCTCCTGAATTCAACTGATCTGATATGTCCTGCTGAAATCCCACCAGTTGTGCCTCACAAGAAAATTTCTTTCTAAATCCATACTGGATCCTCATGAACCAATTTTTATCATCACATATCCCTCTGATGTACTTTGCTATTAAACTCTCCAGTAGTTTACAGACTATACTGGTCAGGCTGATTGGTCTGTAGTTCTCTGGTTTCCTTTTATCATCCTTTCCTTTATAAATTGGTATTATTACAGATTCCTTCCATTCCTTTGGTATTACACTATTATTTATGACATAGTCAAAGAGAAATTTTAAATAAAGCACTATGTACCACCCCATTGTCTTTAATACCTCCCCAGCAATTTGATCACTTCCTGCTGCTTTTCCTTGCTGAAGCAGTTGGATTTCTCTGAAAATATCTTCATTTGTGAATGAGAAGCTTTTTGTTTCCCTCTGTGTCTCTCCCTCTCTATCTTCTGTTTCAGTTTCCAACTCCTAACAATCATCTACTGAATCTCTTTATTCCCTACTAAATTGGTTTGCTTTCTCAG
Source organism: Anabrus simplex (assembly GCF_040414725.1). NCBI lineage: Eukaryota > Metazoa > Arthropoda > Insecta > Orthoptera > Tettigoniidae > Anabrus > Anabrus simplex. The sequence continues at coordinate 236,096,592 of NC_090265.1, forward strand.
TATCTGTTAAATAGTGTTCACCCCCTTCTACCACCATTGTAGGAATTTGGATTCCTTTTCCTTTTTGATTCCTGATATATGAATACAGCTTTTCCCATTTCCCTTTGTGATCATTACCCTCTTGAAGTATGCCATTCATATAATTCTCTTTTGCTTCCTTTTTCACTCTATTCAGTTTCCTCATTAACTGTTTTCTAGTTTCTCTACTCTCCCTACCCACTTTGATTTCCCTGTTTACTATTCTACATTTTCACCGGGCGAGTTGGCCGTGCGCGTAGAGGCGCGCGGCTGTGAGCTTGCATCCGGGAGATAGTAGGTTCGAATCCCACTATCGGCAGCCTGAAAATGGTTTTCCGTGGTTTCCCATTTTCACACCAGGCAGATGCTGGGGCTGTACCTTAATTAAGGCCACGGCCGCTTCCTTCCAACTCCTAGACCTTTCCTATCCCATCGTCGCCATAAGACCTATCTGTGTCGGTGCAACGTAAAGCCCCTAGCAAAAGAAAACTATTCTACATTTTCTTTTTAATTTTCTTATTTCCCTTGTATAATAAACAGGGTCTGAGGTCATTTTACCCTTCTTAACAGGTACAAATCTCTTCTCTCCTTCCCAAATGATTCCTTTAAATTTAGCCCATAGTGTATCCACATTAATCCCTTCACTTATCCAACAACTGAATTGTGATTTAAGGGTAAGTCCCAAATTCATCAACTTTGGTTTTTCTGTATACTTTCTTGTCTTGTGTGACCCTCTTATTAAGCACTTTGATACGAGTCCTACATCCATTATTACAGCCTTATGGTCACCTATTCCTTTAATTACCTCAGTTTTATCAACAGTTTCCCATGGTTTAACCAAGAATACCGTACATCTACAAGTTATTGAGACGAGTCGGGTCTTGTACTACTTGTGTAAATCCTCCCTCCCAAATTAACTTATTTGCCAGTTTCTGTTCATGGGCTTCACTTGCAGCTCCATTCCATTCAACTTCAGGTAAGTTTAGATCTCCCCCAATTATTACCATATCATTATTATTGTTTTTATTAGTATAATCTATTATTTTCTCAAATATTTCCATGTCTCTTTCCTCTCTTCCAGGCCTATATGTTCCTATAATTCCCACCTCCTTCATATTATCACAAACTAATTTTATCCCTAATATTTCATCCCATTCATCACTAAACCATTCATGTGAACAATGAGTTTCCTTCACCAGAATAAACACCCGCCCTCTCCCATTTTATCTCCTCGTTCTCTACGATAGACTGTATACCCTTCTGGAAATACTTCTCTATTACCCACCCCTTCTCTCAACCACGATTCCACTCCTATCACCACATCAGTCTCATAAGATTCCATCAATGTACCGAATTTTAGTTGTTTATTTACTACACTCTGACAGTTTACCAAGAGCAGTCTCAGACCTCATTCCTTACTTTCCTGAGTTTCATTTTCTAGTTGACTGAGCCAGCTTGAAGTACAGCTGGCTCTTTCTACTAGTTTTCCTGGTCAGTTTATAACTCGAGGGAGTTGCCTTTCCTCATCAATCCCAGTTGGTCTACATTCATTCCTTTCCAGACCCCGACAAGCTTATTTCTGCTTTCCACCATCGGAAGGGTAATCATATTCCATTATACTCTGTATATTTGAACAACAACCAATATCTACTCGAATAACATGCTGCATTGTACCAGGTTCTTGAGCTACATGCATGATGCAAATGCAGAGGAATGAAATGCATTGTCTCAGGTTGTCTTCAAATCATGAACATCATATGCCAACCAATTTGAATATATGTGAAACCGTGAACTTTTCTCCTCGCGATGATATAAATAGAGAGTTATTATTATTATTTCGTATGGCAAAACAAGGATACATTATAAGTACATATAAATGCATATTTCTTAAATAAGTATGTGATTTACAAGTCAGCATTCAAAATTTAATGTCCAGACTTTTAAGCCAGTCCACTGCTTCTGTAGAGGCACTATGTAATTCTTTAATGGATCCATTGAATCTTCTTTTTGGGCAGTCCATAACAACGTGCTGGATGGTCTGAGGCACATTATCACAGTATCAGAATGGGTCTTCAGATTTTCCCCACTTGTGAAGCCAGAATTTACACCTTCCATGGTTTGTTCTGATTCTGTTTAGAGATGTCCATTCCCTTCTCGGTAAGTTGAAACCAGGAGGAGCTCTACAAGGATGGTGGATTAAACCCAGGTGGTCAGGATTTGAAGAGGTCCATTCTTCGTGCCAGATCTCATCAGCATCAAAATGTGTTTCCAGGAGCGTCTCGCCTAACTTCCATGATGGGTTTCTCTTTGGTTTCTGAGGATTGCAGTCCTGATGTAAGGGCAGTTGAGGGTTACTGCGACATTTCTGCCATTCTCTTACTAGAGCCCGTTCTCTTCGTATGTGAGGGGGATGGATGTTGGATAAAACGGGTAACCATTTTAGGGGTGTCGATTTGATGGTGCCTGATATTGTCCTCATGGTATCATTCAGTTGTGTATCAACTTTTGAAGTATATACACTGTTAAGCCACACAGGGCAGCTGTATTCTGCAACTGGATAGATCAAGGCAAGAGCTGATGTTCGTAGTACTGTCGCGTTTGCTCCCCATCCTGTTCCACTGAGCTTGTGTAATATGTTGTTCCTTGTTTTTATCTTGGCTGCAGTGTTAGAGAGGTGTTGCTTATATGAAAGTGTCCGATCCATTGTGATGCCCAGTTACTTTGAATATGGGTTATACTTAAGTTTTTGGCCTTTGAATTCGACTTGAGGTACATAGTTGGCTTTTTTGTTGTCTAGGTGGAAGCAGCTTACTTCAGTTTTGTTCAAGTTAGGTTTGAGTCGCCAAGTACTGAAATATTTGTTCAGGTTATGGAGATCCTTTGTGAGTGTAATTTCTGCTGTTTTGAAGTCACTCATTTGGGCAGCCAGAGCTATGCCATCTGCATATATGAATTTCCTGGAACTAGTTTCTGGAAGCAGTATAGATGCTGAATAGTAGAGGAGCAAGAACTGATCCCTGGGGTAAACCATCGTTTAGTATATAGGGCTTACTCTTATTGCAGTTTGATATTTGGCTAAAAGCTAATTACAGTAATATCTTATGAATTGTGGTTTGCTAAGCTATTAAAGTCTGAAGTAAAGCAAAAGCAAAACCATCTCCGTACAGGCCCTGAAGGCCCTTGGAGGGGTGGAAGGTAAAGGCTTCCACTATCTGTAACCTCGGCATTTGGTGGGTTAGAATGGTTAGTTCTATGCCCGGCCACCTTTGCCCCCGGGATTTAACCTGGTACTCATTTTTTGTGTAGGCTGAGTGAACGTCAGGACCCTATGTACCTCTGGACGTGGAAATCTTGTTGCTTAAATTTTTAGACTTCCTGATGGGGAATCAAACCCACGTCCTTTCGGATGAACCGAGCATGCCTTACCACCTCAGCTAGGTGGCCCCTGAAGTCTTAAGTAAAACTTTTTCTAATTTTGCTATAAGTAACTGTACACATTATTGTATGCTTGCATTTAATCAAAGCTGTGTCTGTTTTATTTTCATCTGATCTTGTTATAAAATTCACTTCATATTAACAGATCTGATTAGAAATATGAAACAAGTTATGTAAATTATCATACATTATTAAACACAACAAACAAACCTTAGAAATTTTATCCAATGGCACTGTCAATTTTTTCCCCTCATCTGGAAAATTGCATTTGAATTTCCCATTGCTGAGAGATAGGTCTCTGTCTTCTTCATCTCTGTTCATCTAGTTGTAAATTCATAATAATGGATTCTAACATCTATTCTTGTCCCATTTCATTTCTAACATCTTTCTCCTATGATCTTTCGGAATATGTTTTACCTAGGCATCCAATTGTTTTTGAGTTATTTCATTGATAATTTTGTTGCTGATTCCATTCTTCAGGCAATTTTTCTGTATTCCAAATGTCAGTGAGAAGTTCATGTAGATGCTGAATAGTCTGTATATTCTCATTCTTCCAGATTTCCGCTACTAGTTGATTTTCTCCTGCTGATTTAAAATTTTTCATTGAATCAATAGCTGCACTTACTTCATCGTAAACCAGTGGTATGACCTTCTCCAAAGGTGTTTTATTTCTCGGAAATAGATCAAATTCAAAATATTTTTCAAGTTCATCACTATTCAGTAATGTTTTGAAGTATTAAGCGAAAATTATTGCATTATCATAATCATTATGAGTCACCTTCGCTTCTTATCTTTCATCAGAAGAGTAGGGGGAGTATAATTTTGTTGGTATTGTTTAAATGTCCTATAATAGTCTCTTGTTTTATTTTGATTGAAAGCTTCATCAATAGATTTTAATATTTCCTTCTGATAATTTCTTTTAACTCTCCTGATTTCTTTAGCCATCAATCGTCTAGCATTGATTAGTTCTTCTCTCAAGCTTTCTGTTTTTTGTTGTTGATCATTCAACCAGGCTTTATGCCGGCATAGTATAGCCTGTCACACTCTTCATTCCACCAAGCATGTTTTTTTTTTTTTTTTAATGGGAGCAACTTCCTCTGCTATGGCTTTTAGTTTGTTAATAGTGGTTCCCAAGCTATCACTTATAAGTGTTGTAGATTTCTCATAGTATGTTCGATTATTAATGACTGAACTGGGATCATATAATCCTTTCCTATGAATGTTGTGCGGTTTATTTTTTCGTTTAGGAGTTAATTTAAATTTAATCCTGGAGATTGATTAATTAATGGTGTGTGGCCTCCGGGGAGGCCTGGTGCAGGTCTATAGGCGACCTGCGCATCTGTGAGGATGGGGCCCTACCTATGGTGAATTATAATGCTGAAGACTACACACACACCCATCCCCCAAGCCATCGGAATTAACCAGTTAAGGTTAAAATCCCCGACCCGGCCGGGAATCGAACCCACAACCCTCTGGACCAAAGGCCAGCACGCCAACCATTTATCCATGGAGCCGGACATCTAGGAGATGTAATGGTCTGAATCAACATCGACACCACGCAGAACCTTAACATTATCAATTTCTATATGAAATTTACGATCCATGGCCACATGATCTATCTGGGATTCACCCATTTTAACATTTGGACTTTTCCAAGTCATTAATTTATGCAGTTTTCTTTTAAACCTTGTTGTTTCTAAAATTAGTCCATGGTTAATACAAAATTCAATTAAACATTTGCCGTTCTTGTTCGTTAATTTATGTGCTGGCCATCGTCTCACCACAAAATGAAATTTTCTCTCACGTCCAATCTTTGCATTGAAATCTCCAAGAAGAATTTTAACATTAGTATCAGTTATATTCGTTACCAATAGGTCAAGTTCATCCAAAAATTGATCTGTTCCCTCCTTGTCAGTTCTGTTCTTTTCATTTGTTGGAGCATGAACATATATCAATGTATAGATCTTGTTTTCCACTTTAATCGTTAATAATGCTACTCTTGATGAAAAATCAATGATGGAATCTAGAATTCTATTGTGTATCAAGAAACCAACTCCAAACTGAGGAACATTTTTATGACTCTTTCACATGGAGGTCCTTTATAGACAGCCCCCTGATTCAATTGGATTCTGAGCAGTATTACGTAATTCTTGAAGAGCTGTGATCACAATTTTATGTTGATTCAAAATATCTATTAAATGTTTCAACTTACCAACCTTCATCAATGAATTGATATTTAATGTTGCCAAATACGAAAATTTCCCTAGCTTATTGAACTTAAATACATTCTTAGTTTGATTAATCTGCACGATTGATCATTATGCCTCTGGGCGCTCCGACTCTCCAATCCTCTTTCTGACACCCCATCGTATCCAAATGGTGTCTTCGTTTGTAAGATTATATAGCTGTCCAAACCGGTGGATTCTTTCAATAGAATACTTCCCATATTAGGTTGATTGTCTGATCAATGATCAAGAGTGTGAACATGGTCAGGGTTTGCAATTCCAGATGTGATTTGGAAAGATGATAATGAAATATGATATGATGAAAAATGAGATTGTAAAGTGTGTTTGCCTTAAGATATTCTCTGGCTGTTATGTTACGGCATTGAGCCAACCCTCCTCCTTTTCCTAGGCTTGAGACTGGCAATAGCAACTACTGAGCTACTCAATCCACCCAGTAGGTGTTGTAGGTGGAGTTAATTCTCACCTGTCATAAAATTTAAAGACACTACTACAAACAACAACTTTATCGAAATCCTGTGTTTGCTTGTTTTTTGGAAAATTGATGTATCTCCTGGGTGTCAAGGACATTGGAGTACCTGGTAAGTTCAACTAGTTCGAACCCTATTGTTGGCATCCCTGAAGATGGTCTTCTGTGGTTTCCCATTTTCACACTAGTCAAATGCTGGGGTTACCTTAATGAAGGCCACAACCACTTCTATCCCTTTCCTATCCCATCATTGCCATAAGACCTATCTGTGTTGGTGCAATGTAAAGCAAATTGTAAAAAAAAAAAAATATATATTCTTGGACTCCGACATACATATGACATTGTAAATTTATTTACACAACATTCTTTAACTATGAGAATTTGACTCCTGGAAAAATGTTTCCAGACAGATTATGTAACATCACTTTACCTCTTTCACCAGTGTTATCAGTATTTGTGCTATTTAGTGAAATGTTTATGATACAAATAGAAAACACTAGAACATTAAAACACATAAAACTTTAAAGAAAATTATATTATTTCTGCTAACAGCAATATTGCAGACCCTCCAAACATGGATTAAGAAATAGACCAAACTGATGGCCTAGTAATCCATTTCGGTACTGTAAACACAGAATTCTGGTAATTTCGAAGGATATACGGATGGGCAGAGGTGTTTGAAAATGGTGTTATTTTTACCTAAATTTGTTGAGACACAATTCAAAATGTAGTGTTTTGGTGTTTTTATATTATGAACAACTTGCAACGATAATGTGGCCATTGCAGCGCAAGTTTTTGTTACAATACTTCACATTATTCAAAAGAGATCATTGCAAGTGTTTCCATTAGCTGCTGTAATTCTTTGTCTGTGTACCACTGAACTGTACTATGAGAATGATCACTCAAGACTCCATATTTGTATATGAGATCCACAAATCCTTCAGAGCAGCTGTGCTTTATGTGCTATTTTCAATTCAGTGATCACTTTCACCACATGCACTGATTTGCAGTCTTTTCAAGTTAGCGCCTCCTTTATTGTTGCCTGGAAAGTAGTCTGGCTTAGGAAGTGCTGTGATTCCACCTTCTGAATAAAAGGAATATAATTTTGGTTATTCTTTTAACTCTGGTGCACTGCTGTTTCTCATTATATTGGAGGGATCAAATAATGAGCCAATAGCATAAACTAGTTTTCTTTCTGAAACTGTGGTCTTCAAATTCTTCACCAATGCTGAACGAGCTGTGTATGAAAATTTGGCCTTTGTTGACAGTTTCAATGTTAATGGGAGCTTTCTGAGCTCATTTAATATGATCTGATTAAAAATCCCATCAGTAAGAAGTTGTAACTGCTAAGTCTGCCAATTTTCCATAAGCAAGTGAATTGTTGGATAGTTGGATCCTTCCAAGAAGTTAATAAGAGGAAGACATCTTACAGAAATGAACATTGCAATTTCATTACATCGTTATCTTGTTGGGTGATGCTCTGGAAGAATTTGACTCCAGCATTATTGTCATATTGGGCCTGGAAGAATTCCACAAGATCATTAATAGGCAAGGACAAATAAATAACTGATTGGAATCAAGGGTTACATGTAGTATGTTCTGCTATAGAAAACAAAGCCACTTTGTCATCATTTTGGCCTTCGTACTTATCTTTGTGGAAAGTTTTTCTTTCCCTTGTATAGAGAACAGCACTTTCACTGCAGCAGTGTTTACCTCTTCCATGTAATTCTCAAATATGTTTCCAGAAAAGTTAACTTTATGAGCAAAAGCACCTGTAGCATTTTGTCATAGTGTGCCAAATCTGTAATAACTGCAAGTACATTTTCTTTATCAATATTATACAACTTTATGGTATGTAAAGTTGCATTAGCACAGTCTGAACTTTTGGCCATATCCAGAAAGACAGATGCAGCCAAGTATGTATTTTGTTCCATGGATGATTCCAGGAGACAGAACTAAATATTGAAGACACATCTTCTATTTGTATCTGTCATCTCCTCTCATAGATGAGCCACGTATTTGTTTTGAATTTGTTCTTTTCTTATTCCTTGTCCCCAAGCAGTGGAATATAATGTTGATGGATTCTAATTATCATTTAGACTTTCACGGCCTGTGTAACTATTCATGATATATATTTTAGGTTTATACCTTGTAATGAACCGTATAAACTCAACGCATTTTAAAAGGAACCTTGCCTTTCTTCATCAAGAGACAACAGAGAAATGAAACATGACACATCAAGGGTTGCTAGGAGGAAGCAACAAGGAACTTATAATGGTGCCCTAAGATGTAGAAGGGACACCATTTCAGACATAAATATGTACTATACTGTGGCTACACAGAGAATGTCATAATTACTAGCAATTGTGGCATTGTAGGACTACAATGAACTTGAATGTATACCTAGGTACTATACTGTAGTTGCATAGAGAATGATGTGTTGATGCTAGCTTGTGCATCATTCCAAGCACACGCTGTTACATTTTAATTTTACCGGAATTTAATTTTGTCAAATGTTAAAAACATTTAAAAGTAGTTTATTTAATTGAAATTAAACAAAACAATTTGAATTCCATAAAAATAGACCAGGAAAATATGTTATTTGTTGAATATTTTAAAAAATCTGTGTTATAAAAATTTGTTTTATTTCACAATTGAATTCGCACATATTTTGACCCATTATACATAGATAATAAATGAAAATGTCAATTGCTGCATTGTGACCACTTTTACATTTATTATGGGTTGTGAAAAACAAGCACTTCTAATGATGTTTAACACTTGCTATTTATAGAGCTCACCTTGCTGACTGGAGAGACATAACATATCGTTGTTGCCGGGACAAAACTTCCTATGTAATAATATTTTTGGAGATATACTGACCCGTAGCACATATATTATGAAGAGTGAGACCATATTCACACAACATTGCACCTTAGATGGCAGAAGGCAGAACCTTACCGGTCAAAGTTCTAAGTTAAAATATTTCACATAGGAGGTTTTGTCCCGGCAGCGACGATATGTGTCTTCTGAACTTTTGATCTTCATGTCTACTTCATCATCATCATCATTATCATTTCCCTTTATCCAGCTGTGGCTGGGTAGGGGCAAATATGGTTCCTCTCCACTTTCTTCGGTCTTTCCACCACTCCTCCAACACTGTGTCCCAGTCCAGGTTTCTTTCTACAGTACTGCGTTAGATTGTGTCCTTCCATCTCAATCGTGGTCATCCAATGCCTCTCCTTCCTTGCATTTGCATTTCCATCACCTTTCTTGGCATTCTTTCGTCACTCATTCGCTTTATGTGTCCAAACCATCTTAATCGGCTCTTCTCTATCATTCATTTTTTTCCACTCCAATTTCTTCACGGATTTTCTCATTCCTTATTTTGTCTCTTCTACTCTTTTGTATCATACTCCTCAAGAACTTCATTTCGGCTGCCTGTATTCCACTTTCATTCTTCTTTGTCATTGTCCAAGTTTCTGCTCCATAAGTTGTTATGGGTACGTAATACATCTTGTACATAGTTTCCTTTCCTTCCATTGGCACATCTTTGTCCCGTAACTTGCTTCTTACCCTATTATACAAACAACTTTCCACTTGAATCCTCTTACTAATTTCAGCATCCAGTCGAGCATTCTCCATTAATTCACTCCCCACGTATTTGAACGTTTCCACTACTTCCAGGGGCTTGTCTGCAAGTCTAATCTGACCTTTCACTTCTTTCTTCCCTCTAGTCATAACAAGAGTTTTACTATTTTCTTCACTTATTTTCAATCCACATTCTTCGATCTTCCTATTCAACACATCCAACTGCTCTTGAACCTTCCTGTCTCCTCCCCAAATCACAATATTATGTCTAGTTATCACTTAATATTAATCAGTTTGTAAGTCAGGAAATACCGAACATAAAAATTCAGGGATTTCACCAATCTCTTCATTCAACTGTTTCCTAGAATTGTAGCTACCCATTCTTATTGTATCATTAATCTGTGTGTTCACAGATGATATTCACAGCTGAAACAGACACCCTTTTCCTTTCTATAAAGTAACACAGCAAATTTCCAATTCATGAATGTTGGGAGGAGTAACTCAAGGACCAGACTCTCTTAAGTTTTGATGTGCTAAGAATACTGAAGTTTTAGTACAGGTCTTTTTGCTAGTTGCTTTGCGTCGCACCGACACAGATAGGTCTTATGGCGACGATGGGACAGGAAAGGCCTAGGAATGGGAAGGAAGCGGCCGTGGCCTTAATTAAGGTACAGCCCCAGCATTTGCTTGGTGTGAAAATGGGAAACAACGTAAAACCATCTTCAGGGCTGCCAACAGTGGGGTTCGAACCCACTATCTCCCGGATGCGAGTTCACACCTGTGCGTTTCTAACCACATGGCCAACTCGCCCGGTAGTACAGGTCTGGCTGGTCTCTGTTCTGTAATGACTCTTTATGTACTGAAGTGTTAACTACAGTAAAACCTAGTTAACATGAGCTCAAGGGTCCAGAAATTTTAAAAAAATTTGTGGTAAAAAAGTTAATATTTCTCTGTTCTGGATAAGATTCAAATCACTAGTGTTTCATACTCACTGTGAGCAGTAATTTTTTTACAGAAACAGCGAGCTTTCACTCTTTCATGTAGTATCAGTAACAATTGTTAGTGCACGATATGAAAACTCGCTGCTGAAAATCACATTCATTGAAAACTGTATTTAGACTGTCATTTGCAGTTGTCCTAATTGCACTAGCTCATTATTTAGAACCACACTCCTGAGATATGATTGTGTTTGAGGCCCATTGAGCTTTATTGCAGTATCTGTTAATCAGTGGGAATAACGTTACTGAGTGCGCGCAAAGATTTCTTCGTAGGCAGTGGAGACATGACTGTTGAAGTGGGTGTTACATTGCTGCCTGATTTTCCTTGGCATGCTTGTTTTCCAAGGAATGTTTGCAAATTTTAACCTATAATAAATAAGATGATAACAAAACAGAATTTGTCTTAAACGATCCCAGATAGCTCAAGCTACAAAATATAGTTTGTGATTCGGGCAAACTGCAATTTGTGTAAACTGATAAGACTTCCCATAAATAATAATGGACCGAGCTCAATAGCTGCAGTCGCTTAAGTGCGGCCAGTATCCAGCATTCGGGAGATAGTGGGTTCAAACCCCACTGCCGGCAGCCCTGAAGATGGTTTTCCGTGGTTTTCCATTTTCACACCAGGCAAATGCTGGGGCTGTACCTTAATTAAGGCCACGGCTGCTTCCTTCCCACTCCTAGCCCTATCCTGCCCCATCGTCACCATAAGACCTATCTATGTCGGTGCGACGTAAAGCACTTGTAAAAAAAAAATAGTAGTAATAATAATAATGGATCCTTGCTAGGACCAAATCCTTCTTTCGTGTTAACCTAGTATTCATCTTAAGTGAGTTCATGGTAATGAGGTTCAACTCTAGTAAAAACTACTGTTTTTTTTTTCTTTCTTTTTTTTCTTTTCTTTTTTTCCACCAGAATCATAGATAAAGTTACCCATTTGAATTTCTTTCAGGACGTCAATTCTACAAATGTAAGGAGTCAAAATGTAACTTTTTCTTGTGGGCTACTGATGGTAACAGTGATGCAAATGATGGGTCACATAATCAGCAGAATAAAACTCCTCTAGCTCCTACTTTCACTGTTCAACCTAGTAATTGGCAACAGCCCCAGGAGTCACCTGCTTGGAGATATAATGGTATGTTTTGTTCATATCGCCAATACTCTAATTTGAATGTATATAAAATGTTGATTTATGTATTATAACAAGTTTAACAAGTCATTTTTCCTGTACCATGAGGTTTAGTTCTTCTAACCCTTGTATGTTTACTTACCAAAAACTGCATAGATTGTATGGAACATAACTGGCCTTTTTATCCTTAGAACTTGAGAGTTGCCTCAAACTGTAAATACTATACTACTGCTGCTGCTCCTACCACCACCATTACTGCAGCTGTAATGGATAATGTGGGCACTCCTGACTGTCACTCAGAGCCGGCTCTTCTTTTCCAAAGAGAATATTTATAGGATATTACATTTATAAGCTGTTCCTTCACTAATGGCAGTAGTACCACAAAATATAAATTTCATGTTTCTGTATTGACAGCTAAACTAATATTCTTTAAATCACTATAACAATGATTTATTGTTGAACAGTATCCTTATTCAATACCTTATGGTTAATGTGAATTTTAAAAACTTAAATTCCACATTCGTCACTTCTATACATATTTCGATCCTAATTGGATCATCTTCAGTAGATTGCTAAATTTGACATTACTTATTGTATTTTAACACATTTAAAACTGAAGTAAAAATTATGTTATGAATGTGACAATGTTCTTATTAAGAAAAAGTTTATGCTCTTACAAGGTTGTGGTTTAAAATCTTCAGGATGCACTGTTATCCACTTGTTGTGATGTCCTCTTGATGTCATCGTTAGTTGAAAGTCTACTAACTGGACTAGGCGGTATCTGATTAATAACTGATATCATGTGATATGGTTTGCTGCGAATAAGGATTATCATAATTGCATATGTCTCTCTGGTATGATTACCTGTACTTGGAAAGTTAAAGAATTTGAATCCTTTTTGGCAGCAAACCATATCACGTAATATCAGTTATTAATCAGATACCGCCTAGTCCAGTTAGTAGACTTTCAACTTAATGACATCACGACAAGTGGATAACAGTGCACCCTGAAGATTTTAAAACCACGACCTTATAAGAGCATAAACGTTTCCTTAATAAGAACATATTAACATTCATAACATCATTCTTATTTCAGTTTTAAATGTTTTTAACTACAATATGTAATGTCAATGTTAGCAATCTACTGAAGATGATCCAATTAATATTGAAACATGTATAGATGTGACGAATGTGAAATTTACTTTTTTGTTTTAATTCACACTACCATAAGGTATTGAAGAAGGAGGATACTGTTCAACAATAAATCATTGTTGTAGTGATTTCAAGAATATTAATGACAGTAATACCATCTCTTAAATCTTTGCTATCATTCTTACTATTCCAGATAACAACAGTGGAGGAAGTGAAGTTATGTGTGACTGTGGGGCTCCAGCTAGAAGGTAACTAACTAACTTCACTTATGAGAAACTAGCTGTAATCTGATGGAATGTCCAGCTTTTGAAATTACGTTCTTTGTACAGATTAACAGTGCAGAAAGAAGGGCCAAATAAAGGACGACAGTTCTATGGCTGTTCCAAACCACCTAATGAAAGATGCCGTTTCTTCAAATGGGCTGATGATGCAGATCAAGGGAACAATGGAGACAGCTGGGGAGGAGGTGGTGGAGGAGGAGGAGGAAGAGGTGGAGATGGGAGGGGTGGTGGTAAGTATATAGTTGCTAGTGAATATACGAGGGCTGTAGTTGCATAATTACTGTTTACAATGTAAAATAGGAAAGTAATTAGCTAGAAGGAGTGGTAAATTTTCAAAACTAAACTGAGGATTTAAGCTATTAGACAATACACTGCATTTACTGTAGAGCAATCATGGTTATCAGCAGCAGCAACCTTATGCTGATGCAATTGGGTGTAGACAAATATGACTGTCTCCATTTCACTCATCTCTGTACCTCTCCTATCCATTACTATGTCTCAGTTCAGATCCCAATGCTCGTTTCATTTATTAATCCATCTAGATTGTTTTGGCATTCTTTCTTATAATATGTCCAAACAAGGTTAGCTCATTTTTCTCCACATTATGTCTCAACTTTTCCATCTGTTATTCTTTCTATATGTCTTAATTTCTTAATTTTTGCTCCTGCATTATTCATCCAACCTTGCTGCTTACTAGTTTTTTGTTTTGTTTTTTAAAATAGTAGGTATGTAAATGTGATTTGTACATCGTTTCTTGAGCCTTCATTACTATACCTTTGTTTCAGTAGATTCATGCTGTATAATACATAACACTCCAAAATCGTATCCCCTTGATGTTTCCCATATCTAATCTTGAATTCTCCTCTTAATTCACTTTGTAGGCATTTGAGATTTCCACAACTTCAATATTTTTGTTCACAGTTTACTGTTCCCTCTCCTCTAGTCACCACAATTGTCTTGCTTTTCTCCATATTGAATCTCTTTCCCCATTTTTCAGTATTTTAATTTTTTGTGTATTCTACATCATTTTTTACTTTTTTAACTCAAGTTCTTCAGTCTGCCAAAACTAATTTGTAATAAATAAATTTACAAGCTACCTGGAAAGGAAAACATATGATAAACAGAATTATACATGAAAAAAAAAAAAACTTAAAATAGAACGTTTTGATCATCATGATGATGAGGATAATGTATGGAAAAATATCATGAAAATGATCATACAGACAATATTTTTGTTTCATAAAAGAAACTTTACAAACAGAGAAGTATGGTATGACAAGGTAGCTCAATGGTTAGAACAAATCTCAAGAAGGAAAGTAGTCTTAATCGTGCGTGTCATTTTAGCTCTTTATTGGAGACTTGCTATTGCCTATCGTTTTGCTCATATAGATTCAGGAATTGTTTATAAATAGCATCACTGACATACTACTCTGTGTTGATCTGTTCACTTATGTAAGTTGGCATACTTGAATTAAAATTCCCTTCTGAAGACTTAAGCATCTCATCGAAGCAGCTTGTCTGGTTTGCTGACTGTTAAATTAACCTTCCCTTTTCAACTAGCTTTCAGTTTGGCACGCAGTCCTAGCTTTCTTGGTCTTAGCTGTCATACAGGTTGACGTATTCACAAAGACGCACACAAAATGCTGTCAGTTGTGTACCCTGTTTTATTCACAGATTATATTTACATCGACATACATGCACCAATAAGCTGCCATCATAACAAACACTACACGAAGAATCAGAAGAAGACTGCAACAGGTGCATGTCAACTACTAACCCAACAAAACCAATTCACATACTTGACTTCAAACACTTGCTTAACATGACTTCCACACAAGTCTCATTAAAACAACTCAACTCTCACTCACAAGACTGCCTCTTTATATATGTTGCCTGGCCAGGCTTCTAGAGGAATATGACATAACATATTTTTACAAGTCATTAATCTCATTTTTGGTCCGTATTGACAATAGTGAATACATACAATTTACAAAATATACATTTAATGTTAACCTAGTTCTAGTTCTAGGTTAACATTAAATGTATATTTTGTAAATTGTATGTTTGTAGTATTATTATTATTATTATTATTAATTATTATTATTATTATTATTATTCATTATTATTATTATTATTATTATTAATATTATTATTAGTAGGTTAACATTAAACGTATATTTTGTAAATTGTATGTATAACATATTTTCTCGTAAATTCAAGTCTCCAATAGCCTAGTTACAATGTAAAGAATTTTGTATAACTATTTTGTGCCAGAGATACGTTATTCTGGATATTACAGTGTGTTGCACAATGTTACATTGGATTATACATCATATGTATAGGTAATAATAAATTGTATACTATTAATTACATGTTCTTACATTAAACTCATATTAATAAATACGGCAGATGTTTCATGGCATAACTTAAAAATAATACAATCGTCCGTACATAACTATGTAAATAATAATAATAATAATATAAATGGATGTAAACACTTCATAGCTATACGTCACAAGTCATAATAATGATGATAATATTTACATTATTTACCCATGGTTAAAGAATATTGTTTCCAAGTTATATTAGTCTATTACACTTGCGTCACGATCAGGTTTGACCTTGCCCTAAGCAGGGTGGTGGTGGTGGTGATTATTGTTTTAAGAGGAAGTACAACTAGGCAATCATCCTATGCAGGGCCATGGTGACAAAAGAGTTAATAAAATAGCCTTATGTTGATGAAAGCTAATCTGGAAAGAGGCCTAAGAAAACTGGAAAGTTTCACAAGTGTGTTGCATACAAAGCAGGAAGGCTACCAGATGCCCAGACTGTTAATAGATCATTCAATTACAAGAGTACACCAGTAACTAACAGAACACATAGCTTGAAAAAAAAAAAATTCAGTAGACACCAATCATTCCATGGGTACACTGCTTACAACAGAGAATAATTTTCAGAAAGCCATATTTTCCTATGACAAACAATTAACGTAACCACTATATTGTTAACAATAGTACGAAGGCGTGCTTGCAGAATGATCTTTATCAAACTGGATTTGTGTGCCTTTGAACAGAGTCAACCGCTCTGTCAAATGAATACACCTGCACCAGTCTGCTCATTCACTGTTGGATAATTTATTTCCTGTTTAACCCTCTTGGAGCCAAGAGCCGATCTAGTCGGCCGCTCCCCATCAGCTGGAAGAGGCCAGAGCTCCGCCTCCACTCTACTACTGTAAAGTGCCAGGCCGTTTTCAGTGGAAATACACGTATTTTAAAATTCGCGTATATCTACCGGTGTATAGCAAATACCGGCATGAAATTTTCTACATATCGACTACGTAGAATAAGAAACTGGTTTGGAGAGATATAACGGGTCAAAGACCTTTTATTGTTGATTTATAGTTGTCGATAACGTTTATTTTGAGGAAGAGAAAAATATTTTCGCACTTTCTCTCTCAGTATCTACTTTGAAAAAATAATTTACGATACAAAAGAATATACGTAATTATGTATAATGTATTTCTAAATACAATTATAAAGAATAAATAATTTGAACGAGAAAAATAAAAACGTAAAAAATAAAAATTCAAACATATGTCACTAGTAAAAACAAGACAATTTTACTCACCGATAAAATTCGCGTGATACTGACAACAAATTTTCTATGTGCGGACAAGACAGTATTGAAATAATTCTGAATTATTAAATAAGTAAAAAGTAATAGTTGATATTATATTTTTTGTTTTCAGAAAAAAATAGTTTCTCGTTTTCGGTTGTAGTATATATTAGAAAAATCATTTTACAATACAACAGAATTTACGAAATTAAGAAATGTATGGCACTAAATCCCTGATTTGCTTTGACCTGCTAAGCGACCGCTGCTCAGTTCGGTACCTGCAGTTTACGAGGTGAATCATGGTCAGTGAGACAGATCCTCTCAGTAATTATTCTTGGTTTTCCAGACCGGGGTCCTCTCACCCTCAGATATCTCCTCAATTGCAATCACTTAGGGTCACTTAGATTGAGTGAACCTCGAACCAACCTTCAGGACTAGGCGAAAATTCTTGACCTGGGCGGGAATCGAACCCATGACCTCCGGGTGAAAGGCAGGCACGCTACATTGGCCCGTGGAGACCGGCATTTAGGTAATGATAGAGGGCTATATGTGACTATAAGGTTTAGCAGAGAGTGAGTGAAAAGTAAATTGAAGTGTGATATGGGCGGAAAATCAGACGGTAGGGCATGTTTAGGTCCAAGAACTTCCTTGAAGGAGACAGGAGGTTGAGGAATGTGGTCGGGTTCATTGGGACAAATTTCCACAAAATGTTCTCCAGAGACATCATCATCATCATATTCGTTATCACTAGTTTCATCTACCACCATATTCAGAGTAGCTTTAGTGCAGTTAGACACAATTAAACGTCTCTTCTTTAGCTGCGGTGATTCCGCGGACGTGTCTGGTATAATTTCATCGCTACTCTCTGAACTAAATTCCCTATCGCTATCCGATAAATCATCAGCGTTAACTTCGCACTGTTCTAAATACTGCATTAATTTATTGTCATCAATACCTGCTGAAAAATTATCACGTGAATAACATGCCATTTTCCTGTCACACATCCACTCACTGCAAGGAGCAATCTCTTACTGACCGGTTAGCGGTATTTGTAAACACAGGAAACGACTCTTGTGAAAGGTATAACACCCTCTTAGAACTGCCAAAGCAAGGCCAGGCACACAATAACGTGTAGCCCCTTTACTACAGGTTGTAACAAAAGTATGCACCCCACTATAGGTTGCCTCAAAATTACGTATATCACAGAATTTTAAGCCGGCCGATGTAATCGGCTCTGGCAACTTCCGACTGGATTGTTAACGGCCGACCAGATCGGCTCTGGCAATTTAAAGGGCGGAGCTCGCACTACCGCCTGGCACCAAGAGAGTTAAGGAGGCAATATCTCAAAAAGTATTAATTTGAAATACATCCCGTAAAATGCCTTTTCACTGTCATTAAATTTACTCACCTATGGGGTTGGTAATTTTCGTGAACTGTCTCAGGAATAATCTGCAAATATTTCATTGTTCCAAAAACAGTAAATTTGTTATATTCGAAGCCATCTCTCTTCAGTTTTGACAGAGTTAATTATAACTGTCAGGTTCTTCAGTCTGTCATTTTGAATAAATAAATTTATAAACTACCTGAAAAAAGAAAACATATGAAAACAGAGTTATACCTGAAAAAGAAATAATGTAATTATAAAAGAATGGCATGTTTCATTCTAGCATTCTATGCCAGAATGGAGAGAAGTGAAGACTTCATTAAGATAAGTTAAAAATTTGAAGTTTTAAGGATTTAAAAGAATTTAAACATAAATGTTTATACGTTTGTAAATATGTTTGAGTGTGATTTGATAGAATGATTTCTTTCAAGAATGAAACATGTTATTGTATTTTCATTAAGTTCCTTTTTCAGGTATAATTTTGTTACCATATGTTTTCTTTTTCAGGTAGTTTATAAGTGTAATTATTCAAAGTTTCAGCTGAGTGAATTACTTAACAGTTATGAAAACAGTGAAGATGAAAATCATACAAACACTATTGTGAGCTTTCGACTGGAGATAGACATATGCTTCTGGTTTCTTTTTATAGATCTGCGTAATATCTTAAAACCATTTCCTTACTTTTCTTGCTCTATCTGAAACTGTTAGAAAATGGTTAAACTTCCAAGGCCCCCCTGTGGGTGGGGAACGCAGATGAATTCACCCATGGTATCCCCTGCCTGTCATAAGAGGTGACTAAAAGGGGCGACCAAAGGATGATCCAATTAGAACCATGAGACTACTTGTAATTAGTACCATCACGCAGGGAACACAGTGGGTTGCATTTACTTGTGCGTACTACCACTATGTTAGGTACGCAATAGGTTTGTGATTAGTAGCAACAGCATATGAATCAGGATGTGGGGACTACAGTACCTGTGATTCGTACTCGTATATGAGCGACACCATGGTTCTGCCTTACCTATGCTCAGTTCCCACTATGTGAGGAATTTCACAGGATAGTACGAGTCCCTGTAGTTAGTCCACTCACTTGAGGAACGCCATAGGTTTGCGTTGTCTGTAAATAGTCCCGCAATGTGCGAAACACCATAGGTCTGGGTGTTACATGTGCGCATTACACTACCTGTGAATAGTACCATAATGTGTGGAATACCGTGAGTCTCCGCTACTTTTGTTTAGTACCGCAACATTACTTTCCTAGCAATAAATACCATTAAGAGGGGCCGATGACCTGGATTTTGGACCCGATTCGACTATATGCATAATCGATTCAGCATCGTGCTATAGAAGCAGTCCCTTGGTCAGTAATGCTATTGTTTTGTGCCAGCTTCTGTGCATGTGAGGCACTGTGGGTTGGATCCACTGATCGTTTTAAATTCATATCTATCCATCCATTCATTCTTCGTCCTCATGCTTTGAATTCTGGTTAGTGGAGGATTTTGGACTTTTAAGTTGTCACTTCATTTCGTCTCATTTCGTACCATTAGGGGCCGATGACCTCGATGTTAGGCCCCTTTAAACAACAAACATCATCATAATCATCATCAACATCATCATCATCATCATCATCAAACTTCCAAGGATCACAGTCAGACTTTTTTTTTTTTGCTGACTTGCTCTACATTTGCTTTTACTGCTTCATTTCAGTTAGCTCTGGAGTACAGTTTACAGCCTATTATTTAAGTTAAGAATACATCTAAATGTATACATCTACCAAATTTCACTGAAATATCTCCAGCCATTTCCAATTTTTGGTGGAACAATCTCACAGGCAAATTCCACTCCTACTCATAGCTACACAGATTGATCCACCAGCCCTTCGAAATTCATGAAGATATGCAATCAATCTATTGTAACACTGCTAGTCCTTAAGGATAATACTGCTCAGTTTGCTACCTACAGATCAACTAAGGTTAAGTTATGAGTAGGTTCCCACCTTCCAATACTTATCAATTTCTATATAATAGGTTTATTAATTACATAATATAAACCATATAATCTCTAGTACATGTTTCGTTCCGATTATGGAACATCTTCAGCTAAAAATTGACAAAATGGCAAGACAATTAAAATACATTGATGTTATGATGATACAAAAGCTAAAAGATATGATAAAATGGCATGAATATTAAAACATGTAATTATGATGATGAAATAAAGTTCATTCATGTTGGTTAAAAATTCAACAAGTCAGTGTTCAAATGACAAATTAGGCTTTGACCTTCCCAGGGGCACAGTTGCACGCAGATGTCTTTCCACACTCCGAAATGTTATGCCTGTCAGGTGTCGTCCATTCAGATATCGTTCTTGATACAGGCATTGTGCCTGGAATGCATTCTGTCTAGCTTCGTCATAGATGAGTAACATATCCACACATTTGTCAATGGAATACACTACGAAGGAGTGAATAAGCTTTGTGTTGTGTTGTGTTGTGTTGTGTTGTGACCTACCCTGAAGGAGGGGAGTTCACGGAGCTACATTCCTACCTGCTGCTGTGTGTTGTTATGGTTCTAATGGGCACACTTAGAACATGTACGACATACCTAACTGGAATGTTGGCTGCTTGTGTCCTGGCCGCAAGACCATCACCTCCTCACCCTCATTATGTAAATAGTTGGTTAATATAAACAATTGATCAAGGATAATTAAATTCAAGATCATTTAGTATGTTCACATATTTATGAAATGTTTTACCAGCTATAAACTCAACTGTATTCATAAAACTTTGCTTGTCTGTAATATATTTTCAGGGTTTGGTCATAAAGGAACAAAGCGCCCTGCTCCTTATACTGCTGGCGGTCCAAAGAAAGCAAGAAAGTGCTCTAATTGTCATCAAGAAGGTAAAGTTGATTTTCAGAATTCCTGCTAATGTCAGGGTCTCCTAGTTGAGTCTGACTCTCGTGTGTCAGACTCCTTTTGTCTTTTTATATGACTTTCCATGGTCAGCTTTTGTTCTCTTCTGTCCTCAATGCTATTAGATTTGTGACCTTAGAGGGATGTTCATTTTCATGCCCTTCATTGACACCTTTCTCTTGTCAGTACCTCCATTCTTCTCGGGATAGGACTTCTTCGTCTTTTTCTTAGGATGAGTGCTTTCAAAATTTCAACATTTAACGGCAGTTTTTATTTCTATTTGCACATTGTAATGATAACAAATCTATCGACATGATACTGTATAGGCTTTTGGGCTTATGCCGTGTCAAGCAAATAAGGTGAAATTCTTTACGTTTCGCAGAGAACTATGCTCTGAGTCATCAGAAGAAATCTCGACTGTCCACGAGAAAGGCTTCTTAAACAATGACTCTTTAAATTTAGATGTTATAATAGAAGTGAACTCCCCTCCTTCAGGGAAGGTCACAACACAAAGCTTATTCACTCCTTCGCAGTGTATTCCATTGACAAATGTGTCACACACTATTCACTGTGTGACAAATGTGTGGATATGTTACTCATCTATGGAGAAGCTAGACAGAATGCATTCCAGGCACAACAGGAGAAGTTTAAGGAACAGAAATTGTTATCACTGGGATACCATGTAAGAGCGATACTGACTGGAAGGTGATTTGGGATTTAAATGGGAATAATAGAGAGTTATCCAGGAATTAGTTTAAGACATGCTACAATGGTACAATTTCCACTTCTATTATAACGTCTAAATTTAAAGAGTTATTGTTTAAGAAGCCTTTCTCGTGGACAGTCAAGATTTTTTCTGATGATGCAGAGCACAGTTCTCTGTGAAACGTACAGAATTTCACCTTATTTTCTTGACACAGCATAAGCCCAAAAGCCTATACAGTATCATGTCTATAAGTACGGGCCGTAAAAGCATCAATGGCAACAATAACAAATCTGTCTATATTTATGTATTTAGTATAAGTACATGTCTATAGTTTCAGTTAGACTGCTGTTTGTAATTAGAACACATGTAAGTAGAATGTTTACCAGTTATACCTCACTTTACTGTCATGAAATCTGTTTGTAGAATATGGTATTTCAGTACAGTAAACCCTCACTAATTTAAAATTCGCAATAATTCGGACTGGTTTTCATCACAAAGTAACTTGACTTGACTTACATATTTCCTGTGGCTCCTTCAGGAGCATAGGGCTTCAATGAATTTTCGCCAGCGGACTCTGCTGCAGGCCCTCCGACGTAGTTCTCCCCAGGTTTTTCTTGCCTCACTTGCCTCTTCCAATACGGATCTCTTCCAGGTCTGCCGTGGTCGACCCCGCTTTTGCTGTCCCTGCGGATTCTATTCCAGGACTTGCTTCTCAGTGGCTCCATCCTGCTTTCTCACCGTGCGTCCTATCCACCTCCACTTCTGCTGTTTGATCTGATTTTCAATGGGTGTTTCCCCAGTCACTTCCCATAGATCTTCGTTACTAATCGTGTCCAGCCAATGAATGTTTAGGATCCTGCGCAAACACCGGTTTACAAAGGTTTGCAGCATCTTAGTAATTCCTTTAGTGACTTTCCAGGTCTCACATGCATAGAGGAGGACTGATTTGACGTTACTGTTGAATATCCTCAATTTAGTTTGTTGAGATATGGCACGGTTTTTCCACAGTGGATAGAGCTGCTCAAATGCCACATTAGCCTTCCTTATGCGTGACTTAACATCCTCTGTAGCCCTGCCTTGTTTATCTACCATACTTCCCAGGTAGCAAAATTAATCTACATTTTCAGTTTCCTGTCCAACTAGACAAAATCGTTCTTGGGTATTTGAGAACAGCCTCATGTCTTTGGTCTTACTGGAATTAATCTTGAGTCCTGTTTTCATGCCTCAGTTTCTAGTTCTTTGAGTTTCTCTTTCATATGCTGAAAGGTGTGTGTCAGCAAGCAAATATCGTCTGCGTAGTCCAGATCTTCCAGTCTCTCTAGCAGCCCCCACTGTAAACCCCTTCTTTTCTGCGTACACTTCCTCATTATATCATCTATCACCAGAAGGAAGATGATAGGTGACAGGACACACCCTTGCCTAACTCTGGAGGTCATTCCAAATGCTTCTGTTAGCTTGCCTTCATGAACCACCCGGCACTCATAGCCATTGTATGTCTCCTTAATCAGGTTGACTATCTTCTGTGGATCTGCGCTCGGATGGCCTTCATTTAAACCGCAGTGGTACGTATAAGTTAGGAAATTTGTTTGGAAGGGTAATAGGGAGGTACATTCAGGGAAACGGGATGGCCTAGGGAGCGGTGATAAGGGAACAGGGAACTGGAAATCAAGTAGGGATGACATAAAATTGTTAGTGCTGAACTGTAGAAGTATTGTAAAGAAAGGAATAGAATTAAGTAATTTAATAGATATATATTTACCAGATATTGTAATAGGAGTTGAATCATGGCTAAGAAATGATATAATGGATGCAGAAATTTTCTCACGGCACTGGAGTGTGTATCGTAGAGATAGGATAGGAAAGGTGGGAGGGGGAGTTTTCATTCTGGTGAAAGAAGAATTTGTAAGCTACGAAAAAGTTAAAGATGAGACTCATGAAATTCTAGGTGTAAGGCTCATTTCTAAAGATAATAGGCAACTTGATATATTTGGAGTGTACAGATCGGGAAAGGGTAGCACTGATACGGATTCGGAATTATTTGATAGGATAGTCAGCTATGTGGGAAACGACATGGAAAGAAATGTGATTGTAGCGGGAGATCTGAATTTGCCAGATGTAAATTGGGAAGGAAATGCGAACGACACGAAGCATGACCAACAAATGGCAAATAAGTTAATATGGGAAGGACAGCTGATTCAGAAAGTGATGGAACCAACCAGAGGGAAAAATATCCTGGATGTGGTGCTGATAAAACCAGATGAGCTCTATAGGGAAACTGAAGTAATAGATGGTATTAGTGACCATGAAGCTGTTTTTGTGGTAGTTAAAAATAAATGTGATAGAAAGGAAGGTCTTAAAAGTAGGACTGTTAGGCAGTACCATATGGCTGATAAAGCAGGTATGAGGCAGTTTCTAAAAAGTAACTATGATCGGTGGAAAACGGTAAATAAAAATGTAAACAGACTCTGGGATGGGTTTAAAGAAATTGTTGAGGAATGCGAAAACAGGTTTGTACCTTTAAGGGTGGTAGGGAATGGTAAAGACCCACCTTATTATAATAGAGAAATAAAGAGACTAAGAAGGAGGTGCAGACTGGAAAGAAATAGAGTTAGAAATGGCTGTGGAAGCAAGGAGAAATTGAAGGAACTTACTAGAAAATTGAATCTAGAAAAGAAGGCAGCTAAGGATAACATGATGGCAAGCATAATTGGCAGTCATACAAATTTTAGTGAAAAATGGAAGGGTATGTATAGGTATTTTAAGGCAGAAACAGGTTCCAAGAAGGACATTCCAGGAATAATTAATGAACAAGGGGAGTGTGTATGTGAGGATCTTCAAAAGGCAGAAGTATTCAGTCAGCAGTATGTAAAGATTGTTGGTTACAAGGATAATGTCGAGATAGAGGAAGAGACTAAGGCCAAAGAAGTAATAAAATTTACATATGATAACAATGACATTTACAATAAGATACAAAAGTTGAAAACTAGAAAAGCGGCTGGAATTGATCAGATTTCTGGGGATATACTAAAGACAATGGGTTGGAATGTAGTACCATATCTGAAGTACTTATTTGATTATTGTTTGGTCGAAGGAGCTATACCAGATGAATGGAGAGTTGCTATAGTAGCCCCTGTGTATAAAGGAAAGGGTGATAGACATAAAGCTGAAAATTACAGGCCAGTAAGTTTGACATGCATTGTATGTAAGCTTTGGGAAGGCATTCTTTCTGATTATATTAGACATGTTTGTGAAATTAATAACTGGTTCGACAGAAGGCAATTCGGTTTTAGGAAAGGTTATTCCACTGAAGCTCAACTTGTAGGATTCCAGCAAGATATAGCAGATATATTGGATTCTGGAGGTCAAATGGACTGTATCGCGATTGACATGTCTAAAGCATTTGATAGGGTGGATCATGGGAGACTACTGGCAAAAATGAGTGCAATTGGACTAGACAAAAGAGTGACTGAATGGGTTGCTATATTTCTAGAAAATAGATCTCAGAGAGTTAGAGTAGGTGAAGCTTTGTCTGACCCTGTAATAGTTGAGAGGGGAGTTCCTCAGGGCAGTGTTATCGGACCTTTATGTTTTCTTATATATATAAATGATATGAGTAAAGGAGTGGAATCGGAGGTAAGGCTTTTTGCGGATGATGTTATTCTGTATAGAGTGATAAATAAGTTACAAGATTGTGAGCAACTGCAACGTGACCTCGAAAATGTTGTGAGATGGACAGCAGGCAATGGTATGTTGATAAACGGGGCTAAAAGTCAGGTTGTGAGTTTCACAAATAGGAAAAGTCCTCTCAGTTTTAATTACTGCGTTGATGGGGTGAAAGTTCCTTTTGGGGATCATTGTAAGTATCTAGGTGTTAATATAAGGAAAGATCTTCACTGGGGTAATCACATAAATGGGATTGTAAATAAAGGGTACCGATCTCTGCACATGGTTATGAGGGTGTTTAGGGGTTGTAGTAAGGATGTAAAGGAGAGTGCATATAAGTCTCTGGTAAGACCCCAACTAGAGTATGGTTCCAGTGTATGGGACCCTCACCAGGATTACCTGATTCAAGAACTGGAAAAAATCCAAAGAAAAGCAGCTCGATTTGTTCTGGGTGATTTCCGACAAAAGAGTAGCGTTACAAAATGTTGCAATGTTTGGGTTGGGAAGAATTGAGAGAAAGAAGAAGAGCTGCTCGACTAAGTGGTATGTTCCGAGCTGTCAGCGGAGAGATGGCGTGGAATGACATTAGTAGACGAATAGGTTTGAATGGCGTTTATAAAAGTAGGAAAGATCACGATATGAAGATAAAGTTGGAATTCAAGAGGACAAACTGGGGCAAATATTCATTTATAGGAAGGGGAGTTAGGGATTGGAATAACTTACCAAGGGAGATGTTCAATAAATTTCCAATTTCTTTGAAATCATTTCGGAAAAGGCTAGGAAAGCAACAGATAGGGAATCTGCCACCTGGGCGACTGCCCTAAATGCAGATCAGTATTGATTGATTTGATTGATTCTATATTTCAGTAACAGGCACCACATGACGTCCCTGTCATCTGAGTCGAAAGCCTTCTCAAAGTCCACAGAGAGCATATACGTATTAGAGTTCCATTCACAACTCTGCTCAGTGATGATCCGAAGAGTGTTGATCGAGTCTACATAACTACAACTCTCTCGGAAGCCAGTTACTTATGTCTACCTTTTTAGGCAGCTTAACTATGAGCCCGTTCTTCCATTCCTTTGGCATCTTTTCCTCTTGCCAAATTTTCTTGAATAAGATATATAATGCTGCAGCCGTTACATCTATTTCAACTTTTAAGGCTTCAGGTGGAATGTTGTCTAGCCCAGGAGACTTCCCGCTTTTAATCTGTTTAAGTGCTTTTCTAATCTCTTCCATCGAAGGCTCATCAACACGGATGTGAGCATCACCGTCCCATTCCTCTTCTTCGACTTCATCTTCCTGATCATTTCCTCGGTTGAGTATTTCCTCAAAATGCTCTTTCCATCTAGCTAATTGTTCATGTTCTCTAGTAAGCATAGTCCCTCCTTTACTACGAGTGGGACGCTTCTGCCTATAACTCCTCTCGGATAATGTCCTCGTTATCTGATACAGTTCCTTCACATCACCTTTATTTGTGGCTATTTCAGCTTGGCTTGCGTATTCTTTGACCTGCCTACGTCAGTCATTGCGAGCACTCCTCTTTACTTGTCTGCCTAACTCACTGTATTTCTTCTCAAGTTCTTTTAATATGCCGTGTCCTAGAGTTGAGGATAAGTTGCTTCGTTTCCCTACGCTGTTTAATCTTCTCCCATGTCTCTTCTGACATCCAGTCTTTCTTCAGCAACTCTCTATGACCTAATGCCTCTTCGCAGGTCTCTGTTAAAGTCTCTTTAATGGCTCCCCATGTTTCCTTTACTCCTTCAATTGCTTCTAGATCTAGGACTACAAACCGGTTTTTCAACTGTAACTTAACGTTTTCTACTATCGGTTCCTTCTTCAGCTTGCCAGTGTCATAAAGTCTACTTCACCTCTGGAAAATTCTTGTGTTTGCTGATATCTTAAACTTAAAGCAAGCCATCACCAAGTGATGATCAGATCCAACATCCGCTCCTCTCTTATTTCTCACATCGTGAAGCGAGCCCCTCCATTTACGACTTACTACCACATGATCAGTTTGATTCTCTGTGCGATGGTCGGGTAACACCCATGTGACTTTATGACACTCCTTATGTGGGAAAAGCATCCCTCCAATAACCAGATCATGTTCTGCACACAAGTTAATGAATGATTTGCCGTTCTCGTTTCGCTCACCAAGCCCATGCTTTCCCATAATGTGTTCCACTCCTTCATAATCTTTTCCCACTTTTGCATTAAAGTCTCCCATGAGCAGGACAACTTCTTTCCGTTTTATTTTCTTTAAAACGCCTGATAATGCTGCATAGAATTCCTGCTTCACTGTCTCTTCAGACGGCTCGGTTGGGGCATAACACTGCACTACGCAGATATTGCGTATGTTACTCTGAAAACGAGCTATGATAATTCGCTCTGATATAGGGTGCCATTCCAGAAGTCCCTGCTTTGCTCTCTTGCTCAGTAACAGTCCAACACCGTCCCTTGCAATCTCTCTATGTTCTCGCCCTGAGTACAAGAGGGTCATTCCATTCCGGCACTTCATTTCTCCAAAGTCATCCCACCTCACTTCACTTAAACCAAGAAAATCCAGTCGCTAATTTTCCATTTCTCTGATGATCTGTTTCAGCTCCCCAGGTTCTCTCATTGTACGAACATTCCAACATCCAAATCGTGTTACCTGTTTCGCGCTAAAGGTCGTCAGCGTTTTGTCCGCCCGGCGACTTATTGGCCCATAAACTCCGAGTGCCTTGGTGGGGCTGCCACCTTAAGGCCAAAGCACTGGCCCTTACACGGGTGTTGGTGTATATACTGAAGAAAGAGCATTTCCTTTCATCTTCTTAACAGTGTATACTTCGGTTATACCGCCGGTACTCGGTCGCCATTGATCCAGTCTGTGATAACAGGGAGCACCACGAGAAGGTTGGGTTTGACATTTGGCTGAGAGAGGCTATGTATTACGTATCATCAGCCCTTGCTCCCTATCACAAAGTAAAACGCTACAATACTGTATCAGGCATCATTCACGCAGATGTTGAGGGAAGTAGAAGGGAAGGAGGAGGAAAAGGAGAAGGTGGTAATTTTCCATGTTGGTCCCAACAACATAAGGTAAGCAGGAATAGGTACTGATATAGTTGGGGATGTGTGAGATCTGGTTAATGCAGCAAGGAGAAGTTTAATGAGCAGAAATTGGTATCACTGGGATACCATGTAAGAGCGATACTGACTGGAAGGTGATTGGGGATTTAAATGGGAATAATAGAGTGTTATCCAGGAATTAGGTTAAGGCACATGTTGAGGAAAGTATAAAGGAACGAGGAGGGTAAGGGGAAGGTGGTAATTTTCCATCTTGGTACTAACATTTCGTCAATAATAATATTAATAATAATAATAATAATAACAACAACAACAAGAACAACAAATATCTCAGGTCAGGGGTGTATAAAATTAGTTGTCAGTCCTACAAAACATCCTGTAAAGTAAGGGACATTAAATGCTATTAGATATAACCATTTCTCAGCCACAAGTATACATATGAAGGAATCCAACCACAATTACACGTCAGTTGAACGAGATTTAAAGGTTATGAGATCCTCTCTTACATTATTGGGTTTATTATGCCCATAAATTTTCCGTAACTCATTTTCAGACACACTGTATATATTTTATCTATTAATGTTAAGTTTTATGTTATATTCATTTATCTGTACTCATGTTATATTGTGCGTATGTCGTATCTACATATGCATGGATATGTTCATGTGTCCGTATCTCTTTGATAAGGGTTCATTTTTTGGCAATTAAAAAGGAATGTTTCTGTCATTGTTTTAAGAAAGTAAGGCAGACGTTTTAAAAAGTAAGTAAGTCAGAATTTCAAAAGATAAGAAAGAAAGGTAATTGTGTAGAAGACTACACGTGTAGAGTAACCAAAGGCTCTAACTTTTACAGTATCATTAGACACCTACTATGGGATGAGAAGGCCCCACAAAGAACAAAAATGACCCTGTACAAGTCATATTTCATTTCCATCCTTACATATTCTCTGGAAACCTGCACACTAACATCAAAGGATTGTAGTAGGATTCAAGCCTGTGAAATGAAATTTCTTAGAACTGCCCTCCAAAAGACCCGACTTGATCATGTGAAAAATGATGAGATCCGATCTAACCTAGGTCTAAATGAATCGATGGAGGAAAGAGGTCATCTAGACTTAAATGGTTTGGGCATGTTAAACGAATGAATACCACAAGGTTACCATGTACTTATTTGGAAAAGAGAATAACAGGTAGAAGACCAGCTGGAAGATGAAGAAGAAGAAGATGGATGGACCAACTGAGGGAAGACGTGGAGAGAAGAGGATGGAATTGGGAATCTGTCTTGGACAACGAAATGTTTTCGAATAGGCAGCTTTGGAAGACGCTCGTTTTCAAACACCATACCCGGCTCGCTGGAAGGGCAAACTGATGATGATGATGACTACATGTGTAATGAAGAATGATGTAATAGATCGTAGTCTAAGAGAAGATATAAAGCCAAGTGGATGAATCTTCGGTAAATGTAATAGAAAAGGAAAATTGTGCGGAAGGATACTTACACATGATACGATAATTTAATAGATACCACTGGCAAGCCAGACAGCATTACAAGTTTGTAACTTGATAAAATGTTGTAACTTGATAAAATATTAATGAAATTTTTGATGATTGAGCTTCCTGAATTTGATTTAGCTATCTCATTCGGAAGCTATATTTTTGGTCATGTTTGTAACTTGTTCATCCAAGTATTTTAAAGGAATATAAAATTGTATACAAAGCTTATTAGCATGAACATGGATGGTTTGTCTGAATTGACCAAGCTCGATAGCTGCAGTCGTTTGAGTGCAGCCAGTATCCAGTATTCAGGAGATAGTGGGTTCGAACCCATGGTTTTCTGTGGTTTCCCATTTTCACACCAGGCAAATGTTGGGGCTTTACCATAATTAAGGCCAAAGCTGCTTTCTTCGCACTCCTAGCCATTTCCTGTCCCATCATCGCCATAAGACCTATCTGTGTCGGTGCGATGTAAAGCAACTTGTAAAAAAAAAAAATGGAAAAAATTGTCTGAATTGATGTTTAGAAGACTAATGGGATAAACTTTTAACTCATTGAAGGAACTGTGCAAGTGATGCAACAAGGAGGAGTTTAACTGTGTGAATGAGGAAAGTTCAGTACATTCAGTGTTTTAATATTTTATACTGAAAATACATTTTGAAAGGTGAAGAGAAAAATGAAAATATATTTCAATATTAAGTGGGATTGCCAAATGAAACTTTCATAATAAGATGAAGAAAAAAAAGAATAAGATTGCCGTAAGAAAGGTATTTTTTTATAACGGCAGGTGGCTATAGAATGGTACATTTGTTTGGATTTGTGGTCATTATATAGCAGAAAACTGAAATCTTTGAATATCAGTTGGGAGTCAGGTTCTTGGTGGCGTAAGTTTCTTAACGCTTATATTGAGAAAACTTCAAAACTATTATTATTTCAGATACTGTAACTTAATGTATATGATTCTGGAGCAAGACAAGGTATGTTTATAATTAATAATTGAGTTGCCAAGATGCAAAGAGCCTTAAGTCCACAAAAAATGAAAATTGAAATAAGACCACCGTTTCCTTCTTCACATCATTTAGCATTGATTAACACTAGCGTAGAGCTTCAAAATGCCTTCTACATTGCTTATTTTGTAGGTTAAAAACCATGGGCTGCTGCAGAGACTTGTATGTCCACTGCCAAGCTTGCTGCATAGACCCTTATTTCCAGTCACTAAAGAGAGATACAAGTACCTACCATTATGTCCACATCCATTATGTCCATTTCCACTAGTGGAAATGCAGCCACCACCATTATATCCACAAAAGTTATTATCGCTCCTGTTCTTGAAATTCATGACCAAATCAATAGAAAGCAAATACATACATACATACATACATACATACATACATACATACATACATACATACATACATACATACATACATACATACATACATACATACATACATACATACATAATTATAGACCGTTATGCCTTTCAGCGTTCAGTCTGCAAGCCTCTGTGAATTTACTAAACGTCGCTACAATCCTCTATTTGCAACTAGTGCTGTGGCCTCATCATATTCTATACCCCTTATCTTTAAATCGTTAGAAACTGAGTCGAACCATCGTCATCTTAGTCTCCCTCTACTTCTCTTACCCTCCATAACAGAGTCCGTTATTCTACTGGGTAATCTATCCTCCTCGATTCGCCTCACATGACCCCACCACCAAAGCTCGTTTATACACACACCTTCATCCATAGAGTTCATTCCTACTTAGCCTTAATCTCCTCATTCCGAGTGCCATTGTTCCCACCTGTTTGTAACAGCAACCACTCTTGCTACTTTCATGTCTGTTACTTCTAACTTAAGATATCCTGAGTCCACCCAGCGTTCGCTCCCGTAAAGCAAATTTTGTGTGAAAACAGACCGATGTAAAGATAGTTTTATCCGGGAGCTGACTTCCTTCTACAGAATACTGTTGATAGCAACTGCAAGCTCACTGAATTAACTTTATTGCACCTTGATTCAATCTCACTTACTATATTACCATTCTAGGAGGAAACACATCCTAGATACTTGAAATTATCTATCTGTTCCAGCTTTGTATCACCAATCTGACATTCAATTCTCTTGGATTTCTTACCTACTGACATCAATTTAGTCTTCAAAAGGCTAATTTTCATACCATACTCATTGCATCTATTTTCAAGTTCCAAGATATTAGACTGAAAGCTTTCGGCACAATCTGCCATTAAGACCAAGTCGTCAGCATAGGCCAGGCTGCTTACTACATTTCCACCTAACTGTATCCCTCCCTGCCACTTTATACGTTTCAGCAGATGATCCATGTAAACTACGAACAACAAAGATGACAGATTACAGCCTTGCCTAACCCCTGTAAGTACCCTGAACCAAGAACTCATTCTACCATCAATTCTCACTGCAGCCCAATTGTCAACATAAATGTCCCTGATTGATTTTAATAATCTAACCGTAATCCCATAGTCCCCCAGTATGGTGAACATTTTTTCCCTCAGTACCCTGTCATATACTCTTATACAGCCTGACGCTGGCTAGTGCATACCGTGGAGGTGTGCTAGGTACCAACTGATGAGCCCAACTGAGCACACGGGAGCGAAAAGCTGGCAGCCAGGAATGAGTTAGCTGGAAAATTTATAATGTCCAGTAATGGACCATTTATATTGGTATTATAAATTTACTCATTTGGGACAAATATTTCAGATTCCCTACAGGAATCAACATCTATATCAAATGGAACAATACATTCAAAAATTTTGGACTGAAGATGAGCAAATCAAAGACAGTGGAAATGACCATCAATAGGGAAGAGACAAGCTCAAATATATTTCTGGAAAGATTAAAAATCAAATCACCTTCCCACTTCAAGTAGCTCGGAAGCACAATCTCAAAAGAAAACACTGTTAGGTAGGAAATACTCGTTAGGACACAGAAAGCATCAAACTTCTACAGTCAAGTCAGAAATCTTCTCTGGGACTGCAAAATACCACAAAAAGCGAAAACAGTCATGTACCACACTTATTTCGTACCAATCCTCACGTTGGTTTATAGACATGAACCCTACTAAACAAAGAATGAGGTAGAATCCAAGCAACTGAAATGAGATTCATTAGAATCATGAACCAGACTACCAGAAAGGACAAGATCAGAAATGAAGTGAATAGGAAAGTAGCTGGTATCAAGGTTCCTATTACCAGTGTCATAAAGAAATACAGACTTCAGTGAGAATGCCAGAAAATATTTTGACCTTAGTCTCATAGGAAAAAGACCACAGGGACGACCAAGAAAACGCTGGATAGAGACTGTAAGATCAGATGTAGAGGAGAGAGGACACAAATGTGAGGATGTATTGGAACAGAAGATGTGTGAAGACAGAAGGAGATGGCAAGCTCTTGTACACCACACCTGGGAAATGGAGTTGGGAAATGATGATGATTGGTATACCTGAGATGCACCTAGAAGACAATTTTGAATAGGTATCTGGATACTTTTGATCATATAGTGTATTCAAAATATTAAGAAATGTGTATTATTAACTGAAGTTTGAAAGGTTTCTATGTGTTTTGATGTACATATTAAAACATTTAGGTTTAGTCATAATTACTGCATAATACATTGAGTTTATATGTTCCAAGCCCTTAACATGAACAACAACTACAACTCGGCATGGGACTTTTTCGTTAAATGTTTTAACTTTATCGTCACACTCCAGTCAGAACATTTTTATAATAGATGAATATGAACAAAAAGATTAAGACATTAGGGTTGAAATAAAAGCATTATTAAGCACAGAATGTGTTTGTAGGAAACAGCCTTTTCACATTTTTGCTGTTAAAAGGTTGACACTGAAAGGCCTTGTTTCTAACCAATCACATCGTTATTAATAATCATCATAATCATCATCATCTGCAGTTTACAGCTGTTGGCCAGGTCTGCTTATCGTTATTAATAACAGATCTTATTATTACATCACAGAATGTGGACTGATCAGTCAGTGGATATCTCATTTGATTGGTATTGTTAATCTTTCATTATCTTTTTCAGGTCACAACAAGAAGAACTGTCCCAGAAATGAATTATGAAAATGAGTTCCTAAAAGTTGTGAAAACAGTCTTAATTTGGTATACAGACTAAATGGATCTGTTCATCCATGTGATACAAACCAAATGGACTTTAAAGAACCCTTCTGTGTCAGAAACTACAAGTTCTCAGCGAGAAGAAAATGAAGGGTGGAAAATGTCCACTGGACATATAGCAGAGTATTTTGTTCAGTGTACAAGTTGCAAAACTGTGCCAATGTGATGGGCTAGGTG
The DNA here is from genome assembly GCF_040414725.1 of Anabrus simplex. Taxonomy (NCBI): domain Eukaryota; kingdom Metazoa; phylum Arthropoda; class Insecta; order Orthoptera; family Tettigoniidae; genus Anabrus; species Anabrus simplex. Next base: position 236,131,090 of record NC_090265.1, read on the forward strand.
ATTAAACTGGTTGTAGTTGCCAAGTTCATCCTAAGAGGTTCAAAACTGAATACTTGTGGAATTTTATCCAACACCTCCAGTTTCTTGCTGGCTTGTAATTTTCAAAAGTGTGTTCAGGAATGAAGCCCCTTCAACCTAATTAGGGTTTTCAGCTTCTTTTTTTTTTTTTCTTTTTTTTCTTTTTTTTTTAAATACACCCATGTCCTGTGAGTATTTCAAAGGCACTCCGTCATTCATATAATACTTCAAATTTTTGGTAGAATTTCCCCACATGGTAGTGGTTGATACCATGTATATTTATCTACGTTCCAGCTAGTCACTACAAGAATAACTACGAAGTCCAGAAGTTATTTAAATCTTCGAGTTTTATTAGTATTCATTATTGACTTGGTGATGTCGGATCAGAGATGCCAACGTGAGCAAGGCCTATTAATAATACTTCCTTGGATGTCACTCATAAATCCCATAAGCAAGGGAAAGCTCAGCTGAACAAATAGAAAATGTAGACCATATCAGTAAAAGTCTTTGTATTTACAATTGCACTTTTTTTCTTTTTTTGTGTGTGTGTGTGTGTGTGTGTGTGTGTGTGTGTGTGTGTGTGTGTGTGTGTGTGTGTGTGTGTGTGTGGTGGAGTTTTTTTTTTTACATTACACCAACACAGACAACACAGATAGGTCTTATGGTGACGATGGGACGGGAAAGCAGAAATCGGCTGTGGCCTTAATTAAGGTACATTTGCCTAGTGTGAAAATGGGAAACGATGGAAAACCATCTCCAGGGCTGTCGACAGTGGGGTTCAAACCCACTATCTCCCGGATGCAAGCTCACAGCTGTGCGCCCTAACCGCACGGCCAACTCACCCGATGTGTGTGGCCTTTTTATTATTATTTAGAAACTACCATATGCAACCATCAGTCACTACTTCAAACTTGGCAATTTTTCTCAATAAATTACATTTTGCTTCTTCGACAACGGCAAGGTCCATTAATCTCACCACAATTATCTGTACTGTAGCTTTCTGCAAAATAATTTGTTGTGAAACAATTTATAAGCAACAAGCAACTGATCTGCATTTAGGGAAGTCACCCAAGTGGCAGATTTCATTTCAGTTGTTTACTGAGATTTTTCTTTGAAAATTTCAAAGAAGTTGGAGATTTATTGATTATTTCCCTTCATAAATTATTCCAATCCCTAACTCCTCTTCCTATAAATGAATATTTGCCCCAATTTGACCACTTGAATTCCAATTTATCTTCATATTTTGATCTTTTCTTCTTTTAAAAAACTACTATTTAACCTTATTTCATCTACTGTCATTTCACGCCATCTCTCCACTGACAGCTCAGAACATACTGCTTAGTCGAGCACCTTGTCTCCTTGCTGCCATGTCTTCCCAGCCCAAAGTTTGCAACATTTTTATAATGCTACCCTTTTCTTGGAAATCACCCAGTACAAATCCTGCTGCTTTTCTTTGTATTTTTTCCCAGTTCATGAATAAATTTATCTTGGTGAGGGTCCATAACACTGGAACCGTACTCTGATTGTGGTCTTACCAGTGGCTTATATGCCCACTCCTTTACATCCTTACTACAAAGGGGGATCAAATATAAATGGGACTTTATTTTTTATTTAAATTCATTTATTGAAAAACACAAGGCAATTACAATTTATTTTTCCACATAGTTTCCTGGTTTGGAAATGCATTTGTCCCAGCGTATGGGCAGCTTTTTGATGCCCTCATTGTATAAAGAACAGGGTCGTGTCATCAGCCAGTTGCACACAAAGTCTTCCACACTCGTCATCTTCAAATCATTGCCCTTCTAGAGCTTCTTTAAGTGGTCTGAACAAATGGAAATTGCAGGGTGATAAATCCGGACAGTAAGAAGGAAGATCAGGTGTAGTCCAGTACATTTCCTGTAGCGTGGAGAAAGTTAGAGCTGCAGTATGGAGCCGCGCCTTGTCGTGGAGGAGGGTGACCTGTCGAATCGGTTGGTCTCATCGTTTGCGGCGATATGCAACCCTTGCTTTGTTCAGTAGCTCGCAGTAATAAGCAGCAATTGTGCGTCGCTCATGCCCACCGACCATCATCAATAATGTCTTTAACTGTACGAATGTTTTTGTCTGTAATGCTGATCCGAGGACGGCGATCGTGTTGCTGATTTTCGACATGTTCTCATCCTTTCTTGAAGTTTTTATGCCAGGCAAACACATGCGTCCTTGACAATGTTTGATCACCGAACTGTGCAGTCAATTTCTGGCAAATTTATGTTTTACATCCCTTGGCAACACGAGAAACCTTCGCTGATCAAGGACAGTGCTTTCAGTGTCGCAGATGGATAGTGGCCCTTTTTACAACAGCTATTTCCTTCTTTCTGACTTCAATCCATAAGCAACTACATAAGTAGAATCAGGCAGTCTTTGCCAGAAGAATGTTCCCAGCAATCAGTGCCAGTGTACAAGTATTGCCTAGTTACATCCGTCGTCGTTCTATTTTCAGTGTGTAAATTAATTCTGTCCGACAACAGAAAGTCATTGACCCCTGAAAACATTGAAAAACTGTTAATAACCTACTGCCATGCATCATTTTACAAAGAATGAAACCTGTTTATCAATTTAACACTGAGTTAAAATTAAATAATGCGTTTGGTAAGTGTGTTTTTATTTATTTTAGTGCATATTTTCAACTTTTTAGTGCATATTTGCATGCATATTTTTGGAGTTTTTAGTGCGTATGAATCCGGGCCCTACTGATTATCTTATCAAATAATTCTGAATCAGCATCAGCGCTACGCTTTCCCGGTCTGTACACTCCAAAGACATCAAGTTGCCTATTATCTTTAGAGATGAGCCTTACACCTAGAATTTCATGTTTGTCACCTTTAACTTTTTCGTAGCTTACAAATTCTTTCACCAGAATGAATACTCCCCCTCCTACCATTCCTGTCCTATCTCTACGATACACACTCCAGTTCCATGAGAAAATTTCTGACCGAGCTCAATAGCTCCAGTCGCTTAAGTGCGGCCAGTATCCAATATTCGGGAGATAGTAGGTTCGAACCCCACTGTCGGCAGCCCTGAAGATGGTTTTCTGTGGTTTCCCATTTTCACACCAGGCAAATGCTGGGGCTGTACCTTAATTAAGGCCACGGCCGCTTCCTTCCCGCTCCTAGCCCGTTCCTGTCCCATCGTCGCCATAAGACCTATCTGTCTCCTTGCAACGTAAAGCAAATTGTAAAAAAAAAATTTAAAAAAATTCTGCATCCATTATATCATTTCTTAGCTATGATTCAACTCCTATTACAATATCTGGTGCATACATATATATCAAATGACTCAATTCTATTCCTTTCTTCACAATACTTCAACAGGTCAACACTAACACTTCTATGACTTCCAGATACCTGTATCCTTACCACCGCTCCCTAAGCCACCCCGTTTCCCTGAATGTACCTCCCTATAACTCTTCCAAACAAATTTCCTAAATTATACATACCACTGTGGTTTAAGTGAAGGCCATCTGAGTGCAGATCCCTATCTCCTACCTACCCATTAGGATCTAGAAATCTCACTCCCAGTTTCCCACATACCCATTCCATAGTCTCATTTAAATCCCCTATCACCTTCCAGTCAGTATCCCTCCTACACATTATTCCACTGATAACAATCTCCACTTTCTTAATCTTCACCCATGCTGCTTTTATTCCTCCACACACTTTCCCCACATGTCTTAACAATGGAATTCCCCATGACCAGAGCCTTAACCCTACCCATCTCATTTGACATCCCCCCCACCGTCTTGGTCAGCCATATCTTTTCTGACAGCTGCAGAAGCTACATCCTCCTCCCTTTCCTCCCCCCCATGAGCCTCTTCCATCTGTCTTTTCCTATCCTCTACATTTCCTTTTCCTACGCTTTCCCTTCCTCCTACTTCCACACTTCTCAGCAACAGCTCCCTGTTCCTCATCTTACTTCTGTTGTACTTGCAGTGACTCGTACCGATTTCCCTTCCTCCTACTTCCACACTTCTCGGCAACAGCTCCCTGTTCCTCATCTTGCTTCTGTTGTTCTACCTGCAACGACTCGTACCGATTTCTCACAGACACCTGTCTTGATTTCTGATCCTGAATAGAGCCCTTAGCCTGCAATCTCCTTCCCCTTAGAACATTCGACCCCCTGTCTTCTACAGTTCTCCCCTTTCCTCCTACCCCTCTTCTATACTTACTGTATCCTGTACATTGTTTGAGGGAGGCCTTCCTTGCTGTCTTCTGAGAGAATCCTAATTATCTCCCTCAAACTCTCCAACTCCTCCCTCAACTTATTATGTGCAAAAAAAATATTAAAGGAAAGAAATATTGCCTCACAAAGATCACACGACAATAAGGTTAATTAATATACCACTACACTACAATACTACTTAGTCATACTATATTTTTATCCTACAACACCCTAACAGGATAAAAACTGCTATTATTACTGAATACCACAAGAAATACACGAGAATTACACAATTCTAAACTGCAGTTAAGTCTATCCTAATTACAGCAATAGAATTCTAGTTGGACTCTTTCTACAGATACTTCTACTCATCGTTATCATCATTTTCCTTTAATCCAGCTGTAGCCAGGTAGCCAAATATGGTTCCTCTCCACTTTCTTTGGTAGGGGTCACCCTAACATTTTCCGTAGCACCATATCAGCTAATCCATTAGGCTATTGTTACGATGGGCTCGCCACACCCAAAGGCATTTTATACCTACTGTCAGGTTCAAAATTAGACCGCCCCTAACATGGAGTCAGACTCCTTTCGTAGCCGCTCCTCTGGAGTACAGACGCTACAGATTTTCCCCTTACGCCATCTCCACCGTACCGATGTCCACCTTCTCTGCCATAGATGCCGTTGAGGTCTTCACTCGTAACCCTGAGCTGGGACCCATACCAGATGTTACACACCGGGTCAGTGTGCTCTGGGGCTCACATAGGCAGGGGCGCCACTCCCTGGGTAGGGCTGCCTCCGGAGAGGGTCAATCTGCTACTTCTACTGTACTACACAAATAATTTACAATAGAACAAGCACGCTAATTTCTAATAAGATACCACAATACACTACAATAATTTTAAACTACATTCAGATGTATCCTAATTACAATTGTTACTACTAAGCACAAACAGAAATGAAAATTGCAAGTTTGTAATTCGCAAGGATTACTTAAAGATTACCAACAAAGCTAAATGCATAGACAGATTATTATTAGTACTATTTTATCCTACTATGCTCTAATAGATACACACGAAAGCTACACACGAATATAGCATGCAAGATACTATCTAAATATACCATATTTACACTACAATTCTCAGCTGAAATGTGGTTATATGATATTTACAGCTGGTGGATTACTCTTATTTTCCCTACTACGTGGGACGGAGAGTGTAACTGTATTTAAAGTTAAAAACTTCATGGTTGGTCTGTATTGAACTGAGAATTATAATAAGATAAGGTAAATTTAAGGGTTCTACCTTTTCTCTACAATACAATTATATTGTGCAATGTATCACAACATGTTTAATATGGTACCGGTTTCGACACTATGTTTGTGTCATCATCAGCCGATCATTAAAAAGAGCAAAAGAACAAAATATACAAGACAATATTCACATACATGACACACAAATAACTTAGTTCCTCTCGGCACATCAGGCTCCACGGCACGCTGAGCAAGGTTGTTTACGCTCCGCATCGAACTGAGAAGCCTAGGTCTTATACAGAAAAGAGGGCCTTCACCTTTATAGCTTTCCACTGCTCAACGTACTGCAACACTTAAACTTTAAAGCCACTGTTATACATCAGTTGTATTTCAAAGTTGTTTCTCTATTTAGAGATCCATTTTACTCTGTCACAACAAGGTAACAAATTTAAGATTTTAATGTGTATATTCAAGATTTTAAACACATACCCAATTATGACTCAGCATTAAAGCTTGGCTTTCCTCATTGCATCAAGATTAATCAAGACTATCATGTCTTAAATACGTTATAACTAGAAGAATCATGTTTTTAAAACTTTAATGTGGATTTTTCGTTAAGGATTATCTTACTTTTAAGTGTTTTACTTGTTATTTGTGTGTCATGTGTGTGAATATTGTCTTGTATATTTTGTTCTTTGCTATTTTTAATGATCGGTTGATGATGATCACAAACATAGTGTTGAAACCGGTACCATATTAAACATGTTGTGATACATTGCACAATATAATTGTATTGTACTGAAAAGGTGGAACCCTTAACCCTTACCACTCGTCTGTTGGATGAGGCCCGACATTACGATATTCCTGTTCCGGTCGCATGTCGGGCGAGACCCGACATGACATTATATCGCCCACCGCTCTTGTGCAGTTTCTTAGGCGATAAAATAAACGATGCTATCCTGTACTGCCACCTTTTGGTTCAGCGTGGAACTTTGAAATATCCAGATATTATTTGACAGTCAGTCAAAAATCTATTATTTAGAGGGCAGCGTAGCCGTCAGCTGTCCACTCACGCACATGAAAGGTCGAGCGATAGTAAAGAAACATGGTCGCCATGTGCTCTTCTAGTCATGTATATAGTTTACTGTTATATGTTGTATATGTCGGGTAACACACAAAACCACAGTATTTTCGCACCTCTTCACCTTCCTTATACCCTAAAAGTGAACTGGCGATGTTCGGCTTGTGTACCATAACCCAACATGTGCCTGATGCTGACGGCTGGCACAGTCATAAATCAACCGATCCCGATTTCAAGAAATCGCCGTTTAGCCTACAAACTACCATGCGGTATGAAACCAGAGACTGAATAGAGTTTTTCAATTGCTGTTTACCGATAATTTGTTCGGTGAAATTATTAACGAAACCAATCGGTATGCGATAACGATAGTAATAATAATAATAATAATAATAATAATAATAATAATAAAAACGCAAAATAATTTGTCTTAAATTGCACATATTGCCGTTATTTGCTCCAGTATAGCTTGCTTAAAACGTGTATAGCCTAAATACATCACTTAAAAGCAAATGCTATCTCCAAAATCGTGAAAGATGAATACAGGTCATATAAGATTAAAATTGACATTTAAATACGAGTAGTAGAGACAGCACAGAGAACTTTAATTCGAGGGGTAAGGGTTAAATTACCTTATCTTATTGTAGCGTAGTTGTATGGCAGAGATGTCACTGAAGAGGTGTACTATGGAAATGAGAAGTGAGGTAGTTTCCTGTTCCTTTCTTCACTGAACCAGAAGTTGCTGTTACATATCAGTCTGCCTAGTCCACTGAAATGCATGAATTAACCAACCCTATGAACAACATTTTCACACCATTCATAACAGAGACTGGTTACATTAGGAATGACATTACTAACATTGCTCATACCTCGGGCACTTTCATATTGTCAAAGCTGAGGATGAAACTGAGACAAGTCAATGAAAATAACAAACTTGTTCTAGCCCTTACCAGAAGACATAGTGCATATAAACATTAGGTCTCACCAGCAACGGCAACATCCTATGTTATATTTACAGGAATCATATCAGGGCTCATCTCAGGGTCAGCTTTGTAATGTAACTGGTTAGGTACTCATGTCCTATACTCAAGGTTTCTGGATTGAATCTCAGCAAGTTAGTGGAAATAAATGAGTGTTTCATTGGCACATTCAGGATAAAATTCTAGCGCTCACAGCATCAATAGTAGACAAAGGAATTGTCACTGGGTGTTGTTTTAAGGGGACGGGGAACAGGATTATCAGCCAGCTGAAGGGATATGTAACTAAATAAAGTTAAACTCATAGTCCCTATAGCCAATGAAGGGCATTTGGTCTAAAAAGACATCAGCAGACCACCCAGATTGCCTGTAGATAATAAGAGAGTTGAGTAGTTTATTAAGACTTCCTTAGCTGTATTGCTTGATTGTGTGACTGAATCTCCTTCCTCATAGCAGAGAGCTCTTCACTGAATCTCATGAAGACGAGTGAACCATTCCAATCCTCATTTCAGGATTAAAATAATTAAATGAGCCAGGAACCAAACTCAGAGACTAATTTTTTTAGTTAAATATCCCTACGAGGGATAGAGATCCTTCTACTAACACCACCAAAGTAATAACACTGTATGTCCAACCATTGTCCCATTCCTCTATGGGGCTGGGTATGAAATGAGATGAATCTATGTAGCAAGCTTTTATGACTGAATGTCCTTCCTGACGTTAACCTCATTAGAGGAGTTAATAAGATGAAATTAAGGATGTGATATGACAGTAGAAAGGGAGAGGGTGAAACCCAGTGCCAGCACATAGCCTACTCCTGTTGAATAGCACCAATGGGTCTGCTCAGAGCTTAACGTTCTCATCCGATGGATGAATCGCCATCAACAGCATCATATGACCTCACTTCATATGAACACTGCGGAGAGATTTGGATTGAATCCAGCATTTTGGCACGCAGGCTAGCAATTAGAAATTTTATACTACCACCTCTCCTACCCTGCAGAATGAATCACCATCAATCACTATCAACTGCATCGTATGCCATCACTCCATATGAGCAAATACCTTCTAACACTGCATTACCTTTGCTCATATCTGGTGAATCTTGTCTTTCATCCTCATCTGCTCCTTCATGTGGTGCATACTCAGTGGCACAGTCTTAGTCCTAATTCCTGCAATCACAAAATATATCCACATCCCTCACTCATTTATGGACCTCACAGAAACCAGGCCAAGTGCTATGGTTTTCTTGCTGAATAATCTTACTCTTACAATCTTTGGTACCCTTTTTTCACACCTGTTATGAATACATATCTATGTTTTTTCTCCCATTACCTAAATATTGTTATTTCCTAACATAACCAGTCACATCCTATTTGTTTATTAAATTAATTTCTTCCAGTTGATATTGATTGTGCCTCATCAGCTATTATTCTGTTTGGCTAGTCTTTGGTGTGTCATATCAAGTGGAAGTTTCTTTCATAGAACTAAGGCTTGCCAATGTCCAACTCCTTGGCTGAATGAACGGTCAGCTTTGAGGCCTTCAGTTCAGAGGATCCTGGGTTCGATTCCCAGCTGGGTCGGGGATTTTAATTGTGTCTCATTAATTCTTCTGGCTCGGGGACAAGGTCTTTGTGTTTTACTAACATTTCCCTCGTCATATTCAGACAACACATCACAATACCAACCACCACAGAAACACACAATAGTGATTACATCCCTCCGTATAGAGTTTGTGTCAGAAAAAGCATCCGGCCGTAAAACAGAGTCAAATCCACCGTTCGCACCCACGACCCCACAGGTGTGGGAAAAAGCGATAGAACAAGAAGAAGATGAAAAACTATCAAAGTCATTATAAAGCATTGGTAAATGTCTCTTAAGCAGTGTGCTTGCCTTACTTATGTACATACCTGGTGAGATTTTAATTCCAATTGTTTAGGAAACAGTGGTGCATTGGGAAGCCTATACTATAGTAAATTGTATTCAATCAATTATAAAACTTATTCACATTCTCACTGTTTAGAATTCGACATTGAAAAACATCGCTTCTAACCAATCGGATGACCACAAAGATAATATCTCAGAATATGAGGGCGGATCAAATATAAACAGGAATTTTTTTTAAATTTATTGCATCAACCCAAAAAAATACACATATAGAGATCATTTTTCTACATAGTGCCCTGCCTTCCATACGCATTTTGTCCATCGGATTGGTAAGAATTTGATGCCGTCCTGATCGAAAGAAGAGGGACGTGTGCAGAGCCAGTTGTGCACAAACTCCTCTACACTTGCATCATCATCGAACTGTTGTCCTCCTAGGTCTTGTTTGAGTGGTCCAAACAAATGGTAGTCACAGGGTTATGAATATGGACTGTACGGAGGATGTTCCAGAGGTGTCCAGTGAATTTCCTCCAGTTCTTCCCATGTTAAAGCGACAGTATGCGGCGTTGCATTGTCATGGAAAAGAATGACGTTTTGGATTGGTTGCCGGTGTCACTTGTTGCGATACGCAGCTTTTGCTTCGTCTGAAATGCGACAGTAATAGGCTGCATTAATTGTCCTTTGTTCACGAAGAAAATTCACCAGCAAAACGGTTGCAAGCAACTTTCCAGCAAATGAGCGCGTTTTGGCCTTGACCGGACCTGCTTCGTCTCTTTGCCGCCACTCCATGCTTGCTTGCTTTGACTCTGAGGTGTAATGATGCACCAAAATTTCATCGCAAGTCACAATACAACACAAGAAATCCTCTCCTTCCTCCTTGTAGCGATGCAGGATTCCTTGACAAACTTCCTGGCTTAAAGTTTTTTGTTCCTGATTGAGGAGACAAGGAACCCACCTGGCAGATAATTTTCTGAAATGGAGTTCATCTCGGATGATGGTTTGAATACTTCTGTAACTTACTCCTACGGCTAAAATAATTTGCGAAATTTTTATTCGCCGATCTTCACCAATGATGTCACGAATGGCAACAATGTTGTCTGCAGTGATGCTTGTCCGTGGTCTCCTTTCATGAGGTTCGTTTTCCACAGCTTCTCTTCCTGCCACAAATTTTTTAGCTCACTCATACACTCAAGTCTGCGAAAGTGTTTCTTCCCCAAACTGTGAGCCTTCTCAAAATTTTGGAAGGTTTGGTGCCCTTTTTTCAAGAAATTTTATAATGATGTGCAACAGATGTGTACACACCTCTTGCTCACTCATGGCATACTGAAGCAGCCCAGCTCTCCACTGTCGTTCGCGCACACAAACCCCTTCTCCAGACACCCCCACCAACATCCTGGCCTCAGAATTATTACTAACAGCAGCGGTAAATTCAAATTACCGTTTATATTTGATCTGCCTTCGTATGCCCAAGATACTCACTGCAATCTGTAGTAACTACCAGTCTGAGTGGCTCAGATTGTAGAGTGCTAGCTTTCTTAGTCCAAGTTGATGTGTTGAGTCCCGGCTCAGTCCTATGGTATCTGAAGATACTGAAATACTTCAGCCTCATGTCGGTAAACTAACCAGTGAGTACAAGAACTCTCACAGAACCAAAATTTCTAGCACTTCTATGTTTCCAAAAACTGTAGTAGGATGTAAATCCAACACTTTTTATTATTAATTGGTATTCCAACTCTCAGATCTATTTATTAGGTTCTGTGTGGTTTATAGTGTAGGTCATGGCTACAGAAATTCACACTGTAAATATGTGTGTGTGTGTTTTTTTTTTTTTTTTGAGCCCGGGGCTGGTTAGATCCTCAACAGCTTCACCATCAGCTGTTATAAATAACTTGGGTGACCCTGAAGAGGCATACTAGGAAAATAAGTGAGGTGGTTTTCCTTGGCTTTCCTCACTAAGCCAGAAGGTGCTATTACACAATCAGTCTACTAGGCTCACTGAAATGCATGCACCCATCCACCCTATGCATGAGAATGGCATTATTAGCATCGCTCATACCTGTCACTTTCATATTGTCAAAGCCAAGGATAAGTCTGAGACAGGTCAATGAAAATAACAAATGCTTTCTGTCCCATACCAGAAGACACGGTGCTTTATAAACACTGTACCTCACCAGAAATCTTTATATAATATTATTAATAATTAAAATAGAAAAATATATCATGAACTTGCAGAATTATTTGTTTTTTAAGGTATTCATGAAATCCTAGAACCCTGCAAAGTGAACTGTGAGAAAGACTGCTACTTTATACAAATACCTAATAACCATATCCATTGAGTTATTAAGGATGTTAACTGAAACTTGCAAAATACAATCATTGAGGTAATTTTAACAATGAATCTGATCAGAAAAACTAACATTCAGCAGCAGAGAGATTTGTCTTTTGTGATTTCATTCTTTTTTCACACTTTGGTAAAGGAATAAAAACACAGTCTATATCAGCACAAATTACTTTTTAATGTTTCTATAACATGAATCATGAGTACTGTTTTTAAACATGGGTTTGTCATTTTATGGCTATGGAGCATCCTGCCATGTGTCAAGTAATCATTTAGTTAATAGGTCTTTACTCTGCTATGGACTTGGACTGATAGTCTTGCAGTTTGTTGCTTCAAACAATAATAAATATCCTATGCAACTTGCATTTTTTAAAGTTTTACATTAGACGTAGAAGTTTAGCTGAAGTGTGAAGATGCTGTTTTTGTTTGATGTTTATCGTAATGCTTTCTGCTGTAATAATCTTAGCTTATCCATTGTGCCTCCGCATATGTTCCATTAACAGCCTAATAGAAGTGAAAACACACAGCTTACTGAAGTATACTTTATTTCATTTTCAGATACCAGTAATTAATAGTCAATTTGCTATATTTCATCTAATTTATTCATATATGTTTACATATGCAGATGTACAGTAAACAGTCATGATCGCAGAAATAATATTTAAAATGTCAAAATAATAATAACAATTGCCAAAAAGCAAACAATGATTTCTTCTTCTTCTTCTTTTGAGACCACATTGGATAACTTTAATCAACTCTTTGGTTTGTCGATTTCTTAGTAAGAACTATCTGAGCCTTGCAATTTATTATAAGAACTGACAACAGATATCCATGATAACAAGTCAAGAACTTGTATGAAGAGGTGGACTTCATACAATTAAATTCTTTTAGAATTTTATCTTAGATAAAATATTCGTGATGCATATTTATGGAGGTAAATTAATGAGTTGTCAAAAAAAAAAAAAAAAAACAAACCAATATGTGGCAAGATTCTACCATTGCAAGTTTCAAAAGGATTGTCTTCCAGGCTGTAGGCTGTTGTCACATTTTGATATTTTGGCAAGTTTTGATATTTTGACTATTATACAGCAGGTTTTTTCAGGACAGTTTGACGGTCAGGTGGAATCAACTCCTTTTTATGTAGGTACAAGTGCATGTATGCACTGTACAGAGAAATAATATGGTTGTAAATTTTTTTAAATAATTTATTTTGGCCAGTCAGTATCATACCTCTTAGTTTTGGCTCATAAAACAATACCGCCAACATCATGTGCTTTGCATTTTTATCATGCTTCAGTATATGCCCATAATGGAAATGAAATAAGATTATTAAGATTTAGGTATGAATGCTTTATTCAATTTTAAATTGTTGAATAACAAGTTTTCATTTCAATTGCCAATACTGTTGTAAATGACTTTGTCTTTTTTCTTCAAATGATACTGCTTGTGACCTGCTACTTATTTTTTGGTTCTGCTGGGAGATGCACCATATAGCATGTAAAACAATGACACTTATCAAAATGCAACTATGGCCTCAGAGCCCAGCAGACAATAGTTTTCCATTAGATGCAGTTATGATAGCTTATACCAGTACATGGCAGTTTTTCTTCAGCTGATGAATGGTCGAGTTTTCTGCAGCATATATTCACTGCACACTGTCAAAACTGTTAGTAATGAATCAGAGAAAAATCCAAGTATGGTCATAATCTTTAAGAAAATATTTGTGTAAAAGAAAAACCTTTTGTGCAATATATTACATATGGTTTTAAACTATATACAGTATATATATATGCATGAATTCAAAAAAATAATACTATCATCATTATACTTTTTTGGGAGTAGTTTAAAAACCAATATGACATATCTGCCTTTACTCTTGATAGGCTTACATTATAATATGCATAATATATATTTAATATTGGCATCATTAGAAAATAAAGCAGCATTTTTGAGTGTGTTCATTGAGTCACTGTACTATGAGAGATCAAAGAAGCCAAATTTGATTGGTTCAAACTAGGCTGTGGTTTATCCTTCTTTTGAGTTTTTCCCCATACTTGCAAATACTCGGCAAGTGTTTGTATTTATAGGTCATATTTAAGTGCTGTATTGATGAAGGCATTATATAAATAAGCTAGCATGGCTTATGTGGAACCTGGGATAAGCTGAGAATTTTTTAAATATAGATATCAAAGACAGAAAGCTAAGAAAGAGTTACAAAATACACATAAAAGTTAAATGTAATAATACAGGCTAGTGTGGGTTTTCAGTTCTTGCTGATCTGCTGTGATCAGCACAAGAACTGTAACACTCATTTCCTTTTTTAATCATTTGAGCTCCATTATCCCTAACCAGTGCTTCACACTTAGCACCTATTTATTTTCTAGAGGACCAGGCGAGTTAGCCGTGCGCGGCTGTGAGCTTGCATCCGGGAGATAGTGGGTTCGAATCCCACTGTCGGCAGCCCTGAAGATGGTTTTTCGTGGTTTCCCATTTTCACACCAGGCAAATGCTGGGGCTGTACCTTAATTAAGGCCACGACCGCTTCCTTCCAACTCCTAGGCCTTTCCTATCCCATCGTCGCCATAAGACCTATCTGTGCCAGTGCGACGTAAGCCTCTAGCAAAAAAATATTTCTAGAGGATGGCCAGCTGTAAGAAATTAATATGAAAAATATTTACAACCTTTGTAATTTTTTATCATGTGTTAGCTTACCAAAAGAAAAAGGTTTTCAGGATGGAGACCTGGTTGTCTCAAACACGTAGCAGTAGTTAACCTCCTTTCTTGTTTGTGTTGGAACAAACAGCACAATCTTTGTTGATTTTTTCAGGAAGCTTCCATTTATAGGGCTTCCATGGATTATGTATGTTTGAGTTATCATTCGATAGACTAGTTTGATGCAGCTCTCCATGTCAGCCTATCCTGTACTAACTTTTCATTTCTGCGTAACTACTGCATCCTACATCTGCTTATCATATTTGCACCTTGGTCTACCCCTACCATTCTTACCACCTACACATCCCTCAAAAACCAACTGAGCAAGTCCTGGGTATCTGTGTCCTACGCTTAAGAAAATGGAAATTGCATGAAGGCAGTGGTCGTTTGTGTTGATTTTCAAGATATGGAATGATGCCATGTAGGTATGTAATCGATCAAAGTTTCAGACCCATTGGATTGTTGCTACAGGTCTCCCCACATGATTGGTCACGGAGGAATCATCACCAGTATACGGACTCTGGTGTAGCGAAGTTGACTTGCAGTCTGTGCAGTGAAGTGTTTCCCGTCAAACATGCCTCGATGACAGAGAAGAGCACGATATCAACAACTGTCGCCGTTTGAGAGGGCTTGGATAATTGGGCTGTGTGAGGCTGGATTATCGCTAAGGACTGTCGCGGCATGTGTTGGCCGACATGCATCTACGGTACAACATGTATAGCAGCAGTGGTCAAATGAAGGTACCCACACTCGTAGATCTGGCACAGGCCCAGCGCGACAGACAACTGTGAGAGAGGTTCGCCGCATCATTCGGATGGGCCGGATGGAACCCCATGCAACACCAGCGCAAATTCGAGCAGCTCTGGCACCCCACGTTACACAACAAACAGTTGGTAATCGCCTGCATGCAGCTGGCTTACGAGCCTGTGTCCCTGCAGAAGGTGTTCCATTGACCCCACAACAGCGACGTGTAAGGCTGGCCTGGTGTCGAGAAAGATCGATGTGGGTCAACGAATGGCATAGGGTCGTCTTTAGTGATGAATCGCACTTTTGTCAGGCTGTGTTTATGCCAAGTGACATTGTACATCATAGTGGAAGGCTAATATTTTAATGTTGAACTGTTTGAGAAAGACACAATAATTGATGTGTATGCCTCTAGCTGTTTATGGTTAATCATGAAATGTCTGTCCACTGTAACCCTTCACTGATACTTTTTTCTGCTGAAATACATGATTACTTTTTTGTTTACTGCTTTTCAATGAATATACTTCACTGACACTTTTACTTTCTTAGAAGTGCATATTGCTACTTCTTGCTTTAATTAGTCTTCCAACCACTTAGACTTGGCTCCTAATTAACGTTGCAATCCTGTCCTGTGTAATTTACTTCCATTCTTATTTAAGAACATTCTACAGGTCCTGCAGGTTATCAGGATAATGTTGGCAGACTCTTCTTCCTAATTATAGATACTCTACGGGATTCAGATCCGGCCTATGAGCAAGCCATTCCATACTGTAAATCCCAACTTCGTCAAAGTATTGTTGTACTATGTGCGCATGCATTAGCATGAAACCATCATCAATGAATGGAGCAAAATATACAACATATACTGACATACTGTAATGGTCCTGTGCTCCATGCAGATAACATGCGTCGTTGCCATCAAACTTACTTTCATCCACATCATCAAAGAACCTCCTTAACAAGCTATCCTGGGTGAAAATTTTCAGGGCTGAATATCTTTCCCCAGTCCTCTCTTTCTCTGCCATCCAGTGTTTGTAGGCAAAACTGAGACTCATCACTGAACAGAACTTACTTCCAATATTGTATCGACCGAGCTCGATAGCTGCAGTCGCTGAAGTGCGGCCAGTATCCAGTAATCGGGAGATAGTGGGTTCGAGCCCCACTGTCGGCAGCCCTGAAGATGGTTTTCTGTGGTTTCCCATTTTCATGCCAGGGCTGTACCTTAATTAAGGCCACGGCCGCCTCCTTCCCACTCCTAGCCCTTCCCTGTCCCATTGTCGCCATAAGACCTATCTGTGTCGGTGCGACGTAAAGCAACTGCAAAAAAATATTGTATCGCCTAATCACAGTGTTCTACCATATAACACAGCCAAGGAATATGGTGTTGTCAGGCAAATTTGGGGTCCACAACAGGTCTTCTGGAATGTAAACTGGCTTCTTCAGACAGTTCTCTTACTGATGTTCACCCCTTAGACTTACTGGAGTCAATTTTGGATATCAACAGTAGTAGTGCAACAGTCATGGAGAAGTTGGAGCTGTATGAACTGATCATCCCTGGCTGATGTGACCCTTCTCAGGCCTCATCATGGTCTCTTCAAATAGCATCTAATTTTCCTATACCTTTCTACTGTTCTGGACATTGTCAAAGCCTTAGTTCTTAACATTTGTGCTACATAACCCCCGTATCATGACGATCTTCCACCAAGACGATAGCTCATGCAGCATCCTCAGGACCTAATGGCATGTTTTCTCTTGAGAGTTGATTTTTAAACTGACAGATATGCTTAGAAATCCAATTCATAGAAAGAAAAATCACCCTTGGGCACAGAAAGTGTATAATAAACTTTATTATGCATTATCCTTTAAAAACAATTTTTCAAACTACAGGAGAGATAAGATAGTGAAATTCACAGGTGCAGTGTCATATACCACCATTAATGCATTATTCTCTTATATATAAAAAATATAACAGACAATCTTCCCCATCAAGAAAAAAGTGCTGAAGTTACATTAAGTGGACAATTACACATAATTTTTCAAAATTTACAATGTGTTTCATTTTTGGTGCTGTTCAGTGTCTTTTTACTTCCTAACTTCATTAAATGGGAAGGTGTCTGGACAGGTTGAAAGCTTTACATTCATGATTTGGGAAGCAAAGGACACAGAGAAAGCAGAATGAATGCAAGAGAAGGGAGTTGCTTCTTATATTCCTGTATGTGATACATATTCTTACACATTTGTTTTTCATTTTCTTTTCATATACAGTACATATGGTGATAAAGTTATTAATTGAGGTATTGATTCTGGTGATGATACCCAATTTTGAGTCCTTTGTCACTTCCCTCAGTTCCACTCCACATATAAAGATACACACACTATCTTAGAGATTATAATAATTTTTTTATTGCGCACAATGTGCATAGTATATAACTATTTAAAATAGTTTATTTGAATCCGCCTTGATCAATACACTCATTAAATGAAAGAAAAACTATTTATTAAACCAAACATGTTTCGGGAAATCTCAACCATTCCCTTCCTCAGTGGTCAGATCAAAGAACAAAACAATATCACACAATCTTTTGTTTTACAATTTAAAGAAGTATTGTCCTAATACACCATATCAAAGAGTAAAAAGAAATATTATAAAAATGATCAATACATAAAATTTTGGTTGAACTGAATGAGAATACTATATAAGTTAGATACAATAATGTGACAACTAATGTGCTCTGCATAAGTGTTAGTCCTTGATAAACTCACTAACCAAACAGGACCTCGAGGAACACTTCTGGATATGATATCTTTCACATACTTGATCACATAGCCTACACACACACAGTTTATGTTTCATTCACGAAATACTTTGTTTTTACACATCTTGAAGTGGAATCCATGAACAACCAGTCTCGTAACTATATGTCTCAGTTGGTAGTCTGAGCCGATGACCTTAGATGTTAGGCCCCTTTAAACAACAAGCATCATCATTATCAGTGTAGTCTGTTTCTATCCATTTCCGATCCATCATGGCCTCCATTGAGTAGAAGTCTTCCTAAATGTCCCTCTTTTTTTTCTCTTATTTTATGCATCAGTTTATCATATGCTGCACCTCCTGGTAAAATAAGATTGTATCTCAGGCCCTCAATCAGGAAAGTTTCTCTCGCGAGCTCATATACAAGTCGAGATTTTGTAGTCTTTGATACACTACACTCAGATATTATAGAGATTATAATAATATAGGTATTTGAAACAGGTCTGGGAGTTACATTGTCCATAGCTGCTATTATAAAGCAGCAACTTAAGGATGATTGGATCTTTTTGGTTCATATTTTACAGAAATTGTACCAGGATATTTTCATGTAGTGGCAGGGTGCGCTGTCTCCATTTCATTAAGTGGGAAGGTGTCTGGACATGTTGAAAGATTTTCATTCATGATTTGGGGAGCAAAGGATATGAAGAAAGCCATGTCAGGATGTAGATTTGGTTTCCCCATTTTCACACCAGGCAAATGCTGGGGCTGTACCTTAATTAAGGCCATGGCCGCTTCCTTCCCCCGTCTAGCCCTTTCCTGTCCCATCGTCGCCGTAAGACCTATCTGTGTCGGTGCGACGTAAAACAACTAGCAAAAAAAAAAAAAAAAAGGATGTAGATTTACTCTCTTATGTTGTTGTGATGTGTATCAGTCCATTGTTGTTTAGGTCACCCTGTGGGCCTCTTTCTGACAAAGTATTATCTGAATTTCTATGAGCATTACTTACCTATCGAAGTTTAATTGGAAATGCTGCTGCTTTTTTTTGTTTTTGTTTTTTTTGGTAAGTGTACATTATAGCGATGTGATAGTCCTCAGTTGGATACTAGCCCTGTGGTGTAGGAATGGTATGCCTTCCTCTTAACTGGAGGACACAGGTCTGATTCCTGGCTATTCTGGGAATTTTAATTCTAGATTGGGAGCTGGAACAGGGTTCCTCAGCCTCACGAGTCCAAGTGAGGAGCTGTTGGATACAAGATGCAGCTGATCTGGTCATGGAAACTAATACAACTGAGGCTATTGTCAAGATGCAGGGACTGCTCCATTCCATTTACTAATCAGAAGCATCAGTAGGGGGGTGTAACAGGAATTGAAGATGTAGTTCAGGAGTACACAAAATTTAAGAAACTATGCCAGGATTATGGCCTGACAATTATATCTGAGTATTTATTGATAAGCTAGATTGATTACTGATTTATATTAGGGGCTTTGGACATCTTAGATCAGTATCTGCATTCCCTTATACCTGATTATTTGATTTTTTTAGGGGTTGCTCTAGTGTGTGTACTTGTAATCATCATGAACTTGGGATTGTGATAAGTACTCCAGGGTAATATTTGTTCATTTGCTGGTTTCAATAGGCTTAAATCAGGAGTTAGTCACATATACAATACCTATTTTTGAAAGCTCAAAATGGTACAGCATTTTAGACATTATGCCTAGCTATATACTTTAGGCAGCTCATCCACTGGTCGGTTAAGTACTATTGAAACAACTGCTCATTAGCTCTTCCAGGTCATGTTCTGAGACATGCAGGATCTGTTCAATTAGCTTTTGAGTAGGGTTATGGGATAAGAATAGCCAAGGGATTAAAATGACAAACAGGAATAAGAAGGATGTAAGATGAGTAAATATCACAAAATCTGCTACAACCGTTAAGTATTTGAAGGATGTAAGATGTGATAGTTACATAGTGATGAAGAGATTGGCCCTGGATAGGCTGGTGGGGAGGACTGCATCAAGCCAGGTCAGCCAGGCAGTACTTTAACGTTCACAATATTTCCTCAGAAGGCCAGCAGCAACATATCATGGCAAGGTGATATGTATAATAAATAACCTTAATGAGCATAGAGAGTTGGCCTGGTTCACTGTGAGAGACTGTTAGCTTGAACCTCCAGGGCCAAGCTGTCTTTAGTGCAAAAATTAGTATGTAAATTAATTGGAAGGGTAAGGTGAGATGGCATGGAGAACTGCATCAGACCAGTCCTAAGTACTGATGGAAAAAGAAAAAAAATGTTAAAATCCCTCAGTTCAGTGTTTGAATATATTAACAAAGCTAGCTGGTATGTTATCTAAACAGGATATAACAAGTGTATCTTACTTTGATCATCACTTATATCAATGCAACAAATTAACTCTGCTTGAATTTGCAGGAAAATTCTGTAACTAGTTGTATTGTTAAGCTGTGCTCAGTGTAAATGCCTTTGCAAAAAGTAAAGCAACATGCTAAATGCATGTGTATGCTCATTGTAACATTTCTTAAGTCTTTAGTTTCTAAGAAACACATTTTTTATCCTGTTCATGTAATACTTTTTTAAGTGCAACAGTAATGTTTTTCTCTTAGTAGAGTAGTAAGCATAAAAGCTATGTTAAACTTTTAACTTGTTTAAGCATGAAGTTTGTATATTGATGTTTGTCAGTGATGTCGGCTTGGTGTACAACACCAGATGTAAGGAATTGCCGAGAAATCACACTTAAAGGACATCATTTCAGTAGTACATATACTGTTCAGTTACCTTACCTTATACTGATGCACCGTGTAGTGGATACCACATCTCAAATTGACCTCTCAGTTATGAAAATGAAATATTTCACCTTACATTTTTCTTTGTATATTTCTATCACAGATTTCCTTTGAGGTATCATTTTTACTGACACTCTCCCTACCATGTAAGTGAATTTATTAAAGCTCTTGATCTTGTAGATTACTATTTATAATTTTTTAGGCCTTTTTAAGTTAGCTGATATTTGTTTACACAGAAAGGGCAGAAATGATAAAAAGTCTGGAGTATTATAAGTGCAATATAATCCTACATATTGTAAAATAGATATTTACATTTAGATACTAAACATAAAATCTCAATATCAGATCTTCATAAGTCACTGCATGAAATATTTATTTGTATATATTATCTGTCTCAAACAGTGGAGTAATTCTTTTTAAGAAAAAAAGTGAAAACAGAAAGGCTTGGCTAAAAGTAAATCAATTAGATGCTGGAGCAAGAAGTCCAATGGATTCACAGACCTATTTATTGTCTAGAAATTAATAATGAAAAAATTAGTTCAGACTGCATTTAATGTTGAAACAGATATTATATTAAGATGCTGGCCATTTGGAGAAGTAACAACTTTTAAGATTATACAGTGTAGTTGTATGATGAGATGGCATATTCAAGACGTATTATTGTAT
Source organism: Anabrus simplex (assembly GCF_040414725.1). Lineage (NCBI taxonomy): Eukaryota > Metazoa > Arthropoda > Insecta > Orthoptera > Tettigoniidae > Anabrus > Anabrus simplex. The sequence continues at coordinate 236,152,505 of NC_090265.1, forward strand.
AAACTACTTTTAAAAAATAGCTGCATGAAATTGAGTATCTTGTAACTTATATACAGTTTGTATAAGAAAATAAAATGCAGACTAAGTTTTTAACTTTAAATGCTACTGAGCTAATAACTCATTTCTTTACTTTATTACTGCCTTTTCCTTGAGTTCCCAGCTTCAGTTTCTTCAGATGTTCAATTTCCTTTTCCCGAAGGTGAAACTCGGCTGTTGTTTGGGTAAGCTGAAAAAAAAAAATACCCAAATTAGTTCATAATCAATAAAGTATTATCCTCACCTCTCTTCCTGGGTACCGTAATAAAATTAATCATTGCAGCAGTGACATGTATATTTGTGAGAATAATAATTTTTTTTTGTTCTTAGTGTCAAGATTCATGACAGGATTTCAATTGTGGGAGATTGTAAAACTTAACCCAGACCATGCAAATGACTCTTAGGTAATACAATAAATATTTATCAATGTAATAATATTCTTGTCAGTGACTGAATGTATTCATGTTCCTTTACTTTCAAGGTACCAGTGAATTACGCAATTTATTGACTGTAGTATACTTGGATAACAATCCAAACTTGAGCCCCTGCTTACAGAAAACAATTAACACACACAGAAACTGAGTGAAATCTTATAAGAAAAAACTCAGGTTGTCCAAGAGTATATACATCACACCAACTCAGACAGGTCTTATGGCGATGGTGGGATAGGACATGGCTAGGAATGGGAAAGAAGTGAGCATGGCCTTAGATGCCAAAACTAAAGGAAAAAATCTTCAGGGATGCTGGGGGTTCGAACCCACTATCTCCTGGTTGCAAGCTCACAGCTGCACGCCCGGTATTATTTTCATTGGTGTGAGAGAGAGAGAGAGAGAGAGAGTGCGTGTGTGTGTAAAACAGGGTGTATCAGAAATACTTGGACAAGTAATGGGGGTGGGTTCCCCAAACCAAAACAAGGAAAAAAACATTCTATAAACATACAATGTGAAAAGCTTTGTTTTTGAGTTTATTATTATTGTTATATTATTTAAAGTGTATATTCAAGGTACACTCCAACAACGTAAATTGGTTAGAATAATTCATTTTGTCAGGTAATTGAGTTATGTTAGTAACACCCAGCACTGGTGGATGTGTGGTTAGCTCAAGAAACCCATAACCCAATGATAATGATGTTTATTGTTTAAAGGGGTCTAACAGCTAAGTGATCGGCTCCTAATGATACGAGGTGCAACAAAATAAAACAATAATTAAAACTTAAAAATGTATCCACTGACTAGAATCTAAAACGAATGCTGATGAAAAAATAACCATGAATCCAAAATAATTAGTGGATCCGATTCACAATGCCGTATTTTCTGGGATGATGCTTGTTGTCCCAAGGGGACCAAAATCCAGGTCACCGGTCCCTCGTAATAGTACTAACCACAGGTAACGAAGAATCATGGTGGTACTAATGACAGGTAATGTAGACCCAGGGTATGTTGCCACATAACGGCACTACTCACAGGCAACACATACCCAGGGTGTTCCTCACAGAGAGGTACTAATTGCAGGCGCCGGCTAGATCCATGGAGTTCCTTACATAGTGGTACTAATCACAGGCAACACAGACCCATGGTGTTCCTCACATAGTGGTACTAATCACAGACAATGCACAATCCTGTGGTGTTCCTCGCATAGTGGTACTACTCATAGGTAACGCAGTGATATTTTGAATATTTGCTATGAGTTGAACACTTCCAATGAGCTGCCAATGTCAAAAAAGTAATGTACAATAATTTATGAATTTCATGTTTATGTTCCGTATTCACATATTAGAATTCACAGCAATAACAACAGCAACAACAAAATTCCTATAATACACAACACAATACAAATTATTTTTCTTTTACTTCCGCCCCTTCCTCTCCTCCCACCACTTCCCCTCAACAACAGCGGATCCACTTGGCAGTCAGTCTGCCTTCATCGAAGCAGATATATGCTATGCAACATTAACTAGGTTAATGTCATATCAACAAGGAGCGAGTATGCATTTTAACTTATCCTTTATTCATATTTTTCTTTTTTCTTCGTTCTCAACAATAATTCATTTTTCTTTTAGATCTTAGTTTGTAAAACAACACAATCACACATTTGACTTTTCGTTTAGAACTATGTTGACAATGAAAAAACATTTTTAAGACAATTTTTTAAGCTCCTTCAGTAATTCATGCTATCAATTTACTTCAAGAGTTCACATTTAGAATATGCAAGGCCGTACCCAGGGAGGAGGTTAGGGGGTTTCAAACACCCTCCAAAATAAAAGTGAACTTGACAAATTTAAACAGTATATATGCGTTTTGAAATAGCCTACAATAAATTACAAGTATTGTAAAAACAAGCATTTTCAATATAAACAAGTGAATTTAACCTATAAAGTCTGTCCCATCTTTAAGTGTTTCTCTATGAATATAGTTAACGAATTTATGGGAAACATAGATAGGTCTTATGGCGACGAAGGGATAGGAAAGGCCTAGAAATGGGAAGGTAGCGGCCGTGGCCTTAAATAAGGTACAGCCCCAGCATTTGCCTGGTGTGAAAATGGAAAACCATCTTCAGGGCTGCCAACAGTGGGATTCGAACCCACTATCTCCCAGATGCAAGCTCACAACTGCACACTCCTAACCGCACGGCCAACTCGCCTGGTCTGTAAAATCTATTTGAAAGTAAAAACATATTTTCTAAAAAATTTTTTGAGAATATGTATGTTTCTATATCATTTTACTGTAATAAAAAATAACTGGACCTTACTTTCACACATTCTATGTTCATCATCAAGAGTGTTAGACATCCAATAACATAGAACATACTAGAATTAGAACACTAACATAACATTTAAAATTGACAGTCAGGTTTTAAAGATGAGGATTTTTCAAGACTTTCAATGCACATAACCAAATAACATGCATATATGAAGCATATCTGATAGCTGAAGGTCTATATTAAAAACCGAAACATGTACAACTACATTTTGTATTTCAGTTTTAATTAAAGTTGAAATTGTATTGAATAGGTGGAACAAGATACTATTTTTCCATTAAAGGATTTTTTTTTTCTTGTAAAACAGATAACATGTCATTGACTCCTAAAAGAAGCATTTATGGGACAATTTTCCCATATTTTGGTGTGAGGAACCCACTCCTCTACATATACAGGGTGAATCACCTGAAAATTGCACCCAAAATATTTCTGAAATGGAAGGTGACGTACTGTTTTTACAGGAATTAATTGTAGCCAAGGGCTCTTAATCACAACCCATACACAGATTTTAATACGTATTAGAAGTATATTATTTTAGAAAGTTACATTTTTCAAAAGGAACAATGCCTATTGACATTAACAAAATAAAACTAGAGTAAACTAGAATGCCAACAGTGTTTTATTCAGGATTCTTATACACATAGTTTACAAAAATTATTAATACCGACAGTCGTCTGTTCGATTCAACTGTTTGGTTACGAGGCTATGATGTCTTACGTTTTTTTTTTTTTTCCTTTTCATTACACTGATTGCATTGCGACTTCCCTGCCAGTTACTTTGTGATAGTTCAAGAAGTAGGACGTGGTGGAAGATGTTATGCTTAAAAAGCTGACATGTTAATGGTGTATGGACAATGTAGGAAAAATGCTGTTCATTCTTGTGCTCTACGTGGAATGATATTGCAATAGATGTCACATATCTTGATAATTATCTGTGAACTTCTTCAATGAGTTAAGTGCAATTGGAAGTGTAACACCTAGAAAATGTAACAGAAACAAACTAGTGACTGGAGAAGCGGGTGAAATAAATGTTCTAGCTGCTGTATAGCACATTGATAGAAATGTTTTTAACAACCTAAGGTCCACCTTTTCAGTACAATATATTTCTTATAGTTGCACTTCAATACGTTGAAAAATGAAATTTATAGCTTATAAACCTAAGGTCTTTGGACATCTTCGTACATGATTAATATCGATACAGCTGATAGGTTATATTGACAAAATAATATTTACTAAGAAGTTTTTTATGTACTTTTTTTTTTGAACGGTATTGTTGGTCCCAAGCATATTTATTTGATAATATTGTGGTTTATCAGTGCTGGTAAGGGTTTATAATTTATGTACATAGTTATATATACTGTGTATATATATATATAATACCAAATATTTCCTGGTATAAGGAGTTTCTTTGAGAGTGGATGAGCGGGTATAGGTTAGGCACTTTGCTGTCTAGCTATTTGGTTTACGTCGTACTGACACAGATAGGTCTTATGGCGACGATGGGATAGGAAAGGCCTAGGAAGTGGAAGGAAGCGGCCGTGGCCTTAATTAAGGTACAGCCCCGGCATTTGCCTGGTGTGAAAATGGGAAACCACAGAAAAACATCTTCAGGGCTGCCAACAGTGGGGCTCGAACCCACTATCTCCCGATTACTGGATACTGGCCGCACTTAAGCGACTGCAGCTATCGAGCTTGGTACTCTGCTGTCCAGGAGGCAAGAAATTGTCCCTAAAGCCCTGTACAGACGGAGACATTCTTACGACAGAACTGGCGCAATCTGTTATTACCCTTTATTGTACAATGATTGGTATGCCTTCTGACAGTAGCACATGAACACACAATACTCTATATGGTACAAATTCTGTCAGGAAAATGGCTGATAGTGCAATAGAGTTAGTAGTAGCTGCCATACAAGCGATTATTTCTATGTTAATTTTTCGATGTTGCCAAAGAAGAAAATTACGGTGGTTGAATAGAAGATGGTGAACTAAACTATGGATATTACAGCGAGCGAAACTGAACATGAATTACATACTTTCTTGAATGATGAACTGAGGACAGTGGACACTGATTCCTGTTCTCTTTTCTGTTCTTATGTTCCTTATGTGTTTTGTAAATATGTATATAATTAGTAGTAGTAGTAGTAGTAGTAGTAGTAGTAGTAGTAGTAGTAGTAGTAGTAGTAGTAAGTGCTGTTAATATAGTTATTATTTGAATGTATCATATCATCTGTAATTGGAGAAATAATAACTCTGTTGATGATAAATAAACAAATCAAATCAAATCAAGTGCTTTTTGAGGATGAATGAACAGGCTTTCAACAAAATGTTACAATTAGTTGGGCCCCAACTCACAAAGAAAAATACAGTCATGTGAGAAAGTATTTCTACTTCACAGAGGTAACTGCCTGAAAATTCTGAGTGATTGAAACGTTTTTCTTGTAAAATAACCTCGCCATTGATTGTATGATATTATTTTTATAAGTTGGTAATTACTCTACAATTTTTAGCAACAGTAGAGAGGTATATAAATTTAATGTTCTCATTTCAAATTCCTGCAGGTACAATCTCTACTATTATTCCCGAGACATGTGCACCAATTTACCACAGCTTGAAAGAAACATGCATGAAGGTGGCCCGTAATTTTAAAATTAAACAGTTATGTTTCAAGTTACATTTTATGTGTTCACTGATATTTTCATGGCAATATTATGTTTCTTTTCTCTAGTTCCCATCAAAAGAAAATGAATGGGAGCAAACATTCTACTACCAGCCTGCTTAACTCCATTTTATTACACATAAACACTGACAGCACTATTTCAATAACCCGTGTGAAACTTCAGGAGCTAGGAAGATGGCACAATATCTGGCATCATTTGTTGGCATGCAATCTAAAAGCAAGTTCATTGCTTGCCACAGATGGTAAGCAATGTCAAAGTTCATACGAGAACATTGTGTTATTGCGCCAGTTCCCGTGCAAGAAATGTATCTGTCTGTACATGGCTTAAAGGTGGAGGAACCAAATTGGTCAATGGCATTAGGATAAAGAAGGCAACGGGAAACCACTGCATTCAAAATCCTCAAGGATAGCCCTATAAATTCACATAGTAATGGCTCAGTTCAATGCAAAAAATATTTCCAGAGTTTTTATTGCCCCAATTGATTCTCCGGGTGGGGGGAGATGCTGCAAATGTTGCTATGAATGATAGTATGCTTGACAGCTCTAGAAGGATCAAAATCTATAACGAAGTATGATTTGCTGCTTGGAATGTATGCAGCTTGTATATGGCCAGAAAACTTGCAAACGTGGAAACAGAAAGATGCAGACATCCTTGGATTGCGTGAGGTTAAGATGGTCTGAATCTGAAATTCAAATTACAAAATGCAAGTATTTGTACTTTTCTTGAGGAACAGACACCAATCACCAGTATGGAGTTACTGTGCTTATTTCATCCGTGAATGCAAACTCAGTTCTGGATTTTGTACCACTTAATGATCGCGTAATGTTTCTGAGGATGCAAACATCACACTGGATCATAAATCTTATTCAGGCCCATCCACCAGCCACCAAAAAAGATGAAGAAGAAGTTGAATCATTCCATGACACATTAGAAGAAGCAATGAAACTCACCAGGAAGGGAGAGATAACACTGGTCATGGGTTATTTTACCCATAGGCGGCTATGGCATTGGTGAACGAAACTTAAGAGGAGATAAACTGGTACAGTTTTGTATGGAACCTAATCTATTTGTTTCCAATGCTTTTTTCAAACTTCCTCTTAAGCAACGGTACACATGGACATCGCCCACTGATAGCAATAAAAAGATCATAAGGAACCAAATTGATTTAATTTTGTTGAAGTGACAATTAAAGAAGTATGTTACATCCACGAAAACATATCCTGGTGCTGAAGTAAACAGTGATCAAAATCCAGTTGTAATGGATTTCAAAATCCTACACTTTAGAAAAGTTAAAAGGATTGTTAAACCATCCTGGCACGTAGGTACAAGGAAACAAATGCATCCTGAAGTAAGAACCTATGTTGGAAATGCTCTGGAAGAGAAGATGAAAACAATAAGAAACATTAGCCAACAGAGGTGGAATCCACCTGGAACTCCATAAAAGATAGTGTAATTAAAATTCATATTGGGCACATCCCAATACCAAAAGACAGAACTGGATGACAGATGAAATTCTAGAAATAAATGAAAGAAGAAAATATAAAACCAAAGGTCACATTCAATACAAAACCCTGCACAAAACCACAGGCAGAAAGTGCAAAGAAGCCTAAAAAATGTGGATGTCTGACAAATGTACTGAAATTGAGACCCTTCAAGAGAAATACAGCCATTTTAATCTGCATAAGAAAGTGAAAGAACTTGGTGGTTTGCACCAGAAATAATATGGTCAAATTCAGAGAAATTCCAAAAAATGCCAACAATGAAATCATCTTGAGTGTGGAAGGGAAACTCAAAAGATGGAAGGATAAAACTCTTTTTAACGATAACAGAAATGATCCTCTTTCACCAAATGAGAAAATAAATTATGGTGGTGGTGATTTTTGTTTTAAGAGGAAGTACAATGAGGTAATCATCCTCTTCTCTAGAATAAATGAGACTATCCCTGAAATAACAAAAAATTGAGTTGCACATACTGTAAAACTTAAAAAGAATGGTAAAGCCATGGATTCAGATGGTGTTTAGGCTGAAGAATAGGAAACTGCCAGCCTTGATTTCTTAACGCCGTTGTTCAATAAAATATATGTCTCAGGAGAGATACCATCTGACTGGCTGAAATCAACATTTATACTCTCCTGAAGAAGCCCATCTCTTGATGTTTCATGTACTTAAAATATTCTTGTGAATCATTCATATTCAAATATATCAGAAATATGAATCTCACATGGAACAGAATCAGTTTGGTTTCCAAAATAGTGCTGGTACATGGGAGGCACTTTTCTCCTTAAATGTATAGATGCAGAGATGCCGGGATATGAATATGGACGTCTATGCTTGTTTCATAGATTGCGAAAGAAAAAAAAGAATTTGATTGTGTCGGGCATGGAAGCTGATAGAGATTTTGAGATCAACTGGTACTGACAGTAACGATCTATGCATAATCCGTAACCTGTACTGGAATCAGACTGCAGATGTCAAAACTGATTAAGGAACTTCAAAAACAGCTTCAATCAGAAATGATGTTCGTCAGGATTGTGTATTGTCGCCTCTTTTATTTAACATTTATTCTGAGCAAATCTCTAAGGAAATGCTGACAGAATATAGCAGTACAAGATATTAGAATCATTCCGTATTGACGGTTTTCACTTTATAAAGGAAATTTAATATGTCCTCCAATTCAATACATACACATCTCCATCATTAGATGGAGTAATAATAGTCAAACATGTTTCAACTCATTTGAGCCATCTTCAGTAAATAAAGGTAAAAGTTATTTACATTATTGATGCTAAAAATGTGTTAAAACATAATGAAGGAAATAAAAAACAAAAGTGACATGACGGAATTAAAACAATTCAATATATACACATTTCCGTAATTAGATGGAGTAATAATCAACATGTTTGGGACATCTGCAGTGAAAAAAAGGTTGAAATTATTTACATAATTTATGTTAAAAAATGTGTTAAAACCTACTGAGGAAAAGGATGAAAAGAAATGAGACATGACGGAAACAAACAGTAATTGATTATGGCGAGGTTGTGGACCTCTTAGTCTAAAACTGCAGTGTGTTATAATTAAAAAACAGGACAAAATCATAGTGCTAAAAAATCCAAAATAACAGTGTCTCCGTTGAGTCACCATCACAAATAGTTAAGAGGGGAGCGAAAAAACTTGAGAAACTAAGTTTGAGAGGAAACACGTGCCAGGTAAGAAATGTGTGACAACATAGTGGAAAACTGCCAATGAAGTTCACATTTTTTGAATAGCTGCACTCTAGAAAGGTCTGACCTCAATTTTCACAAATGTAAAAATAGATAGCTTCCACCTAATCAGTACTTTATTTTGTCTTATTAATGTACTGGACTGGTTTCGACCTCTTTAGAGGTCATCCTCAGCTAGTCATATGATCTAATGTTGACATAACATACAATTACAACATCACTAAATTCAATGAAGAATGTCACATGATATGAGTAAACTGTTATAGTATCAATTTATAGTTTCTTCTTCATGGCTTTAAAATACTCGTCGAGTCAAATGACCTGAATTTCGAGACTTCAATCCACTGTTCCATACATGGATAACATATATTTGGTTAAAATACAATGTTCTTGGACTTAGAATGTTCAATGTGTTCTTGCAGTCCACATTAAAACTTTTGATTGCACAGGTAAGTTCATACGACATTCTGGTATTTTCATTCTTATGCTACTTGATTTCACTTACATGACAACCGTATTATCTACTATTAACATGACTGTGAGTATAAAACATTGCTGGATTCAGTAATAAAAGTTATGTGATATGATTATTAGTATTAAATATATTGGTGTTTATACTTCAGTTTAAAATATTTGTCACAGTTCAGTGTCTGCATCTATGATATAAAACTTCACCAATCTACTCGTTCATTTGAATAAATCTTAATCTATCAGGTACAATATTCTTCAGCTTAGAATTGTTCCATAGCATTCATGCAATTCACATTAAAGCTTATGTCAGTGCTGGGAAATGTTATGTAGAAACACAGTTGAATTTATGTAAAATTATAGTGTGGGTTGTTGATCTTGTGATGTGCTTTCCTGAGTTTGTGCTATCTATTTTCGTTAAAATATCATAACATGTTATCTTATTCCATTTTTGTGACACACTGTGTGGCATTTAATTAGTGTGAACACTCCCCCTTCACAGTAGTGTTGTTGGACATGTAAGAATAGAGAGAAGAGTGAAATGTAAGAAATTTTCGTCTGCCAATTTGGAATTTGTGAATATCAATTATCAATGCGGACATGAAACTAATAGATTATGATTTCTCAATTTTAGCGGTCCTGTTCTCAATGAACGTGTCCAATGTTGGCTAGGTGAGCTTGCCTTATTTTTAAATGGTCAGGAGGGCAGTGATAAATGTTACAGAAGATAACAGATGCCAGGTAAAATTTATGTGATACATAGTGGAAACTGCCAATGGAGTTCAAATCTGTAATGGAAAAATGAGGTTGTATGAGAAACTTGGGCTAATAAGTGGAAAATAAGTGTGAAGAAAACATTAAACTTACTTATTAAGTAGTTGTCCTCTCGAAACGGCCTGACCTTCTCAAACTTAACGGTCCGGTCCTTACTGATTGTGTCTATTGTTGGCTCAGCTGTGTTTGCGAGGATGGGAGGAGTGAAGGGGGAAGGGTGGGGTGCAGGGCTGGTGGGGGGAGGGGGGGAGTGGTGATGAGTTGGAGAGATGGAGGCGGGGTTTGTTTTTATTACAGAAGTTTACATTACAATGCGATTGTGAAAATTCAATATTCATTATCTGTCTCTTGTGCCTACCTTGGATATTGAAAATTTCAAATGTCAAGGTCTTTCATTGGATTAAAAAAAAAAGCTACTTATTGTAAAACAAAGGAAAACGCAATATCTATGATGTGTCCTGAGGGGCAAATGGTATCAATTATTACAACTAATTATTGAAGGAAAGATACAAGGGAAAAGGTCCATTGGGTAATGGAGAAATTCATGGCTAAAAGAGATTCAAATAGGCATAAATGTACATCAGAAGCAGCTCTTCCATGCGGCAATGTCAAGATCAGAGCTGGCTACATGGATCGTCAACCTCTGTTTGAAGACGGTGTCTTAAAATAAGAAGAAGAAGAAGAAGAAGAAGAAGAAGCTGCTGTTGCTGAAGATTCACGTGTTAGTTCCCATGCAATCGCACAAGTCAGACAAGTGTATTACGCATCCTCCACCATCATAAGTATCATCCGTATCATGTCTCTTTCCATCAAGAGCTGCATGAAAAAAATTTTGAGAATCATGTTAATATTTGTACATGGGCATTAAGATAAGACATACCAGATTTATCGTGTACGGTATTTTGTTTAGTGATGAAGCACATATCATGGCCAAGTAAACCCCTGAAACATGCACTATTGGTCCATACACAATCCCCATTGGCTTCGTCAGGTTGAACGTCAGTGTCCATGGTGTTTAAATGTGTGGTGTGCAATAGTTAACTATCAGCTCATGGGCCCTTTTTTCATAAAAGGAACACTAGATTTTCAGAAGTATCTCAACCTTCTAACACACCAACATCACAGGTGTGAGAAGACATTCCACAGCAGACTAGGAGGAACATGTAGTATCAGCATGACGGCTATCCAGCACATAGCGCACAACGTGCTATAGCTTGTTTTCACTGATTGTTTCCAAATCGTTGGATTGGACAAAAAGGTACCTGTACGTTGGCCAGCCTGTTTGCCAGATTTAACCCCTTTAGATTTTCCTCTGGTGAAAGCTAAAAGACAATGTTTACAACGACATACTGAGTACACCAGATGATATGAAACAATGTATTAGTGCTGCCTGCTAGAATGTGTGCACCAATCTTTACATGGCAGACTGGAAGCTTGTATTGAAGCTGGTGATCATCATTTTGAACACAACTTTTGAAGACCTGTTCTCTTTCTTCTTCAGAATACAAAGAATTTGTTTATTCACTTTTTTTTAAGTTAACGTTAACACATGAAGCAGACAACTACCGGTATTTACAATTTTCAAACTACGATAGCTTGTAAACTTTATGTACTAGAATTCTGAAAAAAGAAAATAAAATCATCCTTGGTGTTCTAATTTACTCCAGTTTTATTCTTTTAATGTCAATAGGCATTCCATTTGAAAAATGTATTTCTAAATACAAATATACATGCATTCATACATACAGTACATTATAGGTTCATTATACATTGTTATGCCTTTCAGCGTTCATTCGGAAAGCCTCTGCGATTTCACTAAATTCCACCACAATTGTCAAATGGACTGTATCATGATTGACCTGTCTAAAGCATTTGATAGCATGGATCATGGGAGACTACTGGCAAAAATGAGTGCAATTGGACTAGACAAAAGAGTGACTGAATGGGTGGCTATATTTCTAGAAAATAGATCTCAGAGAATTAGAGTAGTCGAAGGTTTATCTGACCCTGTAATAATTAAGAGGGGAATTCCACAAGGCAGTATTATTGGACCTTTATGTTTTCTTATATATGTATAAATGATATGAATAAAGGAGTGGTATCAGAGGTAAGGCTGTTTGCAGATGATGTTATTATGTACAGAGTAATAAATAAGTTACAAGATTGTGAGCAGCTGCAGGGTGACCTCGAAAGTGTTGTGAGATGGACAGTGGGCAATGGTATGATGATAAACGGGGTTAAAAGTCATGTTGTGAGTTTCACAAATAGGAAAAGTCCTCTGAGTTTTAATTACTGTGTTGATGGGGTGAAAGTTCCTTTTGGGGATCATTGTATCTGGGTGTTACTATAAGGAAAGATCTTCATTGGGGTAATCACATAAATGGGATTGTAAATAAAGGATACACATGGTTATGAGGGTGTTCAAGGGTTGTAGTAGGATGTAAAGGAGAGGGCATATAAGTCTCTGGTAAGACCCCAACTAGAGTATGGTTCCAGTGTATGGAACCCTCACCAGGATTACTTGATTCAAGAACTGGAAAAAATCCAAAGAAAAGCAGCTTGATTTGTTCTGGGTGATTTCCGACAAAAGAGTAGCGTTACAAAAATGTTGCAAAGTTTGGGCTGGGAAGAACTGGGAAAAAGGAGACGAGCTGCTCGACTGAATGGTATGTTCCAAGCTGTAAGTGGAGAAATGGCGTGGAATGACATTAGTAGACGAATAAGTTGGAGTGGTGTCTTTAAAAGTAGGAAAGATCACAATATGAAGATAAAGTTGGAATACAAGAGGACAAATTGGGGCAAATATTCATTTATAGGAAGGGGAGATAGGGATTGGAATAACTTACCAAGGGAGATGTTCAATAAATTTTCAATGTCATTGAAATCATTTAAGAAAAGGCTAGGAAAACAACAGATAGGGAATCTGCCATCTAGGCAACTGCCCTAAATGTAGATCAGGATTGATTGATTGATCGATCGATCATCTATTTGTAACTAGCTCTGTGGCCTCGTTTAATTCTGCACCTCTTACCATTAAATCATTAGAAACAGGTGAGTCTAATCATAGTCATCTTGGTTTCCCTCTACTTCTCTTACCGAGTCCATTATTCTCCTAGTTAACCTATCCTCCCCCATTCGCCTAACATGACCCATCACTGATGATGGCTCATGCATACAACATCAATATATTAGTAAATACACATTCTAATAATTATTAAAATCACCGAGCTCGATAGCTGCAGTCGCTTAAGTGCGGCCAGTATCCAGTATTCGGGAGATAGTAGGTTCGAACCCCACTGTCGGCAGCCCTGAAGATGGTTTTCCGTGGTTTCCCATTTTCACACCAGGCAAATGCTGGGGCTGTATCTTAATTAAGGCCATGGCCGCTTCCTTCCCACTCCTAGCCCTTCCCTGTCACTTCGTCGCCATAAGACCTATCTGTGTCGGTGCGATGTAAAGCAACTAGCAAAAAAAAAAAAAAAAAAATTTATTAAAATCAGTGTATGGGCTACAATTATGAACCCTTGGTTACCCTCAATTTCTGTGAAAACAGCACATCAATAGCAACTTCCATGTCAGAAATATTTGGGGTGCCACTTTTATGTGATTCACGCTGTAGGTGTACATGGTGTATAGTAAACCTAATAACATATCCAGACTAACAGCATGCAAGCATGCAATAAAAGGGCTTTATCTGTATTGCCTATCTGTGAGCTCTCTTGCTTACTTATATGTCAATAAAACTTTATACTTTGCTCCATCTGGAAAACTATGTGGGAAACTATGAATTACTGGTCTACTTACCATATCCAGTAAAATTTCAAACTTCAGTTTCAATAAATTGTTTTCTTCTTCCAGTTTCTGAACATATTTCCTCAATTTCTGGTTTTCTTTGTGTGTACCACTAACGGGACCAGATTCTATAAAGAAAATACTTTTTAATTCTATAAAATATTTTGCAATGCAGGGAACAGTAGTTCTTGTCAATGAAAGTTCACATGAGAAAACAAATGGCTAAGAAAAATGCTAATTCACAAATAATATCATTTGTTACATCATTAAAAATCCCACTTCCTCAATACAGTCTTTACTTTATCATTGACCTAATGCCTGAATATTTCATAATATGATCTAACATCCACTTTCTGGCCTTTCTTCAGAACATCACCTGAAAGCACTTCTTAAAAATTCTGTATACTCTATGTAAAGCATAGCCTTAAATTTCTTGCTCATCAGGCATTGTGTTGTACCAAACCTTTGCCCAGTAACAATCTCTAAGGTCTTCTTATCACTTTCTCCTTCACATAACTGACTGGATCTGTGTCTTTTAGCAAACACATATTGGTGTCAGAGAAAAAGTTAAAATACAAGTACTTATGAAGTGAATTAATGGAAAAATCAAGACATGGTATGGAAATCAGCAGGAAGATTCAACTTGTAAGTCTTCTTTAACCTATCATAGAGTTCACAATCTACTACGGAACAAAGATATATACCAATGAATGCTAACAATATTTCGTACATCTCCTGACATCGAAAGTGATTGGCTGGAAATTTCTACCTCCCCAAGTACAAGCACAGCTGAAAGGAAGGAGCATATCATCACAGAGGTTTCATGGTTTGCAAATACACTGAGGTTTATCTATAAGGGATGATCAAAAAAGTTTCCGTACAGTCCTGTTGTGTGAAGATGTCCGTAACCGCCTGCTGCACATCCTCGTCTGACAGGAAGCGTCAACCCTTCAAGGCCTTTTTGAGGGGACCAAAGGCGTGATAATTGCATGAGGAGAGATTAGGACTATAGGCCTCATACACCGCCCGCTTCTTGTTGTCCTTAATGGATGAGGCTGGGCTCCCAGATCAACTGATGTCTTGTGTCAAAATGTGACCCACACGGAACTTGGGGCACCATTCCGCAACGGTGGTTTTCGACAGACATGCTGCCCCATATACAGTCTTCATTCTCCGACGGATGTCCACCGATGTTTGTCCTTCGGCAGCCAAGAACAGAATAACAGTAAGTTGGTTCTGTTTGGACGCATTTGGTAATGACGTTGCAATAGTTCACATGGCCACATTTAACGTGCGCACCTTGGCACAACATGACTGCCACACTAATCCCTTTGCTTACGTGCCTGTGCTTATATGCCTGAATCGGAGTCAAACTACATTGTATGTCCACTGCAGCAACACCCTCAAATGGAAACTTTTTATCACACCTTATAAAATTGGCTGATAAAAGTATTGTATAAGAACAAACGTGAGTCAAATCATTTCGTTCTTTTTCCGGGTTGAACCGTGTTGTCGTTTTCTGTACATTACGTACAGTTTGCCGACAATGTACAGAAAGCAACAACACGGTTCAACCCGGGAAAAGAAATAAATAATTCTACACACTGTGGAAGCTTCTCTTCTAAGAAGAGTCAAATCAAGTCATATAGAGGCAGGAACATGAAAAGGAACACATAACAGGATGAACACAATGACAGATCAAAGTAGAAAGAGGAGACAAGGAGAATCATGAAAACACATCCTCATACACTGCCATCCCCAATACTGTAATCAGACAGGCTCATTCCTCATCGTCCCAGTTTTTCTACAGCTATCTCATCTTAGCCCCAAACGAGCTTGTTTCTGCTTCCCAGCCTCATCAGGATGGAGGGCACCAACACTCGTTGAGGAGCCATCACGACCTTCAATTTTGACGTGGGAAAATAAAATTGAATACACGTGGTGAAAAATTAGGAACACAGGACAAACACAAAAGGAAAAAAGGATCCGAGTGGGGTAATCAGTGAAGTAGTAAGATTTATTAGAAATAAATCATCCCTCCTTCAGTGAGGGTGGCCATACAAATCTGGATTACATACAGTAAAAAACTGTCAGTAGCTTATAAAAATTTATGCTGGAAAAATAAACATAGTTAGCCAGAGATTACAATCTTAGGTATACCTAACTGAAATCGTAAAATTTGTAAGGAATCATAGCATTTGGATGACCTACATAAGCAAAAATGTTTCAGGAAGAAAAATAATCATGGCAATCCCAGTTTACATGGATCATCCGTATGTTCAGTCCGTCAGCAATGCCGCTGGTGGGATCCTCAACAGCTCTGCCATCAGCTGTCATAGATGGCCTAGGCATCACTGAAGAGGCGTACTAGGGAAATGAGGAGTGAGGTAGTTTCTCGTTGCTTTCCTCACCGAGCCAGAGTTGCTATTACATATCAGTCTGCCAAGCCCACTGAAATGCATACACCAACCGACCCTGTGAACAACATTTTCACACCATTCACAGCAGGGACTGGCTGCAATGGATCATCTACTGAAAAGTATTAAGGGCAGGGAGGGATTCAATTAGGTGAAAACGTAGCAAGCAGTTTGGCCTATGCCGACAACTTGGTCTTAATGGCAGATGGTGCTAATAGCCTGCAGTCTAATACCTTGGAACTTGAAAAATAGGTGCAATGAGTATGATATGAAAATTAGGTTTTCCAAGAATAAATTCATGCCAGTATGTTAGATATCTAAAAGAACTGAACGTCAGGTTGGAAATACAAAGCTGGAGCAGGTAGATAATTTCAACTATTTGGGATGTGTGTTCTCCCAGGATGTTAGTCTGTAGTGAGATTGAATCAAGGTCCAGCAAAGCTAATGCAGTGAGGTCACAGTTGCAATCATTTTGTAAGAAGGCAGTCAGCTCCTGGATGAAACTATCTTTACACCAGTCTGTTTTCAGACCAACTTTACTTTACGAGAGTGAAAGCTAGGTGGGCTAAGGATATCTTTTTTATAAGTTGGTAGTAACAGACTTGAAAGTAGCGAGAATAATAACTGGTACAAGCAAGTGGGAACAATGACAGGAGGGTACATGAATGAGAAGATAAAGGCTCGATGGATGAGGCTGTACACATAAACCAGCTTCGGTGGTGGGGTCGTGTGAGAAGAATTGAGGAGGATAGGCTACCTAGCAGAATAATGGACTCTGTTATGAAAGGAACGAGAAGCAGATGGAGAACAAAATAATGATGGTTACACTCAGTTTGTAATGATTTAAAGATAAAAGGTATAGAACTAAACGAGGTAACAGAACTAGTTACAAATAGAGGATTTTGGCGAAGCTTAGCACATTTTCAGAGGCTTGCAGATTGAACGCTGAGAGAGAGAGAGAGAGAGAGAGAGAGAGAGAGAGAGAGAGTGTGTGTGTGTGTGTGGGGGGGGGAATCTCTTAAGATCTGTTACAAGATTTCTTTCCATTTCATAAAACATAATTTTCAGGTTTTATAGAATAGTGACTGTGTTCTTAGGCAGGGTCCTCCTGGATCCAAACAGGAGGCCTCTGACAACCCACTGACGAAGAGGAATATTATATTTGGCATATAAATATGGGAGACATGCCATATAAATAGCTTGATTTCCAAGATTAACAATCCTAAGCCTGTCGTAGGTCCCTTTCAAAGTGCATGGTAGAATCTCTAACACCATCATCTTATTATCTTTCTTAATGATGGCTATGATATCCACTTTTCTTGGCTCAAGGCTTGAGCAATTGACGTCCTTACTCGATGGTGACGATTGGTACACAGTAGCTCAGTGCTCCTGCAGAAACCTGCACATGGAAAGGAACACACAATATGTTGAATACAATGGATATATCAGTACGGGAAGAGGGAGCAATAGAAACAGAAGACAAGGAGAAACATGAAAACACAAAAAGACAAGGACAATCTCCACATCTTCATATACTGCTGTCTTCAATTAATTTATTCACTTTTCCTAACTTATATCCAGCTTCTTCTTATCATACACTTCCCATGTCAAGACTGAAGATCTACCAAGATAGCCCATCAGTGAATGCTGATGCCTGCCCTCTTGATGAGCTGGTAAGCAGAAACAAGCTCATCAGGGTCTGAGAAGAGATGGATGTAGAAGAACTGGGACTGATGAGCAGAGAACCTAATCTAATTAAAAATGACAGTGTACAAAGATGTAGAGATTGTCCTTCTCCTTACGTGTCTTCATGTTTCTCCTTGTCTTCTCTTCCTATTGCGCCTCCTTCGCACACTGACCTTTCATTGTATTCATCTTTTTTTGTGTGTTCCGTTTCATGTTCCTATCTTTATTATTATTATTATTATTATTATTATTATTATTATTATTGGCCACATTGGACCACTTGAGTCTTCCATGTACACTTGTTTCTTTGAAGGTTGTACTGTTTGATTCTTCTTATCTGCCCAGTAGTGCTTCATTCGTACTGATCACAGTGTTCTTAATTTGTCTAAAATATCTTCTGTGCATCATTTCAGTTGAAAATTTGTGTTTCTTAAGAAGGGTGGTGATTTTATTCTTATCTGCATCTGTAATTTTGAGTCCAACTGTTTTGAGATCCTCTTGAATTTCTTTGATCCAATGCCCTCCTGTCTTCTTTCCCAGATTTCACATCACTAGTTGTCGTAAAATCCTGTTTTCTGGTAATCATAAGATGTGAAAGAAATAAGAGATTATTTTCTTCTTCATTGTGCTGGTAACTGGGTCAATCTCTTGATAGGCAGTTTCAATGGGGAGGATTCTCCAGGCTCCTTCAACCTGGTACTTTTTATTTATGCAGGTTCTAATAATTCTTCTTTCAGTTTTGAGGAGCCAATCAGTTCTTCTTTCATTTTTAATTTGGAACAAGGTTTCACAAGTGTAAGTGGCTTCGGGCAAAGTTACAGTTCCTATCTTTATATGACTTGATTTGCCAATAAAAGGATGCACTTCTACACTTTTAGGATAAATTTAAATGATAACATTCGCTAAAAATTTTCCTCAATGTTAGAAGTCATTTTCCTCACACAAAAGGAACTACACAAGCTGATCACCAACATATGTACTGAACAAAACAGAATAAGACAAGAAATATTTTATTATAAGGTATACTGCACCCGCCCACCTCCTGAGTCCCAGACTAGCATTTATCTCATGGGTGATCAGTTCGAAAACGAAAAAAAAAATTTATATAAAGAAAATCAAAAAAATATATATCGGCGCATCAAATAAACACAGGGATGAACGGGGCATGCAAATTTAAGGTTACGGGGGACGACTCATTCATGGATACAAATTTTTGACTCCACAATAGGACTGGGAAGTGACAACTTAAATTCCATGGGCATACTGGACTAACTACAATGAAAAGATATGGAAACTGTTTCCTATTGAAATTGCAATGAAGAGCAATTTATTCACTTATTTTGCATACTACACATGATGACAATTTTACATTGGGACACTTTAATCCTGAAAAATAAATGACATAATACTTGGATTTTACCTCACTACTCTGGTAGTGTAAAACATTTGGTGAATTCGCCCCAATTGGTTACTGGGGATCGAATTCACATCCGTATGATTGGACGTTTCACCGCTGGAGATCTTCTTTCGGAGACGAAGGCACGACAGTAACTTTTTACTGTCGTCTCCTCGTTCCGTTTGGACATGAGACACTTCCGGTATGTACATTCTGGTGAGCTGGACACCCACCGTAGAAAATGTTATCGCCTCGAAAAAACGGGAATTTATAATACGGACAAACTCTAGCCTATTATTTCCAGATTCACAAACACACCAGGTAGAGTTCATTAACTCAAAAGCTACTTTAATATTTACACTTGTCAATACGACAAGACGTACGGAAAGGTTCACTACTATGCTCTGATCCTGAAAACATGTGCCGTCCGTGGGTTATTTACGTATCTACCGCTATCTCCCCGTGAAAACCCAACATGTGGTTCGGAGCAGTTCGACACAGGATGACTGTCCCTAGCATATCCTCCTATGATTATTAAATAATATCATTACCATTCTTTATCTGATCATTATCATATTCTTTGACTACCATCAATTAATTTTATTATTATCATTAATTTCAATTATAATCCTATTTTTGATTATTATCATTTGTCATCCGGGATGATTATATGCCAACCCTTGCCGACGTTTCAAACGAAGGGTCGTTCTTCCTACTAATTTATCTGCACAATATAATGATCAGCTTCCTCATAAATATTTATTATTATGATTATTATTATTATTATTATTATTATTAATAGTGGAAATCGTGATTATCGTAACCCGAAATCATCCTTGCTATAATACTTCAACTTCTCGCTCTTATTATTTTCATAAAAAAAATAAATTAAAAAAAGTAGCTTCATTGGTTATTCTTCTCCTTCTTCAAATATTTTATTTATTATTATTATTATTAGTTAAAAATCTCAAATCTTTCATTTCTACTCCCAACATCATTATTATGTCCAAAATAAAAAAAGTAAATTCTTCAAAAAAAAAAAAAAAAAAAGTAGCTTAGGTTTTATTTATTATTATTATTAATTAAAAAAATTAATTTCGCCTGTTACATGGTAGTTCACTCTTAATATGTTTAACGCATAACCCCTTTTACGATTCCGATTTATCTTGGCACTAAGCACTTGATTTAAGACAAGATTCACTTGGAGTATGATTATTTTTATTATTATTATTAAAAATGGAAAGATGATATTTTAATTTCCACTCTTTAGAATTTAGTCACATATGTTAAATCCCGTTATGAACCACTAAGATCTGCTTTATATTGGTCGGGACAACACGGTATTCGGGACCGTACCTTCAACTTCGTACTGCCGTTAATTTTATATGGGGACACCTGTCCTCCCAAGACACATCTCACAACCTATGGCACATCGCGGCTGGGCAAATACCTCCAATGCCGGCGATTGCTAAACTATTCCTTCAAATTTTAAGTCCATTTCCTTTCATCGGAACTCTTCAAACATTTAATTCCTAAAATAATCCTCGGTGCGTGGATTCTACCACTAATAACACCGGCATATGCATTTATATCATCTTAGGCCTTGAGACTCATCTATTTCATCATTACAAACAATACGGCTCAATTTATTTCACGCCGGATATTCGTCCCTCATGACTTCCAACTCTAAATATGGGCTCAAATCATTCTGGGCTTTTAACATATTGTGACCATTCTAATTCACGTGCCTATATCGCTTTAAACAAAATTTTAATGGTTAAATTAAAGTCCAAAAACGTAAAATCAAAAATTTATGTAAAATCAAACTGACTACGCGAATGAAAGTCTTTAACGCAACATGTCATCTCCACATTGATTATTATATTTGCACTGGCTAACTCGCGAAGCACTGTCATTATTATTATTATACTGTAACTTGCAAACGCACAAATATTATTATTAATTTACTTTCCTTTGTCAACTCACAAAACATTATTATTATTAGTATTTTAATGACCTTCCGTACGCAACACAAATCTTACATACTCTGGCTCTTTCATAATCTGGCTGTCTAATAGAAATTATTCCTAATTAAAATACAAATGATCACCGCAGTGAATGAAATTCAAATAAATGGGTTAGCACAAAAAAAGAATTTAACACTTGAAATGAACTTAATTCAAAGTATTACAAACAGCATGCATTAATTGAAAGAAATATATCCCATATTTACATTATATACAACAAACAAATACTCAAATTAATTAATCTAACCCATTATTACGTTAATATAAATTAATTCGTCCGTCTAACAAAAAAAAATCATGGACTCGGGAAGCGGACCATGTTAAGTAACCATAATTAATTTACACTGAACCCCGTTTAGTCGCGATAACATTCCCCAATATCAAAATTGTGTACTCATTCCTATGTAGAATTCCATTGTCTCGTAGCAGATGAGATATAGGCCTTACGGCCCCATGGTGATCTACTCGTCCATCATGTCGCACAATACAAATTTAACACAATAAAACACTTCTGGGTGACTACCCATGATTAATACCTTATTACACTATTTTACACAGGAATACTAATAACAAAAAAAACACTTATAGGTGCTCCTAGACCCCTGACACTCGCACAATATACTCTTCATATACGCCCGAAACACACGTCGTGACACATTACGACGAAATGTCGTTCATTTGAACCGGCGCGTATCGCGTCCTCAACCGGCACTTCCTGGTTTATTTCTAAGCCGTCTTGATAATCGCCTAGCTCCTATAATTCCCTGCTCGGATAGTTATTCACCGTCTATCTTGAGGTGTTTACTTCAGGCTCCGCACACTGCCTTCCAAAGGTACTATCGGCGTTCCGTTAATTATTTATTATTTAATCACATGACATTGATTAAATTCAACATACAGTTGTACTGATTAGTTACACTCGGTACTATGGATAATTTCACTGTTCGTATTCATTCTCCTAATAATTCACGCACTTTCAGCTTTAACTGACTTCGAATGCGTCCCGAGGTACTGACTTACAGAGTCAACGTGTCAGAGTCTCAACTACTTCATACGACTGACACGACTGGTGACCGATAACGACTGGTGACTGGTAAGAACTGAGTGATGTGAGGTTCGCTACTGGACTTTTATGGACGATATGATTTCCCGCCGGGGTCATCCGCGGTCAACTCCTGGAGAGGGGGGTTGGTTATCCTAAATCGGCATATGCAGGCGGATTTGGATCTCTTGCTTTATCCTACTTAATACACTGGCGATACACATTCATGTGTCGTATTCTGAACTCCTATCGTTCGGTGATCATGGAAATATCACTTAATTTCTGTCCTCCACCTTTTGCGCGCTAACTCGGCGTCCCTGATGGCGTGCTCATCTCGACCAATGGCGAGATAGCGTGGGTCATTTCCACGAATTCATTACTTGAATTTATTACGATTACAATTAATCAACATGGGAATGATATCACAAAAATCCCCTCTATTCAATTATGTGGTTGGAATAATTTAATATTTGTTATCGGAGAAGCTAACTGGAGTTCACTCTGAGTTTTTCTTATGTTGGTTTATCTGCGGGCCTGTGATAAATTTTCTCATTGGTCAACACCGCTTCGGTTAGTTTGAAATCTCTTCCTTGTAACGTTGACAACACCAAATGCCTCGGGCGTGGAAAAACTGGCACGTCACATTCTCGGTATTGGTGATACATCCGCTCGCCCTTGGTCCGAAATATATACTCTTTCACTTCCTCGAAGTCATTACTTCGTTGTTGTGAGCTCTAGTTTTAATCCTCTTATCTTCTGGCCAAGAAACATTTTCCCCTTAATGACAAGCTTACACTGTGGCGACGGACAGTCGCGATATGTCTAGCTCATATCGAAATTATCCCGTCCACACAAAACTGACACTGTATTCATTTAATATTCCTATTTATCAGTATTTCTCGTATCAAAATCAAATCATGAAAGATAGAGCCTATCTCATCAGGGTACAATACATAGTTCAAAACTGCTCAGTTTCTTGTCCAGAAGTGTACACTGTCTACCTTCAGTAACTATCTGAGACTAGACCATTGACAAAGGAGGATGAAAATAGAATACTGGCAGTAAAAATGAAATTCCTGAGAAGTATATTACAGAAGGACAGAGGGGAATAAAGGTGGAAAAGTTGAATGATAAAATGGAGAGAAATAGACTGATATGGTTTGGACATGTTAAACAGATGAATGAAGGAAATTACCAATTGAAAGCCATATAGGACGTAATTAGTAAAGCAAACATGACCTGGACTGGAATGTAGTTATGGATGAGGAGTAGAAGAAAGATAAGACTAAAATGGGGAGAAACAATATTTTCTCTGACCTAGCTGGATAAGGGTAAATTAATGATGAGTTTAGCCAACAAACAAACAAAAAAAAAAAAAAAAAAAAAAAAAAATTCTACTGTAAGAAAATCATGAACTACGATCCATTCGCTGTTTAGCATGGAAATGAAGGCAAATGGGAAGGCCTGCAAAAAGGCAAAACATGTCCCATTCCAACTCATGTAACAAGGATAAAATCCTAATGTTAAGACTTTTATGTATTGTATAGGTGGTTAATTAATAAACAAATAATAATTTAATAAGTGAGCCTCCGTGGCTCAGATGGCAGCGCGTCGGCTTCTCACCGCTGGATACCGTGGTTCAAATCCCAGTGACTCCATGTGAGATTTGTGCTGGACAAAGCAGAGGCGGGACAGGTTTTTCTCCGGGTACTCCGGTTTTCCCTGTCATCTTTCATTCCAGCAACACTCTCCATTATCATTTCATAGCATTTATCACTTGTTAATAAATCACCTTGGGAGTGGCGACCCCATTGTAATAACAGCCTATATATGTTTCATTCATTACATCACTGACCCGGTCAAAGACTGGAAAACAGGTTGTAGGTTTTCATTTTTTCATTTTCAATTTAATAAGTATATGTTCCAATTTAACCGATCATAAAAGAAAGTCCACTGAAGTTCAATCAGAAAATAGTGTTCGCAATAATTATTTAAGAGCTTATTTATTTGTCATCATCATTGTACAGTTCCAGTTTCCCGGATATTGTTAAAGAGCCCCTTCCACGTCTTCCTGTCCATATACAACTTGTCATGGAGAACATCATACACTGTCCATCCTCTGGTAATTAGATCAACCTTGATCATGTCCTTCCATCGGGTTTTAGGTCTTCCTGCAGGTCTTTCCCCTTCCACCTGACTTTCCAAATTTATTCTGGCTGTTCTTGTAGGATCCATCCTCATCACATGCCCGTACCACCGTAGTCTGCATGTGCCGATTTGGTCTAACAGGGATGTCTTTATTCCGGCTTTTTTCCTCAATTCCTCATTTCTTAACTTGTCCATCTTGGTCTTCTGGATGGCGGATCTAAGAAATTTCATCTCTGACGCTTGCAGTCTTGATGAATCTCTTTTTGTGAGGGTGCACGTTTCAATACCATAGGTCAATATTGGTATGAAATAGCTGTTAAATAACATCAGTTTAGCCAGTTTTGGAATCATGTCATCCCATAAAAGTGTTCTCACTTGTTGGTAGAACTCTGATCCCTTTCGCATTCTATTTGTAATTTCCTTTCTGACCAAATTATCACTGGAGATTACACATCCAAGGTAAGGAAAACTATCCACACACTCTAGCTGGTAGTCTTCTACTTTTACACTTGCTGGACGCCCTTCTCTGTTGACTGCCACCACCTCTGTCTTCATCTCGCTGATGTTGAGGTTATATTCCTGGAAATGGGATTTCCATATGTTGAGTCTGGTCTGTACTTCCTCTTCTGTTTCACCCCAAATCATATCATCAGCAAAGGCCACTGCATTCAGTTCACCTAACTTTTCCTTAATGTTCATCATTATACTGTCCATAACAGTGATGAACAGTAGTGGGGACAGTGCACTTCCTTGCTGAACTCCACTCTTGGTCTCAAACCATGATGATCGGCCTTCCCCAATTTGTACACAGCTAGTACGGTCTTTGTACAACTGAATTTTCCTTACCAGTCCTTCAGACACATTTCTTTTCCTCAGGCACACTCAAATCTTATCTCTTATAACACTATCACAGACCTTTTCTATATCCAGGAATACAATGACCAGGTTCTTGCCTATCTCCCAATACTTTTCCATCAGCATGTGGGTGCTAAAAATGAGATCCATTGTGATCTGCTACTTATGAATCAATATTGCTCCTACTCTAACTGTGGGTCAATGATGGTTCTCAATCTCTTTTCTATGATCTTCTCTAGAATTTTTAGCCCATGAGAAAGCAGTGTTATTCCTTTATAGGTGGTGGGTTTCCATCTGCTGCCTTTCTTAAACAGGGGAATTATAACGCCCCTGCTCCAATCTGCAGGTATTTTGTTGTCTGTCCATATGGCATTTAGTACTCTGTGCAGCCACTGTATACTCTGGATGCCTGCTGTCTTTATCATGTCTGCATTCACTTCATCTGCACCTGAAGATTTCCCTTTAGGCATAGATTTTAAGGCTGTATCAGTTTCTGTCCAGGTGATGGGAGGTTCCTCATTGTAGGCTTGGATTTCAAGTTCTGTATTTTTTTTTTCTTTTCTTGAACTGGTCTATTCAGTAGGTGGTCAAAATGGTTCTTCAGGACTTCTCTCATGTCACTTTCTGTCCTAACCAGATTTCCACTTTCATCTTCAAGTGCCTTTATGGTATCCATTGGTTTCTTTTTACCACTGATAACACTATACAGTAGTTTCTTATTGCCTCTGCTGTCTTCCTCCAGTTTCTGAGTGAATATATTCCATGCCTTGGTCTTTTCTTCTGTAGCTATTCTTTTAATATCCAGTTTCTTGTTTCGGTATAATTGTTCAAGGTTTCTGATCTTTGCCTCATATCTAGTAAGATCCAGTTTATTTTTCTCCCAATCCCTTTCTTTCCACAAGAGATTTCTTTCCCTGACTGCTGCTCTCACTCTTTCATTCCACCAAGGAGTTTCCTTCTCCCTTGTTTTCATGCTTGTCTTTCCACAACCTTCAGTTGCTTCCTTAACCAATGTGTCCCTTAGTCTGGTTCATTCTGCCTCTCCATTTTTCCTTTCATCTCTTGGTAAATGAAATGGTGTATGGCTTTTAGTGCCGGGAGTGTCCGAAGACATGTTTGGCTTGCCACATGCAGGTCTTTTGATTTGACTCCCGTAGGCAACCTGCGCGTCATGATGAGGATGTAGAAGACAACACATATACCTAGCCCCCGTACCAGAGAAATTAACCAATGATGGTTAAAATTCCCGACCCTGCTGGGAATCGAACCCAGGACCCCGGTGGCCAAAGGTTTTATCCGGTTCTGATACTCAGTTCTCTTATCTGTGTTCTGGAGTTCCCAAACGTTGATTTTGGGCATTTTCCTGTTCTGTTCTCTTTGTTACAAGCTACCAATACAGTTTTGGTACCGATACGCACACGTGTGCCGTTCTCTCTGCTCAATACTAAAATTTATTAGTCAGAAATGGATTGGAGCAAGATTACTTTGGTCTTAATTAATGATATAATAGAAAGGCCTTGTTTGTGGGATGTCTCATCAAAGGACTGCAGGGATAAAGCAAAGAAAGCCGACATTTTCCAGGAACTCTAAATTATCTATTATTGTTCCCGCAAGTGCATCAAAAAAACCTAGCGTCCCTCCGCTCCCAGGACAGTCGAGTATTGCCAAAAAAAAATCAGAAAACTCGGGGGGCGGGAGTGGACAAAATTTATATTTCAAAGTGGTTTGCTTTTGAAGCAATGAGCACGATGACGGGAGGAAATGTGTCTAATAGAACTGCATTTCTAAATCATAACAAGAATGGCAATAACAAAGACCATATCCTCTTCATCTGAGTCTATTGTCCTTATTCGAAAATGCCAGGCACCACCTAAGTGTGTTACCACAAATTGATATGATGAACTACTTATATATAAACAAAGAAAGTCAAGTTTAACATGTTTATTAAGTGTGGACACAATGTTAAATGAGACAGTATTCAACATTTAACATGTTGATGGTGTCACCAGTTAACATTTAACACTTTTAACATTTAACATGTTGTTGTGGAGACCGGCCTTTAGATCGACCAACCCCAGACCGCTGCCTGTTCATACTCTTCCATGTAGACCACGACTCTTTATAACCAGCTGGAAGGGTTTCAGATGGATCCAACCATCCATTGAGATGAAGGTTTCTGGATCTCCAGGAAGTTAGTCTTGATGATTGAGGTGATTCCGAAAGCCACTCTGTAGAATGTAGAAAACTTTTCCTGGATTTCAATCGTTGTTGAGCAGGTTGATAATCATGTAATGGATGTGTTTGGGAAAAATCTACTTTAGATTTTTCATGTTTGGCAGCTACTTCATGTCTAATATCTGGGGATGCAATGCCAGCCAAGCAAAATGTATATATTCTCACAAGGTGTAGATCTTAGGCAACCAGTTATAATAAGTAAGATTCTATTAGAATAAAATTTATTGCAGCCACCTATTCAATACAATTCACCATTTGTGATGATTAAATTCTAAGTGATTTGTGTACACTACACACGTACATGTTTCGCCCGGTTTTTGGGCATCTTCAGCCTATTGTCAATCTTAAGGTCAAGACTCGGGTCTTGTTTGAGTTAAACATTTGGAACCAATATATACAAATATGGCCTTATACTAAGATTCTTCCTATTTTTTACAAATAAAAAAAGGTGGCATTACTTTAGGTGATATGTACAAAAAATTATAAAAATGTGCAACTTCAATTCAAAACAAAAATTTGTTACATGAATACATTTAAACTTTTTTAACAATTTACAAACTGTACAAAGCAACAATTGGATCTCTTCATCTTTGGACGAATCATTAGGTTGGTAGTTTGTAGAAAGTATGTTCATCCAAGCTTCTTTTTGTTCACCTATGACATTCGTTTGGCAGCAACAAATAGGAACCATAGTTTGTTGTCATTCTTGCAAAGCTTGAAATATCCCATTAGCAAAGAAGCATAGTAGGTTGTTACATTATAAGGAATTAAGAAATTTTTGTGGATAGAACTTCGTGTAATGTTGGAGTATGTTATCCAATGTCATTCAGTAGTTAGCTGCTCCTCTATGAAGTGTTACTTGGATGCTTTTAGACTAATGTTATCGGTGTTTCATTGTTCTGTCATGGGATTGTTAATGTATATTGTCTGTAAATGAAATGAAAATCCACAGCCTGTTTCCAGTCATTCGACCGGGTCAGGAATGGAATGAATGAATGAAGCCCCCATCTAGCGGCGAGGATAGGAATTGTGCCGGCTGCCGAAGCCTGTCGCACTCCTCTGGGGCAATGATCAATGAATGTCAGATGGAATGAAATGATATTGGAGAATGTTGCTAGAATGAAATATGACAGGGAAAACCGGAGTACCCAGAGAAAAACCTGTCCCGCCTCTGCTTTGACCAGCACAAATCTCACATGGAGTGACCGGGATTTGAACCACGGAACCCAGTGGTGAGAGGCCGGCGCGCTGCCGCCTGAGCCACGGAGGCTCTCCTATATTGTCTGTAAATAAATAGAAGAACTTTAGAATTATGAATGTTCTAACCCGCGTTAATAATATTATTGTATATCCCATGATTGTAGTTGAACTTAAACTTTTATCTGATGTTAGCTGGATCCACTTGTTCCTGTTGCATCTGAACGACTAACCTTTCTACTTCTAGTGAAATACTGATACAGTAGCAGATGGGTGGAGCGTAGTGGGGGAAAGGGATTGGGATGTGCTTTGTGCGCATGTGTTATTGCTAAGAAGGTGTTGCCCAAACTGGTGTGAATTGTACTGAATAGGTGGCTACAATAAATTTTATTCTAATAGAATCTTACTTATTGTTATCTTCAATAAGGAACAAACATGAGATTAGTTACTTGTAACTAGTTATAAGCCGGCAAGTTTCATTTAAAGCAATATCTACCTGTTTGGCATGACATGATCTATACCAAACAGGACGTGCATATTCTGCTGCAGAATAGATCAGTGCTAAAGCAGTAGTTCTCATTTAAGAGCTACAAGCATTTATCATCACTAGAATGAACTGTGGCAAGCAAATGTCAAATTAATTAATGTAACCATTCCATCATAAAATGTTCATTTTATTTAATAAAAACATCCATATCGCCAGAAATTTTTTTAAAACAATATGTAATCTGGGAATTTATTTCACCTAACGGGTACAACTTTGCTAGAAACAATTTGTTTAAACTACCATCAACAAGCACACTGAGTCGCTATATAAGGGACACATCATGTGAAGCAGATGTAACAGACCTAGTGAAAGCCAGGCTTCAATTTTTAAATTCAAAAGAATGTGTTCTCTAATTATCGAGGAGTGTCTATCAAACAGCAGCTACAGTATGATAAGGAGTTAGATACACTTCTTGCGTAAGGACACCAGTACATACAAAAGCCCCTAAATGTAAAAATAGATCCGATCAATTACCTATTCTTGAAATGCAAGAGAAAATAGAACCGTGCTTGAGAGGCATTTATTGCGCTTCCTGATAAATGGCGCATCAATCAACTACCAAATTTCTATGGCATATTTATTCTCAAAGGAACTTTCTGGCCTTCACACACCTTAAAACTGTCAGTAATTAAACAAGTGGAAGCTTGGAGTTGTTAATAACATTAGTTACTGACAGTCACAAAATGAATACAAACGTGATGAAATTATTTTCAGAAGGAAAAACAATAAAGCCACATATAATATGTCAAAAGAAGACAAAAGCAGACCATTATTTCTAGCTTTTGACCAGTGTCACACATTAAAGAGTGTCAAAAACTTTATCTAGAAAAGACAATGACAAGCAGTCATGGAGAAATAACAGGGAGTCATCTAGAAAGCTTGCATAAATTGCAATCAAAGGATATAATTAAGCCTGTTCCTTTCCTAGCAAGGAAACATGTTGCACCTACAAACTTGGAGAAGTTGAAAGTAAAAAAGAGCTAAAGTTCCTTACTGAGTTCATAAATATTTGAAAGAAATTTTTTTCCCATTTAAAAGCATAGCCATTCCAGAATTGCAGTGCAACCATTGCTTTTTGGAAATCATAAACAAAGAAACTAAGGCAAGTCATCATTTTTTTTTTAAACACCATTTTGACATAGGACTTGTTTTTCCTCTCTCTCTCTCTCTCTCTCTTTTTTTTTTTTTACACAGATAGGTCTTATGGCGATGATGGGATAGGAGTGATCATTCAAGATCAGGTTGCTATTTCTATCCGTTAGGCAGCTCAGTTGACCAGTCTACCTACGTCCAACATCATGAATTTTCTTGTGTAGATGGAACATATCATGGTGCCTATCTAGGTCCTCAATTTTGGCACTATGGTCCTTGAGCCATATGGCTTTGGCCTTCCTGATGTCTCGTCTGATCCTTATTTTGAGTTCTCTGTGTCTACTCAGATTTCAGTTTGTAACTGATGTCTCATTTGCATGAGAGCCAACATGGCATGCGTCACCCACAATTTCTTTTTTAAGTGATCTCTTACTTTGGAGCGTAGTGTGTACAGTATCCATAATGTAGATTTTAAACTGAGTCCACATGTCCTCTTCAGTATCTGTGTCTCCCTGGATGTCAAATTGTTCTAGATTTTGAACGACCTCTTGCTTCTTCTCGTCACCGCGGTGTGCTTCGACATCCACTCTGTCAGGTACTTTTATCCTCCATATTGTCTTCAGTTGTAGGCGTATAGTGGCACAAAGCAGGTTGTGGTCGGATGGGATGTCCGCTCCCAGCATGGTCTTAACGGCTTTCACTACATTCCAGAATCTTTTCCTGATTATGAAATAATCTATTTGATTCAGTATGAACAGGATATTGAAAACAGCCTTATTTTCATTATCATCCCACGCACACACAGATAAATGGGAACAAAGATCACATCTGGCAAAAGTGTGCAGAGGAAAGAGATTATGCAGAGTTCTATTCCAAACTCAGTGCTGAATATCTTAAATAACGTTAATGAACCTCCATGTAAGTTGAAATATTCATAATATTTTACCACACTTGTTATTCATATTGTATTATGTTTCCTGTAATTCGCAAGCACTCACCCTTCAACTAAAATTTCAGGTCTTGGTATGGAATTAGCATGGACGATGTAAATTGGAGGAAACTCAGTGTGAACTGTGCCATCACCTGATCAGCAAGAGGATAAACAAACAAACAAACAAACAAACAAACAAACAAACAAACAAACAAATAAATAATAAATAAATAAATAAATCAATCAATCAATCTTGATCTGTAATTAAAGCAACCACCCAGGTGGCAGATTCCCTATCTGTTGTTTTCGTAGCCTTTTCTTAAATGATTGCAAAGAAATTGGAAATTTATTGAACATCTCCCTTGGTAAGTTATTCCAATCCCTAACTCCCCTTACTATAAACAAATATTTGCCCCAATTTGTCCTCTTGAATTCCAACTTAATCTTCATATTGTGATCTTTCCTACTTTTAAAGACACCACTCAAACTTATTCGTCTACTGATGTCATTCCACGTCATTTCTCCACTGACAGCTCGGAACATACCACTTATTACAAGTTATAAACTTCATAATTATTCTGTATTGAAAGTTGTTATAACTTAAAATCCAATAAAGTTATTTTATTAGTCCACCTATTCAATACTGTCCACTTGTAAGTGGTTACAAATACATACGATTACAGGCATCTTTGGGACATGTTTCGCCCTTTCTATAGGGCATCTTCAGCCTTAAATCAATCTTAAAATATTAACCTTAAATATTAAAGCGAGAAGCTAGGTAATTAGCCTTGTGACCTTATATGCTTAAAATTCTGGTACATTAAGTGAGACATATGGACTACACTAAATAAAAACTGTGATAACATGTAATTGAAAAACTATCACTTAGTCATGTGTTCCAAGACTAAAACTAGATCTTCATCTTATATGAACTTGTGAAGTCCTTGTAGAATGTCTCTTTGTATTGTCTCCTATTTTTCCAAATGCAATGGTAAAAACATATGTTCTAACAAAGGAAAAGTGAAGTCATGTTTGTTAGAACATATGTTTTTACCATTGAATTTGGAGAAATAGGAGACAATTCAAACAGACATTCTATAAGGACTTCACAAGTTCATATAAGATGAAGATCTAGTTTTTGTCTCGGAACACATGGTTTTAGAATGATTAAGTGATAGTTTTTCAATGACATTTTATCACTGTTATTATTTAGTGTAGTCCATATGTTTCACTTAATGTACCAGAATTTTAAGCATATAAGGTCACAAGGCTAATTATCTAGCTTCTTGTTTTAAAATTTAAGGTTAATATTTTAAGATTGATTTAAGGCTGAAGATGCCCTACAGAAAGGGTGAAACATGTCCCGAAGATGTCTGTAATTGTATGTATTTGTAACCACTTACAATGGGACAGTATTGAATAGCTGGACCGTTATTGGATTTTAAGTTACATACCACTTAGTCGAACAGCTCGTCTCCTTTCTCCCAAGTCTTCCCAGCGCAAACTTTGCAACATATTTGTGAGTTTCACAAATAGGAAGAGTCCCCTCAGTTTTAATTACTGTGTTGATCGGGTGAAAGTTCCTTTTGGGGATCATTGTAAGTCTGTCTGTCTGTTAGGTCATCAGCCCGGAGGCTGGTTGGATCCTCAAATAGCACCATCAAAGGCTATGCAGTTATAGGGAAGCCGCAAAAACCAATGGCAGAGCCCAAATGAAGCGTACAAGGCAAGATAAGGAGTGAGGTAGTTTGCCATTGCTTTCCTCACTGAGCCAGAGTGCTACTGCAGCACAACTGATCCTATGAGCAACACCTTTCATAACACTCAGACACACTAGTTGTGCTCCAAATGTCATTACTCAGCACCACCCATACCCCAGCAGCTTCCATATTGTCACAGCCATGGATAAGACTGGAACTTTGGTGGAAGCTACACTTTGCTCTGGCCTGTGCCAACAGACGGATACAAAAATACTGTGTCCATCAAGAAATGGCAACAGGCGTCATTGTAAGTACCTAGGTGTTAATATAAGAAAAGACCTTCATTGGGGTAATCACATAAATATGATTGTTAATAAAGGGTACAGATCTCTGCACATGGTTATGAGGGTATTTAGGGGTTGTAGTAAGGATGTAAAGGAGAGGGCATATAAGTCTCTGGTAAGACCCCAACTAGAGTATGGTTCCAGTGTATGGGACCCTCACCAGGATTACTTGATTCAAGAACTGGAAAAAATCCAAAGAAAAGCAGCTCGATTTGTTCTGGGTGATTTCCGACAAAAGAGTAACGTTACAAAAATCTTGCAAAGTTTGGGCTGGGAAGACTTGGGAGGAAGGAGATGAGCTGCTCGATTAAGTGGTATGTTCCGAGCTGTCAGTGGAGAGATGGCGTGGGAGGACATCAGTAGACGAATAAGTTTGAGTGGTGTCTTTAAAAGTAGGAAAGATCACAATATGAAGATAAAGTTGGAGTTCAAGAGGACAAATTGGGCAAATATTTGTTTATAGGAAGGGGAGTTAGGGATTGGAATAACTTACCAAGGGAAATGTTCAATAATTTTCCAATTTCTTTGCGATCATTTAAGAAAAGGCTAGGAAAACAACAGATAGGGAATCTGCCACCTGGGCGACTGCCCTAAATGCAGATCAGTAGTGACTGAAATTGAATGAAATATTTCCTTCATCAGAATGAATACTCCACCTCCTACCATTCCTATCCTATCTCTATGATACACACTCCAGTTCCAGGAGAAAATTTCTGCATCCATTATATCATTTCTCAGCCATTACTCAACTCTTATTACAATATCTAGTGAGTATATATCTATGAAATTACTTTATTCTATTCCTTTCTTTACAATACTTCTACAGTTCAGCACTAACATTTTTATGTCATCCCTACTTGACTTCCAGTTCCCTAGGCCACCCCGTTTCCCTGAATGTACCTCCCTATAACCCTTCTAAACAAATTTCACTGTGGTTTAAGTGAAGGCCACCTGAACGCAGATCCCTATCACCTACCCACCCATTAGGATCTGATTTAATTTACATCAGAGGACTTGCATTATCTAACAGTATAATCAGTGTGGATAATGACCATAATTTTCCAATGTGTATGGAAAGTTTGTGTCAACAAGAGTATGTGAAATTGTGACTGAAATTTTTTGCATATAAGGCCTAAGCCCTACTGAAAAATCCACTTTTTTAACGTGTACCTAATTTTCTGACAGCAGTCACAATGAGCAATTGCAAACTTCCTTGACGCAGGTGCTTGTGAAACAATAGAACAATCTGAACTTGTTAAGTACTTAAATGGAAAATACTTAAGTTGGGGGAAACTAAAATGGTTAACTTTACCTGGAATCCACTGGCCTTTATCAAACGATGCTTTCTGGTCACCCAGCGTTATCTTGATCGGACCCACTTCCAAGCCAAGTTCTTCGAGTGATTTACCATGCTCTAGGTCTCTTATTATGACAGATGCATCGGTTTTTCTAGGAGTGGTCCTTTTTGGTGAAAATTTATTAGAAAAGAAAGGCATGGTAAATCGTCACACACGGTATTTTCTCTCGCAACATGTGTCTTCGCAGATATTTATGTAGTAATCATGAGAATCCGCCGTCTTATTCACGTCCATTCATCGATATTTGTTTTGAATTATTGTTTACATGTGCTTTGTGGTTGCCAAGCACCGTTAGATGAAACAAATGAAACATGCAAAGGGTTGCACACCATTCGTTATTGCCGTAATTCCTTCTTCTGTATTTTTCTTCTATAAATAGTGCTAGAATGTGAGTAAAATAATTAGTTTCATATATAGGTACGTAATTTGATGAAGATTTCTTGCCTATACTTTGAATTCATGCAGAGATTTGTCCACGTTGATTCTGTATAAGTTGGTGTTACGATTCCTGCTGTGTCTTCAATTGTTTAAATCAGCTGACAAGTGACATCAACGTGGAGCTCCTTGGAGCCTGGCGTTATAAAGGAGGTTATGTTAGGTTAGTTTAATTCGAAAGTTAGTTCTTTGTGGAAATGGAAGTTATGAGTGGTCATACAGCTGTCCAGTAAGTTTCCTTATGCTTTTGTCCGATTATTGCTAAATAATGGATGAATTAAAGAAAAGAGTGTATCAAAAACTGAATGAAGAATTTGGAGATGATGTTAAAAATATTAGCAAATGTCATGAATTGAGCAAGAAATTACAAGAAGAGAAGACGTCCATCGAAAAATCAGTGAGTTCAACCTATAAATTCCTTTAATAATATTATTCTTCAGTGATATAAAGAGAAAAATGTAATTTGACTCAGCACTCACTCATTTACCTGTAACCAAGTTTAAATGTTGAAACGTACAACTATATAGTAGATATTAATTAATTAACTTCTCATACAAAGTTTCGCTCTTCAGTGAAAATCTTAGATATATTATCTATAGAAAACTTTAAAGTTGAATGAATTGACATTTTGTATAAAAATTCATAAAGAGAGAAAAGCGCACAATGTTACATGTTATATATTAATTATTAATAAGAAAAGCGCACAAACGTGCAGAGAGTTAAGGTTCATTGTTCTTTGCTATATTCCATTAGTGATTTAGTGCGCTTGTGGCACTCGCTGAAGTGGTAGCATTTACAGGCCTTCCCGCAGAGGCTGCATACACACTCTGGTGAGGAAACCTCAAGTCTTCTATGAGAAAGCACGTTTTTGCAAGTTCATATGCCAGTCTCGAAGGGGCGTATTTTTATATTCCCAAAGTTCTCTAGGTACCTTGCTTTCACACACTCAAGGGTCGAGAGGTCTCTAGTTGTCAGGTTGTTCCATATGAGCTCAATGCCATAGGACAGAATAGGCATTATCTTTGCATAGAAAAGAGTTAATGCAGTGTCTAGTGCTAGTCTTGTCAGATTTTTTATGTCATAAATGGCTTTTATTGCGGTGGCTGCCCTCTCCCGTATGTGAATTTTGTAGGATGATCCCGATGGTTTGTAGGGTGATGCCTAGGTACTTGAAGGAGTTTACGATCTTTAACTCTTCTGTTCCGTAGTATATTTTGTCTTGTGCAGAGGTTCTTCCTCCCCTCCTGAAGATCATTTGCACTGTCTTGTTGGTATTTAGCTGAAATTGTTTGTTTTCGACCCGTTCCTGTAGCCGGTCTACAGTGTCTTGCAGGGCCTCCCTGTTGTGCGAGGCTAATACGATGTCATCTGCGTAGAGGTACATTTTCACTGAGTCCTTTTGTAGGATGTCTTTGACGTCTGACATGACGATGTTGAATAGGGTTGGGCTAATCAGGTCTCCTTGTAAAACGCCGTTGGTCTGTACTATGTTGTCTCATTATTTGTACATAGTTTCATGATCAAGATTGCCCTTTTCAGACATGGTATAGAATGGCAGTTACTTCAGTGTTCCCCACACCATTCACATTTACAGTTTGGTGTTCATGAAATTTCTTTTTTGTAGATATAAAAAAATACCGTGTGATGGAAGCCTGCACTGCAAAATGTGTGATCCAGTGGCCGAACTCATAATGAAGACTTTTCCATTTAATGTCATGGCTTCTGTAGAATAGAAATCTGCCTGAAAGTCTTTTTTCTTTTCTCCTAATTCCTGAAGTTACGGGGAGAAGTTGAGAGGTAGATGGCTGCATTATCGGAAACTTTATTTCATCTATAAAGAAAGGCTCACATGCCATCTCATAAACAAGTCTGGATTTTGTGTATTTAGATACGCATAGGCCTCTTTTCCAATTTTTTTATATTTATATTGTGTCAGAAGCATACATCAGTTTTAAATTAAATATGAGGAAAATATAATGTATCTTTTCGAATGAACTGCCTTCACTTGCACAAGCTTTTATAAGTCATTCGTAGTGAGATACTCCCACATGAGGTGGTGGTGGTGGTGTTTATTGTTTTAAGAGGAAGTACAACTAGGCAGCCACCCTCTACATAACACTAATAAGAGGGGAAAAAATGGAAGGGATCTGACACTTCAAAAAATTAAGGTATTGGCCAAAGAAAGACAAGAGCCACAGTGAGCATGAAAATGACAGACTCCCTAGGCCTTAAGTGCTCTAATACTTTCAGGGATGGGAAAGAACAAGAGTTGACCAAGGAAGACCAGATAGGATAGATAAAAGTGAGGAGCCTTACACGAGTAAATGGAATTAATGCCAGGACTCAGCTGAGGGCCCTGTGCTCGCCAACCCACACTCCCAAGTTAAGAGCCCTTGGGGTCCCTTTTAATTGCCTCTTGTGACATGCAGGGGATACCATGGGTGTTATTCTACCATCCCCACCCACAGGGGGGACTCCCACATAAGTTCCAGTCCATAGGTCACTATGGGACAATCTTATTTTTTAAAGTTCTTAGCACCGAGCTCGATAGCTGTAGTCGCTTAAGTGCGGCCAGTATTTCTTATTCGGGAGATAGTGCATTAGAACCCCACTTTCGGCTACCCTGAAGATGGTTTTCTGTGGTTTCGTATTTTCACACCAGGCAAATGCTGGAGCTGTATCTTAATTAAGGCCACAGCCGCTCTCTTCCCACATCTAGACCTTTCCTATCCCAGTGTCGCCATAAGACCTATATATGTTGGTGCGATGTGAAACAACTTGTAAAAAAAAAAAAAAATCCTAGCAATCTCAAGCGATAAGCGTTTTTAGGTGTGGAATATCAATAATGGCTACTATTCCTATGGCAGCCTTTTTGTGTGTCTCTCTCTTTGGAGCTGTGGTGCTCATTGTGATAACACAGATCTTTTCCATGATTCGGACGACTCGTACCCCACTGCCGGCAGCCCTGAAGATGGTTTTCCGTGGTTTCCCATTTTCACACAAGGCAAATGCTGGGGCTGTACCTTAATTAAGGCCATGGCCATTTCCCTTCTAACTCCTAGGCCTTTCCTATCCCATCATCGCCGTAAGACCTATCTGTGTCGGTGCGACGTAAAGCAACCAGCAAAAATAAAAAAATAAAAAATAAAATAAAAATCATTGTCTTCTTTTTCTGTTGCTCCCTCCTCCCATACTGACCTGCTATTGTGTGTTCCTTTTCTTATTCCTATCTCTTTATATATGACTTGACATTACACTTTTTTTTTCAATACAGAATCAAGTCTAACATTATTTAGGTAAATACAGTCTTCTACACATGATCTCCCCACCTTTCCTAAACACCATGGATACAGTCTTCCTGACATTGATCACGTTTCACAGTGCCATGTTCCAAGTCCTCATGATCATCTTCTAATTTGCTTATTTATGTTTGATGTGAGCAATTGTAAGAATGTTGATCATCAAACAGAGTAACATATTATAAATGTTTCCTATACATTTGTTTGAAATCTGTTATATCCCATTCTCTTTCTTCTCAAATAATTTTCTTTCCTTTAGCTGTCTCTTGCTAGTAGTGAAGTTCCTTCTAAAGTGAGTGCTGCTATTCGTGGTGTGGAAGAAGCAAGTCGAGACATCAATTCGCTAACATCAAGATTTGATGCCCTGAGCTGTAATGTCAGGAGTCAACTCGAGAAAGTGGAGGGAGTCAATAACAAAATGCAAGAATATATTGAGAAAATAGAATACTTGGAGAGAACTGAAGCATATTTACGATGTGTGAAGACCATAGAAGACCTAAGGTAAGAATCTTACTGCTGAAATTCATAATTTGGTAGTATGTATCTTTTTATTTATTTAATTAATTATGGGCTCTTGGCCCTCTCTTAAACATGAATTTGTTGAAATTTTTAGAGTATTATTTTAAATATCATGGTAATCAACTACCTAGTTATAAGTCATGAAAGGAATGTCTGAGTTTAATAGGGAGTAAACAATAATAAATGACTAAATTAATTAGCAAGCCCGCCTCGTGGCCATGATTATTAAGGCGTTCAGTCTGTATGGTCTGACACTGTGGTTAGCTGGTATGAGCCCTGTCGGTGGTAAAATGTTTCACCATGAGAATGTTGACCAGCAGGGTAGGAGAGTTGGTGGTATATAATTTTTAATCACTAGATTGCGTGCCAAAACCCTGGATTCAATTCCAAACCTCTCTGCAGTGTTCGTATAGAGTGGGAGGTGTTGATGGTGTTGGGGACATTAAGCTTTGAACAGACCCCTTACTGTTCGACAGGAGTAGGCTATGTGCCGACACTGGGTTTCACCCTGCCCCTTTCTATCGTGTCATTCATTTCATCTTATTGACTCTTTTGATGAGCTTGACAAAAACTTGGTAAAATCTTGTTATTAAGATTCCTCTCACTTCCTACATGACCCCATAGAGAATCGGTATAAGGGTTGGATACACATACACTAAGGTATCTAGTAAATAGCTTAAAGTAGGCTTACCATAATATTTTTTTCTCAAACTGGATACATTTTGAAAATGAGATGTCCAGAGAATTAAATCATCTGCAAGCTTTCGATTTGATTTCCAAATATAAAATAACTGATTAAATTAAATTCTGTTTCTTATTAATTTAATGTTATATTCTTTTCTTAAACTGATATGCATTGTGTACAGTGTACTTGGATACAGAATGAGTATAATATATGAAATTTCTATGATTTCAATGTTTAAATTTAATGTTTTAATTTATGTTTAATTTATAAAACATAAGTGCCATCTGATTTTAGGCCAAATGTTGTTATACCTATTCCCAAGAAAGCATGTACCAACAAGTGTGAAAACTACTGCACCATTAGTTAAGTATCTCATGCCTGCAAGCTTTTAACATGTATTATTTACGGAAGAATGGAGATACAAGTTGAAACTGAGTTGGGAGAAGATCAGTTTGGCTTCAGAAGAAATGTAGGAATACATGAAGCAATCCTGACTTTACTTCTGATCTTAGACAACCGGCTTAAGAAGGACCAGCCAATGTACATGGCTTTCATAGATATAGAAAAGGCAGTCAGTAATGTTGATTGGACCAAGCTATTTGAGATGTTGAAGGTGATCAGGATCAGATACCAAAAAAAAATAATTATCTACAATCTGTACAAAAATCAGTCTGCACTGATAAGAATCAAGGGCTTTGAAAAAGAAGCAGCAATCCAGAAAGGAGTGAGACAAAGCTGCAATTGTCTTCACTCCCTTTCACTGTTTACATAGAACAGGTGGTAAAGGAAATCAAAGAGGAATTTGGAAAGGGAATCACAATCCAAGAAAAAGAAATCAAAACCCTGAGATTTGCCAGAGATATTGTTATTTTATCTGAGTCTACAGTAGATGTGGAGAAATTGCTGAATGGTATGGACAGAGTCTTGGGCAAGGGGTACAAGATTAAAATAAATACACAAGAACCTCGTTTATCCGGAAAACTAAAAAACAAATACAGTACACAGTAGTATATTAACATAAGTTGTACAGTAATACATTTCTTCAATTGTACAACAAAATATAAGAACATTTTTCTTACATTTACGACTCTGTTTTATGCACTAAAATAATGTGCAAGCTTTTTCTGTTTTACATTTGTATAGCGTTTGCGCGCAGCATGATCACAAAGACGTTTTACTAACATCAGTTCTCCCGGTGTGTTTTAGTCTGGGATTCTAAATAGGCCATCAGTTTGTCCAGCTGCATTTTTGCATCTCCATGTGTCATTGTTTCTTCTGATGGAGAGCTGGTTTTATCTTCGAATTTACCATCACTCTCGTCATTACCTGCTGAGGAACAAGAGGCAATAATTTATTCATCTGTCACTATGCTGTAGCCCGAATTACAGTATTTTTTCAACCAGTCATTTACGTCGTTCACATCTATGTTCGAGCATTCAGGAATGCATGCAAATGTGTCAAGGAACTCGGAAGAGTCCACAGATTCCAATTCTCAATTCCAGGCGAATGCCAGGATGGTACCTTTGCTAGACCGTGGATGACTTACTCCCTTAACTGTCCTTGGCCGAAAATACAGTAAAGAAGAATCAACCACATAGAAGAAATACTGTACAAGTAAAAATGAATTTTTATTATTTTCGATTCAGATAAACCAGAGATCCGGATTAACAAGGGCCAGATAAACAATGTTCTTGTGTATGTCCAAAACAAAAGTATAATTTTGTGTAGTTGAACGAAATCAAGTGATGCAGGAAATTAGATTAGGAAATTGAGTTTTAAAGGAAAGAGATGAATATTGATACTTTGGTATTAAAATTACTAACGATGGCCAAAGTAAGGATGACAGAAATGCAGGCTAGCACAAGCAAGGAAGGCCTTCCTTAAAAAATAAATTTTTTCACTTCAAACATTGATATAGG
This sequence comes from Anabrus simplex, assembly GCF_040414725.1. NCBI lineage: Eukaryota > Metazoa > Arthropoda > Insecta > Orthoptera > Tettigoniidae > Anabrus > Anabrus simplex. The sequence goes on from NC_090265.1 coordinate 236,194,064, forward strand.
AATTTTAAATGTTTTTAAAGACTTTCTTCTGGAGCATGATATTGTATGGAAGTGAAACATGCATGATAACTAGCTCAGTAAGAAAGAGAATAGAAGCTTTCAAAATGTGGTGTTTTGCCCCAGTGCAGCATGGCCTCATGAGTTGGATAGCGCACCTTCCCAAGACACTGGCCGGCTAGCACGCCGGTAGCAGCACCATTTTTTCTCAGTGAGAGGGGGGGGTGGGTGCGCGTGTGAATCCCGCTCGCCCCCCGTGTGGGGAGAATGAGGCCAAGCCCACCAAGATGGGGGCCTTCTTTATGGTGGTGGGACATGAGGCCAAAGCTTTTGATTCAGTTCAACACGATGCTCTATTCATCAAATTGTCAGCATATGGGATAGGAGGAAGTGGTTTGGTGTGGAATAGAAGCTATCTCACTAATAGGTTTGCGAAGTAAAAGCTGATGGTATTATGTCAATGCCATACCAGCCTACTTCAGGTGTCCCCCAAGGCTCTTTACTGGGTCCTCTTTTCTTTGTCATATTCATAAATAATATAACATCAGTTATACAACACAGTAATTGCTTTCTCTATGCTGACGATCTAAAGATCTTTAAGGTGGTCAATAGTGAGTTGGACTGTAGGTTGCTGCAGTCTGACTTAAACCTCCTACGTAACTGGTGTAAAAAGTGGCTGCTTGGTTTGAATACTTCAAAACGCAACACAGTTACATTTTCATGTAAGTTGGAACCAGTAAATTACCCTTACCATTTATGCATTTTCCAAATAGCTCGTGTGAATGAAATAAATGATCTTAGTGTGACACTTTCAAACTGCTACGGTATTTCCTTCGAGAAACATTTAGACAAGATTTCTAGGAAAGGGTTTAAATTACTTGGCTTTCTGAAAAGGAACCGTGCTGAATTTGTTTCTCCTAGAACTCTAATATCTTCGTTTTGCACTCTTATCAGGCCATTGTTAGAATACTGTTGTGAGGTGTGGCTACCTTCTCAGCAGTATTTAATACAAAACTTGGAAAGAGTCCAAATTAGGTTCATGAAATGGATCAGCTTCAAGGGTTTGGGTATTTCTCTCTCTTCGTCCGATTACGAGTCTTTTTGTGAGACTATGAGCATGAGTACGTTGTACTCACGTCGCAGATATGCCAATGCCCTCTTTCTTTATAAATGTCTGACGAATAGAGTGGATTCCTCAACATTACTGGAGCTGATTCCATTACATGTTCCTCAGCGCAATTCTAGGCAAAGGTATATTTTTCATCTGCCTAAAGTGAGAACTGTAGGTCGGGCTAACTCATAGCTTGTGAAGGCACTAACATCACTGAATGGGGTGGGTGAATCAGTGGACCTTTTTCACTCACCCCCGTCTAAAATCAGACATGCCTTAATGACCTCATGAATGTAAGGCCCTATCTGTGAGATACGTAAATATGTAAATGTTACTTGATGTAGTTTAATAATGTCAGTTATTTAAGGAGATTTAGTTTTATTTATTTATTTATTTATTTATTTTTTAAAGATCTCGAGATTTAGTTTGAACTTGGTTATTGTTTTAGGAAATTAGTGTTATTTATTTAAGGTATATTGTTGTATATAATGTTTTATTGAATCATCTTTAATGGGGAAAATAACGTGTTGATGATAAATAAAACTATTATATTCTATTCTATGAGTGATTGGAAACAAATCTGATACTGAGTTACAATGAAGAACCTCTCCAGACATGCCACATAATGTTCAGGACATCCAAAATGCCTCAATACTTTCACCTAGCAGATCTTGGTACCGAATCAAAGGCTTTTTTCCAGATCATAGAAAACTAAACACAGAGGTTGCTGTTGCTCTCTACATTTTTCCTTGAGTTGTCTAGTGCAGAAGATCATATCTGTTGTGCCTCTGGAGGTTCGGAAACCTCATTGAGACTCAGGCAAAATCCTCTCTGAGATAACTCGGAGCCGGCTTAATAGAATTCTTGCGAGAATTTTACCTGCAATTGACAAAAGCGATATACCACACTAGTTCCCACATACATTACGATTACCTTTTTGAAGATAGTGATGATGGTAGCATTCTTCAAGTCGTCAGGTACTTCTTGAGTTTCCCAAATCAAGAGGATGAGTGAAAAGTATAGTCTTCGAGGGTATACCTCCATTTTGTATCGGTTCCAGAGAGATGTTATCAGGACCAGGAGCCTTTGTTGGTTTTAGTTGATTGAGTGCTTTGGTGAAATCTCTGTATGTAGGTGGAATTGCCATTCATGGTTGTTGGGGGTACTGAAGGACATTACGAAGAAAGTCCTCAGCAGCGTTGGAGACACGATTTAGAAGTGCAGAGAAATGTTCCTTCCAGTGCTCTAAAATTTCTCCACTATCAGTTAAAATGATGGAGTTGTCAGCAGTCTTCAATGACCCTGATGGAGATCAAATTGGATCATATATCTCCTTTATGCCAGCATAGAAGTTTTGCAGGTCACGGGCATCAGGTAGTCTTTGCAGTTCTTCAGCTTTTTGTTGCCACCAGTTATTCTTGATTTCCCTAATTTGTGCCTGACATTTTCCTTTAAGTTCCAAGAAATGTGATTTCTTCAGATTGGAAGATGGATCTTGAAGATAGATTAGATGGGCTTCCTGTTTGGCATTGATCAGACATTTAATTTCATTATTTTCATCAAACCAGTCCTGTCTTTTTTTCTCACAAAATCAATTGTTTCCTTAGCTGACTCAGTGACGACCTTCTGAAGTGTGGCCCATTCCTGATTTGTACTATCATTGCTGACTGGATGACTAATCTAGTTTGTTTGAGATTGCATTTCTGTAATCTGTAGCAATGGATTCAATTTGAAGTTTAGAAGTATCAGATTTATTTCTGGGCAGGTTGTGGATGGATCTTTTTGGTTTGCAACAGATTGAGATTCTTAATCAGCGAAAAAGGAGCTTATGATCTGTCCAGCAGTCATTGACGTTTCTTGCGGTCCTTGTAACAAGGACATCATTTTTATCACATTGCCTGTTGATATAGTCAAGGATGTGCCAGTGCTTTGAGTGAGGTAGCATCCAAGTGGTCTTGTAGTAATTAGGCAGGCAGAACTGAGTATTAGTAATGAAAAGTTCATGTTCAGCACATAAACCAAATTGGCATTACATTTGCCAAGTCCATGTTTTCCCATCACAATGCTCCATAATTGGTGATCTTTACCAACTCTGGCATTGAAATTGCCAAGTAGTAAGAGTTTGTCTCTTGGTGGTACTTTGGTAATGGTAGTGCTCAGCAGGTTGTAGAATTGGTCTTTAGTTTCTACTTCAGCATCCAAGGTGTCAGCATACGCGGAGATGAATGTCATAGATTTGGGATTCGGAGAGTCATAATTCTTTCACTGACAGCGGATGGAGTTAGCTGATAATCATTCACCAATGTGGTCTTCAGAGTGAATCCCACACCATAAATGCAGTGTTCTCCCTCATCATTTTCCTTCCAGAAGATTGTGTACCCTGAGCTGAACTCTGTAAGTTTATCTTCACTGGACAGTCTGGTTTCACTTAAGGGAGCAATGTTTATTCGTCCAAGCTCATAGGTGACAAGCGCTGTTCTTCTCTCCAGTGTGTTGTTGTCTTTCAAATCAAGTAGGGTTCAAACATTCCAGGTTCCTATAATGAAAGTTTTGGTAATCTTCGTTTTTCGACCGCATAAGGGGTGACCTGCTGGGTGCGGCCTCCCAGCCGGCTGAGAATATGACTACCAATGTTTAACCCACATTTTCTAGGGCCTTCCCCATTCAGGGTGGGCAGCAGTGATCCTAAATAGGCCTGCCCAAACACAGATGTAGGACTGAATTCCTGAGTAGTCACGGGGTCTCAGAAAGACGACCATCACACCTCTGCTGCCAACACGCAGGTCCAAACTAGAGGCTTGCAGTTTCACCCGTAAACCTGCCTCCACCATCCTTATCCCATCGCTGTTGGACTTGAGTTGAAGGGGGTGACAGCAGGAAAAAGTGCCACAAGCAGGATTTTGTTTAAGATGGATCGCGGCTTGCAAGGAAGTGACCCACATACTATGATCTCGGAACTATACCCTGCGGCACAAATGAAATGCGACATGCAGGTTCTAGTATCACGACTGCAATGGACTTCAGCAGACTCGAAATACCATTGAGTTACGCCTGGGTTCCAGTGTCATTTCCTACACTGAGGGGACCATCATCCCATCCAAAGGGGCTCATCCGCCCTAAGCTGTTGGCTCCTAAGGGGGTCGAGTTATTTACCGCCGCTTGACACTCGGCGTTAGCTGTTTTTACAGCCGGTTGCCAAGCCATCTAACCCTCTTCCTTTCCCATTCTGGACTTGGGACCGGACAATGGTGGTGTTTGTTCTATATGAACATTGAAAAAGAGGGAACAAATTGCAGCCTAGCCTTACACCTTCCTGAATTGCTGCTTCTTTTTCATAACTTTTAATTCTTATCACTGCAGACTGATATTTGCACAGATTCTAAATAAGCCTTCTTTTTTGGTATCTGATCCCGATCATCTTCTGAATCTCAAATACCAGGTGGTTTGATCCAATCACCATTATTGATGTATGATCTACAAATGCCATATATGTGGGTTTGTCCTTAATTTGATCTTCTATGATCATTTGTTAAGAAGGAAGTAATACTTACCAGGGTCGACTCAATTAAATGCAACTTAAATGCTTTTCAGTCTGTCGAACACACAGGTTCAGTATAAATATTACACTGTAACATAATTGTAAAAAAACACTATTAAACAAGAAATAAAAATACAAAACAAAACAAAGAATATGTTTTGTTCTTTAAAAGAACATTATATCAAATTCTACCAAATCATACTCAATATTTGGAAATATATTGTATGCTGGAGTGGAGACAAAGCAGGACTTCATTAAGTTCCAAATTTCAAATTCCTAGGTGTTTGGATAGAAATAAATATAAATATTTCTAAATATTGAGTGTGACATGATAGAATCTGATGGTGTTCTTTTAAGAATGAAACATGTCATTCTTTGTTTAATAGTGTGTGTTTTTATTCCTTGTTTAATAGTGTTACATACTAGCCCTGTGATTGCCTCTATCGGCACTTCTTTGAAGGGACTAGTGAGTCAGCTCCCAGCCGGCCTGGAGGGTATGGCGGGCATTTCTGTGAGTTGTTCTCATCGGCTGGCTTACCTGTGAGTTTCTTGAAGATTTTACGAGAATGTTCTACCTCTAGCCACCTCACGAATATTCTGGTTCCCATCAACCAAACTATAAAAAGGGAGGCTAGCCGCAGACAGTCATTGAGTGTTGGGCTCCGTGTTGGAGTCAGAGTTGGTGCTGGACTCAGGGTCAGTGTTGGGCTCTGTGGTGAAGTCAGTGTGAGACTCGGTGTGTTTGAGTTCGGTGGCTGAGCTGAGGGCGACAGAGGTGTTTGCTGTCGCTATTGTCCTACCGAGGTCTGAACAAGGACCTTCTGTGGTGTCGGAGAGTCCAGTGAGTAGGTGGGCTGGAGATGACGTACGCAACGGAAGACTGTGTACTACCCGAGAGTACTGTGTGTTTGTGTATTTCTGTGGACTGAGGATAGCCGTGAATCAGCAATATTGTTAGTGTGGGGGTAAATGGACCTGAGTTATTATTTTCTGTCATGTGTATCGTCCTGCTGTTTACTGTTGAGTTGTTAGTTGTTCACTGCGTGTAACTGTGTGAATTTCTGGACTGTCCCTGGAGTCATACCAAGGTATAGTCATCATGTGCTGACAATAATGATTTATCATTTAAATAAACAGAGCTTTACAATATTTACGTTTTAATTTGGAATACCCAATGATTCAAATATGTATTAATATTATGTAATTAGCACATATTTAGGTTATTTTAGCTGGGTGGTCTGTAAAAATGGCAGTGCAGTGCTCCCATTAAAATGGCCCTAGGGAGAACTCTGCACTCTTAGGTTTTTATTTCTTTATTACCTCCCAATTTATAGGGTGCCAAACATGACACATCAGTAGTGTTCAAAATCATAATGAACACTGGTTGTTAAAATGGATTTTAAAGGTGATTGCAAATAGTTTGAAGTGATCCCTTGATCGCTAATATTGATACATCTAGGAGAATGCTTTTAGAAACCCCCAGATTTTGCAGATGTTTCACACAAAATTTAGGCTTTGTTCCTCTGGCCCCAGTTAACAGTCCAACAATTTTAACACTAGAAATTTTGTAGAAGTGTTTGAAATATTTTATTATTGACTCTTAGATAGCTCTCTTTTCCTGATGTACCTGTTCAGGCTGGCTGAAGCTCACTTCACATTTGACAGTTGGATCCAAGATCACAGCGCTGTCCTTTCTTTCGTCAATGGCGATTATGTCCATCCATCTGCAGCTTCCTCCAGTGGCAATTCATGAAACTTCCTCATACACTTCCAGGCCTTGCTGAGAAAGGGTAGTTGCAATCTTTGTCCAAATTCAATGACTTTTGATTATTATTTAGCGTATGACATTAAAAATAAAAACACACAATCACAAATTAAATATACAATATACTATGTAGGTTACAATTTCACCATCAAGCTCTGCAAATAGTCTATGCAAGAAGGATTTGGGTCAAGAAAGTCTTTTGGGGTACCCTGATAAGCACTCAGGGGTCACTATTCCACTATATGACGAACTGTTTGCTTAGGGGCACCACAGCTACATTCCGGGGAGGGAAGTTTGCCCCATTTATAGAGGAAGTCAGTGCACTTTCCATGGGCTGTCCTGATACGATTAAGGGTTTTGCGAGGTAGGTCAAATCCTTTTGGTATTCTTGTAATACAAGGGAAGTTCTGATACTCAGCTGGAGCCATAGAAGTCCATTCGTGAATCCAATCCTGCTGCAGACTGAATTTGTCAACCAGGATTTTGGCAGTCCTTATTGTTTGATTTCTGGACCGAAGTCTGTTGTTCAAGGCATTGGGTATATCTCCATGAATTGGAATTCCTCGAAAGCTTCTGGTACTGATATAGATGTTGATTCCCATAGGGAATCTGAAATATTTGTTCTGAATGAGCAAATTTATAATACCAATATAAATGGTCCGTTATTGGACATTATAAATTTTCCAGCTAGCTCATTCTTGGTTGCCAGCGTTTCGCCCTCGTGTGCTAGGGTGGGCTCATCAGTTGGTACCTAGCACACCTACCAATACGCTGGCTAGTGCATACCGTGGAGGCCACTGCGTAGGCTAACTGGAGCCACCGGCAGTGCCAATGCACCAAGAGACCTTGTCTCATCACTAAAAATTGATGCCTGCTTGGCCATCAGATGATATAGATGTTGATTCCCATAGGGAATCTGAAATATTTGTCCTGAATGAGCAAATTTATAATACCAATATAAATGGTCCGTTATTGGACATTATAAATTTTCCAGCTAGCTCATTCTTGGTTGCCAGCGTTTCGCCCTCGTGTGCTAGGGTGGGCTCATCAGTTGGTACCTAGCACACCTACCAATACGCTGGCTAGTGCATACCGTGGAGGCCACTGCATAGGCTAACTGGAGCCACCGGCAGTGCCAATGCACCAAGAGACCTTGTCTCATCACTAAAAATTGATGCCTGCTTGGCCATCAGATGATATAGATGTTGATTCCCATAGGGAATCTGAAATATTTGTCCTGAATGAGCAAATTTATAATACCAATATAAATGGTCCGTTATTGGACATTATAAATTTTCCAGCTAGCTCATTCTTGGTTGCCAGCGTTTCGCCCTCGTGTGCTAGGGTGGGCTCATCAGTTGGTACCTAGCACACCTACCAATACGCTGGCTAGTGCATACCGTGGAGGCCACTGCGTAGGCTAACTGGAGCCACCGGCAGTGCCAATGCACCAAGAGACCTTGTCTCATCACTAAAAATTGATGCCTGCTTGGCCATCAGATGATATAGATGTTGATTCGCAACAAGGCATTCTTTCTCCGTAGATGAGGTGGAGGAATATGACTCAGAACCGGTAGCCAAGAAGTGGGGGTGGATTTTATGGTTCCCGATATAATGCGCAAAGTATGATTTAGCTGTGTGTCAACCAGCTTTGTGTAACAGCTGTTCAGTCAGACTGGAGAGCAATATTCTGCAGTTGAGAAGACAAGGGCAAGGGCTGAAGTTCGTAAGGTCGAAGCAGAAGAACCCCAGGTTTCTAAGGAACTCCCCTCTGGGACAAGAACCAAAAACATGTGCAAGGGTTTTGGTCTCTCAGCAGTGTCTGCAGCGGGTTCCGTCTCGACTTCGTCCTGGGAAGGCACGCGCTGACATGATATTATATTGGAGCCTGAGGGCTTCTGTCCACTCAGATCTTGACAAACCATTCAGAGTCTCAATCCAACAGTATGATGACATATGTCTTTGATAAGTACGTAGGTGCTTTGAAAAGTTCTCGGAATGTACTAGAATTAAGTATCTTACCTCAGTGGAACTGCTTTTATTTTTCAACATAGTCTCCCTGTAGAATAATGCATTTGGTCCAGCGATGTTCCAATGCCTTGATCCCATCTCGAAAATGAAGTTTCTCCAGGCCTGCAAAATACCTCCCCAATTCGGCAGTCAGTTCTTCCCTTGTAGAAAATCTCCATCCACCGAGGAAAATTTTCAGCTTGGGGAATAGATGAAAGTCTGATGGTACCAAATCAGGGGTGAATAAGGTGGATGTGGCAACAATTCGTACCCCAGTTCATGAAGTTTTGCCATGGCAATAACACTTGTGTGCGGCGGAGCATTGTCCTGATGAAAGATGACCTTTTTCCTTGCCAAACCAGGCTTTGTTTCGCGTATCTTTTCCTGTAGTTGGTCTAGGAGGTTTGCATAGTATTGCCCTGTAATTGTTTGGCCAGTAGGAAGATAATCTATCAGCAGAATGCCTTTTGCATCCCAGAAAACTGAGGCCATGACCTTTCCAGCCAAACGCACTGCCTTTGCTTTCTTTGGTGGTGGTGAATCAGCATGTTTCCACTGCTTTGACTGTTGTTTTGTCTCTAGGGTATAGTAGTGGACCCAAGTTTCATCTGTAGTCACAAACCGACGCAAAAAATCTTGTTGGTTGCACTGAAAACGGGCCAGACTTTGTTCGGACATTTCCAGTCTGGTGCGTTTATTGTCCAATGTCAAGAGCCACGGCACCCATCTTGCGGATAATTTTTTCATACCCAATTCTTCGGTTAAAATATAATATACCCATTCAGAAGACATCCCTACAGCTTCAGCAATCTCCCGCACTTTCAGTCGACGATCCTCCATGACCATTTTATGCACTTTACGATAAATTCTGGGGTCGTAACACTTTTTGGCCGTCCACTATGCGGATCATCATCCAAGTTCTCCCGACCAAATTTAAACTCGTTGGTTCACTTGGCAACAGTTGAAAATGAAGGAGCAGAATCCCCCAGTGTGTTCTGAAAGTCGGCATGAATTTCCTTTGCTTTCATACCTTTCTTTACAAAGTAATTAATCACTGCTCGAATCCCAGTTTTTTTTTCCATTGTCACAAATCATTACGCGGGAACAACAACAGAGAGTTGTCACTACCACACTCCTGCAGCTAGAGCACTGACGCACCACGTGTTCACTCACAAAAGATGTATGATTATTGCGCGGGAACCACGTTGCTCTAGCACCGATATCTAGCGGTGATTCCGAGAACTTTTCAAACTGTCCTCGTATTGCCTCTTTCCCATGAAAACACAGTTCACACCATTTATCGTTCTCACTTTCTTAACTACCCTCTTCATTCTTTGCTCCCCAACTTGGCAGGTTCGATCCTGGCTCAGTCCAGTGGTATTTGAAGAAGGTGCTCAAATACATCAGCCTCGTGTCAGTAGATTTACTACTGGCACATAAAAGGAACTCCTGCGGGACAGAATTCCATCACCTCAGCGTCTCCAGAAACCATCAAAGTAGTTTGTGCGACATGAAAATAGTAACATTAACATTATTAAATCTTTGCTGTTTTTGGTATGTTCCTCTGCTTCATTGGTCAAACAAAGTTTGGTAATGTAACTCCTCTGCTCAGCATTGAGATCGTGTGTTTTCACAATGTATTCATTTCCTGATTTTCTGAAAATGAGGCATATATTTAGATGTTGTAACACTGCCTCCATTCCCATTTTTCCACAAATCTAAGAGTGTTTTTTAGTTTTCATTTTACAACAGACTCTTTCTCAATCAAAGGTTGTAGTTCGATGATGGGTTCCTTCATTTCATTACAGTTTGACTTTTCTGCAAATTCTTCAAATATCAATTTCTGAAGCATCTCTGCAGTCTTGAATTTTTAAGTGAGGTTCAACAGCAGCACTATCAGTGCCATAGTAAAAAAAAAATTTAGTGTTACCGGATGACTACAACAGTTTCAAACTTACCAGTTCCTGCACTTTTGTCTTCTTTTTATTCATATTTGCCTTTACTCTTGCTTCAGTAATTTGATCCAAGTTCTGAAGTGTGGCTTTAGTTGGTACATTTACGTCAATATTGACGTAATCCTGTGGTTTAGTTCCATTGGTAATCAAGGCATATAAACTAGAGATGGAATTTTCTTCTTCTGGTCCCTTCTCCTGGTTTGCTTTGAATGCCACTTTTCCATAAGCATTTTTTTTAAAATACATGCTGGGCTAATGTTTTTAATGGCACTGCAAATCCATCTTACAGCATCGATAATGGATGTTTTCTTCGGTAATTTATTCACAGACTGATTGCTGCATGTTCACAACTACCAACTGCAGAATGTATTTTCAGCAGTGCACTTTAAAATTTCTAATCACACCTTAATCCAGTAGTTGAGTAACACTAGTTGTATTCACTGGTAGGAAACAGAGTTTTATGTTTGGCAACTTTAGAGCAAGAGGACACGTTGCATTATGAACAACAAGATGTGCTGTGAACTTGACAAATTTAAACAGAATATACGGGTTTTGAAATAGCCTACAATATATTAGAAATATTATGAAAACAAGCATTTGCAAAATAAACAACTGAATTCAACCTATAAAATCTGTATCATCTTTAAATGTTTCTCTATGAATATACAGTAGTTAACAAATTTCAGGAAAATATAAATTTTAATTTTAGTGAGATATATGGATTGTTTGGTTTTTATATTTTAATAGATTTCCCATAATAAAAATCAATTTCAATAAACATATAAAAATATCTTCATGTTACCGAGCTGCTAGGTGATTTTTTAAACATGAATCAAACCTCTAAATAGTTTTAATACTTTTATACTTAATACTTACAGTGAAACATATTATTACCTCCATGTTTAAACAAATGACAGAAATCTTTGTGTTGCACTGCACGCTCGTGTTCTGCCCACCAGTCTGCTATAAATTTACCTTTCTTCACCCGTTGAGTTGTAAAAGGTACTTCTTTAAAACTATTTAACAATGTTCTTTCTGTAAAATCTATCTGAAAGTAAAAGATATTTGTTACTATAGTTTTTGTTTTCGGACCCCCCACCTGCCAAATCCTAACCCCCTCCGAAAAAATTTCTGGGTACGGTCTTGAAAATGGTCATCACTTCTTTGATTCTTTTCTGTCAATGTCCTTCAGTTTTAGCATCTTATTTCCCTAAGCATGAAAAACAAAATTGTCTCATCACAGTTTGTAATATTTTCCAATTGGTAGCTGCGAGTTTAACTTTTGATTTTTCCTCTTCTGTCATTGACAATGTACGTATCAACATCATTTGTTTCTCTGCTGATTTGTCTGAATGTTACGTCATAGCGGACATGAAAACCCTCCAACCATATATTTGATGCTTTAAAATTTTCTTTGTTTAGTCTCACCACCACCAGTTTTGCTTGGACTTGAAGAATAGGTCCTGAAATGGACAAATTTCAAGATCTTGTATCCAAAAACCAATCCTTCATTATTGCATTTACTGTATGTTCTCATTTCCAATTTTTCTTAGCTTCCTCTTCGAATTATTGCTTTGTTCCTTATTCGGCCAATCACTTTTATTTTGTCCTTGTTTTTCAGAATTTCATTAATATGAGTTTTTCCACATTTAAATTTCTCTAATAGTTTAACACTAATTTTATTTTCTTCACAACACTTAATAAGGTCTAATTTCAAAGACAACATGTTGCTTTTCACTTTATTCATTTTACTGATGGCGGATATCTGTAATCTTCGAAATACAGTACTGAATGTGTACCCAAGATCTCTGAATTGGTATTGTAAATTTAGAATCAGTGGGAATCTTGGTACAGTATTGTTTTGGTGGGGAAAATCCATGAACTAATTATATAGCCCATCTCTGTCTTATCTTATAACTGGAAAGTATGCAGGTATTCATAGAATGAATGGTTTTTTTTCCAAGTTGCTGTATATCGCACCAACACAGATAGATCTTATGGCAAGAATGGGATGGAAAAGTGTTAGGAGTGGGAAAGAAGTGGCTGTGGCCTTGATTAAGGTACAGCCCCAGCATTTGCCTGGTGTGAAAATGGGAAACTACGAAAAACCATCTTCAGGGCTGCCGACAGTGAGGTTCGAACCCACTATCTCCCAAATACTGGATACTGGCCGCACGTAAGCGACTGCAGCTATCGAGCTTGGTGAATGAATTTTAAACTAATTATATATCTCTCAACAAATATTTCACATTTTATACAGGCAGCTATGATCATTGGAACGGAAAAATTATTTCCGTTTCCATGTTAGATGGTTTCATTCACATTGTTTTTAACACATTAACTATGAGGAATCGAAAGGACCATGGTAATTTTCTGACTTAAAGAGATTTCTGGCTTTCCATGTTCCCATTTAAGGAATTTCCATTGTATTATTACCCATATTATAACAAATAGGAGCCATGAATATTTGAGGTGGTTTATTGTTGCATGAAGTGTCTAGCATAGTAATAAAGGTTATTCTTTGACATTGATTTTTTTGGTACTTTTATATTCTGATGCAGGTAAAGGGAATGGCTAAACATACTGTATATCCTGTCTAGAAGTTATTGTTAGCTTGCATCCAGGAGATAGTGGGTTTGAATCCCACTGTTGGCAGCCCTGAAGATGGTTTTCCATGGTTTCCCATTTTCACACCAGGCAAATGCTGGGACTGTACCTATTTTAAGGCCACGGCCACTTCCTTCCAACTCCTAGGCCTTTCCTATCCCATCGTTGCCATAAGACCTATCTGTGTCGTGTCGGTGCAACGTAAAGCCACTAGTAAAAAAAAAGAAGTTACTGTTAAAAGGATCTGTGTGTTGCAGCTGTGGATTAGAATCATCTCTGTCTGAAAAGGATGACCAGAAGAGTGTCCAGTTGTACGTCTCTCTGTGTGATCTTAACAAGAAGCTGGAAGGATCATTGTGCCAACATCTCATATCATTCTTACACGACACCATCCATTTCTGGCACAATCTTTTGAAGCAAAAGTTTTCTGTGTGAGTCAATGTTAGAACATGATAATTAATCTGTTTGAAACAGTAGTAATAGTGAAATAAGAATGGTTCATTTCCCTGCCTCTGAATTTATCCATAAATAAATGTGTCCTGCTTTCAGCATTTATCACTGTGAAATCTGTGATTTGTCGTAAATATATTTTTTGCTAGTAGAAATTCTGAAATGCATCATTCATTGCAAATTATTTATTGATATCAACTCTTTAAACCATCAACTAGAACTGTTTGTTTTAAATGTAATTCTTTTTTATTTCTGTTATTCCTGATGAGAGCCGTATTTAGTATGAAAGGGCATGGTGCTTGTAGCCATGTCTGTACAATAGATCTATGAGATGATGAAATTAGAGTAGAGGGTGTAAGTTAGGTTTCTTTTCTTTTCTGAAGAGCTCTTTTGATTATGGTTGTTCCCAATTATTCTCTGTAAGTCATGAGGTTGATGACCTCAGTGTTAATGCCCCTTAAACTGACTCAGTAACATTAACAACATTTATTTTCTTAGAATCATCCTCATAATTCCTTTCTCTTATTAATATAATGGTGGTAATTGTAGTATAAAAAGGCAGAATCACTCTAAACAGAGAGGAAGAGTTTGAATCGACTAAACGAAAGACCCATGAAAGGTATGAAATATAAGTCTCCCTCGACCTCGCAAACCTAACACTATTGGGGCCAGATGAGAATAGAAGTTTACTGATGGAAGTTTGTCAGGAAAAATTAAAGAGAGGAGTCTGGCACGAGTAAATGGTAGCAATGTCAGGCTCAGATAGATCTTATGGTTTGTATCAACATGATCTGATCATCATGTAATCAGACTTATTGAAGCAAAGTCTTCATTGTGTAGTACAGGGCATTCAGAACCTAGCACTACCCATGCTCTGCCGGACCAAGCCTCCGCCACAGGCGGACAACACGGGCAGCCAGTGGTAATAGCTACCTGACTGAAATGTATTGTATTGGAAGTTTATTCTTACCTGCATTCATATGAGACGTTGAAAGTGGTCATCATCTATTTCCAGGCATAAGTTGCAGTAGCACAGAATGTTTTAGAAAGCACATTGCTGTTCATCTTCAGTTATACCCTGTACAACGTTCGTGATATTTTCCTCAGGAGCTTGAAGAGTATGTGGGTTGTTCCTGTACACTTCCTGTTTAAGGTTATCCCAAAGTTAAAAATAAACCCATTAAGTTGGGAGTACAAGGGAGCCAAAGTCCACAGGTAATTATCCATTCGTCGAAAATCTCACAAACAGCTTGCAGTGAATGTGTCGGAGCTCTTGCACTGTCCTGTTGGAAGTAAGCGTACTGTTTTTCTTCTTCCATGAGCATTTGAATGAATGGTCGCAAATTGTTATTTACATAGCGCTCTGAATTTACAGTGTCTTGAAAAAATATACGGTAGAACCAATTATCCATTTTGCAGTATTCATGCATCTTACTCAACTTACGTTGTGCAATGGAAGTTCTTGAACTCCATGAGGATTTTCATTGTCCCAGTATCATCTGTTCTGACCATTCACATAACTCAGTTTAAACCAAGCCTTCATCATAATCATCACCATCATTTCCCTTTTCTTTCAGCTGATGCTGGGTGGGGGCAAATATGGTCCCTTTCCACTTCGTCCTGGTTCTCCTCCATTCCCCATCCAACACTGTGTTCCAGTCCAGATTCTGTTGTCCTATGCTGTTCTTCACAAAGTGCATCCATCGTAATCTTGGTCTTCCTCATCCTCTCTTTCCTGTCATTTGTCTTTCCAGTGCTTGTCTTGGCAATTTTTCTTCTTTCATCTGCTTGGCATGTCCAGACCATCTCAATCTGTTCTGTTTCAGTTTGTCATGTACTTTTTACACATTTAACTCTTTTTGTGTGTCTTCACTTCCCACTCTATCCCTTCTTGTCTTTTGTACCATAACCAAACCAAACCCCATGGCACAACAGCCCCGAAGGGCTTTGGCCTACCAAGTGACTGCTGCTCAGCCTGAAGGCCTGCAAGTTATGAGGTGTCGTGTATTCAGCACGACGAATCCTCTTGGCTGTTATTCTTGACTCTCTAGACCGGAGCCGCCATCTCACCGTCAGATAGCTCCTCAATTGTAATCACGCAGGCTGAGTGAACCTCAATCCAGCCCTCAAATCCAGGTAAAAATCCCTGACCTGAATGGGAATCGAACCCGGGGCCTCCGGGTAAGAGGCAGGCATGCTACCCCTACACCACAGGGCTGGCCTTCTGTACCATACTCTTCAATAATTTCATTTCAGCTACCTTACTCTACTCTCGTCTCTCTGAGTCATTGTCCATGTTTCTGCTGCATATGTCATTATAGGTAAGTAATATCTCTTGTGCATTACTGCTTTAGCCTTCATTGGTACATCTTTATTCCATATTGATCTCCATATTTGGTGGTAAAAGTCACACCCCACTTGTATCCTCCTACTAATTTTTATATCTGGTCTTCCATTTTTTGTCAGTTCACTTCCCAAGAATGTGAAGTTTTCTGCTATTTCCAATTCCTTGTCTCCAGTTTTCATAGCTCATTTTCCTTTTTTACTTCCTCTACTCATCACCATTGTCTTGCTCTTCTCCACATTGATCCTCAGTCCCCATTGTTCACTCCTTCTATTCAGTACATTCAGCTGTTGTTGTACCTCCTCCTCATCTTCTCCCCATGTCACATCATCATCTGCAAACATCATTACATTCATTCCTTCCCCTCTATAATCTTCCCTTGCTGCCTTTATGAGGTCAACCATCGCCATTCTGAACAGTAAAGATGACAGTACACTCCTTTGTTTTAGCCCATTGTCAGTTCCAAACCATTCTGATCAACCTACTGTTGTCTTCATTATTATTTCCTCGCCAATGCCCCTGTGTATCAGACTTTTCACAACTTTTGTATGGGAATCATGTTGAATGCCTTATCTATCTAAGTCTATAAAAGTCATTGCTATATCCCTCCCATATTCCTAGCTCTTTTCAGTGATCTGTCTCAGAATGAAAATGGGTTCTGCTGTTGACATTTCACTTCTGAATCCAAATTGTTCCTCTTGTAACTGACTCTCCACCTTTTCTCTAATTCTTCTCTCCAATATCCTTTCCATTACCTTGGCAACATGGGAAATAATGATGTTTCCTTGGTAGTTATCGCACACTTTTTTTCTCTCTCTCTCCATACACACTTGAGTATTCTATAAGTCCAATGGAGTCCTACTGGTCCTGCAGCCTTGATAATTTCTATGGTTACTTCATCTATTCCCAGAGTTTTACCCATCTTCATCTTTTTAACTGCCCGTTCCACCTGTTATTGTAATGTCTGATTCCTTCTCTGTTACTCCTTCTATTTCTGCTGCCTGGATACCTTCTCCACATGTCTGGTTTCTCACGTTTAGCAGTTCACTGAAATAATCTTTCCATCTGTTCATTATCTCTTCAGGTTTTGTCAGTATTTCTCCTTTATTCTTCACAAACCCTGTGTTCACTGCTTCATTCCTACAGTTGCTTATAATCCCAAATAAACTCATGTTCGTAAAAACCAGAACACCTTTTAAAGACTAGAGATAGAGATCATATTCACAGGCCATGTGAATTAGTATGTTGTGAAGAAATGATCAGCACTTGAACCATGTCGGCCTTCAGGTTCAAGGTCTACATCAGTATCTCGACGCACCACCACCGTCTTTCCTGAGTGAATGTTTTCCAACTTATCTTCTTTTCTTTGGCTACTACTTTTTAGTAAACTCTTTTTGCATCGATGTATCTACCCTCTTCAGTCCTTTTGTGTTTTTCATTCCTTCCAAGTTTCTTCTTCTCCTTTACTCTCCACCATGTTGTCTCTTCCCTGATCTTCTGCCATGTGTTTTCTCTGCACACCTTACAAATGCAGTCTTTAAAATATTCCATTCCTATTCAACATTGCTAATGTCTGCCTTTTGTATTAGATTTTGTAATTCTCTCCTAAACTCTTCCTGAACCGCATTTTCCTTCAATCTCCAGACCCTAATCTTTCTTTCTCTTTATCCTTGTAGATTTTTGACCTTGCCTGTTTTCAACTTTGCTATCACTGCTCTATGGTCACCCCCAAAGGCTTCCTCAGGCATAGATGTAACATGTCCTTTTTCCACTAATATGTAATCAATCAACGTTTTTGTTCTTCTTTCTCCCCCATCCCTACTGGTAATCTTCTGCCTATATTTCTTCCTGAACCATGTGTTTCCTATTATAGTTAGTTCCAGGCTTCAAAATGGCAGAGAGCTCAGTCATAAGGTAAAGTGTGAGTCAAGGCAAACTTTTAAATCTGCAAGATAAACAGCAGCTAAGTGCCATTCGTGACTTAATCTTGATAGTTTTAATAATCACCGTCGAAGACTGGCAACAGTCATGATGCTACGAGATGTGGTTCAAAAGGTATTGGCAATTGAAGATGCAATGCAGCATTTCCCCACTCAACTCAAGGAGGCGACCAGCAGCGCCAGCCGGGAGAAGAAACTACGGCGGCTGGAGGAGGATTTCTGTGCGTTTCAAGAGAAAGTGTCCGGTGAACTGAAAGACATAAAAAAAAACAATATTTTAAAAATAGAAGAAAAGCTGGACAAGCAAAGTGAATGGATGGACAAAGCGAAACAACATAGCTGCCGAAACTGTCCGATTTTGCATGGCTTCCTGGAAGCACCAGGTGAATACATGTACACTAAAGTAATATCAACTATTAAAGAAAAACTGGAAATAGAGATTAATATGTTGGCCATTGACCGTTGCCATCACCTAGGTGTTCCGAAGTGAACAACGGCTGATGTGGTTGCCACGGGTAAACGCCTGTTTATTATTAAGTTCCTGCGGTACCAGGATCATGACCGCATCTGGAGGGCTAAACGTCAGCTATAAGGCACGTGCCTCCTGATGGAATCGCTCATGGGCACCAGGAAAAATATTTTAAATCATGCACGTGATCACTTTGGTTTAAATCATGTTTGGAGCCAGGATGGTCGCATCGTTGTGCTATGTGACTATAGACGAAAAGTGTTTATTTCTACAATGGTACGACTTATTAGTCTAATGTAAAAACACAAGTGACCATTGATAAGGGCTCAGTTCTGAGATGGCATTAATGCATAATGTTGTACTTTAAGTATATGTGTGTGTATGTATGTATGTGAGTAAAAGTGATTTTGCCCCTGGAAGTACTTGTGGAGAAAATCTAAAAGTGGGCAAAAGTATTTCCTAGACTATGGCTAGTCACAATACAAGTGTTGTTTCTACCGACTGCAGTGACCTTGATGTCCGTGACCCAGACCCATCCCCATCCCAGTTGCCCCTCTCACCCTCTTCTTCAACAGCGTTAATGGGAGACATTCTCAGGGAAAGTCTTGCAAAGTATCTGAGAGCCCTATAGTGTTGTCATATTAACGTGTTATCGTTATTGGCTCACATTGACGAAATACAGTCCCTCTTTCATAATAGTTAAATAACATAACTTTACATCATCTAGACTGTAGAAAACGTATAGGAGGAGGGTATGCTATTTACTGTCGTTATGATCTAAAATAGTGGCTACTTCAGACCTGACAATTCCCAATCGACCAGAATTTTTGTTTGTAGAAGTTTCGGCTAACAATCATAAAGTACTGATCGGAGTAGTTTATAAACCCCCAGACATAAGACACATATCTGACCTTGAACTTTGCTTAGCCAGGTTAAATCCACTGTACGAAAATATAATTATGCTTGGAGATTTTAATGCAAATCTGCTGACTGCGACAAACGACTCATTACATTTACAAAATATGTTCTTTAGCTTAGACCTACACATTCTACCTCTAAATGCTACTAATCATCTACATACAGTAAACCGGACGACTCACACTTTGATTGACTTGATCATAACTAACAATCTTCAGAAAGTTTTAAATTACGGACAGCTTGCAGTGCCATATATTTCTACCCATGATCTTATATACAGTATGTCTGCTATTCATTAAAGATGCCAAAATATGAAACTAAATATATAACATGTAGGAATATAAAAAATCTGGACAAGGAAAGAATACAACACGAAGCATATTATCTGCCGTGGAACAATATTTTACACATGGATGATATTGATGTAAAAATAAATAAATGATCTGGTCTGGTGTTAGAACTTTATGACGGATTTGCTTCCAAGAAAGAGATCCAGGTAACTTGACCATCTTCCCCGAGGTTGACCAGTGAGATTAAATCAGAAATGGCAAAGCGTGACTCATGGTACAGAAGATTTAATTAATGTTATTTGTTTTACATCCCACTAACTACTCTTTTAAGGTTTTCGGAGATGTCGAGGTGCCGGAATTTAGTCCCACATGAGTACTTTTTACGTGCCAGTAAATCTACCGACACGAGGCTGACGTATTTGAGCACCTTCAAATACCACCGGACTGAGCCAGGATCGAACCTGCCAAGTTGGGGCCAGAAGGCCAGCACCTTAACCGTCTGAGCCACTCAGCCCGGCTACAGAAGGTTTAATCGAATGGGTAATGCTAATGACTTTGAAAATTAGCGCATTCTCTGCAACAGGGTTAAACAGTTAATCAGAAGCAGTAAATACAAACACATATGTTAAGTAACGAGGTGCAAGAACTCTACAGAAATATGGAAATAATTATGAATGATGGGTATAGGTCGAAAGTTATTAAAGCAGGTGCTGAATGTATCACTTGATAATTTAAATTTACACTTCATGTCGGCCAAATCCACTTAACAGCAAATAATAATAATAGTAATAATAATAATAATAATAATAATTTTTCTTCTATTTCAATTCAAGATAAATTTGTGTTTAAAGAGATTGGTATAAATGATGTAAACGAGTTATGTATTCTTTCAGATCAAATTCTGCTGGACACGATGAGTACCTCTGTCTTTCTACAAGTATATCATTGGTGACATTCTGCCAATCATAACACACATTATTAACTACTATTTGACCCAAGGAATTTTCCCTACTGTGTGGAAAGAAAGGTGCACCAAGTATTCCTTCAGATTATCGACCAGTTTCCATCCTACCACCCCTTTCCAAAGTGCTGAAACGCTTGGTACGCGAGCGGATCCTTGCGTACTTACATATGCTTTACTCGACTCTTACCAATTGGGCTTTAAGAAAGAACATAGTACTATGACAGCTCTGCTGAAAGTGACAGAGACATTAGATATGCAGTGGACAACAAACAAGTGACAATACTTACTCTTTTAGATTGCAGTAGCGCATTTGGACTGTCGATCCAAGGTTGCTTCTTTTCAAATTACAGTCCTTAAACTTTAGCGAGAAAGTGCTGGAATTTTTCTATTCTTACCTCACAAACCGCCGGCAAAGTGTGGTTGCAAATAATAATAAATCAACGTGGCAAACATAAAATATTGGTGTCCCACAAGGGTCAGTACTGGACCCTCTCCTGTTCACTTTATATATAAATAATATCACCAGATCAATTAAGCACTGCAAGTACCATCTTTATGCTGTTGATTTGCAAATTTATTACCACACTAGAACTAATAATATACAACAAGCAATATATAATGAAGGCCTAAATGCTGACCTTGAGTTAATTAATGGCTATGCAATTAAAAACCACCTTAAATTTAACCCCTATATAATGCAAGCTGTTATCATCAGTACATCAAAGAATCTTCACATTTTAAAACAAAATTACATTCCTCCCATAACTTTAAATAATACTGTTATACCTTAATGTGTATCAGTTTCTAACCTTGGAGTTATTATAACGGAAACTCTAAACTGGTCCGTGCAAGTTACGAATATCTGTAAAAAGGTGTGTTGTGGCTTGCACCCCTTAAAATAGTTCAGAAATGTATTCCCTCAATCACTAAAAATTCAACTTGTTCAGTCATTATTATTTCACATTTTCGACAACTATGATGTAATTTTTACGGATATGAATTAAGCTTGAAACTACAGTGCACTCAAAATACTTGCCTTAGATATGCTAATGATGTACTGTATGATGCTCGAGTTTCTCCCTACTATAAAGAATTATCTTGGTTAAGACTAGATGACAGGCATAAACTACAGTCAAATGCTCTTGTGTACCAGGTGCTTTCGGAAGACATCCCTGCTTATCTCTCCAACAATTTTCATCACCTTGGTTGTTTTACATCTCCATGATACTCAGTGTACCTCCTAGAAATATCTGTCCACCAAACAACCACATACTATTGATCATTCACTATCACCACTTCAGGATGGTGGAATGCTCTCCCCAAAGACATCAAGGCTGCTGCATCAAAAAGTATATTTAAAACCTCTTACCAGCAGTTCCTCATTGAGTGCTTTTAGCAAGGTACCTGTGTGAGTGGAACGAGTAATTATGTGTGAAAATGATGTTATGAGATTATCGTACAATGAAATAAAATGTTGGGTCAATATGATAATTAAATTAAATTAAAAACATCCATACTGTATTTACTAATTAGAAGTAAACATAGTTAGTAGTAATTACAGTATTTAACTTAGATCTAGTATTGCAAGAATACAATTAGTTAAATTTCATTTAATATTTTTATTACTAGTATTTTTACTTTGGTATTTCTTTTGTTGTGTATTGAAATAAGTATTTTTCTAATCTGTATTATGTAGGCAGTTCCTTTTTTCTTTCTTTCCTCGTTGTGTGTATATATTCATATTTTTGTCTTAAACATTAGTGTTATTTGTAGTTCTTAGTATTTTAAGTTTATCAGTTTCATTGTATTAATAAGTAATAATATGTGTGTGGTTAAGTATAAGAAAGAGCCAGGAGCCCTAACTTGGCTGCAGATAATAAAGGCTTTATTTATCTATCTGTCTATCTCTGGCAAAAATCCAGTAAAATATCCCCTTTTTGATTCTTTTTTCTATATCCAAATGGCCCCAGATTCTCTTTCCAGTTTTTCTCTTCCCATTTGTGCACTCAGATACCCCATTATAATTACTTCTTTGTCTCCAATATCCGTCTCTCCTTCTTCAAGGAATTGTTGTGTATTCTCTTCTTTATTTCCAGTTTGTGGAGCATATTCTTGGAACAGACTTTGTGTTCCTGTCTCAAACTGTATCCTTGATAATGATCATTCTGTCACTAATCTTCTTCACCTCCTTCACATATTCCAGGACATCCTTTCTAATGATCATTCCTACACCATTTACTGCATCCTGTCCTGCACTGTAAAACAGCCTGTATCTTTCCTTCAGTTTTTTTCCCCTTCGTCCTCTACATTTTGTTTTACTAAGATAAAGGATAGCTATGTCCTTTTCTTTCATGAACTCTATCAACTGTTCGGTCTTGTCTATCAGGACTAGGATGTTGACTGTCCCGATTGGGATATATTGTTGTACTTGTCACCCACTTCTCACAGCTCCCCCAGTACCTGAAGAACTGTGCATCACCTGCAGGAGATGCCCTAGCATTTTCCAAGACCACACCACATTTGCTCTCATTTTAGGCTTTTATCATGATGGGTTCGCCACTCCCAAGGCATTTTAGAGCTGCTGCCAGCAGTGATTCGGTCGTTCCTAACATGGAGTATAGATGCCTTCTGTAGCCTCCCCTAACCTGGGGACAGATGCTGCTTGATGGGTTTCAGTGTCATTTTCCACACTGAAGGGACCATCACCCCACCTAAGAGAACACATTCGCTCAAAGCCTTTGGTCCTCTTTTATGGGTAGAGTTATTTCTCGCCGCCCGGCACTCAGCTCAGAGTTGCTGGCTGTATGGTCTGCCCTGTTACTGTAGCAGACTGAAGTGGCCTTGTTATTCATAAAAAGAAGTGTGGGCTGCACAGTTCTGTCATGTATGGATTATTAAATCCACCTGCAAAACTTAGAGCATGCATCCGGGTTAGGAGTACAATTTAATTTTTTTTTTTTTGCTAGTTGTTTTACGTCGCACCGACACAGATAGGTCTTACGGCAACGATGGGACAGGAAAGGGCTAGGAGTGGGAAGGAAGCGGCCGTGGCCTTAATTAAGGTACAGCCCAAGCATTTCCCTGGTGTGAAAATGGGAAATCACGGAAAACCATTTTCAGGGCTGCCAACAGTGGGGTTCGAACCTACTATCTCCCGAATACTGGATACTGGCCGCACTTAAATTTAATTTATGAACTGCAGATATTTTGTACGAGTGAAACTTGATCATTTTAAGGCCTTTACAGGCAAAACCTATAGACATGCCATATATTTTTGGGAGAGTTGCCGGATCGATTTTTTTGGACTTAATTCCGTTGTTGCTCAGATATCTTGAAGTCATTGCTCAGTGAGAGATCATTTAGGGCACTGCTTCTTCCTGTCAAAAACAGAGCCTGTTTCTCTCTATTTCTTAAACAACTGCATTACCATACTTTTCAATGGCGGTAAAATTTACATGAACATTTTTCGTACAACTTCTTTAAAAATTGTGTCTCAATGAAAAATATCTGTTGCTCTTCTAGTGTATTGCATCACTGCTATCACGTGTCTGACATGTTCACATAACCTCACTTGACTGCAAATAAGAGATGTGTAGTACAGCTTGACCTTGAGACCGTCCACCTTGTCGGTCAACTGTTAGATGCCAGGCGCAGCTCAGCCTGGCATTGTCTGCCAGGTGGCAGAGGCTAGGCCCAGCGGAGCATTTGTGGCACTAGGTGCCAAATACACTGTAATAACTTTCACAGCTACATTGTACTTGAAACAGACTTTCATCCTATTAGGTCGTGCTGAATACATACTGTACAGAACAAAAATGCCCAACCAGTCACTAGAGGGAACCTTCAGATTTTATGTTTGATGTTCTCTCAGTCGAGCTATGGTGACCTCAGTCATTCAAGTTATATTGGCAGAAATCTAAGCTACAGGTCTGGTTCTACAGCCAGCGCAACTGTAGAGTGTGCACTAGTTGCCTGCTTTGGGCCATTTGAGTTGAATGCTGTATTTGGAACTGGTCTCTGATCATATTTTTTCTGTACTTGACAGCTCTTTGGCCTGTGCTATATGTACTCAACATGACCTAATGAGCTGAAAGTCTCTTTCATATCTTGATTGTGTTCCCATATTTACCTCACTTCGTAATTAATTCCTTTTTTAATTTTGAATGACAAAGAGATTTATGAATATGAGTTTCTTCAGTCTGTTTGCACTAATTCATTATCACATATTTAGAAAATACCTAAAAAAGAAAACAATTATTAATAAATTATACTTGGAAAAGAACCCATTAAATTACCAACAAACTAGCACCTTGCACTCTTTGCTGGTCTAGTTAAGTTCTAACATTCAACTATAGAAGGGTATAAACAGAATTTTAACATACAGTAAATATATATGTTTTAAAGTGTGATTTGATAGAATCTGATATGTTCTGTATTTAATTAATGGTTTCTTTTTTCAGGTATAATCGGTTAATAAATGTATTTTCTAAATTTATGTTATGTTATACTGAGTTTCAACAGACTAAAGAACTTCACAGGTATAAATTAACTAAGTCAAAACTGAAAGGAAATAGCTTCCATTACAACAAAAAATAACAAAGAGAAATAACCAACTTCTGTAGATATGTACTGGTACCAGAAAAACTGTATTTTTTTTATTTCTTGTTAATAGTGAATTTGAAGAGGTTCTTAAGGCCATCAAATGGCCTGTGATAAGTGGTAATTCCGTGCTTACCACACCAACACCAGAATCTCTTCAAAAGTTTGATCTACTGACGGAACATCTTCTCCACATTCAGCTCCCGTATCCTTTAGCAGCTGCATGCCTATTTGAGCTCTTCTGTTATTTAATTTCATAAAAATAGAACATAGCAGTGAATCGTGGAAGGTATGAAGAACCTGAAAATTGAATGAGTAATGACACTTTGATCATTTTATTTCATAAATATTTCTGTATTATCTATCCCAAGCAAGTGGCATCTTGCATTCAGGGGACAGTGGGTTCAAACCCCACTGTCACCAGCCCTGAAGATAGTTTTCTGTGGTTTCCCATTTTTACACAAGACAAATGCAGGCCTGTGCCTTAATTAAGGTCATGGTCACTTCCTTCCCAATCCTAGCTCTTTCCTTTCCCATCTTGCCATAAGACCTCTCTGTATCAGTACAGCATAAAGCAAATTGTAAAAAAAAGAAAGAAGTAGAAGAAAAACCTGTATTGTGTATATTAATCTCCATCAACCCTGCTCCAAATAGTCCAGACCTCTTTTCATCATTTATCCTGCTAAAATGGTGTGGTACTGACTTCTCTCTCAATACTGGTAGATCTTAAAGAAGAATATTTTGTTACTAGTTCCCATGACCATTCTTCATAACTTTTGAGTTTGTTTCTGGACATATTTTGTAATTTATTCTGTAACATTATATTTTACAGCATAGTTCTATTGATGTTAAGATTAACCTGTTTTTCTAATTATTCTGGTTGTGATGTTCTGTACTTTGACTGGCTTCTTAAACTCATACTTACAAGGGCGCCCATACACGAGGGCAAGGTGCCCTCTCCCCCAGCTCTCAGGGAAAGGCAAAAATCTAATGTAGTCAGGTGTTTTCCTTTCAAGAAAATTATTTAAAAGTCAGTATTACGTAGAAGTAGTAGTACCGTCTCCCACCAACAGATAGGGTATACCATGGGTTATTCTACCGCAGATTACAAGTCGCCATTTATCTTTCAAAATATTAAAAATACTATGTACCCCCAGGTCTAGCCCCCCCCTCCTACAAACTGCCATATGGGCGCCCATGCATACTTATATACATAATAATTTCCTCTTACATCTTAAAAGTCATTTTGTTTTCTATCTCCATTATTATAAAGTGATAGTGTTGGTGGTGGTGATAATTGTTTTAAACAGAAGTACAACTAGGCAACCATCCTCTATTATAAAGTGATAGTACTAGCATTTCTATCTCATACAAGCAGTAAATATTACAAGAGTGATAATTTAATCTAAAGATTGGTCAGCCCAAATTCAGCCACTTTGGGATACTTGTGACATAGCTGAGACATTGTGTTGGTAAGCTTCAAGATCTCAGAATCCTAATTTACTGCATATTGATGTAAAGCCTAAATGATAACAAAGCTGAATGTAAGTAGGATTGTTACCATTGCAAGAAAGGTCTGAAAGATGAATAAGAGTGTAGAAACTGGAAAACAATTATGTATAGGAAGAGTTTGGTAAGGAACTAAAACAACTAATCCTGGGGCTAGAGGTTGGCACCATAGAAGAAGAATAGGAAAATTTTAAGGATTGTCAGTAGCACAGAAAGTGAATGTAGTAGAACATAAGGAAGGTAAGACAGAATAGACACCATGATGAAATAACAAGTTGAAAGTAAAAGAGTTGGGCTGACTGGTTCAGTTAGTATAGCACTGGCCATCTGAGGACAAAACAGCTATCTGAGCCACTCAGCCCAGTGGAAGGCTAAGGGAAAAATATATTAGATGTATAGTTATTGCAGCTTATGCAGTGTCAAAACATACGGAAATGCAGGAATATAATATATTGCTAAAGGTGAGGAGAGATAGAATGAGAAATTAATATATATGGGCAGGAATAATATTTGAGAAATTGAGTGATAAAATAGACTGAGATGGTTCTAGGAACATTAAACAGATGAATGCATAAGCAGTCTTTTGAATTACAAATGAGAGGAAATAGAAGAAAAAATACCCAGAGAACAAGAATTGTACCTTGTTGAGAACATTATTGAGCAAGAATATCTTAATGGGGATGTGGCTGTAGATGAGAAGTGAAGAAAGGATAAAGAAATATAGAGAGATCATATTTGCCCTGATCCAACTGAATGTTGATGAAGGAAATCAAATGATATGGTGATGATAATGTAAAACATGCATGGGCATTTATTGGTTCACAAACCACAAGTGTTTCTTGACCTGAGCTGCAAGACATGACATTGCAGAAGGTCAGTGTTCATTCTTCCATTTCATAAACTTCAAATTAATATCAGTGCAAAATGATGCATCTGTTGAACAACAAAGTTGATGTAGATGTATTCGAACATTTTTCAGTTGTGAAGCGTGTGAAATTAGGATTATTTGTGATAAAAGGTTTGATTATGTTTGCTTATCTGTGAATAACTGCTTTCACAAATAAACAATGCCAGGTTTTGCCCATACATGATGTGAAGTTTCGTATTATGTCATGAAAATTTTCGAAGAAAATTTAAACCAGTTATTTTAGCACTTCATTCTCCCACCACTTGGTGAGAAATCTGTGATGTTTGTCACTTGTCTATCTTGCCCCTTAAAAGCAGCATTTTATACATATATATGGTATGTTAGAAGAATGGTTTAATTTTTACTGAAAATTTTCTCCATTATAATATTGAACTTCACATAAAAATTAAGTTAACACACCTGAAAAAGCAACCAAGCAATCTTTCAGTTTCACATGACTGCTCATGTTGTGTTTATAGCCATGGGACCTCCAGTTATATTTGGAATTCAAACCGTAGGAACTTGGATTCAAACCACAACCACATTGTTAGTATTTTGTTCTCAATTTTTTTTCTTGCATTCTCATCACCATGATGTCATGATCCTTAGCAGACCTGAAAACAGCATTTGACTAGTAATGGTTGCAATCAATTCTCCTTTTTATTTATGACAACACCACTGACTACTGGTGAATGTTGATATTTTAAAGTTTTTTTAAACAAGGGCAGAGTTCAGCAAACATGGCAAGTGGTGGTGGTGGTGGCTTTTTTTTTTGTGTGTGTGTGTGTGTGTGTGTGTGTGTGTGTGTGTACATGTGATTTTGTATGAAAATTTTCCTTAATATAATCTTCAGTGAAGATTTAGTAGTTCATCCAGTCGTAACGTCTACTTTATTGGTAGACTTTGCTCCTCTCACATTGCCAATGGTGTTGCTATTACGACCTCTGAGGAAGCGCTTCCTGTTCCACTTTCATGGCAACAAGCAGACTAATCGTCCAGACAAGCCAGAGTGGTTCTTTACCCAGGTTTTGACGTGGATAAGAGACCATGAGAAGTTTGTTGGCCAGCGAGTGCAGCCAGTGTTCAACAGAGTTGGAATGCAACACGTATCAGCTAAAGTATGCTAATTGAGTAATTCTTTCCTCATTTTAAAACATATTTATGCTCACTTCTGGTGTGTGTGGATGTGTGTTTATCCTGAGATTGTTCCTGAACTCCATTCTTCTTTCCGTCTTCAACCTATACATTTGACCCATTTAGTATTTTGTTCTTAAATTTTTTGTTCTTGCATTCTCATCACCATTGCAGTGATGTAGAGAAACCAATCTGGAAAATCTGAGAAAGACTTCTTGTCACAAATTGTAAAGAAGCACTGTGGGATATTGAAAAATCTGTTAACACATTCACTGCTGGTGCCACTTATAAGTGTTAGAATATGCTGCAAGCCCATACAGGAAACACTTTGGTATTAATAAATTATCATAAAAGTCAATATTTAGTAATTACAGAACTCAAACTTCAAGATTTCATCTCCTTGCTGATGCAAAGATCTAAAGAACCAGCAGCAAACATGTCAACATGTCAGACAGTTGTCTAGCCAGCATCTGTCATCTAACTCTTTAATTCAGCAGTGAGAGCCTCTCAGCTGTTCCGTATCTGGTGACAGAATGTCTGCTTATACTGGAATTATATGTCTGTTTGTTAGAATGTAATGCATTGGTTTCACTACTGTTTTTGATGATTAGTAAATTTACTCATTTGGGTACTTTCAGCTGATATTGATTGGTTGTCCTCCGCATCCTACTTTCAAGACAGGAACACTTGATACCGTTTCTTGTTACTTATACCAACATTATAGTTAGAAAGGCATTTTTGTATTATTCGTCTTCTTCTCCTCCTTCTTCGGACGCTGTCTGCCCATGAAGGTTGGCTATTCTATTGATTTTAGTCATGAAACAGCGGTTCGAAAGAATTGAATAGAAGTTTGTTCATACCAACAGCGCAAGTCTTTAAACCAGGAATTTCTCTGTCTCCCGACAGATCATTGCCCTTCAGTTTTTCCTTCAAAAGTGAGTTGAATAAGTTCATATTATTCACCTTTTATGATGTACCCTATGTTCCTGAGCTGACAGTTGCTGAGCGATTGTGGTGTTGATGTGCAGGAGGCCTGCTTAGGTGTTTTCAAAAATAATCAGCTTAGTCTTGCCAATATTCATAAACAGACCAAGTGCTGCACTGATCCTTATGGTGTTATTAATAATAATTTGTAGATCAGTAAGGCTGCTGGCTGACAATACCATATCATCAGCAAAGTAATGTTATTAATGACATTTGCATTGTTTCTGAAGCCTAGTTTTAACATCCTTGAAAGATTCTCTGAGCACAGCCTCAGAATAGGTATTAAAAAGGAGAGGGGACAAGACACAGCCCTGTCCACAACACTTTGTATAGTTATATCCTCAGTTGTGTCTCTCTCTGTTTTGACCTCTGCTTTTTGGTTCCAGTAGAGCCCTAGTAGTTTTTAAAATCTCAGCAAATTTTGCATTAGAAGCACAATCAAAAGCCTTTTGATATCATAGGTAATAAATTTCATATTATTCTGTATTGAAGAGTAATATAATGTAAAACAAGAGCTAAAAGGTTTCCACCTATTCAATACTTATTTATTGTTATTTATTTATTTTTTAGGTTACAGTATTTATTGTTATTTATTTATTTTTTGTTTACATAAATAGCTGTTGAATAGGTGGAAACCTTTTAGCTCTTGTTTTACATTAGCTTTTTATAGTTGAAGAAGCGTGCATACATGTTGACATTCATATCCAGGCATCTCTGAGCCAAAACATTCAAAGAGAAAAGAGCTCTGCGAGTTCCCAGTCCATTTCTAGAACCAAACTATGACCAATTTTGCATTCTCATTTCTCATAGATACAAATGTGGATGATGTAGGAATACCTTTAGGACATGGGACATTAGGCTGTTCATGTGATAATCATCACAGTGTGATGCACTAGCTTTTCTTTGGTATGGTACCAAAAGTTGATCGTAACCTGTCAGAAGGAATTCTCCCAGTCCAATTCACTGCATTGAATAGTGCCGTTAGTAGGTCTAGGTTTCTACCATCACCTTGAGCAATGAGTTTGAGAATTTCTGCATGTGTCTTGTCTGGACCCACAACTTTACCTCTCTTCTGAAGCTTGATTGCATACAATAATTCATATTTTGTTATGTCAAGACTTGCTTCATTGTATTCATCATTACAGAGTGATTTGTCTGGTTGCACATCATTAAATAGGTTCTCAGTGTACTCCTTCCAGCTCTTCATCTTTTTTTCAGTTCCCAAGATAATGCTATTGGTATCCCTCAATGAAGCTTTATACGGCTTATGATATTTCCCTGTAAGTTCCTTGATTTTCTTATGGAAGTTGAAGAAATTGTGTTTCTCCTGAAGATCTTCTATTTCTCTGCATCTTTTCACCAGCCAAAGTTCTTTTGCCTCCCTACATTTTCTCTGCACTGCCTTGTTCAACTCTTCATTTTGATCTTTATCCTTGTGCTTCAGTTTCCATCTTTCTTCCATAAGTTGTAATAAATTATCCATGGCTGCTTCTTTGAGCTGCTTGAATATAATGCCATTATTTTCATTTCTGTTTATTGAGAACATTGATATTTTGAAATATGTTGTGTCTATAAGTCAGATTGTTGTTGAGTGTTAAAATGAGTCCTGTGGAATTGATGTAGAAAATTTCAATGCTTGTGTTGTCGTTTATATCCCCCTGGTAAACCAGGGCCCTGTTTCATAAAACTAACTAATAATATTACTTAATAATATTAGAACTCATAAAATTGATTATTAGTTAACCAAATTCTGTTGCATAAAGATTTACACATGACTAATAAAATATCTTCACTAATAATATTAGTTCATTAGTCAGCTGATACAGATGGAGGTTAGAATTGGTCTGTTGCATACGTTTTTGGTTTAGGTTTGTTCCTGGTGGTAGGCTAATGCTTCACTACAACCGACTATTAATCCACATGTTCGAGAGGCTCACTCGATATTTTCGTTGTTGTGACTTTGATACATATGAAAATGGATAAAAGAAGTGAAAATAATGTGAGAGAAGAAAGTTTCTTTGTGGAAAGTGATTGAGTTCAAGCGTCAACTATTCACAGCCTTTTGCACACTATAACCCTCCGTGTTCCTTTTACTTTTTTATTTCATGTGCTCTTAAAATTTTTTGTTGAGATGGACTAGCAAAATCTTTGTTTACTACCCCCTGTTGGTGGGAGCGGTAGAATAAAAGCCACGGTATCCCCTGCCTGTCATAAGAGGAGACTAAAAGGGGTCCCAGGGCTCTCAACTTGGGAGCGTGTGTTGGCGAACACAGGGCACTGAGATGAGTCTTGCTTCAACTTACTTGTGTCAGGCTGTTTCATCTACCTTTCCGACCTCCCTTGTTCAACTCTTGTCCTTTTCCGACCCTGACGGTATTAGGTTGCGAGGCCGAGAGAGTCTTTCATTTTCACGCCCTTCGTGGCCCTTCTCTTTCTTTAGCTGATACCTTCATTTTTCAAAATGTTGGATTCCATTTTTTCTATCTGATTAGTGTTGTTATAGACGATGGTTGCCTAGTTGTAGCCTACTTCCTCTTAAAACAATAATCATCACCACCATCATCTTGGTTTACTGGTGATATAAGCCAAGATTTTAAAGGATACCTGGAGTGTCCGAGCAGAACTGCACTAGAGAAACACAATGATACTGTGTATCACTACCAACCAGTGGAGTGCAATGTAAAGCTGCTATTTTAAGGTTATGCTTCATTCTTTGCAGTTGAACGTTCTAATACCAATCCTATCAAGTGAATACTCAAAAGTTCTGTAATCTGACCTAAATCTCCCATTGTATTCATATATTTGTTACATGCCAGTACAGGCTGTTTTTGTTGTAACATTTATTGAACGGTGAATACCTATGCTCGTTCCTTCGTATTTGAATCAGAGTCGACCATTTCAGTGATCTTCATGATTTTATGCCAGAATATTAAAATACCACTCACTTTGGTTTCACTAATAATAAGAATTATGAGTCAAAATACACTCATAGAAATAATCCTAATAATATGAGTAAATTTTATTAGTCATGTTGTCTATGAAACAATTTACTAATTATATAAGGAATATCTACTAATAATTTTGATTCATAAACTAATTACTAATATTATTAGTTAATATTATTGGTTTCTTACCAATAACATTAGTGAAAGATGTTTTATGAAACAGGACCCAGAGCTGTGATGGCAGGATGAGCTTGATAAAAAGACCTAAACCAGTCGGACATCACAGGAGATTGGAAGAGAGAAGCACTAGATCAGTACAGGTGGAGGAAAATTGTTAAGGCAGCGCATGGTCTTCAGGGCTGATGATCACTGAATGAGAATGATTTTATGTTTGAGTTCTCTGAAGTGATTCGTAAACATCATTTTGAATTTTGGCCAATTTGTCCAATGCATAATTTGGGCTCCACTGCATTTGAGGGTAAACTTCAGGTAATAATAATATTTCTTGGTTGAATTCTGCCGAGTATTTTTTCATTTTGCTTTGTTCTAATTGCTGCCTAATGTACTCTAATTATATGAACTTTCTTTGTGTGTGCTTTAATTTTTAATTGACATAATATATGTGACTATATTCTAGGCAGTAACTGACAAAGAAAGATGTTATTTCTGCTTCTATTTAGGTTGATTGTCATGTAGCTATTTAAGAAAAGACATTTGCTGTAGGAGCACTGCTTCCCTGTTGTAGGTGGGCTTAAAGCTATTTCTTTTATTAATCTTGATATTACCTAGGAGTGTACTGACAGACAAGGCTTGTCACAGACCTGTGGATTGTTTAAAATCTCTACTGGATTGGAAGTAACAGTGTAATCAAGTCATCACCAATGTCCCACTCCAGTCACCCAGGTGTAGTTTACAAGCCTCCTCCACTCTTTTCTGTCCTTCCAATTTTCCTGCTCCTCCGCTCCGCTTTTCCTGTAATCAAGTATCCACCGAAAATGTCTCTTCCCCTCTTTTTTTCAGCCCAGATTTCTCGTGCATTCTCAGATTTTTCAGCTTGTGTTTTAGCATTAAAAGGCCTAACATCTTCTTTTATCTCTCATTGCTATAGTCTTCAAGCCTCTGTGAATTAATAAGCACTTCACAATTAAAATATCAAGGAAGGTTCAACCTTTTCAATACAAAACGTGTTGCATAAGATGTTCACAACATAATATTTATTAAATAGTTAGAACCGGTTTCGACGCTCATTGCGTCAAAATCAGGTACAAAAAACACAATGGGCAAAGTACATGTCATAAAAATTGCATTAATAACTCTTGCATGGCTGAATACAAATGGTAGGCTGCTTTTTCTTAAAAGCTAGAAGTACTTGAGTAAAATATGATGATGTGATGTGACACATAAAAGCATAGTAGTTTGATGGGTAAGTATTGTGCATAAAATTGAACTGGTGCTTTGAACATAAAAGTCTGAATATGATGATAAAACGATGTGGTAAAACCAAAGTAGTAAAACAGTCCACTCTTCTGATGTTCAATTCAGGCACAAAAGTCCAGGTCCGATGTTATATAGCAATACCAACAAAAAGATTTTGTCGAGGCCGGGACACCTGATGTTGGGCGATTGAATACGGTTGATCTTCGAATTAGTCTCAGCTCAACAGGGTGGTGAGTCTTAAAAGAAAGGAAAGAAAAACTAAGTTGGTGAAATGAAAGTCTAAATGGAGTCGCGGCCAAGGATGATAGGATATGAGACTCACCTTGTTTAGCTTGCTGAGTGTGTGGTGTAAGAAGAGTTGTGGACAAGTGAGATGGGTGTGACTGAGGAGCGAAGTTAGAGTGAGAGAGGTGGAAAGGGGGGGTGAGGAAAAGGGGTAGGGAGGCGGAGTTTAAGGCGGGTCAGGAGGGCGGAGTGGCAGTGGTGTGGGCCGTAAAAGAGTACTGTGGAGAGCGTGAAAGATCGATTTTCCTCCCGTGGTTTTTATACCTCTAAAGACTTCTATTAGGAAGTCGAAAAGAATATTGGATTTTTAGAGATTTCATTAAGATTTAACTTAGGGTTAAAAAATTGATCTAGGTGAATAAAACAGTTCTCCGTAACGTCGAGTAAAGGGCCTTTATTTATGTTTTTGAGAATTTCTAGGTCTTGTTCTATGGTAGTAAAATTATGCTTTAAGTCATGTATATGTTGGCCTATTGTGGAAAATCTATTATATCTGATGGCATTAACGTGTTCTAAGTATCTAACTTTGAAGCTGCACCCGGTCTGTCCGATGTATGAGGAAAAACAGTTTTTACATTGAAAACGGTAAACGCCTGACATTGCGTAAATGTCAGACCTGTTAACTGATTTGGAATTGTGAACTATATCTATGTTTCTATTGCTGGTTCTGTAAGAAATTTTAATATTATGCTTCTTGAAAATATTCGTTACACTGTGTATGTTTTCGTTAAAGGTGAAAGTGGCGAATAGGGCAGGGTTATGTCTTTCTTTGGTTAATGTTGTCTTTAGTCTATGTTTACATTTGTTAATGATGCGTTCTATGAATGAGATGTTATAACCGTTGAATTTAGCAATGGCACGAATGGTGTTCAATTCCTTCTTTAGGTTTTCCTTGGATAACGGTATTTTTAGTGCACGGTCTACCATACTATAGTAAGTGGCGCATTTATGTGCGTGTGGATGTGTAGAGTCGTTTCTGATAGTAGTCGCTGTTTGGGTTGGTTTTCTGTAGATATTGTATTCTAAAGAAGAAGGATGTTGTTTAATTGTTAGGTCTAAAAAGTTGATCGAGTAATTGGACTCGGATTCTAATGTGAATTTTATATTAGAATCAATCTTGTTTAAGTTATTAAGAGTGGTAGCTGCATTAACCGTTCTGTCATCTAGAATAACCAGAGTACCATCAACATATCTAGACCAGAAGTGTATATTTGAAAAAGTGTTATTGGTATTAATTGCAGTGTCTTCTAGGAAATCTATGTAAATTTCAGCCATAATTCCTGAGGCCGGCAACACTCTCCACTTGCCCTCCCCCCCCCCCCCTCTTTCCACCTCTCTCACTCTAACTTCGCTCCTCAGTCACACCCATCTCAGTTGTCCACAACTCTTCTTACACCACACACTCAGCAAGCTAAACAAGGTGAGTCTCATATCCCATCATCCTTGGCCGCGACTCCATTTCGACTTCCATTTCACTAACTTAGTTTTTCTTTCCTTTCTTTTAAGACTCACCACCCTGTTGAGCTGAGACTAATTCGAAGATCAACCGTATTCAATCGCCCAACATCAGGTGTCCCGGCCTCGACAAAATCTTTTTGTTGGTATTGCTATATAACATCGGACCTGGATTTTTGTGCCTGAATTGTACATCAGAAGAGTGGACTACTTTGGTTTTACCACATCGTTTTATCATCATATTCAGACTTTTATGTTCAAAGCACCAGTTCAATTTTATGCACAATACTTACCCATCAAACTACTATGCTTTTATGTGTCACATCACATCATCATATTTTACTCAAGTTCTTCTAGCTTTTAAGAAAAAGCAGCCTACCATTTGTATTCAGCCATGCAAGAGTTATTAATGCAATTTTTATGACATGTACTTTGCCCATTGTGATTTTTGTAGCTGATGATGACGCAATGAGCGTCGAAACCGGTTCTAACTATTTAATAAATATTATGTTGTGAACATCTTATGCAACACGTTTTGTATTGAAAAGGTTGAACCTTCCTTGATATTTTAATTGTGAATCTCAGTTCAATACGGGAAAATAAAGTTTTTATTTTATAATGACAAAGCTAACCAAGCAAAATTTAAAGCCCATCAATACATGGGCGTAAGAATAAAGATCGCAAAACTGGGCAAGGACATTAGTTTCTTAAAACAATGTCTATTATACAATTTAACTCCGAACTTTCTTAAAAATTACTCGAAAAAAATACAACGAAAATCTCTCCAACACTCGAAAACCCAAGCCAAGGTAAATAAAATCTGGCTTAAGAATGAAATAAGATTTTTATACAAGAAAAAATCTTTTTTAAATAACAAATTATATGAGACGCACCTTGAGACAGCACATTTACTTTCTAAAGCTCAATGGAATATATTCCAAAATAAAATTGCGGACAAACTGTTCTATATACTCGAACAAAAACAAGCAACACATGAGAAGAAACTTAACAACCTTAAAAATAACGCAAGGCTGAATAGTCCAACTACAACATTTCCTAACGAATCGAGTACCCGTAACCTAGAGTCTTTAAGAGAACATTTCCATCCCCCAGTAGCTAACTTAACAGAAATAGCACTTTCAGACAAGGAAAACGAGATCCTCGAAAAAGGACCAAAACACAATTGACCTAATCCAAATAAAGTTAATATCGCTACCACACTAATCATAGAATCCAAAACAGCCATAA
The DNA here is from genome assembly GCF_040414725.1 of Anabrus simplex. Taxonomy (NCBI): domain Eukaryota; kingdom Metazoa; phylum Arthropoda; class Insecta; order Orthoptera; family Tettigoniidae; genus Anabrus; species Anabrus simplex. The sequence continues at coordinate 236,230,925 of NC_090265.1, forward strand.
ATAAAATACCTTTAGACGCACAAGATGAGGTTAGGTTCGATGTCAAACGAACTTTAAACAAAATCAATAACCTAAAAAACAGAACAACTCCCACTAATATCAGTTCACATAAAAAAACCTTCGCAGAACGAGAACACATTACAAAACTTGCGGAAAAAATTAAAGTTCATAACCTTATCATCACAAAAGCTGATAAGGGCAATACAACGGTCATCATGGATAAAAATGATTATATCGATAAAACAAAAAGTTTTTTCAATACTGGTTCATTCTCTTTAGTCAAAAAAGATCCGACACAGCAAATCCAACGTCTTCTAAAACAAACTTTAAAAAATACATCATATTTTTTTACAGAACAAGAAAAAACGAGATTAATTAATATGAATCCCGGCCTGCCTACCGCTAAAGCTCTCCCCAAAATCCACAAGACCGGCGTCCCCATACGCCCCATCATCAACTATAGACCTAGCCCATTATATAAATTGGCCCAATTCATACAAAACTTTCTTAGTAAAAACTATAAATTTCAGTCGAAAAAATCCGTAAAAAAACACCATCGAACTAATCGAAAAACTGAATAAATTTGAAATACTACGATTTCACACCATTCACTCATTCGATATTAATAATATGTATCCCAGTATCAACACAAAAAAACTCCTTCCCATAATACAAAAAAACCTAAAAACATATAGTGGGCTAAGTAAACTAGAGATCCAAGACTTTATGCAGGTCCTAAAACTCGTAATACATAACAACTATTTCGCATTTGACAAATGCATTTACCAACAAGATGGACTGGCTATGGGGTCGCCGGCTTCAGGAATTTTGGCTGAAATTTACATAGATTTCCTAGAAGACACTGCAATTAATACCAATAACACTTTTTCAAATATACACTTCTGGTCTAGATATGTTGATGATACTCTGGTTATTCTAGATGACAGAACGGTTAATGCAGCTACCACTCTTAATAAATTAAACAAGATTGATTCTAATATAAAATTCACATTAGAATCCGAGTCCAATTACTCAATCAATTTTTTAGACCTTACAATTAAACGACATCCTTCTTCTTTAGAATACAATATCTACAGAAAACCAACCCAAACAGCGACTACTATCAGAAACAACTCTACACATCCACACGCACATAAATGCGCCACTTACTATAGTATGGTAGACCGTGCACTAAAAATACCGTTATCCAAGGAAAACCTAAAGAAGGAATTGAACACCATTCGTGCCATTGCTAAATTCAACGGTTATAACATCTCATTCATAGAACGCATCATTAACAAATGTAAACATAGACTAAAGACAACATTAACCAAAGAAAGACATAACCCTGCCCTATTCGCCACCTTCACCTTTAACGAAAACATACACAGTGTAACGAATATTTTCAAGAAGCATAATATTAAAATTCTTACAGAACCAGCAATAGAAACATTGATATAGTTCACAATTCCAAATCAGTTAACAGGTCTGACATTTACGCAATGTCAGGCGTTTACCGTTTTCAATGTAAAAACTGTTTTTCCTCATACATCGGACAGACCGGGCGCAGCTTCAAAGTTAGATACTTAGAACACGTTAATGCCATCAGATATAATAGATTTTCCGCAATAGGCCAACATATACATGACTTAAAGCATAATTTTACTACCATAGAACAAGACCTAGAAATTCTCAAAAACATAAATAAAGGCCCTTTACTCGACGTTACGGAGAACTGTTTTATTCACCTAGACCAATTTTTTAACCCTAACTTAAATCTTAATGAAATCTCAGAAAAATCCAATATTCTTTTCGACTTCCTAATAGAAGTCTTTAGAGGTATAAAAACCACGGGAGGAAAATCGATCTTTCACGCTCTCTACAGTACTCTTTTACGGCCCATACCACTGCCACTCCGCCCTCCTGACCCGCCTTAAACTCCGCCTCCCTACCCCTTTTCCACACCCCCCCTTTCCACCTCTCTCACTCTAACTTCGCTCCTCAGTCACACCCATCTCACTTGTCCACAACTCTTCTTACACCACACACTCAGCAAGCTAAACAAGGTGAGTCTCATATCCTATCATCCTTGGCCGCAACTCCATTTAGACTTCCATTTCACTAACTTAGTTTTTCTTTCTTTTCTTTTAAGACTCACCACCCTGTTGAGCTGAGACTAATTCGAAGATCAACCTTATTCATTCGCCCAACATCAGGTGTCCCGGCCTCGACAAAATCTTTTTGTTGGTATTGCTATATAACATCGGACCTGGACTTTTGTGCCTGAATTGAACATCAGAAGAGTGGACTGTTTTACTACTTTGGTTTTACCACATCGTTTTATCATCATATTCAGACTTTTATGTTCAAAGCACCAGTTCAATTTTATGCACTATACTTACCCATCAAACTACTATTCTTTTATGTGTCACATCACATCATCATATTTTACTCAAGTTCTTCTAGCTTTTAAGAAAAAGCAGCCTACCATTTGTATTCAGCCATGCAAGAGTTATTAATGCAATTTTTATGACATGTACTTTGCCCATTGTGATTTTTGTAGCCGATGATGATGCAATGAGCGTCAAAACCGGTTCTAACTATTTAATAAATATTATGTTGTGAACATCTTATGCAACACGTTTTGTATTGAAAAGGTTGAACCTTCCTTGATATTTTAATTGTGAATCTCAGTTCAATATGGGAAAATGAAGTTTTTAACTTATAATTAATAAGCACTTGCCAAGTTGTTTCCAAAGTCTTCCTGGACTGTCAAATGGAAGTCGGACTCCATCATTCCCAATGGTCTGAGGCTTGCTAAAAACATTCTAAGTGTACTCAGTAAATTTCTGCTGTGCAGTTGTGAGCTTGCATTCAGAAGATAAAGGGTTCGAACTCCACTGTCAGCAGCCCTGAAGGTGCTTTTCTTCAGTTTCCCATTTTCCCACCAGGCAAATGCTGGGGCTGTACCTTAATTAAGGCAATATCAGCTTCCTTCCCACTCCTAGCCCTTTCCTATCCTATTATCGCAATAAGACCTATCTGAGTTGGTGAACGTAAAGCAGATCGTAGAAAAAAAAGTAAATTTCTGTGATGTAGGGTTCTAGCCATGGTGCATAATGAAAATCTGATCCTGACAAACCCTTTTTGGTCTGAAACCACACTGGTTTTCTTCCACCTTACTCTCAACCACTGATCGCACCCTCCCATCCAAGATGGTAATGAAATCTTGTCTGGTACACTGGATATCAATGAAATATTTCGATAATTGATGCAATCCTTCCTGTTACCTTGCTTATAGATAGGTGCTATTTTCTTCAAGATTTATTTCACCGTCACCATTGTCCTCATCGCGATGAGCTCGGTTGTTTACAGTTACCGGACGGATTCCCTTTTACGTTGAAAAAATTTTCAAAATATTCCTTCCACCTGTCCAGTGATTATCTGGAATCTATAATGAGTTCACATTATTTATCCAAAACAATATTTATTTACTTTTTTATTACTGTCCAGAAAGGATTCCCTGCTGCTTGACCTAGCCTTTCCAGGTTATTACTGAAATCTTCCCACTACTTCCCCTTGGATTCAACAGCTATTTATTTCACTCTGTTTCTTTCAGCTACATACAGTTCCCTGTCTGCATTAGTCTTAATTTGGAGCCATTTCCGATAGGCCTTCTTTCTATGTTTAAAAGCTGCTCTCATTTCATCATTCTACCACGATGTCTGCTTTTTCCCATCTTTACACATGGTTGTTTCTAGACATTTTTCTACTGCAGTATCCCTGTATGCCACCCATTGTCTTCCAATATCCTGAACTTGATTATTGTCCACTATTTAGACCATTTTACTAGTCATATACATGTACTTCTGTCTAATTTCCTCGTCCCAGATATTTTCTACCCTTATTTGTCTGCTGACAGATTTCACTTTCCCTGTCCTAGGCCTAGAGATACTTAATTCACTACAGATCGGATAATGGTCTCTATCGCCAAAAAGTCCCTGGAATACCCGCACATTCCTTTTTTCTTTTACTATTTGCTTTCCGTCGCACTGACACAGATAGTTCTTATGGTGATGATGGGATAGGAAAGGCCTAGGAGTGGGGAGGAAGTGGCCGTGGCCTTAATTAAGATACAGCCCCAGCATTTGCCTGGTGTGAAAATGGGAAACCATAGAAAACGCACATTCCTAACAGATTTCCTGAATTCAAAGTTTGTACATTCCTACTTGTTTCTCTTTCATGCTTTTTTCTTTTATTCAAGTTTATCACATTCAAATCCTTTTTTGTACCTTTATAAAGGACTTCATAAAAAGAACTCCTGTTATACTCTAGATCGAGATGATGCGTGGTCTGGTGCAGTTGGTAGCAGAGAAACTTCATGAAGATTTACCACATCTGCAGTACGATGATGCCCTCTTCTCTCACACTGTGGATGAGACCCTGGGCTTCGATCGTGAGCTTAGGGAAAGTTTCAGCTATCCATCTTCACAGCCAAATGTAATCAGTATTCTTACCCAAGCCCAAGTGTTCATCAAGTGGATAAATATGGAAAAGAAATGTAAGTATTTCCTTTTACTTATATTATCATCATAATTCTGGCATAAGACCATTAACTTCAAAATTTGTTTGTTTCTTTCCATTCCTTACGTTGACCCATTGGGTTACTTTTCCCTTTTGTGTTTGTCCTGTGTTCCTAACCTTCTACCACCATTATTCATCTTTATAATTTTGTCTGTTCCCTTTTCTTGTGTTTGTGTGGCTTGTTTCTTATCATACACCTCCCACATCAAGACTGAAGATCTGTTAAGATGGTCCCTCAGTGAGTGTTGAAGCCTTTCCTGCTGATGGAACTGGGAAGCAGAAATTAGCTTGTCAGGTCTGAGAAGAAATGGATATAGAAGAATTAGATAATAATAATAATGTTATTGACTTTATATCCCACTAACTACTTTTACAGTTTTCGGAGACACGGAGGTGCTGGAATTTAGTCCCGCAGGAGTTCTTTTATATGCCAGTAAATCTACTGACACAAGGCTGGCGTATTTGAGCCCCTTCAAATACCACTGGACTGAGCCAGGATCGAACGTGCCAAGTTGGGTTCAGAATGCCAGCGCCTTAACTGTCTGAACCAATCAGCCTGGCCAGAAGAATAGGATTGATTATGAGAAAGCCTATTTATGTGAAGATGGCTGTGGATGAAAATGTGTAGATTGTCCTGTTCTTTAGTGTTTTCAATATTTGTCCTTGTCTCATTTTCTATAGCTCCCTCTTCCATTGCTGACGTATCTTTGTGTTTATGCGATTATGTGTTCCTATTCATGTTCTTCCCTTTTTACATGTTACTTGAATAGAGATAAATTGTGTTTTACAGCCAGCCAAAACTCACAAAAGATCACCCTCACATTCAAACAAACAAAACCACACCAAAATTCAGTTATAGGTCATTTACATATCTCTGAATCATTTTCTTGTAAAATTCCGTAGTTGATCAGAGGAGGTCTTTTATGATGAGTGCCAGTTTATATCTTTAAAAGTGAATCTGTATGAAAATAACTGTTGACTTCTGTAACTTCATTATGAATGGTCAGGGTATTTAAATGTACAAAGATTTACGCCTTTGGAAGTGTTCTATGAAATACTCAAAATGGTAACCATGCTTTAGAATGCACAGTAATTAATAAATGCAATGTCAGTACACTCACAGAATGCATACTCATGAAGAATGTCAGTGTTGAAAATCACATAGACTTTTTTGAACTCTGCACAGGTTCACCATTATGGTAGCCAATTTCCTGCCATGCATAACAAAGCATAGGGTTTTAGATCTCCTCGGACAGTTGACTGCAGATCATAGAGTGCATTTTCAGAATAAAAATTCTGTCATATACTTTTGGCTGCAACACGTTGGAACATAGTGTTACGTAGTTTGTTATCCACTTTGTGTAAATTTTATATTTGCCTGGTAAAATAAACATTTAAGGCCTGAACATGTTTGGTAGTGTTTTGTGGAATGGTTTTTAAATGATGTCACTTTCCCCTGGGGTCTCCTGAAGTATTCTCTTGTCCTTGTGTCCAGACCAGGAATGATGAAGTAAGAGTGACTTATCTGACTGATGTATATTCAAATTTGATATAAAGAAAATTCTGAAAGTTCATCATCTCTCCCACTTACTTTCAAGAAAATGTTTGTTGGATGCTTTCATTCAGTTTCACTTGCGACATTAGGTGCAAGTACGCATCTTGTTCTTGGAAGTATGAATAAAGCTTGATAAACAGCAATCCATCGCTACATCTATCAATCTTTCAGTTTCAGTATATTAATTAATTAATTTAATTTCAGACCGGGCGAGTTGGCCGTGCGGTTAGGGGCGCGCAGCTGTGAGCTTTCATCCGGGAGATAGTGGGTTCGAACCCCACTGTCGGCAGCCCTGAAGATGGTTTTCCGTGGTTTCTCATTTTCACACCAGGCAAATGCTGGGGCTGTACCTTAATTAAGGCCATGGCCGCTTCCTTCCCATCCCTAGGCCTTTCCTATCCCATCGTCGCCATGAGACCTATAGGTGTCGATGCGACATAAAACAAATAGAAAAAAAAATTCATTTCAGTTACAAATGCTTCTGCTCTGTTATTATTTCTTTTTCTTTTTGATTATCATTCTTTGCTTGTAACATAGTTCTGTGGTTAAACTTTATTCCAAGATCTCTTTTCAAAATATAAATTACACTTGCAACACAAAAGGACAATGAACATACCCACTCCACCTCATCTGCTCTCTGTTCATAAACTCCAATTCTTCTAGATATGTTTCTTCTCACCCTCCAGTAAGCAGGTTTCTCCTAGCCAGCTTCATCAGGCAGGAAGTGATTTCAATGATTATAGACTTGTCTTGTGAGTGAACATTTTAATTATCTATGACATCTAAAAAGAGAAACCCTGATGCATCATTCATCATCATTATAGAATGTTATGCCTTTCAGCATTAATTCTACAAGCCTCTGTATTAATTAAGCACTGTCACAATCCTCTATTTACAACTAGCTCTGTAACCCTGTTTAGTTCTACAACTCTTATCTTTAAATCATTAAGAACCAAGTCTCACCAAACATAGTTGTGGCCTCCCTCTGTTTCTTTTACCTCCCTGTCGTCTGGCTCTATGGCTAAATGGTTAGCGTGCTGGCCTTTGGTCACAGGGGTCCCGGGTTTGATTCCTGGCAGGGACAGGAATTTGAACCATCATTGGTTAATTTCGCTGGCACGGGGGCTGGGTATGCGTGTCCTCTTCACCATATTTCATCCTCATCACGCCGTGCAGGTCGCCTACGGGAGTCAAATCAAAATACCTGCAGGCGGGGCGAACATGTCCTCGGACACTCCCGGCATTAAAAGCCATATGCCATTTCTTTTTTTTTTTTTTTTTTTTTTACCTCCCTGTCAAGGTCCATTATTCTCCTTTGTAATCTATCCTCCTCCGTTGAAGTCGTGTGACCCTTCCATTGAAGTTGGTTTGTACACACAGCTTCATCCATCAAGTTCTATCTGAACTCAACCTATACCTCCTCATTCTGCGTATCATCCTGCCTTTGTTCCCACCTGTTTGTACAGTCATTCTTGCTACGTTTGAATCTGTAACTCCGACTTATAAATAAGATATCCTGAGTCCACCCAGCTTTCACTCTCAGACCCACTTTGCTGTATAAAAACAGGCCAGTGTAAAGGTAGTTTTGACCAAGAACTTGCCTCTTTCGTATAGAATGCTGTTGATCGCAACTGCTAGTTCACTGTATTAGCATTGCTACAATTTGATTCTGTTTCACTTACTACACTAACATCCTGTGATAATACACATCCTAAGTACTTTCCCTTTGTTCCTGTTCCATATTTCTGATTTGACATTCAATCCTCTTAGGTTTCTTCCCAACTGATTTTTTTGTCTTGGAAATGTTAATTTTTATATCATACTCACCACACCTATTTTCAAGCTCCAAATACAATATTAGATTGCATGCTTTAAGCACTGTCTGGCCTTGGGACTAAATTGGTGGCAGAGACCAAACTGCTTACACATTTTCACCCAAATGAATTCCTCTGTATTTTTTTTTTTTTACCTTTTCATTAATGACGCATGCAAACTATGACCAACAAAGGTGAAAGATTACAGCCTTCCAATATAAATGGCCCATTATTGGAAATTATAAATTTTCCAGCTAACTCATTCTTCGTTGCTAGCGTTTCGCCCCAGTATGCCAGTTTGGGCTCATCAGTTGGTAACTAGCACACCTACCAAAATACATGGCTAGTGCATGTAGTGAAGGCCACTGCATAGGCTACTTGGAGCCACAGGCAGTGCCAATGCACTATGAGATACTTGGTCTCTTTTACAAAAATTGATGTCTGCTAGGCCATCAGAATATATAGATATTGATTCCCATAGGGAACCTGAAATATTGGTCCTGAATAAGTAAATTCATAATTCCAATATAAATAGTCCGTTATTGGAAATTATAAATTTTCCAGCTAACTCATTCTTAGTTGCCAATTTCACCCCAGTGTGCCAATTTGGGCTCAACAGTTGGTAACTAGCGCACGTACCAAGATGGATGGTTTTTATTGTTTTATTGTTGGCTAAATGCCATACATGTTTCGAGGACTTATATGTTCTCTTCTTCAGCTGCTGTATAATGTACCGAGAATTCTGAGGATTTGTTGAAATCACTTTTTATCTTGCCTTATAAATAAATTACAAATTGTTTGTCATTCTTATTAAAATATTATTAACTGTGTAAGAAATAAAATAATTTTTTTAAAAATTAATTTTACGCCCTCAGTGGAGCACTTTAATCAATCCATATACATTTCAGTCTTAAGAGTATTAGCTACAAATTTGGCTTACGTTTCTTCTTCTACTCCCAGAAATTCTTCATTCTTTCTGACCTGGATGCCCTTTCTCCGTCAGTTATGATGTACTGTTTGCGTGTAAATGCTTTTAGTTTAAGTCTCAAGTCTCTGTTTCTCTTCTCTTCTCAGTCTTCAGTTTGCTTCATTGTCAAGCCTAACTCATCTAAATCATCTTAGACTTGGAACCAATTATTCTTGGTTTTACTTTTCCAAAAGTAGTTGAAAAGATGTTTCAGTACACTGGTTTCTGGTAGTCTTGATATGTGGCAGGGAGAATGTGGGTTCGAATCCCACTGTCGGCAGCCCTGAGGATGGTTTTCCGTAGTTTCCCATTTTCAAACCAGACAAATGCTGGGACTGTACCTTAATTAAGGCCACGGCCGCTTCCTTGCAACTCCTAGGCCTTTCCTATCCCATCATCGCCATAAGACCTATCTGTGTCGGTGCGACGTAAAGCCACTAGCAAAAAGATTTGTGGCAGAAAAATGTAACCCTCCCTTTCTGCATTGTGTCTATTATTGACTCGGTTTCCTGGTATACAACTTCATTAGGTAATAATCACCATTGTCCATATATCATTGTATGATGATGATTATTATTATTATTATTATTATTATTATTATTATTATTATTATTATTATCATTATTATTATTATTATTATTATTATTATTATTATTATTATTATTATTATTATTATTATTATTATTATTATTATTATTTCAGATATTTTTTATATAATTCAGAGAAAATGTATTCTCATGGGTTAGTTATTTGTTACCTTCCTAACTACAGCAGAACCAGTCATATTTAATTACTGAAAATGGCCAAAGAAAACTAGAATACTAAACATTACAGTTTTTTGGGTATATACCGAGTTAATCAGTTATGCTCTTGGTCACAGTATTATTAACACAGTTTTGGTTTCATTTTAAGACAAAAACCATGGATCTTTGTGAAACACCATCTATGTCTTATAGGTATATTATTGAAGAATGTGATTGCATTGACTTGCATTAACAAATATATATTTTTTAAGACTTGTCAAATCTATGGTTTTGTGTGTGTACCAAAGTGTTTTTTATGAAGTTTCTTGCTAAACATCTACAGGAATATCATACATCAAAGGCAGTGTGATAGAAAGGAGGACAGGAACATATAGAAGGGGAAACACTGTGACAAGCCAGTAAAAGTAGCAGAGGCAACAAAGAGAGGCTTGAACACTTTGAAAAAAATATGCATAAAATAAAAATCAGAAGGATTGTGTAGTTTGTTGACATTTTATTCTTCCTGCAGATGCCACTGAGAAGATGGATGCAATGCTGAGTTCTGAGACTGCATGGCTTCCTTTAGGGACACCTGAACTTGATGAACTGCGAGTTACAGAATGTGGAGAGAGCTTTCTCAGCCTTCTACTCACAATCACAGAGCGCTATAGTAGCCTCCCACAACCCGGTCACAGGTGAATAAAATATTAGGCAAGTACAACCCTTGCCACACCTATAAATCATTTACATTCTTTAAATTTGAAATTGTTACAGTTGTTGTTGTTTTTTTTTTTTAATGTCAGATCAGGGGGCAGGGGAGAGAACTGGAACAGTTAGATCATTTCAAGTGTTCAGAATGTGTCTTCTCCCATGATGGTAGTACATTCATAAATTAAATTGTATTGAGGTGCAGTAAAGCTAATGCACTGAGCTCACGGTTGAGATCAGCAGTATTCAGTAAAGAAGAAGTCAGCTCCTGAACAAAACTGTCTTTACACTGGTCTGTTTTCAGACTGACTTTGCTGTACATCAGTTAAAGCTGGGATATCTCATTCATTAGAAATAAAACACATGAAAATGGAAAGAAAAAAAATTGCTGGTACAAACAGTTGGGGGCAACAATAGGAGGTTTCTCAGAATGCGAAGAAAAAGGTTAAGCTAGGAATGAACTTGATGATGAAGTTGTGTGCATGAACTGACTTTCATTGTGCACTCACATAATTTGAATGTTGGAGATTAATTGACTCGGTCAAGGTAACAATGGTAAGAATCAGGTTATATTGATTTAAAGATAAGAGGTATGAAACTAAATGAGGCCACAGAGGAAGTTAGAAATAGAGGATTGTGGAGAAGTGTAGTTTTTTCATAGTGGCTTGTAGAATAAACTCAATCGTTATTCTTTACTTGGCCATTTTTTAGATGTACAAATTTAAAATCAGACATCATTCCTTTCTATTAAGTTAAAACAACAATTTAAAGGAATTGGCAAACAGGTTGAATGGATGCAACAGTTTGTTAAGAATGAAGCCATACCTTCTAGTGTTAACTTAGTTAATGTAACTGTCAAGCTGTTCAGCCTGTCGAAAACACTAATTATATTATATCAGTGGAATACTGTGTAGAAGGGGTATTGAATGAAGGATGGTAGGGTATTTAAATGAGAATATGGAATGCGTATATGGGAAATTTGGAGTGCGATTTGTAGATCCTAATGGGAGGATAGGAGATAGGCTATGCTCAGATGGCCTTCACTTGAACCACAATAGTACGTATAGAATTTAGTAATTAGATAGGTATATATTTACCATATATTGTAATAGGAATTGAATCATGATTGAGAAGTGATGTTATAGATGCGGGAATTTTCTCATGGAACTGGAGTGTATATTGTAGAAGCAGGTTATAGTTGATTCCATGTTAAGAAAACAGTGGTGCTCTTATGACAACAGGGTTACCATATCAAACAGCTCTTCTTAACATCATCACGAGAAAACGGGCGCACATAAATTTGTGAAATTCGGTATTTAAGTTAAGGATTTACAAAACGGAAGAAACGAAGCTGCAAATTATTTTTATGAACTAAAGGGGATGGGGGTTTACTAGGGCTATTTTTGGCAGAGGTAAACTACGGCACATAAAAAACCTCAGTATTGAAGTGTAAGGTAAACTGGGGGAGAAAATAGAAAAAAATGATATTTTTTATGGGCTCGAGGGGTGAGGGAGGCATTTAATTACATTCAATAAATTTCCCCCAGGCAACACAGGCTACTGCTGTGCAGTTGTATCGCTCACGAAAACAATAGTAAAAATTAAATGCAATCATAAAAAAGTGGTAAAATTAAAATGCGCTTAAGAAAGAACAGCTAAATAATAAAACCAAGCACAAATAACACACCAAATTTTTTATCAGTACAAGTTATGCCATGACGTATCGCTGCACACCACAACACCAAAGTCTTCAGCAACAACTTCTGTACAATATGAAAATAATAGAACACACACAAATACTACATAGTATACAACCAACTCTCACTCAACACAAGACAAATACGCACTGATTTTGTAGTAGACAGCCTATTACGTGACCTGCATGTCTGTGAAGATAGGGCCTTACCTAGGATGATTTCTAATGTTGAATACGCCACACACACCCAGCCCCCGAGCCATTTGAATTAACCAATTAAGGTTAAAATCCCTGACCCAGCCAGGAATCAAACCCGGGACCCTCTGAACTGAAGGCCAGTACGCTGACCATTCAGCCAACGAGTCGGACAGTCTTTCCTTAAGCTATTTCAAAAAATTCAGAAATTTATTGAATATCTCCTGTGGTAAACTATTCCAATCCTTAATTCCTATCCCTATAAGTGAATATTTGCTCCAATTTGTCCTCTTGAATTTCAACATTATCTTCATACTTTTAAAAACCCTACTCAACCCTATTCATCTACTATTGTCATTCCACACCATCTCTCCACTGATTGTTCAGAACATACTGCATAGTCGAGCAGCATGTTTCCTTAATGCCAAATCTTCCAAAGCCCAATGTTCTCAACATATTTGTAACACTACTCTTTTGTTAGAAATCACTATTATTTAAATCTCCCTGTTAGTAGAAATGCAAGTGAGTGTATTATTTTCAAATGAGCTGAGTGTGAGAGTCTGTAATAAAGCCACAAGCCGTTTGAGGAGATCTGTAACCTTTATTTGCTTTGCCATTTATTAGTGTTGGCTACTGAGTGTATGCTTTGAAGCAGTGTATCAATTCAGTCAACTGTCCAAGTGAATCGAATCACAGCAGCAGCAAACTCACAGCACATGAGTCAGCTCACTAACAGCAGACAATGCTGACTGGTGCACTCACGGATCAGTGAGACACAACACACACACGGTTCGTTATTGGAACACTGGACATTGGGGGTGAGCCAAACTTCCGCTAGACCTAGACAATGTTGCGAGATGGACAGCACGTTGGGTTTTTTTTTTTTTTTTTTTTTTTTTTTTTTAGGCACTGACAATTCTGTAACTTATTTACTACTCTATACAGTATAATATCATCTGCAAATAGCCTTATCTGCGATTCCAGTTCATTACCCATATCATTTATATATACGAAAACATAAAGATCCAATAATACATTTTGAGGAACTCCATTCTTAATGCCAATGGCCGTAGCCATGTTGACACACCGGATCCTGTGAGATCTCTGAAGTTAAGCAACATTGGACGTGGTCAAGAAGTGGATGGGTTGCCTCGTGCTGTTGGTGTGGGGTAAGAGAATGGAGAGCGGAAATGAACTGGCCACCCTACCGTATGTAAACTCCGGCTCAGGCACACCTCTGCGGAGGTTCGACCTGCCTTCGGGCAGAATACACCCTTACCTTACCCTTCTTAATCATAACAGGATCAGATAATGCTTCACATACTCTAATTCCCTGAGTTCTGTTTTCTAGAAATATAGTCACTCATTCTGTCACTCTCTAATATAACCAGAAAAAATGTTTGCCCACCGCTTATATGCAACACATGTCAAGCTAACTGGCGTGTAATTATCGGCTTTATGTTTATCACCCTTCCCTTTGTATACAGGGCTACTATAGCAACTCTCTGTTCATTAGATATAGCTCCTTCATGCATTGCCTTAAGTATATCCCTAGAAATTTTATCAATACCAACTGTTGTTGTAGATTTCACCTTTTTTATTTTATTGTAAATATCTTTGTTACCATAGGTAAAATTCAATACTTTTTTTAGTATTAGTCACCTCCTTATATCCAATCTTTCCATAGTGGATATTTCTGCCTTCTGTACATCCTCACATTTACATTCCCCTTGTTCATTAATGATTCCTGGAATATTCTTTTTGGAACCTGTTTCTGCCTTAAAGTACCTATACATAACCTTCCATTTTTCACTAAAATTCATATGAGTGCTAGTAATGCCTGCCATTATGTTATCCTTATCAGACATCTTTGCTAGATTCAATTTCCCAGTAATTTGCCTTCAATTTCTCTGTACTTTGACAACCATTCCTAACTATTTCTTTCCAACCTGCACCTCCTTCTTAGACTCTTTATTTCTCTGCTATAATGTAATTTGTCTTTTACATTCCTTACAAACTTTAAAGTTACTTACCTGTTTTCACATTCCTCAACACTTGCTTTCAACCCACCCCATAAGCTGCTCACGTTTTTATTTCCCATTTTCCACCTAACATAATTACTTTTTTTAATTCCCTCATCCTGTTTTATCAACCATAATATATCTAATTTTACAACCGTCTTTTCTATTGCATTAATTTTCAACTACAACAAAAATAGTTTTGTGATCACTTCAGTTTCTCTATAGAAACCATCTGGTTTTCTTTAACTGTACTATCCATTTATGGGAGTATGATGCTAGTACATGCATATCTGTGGTTAAAGTGACCTTGGCAGACTGCATATTTGTATTCTAAATGGTAATTTCTAAGTCATCGGCATAAACATATCTACTACACACAATTGGAAGAAGGATTACATTGCCCAGGATATGGAAGACAGCACCAATACAGACTGTCAGTGTGAACAATATTTCAGAATCACTGTACTCAGACAGCAAGGCAACATCTTGAAATCTCAGAAAGGAGACTAAAAATTAACAAGGAAATGTAATGTTGGAAGAGAGAAGTCCAGAAGATGCTAAAGGAGAAGGAAAAGCTTTCAAGGAGTGGTGCAAGTCCAAGAACAGCCTAGAGGGATCGCAGCTCAGGATGAGATATAAGGTGGCTAAGAAATAAGCAAATTAGGTTGTGACTAAAGCCATACAAGAGGCTGTGTAAGGATTCTATGAAGGCCTAGAAACTCCAGAGGCTTGAAACAAATCTATAAGATCACTGTCCAGCATGAAAGCAATTCAGAGGCATCTTTGCCACCAAATACATCCATGACAAAAAGAGCAAGCTTCTTACAAGGGATAACTAAATCAAGAACAGCAGGAAGGAATATTTCATAGAGTTTTTAAACGAAGAATTCCTGAGGGACATGACAGCTCCACAACATCCTGTGCAGGGTCTTGTGTCTATATTCACCATGGCCGAACTTCAGACAGCTGTGCCCGAAATGAAAAATGGCAAAGCATTGCGACCTGATGACTTCCCAGCCGAGCTGCAGAAAGCTCTGGGAACTGAAGTAATTGACTGGCTTACGAAGATATTTAATAAGATCCTTGCTGGCGTTTCCATGCCAGAACAATTCTGTGAAAACTTATTTTTGCTCATCTTCAAGCAGAAGGGAGATGTCAGAGAATGTGGGAACGATAAAGGCATTAAACTCGCTTCACACAGCCTTAAAATTTTGGAACATGTCATTGTAAATCACGTAAGGAATGTTACAAACATCCATCAAAATCAGTGTGGGTTTTACCTGGTGTGCCAACTAGTGATGCGATTCGAACTCTCCGAATATTAATGAAGTGTGTGAAGAGGTCAAGGGAGTCTTAGAACTTTGAAAAGTAGCATTGGGGAGAAATGGATTCATAATTAGTCATAAAAAGACAGAGAATATATTCTGTAACTTTGCCAAGTCAGAAGTTAAAGGTCCACCTAATACAGTCTACCTAGCAGGTGAACCACTGGTAATGAGAGACAAATTCAAGTACCTGGGTTCTATTATGGCCACCAATACCATGATGATGTGAAGCATCACATCAATGTTGGATGGACAACATTGCATTTGCTGACAAGAGTCTTCTGTGACAGGCAGGTACTTATAATCTGAAAGGCAAGACATATAAGACTGTCATCAGACCTGCCCTCATTTACAGCTCTGAATGTTGGACACTGCAGAACAAGCACTTTCAGCAAATGCACATCACAGAGATGGCCAGCAAGTGTCACGCTGTTCAATGAGCATGTCCAAAGATCATTTAATACTGCTTGTATCAGTAAGAAACTGGAGGAGCGGCAATTGTGCTGGTATGGGCACGTACAATGTCGAGATAAAGATTATCCTGTACAGAAAGCTCTTGCTATCAAGGAATCAAGGAGAGGACGAGGATGTTCTAGACCAGCCGTAAAGGCTGTGAAGAGAAACGGCATTCCAGTGGCGCAGACATCAAACCGAAGGGAATATTCTCTGAGGTTCAGAAGAGCCGACTCTGAGTAATTCTTGGGAGTGTCCATTATGGACACGTAGATGGGCAGGAAAGAAGAACAAGATGTTGGAGGAAGGTCAGATGTATAATCATCGGCCGCTACTCGTTTCCAAGAATACGTTTTTCTTCTGCAATTCTTAAAGTCTGTTGGCTCTGTGGAGATCTCGCTGATGACTGATCATGCCAATCTTCACATGAAACATACGGCTAGACAGGTCACATCTAAAGGTGGGTGGAGGACGCAGTTGAATCTGACGTAGTTTCCACTTTTCATGGGTTTCAATTTCTTGTGTGCAACGTGCCTGCTCAAACAGTGAGACACCTTCTGCAGTAGCTTTGCACTAAAGAACACAGCTGTGCAGTTGTTGCCCAGGTATTAGCATTTATGTTGGCACTATTCATAGTTTCTGCAAATAACCTCAGCCATTGTGGCTGGCGTATGTAACCAGGAGAACCTGACCCCTACAGAGCGCATCCCCAGGTGGCGGATAGGGGGCCCCTACAGTATGTAGGGCTGGTTGAAATACCCAATACAACCCGCGGACCAACAGGTAGCCCAATTCCTGGGGGCTTTACAGTACTGGGACACCCTCTCTCCAGGGGTCATAAATATGGAGGGCCCTTGCCCTGGGTTATGAGTGAAGACCTCAACGGCATCTATGGTGGAGAAGATGTGCTTTGGTATAATGGAGATGGCGGAAGAGGCAGCCCAGGTACTGAGGATTAATAGAAGAACAAAATCGCCCAATGGTTAAGCAGGCGGAAGAGGAACCGATATAATAACCCTGGTTCCCAACGGCTGTGCTAGCAGAAGAGGCTATGCCAGACTGACTGCTACAAAGGCGCAACTTAAGTTTTGTGGAGTCTGCGGCAGTTTGTTGCAGTTCCAGTGCTTGATCCTGCATGTCTCATGCTATATGTGCCGCGATGAACGGCTCTGGAATCATAGTGTGTGGGCCACTTCCTGGCAAGTTGTAGACCACCTTTAACAAAGTCACGCCAATGGCAGTTTCACTTGCTATTCAAAAGTCCAACGGCGATGGGGTAAGGATGGTAGGAGCAGGTTTTGGGTGAAACTGGGAGCTTCTAGTCTGGACTTGCACGTTGACGTTAGATGTGTGATGGTCGCCTTCCTGAGAACTTGTGAATACTCAGGGATCCGGTCCTGCATCTATGACTGGGCAGGCCTATTTAGGATCACCGGTGCCCACCCCAAAGGAGAAAGGCCCTAGAAAATGTGGGTTAAACATCAGTAGTCACATTCAAACCCATCTGGGAAACCGCACTCAGAGGGTCGCCCCAATTCATGCGGTCAAAATCAATTGAAAATGAAGAACACAATTTTAACTGTAGACATGTGGAATGTTAGAACGCTACTTGACCTGAAGGACAATAATAGGCCCGAAATAAGAACAGCTCTTATTACCCATGAGCTAGCAAGGCTAAACATTGACATCGCTGCTCTGAGTGAAACAAGACTATCAGGTGAAGGACAAATCAGTGAAGCAAGTAGCGGATACACCATCTTTTGGAAAGGAAGGAAGGAAGGAAGGAAGGAAGGAAGGAAGGAAGGAAGGAAGGAAGGAAGGAGAACATGGTATTCATGGTGTTGGCTTTGTGGTCAAGACAAAGTTAGTGTATGAACATCAACTCACACCAATTGCAGTAAATGAAAGGCTTATGAACCTGTGTGTGCCTCTTTCTAAGGATAGTGCCATTACATTTATTTCCACCTATGCTCCTACTCTAAAATATGAGGAAGATACAAAAAAATCAGTCCTACCAACATCTGAATACAGTTTTCAACAAGATACTTACAAAAGATAATATCTCATTGCTTGGCGACTTCAACGTTAGAGTGGGTAATGATAACCAGCTATGGAAAGATGTCATGGGAAATCAAGGTGTTGGGAATAGCAATTCAAATGGTCTATTACTACTTGACCTGTGTGCTCAACATGAACTGTTGATCACAAATACACAATTCTAACTTCCTAACTGTTTCAAAACTACATGGATGCACCCTTGATCCAAGCACTGGCACTTCATTGACTATGTCATTACCAGGCAACGTGACAGAAGAGATATTCTGATTACAAAGACTGCTAAAAACATTGATGACTGTTGGACAGACTATAAACTTCTTCTTAGTCGACTCAGGATTGCTATCCATCAGAAACTACATGTCCATCTCATGTACCCTTTCAGAAGAAAATTCAACACTGTTAAACTTCAAAATGAGGCTGTTGCCTCTGAATACCAGAATTCAGTTTTAAACCACTTGTCACACAACCCAGTCAACAATAATGACATAGATTGTGAATGGATCACACTACAAAAAATCATCAACCAATCAGCAGAAAGTGCTATTGGCTTTAAGAAAAGGTAAAGACAAGACTGATTTGATGGTAATAATGAAACCATAATCAACATTATCAATGGCCAAGCGGGATGCCTTTTTATCCTCCATGCAAGATCCATCTTCTCAGTTGAAGAGATCACGTTTTCAAGAGCTGAAGCAGAAATGTCAGACCAAAATTAGGGAAATAAAGAACAGCTGGTGGCAACAAAAAGCCAAAGAACTACGAAACTTGTCAGATGCCAGGGACCTGCGAAATTTCTATGCTGGACTAAAACAGATTTATGGACCTGTCCAAGCTTCATCGGGAAATTTGAAAGCTCCCGACAACACCACCATTCTTACAGACAAATCAAGACATTCTGAGACGCTGGAAAGAGCACTTCAATTTACTTTTAAACCGCAGTTCCACTGCTGCTGAAAATTTTCTTCAGCATGTCCCACAACACACTATGCAACCTTGGATGTCAGTGCTACCAACCTTTCATGAATATAACAAAGCTCTTCTCAGCCTCAAACCTAGAAAGGCTCCTGGACTGGACAAAATTCCTCTAGAACTCATTCTTAAAGGAGGCCTACCTCTCAAAACGAGGCTCTTCTCTCTGATCCTAAGGATATGGGAAACTAAATACGTACCTGCCAACATGAAGAACTCTATCATAGTCACCTTCAAAAAGGGCAATCAAAGCATTTGTGGTGACTACCGTGGCATATCCCTGCTGTCTATAGTAGGTAAAATATTCACCAGAATCCTGTTGAATCAGCTTCAAACTCTATCTGAAAAGTTACTCCCTAAATTGCAGTGTGGATTTTGCACATCCAGGAGTACCACTGACATGATCTTCTGTATAAGAAAGTTGCAGGAAAAATGCAGAGAACGACAGAAACCCTTGTTGTTGGTGTTTTATGGCCTAGAAAAGGCCTTCAATACTGTGCCTAGAGATGCTATGTGGATGGTGTTAAGGCAGTTTGGCTGCCCCGAATATTTTGTTGGACTCATCCAAGCTCTTCATGATGATATGGTTGGTCAGGTTCTCTATCAAAACAATGTGTCAGAAGAATTTCCTATTACTAATGGACTAAAGCAAGGTTGTGTGCTCACACCTACACTGTTTGTCTTGTACCTGACAGCTATGCTATGAGACATCAGGCAACAATGCAGGTGTAAAATTAGTTACAGACTTGATGGAGGGATTTTTAATGGCAAGATTCTGCTCTAAAAGACTTACCCATCTCACCCGAGTTACTGAACTGCAATGTGCAGATGACAATACTACTCCAGCACATTCTCAAGAGGACTTGCAATTGTCAGTTGATTGCTTTAAGACTGCTTATGAGCATTCTGGCCTGTCTATCAACATTCATAAAACTAAGGTTTTAGCACAAACTGCTCCAGTAACTAGTTTGCCAGACTTGAACATAACCATCTCAGATACATCTCTGGAACAAGTAGACCTCTTTCCCTACCTTCGAAGTATTCTCTCGTCTCGTACCTCGGAGATGGATGTAGAAAATAGAATACGAGCTGCTCATTGTGCTTTTGGACATCCATCCCGCAAAGTCTTTTCTAATAAAGACCTAAATATATCCACTAATCTGATGGTGTACCAAGCTGTTGTTGTCTCCACTTTATCGTATGGATGGGAAACATGGACTCTATACCACTGTGACATCAAGAAATTAGAACGTTTTCACCAGTAGAAGCTTAGGGTCATTATGAATATCAAATGGGAGGGTTATGTCTCCAATGTTGTAGTACTTGAAAGGGCACAGATGAATAGTATAGAAGCTTCCATCATAGGTCACCAGCTTAGATGGATTGGTCATGTCCAACGCATGGATGACAATAGGCTACCCTGACAGATACTATACAGTGAACTCAGTTCTGGCAGCAGGCCACGTGGTGCACCTCTGAAACGCTACAAGGATCAGCTGAAAAAACCTTGAAGAGCACAAACATTGACCCCAATAATTGGCACACACTTACTGAAGTTCGCCCTCGCTGGCGCGCAGTCACATCCACTGCTGTATTGCAGTTTGAAATTGAGCATCAAAGACTGCAAACAGAGAGAGAAAACTCAGACAAACTCAACCACGTCCACCCCCTTCTCTCAGGTGTGCCAAATGTGATTGTATGTTCTATGCAAGAATTGGCCTGATGAGTCATCAACGTCATTTACACAAAACGGACTCTACATGAATTGCAAGTGAAAAACATTCACTCGGATATGAGTAGTGGCCAACGACAATGAATCATAGTCTTCTTAAACTGGTCTTTATAACGTTTCAAAGGAGCACCTTGAGGCTTTTTGCCATGAACAATCTCACCATAGAGAAGTTCTTGAGGCAGTCTGCTATTGTTCATACGCTGGATGTGACCAACCCATCTAAGCCAATGAGTGATGATGAAGGCTTCTATGCTGTTCATGTGCACTTTGTCAAGAACTGCCACATTGCTTACATCGTCATCCCATTTGATATTCACGATGGATCTAAGTTTTTGCTGATGGAAGCGTTCCAGTTTCTTTATGTCACGATGATGCGGTAGGTTTGCTAAACGTAGGGATCGAATATCGCAATAACCATAGGCTACTTTCAGATCAACAAATACTGCACATTATCACTCTCAAATGCGATTTTATTTGACGTAAATAAATATCATACGAGAACACGTTCACTTCCTTGTGTAAACTACTTTATTGTCACTGTAAGTCACAACACACACTTACACACAATAGCAAGTGCAGGTAGCAGGTAGGGACCCTCTTCAGAGGCAGCCCTACCCAGGGAGCGGCGCCCCAGCCTATGTAAGTCCCAGAGCACACTGACCCAGTGTGTAACATCTGGTATGGGTCCCAGCTCAGGGTTACGAATGAAGACCTCAACGGCATCTACGGCAGAGAAGGTGGACTTCGGTACGGTGGAGATGGCGGATGGGGCAAACCCGTTGCATCTATACTTCAGAGGAGCGGCTACGAAAGGCGTCTGACTCCATGTTAGGGGCGGCCTAATTTTGAACCTGGCAGTAGGTATAAAATGCCTTTAGGTGTGGCGAGCCCATTGTAACAATAGTCTATATGGACAAAGCAGATATGGTGCCTCGGAAAAGGTTAGGGCATCCCCTGCTAAAAGCGACGCACAGCTTTTCAGGTGCTGGGGGAACTGTGAGAAATGGGCAACCAGCACCAAACTACATCAAGATTTCGACAGTAAATGTCCTGACACTGACGGTAAAGACAGAAGAACTGGTTGACTTCATGATAGAAAAAGATATGGCCATACTTGGACTGTGTGAGACCAAGAAGAGGGGTACGGGTAAGATTCCTCTGAGAGAAGGATACAGGCTGTATTACAGCGGAGGACCGGAAGCACAAAATGGAGTGGCCATCATACTTAGTAAAGAAATCCAAGAATATGTGGAATATACAAAATGCATCAGCAGTAGGATGATGGTGATGAGACCTAGTTTTGAAAATGGCATGAGAGATCTATTTCAGTTGAATGCCCCACAAACGGGTTGCAATAATAATAATAATGTTATTTGATTTACGTCCCAAACAAACGGGTTGCAAAGATGAACATCTAGAGGACTTCTTAGAGGAAGTAGAGAGAAAGATACAAGATAAGGAAGTACTATTGATGTGAGATCTAAATGCACAAGTTGGAATTAAAAGACAAGGAAAGGAAGATGTTGTAGGGCCCTTTGGATATGGAAATGTAAATCCAGAAGGCAAGTTGTTGGTGGATTTTTGCATGAGGAACCAAATAATTGTTGGAAACACCTGATTCAGGAAGAAGAACAGTCAGAAGATTACAAGATATGGTTGGGGAGATAGACGAACAAAGACCATGATTGATTAGATAATCATAGAGAAAGAACACCGGAAGAACCTTGTAGATGTTACAGCCCTGCCTGAAGAAGCCTTCGGTGGAGATCATAGAGTTGTGATAGGAAAATTGAAACTGGGAAAGATTGAAAAACCCCCATTAAAAAGAGAGAAAAGAATTAAAGTATGGAAGTTGAAGGAGAAAAACCATACAGGTAGAATTTCAAAGGGAAATACTACCCTTGGTACCCAGGACGGAGGTGGGGAATGTTGAAGATGAATGGAAAAGATTTAAGGAAGCACTGGTTGAATTTGCAGAAAAGGATGTGGTAGAACATCAGGAAATGTGAAAGACAAAGGGACACACTGCTGGAATGATAGGGTAAAAATTAAAGTGAAGGAAAAGAAAAAAGCATGGAAAGCATGGAAAACATCGACTGAAGAAAGTAGAAGAAAATATGTGGAGGCAAAGAATTTAGCCAAGAAAGTAGTGGAGGAAGAAAAAAGGAAAAGCTGGGCCTTATTCACACAGAAATTGAGAGACGATATGCAGGACAGCATGAAATTACTGTATGGTATCTTAAGAAACAAAAAGAGAGATCAAGTAAACACCAGATTTATGAAGGATGAAGGCGGCGTATTAACAAAGCCAGAAGAAATAAGAAATAGATGGAGAGAGTATTTTCAGAAGTTGCTGAACATAAGAACTGATGACAGTCATTCACTGGACAACCAGGAAAGGCATTTAGTTGATGAAGAAATGGATAAAGAAATTACAATGAATGAAATTGAAATGGCAGTAAGAAAGATGAAGAATGGAAAAACTGCTGGAATAGATGAAATTTCAGTGGAGATGATAAAGGCATCTGGAGCTGTAGGTCTGCAGTGGACATATCAGGTTCTCTCAGGAATGTCTGGGAGAATAAGGAGGTCCCTGAGGACTGACAAAAAGGAATAACCATCCCAATTTTCAAGAAAGGGGATAAGAAAGTTTTGAAGAGCTACAGTGGAATTACTCTAATATCCCATGTTGCTAACATAATGGACAGGATACTGGAAGTAAAATAAGATTGAGGGTTGAGAATCAGATACAGGAAAATCAGTTTGGTTTCTGAAGTGGAAGGTCAACAACAGAGCCCATTTTCATCATGAGACAACTAATGGAAAAACAATGGGAGTACGGGAATGATATGGTGATGACATTCATTGACATTGAAAAGGCATATGACAGTGTCCCTAGGACTAAAGTTTGGGACGTCTGGTGCGAAAAGGAATTGGACAGGGATTAATAAAAATGAGGTAAAGAATATTGTAGTTGCGTGCAAACACAAGTTGGCAGGACAAGTTGGTTCAAAATAACTAGTGAGCTGAGACAGGGAAGTGTTCTATCACCAATCCTGTTTACAATAGTAATGGATGACATGAGAACAGCAAAAGCAGCATATGGAACTATAAGCCGGACAGATGTAACAGACGATG
This sequence comes from Anabrus simplex, assembly GCF_040414725.1. Classification (NCBI taxonomy): domain Eukaryota; kingdom Metazoa; phylum Arthropoda; class Insecta; order Orthoptera; family Tettigoniidae; genus Anabrus; species Anabrus simplex. The sequence goes on from NC_090265.1 coordinate 236,254,883, forward strand.
ACCCTGGCAAGGAACAGGATTACGAATTGACACACTGAATATACAAACTTTGACTGGAAAGGTAGAAGAGTTTGTAGACATGATGGAAAGAAGAAAACTGGATGTACTAGGGCTGGCAGAGACTGAGTGGAGGGGTGAGGGTAGGAGAGAGCTGCGGAATGGTTTTTGGTTATTTTGGATAGGAAATGATGAGGGAAAGCGAAATGGAGTAGGAGTGGTAGTAAGGAATGGATTGTAAGAGGAAGTAAAAGAGATAAGTGACAGGTTGATAAAAGTCAAAATAACAGTCAAAGGAAAAACCTGGGAAATTGTACAAGTGTATGCTCCACAAACAGGATGCCCGCAACAAGATACAGATGACTTTGAGGAAGAATTGGAGAGACAATTGAGTGGACAAAATAAATGGTATTGGGGGACTTGAATGCCCATGTAGGCATGGAAAGGAAGGGTTATGAGAACGTGCTTGGAGCGGAAGGATGGGGAAGTAGGAATAAGGAAGGAGGAAGACTACTGGATTTGTGCAGGAGAAATGGGATGATGGTTGGGAACTCGTGGTTCAAAAAGAGATATCAGTGACTGATCTAGGAAATCCATTGTACATTATATGATCTACGATTGGGAAATGAAGAGGAATGTTATAGATGTAAGGGTAATACCATCAGAGGCCCTAGATAGTGACCACAGACTGCTGGTAATGAAACTGAGAACAATGACAGAAAGGAAGAGAATGGAGAAGCAAGAAAGACATATCAAAATATGGAAACTGAAGGAAAAGGAAACAAAGGAAGAATACCAGGAAAAAATAAGATTGAACGTACCAACGGATAATACAAAAACAGGAGAGGAAGGATGGGAAAGTTTCAAGAGGACACTAGTAAAAACTGCAGAGGAAGTGTGTGGGAGAACTAGTGCCAGGAAAAGCTGCAAGGAGACCCCATGGTGGAACGACAGATTCAGAGTGGCAGTTAGGGAGAAGAATAAAGCTTTCAGAGTGTGGTTTCAACAGAGGGCAACGGAGACAAGACAAGACAAGACTATAAGACGAAAAAGGAAGAAGCTAAAAAGATTGTAACAGAGGAGAAGAAAAAAATGGATAGAAAGTGGACAAACATGATGGAAGAGGATAGCAATAGAAATAAAAAAGTACTGTATCGAATGGTCAAGAGTAAGGGGAAAGGCATGAGGGAAGATGTTATAATGATAGACAAAAATGGAGATGAAGTGCAGGAAATGGACAAACTCAAAGGAATCTGGAAGGAGTATTTTGAAGATTTACTAAACCCAGAAGGATGCCCTGAGGAGGAAAGTAGAAGCAGGGAGGAAGTAAGAAATATGGAAGAAAAAGACTTAACATGGGCAGAAGTGGAGCTAGCACTGGACAAGATGAAAGGAGGGAAAGCCCCAGCCAGGGTTAGATGAAGTGAGTATTAAGACGGTGAAGGCAGCAGGGGAGGTAGGGAAACAGTGGCTTTATCGTGTGTTGAAAGTAGTATGGAAGGAAAGGAAGACCCCTGAAGATTGGAAGAAGAGGGTAATCATAATCATTTTCAAGAAGGAGAATAGAAAAGAGTTTAAGAACTATAGGGGAGTCACATTGATATGCCACTGTGCAAAGGTGTTTGAGAAGATTTTGGAGAACAGAATCAGAAAGTGGGTGGAAGAAAAGTTAAGAGAAGAGCAGTATGGTTTCAGATCAGGAAGGTCCACAGTAGACCTTATATTCGCAGTAAGACAACTACAAGAGGGTCATTATGAATGGGGTAAGGATCTTGTGATGGCCTTCGTAGACTTTGAGAAAGCTTATGACTGTGTGTGTAGAAACAAGGTATGGGAAGCCTTACAGAGAAAAGGTGTCGAGGAACAGTCCGTAGGAAAGGTGAAGGAGATGTACGATGGGAGTGTCAATTGTGTGAAAATAGGAGAGAGAACAGGCTGGTTTGAGCAAAAAGGTGGATTAAAACAAGGAAGTTCTCTGTCACCTTTGCTCTTCGTAGTAACAGTGGACGAGATAATGACAAAAGTGACAAGGAAAATTGGAGAAAGAAAAATGAAGTGATGATGTTTGCAGATGACCTGTTAGTCTGGGGAGAAAAGGAAGAGGATATCCAGGAACAGGTGTTTTTTTGCTTTACGTCGCACCAACACAGATAGGTCTTATGGCGACGATTCCAGGATCAGTTAGATGCTTGGGTAGATGAGGTGGAACAATATGGAATGAAATTTAATGCCCAAAAGATCGAGACAGTGATCACAACTAGAAAGGAGGAGAAACCTACGAGAGGGATAATGCTTGGAGGGGAACAGCTTAGGAAGTTAGAGAGTTTCAAGTACTTAGGGACTATCATAGAGGAAAGTGGAAGAAATCATAAGGAAATAATCGAGCGTGGAAGACAAGCAGGAGCATTTCTGAAAAGTGTCAGAAGCCTGGTTTGGAGCCAGGATGTCCCTCAGAGAAGCAAAAGGGTGATATACAGGATGTACTATATACCTATTCTGATGTATGCAGCTGAGACTTGGGTATTGAGGTAGAGAGCCGTGAATAGAATACAGGCAAGTGAAATGAAATTTCTGAGTAGCAGGATAGGAGTGACAAGATGGGATAAGATGAGAAATGAGAAGGTTTGAGATGTAGTAAAAGAAGAGCCACTACAGAATAGGATAGAGGCATCTAGACTTAGATGGTATGGACACACAAAGAGAATGACAGAGGAAAGGATACCGAAGAGGATGCACGAAATGGAGATAACAGGTAAACGACCAAGAGGAAGACCAAGAGACAGGTGGATAAAAAAAGTGGAAGAGTGTGTACAGAGAAGAGGAGAGGACTGGGCAAGAGTAACTAGGGACAAGTGGTGGAAAGACAAAGAGGAGATGGAGAGGCTTATGTTCCAAGCAGACCCGGCCAACAGCTGGAAAGTGCAGATGATGATGATGATGATGATGATGATGATGATTGTGATTTGGGGAGAAGACGACAGGAAGGTTCAAGAATAGTTGGATGTGGTGAATGGGAAGATCGAAGAATGCATATTGAAAATAAATGTAGAAAAGAGTAAAACTCTTGTTATGACTAGAGGGGAGAAAGAAGGGAAAGGTCAGATTAGACTTGCAGACAAGCCCCTAGTAGTAGTGAAAAAGTTCAAATAACTGGGGAGTGAATTAATGGAGAATGCTTGACTGGATGGTGAGATTAGTAAGAGGATTCAAGCTGGAAATTGTTTCTATCATAGTGTAAGAAACATGTTATGGGACAAAGATGTGCCAATGGAAGCAAAGGAAACTATGTACAAGATGTATTATGTACCCATAACAACTTACGGAGCAGAAACTCGGACAATGACAAAGAAGGATGAGAGTCTAATACAGGCAGCTGAAATGAAGTTCTTGAGGAGTATGATACAGAAGAGACGGAATAAGGAATGAGAAAATCCGGGAAGATATTGGAGTGGAAAAAAAATGAATGATAGAATAGAGCCAACTAAGATGGTTTGGACCGGGCGAGTTGGCCGTGCGCGTAGAGGCGCGCGGCTGTGAGCTTGCATCCGGGAGATAGTAGGTTCGAATCCCACTATCGGCAGCCCTGAAGATGGTTTTCCATGGTTTCCCATTTTCACACCAGGCAAATGCTGGGGCTGTACCTTAATTAAGGCCACGGCCGCTTCCTTCCAACTCCTAGGCCTTTCCCATCCCATCGTCGCCATAAGACCTATCTGTGTCGGTGCGACGTAAAGCCCCTAGCAAAAAAAAAAAAAAAAAAAGATGGTTTGGGCACATAAAGCAAATGAGTGATGAAAGAATGCCAAAAAAGGTGATGGAAATGCAAATGCAAGGAAGGAGAGGCCGTGGATTACCATGATGGAGATGGAAGGATACAATCTAATGCAGTATTATAGAAAGAAACCTGGACTGGGACACAGCGTTGGAGGGGGAGTGGTGGAGAGGAACCGTATTTGCCCCTACCCGGCTACAGCTGGATAAAGGGAAATGATGATGATGATGATGATGATGATGATGATGATGAGCAAGTGACACTACAGCACTTAATAGCAGAGTATCCTGAAGTCGATTCTGACAAGTACAGATATCAACAACACTGACTCGCACATTCTGTTGAACTGACTGACTCAGTGACTGACAGCTCGATATATATCCTGTTTGATCAACTGTCTAGAATTATCGATTTCTGGAAGGATTCTTACAACGCTCTAAATGGAACACACTCGAAACATCGATCGACCAGCTAGTCGAATGGAGTACTCCAGTAATGGATCCAGCTCGAACTTTCGATTACTGTTTACCAATACACATGGAAATCTCTCCAACATTCCTAATGTCTCTACATGTATCTGGATAATAAACCTTAGAGTAAGTTTCCAGAACCCTTCATATGTCCCAAATTATAGCAGAATACACCTAATATACGAGCATTATATAGAGTTTTCTACAGCTTTCGACTATATAGATTTTGAGTTAAACTTATACACAATACGTATTTGAGGTTATACAAATTTATACATATTTACAAGGAAACCACGTATTAGTAATATTTAACATTTAATAAAAGATAATTTAGCATGTAATAAAATGTAATTAAAATATATTAAACACTGAGCTCGATAGCTGCAGTCGCTTAAGTGCGGCAGTATCCAGTATTCGGGAGATAGTAGGTTCAAACCCCACTGTCGGCAGCCCTGAAGATGGTTTTCCATGGTTTCCCATTTTCACACCAGGCAAATGCTGGGGCTGTACCTTAATTAAGGCCACGGCCGCTTCCTCCCCATTCCTAGGCCTTTCCTGTCCCATCGTCGCCATAAGACCTCTCTGTGTCGGCGCGGGAAAACCATACGTATTTAAGGTTGGAGGAAATGCCTGCCTTTCGCCAGAAAACATCATGAGGCCCTCTAAGGCTAACAACCTTAGTTGTACAATGTTGGACTATGTCCAACCCCTAAAATGAACATTAATATCATGGAACAAGCTTCTTACGAATTAAACTACCCTGAAGACAAAATCAGGCTTTTGGATTCCAGGGTGCCTGACATTTTGAAGCTTGTGAGTGAATCGGAGCACCACAAGAACATTGCTAAATTCAAGAATAAGAGAAAATACTATTTTGGAACATTCAACATCAGCTCCCTTATTCTGGTTGGAAAACTGAAACAGTTAACAGCGGAGCTACATAGACTCGACATCTCGATATTGGCCCTCCAGGAAACGCGGTACATGGATGAAGAACCTTTTGAATCAGATGGGTTCAGAATCTTCAAAGGAAAGGCCGGAAAAAAGATCATGAAAAAGTCCCGCAACTGGGAAGAGCCTTTGTAGTAAACAAAAAGTTTCTAAACACTATAGTCGACTTCAAGAGTGTAAACTCAAGACTATCACTCATGACGATCAAATCAGCGAATAAGAAATACACGCTGATAAATGCTCATGCACCAATAAATGAGGATAATAAAAAGAACCCCGATATGGTTGAAGAGTTTTGGGACAAACTGGGGGATGAAATACTAAAGATCCCAAAAAATAACATCAAAATTCTCCTGGGGGACTTCAATGCACAAGTGGGGCGGGAAAGGAAGTACATTGAAATAGTTGGACAATATCCGGCACACAACAGGACGAATAAAAACGGAGAAAGACTGATCAATTTATGCAATATGAACAACTTCAAACTCATGTCTACCCATTTCAAAGCACACCCCAACGAAAAGAAAACATGGGTATCACCAAACCCCTTGCTAGGCGAATTTCAACTGGACCATGTAGCGATATCCAAGAACAATTACAAGGAAATTCATAACGTCAAAGTTAGAAAAGCGGTTAATGTAACATCAGACCATTATTTATCCCAGATAAAGATGAATTTCATACCCGGACGAAAAACACATATCTGTGGCAATAGAGTGCCAAAAATTGACCGTGAATTGCTCATCCAAGAAAAGGGGGAAGAATACAGGAAAAAGCTACAGGTGTCAAAAAAATTGGAATGAAGTGACAAAAAATCTGCAGGAGCCAGCAGTTGAATTAGCGTCTATGAAACGTCGAAGCAAGCATGCATGGTGGAATGCAGAATGTGAAAATGCAATCAAAGAAAGATTTGAGGCATGGAAATTATGGAATGAGAATAAGACTGTGACAAATTTGGAAAAATCACGAGAAATAAGGAAACAAACCCACCAAACACTGAGAAGAGTCAGAAGAGAACACCTTAGGGCAGAAGTCACAGAAATGGATGAAAACTTCAAGAAAAACAATACCAGATTATTCCATAGGGCCTTTAAAAATAGAATCAAAAGCTATATAGCACCGAGCCTGCATTTCAAGAAAACGGATGGAACTCTTGCCCTCAACAATAAAGATAACTGTGAGATCCTTGCAAAGTACTTTGAAGACCTCCTTAACTGTGAATCACCACGGGAAAAATTGGAGATTGAGAAGAACACAATCCACAACCCAGATTCTGAACTACCAGATGAGGAAGAAGTAAGGGAAGTAATCAACTCCCTAAAGAACAAGAAAGCATCTGGTGAAGATGGAGTAATAGCAGAACTGTGGAAGATAGCCAATGACGCCTTTATCACTGAAGTGACAGAACTGTTCCGGAATATTTGGAGAGATGAGAAAATACCAGAAGACTGGCTAGTGGCATTAATACACCCGCTACATAAAAAGGGACCGAAAACAGACGTCAACAACTACTGAGGAATATCACTTTTATCTGTCACGTATAAGATTTTTTCTAAACTCCTATTGAACAGACTGACACCGCAAATTGACCACAAGTTGGGAGAGTATCAGGGTGGCTTCAGGAGAGGGCGCTCTTGTCAGGACCATATCTTGAGTCTAAAAATGATAATCAAATATTACAATGCGCGGCCAAAGAACATCTTCATCTCTTTCGTTGACTTTCAAAAAGCATACGATTCAATAGATAGAGACACATTGATGGAAATTTTGAGAGAATATGGCATCGATCAAAAAACACTCAACTTACTTAGGTTAACACTAACAAACACCATATCCAAAGTGAAATTTCGAGGAGAGATCAGCAAACCCTTCCAGATAAAAACAGGTCTGAGACAGGGTGACAGCTTATCCCCAACACTCTTCAGTGTGGTTCTAGATAAGGTCATGAAAACACTGTGGAAACATAATGACTCAGGTGCTATAATAGGTAGTAAAAATAAACATGTCAAACCCAAGTGTTTGGCCTTTGCTGATGATTTGGCACTCTTTGCTGAGACAGAACAGGAAGCAATAACACAGATAAATGAACTACAGGAGATAGCCGAAAAAACAGGTTTAAAAATCTCCTTCACGAAAACAGAGATGATGAGCACGAACAGGAATTATGTGAAGAGAACAATGAAGATGAAATATGGCGAAGTGAAGGTCACAAAGCAGTTTAAATACCTGGGAGAAATTATCAGCAGCAACGGGATGGATAAAGAGGCCATGGAAAATAGGACTTAAGTTGGAAAGGTTAAACATTGCTACCAAAGCCATTTACAACAAAAAGAATCTTTCCATCAATGCAAAACTAAGACATTATGATGCTGTGGTAAAACCAGTGATTCTGTATGGGGTGGAAACAACAACACTAACGAACCTGGAAAAACTACTAAAGATTGAAAGGAGAATATTGAGGAGGATTTACGGCCCAAGGGTGGTAGAGGGAAACTACAGATTACGCTCAAATAAGGAGATATACAAAAGAACAGAAGACCTGGAAACAACAATAAGGAAAAGACGGCTGCGATTCTATGGACACATGGTCAGAATGGATCCAACAAGGTTAAATAAACAAATTTTTAATAAAATATACTACTTGAAGAGCCAGGGGGGGATATGCCAAGCAGATGAAGGAAGAACTCAAGAGGTTAAGAATTGCAGATGAAGAATGTCATGATAGACAATTCAGGAAAAGACTTTCCAACATAAAAGTTCTGGATGAAGAAAAGAAAGAGCTCAGAGGGGGAAGATGGACTGAAGAGAGAAGAGCGCAACATTCTGAAAGAATGAAGGCACTGTGGAGAAAGAGGAAGGAAGAAGGGATGATTAGAAGGAAGTGAAGTGGTATTGGCGTGGTCCTAAGTTTGTCCGGTTCGCAAGAAAGAAGAAGAAATTGAAGGTTTTACAACAGTTAGGATGTCGTACCTAGGACAACATGTCTTTGTGTGTCTTTGAAAATCAGCTTGAATATATGTCATGGGAGCCATCACTTGACCAACACAAGTATGGTTCGGTCTGAAACCAGCATACTCTATTGGAATGATTTCATTAGCCAAATTAACCACTGATGAACTTGAACTCATTAATATTGAAGGTTATTATCTGGCAAGTAATTACAGTCGGGTTAATAAATAGCATGGGGGAGTTTGTATTTTTGCTAAGTAAAGAAAGGAAGGATCTTGAAGTGCATAATTCTGAATTAGAATTTGAAGTAACGTCAGTGGAATTTAAGCTTCCCTTTTGTAAAAGGGTAATTCTGTTAACCGTGTACCATTCACCGGATGCTAATGTGGAGATTTTCTTAGGAAAATTAGATGTCCTTCATAACATTTTCGGTAGGAATAGCAGCACAGAAGTAATACTTAGTGGTGATCGTAACGTAGATTTTGCTGAAGAAAACCTTCCATCAACATCACAACTACTGCATGTTCTTTAAAGCTGTAATCTAAAACACTTAATTTTTACACCCACCCGGGTAACTGCCAGCTCAGCTACAACGATAGACGACATTTGTATTAATTTCCATTGTTCTAAAATTCAAGCGTCCAATATAAATTTTGGATTATCAGATCATCATGCTCAAATTTTACAACTAGAAATTGAAAATGCTACAAGAATTCAACCAAAATGAAGCAAGCACAATTAACTTGTTTTTTCTCTGCAGCTGCATGTGGCAGTTCCATTGAAAGTCTTAAACTTCAGACCTGGGCTCCAATAACATTTGGTCATAGCAATGACCAAAAGTATAAAACATTTTTAAGCATTTTTTAACGCAGTTTGAATTACATTTTCCAAAACGCTTGCAGTATTTAATGAATCTTCAAAAAAGCCTTGGATCACGAAGGGTGTATGGATTTCAAGTCAAAAATGTAAATTACTAAGTAGATTAGCACAGCAGAGTTGTGACCAGGTTTTTTGTATGTTAAAAACTACAAATCAGTCTATCGAAGAGTTCTTAAGGCGGCTAAGATTATTATTATTATTATTATTATTAGCGCATGGCAAGGAAATTATATACATAATATACAATATATACACAATAACAAAAAACATTGATTCACTTCAAGCATTAGTGTTATCTGTTATATCTGAATGTCCAACTTTTCAGTCCACTGTAGTACTTCCGCTATTGGAGATAGGAAGTCTTCCAAACTACCCGGATAAGCCCATAGTTGACACTCACTTACACTGTGGGGAATAGTCTGGCAAGGGGCTCCACAGTCACATTCTGGAGATGGTACAAAGTTCCACTTGTACAGAGAATCCCTGTACCTTCCATGACCTGTCCTGATCCTGTTCAGTTTGGACCAAGTTGCACGTGGCAGTTGGGATCCATTTGCAATTTTTTCCTCTCTGAAAATGTTGTGCAGGAGCAAGTCAGGAGAGTTATTCCAGCGGCCTTTCCACTCCTCCAAAGCATTGAAGCTGATAGACGTCTTCAGCGCAGCATCACAAAGGGGTGGATGTCGTGATTATAGTCTTTGGAGACTAAGAATTGGTATGTCATTTAGAACAGGTTGCAGAGGATTCTTGCAGAACTTGTTGTACTCTCAAACAAGTGCACTGGATCTTCGTAAGTCAGGTGGCATTATTCCAGACAACAGTGGGAGCCAGTGAACTGGAGTTGATCTGATGGTGCCAGATATAAGACGCATGCTGGTATTCAATTGTGCGTCAATATACTTTGTATACAGGCTATTAATCCACACTGGAGCACAATAGTCAGCAGCAGAGAAAACCAGTGCTAAGACTGAAGAGCGCAGGATGTTAGCAGTAGATCCCTAAGTAGTACCAGTTAGCTTCTGAATAATATTGTTTCAGGTTTTCAGTTTCTTCGACAAGTTCAAAAGATGTTGCTTGAATGATAAAGTCCGGTCCAAGGTAACACCGAGATATTTTGGATACCTATTGTGATTAAGTACTCGATTGGAGAAGGTAATATTTAGTTTTAAGTTAGCAAGCCGGTTGCTCAGATGGAAGCAAGAAACCTCCGTCTTGGCTGTACTGGGTCTGAGTCTCCATTTCCTGAAATATTCTGCCAATGTGGATAAGTCCTGAGTCAAAATGTCTTCAGTTTTCTCAAAGATCTTGTGTTGTGTGGCCAGGGTCAAGTCATCAGCATAGCAGAACTTTCTGGATATTGTTTCTGGAAAATCAAAGATGTACAGATTAAACAGTAGTGGCGATAAAACTGATCCTTGGGGCAAACCATTATGCAGTTTTCTCACTGAGCTTTTCTTTTCACCTAAACAGACCTGGAATTTCCTGTCGCTGATCATGTTGTTTATAAGCTGTGCAATCGTTCTGCAGGGTATAGCTCTGAGTAATTTATAAATCAATCCTTCCTTCCATACAGTATCAAAGGCAGCAGTGAGATCCACAAAGACAGCAGACGTTTTAAGCTTTTGCTGTTATCCGCTCTCAATGTAAGATGTTAATGAAAGTACTTGATCGCAGCAGTTTTGGTTAAAGAGTTGTGCAGTAAGTCACGAACCATATGGAATGTAATCAAGGGAGAAACCAAAAGACACGCAGTTGGAAATAAAGTTGCTGCCAAAAAAAATGATAAGGGAATACAAATGAATGACCCACATCATTTGGCTAATTATTATTCTTCTTAGGATCACTTTAGTCAGTCCGTCGTTCAGCTCTCTTTGAAGGGATTGTTCTGGCTTTGCGGTCCTCCCAGTACTTCTTCAGACGCTCCGATCTTCGTGCCCTTTCCTCGGTTGAAAATGTGCGTGTTGTTGGTTTGTTTTGTGTAAGGGTAAAGCGGAGGTTTATATTCTTGAGTTTTGTATTCAATTTTATCTTATTTGTGGTGTCTTCTGTTGTAAGGCCTATTTCCTTCAGATCCTCTCTTACTTCTCTGATCCATTTACATTCTGTTGTGGTATTTTTTGAGACGAGATTGTGTTGTACTAGTTGTTTCAGAAGTCTCGAATCCTGCATCCTCATGATATGTCCAAAGAATCCCAGTCTCCTCTTACGCATAGTATCTGTAATGGGTTCTAGCTCTTTGTACACGACTTTGTTAGGTATCAACCACCACTGTCCATCTTTCTGGTATTTTTTGTTGATGCAGGTTCTTCCAATCCTCCTTTCAATTTTCTGAAGTCTGTCAGTCTTTGATTGTTTATTCAGGTAAAAGAGTGTTTCTGCTGCATATGTAGCTTCCGGTTTTATAACTGTGTTGTAGTGTTTTATTTTTATATTTATTGATAGACATTTCTTTTTGTAGATATCCCATGTTAATTTTTGTGCTTTAGCTAATCTATTTGTTTTTATTTAGGTTATGTGTTATTACTTCTCCAAGATATTTAAATTGAGTTACTATTTTGATTTTATTACCATTTATGGTGACTTCTTTTAGCTGCATTGGTTTTTGGGGCATAATTTCTGTTTTTTCAAATGATATTTTGAGGCCAATTTTATTTGCAATGTTTTGAAGTTCTGATATCTGGGTTTTTGCTTCTTTTATGTCCACTGCTAGTAATGCTAAATCGTCAGCAAAACCCAGGCAATTTGTTTTGATTTTTCGGCCAATCTTTATTTTGGGGGGACATTTCCTAAACCATTCCCTCATTACCATTTCTAGAGCACAGTTAAATAATAGTGGTGAGAGCCCATCTCCCTGCTGTAGTCCAGTTTTAATTTCAAATGTCTCTGATGTTTCACCCCTAAACTCCACTTTTGATTTGGTGTTGGTCAGAGTCAATTTTATCATGTTTATTAATTTGGGGTGTAGTCCAAGGCGTCTTAAAATTTTAAACAGAGATTCTCTATGGATGCAATCATAAGCTTTCTTGAAATCTACAAATGTTATCACCATATCTCTGTTTCTTCTCCTGTTATAGTCCATTATCAACTTAGACTCATGATCTGATCAGGACAGCTCCTCCAGGGTCTGAAAGCTCCTTGATATTCTCCTAGTTCTTTCTCAAGTTGTAAACTTATCCTATTAAGGATGATTATTGAAAATGTTTTATGTGTTATGTCTAGGAGCGAGATTCCCCTATAGTTATTAGGGTCGGTTTTGTCTCCTTTTTTGTGCAGTGGATGAATGAGGGCTGTTGCCCAGTGTTCTGGTAGTTCTTCATAATCCAGATAGAGACAAGTTGTTGATGGAGGGCAACTTTTGCTGAGGTTCCTGCATATTTCCAGATTTCCGCAAAGGTCTGATCTTCTCCTGGCGCTTTGTAGTTTTCTAATTTTTTCAAAGCTTGATAGACTTCCTTTATTGTGGGGGGATTGATGTTCTCTGGTGATGTTTTTATTGGGGTGTTGGTGTCCAAATGAAGGAGTTCTGTAGGTTCCTCACAATTTAAAAGCTTGTTGAAATGTTTAACCATCTGCAAATAACATCATGTTCATTTCTCTTCCTCCATATGCTGCTTTTGCTGTTCTCATGATGTCATCCATTACTATTGTAAACAGGATTGGTGATAGAACACTTCCCTTTCTCAGCCCACTAGTTATTTTGAACCAACTTGTCCTGCCAACTTGTGTTTGCACGCAACTACAACATTCCTTATACAATGCCATGATCATTTTTATTAATCCCTGTCCAATTCCTTTTTGCACCAGACTGTCCCAAACTTTCATCCTCGGTACACTGTCATATGCCTTTTCAATGTCAACAAATGTCATCACCATATCATTCCCGTACTCCCAATGCTTTTCCATTAGTTGTCTCATAATGAAAATGGGCTCTATTGTTGACCTTCCACTTCTGAAACCAAACTGATTTTCCTGTATCTGGTTCTCAACCCTCAACCTTATTCTACTTTCCAGTATCCTTTCCATTATCTTAGCAACATGGGATATTAGAGTAATTCCCCTGTAGTTCTTCAATACTTTCTTATCACCTTTCTTGAAAATTGGGATGATTATTCCTTTTTGCCAATCCTCAGGGACCTCCTTATTCTCCCAGACATTCCTGAGAACCCGATATGTCCACTGCAGACCTACAGCTCCAGCTGACTTTATCATCTCCACTGAAATTTCATCTATTCCAGCAGTTTTTCCATTCTTCATCTTTCTTACTGCCATTTCAATTTCATTCATTGTAATTTCTTTATCCATTCCTTCATCAACTAATTGCCTTTCCCGGTCGTCCATTGAATGACTGTCATCTGTTCTTATGTTCAGCAGCTTCTGAAAATACTCTCTCCATCTATTTCTTATTTCTTCTGGCTTTGTTAACATTATGCCACCTTCATCCTTCACAAATCTGGTGTTTACTTGATCTCTCTTTTTGTTTCTTAAGATACCATACAGTAATTTCATGCTGCCCTGCATATCATCTCTCAATTTCTGTGTGAATAAGGCCCAGCTTTTCCTCTTTTCTTCCTCCACTACTTTCTTGGCCAAATTCTTTGCCTCCACATATTTTCTTCTACTTTCTTCAGTCTTAGATGTTTTCCATGCTTTCCGTGCCATTTTCTTTTCCTTCACTTTAATCTTTACCCTATCATTCCACCAGTGTGTTTCTTTGTCTTTCACATTTCCTGATGTTCTACCACACACCTTTTCTGCACATTCAACCAGTGCTTCCTTAAATCTTTTCCATTCCTCTTCAACATTCCCCACCTCTGTCCTGTCCGCCTCCGTAGCGTAATGGTTAGTGTTATTAGCTGCCGTCCTCGGAGGCCTGGGTTCGATTCCCGGTACTGCCAGAAATTTAAAAATGGCAGGAGGGCTGGTATGTGGTTGAAATGGTACATGCAGCTCACCTCCAATGGGGGTGTGCCTGAAAAGAGCTGCACCACCTCGGGATGAGGACACGAGTTTACTTTACCTCTGTCCTGGGTACCAAGGGTATTATTTCCCTTTGAAATTCTTCTTGTATGCTTTTCTCCTTCAACTTCCATACTTTAATTCTTTTCTCTCTTCTTACTTGGGGTTTTTCAATCTTTCCAACTTTCCGTTTTCCTATCACAACTCTATGATCTCCACCAAAGGCTTCTTCAGGCATGGCCGTTACATCTACAAGGTTCTTCCGGTGTTCTTTCTCTATGATTATATAATCAATCATGGTCTTTGTTCGTCTGTCTCCTCAACCATACCTTGTAATCTTCTGACTGTTCTTCTTCCTGAATCAGGTGTTTCCAACAATCATTTGATTCCTCATGCAAAAATCCACCAACAACTCACCTTCTGGATTTACATTTCCATATCCAAAGGGTCCTACATCTTCCTTTCCTTGTCTTTCCATTCCAACTTGTGCATTTAGATCTCCCATCAATAGTACTTCCTTATCTTCTATCTGTCTCTCCACTTCCTCTAAGAAGTCCTCTAGATGTTCATCTATGCAACCAGTTTGTGGGGCATACAACTGAAATAGATCTTTCACACCATTTTCAAACTGGAGTCTCATCATCATCATCCTATCGCTGATGTACTTTGTATATTCCACATATTCTTGGATTTCTCTTCTAAGTATGATGGCCACTCCATTTTGTGCTTCAGGTCCTCCGCTGTAATACAGCCTGTATCCTTCTCTCAGAGGGATCTTCCCTGTACCCCTCTCCTTGGTCTCGCACAGTCCAAGTATGGCTATATCTTTTTTTGTCATGAAGTCAACCAGTTCTTCTGTCTTTCCCGTCAGTGTCAGTACATTTACTGTTGCAATTTTATATAAATGATTTCTTTCTATCCCTACCATACAAATTTGAAAATGCAAATAAATCAGATGTATTACCAGAACTCCCAACCTTTGTGCAAAACTCTATGCAATTAACTCCAGTAACAGAATTGAAAGTTCTAAATCATACAGTCTTTGAAGAATAAAACTTCTACAGGTGTAGATGAAATTCCCACAAAACTCATTAAAAAATTTGCTCCTTATCTGGTATAGCCTTTAACTTATCTCATCAATGAATCATTTTCTAGTGGTCAGTTTCCGAATCTCCTAAAAATAGCTAAAGTTATCCCAGTCTTTAAAAGTGGAAACTTACACAATTTACATAATTACAGACCAATATCAATACCTAATGTTATTTCAAAAATATTTGAATGTGCTATGAAAGATCGGCTTACGAAATTTTTATTCAAATTTGTTAAATAATGCACAACACGGATTCAGAGCTGGCAGAAGTACTTTGTCTGCTTTATCACATTTTTACACAGTTGGTTGTAAATGTTCTTGATAATGATGAAACTGTGATAGGACTATTTCTTGACCTTTCACAGGCATTTGATACTGTTGATCGTGAAATATTGTTGCACAAATTATATCAGACTGGAGTTAGAGGAATTGTTAACAACCGAGCTCGATAGCTGCAGTCACTTAAGTGCGGCCAGTATCCAGTATGATGTAGATGTTGATTCCCATAGGGAACCTAAAATATTTGTCCTGAATGAGTAAATTTATAATACCAATATAATGGTCCGTTATTGGACATTACAAATTTTCCAGCTATGGATCTTAAAGTTCCAGGTATTGTATGCGAAATACCAAATCTGATACATAGGCATGTACAAATGTAAAAACTGTGGAAAGTACAACTCTAAATAATAAACTGTCTTTATAAGTATTCTATCAACAAAACTACAGATATTTGAGAAGATAAGGGAATATTATTTCTTATTTCCCCCAACCCAAAGTTGAAACAAAGTAAACCTAACCTACATAATTTACTGCACGAAACCTAACCTGCGTAATCTACAGCATGGGAACATACCAACACTGACAGAACTACTCAATGCATATATATATCACTAATCTTGATTACTTCAACATGCACAAATACACAATTTTTATTACACTAATTGAATCGCGCACACACATAGTTTTACTATAACATTTCTACTCTTATCGCAACAAAAATACTGAGCATAATCAACAGTTGACTGTTCTGGACATATCAACAATCTATGAACATACCATATGCATTTTAAGTGTAAGTGTGAATAGTGGGTGTGTATGAGACCTTTTTGTACTGCAGTCTGTAGGCAGACTGTTGATGATTATGCCTCGTGTTAGTAGGACTCTGCAGGGCCAAGCAAGAAACAATGTCACAGTAGTTGCTGGAAGTGACTTGTGGCATGCTAGCTGCAACTCAACACAATTCACATTCTCCTCCAGCTTTGATCAGCTGTAATTAACAAATAGTAGTATATTGGACTATACTTCTTGGATTACTATCCTCCTTGTCATCGCCCCAATCACCTCCGTACATTTTTCCATAGAGGAGCGACTCATCCTGTATATACTTTACTTGAGTATAGATTATCCACAACAGTGAACTATGAAATTTATCATCTTTTTCATTCCCATTTTCATTTATATTTTCAGGCTTCAATTCCTCGACTTGCAGCTAGAGCTCTTGGATGATTTTCGAGTACGGATGCTGCAACTTCTCCATGAAGAGTTCCCTGACCCTCTGAACTCACGCCTGCCAGCAATTCTAAACACCATCAGTTATCTAGCTTCAGTGTTACAAGAATGGGGAGGATTAACGGTAATTTTATTATTTTAAAATCTGTTTCAACTTCTTCTTCTTCATCATCATCATCATCATCATCATCATCATCATCATCATCATCATCAATGTCCCACTCTATTTGTGTAGGTGTGGTTAACAAGCCTCCTCCACTCCTTTCTGTCCTTCCACTTTTCCTGCTCCATGACTTCCACCACATCCAATTCAGCTTCTCTAATGTCTTTCCAAATCTGATCCATCCACCTTCTTCTCGGTCTTCCAACTAAACCATACTGGTAATACTGGTCTCTTTCCATTAACTTCTCTTTCCAATTCCCTTCTTGATACCCATTCCTGTCCCATTCTTTTTACATGTCCAAACCATCTCAGTCTTGCTTTCTGTATTTTGTGTACTGAGAGTTCTATATTTAGCTCTTCTCTGATTTTAATATTTTGATTTCTATCTCTTCTTGTCTTTTTAACCGATGTTCTTAAAAATTTCATTTCTACTGCTTGGATCTTACTATCTTGTCTCTTATTATTTACCAGCATTTCTAGTCCCTTTGTTACAGTTGGTATGAAATACTGTTGCTTCTTCTTCTTCTTCTTCTTCTTTTATGACCACATAGGATCACTTTAGTCAGTCCGTCGTTCAGGTCTCTTTGAAGGGATTGTTCGGGCTTTGCGGTCCTCCCAGTACTACTTCAGACGCTCCGATCTTCGTGCCCTTTCCTCAGTTGAAAATGTGCGTGTTGTTGGTTTGTTTTGTGTAAGGGTAAAGCGGAGGTTTGTATTCTTGAGTTTTGTATTCAATTTTATCTTATTTTTGGTGTCTTCTGTTGTAAGGCCTATTTCCTTCAGATCCTCTCTTACTTCTCTGATCCATTTACATCCTGTTGTGGTATTTTTTGAGACGAGATTGTGTTGTACTAGTTGTTTCAGAAGTCTCGAGTCCTGCATCCTCATGATATGTCCAAAGAATCCCAGTCTCCTCTTACGCATAGTATCTGTAATGGGTTCTAGCTCTTTGTACACGACTTTGTTAGGTATTAACCGCCACTGTCCATCTTTCTGATATTTTTTGTTGATACAGGTTCTTCCAATCCTCCTTTCAATTTTCTGAAGTCTGTCAGTCTTTGATTGTTTATTCAGGTAAAAGAGTGTTTCTGCTGCATATGTAGCTTCCGGTTTTATAACTGTGTTGTAGTGTTTTATTTTTGTATTTATTGATAGACATTTCTTTTTGTAGATATCCCATGTTAATTTTTGTGCTTTAGCTAATCTATTTGTTCTTACTTGGATTGAGATTTTTTCATTTAAGTTATGTGTTATTACTTCTCCAAGATATTTAAACTGAGTTACTATTTTGATTTTATTACCATTTATGGTGACTTCTTTTAGCTGTGTTGGTTTTTGGGGCATAATTTCTGTTTTTTCAAATGATATTTTGAGGCCAATTTTTATTTGCAATGTTTTGAAGTTCTGATATCTGGGTTTTTGCTTCTTTTATGTCCACTGCTAGTAATGCTAAATCGTCAGCAAAACCCAGGCAATTTGTTTTGATTTTTCGGCCAATCTTTATTTTGGGGGGACATTTTCTAAACCATTCCCTCATTACCATTTCTAGAGCACAGTTAAATAATAGTGGTGAGAGCCCATCTCCCTGCCGTAGTCCAGTTTTAATTTCAAATGTCTCTGATGTTTCACCCCTAAACTTCACTTTTGACTTGGTATTGGTGAGAGTCAATTTTATCATGTTTATTAATTTGGGGTGTAGTCCAAGGTGTCTTAAAATTTTTAACAGAGATTCTCTATGGATGCAATCATAAGCTTTCTTGAAATCTACAAATGTTATCACCATATCTCTGTTTCTTCTCCTGTTATAGTCCATTATCAACTTAAGACTCATGATCTGATCAGGACAGCTCCTCCAGGGTCTGAAACCTCCTTGATATTCTCCTAGTTCTTTCTCAAGTTGTAAACTTATCCTATTAAGGATGATTATTGAAAATATTTTGTATGTTATGTCTAGGAGAGAGATTCCCCTGTAGTTATTAGGGTCGGTTTTGTCCCCTTTTTTGTGCAGAGGATGAATGAGGGCTGTTGTCCAGTGTTCTGGTAGTTCTTCTTTAATCCAGATAGAGACAAGTTGTGGATGGAGGGCAACTTTTGCTGAGGTTCCTGCATATTTCCAGATTTCCGCAAAGGTCTGATCTTCTCCTGACGCTTTGTAGTTTTTTAATTTATTCAGAGCTTGGTAGACTTCCTTTATTGTGGGGGGATTGATGTTTTCTGGTGATGTTTTTATCGGGGTGTTGGTGTCCAAATGAAGGAGTTCTGTAGGTTCCTCACAATTTAAAAGCTTGTTGAAATGTTTAGCCAGAATTTCTGCATTGTCTTTATTGTTATGGGCCAGCTTACCATCTTCATCCTTCATCAGTAGGGTCGGGGGTTCATATTTTTGGAGCTGCTTTCTGAAGGTTTTGTAGTAGTCCCTTGATTTAGTTTTACTGAACTGTTCTTCAATTAACTGCAGGGTGTCCTTATGATGTTGTCTTTTTATTCTTCTTAAGACTTGGGTAGTTTCTTTTCTCTGTTTTACTAGCTTTTGATAGGATATTTCTGTCTTTTGGGACTGATGTAATAGCCATGCCTGATGTCTTTTCTCCACTGTTTCATCACATTCACTGTTCCACCATTGGTGTTTTTTACGTGGTTTAATTGGAGCTAGATCTTCTGCAATTTGTTTAAGGTTGTGTACTAAGTCTTCAAGTTTGTCTGTGATTTTTATTTTTTCAGTTATATAATGTTAATTTCGTTCTCTTGGGTACTTTGTCATCGCATAAAAGCTCTGTGACTTGGTGATGAAACGTTGTACCTTTACTTAATCTGTTATTAATTTCGGGGTTGATTTCATTACTTCCATTAATAATACTACCCAGATTTGTAAACTGTTCTACATTCTCTAACCGTTCTCTGTCTATGATCACTTGACTTCTCTTTTTCTCTTTTCCACAGTGCATGACTACAGTTTTCTTTTTACTAATTACCATTTCAAACTCCTTCAGATTTTCATTCTAAATGTCCAGTCTTTTTTGTACTTCCTTTTCTCCCTTTCCCCAAATCACCACATCATCTGCTAATACCAAAGCATTCACTTCATCACTACTGATACTCTGTTTTACACATTTTATGATTTCAT
Organism: Anabrus simplex; assembly: GCF_040414725.1. Taxonomy (NCBI): domain Eukaryota; kingdom Metazoa; phylum Arthropoda; class Insecta; order Orthoptera; family Tettigoniidae; genus Anabrus; species Anabrus simplex. The sequence goes on from NC_090265.1 coordinate 236,274,746, forward strand.
CCATCAATATAATAAACAATAATGGCGACAGTGCAATTCCTTGCTTGAGACCTTTCTTTTGTACAAAATGTTTCAGAGTCACCACTCCCCACTTGTACACTGCTTTTACTTTCATATACAACATTTTTATCTTGTTAATTAATGATTTTAGTACATTCCTTTTCAGTAGGCATTCCCATACATGTTTCCTCTTATCTGTATCATAAGCCTTTTTCCTAATCCAAAAATACGAAGATGATTTCTTTGTTCCTTTCCAGATGTTTTTCCATTATCATTCGCACTGTAAATATCAAGTCTATTGTTGATCTATTCAGTCTAAAGCCATATTGTTCTTCCTCTGTGTTTCTGTTATATCCCTCAGTCTTTTGTGTATGACTTTCTCCATTATTTTTAGCCTATGTGATAATATTTTCTCATTTCTTCCTATTTCCTTTTTTGAACAATGGTACAATGTTTCCTTGTTGCCAATCTTCAGGTATCCTTTCATCCTTCCATATGGCATTGAGGGCTTGGTATAGCAACTGTAGTCCAATGCTTCCTGCTGCTTTAATCATATCAGAATTTTTAAAATAAACTTTCTTCTTAACTATGTATTCACACATATTTTTATAGGATGGCTGAAAATGATGAATCGATTTGTGAAGAATTATTTTTTGGATATATTTTTCAAGTAAGTAATGGAAGAGTAAAGATGTGAATTGTCATGACATTAGAGCATTTGTTGCAATAGAAATAGGAATGAGATTATGCCATAATCCTACCCTTGAATCTTACTTGCAGGACAAGCTCTGGCTTACAAGATCTTCCCTCTTTTCAGAAGTATTTAGTAGGGATCAGTATCAGTTTCTGTAGTCATTCAGTGACAATACAATCCAGCCACACAAAGTAGAAGAAAATTATGACCCACTGTTAAGAGTACAGCCAATACTCAACCTGGCAAAAGTTGCGTACACAAATGTGTTTAATTGTGGCAAAGAGCTATTCATTGATGAAACTAAGCTCTACTTCAAAAGGCATTTATATTTGAAGCAGTGCTTTCAAAGGAAACCATCAGCTAAATGGGGCATAAAAGTCTGGTCATTATGCGACAGTAGTGGGAAAGACACTAATCCCCACTGCTGAGGACAGGTTAGGTGCAAAAGTCGTAAAGACATTGTTGATGTATTTTGAAACTCAAGGATATATACATACAGTAAAATCTTGGATTTTGAGCAGTTGATCTGCGAGTGTTTTGCAAGATGAAAAAAAAAATGTTAAATAATTATTAACTTGATAAACGAGCAAGGTTTTGCACTACAAGTAATAATTATTTATCCGCTGAGCATCACTGTGCCGTGCTCATTTAGTTAACATCCATACGAGTGCATACGCTTTCTACTGTAATCACGTTTGTGCATAAAGTTATGTATGTCCAAGTGTAGTGACTGTTATCTTGTAGCCTAACTTTACTACAGCAATGGGCCCCATGAAAAGAATACTTGAAGATGAAGGCAGTAAGGAGGAGATGATTATGGTGAAAGTTAAGAAGGAAATCATCGAGAAGTAGCCTATGAACAAAGTATGCATGTGCCCAATATAGCAAGATTTTATACAAAGCCTAGATCAACTATTTGCACATTATTAAAGAGGAAAGAACTAAAAGGTCTGGATGCAGTAAAAGGAGTTATGGAAGTATCAAAGCAAGTTCCTTCTCATATGGATAATTTTTTATCAATACATAATTTGGGTTGTGGAATGAATCATCTACGTTCCAATTATTTATTATGGGAAAATTTGCTTTTATATATGAATGCTTTGGATTACAAGCACATTTACAGAACAAATTATGCTTGCAGTCCAAGGTTTTACTGTACATGGATAATTTTTATTCAGGTGTCGATCTATTCAGAAATGTTGGAAGTAATGGGATTGGGGCATGTGGTATGGTATGTATCAACAGGAAAGGGCTACCTGATGAAGACTGCCAAAATGAACAGAGGTATATACACATTAATTCAGAGAATAAACACTTCCCCCGTTAGGAGGTTGCCCATGAGGACAAAGTATACTTTTTTTTTTGCAAGTTGCTTTATGTCGCACCGACACAGACAGGTCGTATGGTGACGATGAACAGGAAGGAGCCAGGAGTGGGAAGGAAGCGGCCGTGGTCTTAATTAAGGTACAGCCCCAGCATTTGCCTGATGTGAAAATGGGAAACCATCTTCAGGGCTGCTGAGAGTGGGGTTCGAACCCACTATCTCCCGAATATTGGATACTGGCCGCAATTAAGCGACTGCAGCTATCAAGCTTGGTGACAAAGTATACTAAATACATTTATGACTATATAAATGATTTCTCATTATGGATAATGAAACTTTCAAGGCTTTGAGGACCACATTTTCGTCAACGACTCTGCTAGCATGTACCTAACGAGTTAAATGGGAAGAGTCATAAAGACATTGTGATGTGTATGTAAGAATCTTTTACCTCTGCTGTCCCACAGGCTCCCAGTCTGGTGCATGAGTGTGCTCCTTCTGTGATAAAACTGTTGACCCATTTTCATCTGATGATGTTACAAATGCCAAAGTTACCAAAGTCCAAATAAACTCCAAAAGTGGAAAATGAGTTGTGTCCAAACCTAACGTGCAGGTTGGTTACAGTAAGTACACGGGTGTAGTTGACCGTTCGTTTTGATCAGTACTGTTCAACCTACTCATTTACTAGAAAGTCTGTGAAATGGTATCATATAATCTGGCAATTCATTTCCAGAGTAAGACTCGTGAATGGTTGCATCTCATATAATTTAGAAAATCTTACAAAGGAATTCGCTCACCACACATTCTGGCAATTTATAATTGACGGACTACTTGAAGGGTTTGAAAGGGATGTCGTTTCTGTAACCTGTTCAAAATAAGGCTCGAAGAGATGCATTCAATTCAAGGACAGAAAGTACAAAAATGAATTATTCTGTCTGTAGTATAATGAAAATCCACAGCCTGTTTCCAGTCATTCGACCGGGTCAGGAGTGGAATGAATGAAGCCCCCATCTAGCGGTGAGGATAGGAATTGTGCCGGCTACCGAAGCCTGTCACACTCCTCTGGGGCAATGATTAATGAATGACAGATGAAATGAATGATATTGGAAAGTGTTGCTGGAATGAATTGTGACAGGGAAAACCAGAGTACCCGGAGAAAAACCTGTCATGCCTCCGCTTAGTCCAGCACAAATCTCACATGGAGTGACCGGGATTTGAACCATGGAACCCAGCGGTGAGCGGCTGGCACGCTGCTGCCTGAGCCACAGAGGCTCCTTGTCTGTAGTATAACGCCTGCAAATTGTCCAAAACATGGCAAAGTTTGCTGTAAGCAGAAGCAAACCACTTATATCTGTGCTCAGTGTCCCAATAAGCACCATTTCTGTATCATTGGTTGTTTTGAGAAATACAACACTCAGAAAGTATGTGTTGTGTAGTGGAATCCATTTGTGCCATTATGTAAGTCTATGTGTATGTAAAATATTAAGCGTATTATGTATAACAATTAGAGATGAGAATTATATGCACTAAAAAACAGTGAAACTAGGCAGGCATATAGGATCTTAAATTAGCTAAAATAGGCAATAAAATAGGCATTAAAAATTACTTATAATTTAATAACATACTAAATTAGTATAAAAGGAATTTATAACAGGCAACTTTTCAATGTTTTCCGGTAACAATCTTGTTCTCCTGACATGCAGAATGTTTTTGTACTGAGAGAAAGATCTCTCAACATCATATGAAGTAGTTGGACAAAACTTCAATATAGTCACTTCATCTGGTTTTAGTTCAATTTTTCATCTACCTCACCTCGTAGCACCCTGACTAGTTTTACCAACGCTTTCCATCCTGGATTCCGCTGTAGGACCCTATCAAACTTTTCGCTGACAGCTACCTTCACAGAGGTTCGGTCAAAACTTTCCCTGACTTCTTCCACAATACTAAATGACTCCACCAGGGGCATGCCACTTTTCTCGAACTTGGTGATTGCTTGCAGCTGCTTGTTGAAGTTTGAAGATGCTGCAGTTTATGGAGGGGATATTAACTCCCAACATTGCAATGCATAGGTCTGAAGAAAATTGTTGTTGGTCGCTGTTCAACATGGACTGGTAGAAAGGCTGCGTCGATACAGCTTTCTGTACTCATGTCAGATGCATTGCAGTATTTCTATGTTGATCTGTATGGTTTTTTAAACATTTGATCTGAAAATTAATAAAATTGTTGCCTAAAAACATCGTCTATCGTGAATGTGAATCAATAATATCTACAATGCGTAAAAGAAGAATTTCCTTTTTCTGTCACATATCAACATTACCAGACACCAGGATATTGAAACAATTATTTGATTATTTTTTGAAAAATAAAATCAATAATAATTGGTTCAAAGAAGTTCAGGATGATTTGGAAGAATTGGGTATAACTCGGCAACAAATCAAAGACAGAAAAGAGAAGAGGATTTTGAAGAACAAAAGCATAAGTCTCAAACTAAAAACAGTTGAACGGAAACAATATACTATATTGGACACACAAACGGCTTCCAGGTTGGAGAGGATAAGAAAGTTCTCGGAAAAGAAAAAGAAGAAATTAACTCAAATGTATTGATTTAAGTGCTCCAATGTGGGCGTAAAATATGTAAATAATAAATTACTATATTCCTATATCTTATATTTCTACAGTTGTTGTAATTGGCAATAAAGCTTAGTATATATATCATTCATTTGTTTCATTAAAGAAAAGGAAAACCTATTAGATATGATGTTTCTAAAAGTACAAAACATTAAAATAGGAACAAGGGAATTCATAATTTACGTGGAAATATGTCCTCAAAGGTTTTTCAGTTATAATTTGGCAGTATCTTGTCTAGTTCACCGGGGGGGGGGAAATAATAAGAATGACGTGAAACAATACCTGAGTAGCGGAGAGGAGAGATCCTTCCTTTATGCTTGTCAGGCACCTACCAACCTGTCCCTAGCAGTATTCTTACTTATACAGAAAAATTAAAATGGAGGCATTAAATTTCAGATTTGTGAACATTTTATTTGTTGCTGTTCGTCAGCTTTGGTCAGCTGGGTCAGCAGTCATGAAGACTATATTCTGTTGTTTACTATAGATCCTGCATCATGTGCACCCACAAGGCTGCCACCCTCGTTGAAACTTAGAAGACTACGTCATTTGAAACTGTCGTGGCATGTGCCCATAACCTTACTTTTTTCACAATGCTAGAGGCTTGTTGACCACTTCACGGGTCTAACCTGGGAGCTTACATCGCCTCAGACTCTCTTTGCTTTCCTCCACCAATTTAGACCAACGGTTTTTTCACTGGCCTGGTCTTGTAAAGATAGTCTTGGCACCCTTGTAAAACACGCTGTGACATAATCCGAGCCGTGCCATTTTGTGACATTGTCCTCGCCACGCCACATTGGATCTCCAACCTATGTTTCGCAAAGGCTTAGTGGAAGTGTAATAGAGTTCACTAGAGCCTACACATAGCGCTGGTGAAAGTTATGACTGTTTTAAAATTGCATTTCCATTGTAAATCTTTATTTTCACAGGAAATGAATCACAGTTCAAAATACAGAGTTTTAATTTTCATCCACTCTGTGACAACAGACCACCGGCGTTCTAACTCCTCGTTCAGTAATGAAATAATTACGTACATTTTAGCAATATAAATTATTGAAAGATCACAACTAATACAGCATTGTAACAAAACAACTTGCCACAATACATAAATTAATAGGCATATAAATGTTACAATGAAATGCGATCGAAGTTCTCAGTCACAAAAAAGGTAGAAGGAACAAACAATCTTACCTCCTTGCAACAAGCTTGGCAGAAGACTACCCTTCCGTCCGTAGTGAAAATGGGATCCCCTGTAATCCACTGCTTCAGCCAGCGGGACTTTGACGATTTTTCTATGGGCATTGCTGCAGACACACTTCTTCTTCTTCTTCTTCTTCTTCTTCTTCTTCTTCTTCTTCTTCTTCTTCTTCTTCTTCTTCTTCTTCTTCTTCTTCTTCTTCTTCTTCTTCTTCTTCTTCTTCTTCTTCTTCTTCTACATGACAAATCACAACACGTTCTTAAAATAAAGCGTATGCGTACAACAGTTTGCATCAAGAAGGAGGTATAGGGGATATGGGTTGTGCAAGATACTGTAGTTCGACGTTGATTGGTTCTCGCATAGAGGTTGGAGGGGTTGAAGGCTTCGAGGTCAAATTGTTCCTTGTTTCTCCTGGTGAAAATCTCCCAAGAACTATTTCTGGTGACTTCCGAGAATTCCCATATTTTGTTCGTGCGGTAAACAATATTCAGAAATGAGAAGATAATTCTGTCTATCACAGCGGCTAAAATATAATGCACTAAAAGAAAATCGGCTTCTTTAAAATACAGTCAAAAAGCATCAAATAGGCAATTATACTCCAAATAGGCACAAACCCCTGAAATAGGCATTTATAGGCACAATAAAGTCAACAAAATCTAGCTAGAAATAACCTAAAAGGGATTTATATCTCAAAAGCCTACGTTTCTGAACACAGGAATAAAATAGACAAATAGGCAAATTCCCGTCTCTAATAATAATATAGTATTAAATCTGCTCTCCTCATACAACAGAGCCCGAAGTCGTTGACCTTTAGATATTGTTGCTCTTTAGATAATAGATAATAAATTACAATTCACAGTGTCACTTATAGTCAACAATAAGCATTGTTAATATCCAGTAATGGCCAAGTTGATCAAACACAGTCAACTACTTGCAACGTATGAGAGAATGTGGCTGGGAGTGAAGTTCTCTCAGATTGTTTTACTGAAAATGAATCTTTTTTTTTTTTTTTTTTAAAGAAGGAAGCCATACTTTTCAATGTCAGCTCAGTTAAAAGCTTTCCAGTCTGCTGAACACAAGTTAAATATAAATATTACACTATAACATATATGTAAAAAAAAAAAAAAAAAAAAAAAAAAAAAAAAAAAAAAAAAAAAAAAAAAAAAAAAAACACCATTATTAAACAAGGAATAAATAAGGAATAAAAATACACATTATTAAACAAAGAATGACACGTTTCATTCTTGAAAGAACATCATCTTGATAGAATCCATTACTACATGATACATAGTTTGTGGCATATTCCCACACTCGCAATAGGGTCGTTTGGCTTTATTCCACTTATCAAGCCAGAATTGTCAAACACACAACAATTTCAATATAAATTATAACACTATAAACATACCTGTAAAAAATACACTATTATACAAAGAATGACATATTTCGTTCTACAAGACCATCCTCAGATTCTGTCAAATCACTTAAAACATGCGTATATATGCACAGTATTGTTGACGTTGCATAAACTTGTCAATGATTGAGAGTCAGGTGGTAATAGTAACAAGTATTGACAAATAATGATATACAAGTATTAAAATAATGAAAAAACTTCTGTACTTGTCTAGACTGCCGATGTTAAGTCCATTGTCACCAAACACTATTTCAGGACGTAAGTTGTTTCCATCTATGTACAGCTGAACCTCTTTAAACCACCCTCTTATATCCTTTACACTAACGCATGAACTTGCTGTCACTGCTCCACTTGTTCTTTAGTCACTTAAGGATGACACCTCAAAAAGCATGTAAATAGAGCACAGTTTTAGATTAAGTTCAAAATAGAAGAAACTCAGTGAATGTTAAGAAGGAATTATTTCAGCTCATCCTCTATTCCATTTGTATAAAACTGTCCTACCTTCACCCAGCCATCTCCAGGACGATTAATCCTAAACGTATTAGGGCGTGGATGTACGACCAGGAATTGCTGGATACTTGTTTTTAAGTCCTCGTTTTTCTTTGGGAAACCTTTCAGAGATAATTCTGTTATTTATCTGAAATAAAGTAATAAGGTAAGGAGTACCTGTGAATGATGTAGGCTTTGTTAAAAGAATATGGTGCAAGCACACTAAGGAAGAGGAAATGTAAAGCCCTACTTCACTAGTGTTCTCTTTTCTTCATCTGACAGAACTGTAGTGGTATCAAATGTATCTTTATGACCTGGATTTTTTATTCTGAATTGGAGACGGGATCTTGGTACACCAAACATAGTAGCCACAGTGCGTACAGAAGCGTTATTTAACTGAACATAAGCCAGTGCTCTCTCCATTGCCTTTGTGCTATAAGCCTGCTTGGGAGCCTTGGGAATGATGGATACTTAAATGTGTTAACATTTGGACACAGCTATTAGCCATCACAAATGACAGTGATTGGCCACCTGGCCAATAACTATTTTTCCACTATTATTCACACACAGTCATTGGCCACCCCAGAACCACGTGTAACATTGTGATTCATGGCATTTCAATTGCGCTAAACAAAATTTCATGCTTTAAAGAGCATCTACATACAGTATGACTATTTCAGAACAATTCATTCTCCTGTGAGACAGCCGAATAAATTTCTCAATCCTTAACGAATTTTTAAGACATACCTTAAAATTTGGAAAGAGTTTCACATCAACAAACCCAATACGCTATTACTCAACAATCACGTATCTGGTGACAAGGATAGTAAGCTGAAATCAACAAGTGGCATCAGTCAGACTGTATCCAAAGAGTACAGGAGGCAGAGAGATCGCAAAATGGCCAATCACTGTACGGTTTACCCTATAACCTTTTCAATATATCTCTCTGTACATTTGCCAGGTATCAGTGCTAAATCTTCAAATGAGAAGGCAACTTCATGTTCATTGCCTGCTGCACTACTCTGTAGGTGAGTATAAACATGCACTCTCACATTTGGAACACTCTGACTATCCCAGCACACCGCAAAACAACACTCTCACTCCTTGAAGATGAGCAAGTTCATGGCAGCACAACAGCTGAAAGTCAAACTAATAGTATTTTCATGTCTCCAACTGATGAATGTGTAGTGCTCAAAATTATCACTTCTCTGAGAAATAAAAATAATTTAACAGAAGATAAAATAACCAATGTCATGTTAAAAACCTGTGTTGAAAGTTTAGTGCCATATATTGTGGAAATTATTAACTGTTCAATTCTCAGTGGAGAAATACCCCAATTACTCAAATGTGCCAGAATCAGGAAATAATACAGATCCATCCAATTACAGGCCAGTTTGTATATTATCTGCAATTGTAAAACTCATAGAAATTGTAGTAAAAATTAGGTTGGTAAATTTTATGTGTAAAACTAATTACTTTTCCAATAATCAATATGGGTTTCTCCCAAATAGAAGAACTGATAATGCTGTATTTGATACAGTAATAGATGTTCAAAAGACCTTAGATGAAAATAAATTAGCAGCAGGGCTACTCCTAGATCTTAAAAAAAGCATTTGACCTGGTTGACCACAAAATCCTTCTGAACAAGTTAAAAATAGCAGGAATTAGGGGTTTAGCACACGAATGGTTCCAAAATTATTTATCAAACCAAACACAATACATGATGATTGATGATACTAAAAGTTCTAACCAGCAAACAAAAACGGGAGTACTGCAAGGCTCAGTACTAGGTCCTTTGCTATTTTTTATTTATATTAATGACGTACAATCTTTAACACTAGAGGGAAAATGTAAATTATAAAGGACTAAGTGAAACGCAAATTATGGAAGATATATATTGTGACTTGAACAAGTTATCGGACTGGGCTTTATCTAAAAAATTTATCATAAATGTGATTAAAACAAAATACTTAATCTTTCATAAAACAGCCCATAAGATCACAGCAGCTAACACTGTTACCCTAAAGGACCAAATAATAGAGCAAGTCAACTCAGCTAAGTATCTTGGTATAATATTAGACTCAACACTTTCCTGGAAAAGCCATATTGATTATGTAATCAGCAAAATTACCCCTTTGATAGGAATAATGCACAGATTAAGACACAGTAATTTCTCTCATCAACAATTGAAGTGTATATATTATGCAATGATCCATCCACATCTAACATGCACAAGCTTTATTTGGGGAAGATGTAGGAAAGATTATATTAATCATTTGGAAATCCTACAAGAAAAGAGCCATCAAGATCAAGTATGGATTCCCCTTCCTCAAACCGTCACATGAAGTTTTTTCAGAGTCAAATTTTCTGCCATTCCATAAACAAATTGCAATTTCATCATCAGTCTTTATGTATAAGCTAGACAGGAAATTAACCCACTCTACTGTTAACTTCTCCCATTTTAGTGAAATTCATAGATATGAAACTAGAGAATCATTAAGGATATATCCCTCTCACTCTATTTCAGTAAAGTATGGAGTGAAAGGCATAGAATCATCAATGTTTACGGAATATAATGTGTTGCGTCCTGTTATAAAGAACTCTAAATCGGTTATATGTTTTAAGAAAAACTGAAGGAATATTACTCTTATACAGATATCTTAATATAATCTCTGTATAACTTGCTTTATTTAATACAATAATATATATATTGTCTATATATAATATATTACAGCCATGCAATATCTGAATATACTTCTGAAAAACTATCATGCTAACATGTTAATTTAAAAACAGAATAGAATAGAATATATTTATTTATCACCTACAGGATGTCCCAATTACAGATGATGTAATAGAAAATTAAATTAAAAATTAAATTAAATTAATTAAAAAATTAAATTAAATAATATATATACAAATATATATATATACAAACAGATATAAATCTTCACATGTCTACAGATTATTTACATAATTTACAAAATTATCACGTTCCACCCTTAAGAAGAAGTTTCCGAATTGCAGTGGAAGGGTGGTAAAAATTGTCGAGTGACACTTTTAGCTGATTTATGGTCCTAAGGGCTTGCATGAACCAAGAATTTTCATGTGCAACCATTCTACATTTGGTCAGATGGAATGTACATATCTGCCTTGTTCGTCTGCTTGGAACATGAAGTGGGATCAACCCTAGTATAGCCGGACTGTCCACTTTACTCTTCAAGCATTTAATCACTAACATTGCGTTCGCACATTTTCAGCGTGTTGGCAGCTTATTCATTCCAAGAATGTTTACAAATTCTTCATACCTGCTTGAAGAGTGTGGCATGCCCAGGAATCCAAAACTAATCCACTTCATGAACCTTATCTGTACTCTCTCGAGATGGTGTATGTGGCCTTTCTGATACGGGAGCCACACCTCACAACCATACTCGAGACAGGGTCTCACCAGGGAACAAAACAGTGTTTTGACACATGCAATGTTACCAAAATCTTTACAATTCCTTTTGACAAACCCCAGGAGTCTGAAAGATTTCTTAATAATACCATCAATGTGTTTCTCAAAGGATAAACCATTCCTGTTACTAATAATTACACCTAGATCATTAAACTCCTCCACACGATTTAAACTTTCTCCACTGATTTTATATCTGTAAAATACAGGTGTCAATTTCCAAGTAAATGACATGACACCACACGTGAATTTATTCACTTTAAGGGACCACTTATCACACCACTCGCATATTTGCTTCAGATCCTCTTGTAGACAATCGCCATCACTGTCTTCTGTGACTTTGTATAGTTTCAAATCATCAGCGTACAAGAGACATTCACTGCTCTGAATGACTGTACTAATATCATTTAGAAACAAAACAAACAGAAGAGGCCCTAACAGTGATCCCTGTGGGACGCCAGATGAAGGTTGATAGGGGTTAGAGATCAAACCCTCGGACTTGACAAAACATATTCTTATGTCTTAGTTATGCAAAAATGTACTTGTCACTTTACAGAAAAAGCTATTGTATATGTATTGTGTCGCCTTTGAAAATGAAATGTCGTATGGCTTTTAGTGCCGGGATATCCCAGGATGGGTTTGGCTCGCCAGGTGCAGGTCTTTCTATTTGACACCCGTAGGGGACCTGCGCGTCGTGATGAGGATGAAATGATGATGAAGACAACACGTACACCCAGCCCCCGTGCCATTGGAATTAACCATTTAAGGTTAAAATCCCCGACCCGGCCGGGAATCGAACCCAGGACCCTCTGAACCGAAGGCCAGTATGCTGACCATTCAGCCAACGAGGCCTTAAGAAAAATATGTACTGTATTGTCCCTATCACAAGCCAGAGGCTCATGGGACCTTCTGTCACCAATAAGTAAGTCAATAAATAAAATAAACTCTGAATTTCATTGAGTTCAGGCCTAAAAAATGTTACAACAATGGGATATATTTTCAAGTCGCTTTTATTGCTACCATCAGTAGCAACAGAAAATGCATTCACCTGCAAATGTCATACAAATTTTGCCCTTTCTTCCATGCACATTTCTGTAATGATAGCCGCTGTTTACGTTCTAGCACACCCATATCGTTTTGCGATTTCCGTATCGGAAACATTTTGTGAAACAAAGGTCCTGCGTGATCGGCACAATTTACAGGCAGGTTATGTTTTACTATAAATGACGTAAGTAACGCCTCGGCATTCGTCACAGGATTTACATCTTGGTTTTTACATGAAAAGTTCAGTTTCTGGTTTCTTTCTACACACTGGACACTCTCCTTATGTTTTTTCGTTTGCATATGCTTGAGTATATCGCATTTCCCGCCATGTGCAACTGAAAAATCACACCTACATATAGTTCAGAATGTGAACGTTGGTCTCTTTCTGGATTCACTCAAACACAGAAACTCTTCCCTATAAGCACTTTTAAACACTGCATCAATTTCCTTTTTGACATTTTGGCCAAAACAAATATTAAGACACAACACGAGCACTTCTGCAGGTCTTGGTCCGAGTAAAATGACTATGGTGTGCTTCATCTGAGGTTAGGTTACTCCAAAGAGAATGTTACTCGCTTGACTCGCTTGCAAAGAGAATGACTGTATTATAGACCAAAGAGGAGCACATGACTGGCCACCGTGCCCCGTACTGCCATCTGATATCATTATTAGAACTACTGTCGACCAGCCATACTCAGCCATATTTCGATAGAACGAGGAAATCCACGGGAGTTTAAAATAATACGAAAATTTTGGATATTGCTCTGAAAATCGGGTGATCAGTCCCTGCGATCTGGAGGAACGATGAAAAATCTGGAGACTTGGCATGTCTGTGCTTGTAATTTACTAACTTCTCTCTCTTTCATTGTACATGTTTGTAGACTGTACGTGAGAATGGGCACTGTCATCTTGGGTGTCATGGGCACTTTGTTTTCACCTTCAAGCTTTATGTGGCAGCCAGTATCTTTCCTACTAATTTTCAGTGCAACAGTTTTTGTTGTGCTAACTTTCATCTGATACTGTTTGAACTTTGCTACCCATTCATCCAGCCTAGTTTGTACGTCTACGTCTGTCTCTCCCCAGATGGCTACATCATCAGCAAACACCAATGTGCACGGTTCTCGATCTCATTCTCTTTTCACTATTTTAAGAAGACTGTCCATTACAGGGTTTATTTTACGTCGCACCGACACAGATAGGTCTTGCGGTGACGATGAGAGTGGGAAGGAAGCAGCCGTGGCCTTAATTAAGGTATAGCCCTAGCATTTGCCTGGTGTGAAAATGGAAAACATTGAAAAACCATCTTCAGGGCTGCCAACAGTGGGGTTCGAACCCACTATCTGCTGGATACAAGCTCACAGCTGCGTGCCCTTAACCACATGGCCACCTCGCCCAGTGTCCATCACAGTAATGAATAGCAATGTTGAGAGTGCGCTCCCATGTTGAATGCCCTGTATGGTATTAAACCATTCTGAATGGCCATCCCCAATACACACACAGCTGCTACTGTTGTGGTGCGGCATCTGGATCTTGCCTATGAGATATTCAGGCACTCCCAGTTCTCTGAGGCACTTCCATATGACTGGTCCAGGTACCCTATCATATGCCTTTTCTTGGTCTAAGAATACTACAATTATTTTTTCCCTCTCTCTCAGTGCTGTTCCATTAATATCCTTAGGGTGAAGATCAGGTCTGTTGTCCATCTGTTGGTTCTATATCCATGTTGTTCTTCCAGGACAGGTTCTGTCACTGCTCACAGTCTGGTTTCAATAATCTTTTCCATTATTTTTAGACCATGGGAGAAATTGTGATATCTCTATAGTTGGCACACTTTTTTCTGCAGCCTTTTTTAAATAAATGGATAAGAATACCTTTTGCCCAGTCCTCTGGAACCCGATTTTCACACCATACTGCTCTCAAAGTTCTGTACAGGTATATCTGCAACTACCAAGTTGCAGACTTTAGGTGGTGACTGTATCCAGGTGGCCTGCTTACTAATTTCAGCAATTTCAGCATTCTGATTGTGCTACTGTCTAGCAATGAAAGTGGATTTGTACTGGACGGTTCCTATGGCTGATCACCTCTGATTAGTGTCACAAAAGGATGGTTGCCCATTTGTAGTTCCTTTTACAACAGTAATCGCCACAACTACCCTATAGCTGAGTTAATTTAATCGGGTTACAGTGAGTACACCACCAGAAATCATTAAAATGCTAATAACAATGACATGGAAAGCCACAAGTTTTTACCAACCTTTAAAAATCGTCTACCCCAACTGTGATCAGGCTCATGAATATGGTATCATGAGTTGGATACTCAACCACTGATCCACCAAGGCAGTTTGTAGGTGTAGAATATGTATGGAACTCTGTACCAGAAGAGTTATGGAACCCATCTTTCAGACTTATCATCGAGGAACAAATATAAGAAAAATTTACTTTCTGTCTAGGGAAATCCACTTTTGACTATTGTTATTGTTCAAATCATCATAGTCATTTTCATTATCAGTTTCATAATTGTTGTTGTTATTCAATCAATCAATCAGTCAATCAATCAATCAATCACTCAATCAATACTGATCTGCATTTAGGGCAGTCGCCCAGGTGGCAGATTCCCTATCTGTTGTTTTCTTAACCTTTTCTTAAATGATTTCAAAGAAATTGAAAATTTATTGAACATCTCCCTTGGTAAGTTATTCCAATCACTAACTCCCCTTCCTATAAATGAATATTTGTCCCAATTTGTCCTCTTGAATTCCAACTTAATCTTCATATTGTGATCTTTCCTACTTTTAAAAACACCACTCAAACTTATTCATTTACTAATATTATTCCACGCCATCTCTCCACTGACAGCTCAGAACATACCACTTAGTCGAGCAGCTCGTCTCCTTTCTCCCAAGTCTTCCCAGCCCAAACTTTGCAACATTTTTGTAACGCTACTATTTTGTCAGAAATCACCCAGAACAAATCGAGCTGCTTTTTTCTTTGGATTTTTTCCAGTTCTTGAATCAGGTAATCCTGGTGAGGGTCCCATACACTGAAACCATACTCTAGTTAGGGTCTTACCAGAGACTTGTATGCCCTCTCCTTTACATCCTTATTACAACCCTTGAACACCCTCATAACCATGTGCAGAGATCTGTACCCTTTATTTACAATCCCATTTATGTGATTACTCCAATGAAGATCTTTCCTTATATTAACATCTAGATACTTACAATGATCCCCAAAAGGAACTTTCACCCCATCAACGCAGTAATTAAAACTGAGAGAACTTTTCCTATTTGTGAAACTCACAATCTGACTTTTAACCCCGTTTATCAACATACCATTGCCTGCTGTTCATCTCACAATATTATCGTGTCATTTTGCAGTTGCTCACAATCTTGTAACTTATTTATTACTCTATACAAAATAACATCATCTGCAAAAAGCCTTACCTCTGATTCCACTTCTTTACTCATATCATTTATATATATAAGAAAATATAAAGGACCAATAATACTACCTTCAGGAATTCCCCTCTTATTTTTATTTGTCTTCACTTGCCTCTTACCCAGGAGTGCTAGGTTTGATTTCTGACCAGATCAGGGATTTTTAGCTTGGTCAGAGTGCTGGTTTGAAGTCTATTCAACCTATGTAAGAACAATTGAAGAGCTATCTGATAGTGATATCGTGGCTCCAGTCCGGAAAACCAAAAATAAGAGCCAAGAGGATTCATCATTCTGGCCTCGTGTCACGTTGTAATTTTCAGGCCTTCAGGCTGAACAGCAGTCACTTGGTAGACCAAGACCCATAAGAGCTGTAGTGCCATGGGGTTTAGGCTATTTAAAAAAAAAAAATTAAATCTTTATTATTGCAAGTAGAACAGAACATGTTTTTAATAATAATTGATTGATTTGTTCTCAGCACTTCTTGCAGCTCTACTACTACAAGTTACAGAATGATCGCACTGGTAGTCACACTGAAGACAATATAACTGTATCTTCTCTACCTCAGCTGGATGACATACAAGAGACTGTGTTTGATGATATCTTGGCCCTTCTCTTGCACACCAAGACAGAGCTGGTTGCTCAGCTGTGTGAAGCTGTAATGCTTGAGGTGAAAGCTCGCAGCAGGGAGTACAGAAAGGACAAGTAAGTGTGCTTCCTTCATCTAAATTCATTATTATTACAATGCCTTTATTTTCATGGTGTGACTCAGGCTATAATGTACATATTACATGTTCATGCGCGCACGTGCGCGCGCACACACACACACACACACACTCTCTCTCTCTCTCTCTCTCTCTCTCTCTCTCTCTCTCTCTCTCTCTCTCTCTCTCTCTCTCTCTTTCTTTGGATTTTTTCCAGTTCTTGAATCAGGTAATCCTGGTGAGGGTCCCATACACTGAAACCATACTCTAGTTAGGGTCTTACCAGAGACTTGTATGCCCTCTCCTTTACATCCTTATTACAACCCTTGAACACCCTCATAACCATGTGCAGAGATCTGTACCCTTTATTTACAATCCCATTTATGTGATTACTCCAATGAAGATCTTTCCTTATTAACATCTAGATACTTACAATGATCCCCAAAAGGATATATCTCTCTCTCTCTCTCTCTCTCTCTCTCTCTCTCTCTCTCTCTCTCTCTCTCTCTCTCTCTCTTGGACATAGTAGTTGTTATAAAAATATAAAAACACATTAAAGGAAAGAAAAAATAAATGTATATATAATAATCCAGAATAAAACTACTGTCCTAATGCATCAAAAAAAAACAAATTTAGTAAAACTTACTGACACATAGAATGAAATACGAGGGCTATTTTTTATTTCAAGGTCCGATCGGTCGCGACAGTCAAACGCTCGCGAATATATGATGAACCACTGCGCAGATGTGTTGCGCAACGTCTCTGAAATGACCGTTATGCACCTCACCTCAGTCCTGTCAGTAGTGAACATGCAGCGCGCTCGTAAACATGGCTACAACGATCGCTTCGCCCGCCAAGTGTGAAGTGCGCGGTGTAATTCGATTTCTTCAGGCTGAGGGGTGCAATGCAGCCGAAATTCATCGCTGAATAAGTCGTGTGTATGGTGAAACGTGCATGAGCAACAGCAAAGTGCGACAATGGTACAGGAACTTTACAGCAGGGCGTACAGACGTCCATGATGCAGGCGGCCAGGGAAGGAAGCGTGTGTCAACTGATGATCTTGTTCAGCGTGTGGATCAGGCAATTCGAGAAAATCGTCGGTTCACAATTTCTGTGTTGAGTGCTTCGTTTCCTGAAATTTCCAGGTCAGCTCTCTACACAATTGTGAGTGAGACACTTCAGTACCGCAAACTTTGTGCGAGATGGGTTCATTTTGAAACGGAAGAAACAAAAGAGCAATCCAAACAGTGGATGCATTCGCACTCCCCAAGTAAGCCAAAGAAATTCAAGCGAACATTCTCCAACAGAAAGTGTATGGCTACTGTGTTCTGGGACCAGAAAGGAGTTCTGTTGGTGGAATTCATGGAACTTGGTTCCACCATCACTGCAGCCGCATACTGTGCGACTATTCAACGTCTACGACGGGCAATTCAGAATAAGCGGAGAGGGATGTTGTCATCAGGCATTGTCCTCCTCCATGACAATGCTCGGCCGCACACTGCAGCTGCCACCACGAACCTCCTGCAGCGTTTCCAGTGGGACGTTTTTGATCACCCAGCATACAGTCCGGACCTGGCTCCATCAGATTTTCACCTCTTTGCTCATATGAAACGCTGGCTAGGAGGACAGCGTTTTGACACCGACGAGGTGCTGCAGACCGGCGTACAAAGATGGTTACAGGCGCAGGCGGCGACGTTCTATCAAGAGGGCATTGACAAGTTGGTACCACGCTATGACAAATGTCTCAATATGCGAGGCAACTATGTTGAAAAATAGCTGTGATGTATCAGTAAGTGTTACTAATAGAAAAGTGTCAAATTTGTACTGCTGTTTCATTTCGTGACCAATTGGACCTTGAAAAAAAAAAATAGCCCTCGTAACAAAGCAGGAAAACAGAATTCATGTACTTACACTCAACTTAATCCGTCCAAGTACCGCTGCCAACATTTCTTTTTAAGTACCAGTTCAGATAGGGTGTCCCTTAGATCATTGGGCAATGAATTTCTGATTTGTACTGGCAATAAAAGAGGGTGGATCTGTGATTTGGTATTTTGAGGGTTAGGTTAACTGTAGCTCTGGTCGAGATGTTATGAATGGTTGAGAGCAACTGGAAAGAATCTGTTAGATAAGATGGTGTCTGCTTGTATGTTATTTTGTAGAATGAAAGCAACGAATGATAGTTACGACACTGGTTTGGTTTAAGCCAATTTATCTCATGGAATGCAGGAGTTATATGACAAAATTTTGGAATGTTCATTATAAAGTTGACTTAAGCATTCTGAGCTCTCTGAAGTCTATTAGTCTGCCATACAAGACGTCACAGTAGTCAAACAGAGGCACAATTAGCTGTTGAACCAACAGCTTTCTGACCTTGAAGGGAAGTAAATCTTTCGTTCTTGTAAGTTTATTTTATTTGCCATTTGCTTTACGTCGCACTGACACAGATAGGTCTTTTGGCGACAGAACTCTTTTAAGTGAGTAAAGGGTGAAAAATACTCACTGGCATATAGTGGTTACGTGTTCTGTCCAGTAAAAGTTTTTGTCCAGTACTAACCTTAAATCTTTAACTATGTTTTCAAAAGGGGTAATGATTCCATTTAATGTTATTGGGCAGATATATACATTCGTAAAGTGATAATGTGTCTTGTATATACCTATCATTAGAGCTTGAGATTTCACGCAGTTCATTCTGAGCTATTTAGTCTAGTCCACATGTTGCCACACATAAGGTCTTGATTAATTTTAATTATAACTTTGTGAATACCAGTAACTTTCGTGTAAGCATAACATTGCAAATCACCTGCATGTAGATGATATTTACAGTTTTCAACATTTGATGAAATATCATTAATATAAAGGAAAAAGAGAAGCGGAGAAATTATAGAACCCTGAGGTGTCCCTGTCTCAATGTCCTTCCACGAGGATGTTCTTTCCACGATGTAAACACACTAACTACGATTTGACAGAAAATAATTTTATCCGCGTTATTACATTAGATGAAAAGTTCAACGTTTCTAATTTTGTCAAAAGTATATCTTTATCTGTGCAGTCGAAGGCTTAGTCAGATCTAATAGTATTGAAATTATTAACTGACCATTGTCCATAGCACATTCGGTATCATAAATTACTTTCACCACAGCTTTTGTAGTACTGTGGTTAGAGCAAAATCCTGACTGATATTTATTGTCTAAACTGTTCTCATCTATGAGCGTTATAATCTGCTTATGAACTATTTTTTCAAGAATTTTTGATGAAAAAGGTAATATGCTTTCAGGTCATAAATCTTCAGGTAAAGTAGGATCATCATTTTTTGGGATCTGGCAATTTATAGCTTGCTTCCACTGCAAAGGAAAAATACCAGTTGTAAGGGATGTACACTATTTATTATGTGAGTTAAGGTAGGAAGGATGATATCTGGTGTATTGTTTAACATCTTAAAACTAATACAGTCACAACCGGTAGCACGCAAGCTGATAGAAAGGCTTGCTTCGCATGAGTGGGTGAGATATGAGAGAAATACAGTTGTTCAGTACTTGGTTTCTGATCACATTTAATTTCATTCAAATATATTTTTTTTACTTTGTTCTTCTATTGGACTCAGTCTTGTTGCAAAGTGGCTGCTGAGCTTCTCAATATCTATACTAATTAGTTTGCTGCTTTCAGGAGCCTTTCCTAAACCTAGATCTTTAACTGATCTCCACAGTTTAGCTTTGTTGTTGGTATTTAGCTGAGAGTGGGTGATGCAAATGACCAGTGTTGTTTTGAGTGAGTCATGTCTATCATACAAACAATGAAAACAAAAGGTAGCTAAAGTGAAGAACTTTTATCATCAACACATTCAGGTGCTGAACAGCGTGTCATGGTGTAGAAAGAGCATCCTCAATGAAGGCATCTATCTTATTGTTTTTAAAATCTCTGAAAGTTACAGTTTTTTGTTAATAATTGCAGATTTTGAGTGAATATACAACATATACAGCGTCATGATGGGAAATTCCAGGAACTGGAAGTTGTCCATGTGCTATGATCTTGTTGGGATTGTTTGTTACTATCAAATCAAGTACCGTATAATCCCGAATACCACCCGCCACCGAATAAGACCTGCACCCTAAATTTGAGATGGCAAAATAGGAAAAAAATCAAAAATCAAATAACTTACATACCTATTTAATTTTCTTCAAATATACCACAAATATAAATTCAAACAGCTTGTAATTAATAAAATCATCACAAAAATCATAGTAATTAAAATTGGTCCAATACTCAGATCATTCACAATTCACCATCGTCCTTTGAAGTTTCACCGTAGGAACTTTCGTCGTTGGTATCTTTCCACAAATAGTCGTCCTCACTACCGTCCACTGAATTTGAAATTCCACATTTCTTGAAGATTTTGGACATTAGATTGTTGGGAATGCGCGCCCATGCGGTCTTGATCCAGCTGCATATTAGTCCCACTTCAGGCCTCTTCGCTCGTCTGGTTGGTGTTAATGCGTGATCACCATCCATTTGGTGTACAATTGTTTCATTGCAGGTTTGAAAGGCCGGTTCATGCACACATCCAACGGCTCCAGAATAGAAGTGAGTCCTCCGGGAATTATCGCAAGATCGGTTTTTCCTTTCCTCATCATATCTTTCATGGTGTCAGTTGTATGTCCTCGGTAATTTTCCAACAAGCATGTTTCGTTTTTGTAACAAAGCTCCTGAGCTATGTTGCGAAACGTACTTCACCCAATCCTCAACTAACGCACTGTCCATCCAGCCGGACTCCTGTGTTCTAACAATAACACCGGACGGCAAGTTTCCTTTCGGAAGTGTTTTCCTTTTCAGAACCACATATGGAGGGGGTTTGGTTCCATCCGCTAATACGCACAACATTACTGTGCATTGTTGCTTTTCGTTACCACCTGTTCTGATGGTTACATTTTTAGAACCCTTTGTATCCACTGTATTTTCCAACGGAATTTCAAAATAGTCAGGTGTCTGGTTGGCATTCTCAATTTGCGACAGCAAGTAAGAATTTTGCTTCCTCAAATGAATAATGTGACGCTGGAAGGCCATTAGTTTTTCTTCATATATCCCAGGGAGATGTTGTCAAATAGACGTACGTCTCCGAATGCACAATCCCTTTTAAAAGTTTCGGATCCATCCGCGGATTGCAGTAAAACCCTGTGTTTTGAGTTCTTTTGAGATCTCTAGTGCTTTTAATTGACATTGGCACATGCTTTGCGTGTTGTGTAGGAGAGTTCCGTGTTACCAGCCCAAATTAACAAGATAATTAGCAGAGAGGTCTGGTGAGTGTGTGTCAATAATTACACCAGACAACTGACATGTAGCTCTAGCAAAACATGTCCGTAAAAAGTGTAAATAAGCGTGTGTCGGACTTTGAAACGATGTTTGCTAAATGGATGGATGAGTTCCAAGCTCACTTGGAACAGTTGACATCAGCCAGTGCCAGCAGGACTGCTAACACTAACGCCTGGGTTAATGAAAATCTGACTTCCCTCTGTTCTGAGTTCAAAGATTTCCGCCAGTACATCTCGGTGGAAATTTCTTGTGTAAAGGAGGAGTTATTAGTTGTGAAACAGCGTCTTGACCAGTGTCTTGACAAAGCCCGGGCTGATGAAGCCGAACAATACAGTAGGAGGAAATGTCTACTCATACACGGGGTGAAAGAAGAACCGGCTGAGAATGTCTATGCCAAAGTGATAGAGACAGTAAAATCTAACCTGCAAGTGGACTTATCGATGGATGACATTGATCGCTGTCATAGATTGGGACCTCTACGCAGATCAGCTGCGGAAGTCGTGACTTCGGGAAACAGGCCGATTATAGTTAAATTCGCCCGGTTTCATGTTCGCGATCATGTCTACACGCTAAGAAACTCTTCAAAGGGACCAAACTATTGGTTATAGAGTCATTGACTGCTACAAGGAAAGATCTATTAAATCGAGCCCGAGACCAGCTCAGAGTGCGTAACATTTGGACCCAGGAAGGAAGAATCATAGTTCTAGGTAAAAACAAAAACAAATTTACAGTGACCACTAAAGTGGAACTAAATGCTGTTATTTCAGTGCTAGGTGACTAGTAGAGTAGAGTACATGACTCATGGATTTACATTTTAATTATAAGTGGTTTTATTATAAGTTCAGTGTGAGTGAATGTTTAAATGATTCGAGTGGCTTACGTATACAAGAGGAAACCATGGTAAGTTGTCCCTTGTTTATTTTTTATTATGGCTAACACTGGTAGTAATGTAGCTTTCTCCCTGGGCAGGGTAAACGACCTTCACCTTGATACTGAACCCTCCCACCCTTCTCTTTCCCTGACTCCTCACCCCACCCGCAGTCACCTGGAGAGAGAATTCTTGTCTTTCCCCACTCATTACTGCGTGCCCATGTCAGTGCTCAGTCTATAATTGCCCATCACACTGAGCTGAAAGCTATTTTTGAAGGAAGCATGGTAAAAGTTGTAGCAATTAGTGAGAGTTGGATGAAGGACTCGGTCCCTCTAAACACGGTAAATATAGAAGGATTTAATGCAGTTTTTCACAATAGACCGAAACGCCGTGGAGGAGGAGTAGCTCTATACTACAAAACAATTTAACAGGGAAGATTATACAAACTTCGACATTATCTACTGACACCTTAACTGAATATATGTTTGTTGAACTATCTGTTAATAAGACTAAAGTACTTATTGGAGTTGTTTGCAAACCACCAAAAGCAGGAAACTTCACCGAATTCGAAGAAAATTTACTAAGACTCATACCTACCTACGAACATGTACTCATATTTGGCGACTTTAACACAAACCTGTTAATAGACTCCATTGAAGCAAATCGTTTACAGAACATATTTACCTCTTGTAACATGTCAGTATTGCCACTTAACCCTACACACCATGTGCATACGGCTAGTGGATCCTCACACACTCTAATAGATTTACTCATCACAAACAATCCTCAGAAAATACTAAAACACGGACAAACTTCTGTACCTGGTATATCCTACCACGATCTCATATATTTAGCTTATTCTTTGAAAGTTCCCAAAACAAAGCCGAAGTGGATAACCTATAGAGACATGAAAAAGTTAAATCCTCAAGAATTAATACAAGACGCTATTCTCTGCCCGTGGGACGAAATACTGCACTTGACTGACAATGACGAAAAAGTAAAGAGGTTTAACACATTATTGTAAGGATTGTATAATAAACACGTACCTAAACGTACTGCTAGGTTGACTCGCAAAGCTGCTCCATGGTTATCAAATGACATTAAGTCCACAATGGCTGAACGTGATGCACTACACAGATGTTACAAGCAGACATTATCAGCTGACGTTTTTGAAAAGTACCGTGTGCTTAGAAATAGAGTTAAACAAATAATCAGAAACAAAAAATAAGCGTACTTCCAACAATTAGCCTGTAACTTGAACACAAAAAGTACCTGGCAGCAACTCAGATCCGTAGGTAGGTATTGGGAGGCAAACTACAAACTCCAATATGCATGACTTAAATCCAGATGAATAAAATACCCACTTTACCAGAGAAATAGATAGTACCCATCCTCATATTATACAAAAAACAATAAATTCTCTTCAATCTACTCCATTACCACAAAGGCCTTTGTTCAAATTCTGTAAAGTAAATGAAACAGATGTAAGGAGAAAACTAACATCAATAAAATCACAAGCAATCGGAGTGGACAACATCCCGACATCCTTCATCGTTACCTTGATATATGTAGTATTGACAATTTTAACCCACATAGGTAACTCATGTCTTTCAGAAGGCTACTTCCCAACTGTTTAGAAAGATGCTTTAATTTTTCCAGTACCAAAATAATCTCTAGCAAATTCTCCATCTGGCTTTCAGCCTGTCTGTATACTTTCTTCACTTTCGAAAGTCTTAGAAAAAGTCATGTATGAACAACTGCTCCAGTATTTGACGTACCATTCGTTACTTGATCACTTCCAATCTGGATTTAAAAAAGGACATAGTACATCTACTGCTCTTCTAAAAATTACGGATAACATAAGAAAAGCAATGGATGAATGTAAAGTGACCGTGCTCATTCTCCTAGACTTCAGCAGTGCTTTTGACACTATCAGTACGGACAAATTAATAGCGAAATTGCATTCCTTCCATCTTAGCCACACATCTCTCAATTTGTTCACTTCCTACCTCTATAACCGACGACAGTGTGTTGTCGTAAATGAAAAGAGAACGGAGTGGAAGTACAAAGTTAATGGTGTGCCACAAGATTCTATACTCGGCCCCCTGTTTTTATTTTATATTTGAATGACATCTCTTCTAAGTTGGAAAACTGCAGCTATCATCTCTATGCCGATGACCTTCAAATTTACTGCCACACAAAAGTGAATGACATATCAGTCAATACTGATCTGCATTTAGGGCAGTCGCCCAGGTGGCAGATTCCCTATCTGTTGCTTTCCTAGCCTTTTCCGAAATGATTTCAAAGAAATTGGAAATTTATTGAACATCTCCCTTGGTAAGTTATTCCAATCCCTAACTCCCCTTCCTATAAATGAATATTTGCCCCAGTTTGTCCTCTTGAATTCCAACTTTATCTTCATATTGTGATCTTTCCTACTTTTATAGACGCCATTGAAACCTATTCGTCTACTAATGTCATTCCACGCCATCTCTCCGCTGACAGCTCGGAACATACCACTTAGTCGAGCAGCTCTTCTTCTTTCTCTCAATTCTTCCCAACCCAAACATTGCAACATTTTTGTAACGCTACTCTTTTGTCGGAAATCACCCAGAACAAATCGAGCTGCATTTCTTTGGATTTTTTCCAGTTCTTGAATCAGGTAATCTTGGTGAGGGTCCCATACACTGGAACCATACTCTAGTTGGGGTCTTACCAGAGACTTATATGCACTCTCCTTTACATCCTTACTACAACCCCTAAACACCCTCATAACCATGTGCAGAGATCGGTACCCTTTATTTACAATCCCATTTATGTGATTACCCCAGTGAAGATCTTTCCTTATATTAACACCTAGATACTTACAATGATCCCCAAAAGGAACTTTCACCCCATCAACGCAGTAATTAAAACTGAGAGGACTTTTCCTATTTGTAAAACTCACAACCTGACTTTTAGCCCCGTTTATCAACATACCATTGCCTGCTGTCCATCTCACAATATTTTCGAGGTCACGTTGCAGTTGCTCACAATCTTGTAACTTATTTATCACTCTATAGAGAATAACATCATCCGCAAAAAGCCTTACCTCCGATTCCACTCCTTTACTCATATCATTTATATATATAAGAAAACATAAAGGTCCGATAACACTGCCCTGAGGAACTCCCCTCTCAACTATTACAGGGTCAGACAAAGCTTCACCTACTCTAACTCTCTGAGATCTATTTTCTAGAAATATAGCAACCCATTCAGTCACTCTTTTGTCTAGTCCAATTGCACTCATTTTTGCCAGTAGTTTCCCATGATCCACCCTATCAAATGCTTTAGACATGTCAATCGCGATACACTCCATTTGACCTCCAGAATCCAAGATATCTGCTATATCTTGCTGGAATCCTACAAGTTGAGCTTCAGTGGAATAACCTTTCCTAAAACCGAATTGCCTTCTATCGAACCAGTTATTAATTTCACAAACATGTCTAATATAATCAGAAAGAATGCCTTCCCAAAGCTTACATACAATGCATGTCAAAGTTACTGGCCTGTAATTTTCAGCTTTATGTCTATCACCCTTTCCTTTATACACAGGGGCTACTATAGCAACTCTCCATTCATCTGGTATAGCTCCTTCGGCCAAACAATAATCAAATAAGTACTTCAGATATGGTACTATATCCCAACCCATTGTCTTTAGTATATCCCCAGAAATCTGATCAATTCCAGCCGCTTTTCTAGTTTTCAACTTTTGTATCTTATTGTAAATGTCATTGTTATCATACGTAAATTTTATTACTTCTTTGGCCTTAGTCTCTTCCTCTATCTCGACATTATCCTTGTAACCAACAATCTTTACATACTGCTGACTGAATACTTCTGCCTTTTGAAGATCCTCATATACACACTCCCCTTGTTCATTAATTATTCCTGGAATGTCCTTCTTGGAACCTGTTTCTGCCTTAAAATACCTATACATACCCTTCCATTTTTCACTAAAATTTGTATGACTGCCAATTATGCTTGCCATCATGTTATCCTTAGCTGCCTTCTGTGCTAGATTCAATTTTCTAGTAAGTTCCTTCAATTTCTCCTTACTTCCACAGCCATTTCTAACTCTATTTCTTTCCAGTCTGCACCTCCTTCTTAGTCTCTTTATTTCTCTATTATAATAAGGTGGGTCTTTACCATTCCTTACCACCCTTAAAGGTACAAACCTGTTTTCGCATTCCTCAACAATTTCTTTAAACCCATCCCAGAGTCTGTTTACATTTTTATTTACTGTTTTCCACCGATCATAGTTACTTTTTAGAAACTGCCTCATACCTGCTTTATCAGCCATATGGTACTGCCTAACAGTCCTACTTTTAAGACCTTCCTTTCTATCACATTTATTTTTAACTACCACAAAAACAGCTTCATGATCACTAATACCATCTATTACTTCAGTTTCCTTATAGAACTCATCTGGTTTTATCAGCACCACATCCAAAATATTTTTCCCTCTGGTTGGTTCCATCACTTTCTGAATCAGCTGTCCTTCCCATATTAACTTATTTGCCATTTGTTGGTCATGCTTCCTGTCGTTCGCATTTCCTTCCCAACTGACATCTGGCAAATTCAGATCTCCCGCTACAATCACATTTCTTTCCATGTCGTTTCCCACATAGCTGACTACCCTATCAAATAATTCCGAATCCGCATCAGTGCTACCCTTTCCCGATCTGTACACTCCAAATATATCAAGTTGCCTATTATCTTTAGAAATGAGCCTTACACCTAGAATTTCATAAATGCAGCTATTGAAAATATGAACCAAAACTTAGAGCAGATCAGCTGTTATGCAGCTGAGAATTCTCTCTCCCTCAACCCCACGAAAACACAAGCTATCATACTAGGGCAGAGAAAACTGTTTACCCATATACACAGTCTAAAACTTCCAGTTATTCAACTAAATGGCGTTGCTATCCCATTCTGTAAATCAGTAAAAAGCCTTGGAGTCACTATAAATGAAACTTTAAACTGGGATGAGCATGTCACTAATGCATGCAGGAAAGTTCATTCATCACTTCATCCCCTTAAGATTCACCAGACCGTATTACCTCTCAACTTAAAAATATGACTGGTTCAAACACTAATACTTCCAATTTTTAACTATTGTGATGTTGTGTTGCTGGTTGCTACCAGTGAACAAAATAAGAAACTGCAGCGAGCTTTAAACTCCTGGATTAGATTTTTTTCATTGAATTTTGCCTCGCATGTATCCCAGACATTGTTCCTCATTAATTACCTTCAAAAGGCAGTGTAAAGATTTCCTCTTGAATACGTAGGCTATATCATGTAGTTATGTGTGAATGTCTTGAGTAAATAGTTCCCAAAAGTTTACATAAATTATTGTTTTATTATATGAATTCCACGTAGAGTAGTTAATATTGAATTTATTTTGTTCATTTTAGACTTAGGATGTAGATTTTTAGTTTTAGTCTATATTAAGTTATATTATTATATTATATACAGTGTATTAAGTTTGAATATTTAAGTTTGTATTCGTTATCAAGCCGCATAATGTGGTTAAGTGTAAGAGAGGGCCCAAGAGCCTAACTTCGCCACAAATAAAGACACCATTAAATAAATAAATAAATAGAAACACCAAATCCTAACTCACGTTTTACTATCACAAATTTGTGGAGTCGTTCTTCAATTTCCGGAAATACTGCACTCCGCCCGCAGAATGCTCTGCGATCGCCGTTACTTTTTAGAAGTTTTTCTTCTTCTTCTCCCGCCAATTACAAATACACGATTCATCAATATTGTACTTTCTGCCAATGGCACAATTTCCGTAGATTTCAGATTCACATGTAACAAGCTTTAACAACTTCATTTCTAATAATAATAATCCTGTATTGACTACATATCAAATAGAGAATATTTAAGATAAACTTAATGAACTTGTTTATAATATTAATAATATTTTTAATATTTAAGTTTATCTTAAATATTCTCTATTTGATATTTCAGCTTCGCTTACAACTGTAAGTTTCTCACGCACAGTACACGACCACAGATGCCGTTTTGAATCCATCGCTTACTATCGAGACAGCACTTTCACGGGACAGATACGGATCTCTAATGTGAGCGAGGTAGACTTCCGTAACCAACAGTCTCGACTCTCGCAAAGTATGATATCTCGCGAGATCAGCTATTCGCGCACCTAGCATGCCAGCAACTTTTTTTTTTACTAGTTGCTTTACGTGAAACCACGGAAAACCATCTTCAGGGCTGCCGACAGTGGGATTTGAACCCACTATCTCCCGGATCCAAGCTCACAGCCGTGCGCTCCTAACCACACGGCCAACTCGCCCAGTCATGCCAGCAACACTTGTCAAACAAATGACGATCTTCCATTTAATCTTCTTATGCTATTTTTAAAGACACTTTCTCTCAAAGCATGGATACTTTGTCTATATATGAATTTTTCATCTAAACAGTGTTATGTGGCTGAAGATGTTAATAATATACAAAACATGTACCACTTCTAACTCATAAGTTTCCATAAGCAACAAATGAATCGACAAGGTGGAAAATAAAAAATACTCAGTTGTGAATAAGTGGTATGTTCCGAGCTGTCATTGGAGAGATGGCGCGGAATGACATCAGTAGACGAATATGTTTGAGTGATGTCTTTAAAAGTAGGAAAGATCACAGCATGAAGACAAAGCTGGAATACAACAGGACAAATTGGGGCAAATATTCGTTTATAGGTAGGGGAGTTAGGGATTGGAATAACTTACGGTTGGTTGGTTGGTTGGTTGGTTGGTTGGTTGGTTGGTTGGTTGGTTGGTTGGTTGGTTGGTTGGTTGGTTGGTTGGTTGGTTGGTTGGTTGGTTGGTTGGTTGGTTGGTTGGTTGGTTGGTTGGTTGGTTGGTTGGTTGGTTGGTTGGTTGGTTGGTTGGTTGGTTGGTTGGTTGGTTGGTTGGTTGGTTGGTTGGTTGGTTGGTTGGTTGGTTGGTTGGTTGGTTGGTTGGTTGGTTGGTTGGTTGGTTGGTTGGTTGGTTGGTTGGTTGGTTGGTTGGTTGGTTGGTTGGTTGGTTGGTTGGTTGGTTGGTTGGTTGGTTGGTTGGTTGGTTGGTTGGTTGGTTGGTTGGTTGGTTGGTTGGTTGGTTGGTTGGTTGGTTGGTTGGTTGGTTGGTTGGTTGGTTGGTTGGTTGGTTGGTTGGTTGGTTGGTTGGTTGGTTGGTTGGTTGGTTGGTTGGTTGGTTGGTTGGTTGGTTGGTTGGTTGGTTGGTTGGTTGGTTGGTTGGTTGGTTGGTTGGTTGGTTGGTTGGTTGGTTGGTTGGTTGGTTGGTTGGTTGGTTGGTTGGTTGGTTGGTTGGTTGGTTGGTTGGTTGGTTGGTTGGTTGGTTGGTTGGTTGGTTGGTTGGTTGGTTGGTTGGTTGGTTGGTTGGTTGGTTGGTTGGTTGGTTGGTTGGTTGGTTGGTTGGTTGGTTGGTTGGTTGGTTGGTTGGTTGGTTGGTTGGTTGGTTGGTTGGTTGGTTGGTTGGTTGGTTGGTTGGTTGGTTGGTTGGTTGGTTGGTTGGTTGGTTGGTTGGTTGGTTGGTTGGTTGGTTGGTTGGTTGGTTGGTTGGTTGGTTGGTTGGTTGGTTGGTTGGTTGGTTGGTTGGTTGGTTGGTTGGTTGGTTGGTTGGTTGGTTGGTTGGTTGGTTGGTTGGTTGGTTGGTTGGTTGGTTGGTTGGTTGGTTGGTTGGTTGGTTGGTTGGTTGGTTGGTTGGTTGGTTGGTTGGTTGGTTGGTTGGTTGGTTGGTTGGTTGGTTGGTTGGTTGGTTGGTTGGTTGGTTGGTTGGTTGGTTGGTTGGTTGGTTGGTTGGTTGGTTGGTTGGTTGGTTGGTTGGTTGGTTGGTTGGTTGGTTGGTTGGTTGGTTGGTTGGTTGGTTGGTTGGTTGGTTGGTTGGTTGGTTGGTTGGTTGGTTGGTTGGTTGGTTGGTTGGTTGGTTGGTTGGTTGGTTGGTTGGTTGGTTGGTTGGTTGGTTGGTTGGTTGGTTGGTTGGTTGGTTGGTTGGTTGGTTGGTTGGTTGGTTGGTTGGTTGGTTGGTTGGTTGGTTGGTTGGTTGGTTGGTTGGTTGGTTGGTTGGTTGGTTGGTTGGTTGGTTGGTTGGTTGGTTGGTTGGTTGGTTGGTTGGTTGGTTGGTTGGTTGGTTGGTTGGTTGGTTGGTTGGTTGGTTGGTTGGTTGGTTGGTTGGTTGGTTGGTTGGTTGGTTGGTTGGTTGGTTGGTTGGTTGGTTGGTTGGTTGGTTGGTTGGTTGGTTGGTTGGTTGGTTGGTTGGTTGGTTGGTTGGTTGGTTGGTTGGTTGGTTGGTTGGTTGGTTGGTTGGTTGGTTGGTTGGTTGGTTGGTTGGTTGGTTGGTTGGTTGGTTGGTTGGTTGGTTGGTTGGTTGGTTGGTTGGTTGGTTGGTTGGTTGGTTGGTTGGTTGGTTGGTTGGTTGGTTGGTTGGTTGGTTGGTTGGTTGGTTGGTTGGTTGGTTGGTTGGTTGGTTGGTTGGTTGGTTGGTTGGTTGGTTGGTTGGTTGGTTGGTTGGTTGGTTGGTTGGTTGGTTGGTTGGTTGGTTGGTTGGTTGGTTGGTTGGTTGGTTGGTTGGTTGGTTGGTTGGTTGGTTGGTTGGTTGGTTGGTTGGTTGGTTGGTTGGTTGGTTGGTTGGTTGGTTGGTTGGTTGGTTGGTTGGTTGGTTGGTTGGTTGGTTGGTTGGTTGGTTGGTTGGTTGGTTGGTTGGTTGGTTGGTTGGTTGGTTGGTTGGTTGGTTGGTTGGTTGGTTGGTTGGTTGGTTGGTTGGTTGGTTGGTTGGTTGGTTGGTTGGTTGGTTGGTTGGTTGGTTGGTTGGTTGGTTGGTTGGTTGGTTGGTTGGTTGGTTGGTTGGTTGGTTGGTTGGTTGGTTGGTTGGTTGGTTGGTTGGTTGGTTGGTTGGTTGGTTGGTTGGTTGGTTGGTTGGTTGGTTGGTTGGTTGGTTGGTTGGTTGGTTGGTTGGTTGGTTGGTTGGTTGGTTGGTTGGTTGGTTGGTTGGTTGGTTGGTTGGTTGGTTGGTTGGTTGGTTGGTTGGTTGGTTGGTTGGTTGGTTGGTTGGTTGGTTGGTTGGTTGGTTGGTTGGTTGGTTGGTTGGTTGGTTGGTTGGTTGGTTGGTTGGTTGGTTGGTTGGTTGGTTGGTTGGTTGGTTGGTTGGTTGGTTGGTTGGTTGGTTGGTTGGTTGGTTGGTTGGTTGGTTGGTTGGTTGGTTGGTTGGTTGGTTGGTTGGTTGGTTGGTTGGTTGGTTGGTTGGTTGGTTGGTTGGTTGGTTGGTTGGTTGGTTGGTTGGTTGGTTGGTTGGTTGGTTGGTTGGTTGGTTGGTTGGTTGGTTGGTTGGTTGGTTGGTTGGTTGGTTGGTTGGTTGGTTGGTTGGTTGGTTGGTTGGTTGGTTGGTTGGTTGGTTGGTTGGTTGGTTGGTTGGTTGGTTGGTTGGTTGGTTGGTTGGTTGGTTGGTTGGTTGGTTGGTTGGTTGGTTGGTTGGTTGGTTGGTTGGTTGGTTGGTTGGTTGGTTGGTTGGTTGGTTGGTTGGTTGGTTGCCCAAACATCATAAGAATTTTCTCATTTGTAAAGCAGTTGGACAAGGATATATTGTCTCCATTATTGTTTAATATCTACTCCGATGAATTGTTCAGAAAGGCTCTCAGAGTTGTAGAGGATGGCATTTCTGTAAATGAGATAATTATTAACAACTAGAGATACGCTGATGATACAGTTCTACTTGCTGGTGGTGCAGAAGGACTGCGAAAAACAGTCAATCAAGTTGTAAGTGTCATTAAACTCAATGAACTTCAGTCTCAGTGAAGGATGTGGACTACACCTTAACACACCAAAAAGAAAAATAATGGTCATAAGTATGAGCTGTGACAATTATAATCTGATCTATGACTGTGCAAGTGGCTGTGCAGTTTGAGTACCATAGCTGTCAGCTTTGCATTCAGGAGATAGCGGGTTCAAATCCCACTGTCAGAAGCCCAACACCGTCACAGATAGGTCTTATGGCGACGATGGGATGGGAAAGGCCTAGGAGTTGGAAGGAAGCGGTCATGGCCTTAATTAAGGTACAGCCCCAGCATTTGCCTGGTGTGAAAATGGGAAACCACGGAAAACCATCTTCAGGGCTGCCGATAGTGGGACTCGAACCTACTATCTCCCGGATGCAAGCTCACAGCCGCGCACCTCTACGCGCACGGCCAACACGCCCGGTACTTCAAGAAGTAGTAGTAGTAGTAGTAGTAGTAGTATTTGTAATTGTAGTAGTAGTTGTTGCTGTTGTTGTTTCTAAACATACTCATACTTCACGGAAACGTTAAGGTAGAAGAGGCTCTGGGCGACATTGCATTTCCAGGTTGAGAAACCTGCACCAATGGTGCAATTCATCATCGGCTGGCTTATTTATAGCAGCTGTTGGTAACTATTTATCTATAAATAAAAGCAAACACCCTAACTCACTCATTAATTCTCACACTTCCCACAGAACTAGAGAGCTGTAATTTGGCACTGGTGCTCCTCATAAGGTAATGATGTTTTATTCCAATGTTTTGTGATAAAGGGTGTGAAATTGGGTAAACACAGCATCACTAAATTGCACCCTTCCTACAGTGCTAGAGGCATATAACTTGACACAGATGTTCCGTATAAGCTAACTAGGGAAAGTATAGATTTTTTTGATAAACAGGGTAAAATTACAGTAACAACCTTAAACACAATATCAATAAATAATTCACATCCCATGAAGATAGAGGCTGACATTTGACACAAGTGTTTCTTTTAAGCTAATTAAGGACAGTAAGGATGTTCTATTCTGATTTTTTTTAAATTCTCTTCTTGCTGTGCCTATTTACAGTGGATATGCTAAGAATGCCGCCCATTTTATGACCAAATTGCAAGGCTGAATAAAGAAGAGTGCAGTCGTGCTCCTGGCAATTTTAGCAAGAGTCAGGAGGAGTGGAATCGCGCTCGTTGGCACTCTAAGAGTTAAAAGTGTGAAACAGGGTGGTGGTTGTTGTCGTTGTTGCTGCTGTTATTGTTGTTTGGCTGGTCAGTCCATAGACTGGTTTGATGCAGCCCTTCATCCCACCCTATCCTGTGATAACCTTTTCATTTCTACATAACTACTACATCCTACTCTAATCTGTTTGTCACCTTGGTCTACCCCTCCCATTTTTACCACCTACACTTCCCTCCGAAATCAACTGAACACGTCCTCGGTGTCTTAAGATGTGTCCTATCATTCTATCTTCTGGTCAAATTTTGCCAAATCATTCTCTCTCACCAATTCGATGTAGTACCTCTTCATTCATAATTCAATATATCCATCTCACCTTCAGTGTACTTCTGTAACACCGCATTTCAAAAGTTTCTGTTCTCTTTCTTTCAAAGCTAGTTATCATCCATGTTTCACTTCCATACAATGCTGCACTCAACAAAAGTCTTCAAAAATCCTTCTAATTCCTATATCAGTGTTCGAAGTGAGCAAATTTCTTTTCTTGTTTGTGCTAGTATGCATTTTATGTCCTCAATTCTGCCATCATTAGTTGTTCTACTACACAAGAAAAAATATTCACCTACTTCCATTAAGACTTTCCTAATCTAATATTTTCTGCATCATCTGACTGATCGACTGCACTCCATTACTTTCATTTTGGATTTGTTTATTTTGATATTGTACTCCTTCTCCAAGACTGTGTCCATACCATTCAGCAGTTTCTCCACGTCTTCTGCAGACTGAAATAAAATAACAATATCATCGTCAAATTTCAAACTTTTGAATTTCTCTCCTTGGATTGTTATTCCTTTTACAAATTCCTCTTTGATTTACATTACCACAGTTCTATATAAACATTGAAAAGAAGTGGAAAAAAATTGCAGCCTTGCCTCACTCCTTTCAGGATTGCTGCTTCTTTTTCATAGCCTTTGATCCTTATCATTGCAGACTGTTTTCTGTACAGAATGTAGATTGTACCGGGGGTACACCTTCTTCGTCCAGTAAAACTGTGCGCCTTCTATAAGGCTATCTATGTAATTGAACTTGAACTAATGTTATACAAGTTACTTGAACTTTCAATCGCTAGATGTCTCTATCCTCAGCTTTTTTGCTTCCCCTAGCGTGTCGAACTCTTAACTAATTTATTAAGAAATTTGTATTGTGACAGGTGGCAAACCTAAAGTTTATGAAGATTGTTTTGTTGTTATGTCAAAGTTGTCAACACTCCTACTGCCTGCTTCTTCCTCAGTTATTAACCAATCAGCCAGCCTATTGTAAAGAGTTCTGGAAACTTACCCTCGGAATGCTATAAAAGTTGGGTGCTTTAAGGCCGTATTGTCGTCTTCATAATTCCAGTTCAGCGAGTGCGGCATGTTATTCAGAGGCAGGGGCCGTAGGTTGGCATTTGGAAGGCCCAGCTAAACAAGGTAATGGCAGAATTTTCTTAAACATGTGATAGCTCCAGTAGGTAACTTGAGGGGAAGGTTTCAAACCTGTTTCATTTTATGTAAAGTTCTAATTTAACGGTTTAAATGTAGATTTTTGACAAGTCTGAGGACTCTGTTCAAATCCTGACTTTGAGACATGTAAACTCAGGGAACAAAGTGTGATTAACCTCTGTTGATTCCCATTCAACTTGGTATGGAGTGACTAAAATTTTCTAAACCTCTAAATTCTTAACACATTTTTGACATTTAATATTTCTTGTTTAGTCACCTCTCTGTAGAATAGGCTTAGCCTCTGCAACTTCGGGCCATAAGCCCATTTAGGGTTTTAAGAGTTTTTCTAAAAGGAGTGGAAGTGTTTCACCTCCTAGCCTTTTGTTCATGGTCAGTCATGTTAAACCCTTTCTTTTTCCATTAAGGCCATTTAAATTGGGCACTCAATGCCCTTGTTTAAATTGTAATTATTTATAGACCAATGTGTAACAAGCTGTTGAGCAGAAGTGACTGTAAAGTTTGTCAGGCATAACATTGTAGAAACTTGTGCATCTGAGAGACTGGGCTATAGTAAATTTTGGAGCTCAGACTTGTAGGCTATGTAAATTAGTGGAGGAAACATGCTCTTATAAATAGTGTATTTGTTCAGGGGTACAATGTTCATGCTATCTCGTTGGTAATTTTCTCTAATTTTGTGCCTGATTTTGGACATTAAGTTATTGTTGTTGTGGGAGCTGATGAGCTCATTTGTTGTTGTTTATTCAGATTTTCTATCTATCAAAAAAAAAAAAGGAAAGAAATAAAATTTTAAAATTTAGTGCCTCTACTTATGCTCTGGTCATTTTCTTGTCCGCCCATTCACCCCGGCACCTTCTTATACCTCTGCGTTCCACAATATTCCTGGAACATAGATAATTATTCTTTCTCAGTATCTGATCCCTATCACCTTCAGAATCTCAAATAACTTGGTTCATTCAGCATTATCAAATGCCTTTCCTAGATCTACAAATGCCATCTAGATGGACTTGTCTTTCTTAATTCAATCCTCTGAGATCATCCGTGAAGTCAGGCTTGCTTCACGTGCTCCTACATTTCTTCTGAAGCCAGACTGATCTCCCAATCCAGTTTCAGCTTGTCTTTCCATTCTTCTGTAAATAATATAAGTTATAATTTTGCAAGCATGAGGTACTAAATAAACAAATGGTCCAGTAGTTTTCACGCTTGTCAGCACCTGCTTTCTTGGGAATAGGTATAACAACATTTTGTCTAAAATCAGATGGTACTTCTGCTGTATCATACATCTTATACACTAAATGGAATAACCTCGCCATGCTGGCTTCTAAGGCAATCAGAAATTCTGAGGGTATGTCAGCAATTCCAGGTGCCTTGTTCCTATTCAGGTCTCTCAAAGCTCTATCGAATTCTGACCTCGAAAGTGGGTCTCCCATTTCATCAGCATCAACAGCCTGTTCTTGTTCCAGAACCATATCATCTACTTCTTTCCCTTGATACAATTATATAGTATTTCTTTGCCATCTTTCAGCCTTTTCTTCCTTCACTAGAAGAGGTCTTCCATCTGATCTCTTAATGTTCATACACCTAGTTTTCCTTTCTCCAAAGGTTTCCTTGATTTCCCTGTATGCAGCATCTACCTTTCCTACAACCATACAATCTTCGACATGCTTGTACTTCTCTTACGGCCATTCTTCCTCAGCTGTCCTGCACTTTATATCTACTTCATTCTTTAATCACCAGTATTCTTATCTGCCTTCCTCATTTTTGCATTCTTGTATTTTTGCCATTCATCAATCAGATCCAATGTCTCCTCAGTTATCCACTGATTCTTACTTGGTCATACCTTTCTTCCTAAATTCTTGTCTTCAGCAACCCTACTGATCTTATTCTTCACGACTGTCCAGTCCTCATCTATTGTATTTCCTTCAGCCTTTTCATTTAGTCCTTGTGTAACATGCTCCTTGAAACAATCCAACACACTTCTTGCATTCCTTCATTTCTTCAATTTCTTGAACTTCAGATGGCATTTCATGACCACAAAGTTTTGGTCAGAGTCCACATCTGCTCCTAGGAAGGTCTTGCAGTCCAACACCTGGTTTCTGAATCTCTTCCTAATCATAATGAAGTGTACTTTAACCTTCCTGTGTTTCTAGGTCTTGCCCACATATATAGCCAATGTTTGTGGTGTTTGAACTGAGTGTTAGCAAGGACTAAATTATTATCAGTGCAGAATTCAACCAACTGCATCTTTCATTCCTTTCTCCCAGTCCAAATTCTCTCATATGGCATTACCTTTTATTCCTTGTCCTACCTCTGCATTCCAGTTTTCCATCACAATTAGTTTCTTGTCTCCTTTTACAAATTGTATTAAATCATCTCTTCATATACTCTTTCTATTTCTACCTCAGCTGATGAACTAGTAGGCATAGAGACCTGCACTATTGTGGTGGGCATTGGCTTGGTGTCTTTCTTGACAACGATAATTTGTTCTCTATGCTGGAAGTAGTAGCTTATCCACTGCCCTAATTTCTTATTCATTATTGAAACACCAAGCTCGATAGCTGCAGTTGCTTAAGTGTGGCCAGTATGCAGTATTCGGGAGATAGTGGGTTCAAACCCCACTGTCGGCAGCCCTGAAGATAGTTTTCCGTGGCTTCCCATTTTCACACCAGGCAAATGCTGGGGCTGTATATTAATTAAGGCCACGGCCACTTCCTTCCCATTCCGAGGCCTTTCCTATCCCATCGTCGCCATAAGACCTATCTGTGTCGGTGCGACGTAAAGCAACTTGCATTATTAAATCAACTCCTGCATTTCCGATGTTTGACTTTGTGTTGATAATTCTGTAGTCGCCTGACCAAAACTCCTGTTCTTCCTGTTAACGTACTTCACTTATACCAACTACACCTAACTTTAATCTATCCATTTCCCTTTTCAGACTCTCTAACCTACCTCAATTTAAACTTCTAACATTCCACACTCTGACTCGCAGAATGTCAGTATTCATCTTCCTGATGATTGCCCCCTTTCAGTAGTTCCCACCCAAAGATCAGCATGGGGGACTATTTTACCTCTGGAATATTTTACCCAGGAGGAAGCCATCATCAGTACTTCATTCATACAGAGAAAGGTGCATGTCCTCATGAGTTGGTTACGGCTGTATTTTCCTGTTGCTTTCAGCCGTGTAGCAGTATCAACACAGCTAAGTCATTTTAAATATTATTACAAGGCCATATCAGTCACGTCATCCAGACTGCTGCCTTCTCTACTTCCGAAAGGCTGCTTGCTACCCCGGTACTGCCAGAAATTTAAGAATGGCAGGAGGGCTGGTATGTGGTTGAAATGGTACATGCAGCTCACCTCCAATGGGGGTGTGCCTGAAAAGAGCTGCACCACCTCGGGATGAGGACGTGAGTTTACTTTACTTACCCCTATTTAAATGAGCCAGTCATTAGCCCGGTCTCTCAACAGATGCCCATCAATTATGGTTGCACCTATGGTTCAGCTTTCTGCTTCATTGGGACATGCAAACCTCCCCACTGCAGCAAGGTCACATGGTTGACAGGGGAGGGAAATAGGGTTAACTCCCCTAATTACAATATTTAATTCTCATACTTCTCATGAAACTAGAGAGCTGCACAGGTGCTCCTTGTAAGCCAATAATTAGGAAAATTAATAAGGTTTTTCTAATTGTTTTGTATAAACAGGGTGCAATTTGGGTAACTACCCTAAACACAATACAGTAGATCCTCCATTATCCAAAACACTTTTAATCAACATAGTTTAGCCGAAACATTCGGGGGGGGGGGATTTGGTTAAATTACAAAAACGATTTAAATATACATAATTTTTTATGTCATTCTGTATGTAAGTTGTGCTTCAAGCAAATGGTCTTTGTATTAAATAGAAATTAAGTGAGGAAAGGAAAGTCCGCACCCTACTACCAACCCTTGTTCACAAGGGAGATGAGTAACAAAATGTGTGGAATTTGACCATTCTTATGTTTTATATTTAAAGGGGTGAAATTGAGGTATCTCCCTTATTAACAGTATCATTAATTCTCACACAATTCCCATGAAGGTAGAGGGCTGAAAATTAGCATAGATAAGTCTTGTAGCTAATTAGGAAAAGTAAAGTTATTTTATTCCTATGTATTGTGATAAAGGCGATGAAATTGGGGTAACTACCCTATACCTAACATCACTAAATCGCACTCCAACCACAACACTAGAGATCTAGACAGCTGAAATTTGGTACAAGTGTTTCTTATAAACTAATTAAGAAAAGTACCTATTCTATTCTGATATTTTGTGATTAAGAAATATCCTGTGTGAAAAAATGGGCATGCAGCTAGTCTAGTTATATTATTACATTGATTTGTCAGTGATATCTGCTTATAAACCTTTGATAGTACTGTATTTGACATTTGCAAAGGTAAATGCAAGATGTAATTGTTTTGTCATTATTTAGTAATGGGAGAAACTGTGTTGAACTGTATTTAGTATAAAAAGTGTTGAACCATATTCCATGTATATATGATTTATTGTACAGTCTTTAATATATGAAATAATGTTAGACATTACCATTTTTTAAATCGTTGTAGGTGGTTTGCCATGACTTCGCCAAAGGAGCTTGTAAACCCCTCTGTGACACCAAGTGCTTGCTCCATGTTCCAAGTACTTGCTGAGAAACTACATCAGCTACAGGAACTCCTGTCTGTGCCACTGTTCCTGTTGGCTTGGCAGACTCTAGCAAAAGACCTTTGTCAGGTGAAAGTTATAACTCTCTAGTATTAGTATAACAGGTCATAGTAGTTTATCTTATTGGCATGATTCACACCAAGTTTCAGTACTCTTACAGTTTTATCAGATTTGTCTTTGATTACACTACATTGCCATTAATGACTGGACACTCCTTGAAAGGACTGATTTTATTTGTCACTCAAGAATGTTGTGAGCCTATATCAGGCCAGGAGCACTCAGTGGAAATGTTTACTACCTACAGATCTCAAAATGGACATACTATAAGAGCTCACTGAGGCTGAAGGCGTATGGTTATCAGTTGCTCACCAATTCACTCATTCCATCCATGAGACTTCTAACAAGTTTCAGATACCTCATTCAACAATGAGTGATAATGTGAAATGGAAACACCAAAGAGTTTGAAAACCCCCTTCTTGACCAAGAAAACCTAAACAGTTAACAGATAAGGACCGTCAATGCCTTCGACGTATGGTGAATTCAAACCGGCAAGCTCCATTAGAAACCATGGCCATAGACTTTCGTTTGACGTCTGGAAGTGTACAGTTTGTTAGAAGGTGTTTGCACTTAGATTCCATGGGTGAACTGCAATATATAAGCCAAGGATCATTAAACTAAATGCTTGCTGTCAATTATCGTGATGCAAAACCCATTGCTTATAGACTCTAGAATATTTGAAGAACATCATGTAGAGTGATGAAACACACTGAATGCTGTTGCAGCCTGATGTATGTGTATGGACCTGGTGAATGCCAAGTGAATGTTACTTATTGGAGAGCATTGTTCCCTCTGTGAAATTTGACAGAGGAGGCAATATGATGTGGGCCTGTTTTTTGTGGTTTGGTCTTGCTCCACTAGTTTTAGTTCCGTTAACCATGAATGCCGAGCATATTGGGCAATATTAAACAATTTGGAACTGCTCCTTTTCATTTTCAATGGCAATATAGCATAGGCCTACTTCAGAAGCAGTTCTGTTGCTCCCTCTTCCCACACTGATCCATCCTTGAGTTTGTCCTATTATGTGTTCCTGCGTATGTTCCTATCTTTCTCTTTATAACTTGATTTGCCATTTGCATTTTCCTTTCCATTACTTTGTTTCATAGCAGTTCCATACTCTGTATAAATGAACATTTGTTTCCTCATCCCGAGGTGGTGCAGCTCTTTTCAGGCACACATACTCTGAAGGTGAGCTGCATGCACTTTTTTAACCACATACCAGCCCTGCTGCCAATCTTAAATGACTGCCAGTACCAGGAATTGAACCCAGGCCTCTGAGGATAGGAGCTAATAGCGCTAACGATTAAGATTCAGATGTGGACCATGCCCAGTGACAGAAAGCATTTAGTACCAAAATATAATTGTATTACTTTTACATATATTATGTATTACTTTGCAGTTCATATATGAAGAGGTCATTCTACAAAACAATTTTAATGAAGGAGGATCTATGCAGCTCCAGTATGATATGACTCGCAATCTGTTCCCTCTCTTTGGGCAGTATACCCAGAAGCCTGATGCCTATTTTGCACAGTAAGTTTTATTTTAATGACTATTATTATTCTTCTAACTAGGATTGTATTAAACATACATCTGTGTGGGAAATTCTTTCAGATTCAGGAATATTTGACAACTATCTGGGGAATGACCTTTTTTGGTCGTTTGTTAAAATTAATACTCACCATTCGTTTTCTTTGTCTCCCGTACAACCAACTCGTGGTTCACATTGTCAGGGGTGGACATTGTTATGAAGTAGGGGATTTTCTGTAGGGGTGATGTACAGGGGAGAATACATATGCCCCATGACCTCTACAGTATCTGTGAAGGCCTGCAGGAACCCTGATATGTGATGGCTAATGGGGCTCTGGTGAAGATCTCAACAGCAGCAATGGCGGAGAAGGAGTCCTTTGGTACAGCAAAGCTAGCAGCCTTTCTTCTTCTGGTCTCGTGTGGTAAAGAAGGATCTTTCTGTGGTCTAGTGCAGGCAGGAGGCAGCCCCTCCACTGAACTAGGGTGCTGTGAGCCAACAACTCACACCTGAAAGAAACATAGCAGAAACCAGACAAAAATTTTCCTGGTTATATTTTATAGATATGACTTTTGCTATGATATACAGGGCACAAATGAGATTCTGAAATGTGAAAACTATGTATGAAACTGGCAGATTGAGAGATGTAATGGCAGAAATGAAAAGGTATAAACTGTAAAGGAAGAGTTTTATGAGAGGTTCAACACTGGCAGGGATAAAGAAGAAGGACATTATGATATTAATGGGAGATTTAAACACAAATATTGGTAGTGAACCTGAAGGAAGAAAAATCATCATAGGTTAACGTAGACATGGGGAAGAAAAAATAATGGCCAAAGATTCATAGACCTGTGCAGTAATTTTGGCTTGGTTATAGGTGGATCACTTTCTACATAAGAACTGCCACAAGATCTTGAGGATGTCAACTGCTTTCTGGACAGGAAACCAAATTGATCACTTGGCAATAAGCAAAAGGTTGAGACATTCACTCCTGGATGTGGGGAATAAACGTGGAACAGATGAAGGGAGCGACCCTCATCTTATGATTGCTGATATTAGATTGAAGATGGCAGCGTCAATAAAACAGGTAGCTATATGGATGACATGTTTCGACTCAGGGAAATTTGGAAAACCAGAAGTCCAAAATGAATTTAAGATATAATTGAAGGACACGTTTGAGGCCCTTGAAAAACAACCAGATGAAGAGAGAAACACTAAATGGAACTCAGTCAAGGAACTCTCTCTTGAAACATGTGAAGAGATAAGAAAGCTACAAAGAACAAGGGAGGAAAGAATGGACATCAGATGACACTTGGGAATCAATCCAGAGGCAAACAGAGTGAAAGGCACTGGCCAATTCCAGTCAAACAAGACACCACAAAGTAACAGCAATGATAAAATACAGGGAGGCCAACAAGGAGGTTTACTGCAGAGTAATAAACAAGGGTTTACAGACCAACTGGCAACACAAGCAGAAGAAGCAGCAAGAATTGGTATATGCCATTGTGAGAAAGCTTTCCATGAGGAACTTTTCAGTGGAGAAACCAGTCAAAGATGCATACAGAATAGCCTTAACACAGCAATTGGAAAGATGGGGACAGCACTTCATACGAATGCTCAATAATCTCAGTGAGGAAACAAGAACTAAAGAAGGTGAACCATTTCAGAGGATCCAGATATCTCAGTAGAACCACCAACACAAACAGGAGATCATGTAAGCAGTAAGACAAATGGAGGGTAGAAAATCACCTGGTATAGGTAACATTATCCCAGAAATCCTAAAGACAGATCCAGATTTAACAGCGGAAATCATGGAGCCAATTCTAACACATATGAAATGAAGAACACCTTCCTGAGGAATGGAGGAAGGAAGTCCTCATCGAGATACTGTTGAAGGGTGACCTCTCAGATTGTCATTACTGGAGGGGAATAACATTGCGCTCGTATGGGAGAAAAGTGATATCAGGAGTCATACTGAACAGTATAAGCAGTGTCGTTGATAGGATACTCTGCCAAGAACAAGCAGGTTTCAGAGGAGGTCAGTCTACCGTAGATCAGATTAACACACAAAGGCTAATCATTGAACAATTTTCTGAGTATCAGACATCTTTGTATATACTTTTTATTGATTTTGAAAAGGCCTTTGATTCTATTAACCAGAGGAAAATATGGGGAGCTATGGAAAATTTTGGAATCCCACAAAAGATAGTCCACCTGACACAGGCAATGTACAGTGGATATACTTTTCAAGTAGAACATAAAGGGAAGCTGTCTCAACCTTTTGCTGTGAAA
This sequence comes from Anabrus simplex, assembly GCF_040414725.1. Taxonomy (NCBI): domain Eukaryota; kingdom Metazoa; phylum Arthropoda; class Insecta; order Orthoptera; family Tettigoniidae; genus Anabrus; species Anabrus simplex. The sequence goes on from NC_090265.1 coordinate 236,318,361, forward strand.
TCTGGAGTAAGACAAGGATATCTCCTGTCACCTATCTTGTTTATCATGACATTACATTGAATGTTGAGAGAGGCAACTAATAGAAAGTGGAGCATTCAGTGAGGATTAAATAACCAATTGGAAGATCTGGATTATATGGATGATTTCTGTCCTCTTGCAGAATATTTTTGGGACATGGATATCAAAGTGAATAACTTAAAAATAGAAGCTAAAGAAGAAGGCTTAAAGATAAATAACAAAAGACTAAGGAAATGAGCATAAACTGTTGTAACAATTCTAGCTTGACTCTAGATGGAGTTGCTTTTATAGATGTGATGAGTTCTGTAAATAAAGCCAAAGGAGCTTTTGCACTGTTACAACCAATATGGAGATCTCCTTGGATTTGCATAAAAATTCAAATGTTAAATCTGTATTACTGTATGGACGTGAGGCCTGGAAAGTGACCAAAGACATCACCACAAGGTTGCTTAAGGTACATTATGACAATATAGTGACCAAACAAAACAAAGACCTTTGGGAGGCCACAAGCCAAAGTCCTGTACAGCAATAAATAACGGGCAAAAAATGGAGGTGGGTCGGCCACACCCTGAGAAGACCACAAGAAAGTATCACAAGCCAGGCATTGATCTGGAATCCACAAGGTAGTGCCAGGCAAGGCAGATCAAGGATTACCTGGAAGAGAATCATAGACAGGGAAATAGCTGGAGTCAACAACACATGGAGAGAGGTGAAAGCATTGGCAGTAGATAGAACAAGCTGAAGAAATTTTGTTGAGGTCCTATGTTCCACCAGGAATTAAAAGAAATGTCAAGTAAATCATTTGTTTCCTTCAGTCTTTGTACAATGTATGTATTCTATAAAACTGGGTAAAAAAAGCTCCAATTATGCACAGGAAAATGGGCCAGTTGTATGTGTCTTCTAACAGTACAGGCTTGCAGGTTGTATACCAAAATAGCAAGAAATATGTGAAAATGAGTGGTCATTTTGCATATGTTTTGCTAACATTGTTTTAATTTCATTTAAAGAGTTTAAATTGAAAGAAGATTCTCTTGAACTATGGCTCATTCCTTTGTTGAAGAGTGTCTGGCACTCTTTCTGACAGAACTACAGAGAAATGCTATGAGATTGACTTTCTTGTTATATTATTAAACAATTGTGAAGAATATGTTATGTAAGATTTTTATTCTTGACACTCTGTAATATTCACTAATTAGTTACATTTTCAATTTTTCTTTCAGAGTGAAGGAAGCCTGTCTGCTGCTAAATCTGCCAAAAGGCTCTGCTCTCTTGCTGCGGGAAACCTTGAAACTGAGCCTAGACGAAGAGGGTGCAGAAGAAGGCCCACAAGGTTCGGAAGTGCTAGCTGATGTAGGAGTTCACAATCTTGCTCCAGATCAGGTCATAGACATTCTCAACCTCAGAACAGATCTCATCATTGTGTAACGTATTACCTTGTTTTAAAGCCGCCATCTTAAGGGTGAACTTTGTTTCCCTCTAAGGGAAGATTCATAGTGGTGAACAGTTGGTAATGTGACCTAATTATGAGAGCGCAGGACTGAAAATAATCTGCCTACAAAAATGTTTCTCGTTAAAGAAGGAATTTTCATCTAGTGAGAAACTATTTTTGGAAATGTATTTATTTAATCTCTCTGCATGCTGGGCTTGGTCCAGCTGCCAGATCCATATTTATACTGTACATTATCTATATGAACATTCACAAATGAACACATTCAAAACTATGAGAATTGGAATTATTCCCCTCTCTTCTCTTATTTACATGCTCATCATGTGATTACTTTTATTAAGAGCTCTATACAACCCTAATGAGAGTACTTTGGTGGTGAAAGCAAACAACTCTGTGCACAAAATGAAAACCATTATGCCGGAATGAGGCCAAAACATTCAGTACACATTTTACAACTAACAAAGCAATTACTGTACATTGGACAGTGCTCCTCTTCAAGAGTTTACAGCATAATCACTGGCAGAAAATGCAAAATGCCTCCCCCACACACATCTCTGGATAGATGGAGTTGTGCTCTTGTATAAGATTTGTAAACTTGACATGTTCAACACATTGGGGACAGGCTCTGAGCAGAGGCTGCCACCCCTTGTTCACCCGATAGTTCAAACTTGCAAGAACAAAATTATATATATATATATTTATTTTTTTATTTATGATCTGCTTTATGTCGCACCTACACAGATTTATGGTGACGATGGGATAGGGAAGGGCTAGGAGTGGAAAGAAAATGATCGTGGCCGTAATTAAGGTACAGCCCTGTATTTTCCTGGTGTGAAAATGAGAAACTATAGAAAACCATCTTCGAGGCTGCCAAACTTACTATCTCCTGAATGCAAGCTCACAGTTGTGTGACCCTAACTGCACGGCCAACTTGCTTGGTACAAAATTACACTGCTGCACTCAAAACTCTTGTAACTCGAAAAGTATTCAACAGATCGACTTCAGGCATGGAACATATACCATATTTCTCAGAATCCAAGACAATCCTGAATGCAAGATGACCCTCACTTTTTCTTTCAAAAAAAAAAAAAATCAGGCTTAAAAAGTGATTTCTGAAATTATAATTTTATTTATTACAAATTTCAAATTTAATTTGAGATGTAAAATAAACACACACAAGTATTATGTAAATTACGTAAATTTATTCCTATTCGCGAGCCCGCATTCTTATTGCGTCTCATGTTATGGCCATTCCGACCTTGCATTTATCACGCACATACCACACAATTTCATGTTCCTTGTTGCAGGCCACTGGATGTCTTTCTTGTACAGTACACATTTTTAGACTATCTCTGTCTTTATGCCACCGCCGAACATTGGTTTTAGTTATGCCGTATTTTCCTGCAGCTGCACAATTATTCTTTATTTTCGCATGTTTAATAACCATTCATTTAAAACTGGCATCGTACTATCGAAGAGAACCCATTGAAAATTTGCCGGCGATACTTCTTCCACGTGTTTCTACAATACGACGATCTATCATGAAAGTATTCCTGTTCTCTATAAAACTCTTACTAAGTGTCAGGTACAACCTGCTGCCGCAAGACGCACGTCTCACTTGCCAGCTTGCTTCAGCAGCTAGCGATGGACAGTACAATAAAGGCACAGACGAGTTTTGTGAGCCGTGATATGGCCATTCCGCCCTTGCATTTTTCGTGCACATGCCTCACAATTTCATATTCAACCTCTGTAAAAGCATCCTTGTTGTGGGCCACTGAATGCATCTTTTGTATAGTACGCATTTTTTAAGCTCTCTGTGGCTTCACACTAACGCCAAAGATTGACTTTAGTTGTGCCGCATTTTCTTGTGGCTGCACAATTATTCTTCATTTCTGCATGTTTAATAACCATTAACTTAAAATTGGCATCATAATATCGACGAGAACCAGTTGAAAATTACCAGCAACACCTGTTCCATGTTTCCCTACAATATGAAGATCTATCACGAAAATATTTCTGCTGTCTATAAAACGGATACTTTTACTAAGCGTCAGGTGCAGTAGACACGTCATAACTCTGTCACTGAGTAACCATGACCTTTCTAAGAATCTAAGGGTTGCATCCTTGCTATTCCAATTCGATTGACATTTCCTGCGCAGCTGGGGCTCGGAAGTTCGGTACATTACGGACGGCCTTGTAATTAGCTCAAGACAGTACAGTAGGCCTAATATTTTGATTCCATTCTGCAGATTTGAGAAACATTTTTGTAGAGGCTAGTTGAATGTCATTCTCTCTTCACTATTTTCCGAGAGCCAGTAATGTTACACAGAGACACTGTACAATCGACTGCCACGACTAGTGAAAGACGCGGACGTTGAAGGTGAGTTTTGTGCGCACGCTGGGTGTGAAGGGAAGCAGCATAATTATGGTGGTAGCTGCTACTGGTGTTCATTACAGTTACATCGTGAATGCAAGAAGACCCGTGATTTTTTACATGAAATTTTGAGAAAAAAACGTTTTGTATTTGGAGAAAAATAGTATATTGTGTAACTCACATCATTTATTAATATTTTGTAAGGTGCTCATTTATTCCTTTTGTTGATGAAGAAGACAATCCAACAATCCATCATTGCATGTATGTCAGGAGGCAGTGATTTGTGCATAGGAGTCATTCATTTATTCTAAAATCAGCAGGAAATCATGACCTAAGCTGCAAGAACACCCCTATACTGTTTCTATGGCAGCCATGGCAAGTACATTCTTGATAATCTTCTTCCAGTTCAATCCATTTTGGAATGCTTTCTGCAGTTGTTCCATCATTGACCTCAGACACTTCGCCTCTGCTTCTCTGTGTGTGGAAGGGCAGCCCATGCTTCCTGCCAATACTCTATCCATACCTGCTGTTATGCCAATAGCTTATACGTAGGTCGAGTTATAAGTCATGCCAACTATTTTTTTTTTTTCTCGCGAACAGGAGACAACACGGAAAATCTAAAATATGCATTTGGAAACGTACAGTATGAACTTGCGTATGATGCCACTAGATGGTGTATGTAAACAACAGTGTGGGTCTAAGCATGCCCCCAAGTTCAGTGTGTGAGTGAAAGCATCACAAAATGGAAGTCAGCAAGCAGGAGTAACGATCGTATATATTAAAAGAGCATTCTCCGGGGCAGAAATGCACACCAATGCCATGCAGAGCTGCGGGAAGCATTAGGTGTAAATGCCATGCCCCATAAAACAGTGGCGAGGTGGGTGGAGACGTGAGGACATTGTAACAGCATTTCAGAGAGAGGTGTCACACGTTAGCAATACAAATGCTGCAAATGGTATTCAGCGCCTGCCCCACTGGTGGCAACGCACAGTGGAAACCTTGGGTGATTATTTCGAAGGTCTGTAACCAGTGGAGACCTGTCCTTTGTACATAATCTTGTGTATTTGCTGTCTATATCATAATAAAACAATGTTTACCAATGGCCTGTGTTCTGTCAGTTACTTACGAGAATCTCCTGAAGTCAGAATTTGTCTTCAGGCACTATGCATAAGTACACGTCCTGTATTTCCAAATGCACATCTTATATTTTCCGTGTTTTGTCCTCTTCACGAGAAAAAGAAATAGTTGCCATGACTTATGACTCGACCCTTGTAGATGGAAGATACTGTATTTCTTAACATGGTATCTTTTCATGTACAGTATATACGAATACCACAGAGAAAAGAAATTCAGGATGTGATAACTTCTTAATTCTCACCAAGGCATCTTTGGTTCAAATACTAGTCACTAACATTAAAGTGACACCTCCTAAGAGTGTAGAATCAATGTAGAAATTTCGGGTTGGCATCTTATGATGAATATAATTCATGCTAATAAAACTGCAACCCTACTTTTGCATTTTATAAAATGTTTTAGAATATTTTTGTATTAAAGATTTTAATAATGAGGTCATATAAGAAGGGCAGATTATTGACAATAAAATCTACCCGTACAAGGAAAGTATCAAGAGAAAGAGCAGGTGATATTGGTTAGATTAAAATAAACAAGCGATAACTAGGTACTTGCATTTTTCTTTTTCTCTTTTGATGGAAATCAGTATTTTTTTTTAAATGCTTTACTTTTTTTCTGAATTTCATGTGTTGATTTTAAATGACTGTAGGTGCATTTTAAAGGTGTTCTGTGTCATTTGCATAGGAATTTGAATACCATGACTTTTAGATTTTGGGTTTTTAAGGGTGATGATGATCATTTTAAATTTGATTGCTCGTATCTTTGCATTAATGCTCACCTCCGGCATAACTGCAATACTGGCTTTAACTGAACACTGCAGAAAATATGTCCATTTAATAACTGTAGCTATGCTACTGACCTTGTACTTCGTCTCACAGGCTCAGAAGGATGCTTGGTGGAATGAAGTGGACTGAGAGGAAGTTGACAGCTAGAAAGCACGTCATGCTTGGGGCAGAAGTTATCTTCGGTAGTCCTAGGAGGTTGCAATCAAGAAAAAGTCTCCGGTCAGAAGTAAGCTTATACCTCCCAGTCTGGTATCCACTTCAAGAGAACGAGGTTGCAGATGTATAGTTGGAGTGAAGACTGGGCCAGAACAGGAGTTGCACCAGTGAAGACCTGCCTGGCAAGATGCATTTTTAGGCACAAAAATGGCATCCTATATGAATGTTGCCAAGTTCAAGATCTTGAACTGCCCTGATGTCCATTTCAATGTACCCCTGAAGATTTGTGGGTGGGAAACAATCCACCAGTTGAGGTAGCCTAACACTGAGCTGAAAAATCTCTGAAGAAATTATTCTGAACACAAAAAATTAAAACGAATTAAGGCTCAAGGTAAGAAATATGTATTTTAATGCCTAAGCACATGGATATGAGTCCATTGGTCTTGATGATGGGTGGTTTACTATCTTCATTTATTTGTGTGTATTATCTTTGGTCAAGGAATTAGTTACTCCTAGACTCAGTGGTGAAGATCATTTCATGAGCGTATGCATTTCTTTGTCTAGTGTGATGACTGCATGTTATGTGTTGTTGTGAAGTATGTGATGATGATGATGATGATGATGATGATGATGATGATGTAAGAAAAATTGTGTTCTGTTATCCTCTAAGTGGTGCCATATCCCCAATGGTAGTGAGCTGCATATACCACATACCAGCCCTCCTGTCATTCTTACATTTCTGTCAGTACCTTTTTTTTTGCTAGTTGCTTTACGTCGCACCGACACAGATAGGTCTTATAGTGACTACGGGATAGGAAAGGGCTAGAAGTTGGAAGGAAGCGGCCGTGGCCTTAATTAAGGTACAGCCCCAGCATTTGCCGGGTGTGAAAATGGTAAACCACGGAAAACCATCTGCAGGGCTGCCGACAGCGGGATTCAAACCCACTATCTCCCGGATGCAAGCTCACAGCCACGTGCCCTTGACCGCACGGCCAACTCGCCCTGTCTGTCGGTACCAGGAATTGAACTGGACCTCTGAGGACAGCAGCTAATAGCACTAACTCTTTGGCTGTGGAGGCAGACAATAATGAGATAGGGAGAGGGTTAAACCGTGTGTTGGTGCATAGCTTACTCCTGTCGTATAATATAAGGTGTGATCAAAAGGTTTCCGTTAGAGGGCATTGCTGCAGCGGACATGCAATGTAGCGCAACTCCGATGCAGGTTTATAAGCATAGACATGTAGGCATAGGGCCTAGTGTGGCACTCGTGTCGTGCTGAGATGCATACGTGAAATGCGACCACGTGAACTATGGCAACGTTATTACCAAATGCGTCCAAACAGGACCAGCGTCCTGTTATTCTGGGTGTTGGCTGCTGAAGGACAAACACCGGTGGACACCCATCAGAGAATGAAGACTGAGTATGGGGCAGCATGTCTGTCGAAAACCACCATTGTGGAATGGTGCACCAAGTTCCGTGTGGGTCGCGTTTCGACACAAGATGCCAGTTGATCTGAGAGCCAGCCCCATTCATTACGGACAACAACAAGTGGGCGATGATACTCAAGCATCCACCCTATAGTCCTGATCTCTCCCCATGCGATTATCTTTCCTTCGGTCCCCTCAAAAAGCCTTGAAGCGTCGACGCTTCCTGTCGAGTTGAATGTGCAGCAGGCGGTTACAGACTTCTTCACGCAGCAGAACACAGTGTTTTACCACACGGGGATCTTCAACCCAGTCCATTGGTGGCATGAGTGCCTCAATGCTCATGGCGATTTTGCCTGATTGGCATCCCGATTGAGGACTCTACGTCCTTTGAATGGAAACTTTTTGATTGCCCCTTTTACAAAGGGGTCTGCTCAAGTCTTGAAGTCCCCATCTGATGGACGAATCTCCATCCACAGTATTATATGCTCTTATTCCGTATGAGCTCTGTGAAGAGATCTGAAATAGAATCCAGCCTTTTGGCATGCAATCTGCTGGCCAACATTCTGATAATGAACACTTTTTTCTCCACCAACGGGACTTTTCTGGTTAATCACGGTGCCTTAATGATCATGGCCACTAAGTTGGCTACAAATGTAAATGTTACATCATTAGTTTGAGAGAAAAGGAAAACGAGCAAGTTGGCTGTGCAGTATGGGCTGTGTAGCTGTTAACTTGTTTTTGGAAGTTGATGGGTTTGAATCCCTCCATCAGCAGCCCTGAAAATGGTTTCCTGTGGTTTCCTATTTTCACCCTCAGCAAATGTTGGGGCAGTACCTTAAATACGGATACTTCCTTCCCATACGTAACTCTTTCCCATTCCAACATCATCAGAAACCTATTTAAGATAATGTGACATTAAACCACTACCAAACAAAAACAAAACAAAGATCAGATGAAGGTGGTGATGGTGATGATTCTTGTTTTAAGGGTGGTACAGCTAGATAACCATTCTTTCAATAAGGGTAAAAGAATCCAATATGATGCTGTGTGTTGTTCACCTATACTGTATGTTGTGTGTAGTGAACTTCGTCTTGTCTTTTGTTTTATTTTTCACGGATATGTTCGAGTATATATAACGAGATAAGTGATTAATAATCATACATAGAACCTACTATCGAAATAATGTGAAGACGCAGCAGGGATGAGTAGTTTAGATGGTAGAACTGGCTTTCTGAGCCCAGCTCAGTCCGGTGGTATTTGAAGGTGCTCAAATACGTCAGCCTCGTGTCGGTAAATTTATTGGAATGTTAAAGAACTCCTATGGGACAAAATTCTGGCATCCTGGCGTCTCCCAAAAACCGTTAAAAGTAGTTTGTGGGTCGTTAAATCAATAACATTATTACTTGTGAATGCGCAGACTGAATTTGGGTTACTAATAAAATGTTTCGTGTATTTGCAGACGCCCAGAAAATGTTGTGTCCCAAGTATCATTGCAACTATAGCATTAAAAAAGAAGATTATATATATATAATAACAGCGCACGAATGTGCATGAAGTTTTAGGAAGTCAGATCTCCTTACTGTACTCGTTCAGTAGTGGTTATGCTACTGGAAGTTGAATGGACCTGTTTGCTCAGTTTAAATGAATTATCGGGTAGTCTTTACTGAACTTGGGTAGGTGCTAGATTTAGTGTTGCCAGCTATCACTGATTTTGTTAAAATGTCACAACATGAAATTTTGTGAACTAGTTCTATATGGGTGGGGGAGGAGGATATTGAAATTAAATGGATGAATAACTACAACATACCTAATTAAAATGAGAAGACTCAGGTTCCTCATCTGGTGTAGTTGCAATTGGAATATGAAGATGCAGCTGAGAGTCCTATCTTACACGAGGCACTTTCAGACAATTCATAATTATGTGCAACAGGTCTTCCTAACACTTCTAAGAGCTTTTGGCGTGAAGCGTGAAGCAGTTCTGATACGGAGTCTGTTATGCATCTTTATTTTCAGCTGACTAAAAGGATCTTCTACCTTTGAATGGATTAATAGCAACAGAATCTAAATCCAAAAAATCCTCCACACAGCTTTCGGCTGGCTTTGTTAAGGCCAGTCCTGGAAAATGGAGCAGCCGTATGGGATCCGTACCGAAGAGAGTTCATCTCGCCAGGGGGTAATTCATGCTTCCCTCTCAACATTACCTTGGACATTCCGACTTTCTCCAAAGCCAATAAGTTAAAAGAAAGTATAAAATGGTTCAACCTTTCAATACTATTAAAATAAGAAATGTAAGTTTACATTCCTATTTAATTAAAATTGGTACTGGTTTTGAACAGAATTTTTGGTCATCATCAGCCGATCACAAACAGGTGTAAAACAATGCACAGATAAATAAATTTCAAAGTATAAAGAATTCTGTAGGTTGCTGATAGTGAAGCTTTAAAAACTTCAGGGAGTACTGTGCGTTGAAAGATGCACAGGTAAAATATGAAGTTTAGATGATACTGTCAAATGCAGTTAATGAAGAAGTATAACACACATATTTACCAATTTTAATTAAATAGGAATGTAAGCTTACATTTCTTAATAGCAACAGAATCTAAATCCAAAAACTCCTCCACACAGCTTTGGGCTGGCTTTGTTAAGGCCAGTCCTGGAAAATGGAGCAGCCGTATGGGATCCGTACCGAAGAGAGTTCATCTCGCCAGGGGGTAATCCATGCTTCCCGCTCAACATTACCTTGGACATTCCGACTTTCTCCAAAGCTAATAAGTTAAAAGAAAGTATAAAATAGTTCAACCTTTCAATACTATTAAAATAAGAAATGTAAGTTTACATTCCTATTTAATTAAAATTGGTACTGGTTTCGAACAGAATTTTTGGTCATCATCAGCCGATCACAAACAGGTGTAAAACAATGCACAGAACTTATTAGTGAACTCACTTCAAAATGGAACAATATGAAATTCTTATCTCTTAATTTCTCCAAAGCTGTTAACAGTTGGGAGAGGGTGTAACACGTGAACAATGACAAAGATTCAAATGCAGTGACGTCATGCGGAGGGTTTCAGAACTATGTCTGCCACCGAATGCTATTCAAAGATTGAATGCATTACATCCGTAGCTTCTCCGTTTGCTCCAATGAGCTACATTTGCTCTCTCTTTCTTTCTTTCTACAGTGGGTTAGATGGCAAAACTACACCAGCACCACATGTAGACATGCAATGGAAGTAGTGCATTTGCATGGAACTTTTGAACTTCTGAAAGATGAAATTAATAATACTTGACTTGAAACAACCTAAAATCGTTCTTCTGACAGTTTTTCATGCTATCATTATGCATGCAATGAATGCCTACCGTGGATAGGTGAATTTTAAATATGAAATTAGGTTGAAATATGTCTGTTAGTTTTCCAGTTATAAAAATCAATCAACATACAGTCAAACAAAGAAACAGAAACCGAATCTAAAAATTCTGTAGATGGTCATTATTACACCTGAAACAAATAACTATATGAAAACTAATCAGTGAACAGACACATGCTCGTTACAGTTTTATCTATGGCAACAGTAAATGCACTGCTGCTGGGCAATGTCAGCTAGTATTTAGACTGTAAAACACTGAGCTCGATAGCTGCAGTCGCTTACGTGCGGCCAGTATCCAGTATTCGGGAGATAGTGGGTTCGAACCCTATTGTCGGCAGTCCTGAAGATGGACGGCCGCTTCCTTCCTACTCCTAGCCCTTTTCTGTCCCATCGTCGCAATAAGATCTATCTGTGTCGGTGCGACGTAAAGCAACTTGCAAAAAAAAATCTTCCCCTCTTATTCCTTCTATCAAAAAGGCATATGTGAGAAAAAAGTTCTAGAAGTAGATTTCCATCAAGGTATACTTTGTAGGAGAGTAAAATTACTGTTTTGGTCTTCCTACAAGCCTGCAGTACATTCGGAAATTTTGACATGTTATGAACCCTAAAACCTACCTGTGGATAGGTTAATATATGATGGAAATGTATATGTCCTGTAGTTTTCCAGTTATAAGACATCAAACAGACAGACACAAAAGCTTTAAAAAAATCTATAGATGGCTATTATTAAACCTTAAATGGATAGCTATGAGAAAGCCTCGCAAAAGTATTCAATGTACTGACACATGGTTACAGATGTGCCAAGTTTTGAAAATTAGTACAGTTGCTCTAACTCACAGTCCAACCAAGCAAGTGGCAGCATGATTTAGGTCACATAACTGTCAGCTTGCATTCGGAAGATAGTGGATTTGAACCACACTGTTGACAGCCTTGAAGATGGTTTTCCATGGTTTCCCATTTTCACACTAGGCTAATGCTAGTACTGTAACTCAAGTAAGGTCACAGTCATTTCCTTCCCACTCCTTGACCTTTCCTATCCCATCATCACCATAAGATCTATCTATGTCGGTTTGACATAAAGCAAATTGGAAAAATTCACAGTTCAAAAAGCAGAAGGCCCCAGAAAATGTCAAAATTTAACCGTCATGAAAATGGAGTTTTAGATGTTTTTGAATGAGCAAGACTTGATGGAGAAATTGTTTTATTAGCCATTTTTTTTAACAATAATGGATGAATACAAACAAAATTCTACATAAGTCCACATACAATCGACATGAAATGTAAAAAAAGCAAAGTCATCTCCGTACAGGCCATGAAGGCCCTTGGAGGAGTGGAAGGTAAAGGCTTCCACTATCCGTAACTTCGGCACTTGATGGGGTAGAGTGGTTAGCTCTACGCCCGGCCGCCTTTGCCCCCAGGAATTAACCTGGTACTCATATCTGGTGTAGGCTGAGTGAACCTCAGGGCCATGTGCACCTTCGGAAGTGGAAATCTCATTTCATAAATTTATGACTTCCTGGCGGGGATTCAAACCCACGTCCTTCCGGGTGAACCGAGCATGCCTTTACCGACTCGGCCAGGCAGCCCCTATGAAATGTAAAGGTGTGTTTTAATTATGAAAAAGTAAGAGATTTTAAATTTTAAATTTATGTGAATTAAAAGATGGAAGCTAAAGAAAAATGTTGTCTCTAATGGTAAGAAAAAGGAACCATAATAGTGTAGTTTTCTTGTAGAATGATACCAAATAAATTTTTAAAATGCACATTTGGCATTTGTTATTGGTATAATAATAAAAAAGAAACTGGAAGTCTTAAGTCTTCAGTATGAAATTTAAAATGTTCACAGAATTTCTAATTCAAAGAGAGTGTTCCAATGAACAGTCTATCGTTTGATGAAAATATTTGTCACAGTTTCGAGGTTCAGTTTATTTTTTGTTTATTTATAATGGACATGCATGATTACACTTCGTTCAATTTTCCTTGCGCCATGGTACAACACAGATCTTCTCAAAGAATTTCATACCGGGTGAGTTGGCCGTACGGTTAGGGTCGCGCAGCTGTGAGCTTGCATCTGGGAGATAGTGGGTTTGAACCCCATTGTCGGCAGCCCTGAAGATGGTTTTCTGTGGTTTCCCTTTTTCACACCAAGCCTTAATTAAGGCCATGGCCGCTTCCTTCCCATTCCTAAGCCTTTCCTATCCCATCGTTGCCCAAAGACCTCTCTGTGTCGGTGCAACATAAAGCAAGTAGAAAAAAAAAAGAATTTCATCATAGATACTTGAAGTCAATACGGAACTGGAATGAAGTTTATTACTTGTATACTTCTCAAGGTGGAAAAAAAAAGTTCTGTTGTACATATATAAAAGGGTATAGTTAAAGCGATCTTTAGCAAAATATGTAACAACATCTGGAATCAATCACCCTTTATGAAATTTTGGATGAATCAAATCTATTTAATAAAATAAAATATCCATATAACTCGCTTGTGATTGAGAATAAAGAAAACAAAAGTTTCTCGGTGGGCTCCTCAACCCCCTTCCCCCCCCGCACCATTGGTAATGTTGGGACAAAAATACCTTGGTATTGCTAGAGTTAAGAACTGTGATGAAAAGTCCCTCCCTCCCCCCCCCCCCCCCCATACAAAACTCTGGGGAGTGCTCAAGCACTGTAGCACCCCCAGAATCAGTGCCCCTGCATGGTCGTTACTATTTTATTTGTATAGAAGGTTATGATCTTTACTACCTTTGAAAGCTCCACTCAAGCTTATTGGTTTTGCTAACATCATTCCATGGCATCTCTCCACTGACATCTGGGAACATACCACTTAGTCCAGCAGCTCGTCTCCTTATTTCCAAGTATTCCCAGTTCAAAACTTGCAACATTTTCATAACATTAATCTTTTGTTTAAAAACATCCTGAAAAAATCATGCTGCTTTCCTTTGGATCATTTTCATTTCTCGTATCAAGTAGGCTAATCCTAGTGTGGGTCCCATACACTGGAACCATATTTTATTTGAGGTCTTACCACGGATTCGCACACACCCTCTTCTTTACATCCTTACTACAACCCCCGAATATCCTCATAACCATATGAAGATATCTGTAACTATCAACAACCTTGTTAATGAGATTACCACAAAGATCTTTCCTTATGGTAACACCTTTGTAATTGCAGTGATCTCCATGAGGTTATGAGCTGAATCATGGCTAAGAAGTGGTATAATGGATGTGCAAATGTTCTCATGGAACTGGAGTGTTTATCATAGAGAGAGGATGAGAACCGTAGGAGGGAGAGTATTCGTACTTGTGAAAGAGGAATTTATAGGCTATGAAAGAGTTAAGGATGAGAAACATGGAATTCTGGGCTGAAGACCCATTTTTAAAGAAGATATAATAGGCAATTTGATGTTTTTGGCATAAACAGACCTATTACATGTTATAAATCTCATTTTTGGTCCGTATTGAAAATTTACAGTTCAACAACAATAAAGGTGTTTTAATTTAATCCACCTATTCAGTACTTTTATTTACACTTATAGTGGTTACATAAACAGACTATCAGTTAAATGGGACATGTTTCGCCCTCAATTAAGGGCATCTTCAGCCTAAAAACAATTATCAAGAGTACAACTAATATTAAATGTGGAAGCAATAAGTTTAGCCAGTTATTACAATTCGGGACATAAAAATGTGAAAAATGATACAATATATAAAGATGCTAATGGAAACACTATCAATGATTAAACTATAATCTTGTCAGAGACTAAAACTTCTTCCATTAAAATTCTAATTAAAACAGTTCATAAAAAATATTACTGGAATACCAAAGTGGAAATAATATAAAGCCAACGACATGAGGGCGTGAACACAAGCATAAACATGATTGTCATAAATACAATATGTCCAAGGCCGCTGATGAAATTCGTGAGCATAAAGTGAGACAGAAGCATCAGTTGAAAAATTGTAGAAGTGGCCCTTAGCACCAGTAGGTAACACTATTGGCTGAAACCTTGTCAGGAAATGTCAGTAGATACTGAAATAATGTTTTCTGTAAGAGAAGGAAAAGATGAATTAAGAAGTTGAACGTAAGGAGAGAATTCGGATTACATAATTTGAAACAGATGAGGACTTACATGTTAGTTGAAAGTTGTTATTTGTTATGTACTGTTGTGTTGGTCGCTGCCCTTCTGTTGGCTCTGAGTCTCATGTTATAACTTTGCTGCAGAGGTGGCAGTGAACTCGGAGGGGAAGGAATAGGGGAGTGTGGAAGGGAGGAGAGGATGGGTGGAGTCAACTGTGACGCTGACAAAGGGGTGGAGTCAATCGTATTGATGGAAGTAGACCTCATATCTGTAGGTATGGCTGAAGTATTAGAGTATGAAGAGTTAAATATATTAGGTATCCTAAATTTATTCGAACTAACTGACTTTAATAATTTCAGCATTAATTCATGTAACATACTTTTACTGTCCGTGATTTCATTAAGATTCTGTTCCTTATTGTACGTCTGATCTAAATAGATATATAAACTTTCTAATTCGTTCAACATTCTCCCTTTTTCTACGTTTCTAATTATCGCTAGGTCTTTCTCTATGGATTCAAATCTGTGACCAGTCTCCCTCATATGCAGACTCATCGCTGAGTATTTCTTATGTTTTTCTGCGTTAACATGTTCCATGTATCTTGTCATAAAACTTCTCCCAGTCTGTCCAACATATGAAAAATAACACTGTGTACATTTGAGTCTGTATACTCCTGATCCCAAATAATGATTTTTGTCATAATTAACTTTTTTATGATTAAAGAATATGGACTGGTTAGTATTAGTAGTTCTAAAAGCTATATTAAAATTATGTTTCTTGAATACGTTAGTAATCTTGTGTATAGCTGGATTATTAAAAGTGAATGTAGCATACTCAGGTTTTTTTTTTTTTTTTTTTTTTTTTTTTTTTGGAATCAGATTCGTGGATAACTTATTCTTAATTTTATTGATTCAGGTTCGATCCTGGCTCAGTCCGGTGGTATTTGAAGGTGCTCAAATACGACAGCCCTGTGTCGGTAGATTTACTGGCACGTAAAAGAACTCCTGCGGGACTAAATTCCGGCACCTCGGCATCTCCGAAGACCTTAAAAAGTAGTTAGTGGGATGTAAAGCAAATAACATTATTATTATTATTATTAATTTTATTGATTAATTTCTATTTTGAAACCATTTTGTTTAGCGAGGTACCTAATATAATTTAATTCTTTCTTCAAATTTTTGGGAGATAGAGGGATTCTAAGTGCTCTATAAATCAGACTGTGAAAAGATGCTTGTTTATGTGAATTTGGGTGTAAAGAAAAATTAATTATAGTTGTAGATGATTGTATCGGTTTTCTAAATGTTTGGAAATCAAGAGTGTTAACCTAACGCGTAACTGTTACATCTAGAAAATTCAATGAGTTATCGATTGCGTCCTCTTTCATGAATTTCAAATTAGATTTGATTTCATTTAACTTATTTAAGATTTCTTGACTATTAGTGACATCTTTGTTTATGATTACAAACGTATCATCTACATATCTCAACTATAAATCAATTCCTTCAATTTTTGCTATTATTTCATTGTGTTCGATTGAATCCATAAATATGTCGGCAAGGATGACAAGATACATGGAACATGTTAATGTGGAAAAACATAGGAAATACTCAGCGATGAGTTTGCATATGAGGGAGACTGGTCACAGATTTCAATCCATAGAGAAAGAACTAGCGATAATTAGAAACATAGAAAAAGGGAGAATGTTGAACGAATTAGACAGTTCATATATCTATTTAGATCAGACGTACAATAAGGAACAGAATCTTAATGAAATCACGGACAGTAAAAGTATGTTACATGAATTAATGCCGAAATTATTAAAGTCAGTTAGTTCGAATAAATTTAGGATACCTAATATATTTAACTCTTCATACTCTAATACTCCACCCATACCTACAGATATTAGGCCTACTTCCATCAATACGATTGACTCCACCCCTTTGTCAGCCTCGTCACAGTTGACTCCACCCATCCTCTCCTCCCTTCCACACTCTCCTATTCCTTCCCCTCCGAGTTCACTGCCACCTCTGCAGCACAGTTACAACATGAGATTCAGGCCAACAGAAGGGCAGCAACCAACACGACAGTAGATAACAAATAACAACTTTCAACTAACATGTAAGTCCTCATCTGTTTCAAATTATGTAATCCGAATTCTCTCCTTACGTTCAACTTCTTAATTCATCTTTTCCTTCTCTTACAGCAAACATTATTTCAGTATCTACTGACATTTCCTGACAAGGTTTCAGCCAATAGTGTTACCTACTAGTGCTAAGGGCCACTTCTACAATTTTTCAACTGATGCTTCTGTCTCACTTTATGCTCACGAACTTCATCAGCGGCCTTGGACATATTGTATCTATGACAATCATGTTTATGCTTGTGTTCATGCCCTCATGTCGTTGGCTTTATATTATTTCCACTTTGGTATTCCAGTAACATTTTATACGAACTGTTTTAATTAGAATTTTAATGGAAGAAGTTTTAGTCTCTGACAAGATTATAGTTTAATCATTGACAGTGTTTCCATTAGCATCTTTATATATTGTATCATTTTTCACATTTTTATGTCCCGAATTGTAATAACTGGCTAAACTTACAGCTTCCACATTTAATATTAGTTGTACTCTTGATGATTGTTTTTAGGCTGAAGATGCCCTTAATTGAGGGCGAAACATGTCCCATTTAACTGATAGTCTGTTTATGTAACCACTATAAGTGTAAATAAAAGTATTGAATAGGTGGATTAAATTAAAACACCTTTATTGTTGTTGAACAATAAACAGACCTGGAAAGAATGGTGCTGAAGCTGATGCAGAATTATTTGAAAAGCTGAACACCCTCCCCCCCCCCCCTTTAAAAAAAATCTTATTAACAAGGTTAGTTACAGATCTCTTCATATGGTTATAAGGATATTCAGGGGTTGTAGTAAAGATGTAAAGAAGAGGGTGTGTGAATCCATAGTAAGACCTCAAATAGAATATGGTTCCAGTGTATGGTGTGATGTAGAACTAACATTAATTTACTATTGGTCGGCTCGGAAAGAATTAAAGAAAGCTAAACCCACGTGTCAATTATGCTTGCCATCATGTTATCCTTAGCTGCCTTTTTTACTAGATTCAATTTCCTAGTAAGTTCCTTCAATTTCTCCTTACTTCCACAGCCATTTCTAACTCTATTTCTTTCCGATCTCCACCTCCTTCTTAGTCTCTTTATTTCTCTATTATAATAAGGTGGGTCTTTACCATTCCTTACCACCTTTAAAGGTACAAACCTGTTTTCACATTCCTCAACAATTGCTTTAAACCCATCCCAGAGTCTGTTTACATTTTTTCCACCGATCATAGTTACTTTTTCAAACTGCCTCATGCCTGCTTTATCAGCCATATGGTACTGCCTAATAGTCCTACTTTTAAGACCTTCCTTTCTATCACATTTATTTTTAACTACCACAAAAACAGCTTCATGATCACTAATGCCATCTGTTACTTTTTTCTCTATAGAGCTCATCGGGTTTTACCAGCACCACATTCAGGATATTTTTCCCTCTAGTTGGTTCCATCACTTTCTGAATCAGCTGTCCTTTCCATATTAGCATATTTGCCATTTGTTGGTCATGCTTCCTGTCGTTCGCATTTCCTTCCTAATTGACATTTGGTAAATTGAGATCACCCGCTACAATCACATTTCTTCCCATGTCATTTCCCACATAGCTAATTATCTTATCAAATAATTCTGAATCTGTGTCAGCGCTACCCTTTCCCGGTTTGTACACTCCGAAGACATCAAGTTGTCTATTATCTTTAGAAATGAGCCTTACACCTAGAATTTCATGTTTCTCATCTTTAACTTTTTCGTAGCTTACAAATTCTTCTTTCACAAGAATGAATACTCCCCCTCTCACCATTTCTATCCTATCTCTACGATACACTCACCAGTTCCATGAGAAAATTTCTGCATCCATTATATCATTTCTCAGTCATGATTCAACTCCTATTACAATATCTGGTAAATATATATCTATTAAATTACTTAATTTCCTTTCTTTACAATACTTCTACAGTTCAACACTAACATTTTGCTTGTAGTCTTGACCAGTGTATAATAGGGTAATTGTCCAGACGTAAGCAGGGACTCTGTCAATTGGTGATGAACAAGCTTTGGTGAAAAGCAAATGGTAATTTCATCAAAGTTTACATAAGAAAGTCTGTTGACATATCTGTAACAGGAAAGTTATTTTCATAAGAATATGCCGAATGATTTAAAAGTTGAAGAAACTAACATTGAAAAATCAGCACTTACTCTTTCTCCTCCTGCCTGCATTTACTCTAGTGCACTCAGCTGTTTGACTGCTGCTTGGCATTATACTTGCGCTCCTCATGTTGTATATGTGTCTCCGTATCTGCGGGGCATCGGGAGGGGAGGTAACAGAGGGCGGCGTTCTAGCAAATGGCGTGATTCGTGGAGGGGAATGTTTAGAAGTTGTGTAGGGAGGGGTTTGTGTATTCGTGGATTGACTCTTTTTATTATCCGGGATAAAATTACGTGTAAATTTTGTACTATTGAGTTTAAATGTTTGTATTAATTTCAGTATTTGTTCTATTAATGGATTTTTAATTTCTATTTCGTCATTCAGATTTTTATCTCTATTGAAGTGTTTGTCTAAGTAAATATGTATATTCTCCAGCTCATTCATTAATTTTCCTTTGTCGACTTTTCTGATTATTTTTAAATCTTTTTCTGTTGTAGTAAAATGATGTCCCTTTTCTTGTATATGGTTACTCATAGTGTAGAATTTATTATGTTTAGCAGCGTTTACATGTTCCAAATATCTAGTTATGAAACTTCTCCCAGTTTGGCCAACGTAAGAAAAACCACTTATCCTTAATGAGCTTTGAAAAATCTCTTAAATATTAAAACGTTGCTGATATATTTGTAATGTTTCTTTAAAAATTGGTGTAAGAATTTAGAGATTTTATAAGTAGGACTTCCTCTGCTGTTGGTAATTTGGGATTCATATTGATCATTTTTTGATACTCTTGTTCGTTAATTAAAAATGGAATTCTTAAGTATATTCTTTAGGTTCTTCTGGATTTTGTTTATAGGGTCTTTATTAGTTATTACATAATTATTATCTGAAAAAATGCTTCTGTTTTGTTAATGTAATCATGTTTGTTTAAGAGAACTGTGGTTTCACCTTTGTCGGCTTTAGTCACTATTGCATTACTATTCCTAATTTTGGTTTTTAAACCATTGATTTGTTTAGATAGAGTAGAATCTGAATTGTTAATTCTTCAACTAAGATAGGAAGCTTCTTTTTTTATATCATACCTAGTATCATTCTGTGAATCTACTGGCACTTGTCCTACATTCTACTCTGCTTCTGCTATTGTAGGTATCAAATCTTCCATTATGTGTGGGTTAGGCGAGTTGAATTTAGATCCTTCATTGAGTAAACTTATTTCATTCTCACTGAAAGTAGTGCTAGACAAATTTATTGTAGTGGGTACATCTTTTAAAGCTGGAGTGGATTTATTTATTCTTGTCTCCTGATCCCTCAAGTTTAATTTACTCTCATTCAGATGGAAAAGTTTGTTTTCTAAAGTCTTTTATTTCTTATCTAGTATGTCAACAAGCTTTTCTCTAGTATGCAATTGGATTGAACCCCATTTTAAAGGGGATAACTGCTGAGAAATTTCTAAATGTGTGCGGTATAGTTGTAGGTTCAAAAACAATCTTTTTTCTGTAATGAATTTTAATTTCGTCCCTCAGCCACATTTCATTCACCTTTCTTTGTGAGTGTACTAAGTTTTGTGTAGATAAATTATGTCTTTATGTAGGCTTAAAAACTTGGTATAAGTTTGTCTTTTAAAAATTTCTTCAAAAACCATATATCTTTTGAGATCTCTCCTATTTTAACCTTGAGATTTATAAATTTGTTCTTAATGTTTACCTTAGCCTGGTTGGCCATTACATTGCAAGAGACTATCCTCATTTTTCTGTATTGAAAGTCTATTTAAAGGAGAAACAATAAAACTTTTGTATCCACTTATTCAATACATTAAAAGCAATTGTAAAATTAGGATCTCATCCTTATTTTATTGCTTAAATATCAAAACATAGGACATGTTTCGTTCATATTTTGAGCATCTTCAGCCATAAATATTCTTACAAGATTAAATGATAACATTGTTTTAGAACTTACACTTATGGTTTGCCTTTGACAAACTTATCCTTAATGAGCTTTGAAAAATCTCTTAAATATTAAAACGTTTGTATATTACATCGTCTTATTGAAAAGTTTGTCAGAGGCAAACCATACGTGTAAGTTCTAAAACAATGTTACCATTTAACCTTGTAAGAATATTTATGGCTGAAGATGTTCAAAATATGAACGAAACATGTCCTATGTTTTAATATTTAAGCAATAAAATAAGGATGAAATCCTTATTTTATAATTCCTTTTAATGTATTGAATAGGTGGATACAAAAGTTTTATTGTTTCTCCTTTAAATAGACTTTCAATGCAGAAAAATTAAGATAGTCTCTTGCAAAGCCACATCAGGACCAGACCAACCGACGACGACGGAGAGGAGTACCGCAGTTCAACCCCCAGGAGGCTGCCAAAATCCAACGTTTTTACCGCTCAAACCCTAGGAAGGCGATGAGACAGATCCTCAAGTAGGAGTCTCCCTACTGTAAGGTCCCCAATGAAGAGCTGGAAATGCACTTTGTGGGAATTCACTGGGCCAGGGATGGCTGCATAGACCCAGCACCGGTGGCTAAACCAATGCTCCCAAAAATTGAGGACTTCACCACCATCAAAGTGTGAAAAGATCGAGAAAGAAGTTCTTGACTATGTAGTGGAACTGAGAAATGACGGCATTGCTGTATCATATGAAATGATGTGGATGAAAGCGAAGGATGTAGCAAAAAACATGGCATTACTAGAGAACAATGTATGGTGAGCATGGGATGGGCTGTTCGTTTTATGCGGAGACATGGACTTCATCTGCGAAGATGAACCATGCTGACTAAGTGTATACCACGTGATTACATCAGCAAAATTTTTATTGTTTATCTGTGCATATTTGTTGATTAATTTGATCTTTTATTCATATCATTCAAAGTAATAACTGTACAGGTATACTAAAAGTCGCAAGAAATTGCAAATATTTTGTTTGAGGTGATGAGAATAATTCACACTAGAAACTTTCAATTTATTATATATGCTTTGTCTTCCTACATTTCATTTTTATTATGGTACTGCATAATTCAAATTATAAATTCAGAAAATGGTTGACATTATTTTTCACTCTGAAGTTTGACTGATCATAAGATTACTTTGTACAGTTACAAAGCACATTTTTTATACTAGATAGCAGGCCTATAAAAATGGGTGTTTTGTGTTTGTTTCCCAAAATTAATTACTTTTTTAGTATATACATGCAAAGAAAAATAATTCATGATTAATATGTATATTCAGTTATAGGGTTGCCATACGGTTCACAATTAAATTCAGGACACCAACATCGACAAGTTTCAAACATAGGTGCCGACTCCACGGGAGCACTTGCCCTCATGCATATAGTGGTACAGGGACATAATCGTGTTTTTGCTCCCGTAAAAATATTTTATATATTCATCCTTGCCCCCGTGCTCAAGACCAAAAATTGGTGCCTATGGTTCCAACGAGTGTATTTGAGTAATTCCACGAGAACTGTCCCATCCATTACGAAAAGACACACTTGTTTTGATGTTAATGTTAAAAATCAAAAAGAGCAATAACAAAAAATCATACTTGAGGTAAAATACCTACTTTACATAACACTCCAAAATTAAATAATATTCAATGTTATTTGCACAGATTTTTAAGTAACAGATGGGACATTCCCTTTCAAAAGTATTTGAACAAAATTTGAAATAATTTACTCTGATTTTTAAAATTCAGGACATTTAGGAATTTTTAAAAATTCAGTCAGGACGTCAGGACGTCAGGACACGTGTTCAAATTCAGGACACGTGTTCAAATTCAGGACAGTCCCGCTTTTTCAGGACATATGGCAACCCTTAGTTACATACATGTTAATATTTTCTTTTGATTTATGATTTCATGGCCTGAAATAAACCTAATTTCTGCAATAGAAAATGAATGCCTTATTTTAAACATTCTAAAATTAGTACAGTTTTAATTTAATATTTAGAAATTTCTATAAAAACATGTCATTATTTTAGTTGTTCCACTCCTAGCACCATGAATCATAAACAATGAGTAGGATGCAAAATCAAAATCAGTTTAATAGGTCTGTCAGAGAAAATCTTCTTAATGGTATTTTTCTAAAATGGTTTCTGGACATTTTCCCAAATCCACATTCCCGATCATTCATTTTCCCAAATAGTATTTTTCCCCAATACAAGATTCCTGATTACTCAGGCCCAATATTCATTTTCCTGATGGCTTTAATTTCCATTTTCCTGAATTGTAACAGTGCAGTACAGTAAAGTATATTACCATGAAAATTTATTTAATTTCCATTTTCCTATTACAAAGGTATCTGTTATAACTGTTAGAACTCATATTTGTGTCTGCAGTTGTAGCCACTCTCTGTGGGTGTGTGCTCACACGTCTGCCTAATGTGAATTCCGCAGTTATGGTCCGAGTGTCACTCTCTGCCTTTTGCAGCTCAAACAAAGCTGTATAAAAGCTTGGATAGTGTTTCCCAAACAACATTTGCAGATGATAGTGGATGCCTTTTGACAGATTGTTCGTTCAGTGTTCTCAATTTAATGTGACAAGTGTACTGTTTCCACAATATCGTATCATATTGAGGAGGTGCAGCTTGTCTTCTGTCATGAGCTCATGTGCCGCTGATGTACATGACAACAAGATAATCAAATATAGAAATATATCGTGGAGTCCTTCAAAACATTGCAGCACATCTTCAGTGTGCACAAATGCCAGTGCCAGCTATATGTGGATTTTTTTGTTTTACAGTATGGTTGTTGGGACCAGTGTTCTGTAAGAAGGAAGTCAGCTCCCGGACAAAACTATCCTTACATCGGTCTGTTTTCAGACCAATTTTGCTTTACGGGAGCGAAAGCTGGGTTGACTCAGGATATCTTATTCATAAGTGAGAAGTAACAGACATGAAAGTAGCAAGAATGATTGCTGGTACAAACAGGTGGGAACAATTGCAGGAGGGTACTCAGAACGAGGAGATAAAGACTAAGTTGGATGGATGAAGCTGTACGCATAAACCGCTTCGATGGTGGGGTCATGTGAGACGGATGGAGGAGGATAGGTTACCTAGGAGAATAATGGACTCTGTCATGGAGGGTAAGAGGAGTAGAGGGAGACCGAGACGACGATGGTTAGACTCAGTTTCTAACGATTTAAAGATAAGAGATATAAAACTAAATGAGGCCGCAGCACTATTTGCAAATAGAGGATTGTGGCAACGTTTAGTAAATTCACAGAGGCTTGCAGACTGAACGCTGAAAGGCAGAATGGTCTATAATGATAATATATGTATGTATGTATGTAGGTATGTAGGTATGTAGGTATGTATGTATGTATGTATGTATGTATGTATGTATGTATGTATGTATGTATGTATGTATGTATGTATGATTGTTGGGATCCTTGTATTGAGCCTGAAGCCCTTCAGTCTGTATTTTCATTTATTTATACTGACTGCCCCAGATGCAAAAGCAGCATGAAATATCTGCAGTGGGTACAGTTTCTGTTGCACTGTTGATTATGACTAATTCAAAATCACACGTAATACAATTTGGTGATGTGAACTGTGTGGAAACAGTGATCACTTCTTATATTATCTTCTGAAAGATAGCCTCATATGATTGTTGTATTTTAGAGAACATAAATACATATACAAAAGGAACAGCCATTTGTACATCAGGATCCCCATGTGCATGAGCTAGTCTTCTAATCAAACTTAAAATACAGAACAGTTGCCTGAAGATAAATGGACTTGTTTTCATAGTTCCATCAATGAATGGGGATTTCACTTCTTATAAACATTTATAAATTCTGTTTTGTACAAAAAATTAGGATTTGATCACCATTTTGTATATCCTTATGAAGGAATCATTTCCCAGTCACTGTTTTTGTATAACTGCCTGGAATGTTTCACAGCTCCTGGAGGATATTAGGATTTGCTGGCTGGTTGCTGGGTTGTTTCTTGGTAATATGTAGTGATTGTCACTTCATACTGTTTGGCAATTTCTCAAATTATATTTGGGAAATTGAACCATAAATGATATTCAGGACTGTAGCTTTGGGAATGTGGCTTTGGAAAAGTAAATTAGAGAAACTGGCATTTGGGAAAAGGTAGCCTCGAGAAAATGTCTCTTTGGGAATGTGAATTTGTAAAGTGAGAATGTTCAAAAACATTGACAGTGACTTGAAAAATTTTGTTAGTAAGCACTAATATCACTCACAATAACTCAAAGATATAAAGTGTGCTCCAGTGTATATATTTGTTACTTAGATATGATGAGTAACAGAAGAGAAAATATCAGATTGTTATATATGTTAGATTCTCTTGTAAAAAAAATAATGTCAGTGTTCATGCTCTAAGATGTAGAACATTACAAAGCATTAAATTCTTAACTAATGAGAATCTTATTATTGGTCAAGCAAAGACACTGCAAACAGTAAGGTATTAAGTTTTTCAGCAGTGATGATAATAATAAATTGATGCTTGGTCTGAATAAAAAGTTTAATGCATTTTATAAAATTATGTGTTCTCAACTCAGTGTTTTCAGGGAAACGGGATGGCCTAGGGAGCGGTGATAAGGGAACAGGGAACTGGAAATCAAGTAGGGATGACATAAAATTGTTAGTGTTGAACTGTAGAAGTATTGTAAGGAAAGGAATAGAATTAAGTAATTTAATAGATATATATTTACCAGATATTGTAATAGGAGTTGAATCATGGCTGAGAACTGATATAATGGATGCAGAAATTTTCTCACGGCACTAGAGTGTGTATCGTAGAGATAGGATAGGAAGGGTGGGAGGGGGTGTGTTCATTCTGGTGAAAGAAGAATTTGTAAGCTACGAAAAAGTTAAAGATGAGACACATGAAATTCTAGGTGTAAGGCTCATTTCTAAAGATAATAGGCAACTTGATATATTTGGAGTGTACAGATCGGGAAAGGGTACCACTGACGCGGATTCGGAATTATTTGATAGGATAGTCAGCTATGTGGGAAACGACATGGAAAGAAATGTGATTGTAGTGGGAGATCTGAATTTGCCAGATGTCAATTGGGAAGGAAATGCGAACGACAGGAAGCATGACCAACAAATGGCAAATAAGTTAATATGGGAAGGACAGCTGATTCAGAAAGTGATGGAACCAACCAGAGGGAAATATATCCTGGATGTGGTGCTGATAAAACCAGATGAGCTCTATAGGAAAACTGAAGTAATAGATGGTATTAGTGATCATGAAGCTGTTTTTGTGGTAGTTAAAAATGAATGTGATAGAAAGGAAGGTCTTAAAAGTAGGACTGTTAGGCAGTACCATATGGCTGATAAAGCAGGCATGAGGCAGTTTCTAAAAAGTAGCTATGATCGGTGGAAAACGGTAAATAAAAATGTAAACAGACTCTGGGATGAGTTTAAAGAAATTGTTGAGGAATGCGAAAACAGGTTTGTACCATTAAGGGTGGTAAGGAATGGTAAAGACCCACCTTATTATAATAGAGAAATAAAGAGACTAAGAAGGAGGTGCAGACTGGAAAGAAATAGAGTTAGAAATGGCTGTGGAAGTAAGGAGAAATTGAAGGAACTTACTAGAAAATTGAATCTAGAAAAGAAGGCAGCTAGGGATAACATGATGGCAAGTATAATTGGCAGTCATATGAATTTTAGTGAAAAATGGAAGGGTATGTATAGGTATTTTAAGGCAGAAACAGGTTCCAAGAAGGACATTCCAGGAATAATTAATGAACAAGGGGAGTGTGTATGTGATGATCTTCAAAAGGCAGAAGTTTTCAGTCAGCAGTATGTAAAGATTGTTGGTTACAAGGATAATGTCGAGATAGAGGAGGAGACTAAGGCCAAAGAAGTAATAAAATTTACATATGATAACAATGACATTTACAATAAGATACAAAAGTTAAAAACTAGAAAAGCGGCTGGAATTGATCAGATTTCTGGGGATATACTAAAGACAATGGGTTGGGATATAGTACCATATCTGAAGTACTTATTTGATTATTGTTTGGTCGGAGGAGCTATACCAGATGAATGGAGAGTTGCTATAGTAGCCCCGGTGTATAAAGGAAAGGGTGATAGACATAAAGCTGAAAATTACAGGCCAGTAAGTTTGACATGCATTGTATGTAAGCTTTGGGAAGGCATTCTTTCTGATTATATTAGACATGTTTGTGAAATTAATAACTGGTTCGATAGAAGGCAATTCAGTTTTAGGAAGGGTTATTCCACTGAAGCTCAACTTGTAGGATTCCAGCAAGATACAGCAGATATCTTGGATTTTGGAGGTCAAATGGACTGTATTGCGATTGACCTGTGTAAAGCATTTGATAGGGTGGATCATGGGAGACTACTGGCAAAAATGAGTGCAATTGGACTAGACAAAAGAGTGACTGAATGGGTTGCTATATTTCTAGAAAATAGATCTCAGAGAATTAGAGTAGGCAAAGCTTTATCTGACCCTGTAATAATTAAGAGGGGAATTCCTCAAGGCAGTATTGTTGGACCTTTATGTTTTCTTATATATATAAATGATATGAGTAAAGGAGTGGAATCGGAGGTAAGGCTTTTTGCGGATGATGTTATTCTCTATAGAGTGATAAATAAGTTACAAGATTGTGAGCAACTGCAACGTGACCTCGAAAATGTTGTGAGATGGACAGCAGGCAATGGTATGTTGATAAACGGGGTTAAAAGTCAGATTGTGAGTTTCACAAATAGGAAAAGTCCTCTGAGTTTTAATTACTGTGTTGATGGGGTGAAAGTTCCTTTTGGGGATCATTGGAAGTATCTAGGTGTTAATATAAGGAATGATCTTCATTGGGGTAATCACATAAATGAGATTGTAAATAAAGGGTACAGATCTCTGCACATGGTTATGAGGGTGTTTAGGGGTTGTAGTAAGGATGTAAAGGAGAGTGCATATAAGTCTCTGGTAAGACCCCAACTAGAGTATGGTTCCAGTGTATGGGACCCTCACCAGGATTACCTGATTCAAGAACTGGAAAAAATCCAAAGAAAAGCAACTCGATTTGTTCTGGGTTTTTTCCGACAAAAGAGTAGCGTTACAAAAATGTTGCAATGTTTGGGTTGGGAAGAATTGAGAGAAAGAAGAAGAGCTGCTCGACTAAGTGGTATGTTACATCAATCTAAGTGGTATGTTCCAAGCTGTCAGCGGAGAGATGGCGTGGAATGACATTAGTAGACGAATAAGTTTGAATGGCGTTTATAAAAGTAGGAAAGATCACAATATGAAGATAAAGTTGGAATTCAAGAGGACAAACTGGGGCAAATATTCATTTATAGGAAGGGGAGTTAGGGATTGGAATAACTTACCAAGGGAGATGTTCAATAAATTTCCAATTTCTTTGAAATAATTTAGGAAAAGGCTAGGAAAGCAACAGATAGGGAATCTGCCACCTGGGCAGCTGCCCTAAATGCAGATCAGTATTGATTGATTGATTGATTGATTGATTGATTGATTGATTGATTGATTGATTGATTGATTGATTGATTGATTGACGTCACAGGAAACTGGTACTGGTCAGACACAATATTTTAAAATCTTGATGATGTTAACAACAAATAGCCTGCTTATTTCACTCTATATTCCTCATGTGTTGGGTAAAGTTTCCAATGATAGCCAAAAATGTTTAGCTATTAGTACATAAGCTTGTCCTCGGCAGTCGAAATTACAATCTATAAAGTAAATTTTTGCTAGTTGTTTTCCGTCGCACCGACACAGATAGGTCTTACGGCGACGATGGGACAGGAAAGGGCTAGGAGTGGGAAGGAAGCAGCCATGGCCTTAATTAAGGTACAGCCCCAGCATTTGCCTGGTGTGAAAATGGGAAACCACGGAAAACCATCTTCAGGGCTGCCGATAGTGGGATTCGAACCTACTATCTCCCGGATGCAAGCTCATAGCCGCGTGCCTCTACACGCATGGCCAACTCGCCCGGTATATATATATAAAAAGTAATTGGAAATTCTAAATTGACTATTAATATATCTTATGAATAAAAGTTACACTCAGGATTTATACACATTTGAGTTGAATCAAAACAGGTATTATCGTATTTTCTAACAATCCATGTTGAGTGCAGTTGTAGCTCGAAGTTGTGCTTTGACATCTATGGATCTTCGTACTCATGAGAAAGCTACATACAATTGTCCAAACCGAATCACCATCAACAGCGTCATATGACCTCCCTCCATATGAGCACTGCGGTTAGGTTTGGAATTTAACCCAGACTTTTGGCACGCATTCTAGTAATTAGAAATTGTATACCACCCCCTCCTCTACCATGCGGGCCAACATTCTAATGGTAAAAATGTTTTCAACGAACATGACTCTAACTTTCTAACCACAGTGTCAGACCATATAAACTTGACACGTTAATGACCATGGCCGTCAGGTGGGCTGCTGTATTTCGTGCTTATCAACAGAGATAAATGGTAAAAAGAAAATTATTGATTCATTTCACTGAAAGCATTTTTCACTAAATAAGGTAAGGTAAGGGTGTGTTCTGCCCGAAGGCAGGTCCGAACCTCCACAGAGGTGTACCTGAGCTGGAGTTTATGTACGCTAGGGTGGCCAGTTCCTTTCCGCTCCTCCATTCCCTTACCCCCACCAACAGCGCTTGGCAACCCATCCACTTTCCAACCATGCCCAATGTTGCTTAACTTTGGAGATCCGGTGTTTCAACATGGCTACAGCCGTTGGCTCACTAAATACACAGTTCAAAAAAAAATTAGGGAAACATGTTTTGTAACATCTGGTATGTAGACGTTAATTTGGTAGGTGGGGTTCCAAGGGTCGTACAGCATATCTTGAGACCTTAGCTACTCAGGGTATGTCAAATCGAAGTTATACTCTGTTATGGAATAACGTGTTTCAGCCCCTTCCCCAACACATTTTCGGACTGGCAGTCTCGCCGTTGAAATTCATATCATTTAAACTTGTAAGCTATGAGGTTCCTTCTGTACTTCACATGTGATTTTGGATCACATATCCTATGTTAATTTATGTCTGTGAACTAAATTCGGACTCCTTTGAAAGCCTCATATATATATATTTATCGATTAAACTGGTCTTTTCCTGTGGCCCTGCTAAGTGGTGCGATCTTACGTTAGCTGTCTAAACTGATCGCCCCTTCTACCCTCATTGACCAATCAGTGCACGGCATCTACTTAAAGCGTGTGTAGCCATGTGGGCGAGTGGAGATTAGCTATGATTGTGAAGTGACTTGGAGAGCTGATGCCATGAAGTACAGACGTGTGTTGTAGGCTCCCGGGTTCCTAGCATTGGCTTGGGATATGGACCCAGGGTAGCTATTCTAATTTAAAGGTTCTCATACCCTGGAAAGACTTCTGATTTATTTTCCAAAAATACTCATCGTCCTTCTGTTTTTATTTTGTGAGATGAAACCTTGGATATCTTTGAACATCTCTGTATCTTATTATTTGACTTACTGTTGACTGCAGATTGGATCTGCACACGTAAGTTCTTCAAGCCTTATTTAATATTTACTTCAGTGACCACGAACTATGATTCTTCGGAAAATTTACTTCATGGGAAACCGCCGTGTGTTTGATTATTTCAAACTGGCTTCACAAGAGGTTATTAAATGATTCTTATCAGAATTTACAGTAATGATGAAATAAGTGGCGATGTAATCTTAAAACCTCTCTGTAAAATATAATGTTAAACCAATGGTAGCATATCTGGTGCTGGAAAAAACTCAGTTTCAAAATTATCATAATTCTTTTGGGAATAAGTTTTACACGGTGATGTAAATTATAAAAAAAATTTAGCTATGGGTGTTTTACTGCTTATGTGAGGTTCCACAAGTGCATGAAAATTTTAGTTTGGTCTCTTAATTTATTTTATCTTTTGAACCCAACTTCGAGCTATGGGAGTTGGAAAATGCAAAGAGCCACATTTGCCAACTATATCTCTCTTTACACTTAACTTTCACTTTGTAACTAACCCAATAAAGGAATTTCAACCTCAAAATCATATCCATCTAAATAAAAGAATCAGTGACCCTACAGAAAATGAACATAATTTCTCTTTTCACCTGTAAGTGTAAATGATGTAAAGCATATTTTGAATTCAGTTAAGTCACAAGCTAAAGGAGCAGATAACATCCCAGTAGCCTTTATAAAATACATTATTGGCATGGTTCTACCAATTATTACCCACATTGTAAACTACTGTCTCACTACAGGGATGTTTCCAACTGCATGGAAGGATGCTCTAGTAACCCCAATATTAAAGCATACCACAGCAAATGCGCCATCTGATGACCAGCCTATTTCTGTTGATCGTCCTTGTTGGATATGTGATTATTTTCTTATTATAAAATATTTGCACTTGTGAAGCATTTGCCAATTTGGTTTTAAGTATTTTGCAGCCTTTTCTGGGTCAGTTTCTTGCCTTGGAAGTTATCTGAGTTTCTGGTGTTAATTTATGGACTAGAATTTGATGCCCTTGCAAAAGCTCCCTAAACAAAACCTCATCCTAAAATAAGGAATATTTTCTTGGAAACAAGTCTGAAGGGGCATGTTATTGCTCAGACCTCACAGAAATGTTGTTAATTAATTATAATTACTATGGTTACCATATTGTTTCTTAAATTTTTAAAGAAAGACCGGGCATGTCGTAATTGAATTCTACTAGTCTATTTATCACTATTTTCCAAGGTAGTCCATTTGCTTTGTTTCTTTAAAGGATGATAATCATTTTGGGTTATTTATGTTGTTTTAATCTTTTTTCAAAATTAAAATTATTAATTTACCTAAAGGTGTAATTTTATCTTTCACTTTTACTAATGCAATACCGAGACAGGTAATACTTCTTTCATGGTACTCTGGGTCGAACGATGACCATTTGTTGGTAAGTACTGGGTCCATTTCTTCTTATTCGTGGTATTATTATGTTGTCTGAGCTTCCATCTCTGATTTAACTTGTCTTGGTCCTACTGGTTTAAAGGTAGTACCAGCCGGTGCAATTTGTGCTGACAATTAGTGTACTTGTTGGTTTGCTACACTACCTGGACAACTCCATCTGTAGGCATAGCCATCCATTAAACTGTCAGGTGACCCCTCAAAACAAAGTGAATAGCAGTGCGTCTGCGTGTCGTTGTGAGATACACAGACTACTGCGGTCATGTGAGCATGTTGTACATAAAACACACATCCCATGAGACATCTTAACAAGGTTCAAGTCGCAAGGGTCATCACTATGATCCAGGAAGGAAGGACTTTTCTTCGTGTTGCTGTGGATCTCGATGTCTCTCCGTCAGTTATTCAACGCTTGTGGAATTGCTACAATGAGACTGGCCAGTTCACAAGGAGGGTTGGACAAGATTGTGGATGCATAACAACCCCACAGGATGACCAATATCTGACCATCTGTGCGTTGCGGCGTCGTTCAGCAACTGCCAGAGAACTGCAACAAAACCTCAGGAGGGTCACTGATGTCACGATGTCTGACCAGACAGTAAGGAACAGGTTAAGAGAACTGTCCTTATGACCCAGACGTCCTATTTGAGTGCCCCGTTTAACGCAGTAACATTGCGCAGCTTGCCTTCTTTTTGCCCGTACCCACATCAACTGACAACTTTGGCAGTGGAGACCTGTGTTGTTCACAGACGAGTCCAGATTTCCGCTGATATAGCGTGATGGATGCCAACATGTATGGAGACGCTGTGGTGTGCAGTACATGCCAAATGTTGTACAGGAAGGTGATCGATTCGGACAAGGTTTTGTGATGATGTAGGGTGGCATTAGTATTGATGGCAGTATGGAGCTTGTCGTCGTCCATGGTAATCTTACAGCTGCAGGGTACATCGAGCAGATACTGCTACAGCATGTGTTGATTGATGCATACAGTGTTGGCCCTGAATTCGTACTCATGCAGGACAATGCCAGGGCTCATGTAGCGCGCATCATCAGAGCTGTCTTGCGAGAACTGGTCATTCAAGAGATGGTATGGCCAGCAGTGAGACCCAACATTAATCCCATCGAGCATGTGTAGGATAAGCTTGACAGAAGTATTCGTGGGCATCCTGTTCCACCACAGACTCTCCAAGACCTCGAACAGGCTCTCATTGAAGAATGGGACCTGATACCGCAACGTGACCTCCGTCGACTTATACGGAGCATGCCACGTAGGTGCCAAGCTGTGATAAATGCTCGTAGAGGACATACACCATATGGAAGCTCTCCAACTGTGATAAAAATCCACCCTGGAGGACTGTATCGCTTTGTTTTTGCCCCTATTTGGACATTACCGTTTGTGTTCTGAAAATGAATGGGAATCCATTGATGTTCTTTTGTCTACTTCAACGGTAAAGAATAAATGTTTAGTTGGTAATATGTCTGGGTGTGAGGTATTGTTTTGTGGAGCATGGCATATATTCAAAATCATGTTCCCCTAATTTTCTTGAACTGTGTAGTTCAACTATGTTCGATCCTGGCTCAGTCCGGTGGTATTTGAAGGTGCTCAAATACATCGGCCTCGTGTTGGTAGATTTACTGGCACATAAAAGAACTCATGTTGGACAAAATTCCAGCACCTCGGCATCTCCAAAAACCAAAATGGTAGTTAGTGGGACATAAAGCCGATAACATTATAGTTCAACTATGATGGTTTTCATTGCATTACTCTTGTAGTCCATATCTGGTAACATTTTAACTCTCGAACGTTCCTGTTTTCTTCATATACAGTATCTGTTGAAGGCAACAGAAGTCATGATGTATGTAGTTCGACCTCAAGCTGATAGATATAGTTGTGTATGTACATCATGGCAAATGCAACAATAACTTCACTGATAGAAATTTATTTTTATTTTTTTATAGAAGGTACAAAAGTCGTGGTCGTGAGAGGTTCATTGTATTTTTCTTGTAAAGAAGACATAAAAATCTATAACAGGTACCAATTTCAGCTCTTGAAATGTTCTCGTTACCTCAACATGACTGAATGACAGACAGAATAGGGGTTTTATATAAATAGTTGCCCTCATTCCATATGAGCACTGCAGAGAGGTTTGGAATTTAATCCAGGCTTTTGGTACGCAATCTAGTGATTAGAAATTGTATACCACCATCTCCCTTACCTTTCCGGCTAACATTCTGATGGGAAATTTTTTTTAAACCAATGAGATTCGAACCGAATAACCACAGTATCAGACCATAAATTTAATGCCTTAACGACCAAGACCACAGAGACTGCTTGCTTTTGTGCTTATAGATGGAGATAATGTGTTTTCATACCCCAGAATGGAAAGAATGATTAATTTATTTTACTGAAAGGATTTTTCATTAAAAAGTATGATGATCAACATCGCATTATTCTTATAACGTACATCTGGAACCAGTTGGAAGGCAACAGAAGTTAGGATGTACATACTTCGAATTCATGACGATAGATATAGCTGTGTACTTATGTCATCATAACAACCTACAATTGGTACCAATTTCATCACTCAAAATATTCTCATTTTCAGTATGACTGTGAATGAGAGACAGAATAGGGGTTTTGTATGTATACTGTAGATAGCCAAACCATGAACCCTAAGTCTTACCAGAGATAATGTTTCATGTATGCTGTTCAAGGACCTCAGTGGCGGTAGGCTCTCAAGAGCACATGAGCACGTGAACACCCAGTAATCCAAAATTGTTTCCTTTTTCCGTCAATCGATCGAAAGCGTTCGACTTATATCGAAGCTTCATTACACTGACAGCTGTTCTTTTCAGCTGACAATGCCAGGGAGCACACTGGAGATTTTGCTACGAACCTTAAGACTATAGACATGCGCATGGAGATGATGTCATGGTTTATGCACAGATATCTCCACAAGCGAGGAGCACGGTAAGGAATGTACCTTTCCGTCTACAACCACCCTCAAACCAGAGATAGTATTACAGTTGACAGCAAGGGTCAACCACCTCCCCTGTTACTATTGGCCACAGCTCCCAGAAGTTACTATTGTATTACATCGCCGGAAGATTTTGCTAGTAGGTAATTCTGAACAGGTGTTCGTAATCACAGGATCAGAAAGCCAGAGCCTCAGCCTCAGCCAAAGCCTGAGCAACTCAGACCGGCAGTCATAATTTTATTTTTCTTGTACACTCACAAATCAGTCTCAGAAAAATGTATCCTCGGTTATAAGGGTTCTACCATATTATGAGTAGAGAAGCAACCGTACAAGGAACTTTTAGTGAAATGATTTAAGTAAGTGATTTTGTACGTATTTGCATTCTACGTTGGTATATTTAATACGTTAACACAAATTTTGTTGTGAACTCCTTGAAAATTTGGTCACGAGCCGCCACTAAAGAACGTTCATTATTAACTAGAAGATATGCTTCACTGCACTGCTCCAACAAATCACTCTCTCCCCCTGTACATGACTCAAGCTCTACTCAGCCTAAGGATATATTAGATCCTCCACATAGAATACAACTTTCTTCACAAACAACTATTCAAGAAGGGAAACATGTGTGGAGTAAAGTAAAGTGCTATAAATTGATAGATCTCAGATGAGTATGGATACATAAAGAATTGACCTTGTAATGGCTAATTAAAAAAACAGTTTTCATCTAAACTAAAAGCAATTTAATCTTCATTGTCATTTACATTTGAACACTACTACTTTCAACTTAACAATTTGCTGTACTGTTGGAAAATCAAACCTGTCAAAATGATGACCAAATAACTGCTGGTGATATGCAAGACACATTAAGTTGGGGAGATCCTCTGTATGAAGTTACAGACTTGTTGCTGTTGTTGTTGTTTTTAATAATAATAATAAGAAGAAGAAGAATGCAATGACATTTTTGAAATGAGAATATTATGGAGGACTTGTGATGAAATTGAAATGTAGGTATGTCAGATAAAATTGACATTATTCGTATGTCATACTGTACCATAATCTTTAAACTGAATTTAACTTCCAACTATACAGGTGTTGATGTGACTGGTTAAAGACAAAAGTAACATGTACTTTGTTCTCTATTTACATATCGTAGGTACACATATCTATGTTTGTTTTTAGCAACTTACATAAAATTAAATGCAAATGTCAGCAGGGTTCCAAGTAATGAACGGTCTGGTCACAACATACCATATCTATATGCAATACTGGTACCTATTTCTGGGCAGCAGTTGATCTGCTACCAGAACCAAAATTCATTGAAGATTCAAATGTTAGTACTTGTACTATGAAACAGTAAATTAGATAGATAGATAGATAGATAGATAGATTATTTATTTATTTATTTATTTATTTATTTATTTATTTATTTATTTATTTATTTATTTATTTATTTATTTATTTGTTTGTTTCTTTCTTTCTTTCTTTCCTTCTTTCTTTCTTTCTTTATTTATTTATTTATTTACTAGGTGATGTACCCGTGCTTCGCTACGGAATTCTACATTGTATACAGAATTCTATGTTAAGTAGTGTACACCTTGTGAGCAACATTGTATTATATTGCATAACAACGTTACCCTAGAAACGCGACAGGGAAGTCACCAAACGTCTTTTCTCATATGAAGACTGGGTTAGGGAATTTTCATTGTGATGGTAGGTCTGCTTGCCTACTCTGTCACAATCAGGTTGGGGAGTTTTCATTATAATGGCAGACACTCACTCTCCACCTGCTTTTTTACATTCTCAGAAAGACTGCCTTAGTGGTTTTCCCAAGTGAAATGAACATAGGTCATTACAATGACGTCAGTAGGAAAGGCACGATTAAAAGCAATATGAAATACCCGATCAAATGAAAAACAACATATTTTTTCACTTTTGACGAACAGTACTACGCTGCCGATCTAACAGTCCAAAGTTCCAGAGCTAGAATGGCCAAGCCGCACGGCCTTGATCCGTGAACAGACTTCGTCTTTTTTTCGTTCGGGGGGGGGGGGGTCGAATAGCGGGGTGTCCCAGGAGGACAAATCTATGCCCTTTTACTAATCTCTTTCCTAGGAGTACCTGATGAGTCGGAAAATCTCATTTCACTACACTGGTGGCGGAAAAATCTATCTGACTTGGAGGCAAATTTTTCCTCCAAGCCAGAGGAGAAAACCCCTCTTCACTGCTAATTTCGAACAAAATGAATGTAGAATTTAATAAAAGTGAAGAGGAAGACGCTTTTCTTAAGTAACGTCTCTTTTCAGGGTTGAATTTTGAATTATTAATGAATTGTAGTGCTGTAATTTGGAATAGGCTTAAATTGTAATTCTAGACCAGGTCATACTACTATTACTAAGTGAGCCTCTGCCAAATCTGCACACTGCTCATTCAAAACAGCGTGTCAGAGTAGGGAGTGAATAGCTGGAATACTGATGAACCAGTGTGTTACGTACCAGCAGTATCAGACAGTGTATGAACCAGAGGAATGGCATGCTAAAGAAAACAGTTTTTTAACTCCCCAGCTTTCCCGCCAATATTGAGTCAGGCTGTTATACTCGGTACACAACAGTAATCCCTTCTATCAGAGTTGAGGGCACGATAAGAGGCAAAGAACATCACAACAAACAATGTTCAATGTAATGTTATTGTTGATCAATGTTATGCGCTTTCCATATTGTAGGCCTTCGCATTTAGTTTTCTTCCGCCTCTGAAATACTACTCTTATCACAGTCGGTACGGTTAAACTGACTAAAACATAAATGATCGGAAAATGTATTCTCTATAACTTTTGTTATGTAGTACTTTTCTATAGGAGCAATAACGAAGGTATTTAAAAATTAAATTTTAGGCACCTACCCCTAAACTACCATTTCACCCAGGTTCAGTAAAATTGTTTATAGCTTAGACTACAGTTCTTTCTTCCCCAACTCTATATACCGATTTTCATTAAATTCTGTTCACCCATTTTCTCGTGGCTCGGCATTGATGGGGACTTAGCAACAAAAATCGAAATTCATGAATATCAGTGTTATCATAGCCGGTACGGTAAAATTGTATAAGACATAAATGATCGGAAATTTAATTCTATGTAACTTTAGTTGTGTAGAATTTATCGACAGGACCACTTAAAATATAAATAGTTGAAAATTGAATTTTAGGCCTTCCCCTAAAGTACCATTTCACTCAGCGTGAATAAAATGATTTATAGCCTAGATTGTAGTGGCTCATCCCCCGACTTTACATACCAATTTTCATTAAATTCTCTTCAGCCATTTTCAAGTGATGCGTGTACATACATACAGACAGACAGAAATTACGGAAAAGAAAAAAGTGCGTTTCCTTGTTACTGTGGACATGAACGATACAGAAATACCATTTTTTTCAAATTCTGAGCAATGTACAGACAAAACTCTTATTTTATATATATAGAAGATTTAAGAAAGTGTCTGCCCATAAAAATGTAGTTGTGAGTTAAGTATTATCAATATATTGGTACAGTACGGTATTTTGAACTTCACTTAGCACATTATGAGGGAGTGGTTATCTAAGGAAAACACTCTTGTTATCTTTCTTTTTCTTAAACTACCCACTCAATACATTTTTAACTAACACTGATTAGTATTTGCAGATTTCATAAAGGAACATAAATGAAGCACACATACCTTATCTACTGAACATGATAGTTTAAAAAGAACCTAAACATTCACCGTCTTTGAGGCTAGTATGAAAGTTTTCAACATAATGTCCAAGAATATCAGGTGGGGAAAAAAAAAGGAATAGAACAATGATAATGTGGAGGACATTGTTGAAATCATCATTAATTTTTAATCACCAATAATAGCTTGCATTAGACTTTCTTCATAATGATAGGTCTGACCAGAAGTAGGAATAATAATATGAAGAAATTCTATTACATGATTCCAAATATTATAGCAAAATAGGCTACCTACCACAAAATACCAATATTTACATTTTTCCTTAAAGGAAGGAAATTAATTCTGTTATTGAGATAAGTATTCCTTAATCGTTTATCAATTAGTTATTAGTTTTACTGACATTTGGAGGATCTAATGCCAAACTGAACCAACTACAAAATTGGAATTTATCTGTTCCTTTTAGAAGTACAGAATTGCAAAAGAAATTGTGTCCAGATATCTCTGCAAACTTAAATTAA
The DNA here is from genome assembly GCF_040414725.1 of Anabrus simplex. Classification (NCBI taxonomy): domain Eukaryota; kingdom Metazoa; phylum Arthropoda; class Insecta; order Orthoptera; family Tettigoniidae; genus Anabrus; species Anabrus simplex. Next base: position 236,357,492 of record NC_090265.1, read on the forward strand.
CAACTTTTTAATTTCAATTTTTATCATTCTAAAAATTACCAGTAATTGAAAAGATGATACTGAGAATTGTTAAATATATAATTGGTTCACTCTGGTATCAGACCCTCAATTTAGAAAGAACGTAGAAAAAAAAATAGAAAAGATTATGAGTTAAGAATTGTATGATAATATTATTTGTATCAAATCTATAATGTACCATGTGCAAACATAGGATATGGTACTTTAAAAAATAAAAAAACTACTCTTATTGGAAATTTCATGATTCATGGGACCCTGTATTTTAGAAGAAGAATAAGAAAGATCTTCATCCACTGAATATTGATATGAAAATTGAAATGTCGATCCCCATATTTTTTGTGCGTAATAATCCTACTCTACTAATCATTCAAATTGGTGTTACAGATGCTTTTAAAATCTGAGAACCTCTCTCATTTATCTGATGATCAGGCCATCAACATCCTTTCAGTAATATGACCGTAGTAGCCTTCAAATGTAGGCTACAACTCTCACTTCCACCCTCCAGTTCAGTATTGATTGTTATTCATCTTTATTAGACCACAAAATCATGCAGGCCTACACGATTAGACATACCTGATTTTCTTACAAAGAGAAAGGAATCGTGGCAACTTACTTATAAGTAGGCTACAGGTACCATTTTAAATTCTTGCCTTTTTTTTTTTTTTAATGTAGCCTATACCATTCAAAACCTGCTTGTTGAATTTTGAAACTATTTGTAATACTGATAATAGGCCTAATAATAATAATAATAATAATAATACTGTAAATTATTATAATATAAATAGGATGATAAAAATTAATAATAGGTATTGTGAATTATTTTTATTTTATTTACAATACAACAATATGAGTTATGAGCCAAATAATCTCAAAAATGTTTACCCTTTAAAACTGATTGAATGAATTGTACAGATTTATAGCTTGCAGGGTACCTATGCTAATTACATATATTATGCAAACCTTTTCTTGAGCCCTGAGCTCCATAGTGCTGAATGGGAACTAGGGCTCAAGAAAAGGTTCACGTACCAGTGGTTCACGTACCAGTACTGTACTATAGTTGTAAAAATCTGTATCCATACTCATACCTCATTTTGATTGATTGATTGATTGATTGATTGATTGATTGATTGATTGATTGATTGATTCCAGTACATTTCAATGGAAGGAGATGGATACATCTACATTGTGCTGATAGGCTACCTACTTCAATTTGAATACTCATTTTTTGACCTTTGAAGAGTGTTGGTAACATCTAGTTTTATTCAGTGAACATTGCTGGTAAGTTAGATAGGCCTAAATATTCTGTTTTGGTTAGGTACCAGTATATAAAGGAAAACGAGGAGTCGTGCTGAAACTGAAATTTAATCCTCTTGGCTGACTAAGCATTTACCCCACTCACCTCCCCCACACCCCCAAAAATAATTCGTTGAATAAAAATTCTGTATCCATACTCATACCTCATTTTGATTGATTGATTGATTGATTGATTGATTGATTGATTGATTGATTGATTGATTGATTGATTGATTGATTGATTCCAGTACATTTCAATGGAAGGAGATGGATACATCTACATTGTGCTGATAGGCTACCTACTTCAATTTGAATACTCATTTTTTGACCTTTGAAGAGTGTTGGTAACATCTAGTTTTATTCAGTGAACATTGCTGGTAAGTTAGATAGGCCTAAATATTCTGTTTTGGTTAGGTACCAGTATATAAAGGAAAACGAGGAGTCGTGCTGAAACTGAAATTTAATCCTCTTGGCTGACTAAGCATTTACCCCACTCACCTCCCCCACACCCCCAAAAATAATTCGTTGAATAAAAATTATCTTGAGCAATTAAAAGTATTTCCTTTCCAGAGTTACATTTAGTCTGTTGAACTGACTGTGATTGTTTTACCTTTTGGATCATCATATTGATCGTTTGTATGAATGCTCATTATCATAGAAAGACCCCACATAGTTATTAATGTAATCATAACAGTAACAAAGAGACCTGATAAAATTGCAGGCGTATAAAAAGGAACACAATCATAAGCATCTCCGAACCTCAATGTGTCCCTATCTTCGATAAAAGCCTCAATTTGGACATTAGGAAAGTACAGATTTGTTGACTCACTCGTGAACGTAATATTGTTGCTACAATGATAGGAGAATCCCTTAGGAGCATAAATTTCTGTGAATGAACGTAGTGTCTCATTAGAGAAATCTTCGTCTGAATATTGAATTTCTTCCAGTTTCCAATAATTGAAAGCCGACAAATAAAATATAAAATTCAAAACACCAGATTTACCAGTTGTGTTTCCTGTGAAATCAACTGTAAGATTTAGTTGATACTGACGTTGCAAGTCTGTTCCATCCATTTCTTCGATAACGCTTATTATAGAATCTATATCTAGTGTATCATTGGTACCGGTAACATTGGTACTAAAAAAAGGATCCGTATGAAAATACAGAAACACTGTCGCATTTTTAAGACTATCATACCACATTGTACCGTTTTTCTTCTCTTCCTCTTCATAATCCTCAACAGCGAAAAGCTTACGTGTTGTAAAACTGTCCAGTTCATCCCTTGACAACCGATTAGATGTATATATCCCAATTACGTGAGAATGAGACAAAATTTTATTGTATGATTCAAATATGATTTGATCGTGCTGTTTCAAAGCACTTGACCTTTTTGGTTCAACGTCCTTACCCTCGCCAAAGTAAACAACGAAGATCGCACCACCTTCAGCAGGCAAAGTAATATTTGTCGCATCTCGTACATCCAGCACATGCCATTCATAATTCAACCTTTCCAGTGCTTTCAGAGGTTTTTGGACCGATGGCAAGAACGACACCGTTGAGGCTGTCGAGGTCAAATTAGTTAAGAACGGGTAAGAAGAAAATCCATGCGCATCAGTTCGACTAAAGTCTTCAACACTCAACATTTCTTCAACAAAAACAACAATATGCTTATTTCTTGAGTCTCCCACTGATAACTGATTCGCAACATGGTGATAAAAGCCATTAACGCTCATCTTAGTAAAAACCGAAGGCGAATTATCTACACTATTGCTATTTCCAGCAGATTCCCACATCAACACAGGCACAGGTTCCGTGGTGCTACGTACATGAGGAGATTTCACCAAAATGCACACTATCGGAAGTAAAAAATATGAAAATCTTTCTGTCTTCATGATTCCACTAACAAACAGTAACGATTCTCTAAGAAGGTCTGGGGAACATAGATAAAGAAAATGCCTGCACTCAAGCAGCCATCTGTCAAGTGGGCTTTTATCGGTTACGGTATCTCAAGATAAGACATAAAGAAGACATCGCGGCATCTACTGATATAGTCTCCGTCTCCTGAGAGAGTACGTACCGGTAGCCACTGTCCATGAATTTAATTACAAGTGGGTGTAAATCCAATTCTCGCCACCCTAGTAGGTAGTAGGCTACCGTATTTTTATTGTGTTTACTCGACGCAACGCTGGGAATATTATTGAAAGTTTCCTGTCCTATAACCTGTTTCTCATCTCCACAATACCTACCGGTACCTACGTCCAATGTCAGTGTTCCTTACAACCGAAAACTGGCCGAGGGAAAATTCTATTTTTCCTGGGTGTACACGAATCTAGAAGTATTCACCTCAAAGACTTGCGTTTCCCCTTAAAACAATAATCACTACCACCAATAACATTGCCTAAAGAAGATGGCGGAGGAAAATACCCGAATATGAAACGAAAGTGAAGTTAAACTCAGAGGACAAAAGTATAATCTATATAATACGGCGATTTATTACCTCTGTCTTACAAGTGAAATGCCTCTTATGTCTCTTAAGAAAACTATAGAACAGCGTAAAACTGTTTAAGAACATTGTTCATTTGTTGTAAGGTTTCTGAACGTTTTCGGAACACGAATTACTGGGTGTCAATATTTGCGAAAATTTCAAGTTAATCCTAAATGCAAAGGTAACCGACAAGCTATAGGTTTTCAAGACGCAAAAATACAATTCCAATTTGTCTCTATTGATTCTCAGTGTTACCAACGATAAGGTGTACCGATACCTTTTTTTTTTACAACTTGCTTTACGTCGCACCGACACAGATAGGTCTTACGGCGACGATGGGATAGGAAAGGCCTAGGAGTGGGAAATGACATTAAATAATAATTCATGACCTTGTTTGCCCTATTTTTAATTATATTTGAAGATGAAAAATAATAATGAATGATAATAAAATGTAACATTTGGGATCAGGAATGTCGATTCGAATTGCAAAGGTGAAGTAACACAGCCCTCTGGCTTGCATCCCGCTCTTCGTGAGGGTTGCCAGCAGTGTGCGAGTTCGTTTTTGCGCAGAAGACTCGAATGAGTGCGGTGATACTGGTCCGTAGTTGTACTCTTTGTTTGTAATCTTCCATTATGTTCGTGCTTCTTAGTGATTAATCTGTACACTATTAATCTTTAAAAATAGTGTGTGTGTTAATTTATCGGTGCGATTGAGATTTGGTACCGCTTGTGGTGACAGTGATATCCTCGCGATTTCTTTATCTGTGTTTATTGATGATGATAATAATAATAATAATAATAATAATAATAATAATAATAATAATACTGTCTAGTGTTGAAACCTGGACATGCGGTTGGGGGAGCGTGGCTGTGAGCTTGCATCCGGGAGACAGTGGGTTCGAATCCCACTGTCAGCAGCCCTGAAGATGGTTTTCCGTGGTTTCCCATTTTCATACCAAGCAAATGCTGGGGCTGTACCTTACTTAAGGCCACGGCCGCTTCCTTCCAACTCCTAGATCTTTCCTATCCCATCGTCGTCATAAGACCTATCTGTGTCGGTGCGACGCAAAGACACTAGCAAAAAAAAAAAAAAAAGTTGAAACTGGTGAGTTGTGCTCACAGTGCTCAAATCTTAAATGTTTTACCTTTTTTAATTTTCATATTCTGACAATGCTTACATCTTAGGGAGGTTAATTATTACTGCTTTTGAAAATGAATACTGTGGATGCTATTTTAAAGAGCGGACGTCTTTCTTTTGACAGCAGATTAGAACTGAAAAGGCTAGGGCCTCCGAAACCCGATTTAGATATTACACAGGTTCAGAATCATTGCAAAACTAAATCGCACATCGTAGGGCCTACAAGCATGCAAACTGATTGTACGGATGTGAAATAAGAAATTCGTTCTTTTGCTTAAAACTCTTGAATGAGTTAAAAAACATAAATCTAGTGAAAAGCATATACACAATAGCATTCACTTCGCGATTGTTGGTAAGGTAGACCAAATACAGTAGAGACAATACGCGACACTTCCGGATTTAGCCTTGTTAAAATGGGAGACAAGTCGCAATTTGCGCCCCTAATGGCTTGACCTGAAAATTCGCGCTAAATTCAAATATCAATGGAAATGTATATACGGAAATGGATAAATAACTAACGTCTAGAAAGAAAGTGTTACTAAGATATTCATTTCAAAGTTGCTAAAGCAATTCTGGATAAATGAATGAAGAATTATTTAACAGGTTATTATTTTAAGACTGAAATTAGACATATAATCAAGATGTGAAATGGACTGCTGTGAAAGGGCTTGATTTTTCATTTATGCATTACTTTTTTAGCTTTAGAATTCCTGCCTGAACATTCACGGCTAGATTTTTTCCTCGTTTAAAAGCATTGGATCATCATATTAAAACACTTATCAACAAAAACATCGGCACATTCCTTAAGGCCGGTCTCCACTGATTAACATTTAACACCAACATGTTACATTTAAAATGTTACAATTGACATGTATATTGTGACTGTATTTTTCAATTGACTTTGCATGTTAACTCAGAATGTTGAGGTTAACACTTTTAACATGTTGGCATGTTTTCCGCTCCAAGTGGAAAACGTGTCAAGTCAATTCGTTCTTCGTGACATGTTGGCACATCTTCGACAGCTTCCGTGCTGTTTCCCATAACAACAGATACCCTAAACGACGCAAACGACGTGCTTCTCGTGAAGTAGGATTATAGTTAGGCCTACAACACTCGGCAACACTCATTCTCTTTGTTATAAGCTACAAATACTATACGCGCACGTATGTCATTCTCTCTGCACTATACGGGGGGGTACTAAAATTTATAGTCAAATGGAGTCGAGCAAGGAGATTACTCTGGATGATGTAATAGAAAGATCTTGTTTGTGGGTTGTCTCATCAAAGGAATACAGAGATAAAGCGAAAAATGCCGACAGTTTTCAGGAACTCGAAATTATCTATAATTGTTCCCGCGAGTACATCGAAAAAGAACTAGCGTCCCTCCGCTCCCAGTACAGTCGAGAATTGCAAAAAGTTCAGAAAAGAAGGATGAAGTTTATACTTCAAAGTGGTTTGCCTTTGAAGCATGAGATGGGTGAGGGGAGGAAATGTGGCTAATAAAACTGCATTTCTAAATCGTAACAAGTAGCTACAGTGGCAATAAAAAAGGCCAAATCCTCTTCATAATTTTTCTTTTTGCTAGTGGCTTTACGTCACACCGACATTTAGCGACGATGAGATATGAAAGATATGAAAGGCCCCAGCATTTGCCTGATGTGAAAATGGGATACCACGGAAAAAGGGCTGCTGACAGTGGAATTCGAACCCACTATCTCCCGGATGCAAGCTCACAGCCTCGTGCCCCTAACCGTACGGCTAACTCACCCGGTAATCCTCTTCATCTGAGTCCATTGTCCTTGTTTGAAATTACTAGACATCACCTAAATGTATTACCACAAATTGATAATGAACTACCTGTGTATAGACAAAAGAAGTCAAATTTAACATGTTTATTAAATGTGGACACAATGTTAAATGAAACAGTATTCAACATTCAATATTTAACTTGTTGATGGTGTTTTGTTTTTGCTAGGGGTTTTACGTCGCACCGACACAGATAGGTCTTATGGCGACGATGGGATAGGAAAGGCCTAGGAATTGGAAGGAAGCGGCCGTGGCCTTAATTAAGGTACAGCCCCAGCATTTGCCTGGTGTGAAAATGGGAAACCACGGAAAACCATTTTCAGGGCTGCCGATAGTGGGATCCGAACCTACTATCTCCCGGATGCAAGCTCACAGCCGCGCGCCTCTACGCGCACGGCCAACTCGCCCGGTGTGTTGATGGTGTCACCAGATAACATTCAACATGTTGTTGTTAAATGTTAATCAGTGGAGACCGGGCTTTACACACATGATTCAATGAATTTACATTTAAGAGCTGGGCAATTTTCCTTTTAACTTGAAGCCTACTAACAGAAAGAAAATATATAAATTTAGCCTCAAAAATATTCAAACTTTCCCTATAAGCAATACTTGCCATAATGCCATTTCATTAGGGTAAAGCAGATGTGCATTATCATATTGTTTCAATAAAATATGTATATTTCTTAAATCACCTATATTTTCTTCAGTGCTTGACAACGCATTTCGGCATTGCAAATAGGGTAACTTGGAACACAACCAGCCACACTCATATGCATATATATTTACCTGAAGTAAATCAAACCCACAGATCACACCTACAACAACACATTGGTATTGAAGTTTAACTGCTGCACTATACAATAAAATATGCGTATTATATTTTAAGCCAGTTAAAATATACGTCGAGCAGGTCAGAAGATTATGAAGTACTATATAAATCTCTTTGTCACTGGAAGAATATATGTGCAAACACAATATTACTTACATTTGCTTGTCACGAGGGAAACGGAAGAAAGACCGCGCATTCTTCTTTACTTCATAGTTACTGCAGCCAAACACAGCACATACCTTTCTCCTCACGTTGAGAGGAGTTAATAAGGAATAACACACGCTACTATTTAATTATGTCAACTCACTGAAAACGCATAAATAACACAAAAAACTTCACACACAAATACACGTGCTCTTATGACAGAATCAGCAGTTCTCAGGTCAATCCGCTAGAGAGAGCTCTAATAACTGTCCCTCGATATCTCGTAGAGTGTCCGTATTGTCTCTACTGTATTTGGGTAGACTTGAAAATTAAACAGTTCAATGAGGACGTATCGAAAACCCGTTACATACCCAGTAAACTGATGACTGCATTAAGTTTTGTGGAAAATCTGAGTTCGCACTGCGGGGATACAACGAAACCAATTCATCCGATAATCCTGGAATATTTCGTGGGTTGACTAACTTAATTTTCGAGGTAGATTCTACTTTAAAGGGGAAAATTTAGAAAAGCTAACGGCCGTGTTTTTCTCGGACTATCTAAAACTAAACAGAACGATCTTTTAGACTCAATCTATTCCGCGCGCTTTCAGTTGATATATGACGATATTTTTTCTGAGAAAACCAGAATAATAATTACAGTCATCCAAAATGTTTACTCGGTTCGTTTTTGAAGACGAAAATAGTTTTTACACATCCTGCCCTAAAATTCCGTTAAGTTGGGGAAATTTTCGGGACTCGTTTCTAAACGATCTCATCTAGTACGGCTGACGTTTGGGAGATTTGGAGCAAAACGTGCAAAATCGTTCTAAATTGCTATTTTAGATACTTGCTTGTTGGGTTGCACAGCGCTCGATAATCAAGTTCAATGATGAACGCAACAATGAACAAAGTGCGCATTTTTGTACACGGTCTTATTTCTTGCCTGTACACCGGTGTGTTGCCCTCTTACCACATTCGCACCATCATACCTCTGACTAATTACTTTTCCAGGGGACTTACTTACCTCCAGTCAATCTAGTTCGGAAAATAAAGCTTGACTAATTCCGAATATATGTCACCGGTACGCAGTGGCATATGCTGGCTTCAAGAGGTGTGCTACCACTGATCAGTGGAGATGGTAGCCTAAGGTTTAGCAAATTAAAGTCCGGCTTTGTGGCTAAATGGGTAGAATGCTTGCGTTTCGTCCGATGGCCCCAATTTTCAGAATCAACACCCTCATACTGTTCATTCTCCTGGCTTGGGGAGTGGATGTTTATGACGTCTTCACTATTGATTTTATCCTCATTAGGTCACCAACAAACCTATACAGATGTCATGCATTATTATTATTATTATTATTATTATTATTATTATTATTATTATTATTATTATTATTATTATTATTATTATTATTAAATAAAAATGTTGAATTTTACAGCGGTCGTACCTGGTTAATTAGCTTCCTCTGGAGATCAGTGGTGGTGTCTGACCCATGATAACGGGTACTATTCCAACCAAGAAAAGAGAACACTAAAGCTGAAAGATTGCGTTTCATTTTAACTGATCTACCGATAAAAAGAAAACGATATTGCTCCTATAACATCAGCCCTGCGGTGTCTTCCTACAAGGATATAGAAGTAAACGGGAGTGAAATACAATCACTCTGTTATCTATATAATTAAGTCAGAAGTTTGAGGTGAGGAAGTAGGCCTAATGTACGATGTCGATGAGTAACACATGGTTGATAGTTAGCAGTGGCGATCTGATGGACCGAAGCCTAGCACATCTATCACCCCGGTGCCCGCTCCTATCTGATATAAACAGCAGCAAGCCATAGGGGGCGAGTCGAGGGGAGAGGGACGAGAGTCTGGGCTGCAATATCAGTCTCCGATGTCTTGATCACAGATATACGTGCGAGGTTTTTTCTCACTGCTTTCAAGTTCTGTAAATGGAAGAATGTGCCAGATGCTTACATTTTAATGTGCTTTAGATTTCCATAATTCTCAATTGAGGTTTGGACTTCACTGATAGCCTGGGTAGCCCTCAGTATACGCCACTGCCGGTACGTAATTTTCACATCAGATCCTCAGTGATGGTGGTCTGTCATTTAAATGTAATCATCATTGTATATCCAAATGGCAAAAACAGCTGATAAGGGCAGCCTTAAGATCTCAATTTGCTCTTTTCTGTCGAAGTTGTCAAGAAAGAGGTGGGTGAAAAAGTACTGTGGCCGTCCTCTCCCCCCACGGCCTAACAGTCCAACAGTCGCCACTGAAAGCAACGGACTGGTTTGAAATTCAATTCGCCCGGAAGGACGTGGGTTCGAATCCTCGCCAGGAAGTCGTAAAATTTAAGAAACGAGATTTCCACTTCCGGAGGTGCATATGACTTTGAGGTTCACTCAGCCTACACCAAAATGAGTACCAGGTTAATTCCTGAGGGCAAAGGCGGACGGGCGTAGAGCTAACCACCCTACCCCATCACGTGCCACGGTTAACAATGGTGGAAGCCTTTACCTTCCACTCCTCCAAGGGCCTTCATGGTCCGTACGGAGGTGTCTTTGTCTTTGTCTTTGTCTTGACAAGTTAATACCGCTTTACTGCTCTTCTTGAGAGGTACAAGATTCAATATACCCGTCTCCCTTAGTCTCGAAAATCATAGATTAGGGAGAGGGTATTGTTTATTGTAATCGTTTCATAATTTCATAATTTGTGATACATGCCGTATACAAAATTAGAATGAGTAACTTAAATAACTATTGTGAATAGTGTTAATAATTGTTACATGCAATGAATGTTCATATAAAGCAGGTGCATAGAAATTGAACAGAGAAAGAATACTATAAACTGACTGTTGGAGTTTCATTCATATATAGTATTATGGCAGGAAAAAAACCACAACATCTATTTATAGTGATATCTTTTCAGATTATCAAAGATAATATTGCCTTTGCAGGCTGTTAAGAAAAGAGAGAAAACGGAAATTATTGTTCTACACTACATAAAACTATTAGAACTAATGTAACGAGGTAGTTCCTTGCTAACCCTTAAGCCTATGTACCTAATGGCTCTAGACTTCAACGGAGTTATATTGTCTAGGTTGCCTTAGGCACAATTCGGTTCCTGGCTGACATGTATCACATCCTTTCCTTCCTTCAATTTCCTGCTCCACCTTCCCCTAATAATGTTAAATAATTTTGCAATTCTATCCGGGTGCATCCATTCTCTGTTCAATAAATTTACAATTGTATACAACTGATTTTCGTTCTCAATTTTCTTTACATCCTCATCGTCTATGAATTTTTCTCGTATTTCCTTTGTCATAGGGCAATCTTTTATAAGGTGTGCCCATCCCATCTCTTCAGAGCATATTAAACATTTATTTTCATCCCTGTTCCTTCTATATGCTTTATTTTTATGTATCCCATTTAACCACCATATTATACCTCTCATTCTCTTTTTGTTATAAACTCTACATTTATTCTCATTCTCCCATATATATTACAAAATTCTTCTAATGACCTCTTATTTCTACATTGTGTATCAATGTCTTTTTTTCAATATCCTTAATTCTTAGAATTATTTTTTTTACATATTTTCCACTTCTCTATACATTCTTTTTCCCAGTAACATCCCATTCCAATCGTTTCTAAAATATTCCGTACCCCATCCACCCAGTATCCTTGGTTCTGATGTTTCATTTGGTGTTGAGATGCTATCTGTAAAATTTCGCCCCCTTCTAACAACTTCATTCTCAAGCAATACTTTATTGTCCTTTTAATAATGTCCACTCGCAGACTTATATCTTTGCACATCATTCTCACTCCACAATTAGCTGTACAGCTGGGTAGACCCATAATTATTTTCCCAAATCTACTCGTAATTGTATCAAGTGAGTCAACCCTTTCTTCAGCTCCCCAAATTTCTGCTCCATACAACAGTCGAGATTTGACTACTGCATTAAAAACATTTTATGCACTCTGTAGTCTGTATTGGGCATCTTCTTTTCCAGTATGCTAATAGCTGACAGTGCACTCATGCCTTTTAGCTTTGATCTATTTATTTGCTTTGACCACTTTCCGTTTCCACTTAAAATCATACCCAAGTATTCGACTTTATTGACAACTTCTAACCTCGTCTCGCCCATCCACCATTTTTCATTCTTTGATAATTTATGACCTTTTTTACACACCATTACCTTAGTTTTCTGTACATTGATTTTTAAGTTCCATTCTTGACAGTAGTTTACCACCACATTTATACTACCTTGCATACTATTGGGTGTCAAATTGATCAGAAGGATGTCGTCAGCAAAAATGAGGCCCGGAATATCCCGGTTCTCAAGACTTGGGTAAACCCCTGCCTCGAAGCCTTTCGATTGAAAGATATCATTTATAAAGAGTAGAAACAGTACTGGTGACAATTTACAACCGTGTTTTAATCCTACATTAGAGAATATTTCTCCAAATACTACGCCCTCCTTAGTTTTTATTGCGCACCTTACTTCTGCATATATATTTTCAACCGCTGTTTAAATCTTCTGGGACACCCCTATCCCTCTCATCTTGGTCACGACCGCCCCTCTGCTCACAGAATCAAATGCTTTCTCCAAATCAATAGTAGTAATATATACTTTTCCTCCTTTCTTTTTTACATACTTATCTATTATTGTTTTCACTACAAAAATATTATCTGTTGTCCTCATCCTTTCTCTAAAACCTGCTTGCAGCCTCTCCAGAATCGATTGCCCCTCTGCCTACTTCATTATCCTTTTTGCTAACACCCCTGTATATATTTTACTTAATGTATCTAGCAACGTTATACCCCTGTAGTTGTTAGGGTTATTTTTATCGCCCTTCTTCTTATAGATTGGGCAGATCACTCCCTCTTGCCAAGATTTTGGGAACTCACCTCCTTCAAATATTTTGTTAAATAGTTTCGCCATACTTTCTAGGATATCCTTATTTTGCGCCACCTGCTTTCAAAATTCGTTAGTGATACCCGAAATCGCTCCTGATTTGCCTTTCCTGGCTTTCCCTAGTACCTCCCTTATTTCTTCTTTCGATATTTCCTTATCTAATGCCGGCACAGTACACCCTTGCCCTACCGATATACCAGTATCGTTTAATCTCGGTCTCCACCTATCTTCAGCCTCTAATAGTTTCTTATAGTGCTCCACCCAGATAGCCTGACTTATTACCGTCTGCCGCGGCAGCTTCTGTATTCCACAAATCCCCTTAATTGTACTCCAAACTTTTCTACTATCATTCTGTTTTGCATTGCTATTTAATTCGACAACTCTCTGCTCCTGCCATTCAGACTTAGTTGCATACAGTAATACCCTATATTCTCTTCTCAAGTTACAGAATCCCATCCTATGGTTTTCTCCCCCATGCTTCCGAAACTCTTTCAGTGCTTTCATCACTTCATATTTTTTATGCCTGCACTCGTCATTGTACCAGCCTTTTCCTATTATATTCTGCCCCTCCTTTATCCTCATCATCTCCCCTGCCATCTTTACAGAATTTTCAATTATTTTAACTGCTGTACTCGTTTGGTTACTCTCGATCATTGAATCTATTCCAGCTTTCACTATCTGTCCTATTTCTCCATCATAATAATTCATAAACTCGTTTTTTTAGCTCCTCTCTCCACCTATATTTAGTGACTATCTTTTCTTTGTATTTTATCATATTGCTTGTTGGTGTCTTACCCCTCTTGAGAGGTACAGTAATGGCGATTAACAAAATAAATATAACTTTCCAAATTTCCGACAGGCAAACAGCTACCGTACCGTATTTCGATGGACGTTTTACGTAAGTACCGATACTGTACATAGCGGAAGTTTTCTTACTATATAAGTTACTGACTTCTGTCACACATATGAAAATATGCGTGTAGCTCCGTCCCCTTGACTGAATGGTCAGCTCAGTCACTTTCAGTTTAGAGCGCCCCGGAATCGATTCCCGCGTGGGTTGAAACTTTTATTTGCATTTGGTTAATTTCTCTAGCTCGCAGGTGTGGGTATTTGTGTTCTTCATAATATTCATCTTCATTTACAGGCCAGTGCCAGTGCCAGCTCATGCCATCAGCTTAAACACAGCTACCCACTGCTGTAGTTGAGCCAGTAGGCCGTACTGGCATAAATGTAACACGCCACTAGGGTACAGGCAAAAAAGTATAGAATCGAGAAAATATGAAGCCATTTGTCAGCTATTTAGCTTAGATTTTTAAACTACTATTTTGATTTGCGAATATTGCATTTTATACCCTTTTTAATACTTGCCGGTATCCGTTATTTCCTTTTCACGAAAGCTATGGACAGAAGATTCAACTGTTTGCCGTGATCGTATTGTATTGTATTTCGTCCAACTGATCATACAGTGATATGGGACACGTCAATAATCATATTTACAGTTACAAAGGAGAAAACAGCAATATACATGTCATGAGAAATAAAGAAAAATATACAATGTAGTTAAGACGCACAGATGAACAAAAAAGACGATACATAAGTTAATTTTGAAGAGCTAAGTATTCTTCAATAAAGAAAAAAAACAATGTTTACAAACAAATTTCAATAATTCTTTCTTAAATTTTGAACATGACTTTACTGTATATGCTTAATGAAGTCTGGCGATTTATTAAACAATTGTACTCCTGCATAACTCAAACTTGATTCATAAGGCTTAGTTTTGTGTGGTTCTATGTGCAGACTGTGTCTATTTCTAGTATTATACCTATGTACATCTGAGTTTATGGTGAAACTGATTTCATTCTCTTTCATATATACAAGTGTTTGGAAGATATAAAGGCTAGGCAATGGTAAAATAGAATAAAGTTTTAAATATTTTTTGCAGCTTATCCTCCTGCCGACACCGGACATTCCTCTAATTACTTTCTTTTTTAACTTAAAGATAACTTCTCTATATCGTGAATTTTCCCATTAAATGATTCCATACGTTAGTATGGGGTGGGCACATGCAAAATACATTATTCAACAAGCCTCCAAATTAAATCTTTCAAAGATATTATCATGAAATAAATTCTACTAACTTTTTCCCCTATAAACACTCTATGTTTTTCCCAGGTTAATGATTCTTACATCCACAAGCCAAGAAACTTTGTTGATGATGAGTACTCAACTATGGCATCTCCAAATGATATTGGACAAATTTCTATATTAAGATTAATCTTATGGTGAAATCTAATCACAGAAGCTTTCTGTTTACCAAAATTAATTTATTATCTTCAAGCCAGCTCAGGATATTACTCACTATATTGCCTGCGTTTAATTCTAACCCTTCAGAAATTTCATCAGCTACAAATACAGTAATATCATCGGAAAACAAAGTTAATTGCACTCCTTGCATATCATCGACAATTTGGACTATATCATTGATAAATACTAAAAATAATAATGGTCCCAAAACTGACCCCTGTGGAACACCATGATCTATGTTCCTGGCACAGGAATACACATTCTTAATTTCTTTGCTCTAATCAGTACCGGTATATAATATTTCTATTCACTCATTCATTCATTCATTCATTCATTTATTTCAATTAATTCCAACGAGCCTGCAGGCTCATACATAGGAATTGTACAGGACATTACATACTGGCGGGCACATACACATCAAAATATAGTGTGTGTGTGTGTGTATAAGATAATTAGTAAACGGTTGAACATATATACACATACAATATATAAAATATGTACATCATCATTATGAGGATTACAGAGAATTATTTCTGACTGTATTTACTTTTACATAACATGAAAGTTGCAAAGGTACAAGAATGGATTACGGAGTATTTTCATTTACATAACATAAGAGTTGCTGAAGTACAAGAATAGATTTCAGATTATTTATAATTACACAACATAAAAGTTGCGGACATACAGGAATTGATTACAGAGTATTTACAGTATATATACATAACACAGAGTTGCAGAGGTACAAGAACAGATTACAGAATATTTATATTTACATAACATAAAAGTTGTAGAGGCACAAGAATAGTTCCGGTATTTCAACAATCTGTTTTCTATCCGCTACAAATGATTTGAACCATTTATAGGTTATTCCACGAAATTCATACATGAATAACTTTTCTAAAAGCAAGCTGTGGTCAGTTATATCAAAAGCTTTTGTTAAGTCTAAGAAAATACCTGAACATGCACCCTTCCCGTCTAGTGTGTCATATATCCGTTCAATAAATGAATGCTGTGGTACTTGTTGTAATTTTACGAAAGCAATTTTGGCAACCAGTTAATATATTATGCTTTTATAAGAATGATATAGTCTGTCGTTCATAATTCTGCCCAGTATTCTGGAGAATACAGATGGGAGGCAGACACGTCTATTAGTTACCAGCATCTTCTTCACTACCCCTTTTATGTATCAGAAAAACTTTGATTACCTTGAATTTGTCTGGAAATTTACCAGTTGTTAGTGACAAATCTATCAAATTACAGAGAAGCTTCATTATGCATTGGTAACAGCATTTCAATCAATCAATCAATCAATCAATCAATCAATCAATCAATCCATCAATCAATCAATCAATATCTGCATTTAGGACAGTTTCCTAGGTGGCAGATTCCCTATCTGTTGTTTTCCTAGTCTTTTTAAATGATTTCAAAGACATTGGAAATATACTGAACATCTCCTGTGGTAAGTTATTCCAATCCCTAACTCCCCTTCCTATAAAGGATCATTTGCCCCAATTTATCCTCTTGAATTCCAATTTTATCTTCATAATGTGATCTATCCTGCTTTAAAAGATGAGGTAGTTTGAATAACCATATAAACCAGAAGAATTCGTTTTGCCCATCTGTTTTGTTATCTTCTCTATATCTTGCTCATTCGCAGGAGTAAGAAACACGGATAATACATTCCTATGAACTGTGTTCAAGTTTGTTCTTATCATTGATGTTTGAAATTTTTCCGTTAAACGAAAAATTGCTTCTAGAAAATAATTACTAAAGATTTCTCCAACTTCTCCTGGAGTAATTATGTTTTATTTGAACTAGAGTTCTCCCTTTTTATACATTCAGACCTGTTTTTAGAACTTTTAGCTCATTCTCATTATGCATTCTTTTGGCAGCATTCAAAAATGTTGATATGATGTACCGGTAACGGCGGTACGAAAATAAGTCCCCGTAATGAAAATTTAAAAACTTACGCGTTACGCTCCAGACCGGCAGCGAAAGACTGACTGAACAGCGAGCAACAGCTGAGTGCGTGTGACGTAGAACGGGTGACGTCACAGCATGCCTCACCACAACACAGAGCCTAGACTGGTGTGGAATGTTCCTCGAGCTTCTATGGATAATAACTTTCCCCATAATAATAATTATACAAATTTAACCATATCATCGTGCAGCCAGATCCTTTATCTACGTTCCTGCAAAGTTTCACGTAAACTCGACATGAGACAACGAAGTTATGGAACGAGATGTGAAGGCACGGATTGGATATAAATACAGTACTGTTTCGCTTAGCAGAGCCCCAGGCCAGCTCCACCCCCCCGCAGAGAACCTGCCGATAGTCAGACGGCATCCGCACCACCACCACCCTCGCCCCCCCTCTCTCCACACCAATCACACCAACTACACAGGAACAGGCACAAAAGCCAGCGGGGAACATGGCAGTAAAGGCGTTCAGGGAAAGGATAGAAGAAATCCTGAAAACCTTCTTTCCGAACCTGAACCTCTCGGTAGTCATAACCACTGGGGTTATGATGGCCAACATGCTCCCCTGCCCCTGGCTAAGGGACCTGGCTAATGCAATCTCCGAACTCCTAACCCCGGATGGCTGAACAACCCAACGAAGATTATGATGATAATAATAATAATAATAATAATAATAATAATAATAATAATAATAATAATAATAATAACACGCAGAAGCTTCTAGTTCTAATATGGAACTGCCAGGGCGTCAGGTCTAGGAAATATGAACTCGAAGCCTTCCTAGCCGCGAACACAATACACGTAGCTCTCCTAACAGAGACCTTCCTCCCTCCGGGGAAGAAGTTCACTATAAGAGGCTACAAAATGCACAGAAGCGATAAGGCAAACAAAGTTGGAGGAGTGGCAGTCCTGGTAAGGAAGGACATCAAGCACATGGAGGTAGACATGCCAGAGCTGGTCACGCTGGAGGCATGCGGAATAGCCCTACCAGTGCAAGGAACACTTATAAATGTCATAGCAGCATACTCCAGACCGACAAGCCTAAACACTCAGGACATAGAAACAGTACTAGGGCTAAATCGAAACACAGTGCTAGGAGGAGACTTAAACTCGAAACACGCCACCTGGGGATGCCTGAAACAAAACGCAGCAGGCACAAGGCTGTATAACCACATGCTATCCCAGGACTATGTGGTAACAGCCCCCAGCGAGCCCACGTTCCTAGCACCGAACGATCACGTATCCGATATACTCGACATAGCCCTATTGCGACATATTCCTCAAAGGCATAGCATAAAGGTAGTGAACGACCTGGGGTCGAGGCACCAATCAGTGATATTTACACTAGATGCGAACCCAGAGGAATATGAGAAAAACCCCAGGCGCCGGCTCAACTATAAAGCAGCCAACTGGGGCAAATTCGAACGCAAGCTAGACACACTCCTACAGGGAAGCGAAGGCATGCTAATAGACAGCACAGCCCAAGTTGACGAAGCAGTAAAAACCCTCGTAGAAGCAATTCAAACAGCCACAACTGTGAGCATACCGCTAAGCAAACACAGAGAATCCCTTCTTTTCGAGATTCCAGCGCACATAAAAGAGTTAATACGCAGGCGCAACAGCCACAGGCGTAACTGGGCTCGAAATCACAGAGACGAAGACCGCGAGATGAAAAACGAACTAAACACGGAAATACAAACTCAACTACTGGAATACAGGTCGAAAAAGTGGAACAACCACCTTAGACTTTTCGACACCAACACCAGGCCAGATTGGAACTTAGCGAGACACTTCACGCGAGAAACACACAACATCCCTACCATCAAGGGACCTAACGGCCCGGTATACGAGAACCGTGATAAAGCCGAAATCATAGCGGACTCCATAGAGGCGGCTTTCACTCCAAATGAAATACCATCTGACCCAGCCTTCATCAGGCAAACTGAGGCAAAGGTAGCAGAATTCCTTGAAAACGCACCTAAGCCGGAGGTTAAGATGACAAATATTCACGAAATTAAGTGGATTATAGGTCATCTTAACTCCAAGAAGGTGCCTGGCCCAGACGAGATCCAGAATATAATAATTAAGAAATTAACTCACAAAGCCCTAACACTACTTACCAGCATCTTCAATGCAATGTTCAGACTCCAATATTACCCTGAACAATGGAAAAGGGCTAGGATCCTCGTATTTGGAAAACCACACAAAGACAAGTCAGACCCCAACAACTACAGGCCCATCAGCCTTCTGGACGCCTCAGTAAAGTATTCGAGAAAATACTACTGAAAAGGTTAATAGGGCATATCAATGAAAAAGGTATAATTCGCAACGAGCAGTTTGGCTTTAGGAACGGACATTCAGCCCCACAACTGCTCACTCGATTCATAGAACAAGCCACCATAGGTCTCAACAAACGAAGAGACACAGGAAAGGTTTTCCTTGATATCCAGAAAGCATTTGACAAAGTCTGGCACGAAGGCCTACTAGCGAAACTAATAGACCACGAATTCCACCCAGGCTATATAAGACTTATAAAATCTTATCTGGAGGGCCGAGAGTTCAAAGTAGACGTACACAACACGCTGTCAAGTACACGCAGGATTAGAGCGGTTGTAGCCCAAGGGTCCCTTATCGGCCCAATCTTCTTCGTCCTGTATACAAACGACATGCCTACTACAGAACACACTACCACACACAACTCCGCTGATGACACCGCTATCACAGTTCAACATCCACAGCTAGCGTGCGCTCGAAAGAGGCTACAAGTAGCACTAAGAACTCTCGAGCCTTGGCTAACGAAATGGCGCATCAAGGTCAATGTTGACAAGTGCCAAGCAGTGCTGTTCACTAAGAAGAACAGACGCACACGCAGACCAGTCAACATAAAAGCGCTAAAGCTTTTCAACGAAGATATAGTGTGGCATGACAAAGTCAAATACCTAGGAGTAGTCCTAGACAGAAAGCTCACCATGCTACACCACATCAATGATATCCAAAGAAAAGCACACATACGACTTAGCCAGCTATATCCTATACTGAACAAAAAGTCCAGTATTAACACGGAAGTAGCCATAAACATGTATAAGGCCCTAATCAGACCAATAATCATGTACGCAGCCCCAGCGTGGGGGTTCACTGCAATGACGAACCTGGATAAGCTGGAATTAATACAAAATAAATGCCTACGAGCATACTCCCTTACGACACGCCAATACGCCAACTACGCAGTGTTGCGAAAGTCAGCTCAATAAGTCACCAAATACGTAGACACTAAACATGTACAGAAAGTCATGGAGTAATAAGATCAACCCGTTAATAAGCGGGATCGGACGCTACGACGTCGATCTGTACAAAAAGTGTCCTACACCGAAGCACATTCTGTTCAGCCACAGGATTGGGTGGGCGAGGGGCCGATAGCCAACCCCCTCCCGCCAAGCTGACACCTATATACCACATAAACCCACACACTGCAGACACCTATGTAAATATGTAAATATGTTTCAGCTCTCCTAGGCCCAGGGACCAGGCGAGGAAGATTGACAAAAAGTACAACCTAAGAAGACGACGGCAACGCAGCCAGACGGCCAAGGACGTATAAATACACCCCCGCCCCCCGACAGAGACATGGGAGCGGAACACCAAGCTGACACCTATATACCACATAAACCCACACACTGCAGACACCTATGTAAATATGTAAATATGTTTCAGCTCTCCTAGGCCCAGGGACCAGGCGAGGAAGATTGACAAAAAGTACAACCTAAGAAGACGACGGCAACGCAGCCAGACGGCCAAGGACGTATAAATACACCCCCGCCCCCCGACAGAGACATGGGAGCGGAACACCAGCCCGCGCCCTATAAACAGCACAAATATTTATCTGTTTAATAAGTTATCTCACTCCTATCTAGGTTGAACGCTGGACACGAGAGCAGGAAAACAGCCGGCACTCCAATGAGAACTTGTATATACATATGTTATTAATAACCTTAGTTTTAGATCTGCAGTGACAAGTGTGTTCCAACAACACCGCATAGAGGGACATCGACAGGAGGAAGAAGATAGCCCCTTGCATGCAAGGCTTGGCTCTAATTCCCCCCTCTCCAAAAGGAGACTTGGCACCAGGGACTGCTGGCTGCTGGACAATGGGACGAACCTGTGGGCCAAACCCAGACGCTAGCAGACCCGAGCCGACCCGGAGTGACAAGAAGGACTGATCCCCATAATAACAGAAAATTGCAAGGAAATGGTTATGATTGCATGACACCTATTCCTAACTAACACAACCTCTGGACTGTATCCGGCCCACATCCTTGCATGTGCTATCACAGGATGTCAGGTTTTACATGTAGGCTCTTTCTTCTTTCTGCCTATGTGGTTTTTCCCTGACCCTTCAACACCATATACCTAACACAAACTCTTGCCGTGGTAGCGAGTCTGACACGGAAACCGGCAGATACTCCTTATATCACCTTCCACTCCTCCCTGCTATCTCTTTCTTCTTCTTAGAAATAATAGCATGTCGGAGGCCATGTAGATTGAGTCGGTGGTCACGCGGGGGGAGCGTGTTTCGGCCCCCCACCGAATAAAAAAAAGCTTAGCAGAGCAGTGTGTGACCAGCGTGTGTATGTGCACACATGGCAGTGGAATTCGTGCAGTCGGTTCGCGAGGACCGCGATATAGCGTGAAGCGGCCGTCATACTTCGAGTCCGTGGACTTCAACTCAATCGCGACGAGTATGAACTTGTACGAGTTGTTTTCAATTGTGAGTGATAACCTTCTGCTCCAACGGGGCGTGATATAAATTGTGCTTCATCTGAACATCATCAGTGACTGTTTATTCTACACGAGTGTCTAAGACTTGTGAATATTTTTCGAGTACTCGTAATTTAAAGTTTCATGTTGTGGACAGGATTTGGAACAGTTTGCTCCTTACAAAGTACTGAATACTTCAAGTTAACGAGACTGTGCTTTAATTCAGAATTACTCAAATTGCAAGCATGACTACGCCACTAATTTACCATTTCATGAACTGTGTAAATATTTGTAAGTAATGAACTGTAGACTGCATGCGTGAACTGTGCATTTCAATTCTACTAAGAACTGTACATTTCAATTCTACGAACATTCAGCTGTGGGTTTCGATTCTATGAACAGTCGAACCGAGGACTATTGATGCATGATTAATTTCGTTTTATTTTTTTATGTCATTACCAATGCGTGAACAAGTCTGAATTCACGAGGGAAATACCCTTATTTTTCCCAATCCAAGTGATTACATTGAACAATGCTTCAAACTAAGAACTAAGTCGTGTGGCGTAACATCACATTATGCCAAGTGCTATAAACTTTAAGCGACTATTTTGAAATTCGATAAGTTTCGAGTGGACTTTCATTTTATGAATGTTAAAATTATATACTCATTCAAGTTTAATGACCTTATTTTTCATTTCAAATGATTGAGGATTTAACACGGGATAGATTTCTACCGTGTGATAGACCTTCAAACATACATTCTCACGTGTCATGAAGCTTGTTAAAACCAGTGATAAACCTTTCTCTCATCTGTGCAGAAGCAGTTTTTTGCATTAACTCGCCCCAAGGCTTAACAGTGTTCATTCACGTTCGTCATTCACATGGTCTGTCTCAACGTCCTTCATCAGCACCGTATGGATCTTCTAGTCGTCGAATGGACCTTCTAGAACTTCCATCGAGGGACAAATGGGGGTCCACTGGTATGGAAGGGAGAGGAGCTGCCGGAATCCAAGGACGTCGCCAGCCCTAGGACGGGGGATACTTCTACTATATCTGCTGTACAGAGGTGACATGGGTTTGAACTTATTAATAAATTCAGAAAAAATCTGAAAGATTTTCATCTAAACACACCCTCTCCCTCTGTATGCACTTCAACAGATTGGTACACGCCCTGCGTTTCTCGTGCTCACCGAAGTACCACATTTACTGTTACAATACGGGCACCGTATGTTCATATAATTCTTATAACAATCCTTCAATTCAGATGATTTGTTACTCCCTTTCACACATTTGCTTAAAAATCTTAATCATCTACTTGAATTTTTGATTTCTGTTGTAATCCACCGATTCCCTTAATTCTTTACAATTACCCTTTTGACTGGTATTTCCACTTGATGATAATAGTTGAACAAATCCAAAAAGTCACTGAAGGCCTCATTAGTTTCGTTATTTCTATATACAGTTTCCCAAGTTTCCTTGGCCAATAACTGATTAAAATATGAAATATTCTCCTTGTTACTCATTCTAGTTTCCCTGTAAATTGCATTGTGATTTTTAAATTATGGTTTCCTATTACCCTAAAATTTAGATGAACATTTTGAGCAAAATGATCTGAAAGACCTGTATCATAAATTTCTATTTCATAATTTCACATTTCCTCATTCAATGCAACTTGATCAACTGCTGACTTCGTATCCCCAGATATTCTAGTTGTTTTATTTACAACTGCCTTTACACCATACAAGGAAAGCAACATTTCTAGCATTTGCTTGTCTTGCCCAACATCATTCTCTAAAAATCAACATTGAAGTCGCCCATGATTACTACATTCTTGATCTTATGGTCATCTGAAATTATTTCAATATTATTATAAATAGTTTCAACGTTACTTGAAGGATTTCTGTAAATGCATGTAAGTATTAACTTATAATCCAATAGCTCAAAGAAGCTAGCCTTGAAATGTTCCTCTACATTCAGGTACTCAAATTTATCCAATTGCTTACATTTGATATTATTATTCACATATACTTTATACATGAATCTCCACACTTCATTTTCCTTCTACAAAATTACTTGCAAGAGCATAACCTTCTATTACAAAGTTTGAAATCTCATACTGTACCAACCAATGATCAGTTAAACATAAAACATCATACCCTTGTAGGTTATCTACCAACAGAACCTCCATACATAGAATTTTATTTTTTAAAGATTGAACATTCTGGTGGAACAAATTTAGCTCTCCCTTTAGATTATTACTGTTGTTACCCTTTACCTTAAAAATTCTGCTTTAGTAATACTGGTCGTTTCCTTGTCCTACTTGACGTTCTTATTTCTGGTTGTTTACCTTGCCCTCCTTCAGTTCGTCCTTGAATGTGCTCCAACATTCAGCTTCTCCATTAACTCCTCTCCTCGTTCATCCAAGTGACTCCTACTGAGGAGCTCAGTGGTTTCGTCACGAGTTTTCCCTGAATACTCGATGCTTTCTGGTATTGCTGTCCATGATGTTTAAGGTAGATTCACTTTAATCCCTTTCAGCTTATTTCCTTCTCCTGGGCATCCTTCTTTAGTAGTAGCGCTCACCTCAACTACTTCCTCAACTCTTCTTATTTTTATTACCTGCAAGTGTTCTGCATCTTCCTTATATTTATCGAACAGCACTCGTATGACGTTATTCATGATGGTTGTTCCTGGGGTATCTCTTATTTTTTCCTTATTATATTTTATAGCTGCTTTTTCCCTCTTCTGTTAAGACGCATGCCGTGATTTGTGAAAAATCCTCGATCGATATTGCCCATATCAATTATTTCTGTATTTTGAAAGCAATTGATAGTATTCTGTAGCCGCCTGTTTGTATCATTAATTAACTTATTTACACAAACCATTCAACTGAAACATGTCGATATGGAATATTATATAATATTACATTCTTCCTCTCCTTCTTATGAGGCAGTATCTCTCCGAAGGTTGGCGATCCAATTGATTATAATTACACGCGAAACGGCAGCACGGAAGATTTCTATCGACGTATGTCCATAGCACCGCCGCAAGTCGTTCAGCCAGAAATTTCTCCGTCTTCCCACAGATCTTTTCCCATCAATCTTCCCTTGAATGATCAGTCGGAGAAGTTCATATCGTTCACCTCTCATGATGTGCCCGAGGTATCTGAACTTACACTCCTTGATGATTATGAAGAGCTCTTTCTTCTTGTTCAAGATGTTGAAGACTTCTTCATTTGTCTTTTTTCCTACCCAAGATATTCGTAGTATTATTCTGTATAAGTACATTTCAAAAGATTCAATCCGCTTCTCCAAGAAAGGGCTGAGCGTCCACCCTTCGAAACCATACAGAAGGACAGGAAATATATAACAACGTAGCATTCGAATTCTGAGCTGGAGGTTGAGTTCTCGACTGGTGAGCAAGGTCCTCATGGTACTGAACATCTACACCAGTAAATTTTAAAATCTCCACAAGTTTTGCATGAGATACGCAATCGAAAGATTTTCAGTAGTCGATGGAGCAAACGTGCACATCTACATTCATATCTAAGCATCTCTGGGTCAAAACATTCAAGGAAAAACGAGCCTCGTAAGTACTCAGTCCATTCCTAAAGCCAAACTGAGTATGTCCAACTTGGGCGTTCGCATTTGAGGTAGATTCGAGTGTGGATGATACGCAGAAATACCTTTAGCACACGGAACATTGGGCTGATCATACGATAATCATCACAATGTGATGCACTAGCCTTTTAAGGTATGGTGACAAATGTAGATCTTATCCAGTCAGATGGAATTCTACCAGATTTATATATTGCATAGAATAATACAGTTAGCAGCTCTAGTCCTCTGCCATGGCCTTCAGCAATGAGTTTGGGAGTTTCTGCATGAATCTTGTCCGGACCTACAGCTTTTCCATTCTTCTGGAGTATGATTGCATACAGTACATCATCTTGGGTTATATTTGGACTTGTTTTGCTGCCTTCGCCAATAAAAGGTGGTTTGTCTGTCCTTACATCGCTGAAAAAAATTTTAACATATTTTTTCCCAACACTTCAAATTGTCTTCGACTCCTACCAAAATGGTGTCATTGGCATCCCTCAGTATAGCTTTACATGGCCTGTGATATTTCCCTACAAGTTCCTTGATCTTCTTGTGGAGATTAAACAAGTCATGTTTCTCTTGGAGAAGTTATATTTCTCAGCATCTCTCCACGAGCCATAGTTCTTTTGCTTCCCTAAACTTCTTCCTCACTGTCCTGGTTAGCTCTTTGTATTGAACTTTACGTACATTTTTCACTTTCCGTCTTTGGTCCATAAGCTGTAGAATATTTTCTGTCATCCATGGCTTTTTTGAACTGATCGAATGTCCTATGTCATTCTCTTGAGTATCAGTGAGTATGTTCTTTTGTGCAGTACATTGTGATTAAATATCCAAGTTGTTTATTGTACTCATACGTTCTTCGAGCTTCAAGGTTGTTTGAGCTCGAAATACTGGGTTGTCAAGTCTCTTTTGTATCGATGCGCTTAGGTCTGTCAGAGCATATGTTCTTGACGAAGCAATGAAGTGTTAAGTCCGTGACGACGGGATTATGGTCGCCCCAGGGTAGGTTTTGACAGCTTTCCCGTATATTTTTGGATGACTTTTGATGAGAATGAAGTATATCCGATTCCTGACAATATGACCTTCAAAATCTGCAGGATACGTCCATCTATACAAGCGCCGGGGATGTAGCTTGAAAAAGGAATTAATAATAGAGAGCTGTTGTTCTGATCAAATCTGAACTAGACGATCAACTCTGGTATTTCTCTCACCAAGGCCATATTGTCCAACAATTTCATCCTCTGCACTGAAATCTATATTAGCATTGAAATCACCAAGGACAAGACTTACATCCCCTTTCTTTGTAAGGGACATTGCCTCTCCTATAATAGGACAGAATTCTTCGAATAATTCGTTTTCCTTATCGCCGGGGTGATCATAAGCCTGGATAATATTCATGCGACGATGGGAAGATAGCAGTTTAAGAAATATGACACACACATTTTCGGTCTTTAATTTACAAAGTGTTTTCTTCACCCCAGAAATCACATTTGATGCTTCATTTCTAGCAATATTTCTAGCCAGAATAGCCACGTATTCATTCTCATCAAACGTTCCCATCTCTTCCATATCTGACTTTAAGAACCACTTTGAACAGAGCACATGGCTTGACAAAACATACAACTTCAGTTCCCGGTAGCATATCAGCAAGTTCGACAGCAATACCCCGACCATGTTTATCCCCGTACACAACTACCTTACATTCATTCTTCCTCAACCTCAGTGCAGGCTTCCTTGTAATGGCTGGAAATTTATTAGTATTTACACATTCTCCTTCACTAGAGGTAATTGACACAAGCCCTGGAAATTATTCCTTATTTCAATCCCTAGGCTTGCGCCACGATCATGATTAGTTTTGTGCCTGCTCTTGCAACTCCTCCTAATTACTTCCGGCCATGTCTCAGTTTGTATTTCAGTCACACCATTTAAACTAAGTCCATTACGTTTAATATTTTCAATGTCCTCCCTTAACATTCGAAAAATTTCATCCCTTGAGGCCAGTTCGGATAATAAATTAACACAGCCAACACAATTTCTCGCTTCCGCCTGCCCGATGCGTGCGTCACATACACAAAACACTTCGCGAATTATTTTCCCTTTGGCCTATGTCAGTACTGTTACTCTGATCCACACTTCCACTGGTATTTGGCACCTTCTTCTTCCCGTCATTAAATTCTATACATTCACTAGTTTCCATTAAACTACTGTATTTCTGAAAACTCTCAACAGCTTGAGGAACACCACCACCGGCAGGCGTTATCTTGAAAAGATATAATTAGTTAATTTCAAAATGTTGTAGTTTGCCATTTAATGACTGTGGTGATTCGCATATTTAAAAAATCGCAAAGGCGCCGTGCTGCTGGTGACCAGTGCAACAACTTGTGACAAAATCTAAACTTTCTAAAAACGTATTTAGCCACAGAATTTACTTAGCTTCGATTTTAAAATAATATATTGTTTACCCATATCCAAATGTTCAGTAATCAATAAAATAAGGTTTAAAAAATGTAAAATAGGAGTTCGGCCATTTTATATTTTTCGTTGTCGAATTTTGTCTGAACATGTAGGTTCGTTGAGACTAATATAATAAATGCAATAAACGCCATGAAGGAGGTGATGTACGAGTCAAACCGGAAACTTATCTGACGCAAAGGCAAGTGATATCAGTAGGCCTACCTGCCTAACAATGGTTCCGGTTACAAAACTGCAACTTCCCATGCGTATGCTATTCAGTCAGTAGCCTATGTCTGCACAAAGAATTAGCAAATGGTCATGGTATTCATGTGTCGGCATTTTAACCGGTATGCTGCGAGAGAATGAAAGCAAAAGTATTAATCATGTAGATCTCTTTTATGAAATGAAGCACACGATGTAATAGAATATTCCAATACTTTCCTTAATAATAATAATAATAATAATAATAATAATAATAATAATAATAATAATAATAATAATAATAATAATAATAATAATAATATAATTTTATTTCTCTTTTTGCATAATGTGTCATATTTAAAGACTAAGACTGTATAATTTAACTGTTTAACTGAATGTGGTATTTTGTGTTAGGCACCACTGGTAAAATAATTATTAACATAAAACTGTATATTTTGATTGTATTACCTAAGTTCATTGTATTCTTTGTATTGTCCTTTTCAGTTAATTTTTAGTAGTGTAACTATTAATTGTACTGTATTGTATATTGTGAAGATTGTAATGTTACAGACGCAGTTATCATTTCACAATATAGAAAGGGTTCATTGTAATACGAGTAACGTTGAATAAGTACCTAATTATGATCCGTTTTCTGTTGGAGACTGATTCCCTAGGACAGAGAATAACTGTTTTTATTTCCCTTTGAACGAACATGATTTGATCAATGTGATAGTCTCTTCATCGAATCCTGTGTTACGACGACTGTTGTACTTAAAATCGATTGGTTATTGGTTAAAAATACAAGGTTAATTGAAGACCTCCCGATATTAAGGATGTAACCAGCAAAAATTTGAAAAGAGAGAGTTCAGTTTAAATACATTGGGATGTATCATCACTCCTCTATGATATGGCGTCATCTTATCTTATATTTGAACTTCCAGCCAGCAGAACGAAGTTCACCGTGGTGCAAGGATGGAACATGTAACGGATTTGGGATGTATTATAATGTACTTGGACACTTATCAAGTTACTTCTTGATCAAAACTAATTATTATGATTATTTCGGCTCGTCGGAATTTGTCTGGAAGTATATTATGCTGCAAGCTCATAATTCGCACGGCCCGCCACAGTAGCGCTAGCATTCAGTATGCATGCTGTCGAGATTGTACTGCCATCTAGCACCAACCACGGAACTGAATTCAACTTCTCTTTCTCCATGCACGAACGACAATGTGAGACGTGCTGTTGTTTTGGAAAGTGATACAGGACCGAGCTACTTCTGCTATTGCTGGTGGATTTTTACTTGTATCAAGAGTGGAAGGAGAAAACATGAAGGTTTTATTTGATCCTGGGTGATCATGTCATCGTGTGGCGATGACTTTATCGCATTCCATTCTTTTTCTACTTGTTTTTAAATAATCTGTATGTAAGCATCCAGTTCTTGTTTACCCCAGAGTTCAAATGATGTGAGGAGCAAATCGGATAATTGAAGGTTACCGAGTGGATTACATAAATTCGTCTTCTTAATCGAACTGCTCAAATCTATAATATTCTACTATCCAGATAACCTTAGTGCACAAGGAATTTCATTTGCAAGACATTTTGAATTGTTAATTAACTACCTATTTGTTGGGTCTTTAATGTAACTGTCTAGAGTAATAGGTCATGTTAAGTCTTTATTATTTAAATGTCCCCATGAGGGAAGTGATTATATGAGCCGAAAAATGTTTCTTATGGCAAATTCTGCTGTGTATATATCCTTTCTAGGTGGGTAGCCATTTTGTTTGGGTTCGTCACGTGACCTGGTAGTCATGGTTGCACTATTTATATGTGGGTGGGCGTTGTCTGATTATGTTTGACATTTGCCGTCCCTATGCCTTGTTATGTAGTGACAGCTGACGTGCGCCATGGGAGATTGTTTGAATTTTTGTTTTTGGGGATAGATGTGATTAAGTAAAGACAGCTCCGTTTCTCCGTATGCTTGGCGTCTGTATACAATTAATATTTAATTCTGGATTATGTTTGACTTGGCGACACATTGCACCCGTTGGTCACTTTTATATTTGATTTAATTAACCCATTCTTATAGTTGAACTTGTGTTCTGTGGATTTCCCATTCTACTGATCTTGATCTACAGTTGAAGTGGTTCTTAAGAAACATTTTTCACTCTCGAAAACGGTATTGTGTGAAAACAAAGTTTTGGGTTAAGTGTTCAATTAAGAACGCCGTTCTTTCGTTCATTTCTTTAAAGTTATATTTCCTAATTCATCCTGAGGATTTCTCATGGGGAATGGTTCGTGAATCCAGATTTTATTTCTTTTCCCTTTTCTTTTCCTGATTTTAATTTTAATGAAATTGAAAGTTCTATAATTAATTCAATTCCTTTATTAATTTTTGCCTAACTGAATTTTAACTTGATCTTTTAATCACAATTAATTAATTAATTTTCAGTCAATTAAAAATTGTGGGTAACTTAAACATGAATTATTATTTTAGTCAGTAAGTACTATTTCTCGTCCAATCTACTCGACCTCTGTAAGCCTAGCGGTTTCCACGTCTTGCTACGATCTTCTCTTTGGAAAATCTTACTAAGTGCTTTGCTTAATTTAATTTCCCTGATAATGCAACTACTGTTGTGTAATACCTCACTTGTAAGTACGCGATAGTGTTTTGGTATCAGTTCGAGTGGTTCTTTTGTTTTTTGCACTTTAATTTACCTTGTGGTTCTGTTTCCCTTTTAGTAAACTGTTTCAGGTCATTATTACCTATTTTTAAAATTAATTAATGCCGACTAAATAAAGTTGAGTGTGTTAAGTGCATTGAACTGTAAAGGGGAAGGCAAGATTCGGGTTGAGACTATAATATTGTATATTTCTGTTCCATGTTCATTTTGTCATCTCGCGG
The DNA here is from genome assembly GCF_040414725.1 of Anabrus simplex. Lineage (NCBI taxonomy): Eukaryota > Metazoa > Arthropoda > Insecta > Orthoptera > Tettigoniidae > Anabrus > Anabrus simplex. The sequence continues at coordinate 236,388,318 of NC_090265.1, forward strand.
GAGCCCATTGCTGCAGTGTGAGGTATCTGAGCGTTCTGTATTCCTAATTCTTTGGCTTGGGAGCTTTCGTGTGCTATACTGCTGCTTGCTGTATTAAATATGCTTGGACATGGTAGTTGGCAGTGAATTGGTGAGTTGTTTTATTTTATTTTTCTATTTTGACTACCTTATTAATTTAAGGTGTGATTTTTTATCAAGGAATAAGATCTGAGAACATCTCATTTTCTTATCTGCTCTGGTGTGTATCTGCGTCTCGGTGACTTGTTATTTACTTTTGGGCATAATCATTTTATGGGTTTAATGTGCTCAATTTGCCTGCGAAGGAAGTGTTAGCTGATCTCTAGTTGTTTCTTTTATGCCTAGAGCTTCTCGTAAGTTGCTCTAGTACTCTGATTTGTTGTTGTGAATTATTCGAAAGTTGATAAGTAGGTAAAATTTCTACTTGGAAATAAATTTGGTAATAGGAAGTTCTCGCACCGAGTGTAATCTGTAGCTTGGTTCGTTTCTTGCCCACTACTATGACTCGCTCTGTGTTATTTCCCTCCCAGCTTAGGAAGGCGAAATTAGTACATGAGCTATCCATCTGCAATCTAGAACCACCAACTACCGTGGGGGAGTTTGCTGCGTTGGTGAGTGCAAATGCACACGTTTCAATTAATTTTTCCCTTATCGATCGAAACAAATGCTGTGAAATTTTGAACCAAATATATGAAGCATTGCATGAAATTAACGTTATTAGGGAAGAATTCCAAGAGCTGCCTCCGTCGAGAACTCAAATAAACAGACTGAAAGCCAGAGCTCATCATTATCTTGGTCGCATTCAGGATCTGCTTACTATTAAACCTGAGGCTGAGCTTGTTTCTGAATGCATTAAGTTTTTAACCGTTGTTTCAAGCATTTCCGCCGAACTTGACCTGTTATTAGTCAATAGGAATGTTGAAAATCTGACCATTTCGGCGAAAAATAATGCTACCGTACCTACTTCTGAACCTTCCCCAAGCACTACTCCGTCCTTTTCTAACAACCAAAGTACATGCTGTTTGACTACACCCATCTTGGAAAATTTGTTAACCCGGCTTAATTCTACTTCCTCTCCTAATTGTTTAAAAGAAATCTTCAGGGGAGTAAATAACATTTCCGTTAACTCTATTAAAGAGACTATCAGGTTTTTGCGATTTCTTGTCGAACTGACTGACTCGGGTAGTGTCTATTCAGTTGACGACCTAGGTATTTTTTATGCACTCTTCCCTCATTACGATGAGATTTTGAAGAGAGAGATTTCTGAGGCTATATCAAGAAAATTGTCGATCAATACATTTCATGAACTAGTGTTAGGGAAATTCATCCCTTCTCTTGCTCTCCAGAGCTTAATTCCACAGCACTATTTCCGAACACAGGTTCTGCATGTGAACCTACTGACTTATGTTCTAGATTTACGATTCTATTGTAAGGTATTTAAAATTTTCGTTACAGAAGGAGAGATGGTTGCTAGAATTTTAACAGGAATATCTCCTGCATATCGTTCTTACCTTTCTTTAACTCGATGCCCAACTAATTTTCAAGAATTAGAAGAGGCGTGTACTCTTGCCGAAGATGTCAAGCACGGAGATGCCTCTAGGCCTGTGAATTTCCCCCCCTCCTGCTACACCATTTCATCAACATCTAAAGAGAAGAATGATCGTAAATGTTATAATTGTGGATCCCGAAATCATTTAAGGAATTCTTGTCCTGATGTCAGACGAGATTCTAGTGGATGTTATTCCTGTGGCTCTAGACAGCATGTTAAGAAAAATTGCCCCTTAGTAGGTCGAAAAGGTACTCAATGACTGCAAGCCAAGGAAGCGGAGTGTAGGCATCCTACTCTCGAGAATTCTACAACTTGTGAAGAAATCATCTGCCCTCACCAATGTAATAAGATTTCAACTCATGTCCTCTTCCAAGGTAATTTTACTACCGTTGAAATCAATAACGAGCCTGTAACCAACTTGCTTGATACCGGAAGTGTGGTGTGCTTGATTCATTCAATATGGTACTATCAGATGAAATCGTCGTGTAAATTGCCAGGACTGGAACTTACTAATGTTAAATGCGTCACTGCTAATTCTCAATTTCTGGAAGTCTTGAGTTCGGTGAAGGCCAGGTTAAGAAGAGGTAATTTTACTTGGAAATTTAAGTGCTTGGTGACACCTAACCTTTATTGTAAATTGTTTTTGTGTGTCGATTTTCTGTCTAGCGCTGGACTTGTTTTAGATTTATCAAGCCGAAATTTGTTTTTCACATTTTCTCCTAGTTTAAAATTTGACTTAATTAACGTTCAGTTGAAGGTCCCTACTGCTTCTTGTGTGGTTACTTTCAGACTGATGAGTCTAGCGACATTGGTCGCCTTGACCTAAACCATTTAAAGGATGTTGAAGCTAATCAAGTCTCCCCTCTGTGTAAGGAGTTCCCGGAAGTCTTCACTAACAAATTTGGCTTGACCGATGTTCTTGTGTACGATATTGAGTTGTCAGACCACCAACCTGTTCGATCTCCCCTTACCGTCATTCCTCACCACACATGATGGAATTGAAAAACATTATTGTGCAAATGGAGGAAGATGGGGTTAATTAGATCTTCTATTTCATCTTACGCGTCCCCAGTTTTCTTGGTGCCTATGATCTCTGGTGGCTTTCGAGCTGTTGTTGATTATCGAGTCTTGAACAGCAAGGTTGTGCTTCAATCCATCCCCTTGCCCGACCTTCATACTTGTTTTGGATGGTTTCCTGGAGCAAAATTTTTCACTGTGCTAGATTTGAAACAAGAGTACTACCAAGTACCCTTATCCAAGGAATCAATTCCCCTTACTTCATTCTTAGCGGATTGGGACCTGTATGAGTTTTGAGGCTGCCGTTTGGGGTCTCATGCGGCGCCGCAGTGATGAGTAGACTGCTGAATTCCATCCTCTCGGACATCAAATTTAAATTCGTATTTAATTATTTGGACGATTTGGTAACCTACTCCAATACTTTTGAGGCACATATGTAACATGTTAAGGAAGTCTTGCAACGGCTAAAGAAGGCCGGACTTACGGTGAAGTTATCCAAGGTTCCATTCGCCAAACCTAGCACGTCGTTCCTAGGGCATGTAGTTTCCTCTGAATGTGTCTCAATCGATCATTCCAGAACTCAAGGCATCAGAGATCTCTTCCTCCTAAGGATGTTAAAGTTTTCGCCCGCTTCATCGGTATGGTGAATTTTTTCCGAAAATTTATCCCTAACATTGCAGAAATTGCAGCTCAGTTGAATTATCTTAGGCGGAAAGATGTTAAGTTCACTTGGGATAGTGCCCAATGGGAATCCTTCAGTTCGTTGAAAGTTGCCCTGACAAATGCCCAGTGTTGGCGATTCCACATTTTGAGAAGCATTTCATTGTTCAAACTGATGCCTCTGGGCGCGCTATTGCTGGTGTCCTCCTACAGGAACATGAAGATGGGCGAAGACCGGTAGTCTCTGTATCCATAGTCCTCAACAATCTGGAGAATAAATACTCCATCTACGAGCTGGAATATCTAGCTGTACTATTTTCCCTAGATACGCTTATGCCCTTTATAGAACATTTGAACTTCGACCTACAGACCGAAAATCAGGCTCTGTCTTGGGTATTAAATAGGCCCAAGAGAACCGGAAGTATAACCAGATGGGCACTTCGAATTTCATCTTTTAATTTCAATGTTCGGCATATCCGTTGTTTCGAGAATGTCATTGCTGACAGGTTAAGTATGATGTTTGATGGGAATTGTGGTACTGACGTGAACCCTAATGTGGACGAACTTCAAGTTAACGCCGTTGGTGTTAGTGCCATACTTACTGACCTTCCTCTGTTGTACCACGAATTTGGAGATCATCAAAATCTGATCCAGAGTTGAAAAGCATCATTGACACAATTAATCGTGGTACCGAAGTTAAATCTTACTCTTTATCTAACGGCGTTCTCTGTTGCAAGGTTCGGAAGGCCCATAACTTCAAAATCGTTGTCCCAAAGGTTCTAGTACCAGCCATCTTTAGTATTATCACTGTTCTCCCATTGGAGGTCATCTAGGAACCTATAAAATACGCCAGATAATCAGGCAGTTCTTCATTTGTAAGAAGATGGACCATGAGATTCGAACCATGATTTAGCCCTGAAAATCCTGTGGCATTAGTAAACCTAACTTAAATAAAAAGGTTGGATTTTTGTCATCGTCACAAGCCTCTCGCCCAATGGAAAGGGTATTCATCGACTACGTGGGACCATCTCCCCGTTCCTCTCTGGCAAACGCCCATATCTTTGTATGTGTCGATGCATTTTCTAGGTTTTTGGGTATTTCCCGCCAGATCCACTAATTCCCGTACTTTTATTAACTGCTTAAATTCGATATTTGCATACTGTGGTCCTCCCAAGTTTCTGGTTTCTGATAATGCCAGTTCCTTCACCAGTAATTTATTCAAGAAGTATCTGTTTGAGTTGTGCATTTCCCACGTAACTACCACTCCATATTATTCGAACCCTTCGTATGCTGAAAGGTTGAACAGAAACCTAAGGTCTGCATTGATTGCATATCATCATCACAACCTATCCAAGTGGGATTCTGGTCTGCACTGGTTGGCGCATGCCTTCAACTCCGCTACTCATGAGTCACATGGTAAGGCACTATGGACCTCATGTTCTGTTACACACCATATTCTCCTAAATCTAATGTTTATGTATTGAAGATCTCTTACCTGAGTTGTCAAAACAGAATGACGTTAAAATGGATTTGGGATGAAGCAAAGACGATTTTTGCTGTGTGACATGAGAAGGTTAAAAAGAGGTATGATAAAGGTAGAACCTCTTCGAAATTGAAAGTTGGTGATCAAGTGTATGTAAAGGCTATCCGTACATTTTCTGCTAAGTTTGCCCCCAGATATCAAGGTTCATATACCTTGTTGCAGTTTTTGTCCTCTGTATCTGTATTAGTGAGTGATCCCGTAGCTAAACGCATCAGGCCTGTGCATCTTTCCAAAATTAAAGTTTGTTAACTGGTTATGTTTTCTAGCCTTCTTGGTTGAATGTAACCTTGGAAGGTAGCTTCGGTAGCGGTTTTGTATCTTCATTTGAACTTGGGTTGCATCCTGCTCATCGATGAGTGAAATAATTTGTTTTATTATACTGAGATTGGTGGATGACTCATTACTGAACCTGTTAACTTGATTTTCTGATTAATAAACTGTAATCTACGAACTTGCTGTGACCTTATCTGTATTGGTACTATTGTTCTATTTCCTTAGGTTATTATGTTTAGGTACTTGAACCTTGTGCTTGCATGTTGTACTACTGATCAACAATTTTGGTATTTAACCTTGTCAAACTTGCAGATTATGTTTTGCGGTTGGCTTTCTACCTGTTAGTGTTGTAACTTAACCTAGCAGAATCCTTTCTTAGCTGTTTCTACGTAGAATGTTTAGTATTGAATTTGTTTAGTATTGAATCACCTAGGATGACACAACTTGATCATTGCTGGGCTGTAGTATGTTTGCGCTAAAGTGAATGGAGTGTGCTTGCTGTATGAAAGTTTTCCCATTTTTCATCTTTTCACTGTGTGTGTGTAGCGCTTGGTTGTGATCCTAGCTACGTTCTGTGTTATTTATTTATGGAGTGATTATTGGTTATGGTGTTATATGATTAGTCGGTGTTGGAAATGGTAACTCGTTTGCCTAGTGCATGGACTTTGTGTCTTAAGAGCATTTCATTTCCTGACCTCTGATGTCTTGTATTTAACTATTGCTAGATAACCCCCTGCTCTCTCTTGGTTATCCTTGTCAACTGTTTCTGGTGCTTTATTCTACGTATTTTAACTTCATTTATCGTGTGAATGTCGTCATATGATATTTATTATTACAATCTACTTGACATGAAGCTGTCGCAATTATATTGCTCTTTAATCACCTTGATTGGTTTGGCAGTATACTGCTCTGTGCTTGGTACTTGAATTTTTTAAAACTTGTATTTGGCATTCTTTTGGTGTTTGGTTTCACTTTTGGGATGTGGATTGCAGATGATGAAGTGTGATTTACTTGATCTACAGTTTGATGTTCGTGTTCCCTGGTTCCGTTAAGGAAATCTTATCCTGAGTGGTGTATCTACTCCGACCCCAATTGGCATGGATCGAGTCCCGAATTAGGGTTCTTTTCGGGGTTGTGATTTCATGTTGTGGAGGATGAGTATCTTTTAATCTCTTGTGAGTTAACTCATGTGTCTTGCCAGTATTTACTGTTATTTTGTCATTGTGTCTGGTGTTAAGTGGGTATGGCACTTCGGTGTGGGCGGTGTGTTGCCTTTAATTTACCTCTGTGGCCCTGTATATTTTGGAACGTATTCTTGCATCTATCCGCAACTCTTAGTGAATCACCTTGCTTTGTTATTAGTTCCTGGTTGATTTTGTGTGTTCTGGTTTCTTCATCTCATGTATGCTTGCATGACCTGTTGATCAGATGTCCTATTGTTTTAATTTTTTCCACTGTGAAGCTCATTTGATGTTACCTGCCACCCTATGGCATTTTCTTTTCCTCAGTGGTTCAGTTAGTGTCTCTTGCCGTGATTTGTTAGTCATCTTACCGTTCTATGGGTTCGCTAGTTAGATATGGGACAAGCTAGTTTTCCCTAGTCGTTACAGGAATCTCCCTGCTAATGGTTTATGGGGGCTATTAGCAGTGTTACTGCCTTCTTCATGGTCCTTGAGCTTCTCCATGCTCTTGCCTAGTATTCCGCCACATATTTTATTTGCCTGCTCTCCTGGGAATTGGAGGAGGTTCCTCTTTTGCCGTTAAGATAGTGTAATGGGGATGTCGCTTACTTATTAGTACCGGGTCGTGCCGAGGTTCTGTAATGGAACTTCTGGTGGTGTACGTTGTGCAAGTAATTGCTCTTTATCTTCCTTCTTGACCATCTAGCCTGAGGTGTTTCCTTACCTTTTAATTTTGATTGGATGTGCCATTGTGGAAGCTGTAATTTTAGTGATCGCACGTAGTAGGTCTGTTTTGAAATTCCAGATTGCATTCCCTCCTGAGTTTCTTGCTTTCTATTTCTCTCCTGTTGGTTCCATGGTGCTTATTATTGCCTCGTGAAGTGTTAGTATTTGATCTGTAAGTTATTCATAGCTTAGTGATAATTGTCTGATCTGTTGTTGATGACGTACTATTCCTGAAACTGTCATCTTGTAATTTTAGAGGTCTCCAACTGGTCTAGTCAATCCTTCCCTTGCTTAGAATATGTTCACCCTTTATGCCATGGATTTGTGTAATTTTTAAATCCTTCCTTATTCCGTGTTGCTGTTTGTTCATTGTATTGGTTTCTAGTCTCCTTCTTCTTCTGTTGGTTGTGCATTGTAATTGTGAGATGTTGTTCCAGACCTACCTTAAACTACTAAATTATTTTGCTGTACTATTTAGGGATTCTAGTTGTTAATTATTTAACTCACTGATTAGTAGTGCTGCAGCTACTGCGTTCAAGGAGTATCTCGGTTTACTTTGTTTTCCTATGTAACTCCTTCCTTGGAGGTCCTGCTTTTAGTTTATTTTCGAGCTTCTGGGATTATCCTGTTTGATTTGAAACTTAATTGAATTGGTTGGATACCTGATGATGTAGCAATGGGCTTGATGTTTTCTATGTTTCCTTAGTTAAATGATTTTGATGTACTGATTTCTTATATTAATTGTTTCCTGTTTCTCCCTGGGTGTATGTGATTTGTTTTCTCTATCAAAATAGATTTTGCATGTGAATCGTGCCTTTTTCTATAGTAGAAGCCCCAAATTTTCATTAATAATTTAATTTACTAGTATTGTTCAAAGGATAGTTGAGACCTGTTTTGTTTGGTGTGGGGAATTTAATATGAAACCTCGTGCAATATAATCAAAAGAAACTGTAACGATTCGTGTGCTACTTGTTCAAAATTGACAGTTTATGTGTTAACAGTTCATTATGGTATGGAGTGATGTGTTCTTGTTCTACAAACCTAATTATGGACTCTGATGCACATTGATCTGCTCAAACTGACTGTTGAGTTATCAGCTTATCATGAAAGCTCAAGGATATCGCTCTAACCGGTAAGCTTGTTTCTTCTAGAAGCGTCAAGTAAGAAATTTTATTTCATGTATATTTGAAAAGAACTTTTGTCTGTGGTTATCTTTGTCTCGCCCAACCCCATGTTAGTCTTCCTTGTGAAGAGGATCTGTAACTGATTTGGGATGTATTATAATGTACTTCGACACTTATCAAGTTACTTTTGATCAAAACTCATTATCATGATTATTTCGGCTCGTCGGAATTTGACTGCAAGCTCATAATTTGCACGGCTCGCCACAATAGCGCTAGCATTCAGTAGGCATGCTGTCGAGATTATACTGCCATCTAGCAACAACCACGGAACTGAATTCAACTTCTTTTTCTCCATGCACGAACGACAATGTGAGACGTGCTGTTGTTTTGGAAAGTGATACAGGACCGAGCTACTTCTGCTATTGCAGGTGGACTTTTACTTGTATCAAGAGTGGAAGGAGAAAACATGAAGGTTTTATTTGATCCTGGGTGATCATGTCGTCGTGTGGCGATGACCTTATTGCATTCCATTCATTCTTCTACTAGTTTTTAAATAATCTGTAAGTGAGCATCCAGTTCTTGTTTACCCCGGAGATCAAGCTATGTGAGCAGCAAATCGGATAATTGAAGGTTACGGAGTGGATTACATAAATTCGTCTTCTTAATCGAACTGCTTAAATCTATAATATTCTACTATCCAGATCACCTTAGTGCACAAGGAATTTCATTTGCAAGTCATTTTGTATTGTTAATTAACTACCTATTTGTTGGGGCTTTAATGTAACTGTGTAGAGTAATAGGACGTGTTAAATCCTTGTTATTTAAATGTCCCCATCAAGGAAATGATTATATGAGCCGAAAATATTTCTTATGGCAAATTCTGCTGTGTATTTATCCTTTCTGGGTGGGTAGCCATTTTGTTTGGGTTCGTCACGTGACCTGGTAGTCATGGTTGCACTATTTATATGTGGGTGGGCGTTGTCTGATTATGTTTGACATTTGCCGTTCCCAGGGGCAAAACGTCAAGGGAGACAGGGTAGACAGCGTGTACACTTAGCATTTTGTGAAAAAATACTGTCTAGTTAATTCAATTACTTTTTAGAACATTAGATATTTCCAGATTCGTGGCATTATTGTATTCCCCGCTTTACTTATTTTCTTCTAACTTCGGCAATGCTAAGGCCTGCGTTAGTTATACGAAGCACGTAGGCGAAAGTAGACGCTGTCCATTCTGTGTATTATCCCTTTGATTTTCAAAGCTTTCAGATAGAGCAACACTAACGCTATCTGTTGGTGCTTACTGTGGGACTATGACTTTCCTATAGCGAGATGTCTCCACCCAGTAGACATACTTACCAGCGTCTCTTCTTGCTCTCATTGGCTAGTATTTGGTTCTCTCTTGTAAAGGTGCTCTTATTGGCTACCATCTTAGACATGCTTTAATGTTAATAATTTGAATTTACTTTATTATAAGACACGTCTAAAATAAATTAATAATATTTAAATACGAAGTATAGTAAACTTACACCTAATAAAGAAATGACAGCATCATAACCCTTCAAGTACGTGCACTTTCTTGCCCGCCAATATTAGTTGCGGTGTTATAACCCCAATAATTATTGGCTTCCAGTCTTTATAAGGTACTCCAGAGTACGCATACGGAAAAAATGCTTAACTTGATGCTGTATATTCCGTTAAAGTCAGTTTCTAGTGAACGCGCTATGAGTGCATCAAAATGAATTAAAACGTATTTAAGGAATTGGATGACCAACCAGAGACTGTCTAACTTGGGAACTCTAGCTATAGAGAAGAAATTTCTGTGGAATCTTAGCAAAACGCCTGACTTCAAGACGAGAGTAATAGATATATTTGCCGAAATGAAGGACAGGCGGATTAAACTCATTTACAAGGATATTGTTTAAGGTGACTTGTACGAACAATCAATTATTTCTTATTTTTCTTATTAAATCTACATAACAATGAAATATATTGCTATTTTTATTCTAAAAGTATGTTATTTGACAACTCCCGCGGCCTATTTCGTCTATATTTCAAAATAAAGCAACTGCACGTAGGGTTATAGGTTGTTATAGTGTTTGTCTTATTTTTAGAGTCATTAATATAATACTGAATACAGATGTATGCGTTGAAAACAAAAATTCCATATAATAATATGATTAAAACAGTTTAAATAAAAGAAATCTCTGTCTACCCCCTTACTTAGTTCACGCTTCGCCACTGGCCGTTCCTATGCTTTGTTATGTGTTGACAGCTGACGTGCACCATGGGAGATTGTTGGAATTTTTGTTTTTGGGGATAGATGTGATTCAGTAAAGGCATCTCCGTTTCTCCGTATGCTTGGCGTCCTTAAACTATTAATATTTCATTCTGGATTATTTTTGACTTGGCGACTCATTGTACCTGTTGGTCACTTTTATATATAATTTAATTAACCCATTCTTAAAGTTGAACTTGTGTTCTGCGGATTTCCCATTCTACTGATTTTGATCTACAGTTGAAGTGGTTCTTAAGAAACATTTTTCACTCTCGAAAACGGTATTGTGTGAAAACAAAGTTTTGTGTTAAGTGTTCAATTAAGAACGCCGTTCGTTCGTTCATTTCTTTAAAGTTATATTTCCTAATTTACCCTCATTGAGGATTTCTCCTGGGGACTGGTTTGTGAATCCGGATTGTATTTCTTTTCCCTTTTCTTTTCCCGATTTTAATTTTAATGAACTTGAAAGTTCTATGATTAATATAATTCCTTCTTTAATCTTTACCTAACTGAATTTTAACTTGATCTTTTAATCACAATTAATTAATTTTCAGTCGATTAAAGTTTGTGCGTAACTTAAACATGAATTATTATTTTAGTCAGTAAGTATTATTTCTCGTCCAATCTACTCGACCTCTGTAAGCCTAGCGGTTTCCACGTCTTGCTGCGGACTTCTCTTGGGAAAATCTTGGTAGGTGATTTCCTTAATTTAATTTCCCTGATCGTCCAAGTACTGTCGTGTAATACCTCACTTGTAAGTACGCGATAAACATCAGTGAAGGTGATGGCCAGTACTTGTGCTGATTCATCGCCAGGTATAATAGATCATTTAAATAAATGCCGTAGATGAAATCACATTTATATTTTGAAATATTTTCTTGACAATTTTATTGTTATTATTTTATTATTACTTGTTATTATTCTATTATTACACTAATATTATTTCCTATCATTTGTGCTCCACGTGCAAATACATGATTTCTCTTCCATTATATACAAACATAAGACATACTTGTAGGTTATTTTCCGCTGTATCACTTCCAATTCATACATTATTATTAACATCATAAGCTGCAAAAATAAAATCTTGTTTTTAATAGATGAACTCATTTGTGCAATTTCATATGCAATTGGTTCAAATATTGAATACTATGAAATAGACGCCCAAAAGCATTTTTCTTCTCTCCTGAAAAATGATTGATTTGTTGTTTTTATCCTTATTCCGGGGAGGTCTTCAAATAATGACTATAAATAGATACCGGCAATTTTGCTTTAAGTTCGTAAGAGATTTAATTATCTACGAGTAAATATAAAACTTTTAAATGTTACTTTTATGAAAGTGAATGTGTAAGATCAAGTGAGTATCACAGATTGAAAAGAGTTGAAAGATAGATAGATAGATAAGAAATGGGTGAGCCCTGTTTTCGCAGAGCTCCACACATAGGTCTATGAAGACCCTTTGTGCCCCTTGAACGGGTTTGCCTAGTCCAGCCCTAGTGCTCCTATAAAGGATACCAGTGTCCGGATTTTGGCATTCCTGATGTCCTCCAGGCTCACAAAATGTGAGCCCAGGAATCGATGTCTAGTGCTTGCAAAAGCCTCACACTGACATAACACATGCGCGGAGGTCTCCTCCTCCTTACCGCATCTTCTACACATCGGATCCTGGGTGATTTTCATGATGTGTAGGTGTCTCTGTAAGGTATTGTGGCCTGTTAACAGTCCAACTACCATTCTCATTCTGGTCCTATTCAAATTCATTAGGACCTTTTTATAGCTTTGACTAGGCCCTTTGATAAGTTCACGTGCGTGTCTTGCTATGGTTAACCTCTTCCAAATATCTAGGTGAGACTGGTTTATCCATTGGGATATTGCCAGTCTCACACTTCGGAGTGACACTCCCAGGAAGGGCTCTGGTCCTATGAAGGAACCCATTGAGCCCTGTTTCGCTAGTTTGTCAGCTTCTTCATTTCCACTGATACCTGTGTGCCCAGGAACACATAATAGGGTAACTGAGCTAAGCTCACACAGCTGATCTAACATCCTTTGGCATTCCCATACCAGTTTTGATGTTGTTTTAACTGCACATAGTGCTTTTAGTGCTGCCTGGCTATCACTACAAATAGTGATATGTCTTCTGTGTCCAGGCATATTCCATATATTTACAGCACAGGCTAGTATTGCGTATACTTCAGCCTGGAAAACAGTAGCATATTTACCCATAGGAAGGGAGAGCCCTGTCTTAGGCCCCCGACCCCGGCGCCTGTGCCCGTCTCCGTCCGCGAGCCGTCCGTGTACCACGTACAGCCCCCAGACTTAAGACGGGCCCCAGCGTCCGCGGCCCACTCCTCCCTTGTGGGTATCACCACTGTAAATTTATAATTCAAATTAAAGCTAGGCTTCATCAGATCCCCGATCATCATTGTCATAGGGCAAGTCTGGTGAAGCCTGGTAAGAATAGAGGCATGACCTCTATTCGGGTTTTTGAAGGACCATCCTCCGAGTGACCAAAGGCGATAGGCACTCATTCCCGCTATTACTTTAACATATAAATGTAATGGGGGAAAACCTAGGATGGCCTCCATTGCACATAATGGTGTAGTATCCAGTGCCCCTGTTATTCCTAGACACGCAAGTCTTTGGACACTGTTTAACTTGGTACTCACAGTTTTGCTCTCTGAGCCTGGCCACCAAACTATAGATGCATAGGTGATCGTGGGCCGTACAATGGAGATATAGAGCCACTGGACCACCTTAGGTCTTAGGCCCCAAGTCTTCCCGACGGCCCTGCGACAGGCCCACATTTGAAAATAGTTGAAAATCGCTGTTATATTCAATAGCCGGCAGATACGGAAAAGTCACATGCTGCTTCATTTTTAGCTGCTTCTGGCAGGAACATTCATTCATTGATTTATTTCAATTCATTCCAACGAGCTTGCAGGCTCATACATAGGAATTACACAGGACAATACATACTGACGCCACTTACACATTAAAGTATAGTTAAATGATTGAGTATATAAACACATACAATATATGAACTAGGTACATCATCAATATGAGGATTACAGAGATATGTTTCTGAATGTATTTACAGAGTATTTATATTTACACAACATTAGAGTTGCAGAGGTACAAGAATATATCCGAAAACTTCGCAAGATTGTTTGGGAGAATGACCTAAATGACAACCGATATTTTGATATATCCCTTTTGTGGCGTGATAAGTCAATGTGGGGTGCCGATAAATATTTTATTCATACCAGTGGCAAAAGGAACGAAAACCTTAGCATAGAAAATGAGATGGTCGACCCACAACAACAAAGATCGTCAAAAGATAATCATTGGGACACCACAACGCTCAAGGTAAACCAAAGTTATTTCACTGGTGGTGACTTGTCGGACCACGGAAAGACTTGCGGTCAATGCCTCGTTGGGTGAAACCTAGTATATCAGATTTTATCATTCACCAATCAGCAGAGCCAGTGGACGCCACGGCGGGCTACCCGAGAGGGGTGTCCGTGGTAAGTACAATTTTTTTGTTTTAAAATGAAGAAGGGAAAAGGGAAATCTAAAGAATGAAAGAGAACGCACAACTGACCAAATGTAAGAAAAGGAGAATGGTTTTAAAACAAGTTGTATTTTAAACTTCAAATGACTAGAATAAGCAGGGTACAACAAGCAGAGAAAGGGAATTACAAACTTTTGACAAGGGCTCAGCCCGTTTGACAACCAAAACACAATCAAGAATAATAATTATTAAGATTTCTTGGGAACTATTATTATGACTTTCAAGAAAAGCCCAAGAGCAAGGTTCGACAGGGAAAACTAGAATCAACACCTATATAAGTACACAAACACTTTAATTAAGAAACAAAGCCACTAAATCTTTATATAAACAATGATTTAAGGCCACCCTTACAATCTTCATTTTGCACCCAAAGGAGGGCAGGAGAGTTATAGCGCATCGGAGGACAAGAATTTTTAGAACTCGATATACGAAAGGAAGAGAAGGAAAGAAAAAGGAAGCGGAGTAAGGAGGGAAGAAGAGAAAAAAAGGAAAAAAGGAATGAAGAGGGGGGGATCCTTCCAGGCTGCTTAGACGCTATCACGTTGGCAATGTAAACGACCACTCGGGTCAGTGAAAAGTTCAAGGTGTGGCAACACTACTCTCACTTGTCCAAGCACAGTTTATTCTGGCGTATGAGGTTGATAAAGGTTCCAGTCTGAAGGACTTAGTTAGAATAGAAACCATGAAACCCCTAAATAATTTAACATTCAAAGTTCAAATCTTGATATTGAGCGCGAAAGATATAAAAGGTTGTAACTTTTGCTCACCCAGTCTGTTGGTAAATCAATGCAGCAATTCACAAATAAAAGTAGGTAAAACAGTTCCGCTCTCTCCACTCGAGTTGTTTTCCAACTGAATGTCTGACCGCCGAGAGTAAGGAATAGCTTGCTTATATAGGTGGTGAACATATTCGAGAAGTTACTCGATGAAAAATACGTAGGTATGACGTCACAACGAGGAAGCAGCAGCAGTGCCAGAGAGCAGGCCAGTTAGTGAACAGCTGGCATTCGGTGTTCGGCTGTTGTGCGGTGCACACGTCTCGCTCCGGTCACTGGTGCAGCGGCTTTTTCCTGTCTGTCGATAAGTAGAGTGTTTTACGTTTGTGTTTGTATCCTAGTACTTTTCTTTTGTGTTTGTTCTGGTGCTTGTGTTGGGTAATTCCTTTTTGGCCTATTATGTCTGTAGATAGTGGCGGTGGCCCTTTAGGCCGACCTCCTGATATTGGTAAAGGTGCAGTTTGTAAGGATATACCCATGGACGTTAGTAATATTGCTACCCAACGAGACAGTTCTCACGATACAATACGTGATTCGGACCAGCGTCCGCAAGTTCCTGTAGCTACCTATTCTACCACTCATCTTGGCCCTTATATAGTCTTTGTCGAATCGATTGACTCTAAAAATAAAATAGGACATATTCACCCTATGGCTCTGGGACGGATTTTCTACAAGAGGCACATTGGTGACGTCAAGGCCATCCATAGGAAGGGAAGAAATAGAATTCAAGTTACTTTCATGTCTAGTAAGGCTGCCAACGCCTTTCTTTCTCATCCCATTCTTACGGACAAGAAATTGACGGCTTTTATTCCGTGTTCGAATATTCAGCGAGTAGGGGTCATACGTGGAGTAGACACTACTATTTCTGAATCCGACATTCTCACCTATTTAGACTCACCATATCCTGTAGTGAAGGTCCAACGTCTAAATAGACGTTCATCTAAAGACGGTAAAACTGAATATATCCCTACAGGTACTGTGAAGGTTGTATTCGAGAGTCAACAACTTCCGAAAAGTGTGTCCATTTTTAAAGTCATGTTAGAGGTTCAGGCCTTTATATTCTCTCCTTTATTATGCAAACGATGTCAGCGGTATGGACACACCGCTACTAATTGTCGTTCCAGGGAGCCGCGATGTGGAAAGTGTTCCCTTACCCATTCTACTGAAGATTGCACACACCAAGTCGTTAAATGTGCTAACTGTGGCGGAAATCATCCGGCGGGAGCAGATCATTGTGAAATCCACAAACAACAAAAAGAAATTAAACGCATTATGAGTGTTGAAAACAAATCCTATTTCGAAGTGAAAAACTATTTTGCCCCATTACAGTCCCTATCTAACCCCCTTCTGATGCCCCAACATTTTCCTCCTTTACCTAATAGATCATCTCAATTGGACGAAAATCTCCCTCGAAAGCGTAAATTTACTATGGTGGTTAGTAACCCTTCCCGCCCACCCGTTAAACCAGGTTATGACAGGGCATCATATCCTAATTTGCTCAGTAATCCGACGACGGTTCCAGAACATTCTGGCACTTCAGTCGTGCGTTTGATACCTGCTACTTCTAACGAGCCTGCATGTACATCCCTGCAGCCAAGTCCTCACGGGCAACCTTCGGCTCCCCCCGCGCCAATATCGGCATCCCCCTCTGTCCGGGAATTACCTTGTCAATTAAACGTTATTTCTGCTGAACGGCAGCGAAAACTCGCTAACGGCTTTGCAGAATTCATCGCAAAAATGGACTCAAACGACCCAGGGAAGCTTCAGCTACAAGAAGTATATGACGCGTTTATTCAATCCATGGGACTTTCCCCTAATGTCAAGTAAACCATCCGGATACTGCAATGGAATTGTCGGAGCATATTAAATAAGAAACATGAATTAGTGAGTTTAATAAATTCTTTTGATCCTGCGGTAATTTTCTTGAGCGATACTTGGTTAAAATCTCATTTTCATTTTCGTATGAAAGGTTTTACGGTCATACGGCATGATGCACCCATCTCTGGAGGCACATGCATTTTACTCAAACAAGACATCTACTTTCAGGACGCTCCATTAAACTATATCATACCGGGCACTCAAGCCCTTGTAGTAAAAATTCAAGACTGGACCTTGGTTTCCATATACTGTCCGCCGTGGATAAAAGGTACCTATGTCCAATGGGACAAATTTTTTTCACAATTCTCACAAAACAACACCCTAATCGGTTGAGATTTTAATGCTCACAATCCTCTTTGGGGGAGCATATCTAGTTGCCCCAAAGGGCGGAATATTGAACGGATCACCGTAAAACAGGAACTGGTTATCCTCAACGACGGTTCTCCTACTCGGTTAACAGCTCCTAACATTAATAAAAGTGCAGTAGATCTCACTATTTGCACCGTAGATTTGGCACATAAAACCAATTGGAATGTAATTTATGACACCCATCAAAGCGACCATTTTCCTATTCTAATCGATATCGGCCCACAGGTTATCAGGAATGTCTCTCACTTTACAGCATCCCGTAATCTCCACTCTTTTGATTCTACGCTATTCACGACCTTTCTTGCAGATAAAATCCGTTCTACACTTCCAGCTCCCCATATTCTTGACTATGATCTACTATTATCCTTTATTCATTCTTACTTAGATATTTATCATCCTATTGAACACAAGCGGTTTTTTAAAATGCAGAGAAATGCTATTCGTTGGTGGGATTCCGAGTGTGCGTCTTTAGTTCGTCGTAGACAAGCTGCCTTAAAAGTTTATAGAACATCTGGCTCCTATGATCACTATATCCAATATAAAAAATAGTCGCTTTTATACAGACTATTTTTAATGAAAAACGACGAACAGCATGGAAAGTATTTGTCACATCTATCAATCGACAAACCCCTCTCAAAGATATATGGGCAGCCATCCAACATTTAAGTAATACTCATAGAAATTCTGTTTCTCAATCGCATCCTCAAGGAATTGCCCAATTTTACCACCAACTAACACCCGATTACGTGGAACCTTCTTATGAATATAGTTTAATACCTTCCTCCGACAAATTGTCTAGTCTATTACAGAATATCTCCCTCCATGAGCTAGATATGGCACTCGAACATCGAAAAGATACTAGCCCGGGTAGAGATTCTATCACCTATAAAATGTTGAAATATCTACCGTTCCACGCTAAGCAAACGTTGCTAACTACATTTAACGCCATACTCAACAGCCATGCCATTCCTGTCGATTGGAACGATTTTCAAATTTTACCCCTCTTAAAACAAGGTAAACATCCTCAAGACCCAAACGGGTATAGAGGTATCGCTTTGGGTTCCTGCCTTCGTAAAACTTTTCAACGAATCCTCTTGCACCGTCTTCTATGGTGTTTAGAATATTATAATATACTTCCAGTGTATCAGTTTGGGTTTTTGAAAGGTCGAAGTACGACAGACGCTCTTAATATATTTTTTACAGACTTATTACTCGCTCGCAGTCGAGGTGACGTTTTGACGGCTATCTTTCTCGATATAAAAGGAGCATATGATAATGTGGACATTGGTGTACTTCTTGCCAAATTATATCAGTGGCAATTTCCTCTTTCGTTTATTAATATCATACGGCAATTATTCACCAATCGTCACATTTTTTTACAGACCAATGGCCAGAGTTTCGATTCTCGATACACTTCTAAAGGACTCCCACAAGGTGATATTTTGAGCCCTATCTTATATCTGTTATATACCTTTGACTTAGAGCGGGTGATTTCTCAACAGGCTAGGATCCTACAATATGCTGACGATATAGTTATTTATTCCATTAAAGCATCGGCACTTGAATCCCGTACTACCATTGAACGTACACTACCGATCCTCCATAGATGGCTTCTACAGCATAACTTAGAAATCGAATTTCAAAAATCCTCTGCAATGATCTTTACGAGGAAACGAAATTATGATCGTACTCCAATTACCTTTGGTTCCTATGAGATTTGTATCAAAACTTCGATCAAATATTTAGGTATTAAAATTGATAACAAATTACTCTGGAAAGAACATATCGAATATATTCTTTCCAAATTAGAAACTAAATTCCTTATTATTAAATCTCTCACTAAACGCACCTGGGGATCGGATCCTTATGTCCTTCTTATGGTATATAAAAATATCATTCGGTCAGTATACGAATATGGCTGTCATTTTCTTGATATA
This sequence comes from Anabrus simplex, assembly GCF_040414725.1. Lineage (NCBI taxonomy): Eukaryota > Metazoa > Arthropoda > Insecta > Orthoptera > Tettigoniidae > Anabrus > Anabrus simplex. Next base: position 236,407,215 of record NC_090265.1, read on the forward strand.
GCATCTAATAGCCAACTACGAAAACTTGATACCTTTCAGTTTAAAATACTCCGCTTAATCATGGGGGCTATGTCCTCCTCCCCAACGAATGCACTTTTAGCTGAAGCATCGGAACCGCCATTAAAATTTCGACGACGACTACTCGCTAGCAAATATCTTCTTAACAAATTAAATAAATATCGCCACCCAATCATCCCGAAACTACAGCTATTACATGAATATTATCAAAATCGGAATGTTAATGAAGAACATCAACCGGCCCTATTATGGGCATTTAACCAATTCGGTCACTTTCGTACTAGCATGGTACAAACGTTAAACCACCCGAAATACTCTATACCTTTTCGAGCTAGTACATTTAAACCTGATATTCTTCACACTATCTTCGAAACTAGTCCTCCAATACTACGAACAAATAGCCATGTTACGACCAGTTTATTTCAATTTGCGTTCAATAGGCATAACCAAGAGCAATATATTATTTTTTACACTGATGGTTCAAAGACTCTATCCCCTACTGGTGTAGGTGCTGCATTTTACTCCCCCCAACTGGCTATGAACAAACAATTCACTCTCCCACACCTCGCTTCTTCTTTCACGGCTGAAATTTTCGCCATACGCCAGGCTTTATTGTACATAAAATATTCTGGAATATCAAAAGCTCTCATTTGTACTGACTCCTTAAGCACCTTGAAGGCTTTAGGCAATCCCGAACATACCAATAATTGGTACATTCAAAATTTACGTAAATTAAGCTATGACTTGTTCCTCCGTAATGTTAAAGTATTATTCGCATGGATTCCGGGCCATTCTGGAATACACGGTAACGTCACAGCGGATATCCTAGCTAAAGAGGCTGCCCAGGGTTCTGGATTGGATTACTATATCGCAGTTCCACACACAGACTTATGGGAACACTGTCGTCACTTCATCCACGATCAGTGGTGTGCAGAATGGCGTCGAACTTCCCAGTTGAAAGGTAAGCACTTATTCACGCTTATGCCTGATATTCCTAATAAACCGTGGTTCGCCTTTGGTAACTACACTCGGCGTCATATTACTACAATTATACGGCTTCGCTTAAATCATGTGTGTACGCCTGCTCATCTCTATCGCCTTAATCTTATCGAAAGTAACTTATGTCCATGCGGTCGGGCAGTAGGTACTGTCAACCATATCTTTTTTCAGTGTCAGACATATGAACATCACCGTCGAGAATTCATAGCTAAGCTTCTTCATGCGGGTTACCAACTGCCGTTAAATGTTTCGTGTTTAGTGTTTCAACCGACTTTTCGCGTTGTAGACTTAATACTTAATTTTTTAGTTACCTGTAACATCCAATTGTAACCTTTTCCTTCCCTATAGGTACGAACTTTTGCATCCTAACCCTTATTTGTGGTCCGGTCTGTTTTGTTCGTAGTAAGACGTCGTGGCAGACCACACAGACGTGAAGCATTAGAACCCTGTGTCCCAGTGTTTTTGTGTTGTCCTAGATAGTTTCTCCTCCATATTCTTGGTATTTTCCTCAGTTTCATTATTCCCGGCTGTCATTAGCTTCATTACATAGCTAACCCTACTATCTTGTAGTGTACTACTTTCTTCTAATGTTGGTACCTCTCCTAGACATTAATTATCCCGCAAACCAGTGACTGGACGTAGCGTCTTACGACGATGTCCAAAAACTAACCAAGAAGAAGAAGAAGTGAACAGCTGGGCGAGCAAGCAGATGAATGCGACAGAAGGCAGAAGGTAAGACGTAGTAGAGCGGTCGTAACACTTTATAGGGCAGAAGTCCGGGGTAGTTCAAAAATTCTGAAACTTTGTAAACTGCCTCTCTGCCGAGCTTGAAACACAATTCAATAAAAAAATCTGAAAAATATTAAGTGTAGGTAGAGTTAATTGGGTGGTAAATTATTATATCACTGGCCATTTAGATCAACCGACAACACAGGTTGGGCAGTGGTGTAATAATTTACCACCACACATACATTTTGTTACATCCAAGATACCTTGTGCTAACGCATAAAGTAGTTCAGATTTGATCAAAAAATCATCAAAATTAAAAATCCTGCAGTCCGCCTCTGCGGTGTAGTGGTTAGTGTGATTATCTGCCACCCCCGGGGTCCGGGTTCAATTCCCGGCTCTGCCACGATATTTTGAAAGTGGTACGAGGGCTGGAACGGTGTCCACTCAGCCTCGGGAGGTCAACTGAGTAGAGGTGGGTTCGATTCCCACCTCAGCCATCCTGGAAGTGGTTTTCCATGTTTTCCCACTTCTCCTCCAGGCAAATGCCGGGATGGTACCTAACTTAAGGCCACGGCCGCTACCTTCCCTTTTCCTTGTCTATCCCTTCCAATCTTCCCATTCCCCCGCAAGGCCCATGTTCAGCATAGCAGGTGAGGCCGCCTGGACGAGGTATTGGTCATCCTCCCCAGTTGTATCCCCGACCCAGAATCTGAAGCTCCAGGACACTGCCCTTGAGGCGGTAGAGGTGGGATCCCTCGCTAAGTCCGAGGGAAAAGCTAACCCTGCAGGGTAAACAGTTCAAGAAGAAGAAGAAAAATTCTGCACACTGACAATATCAATTTAAAAAATGCATATAATTAAGATACATTGAAGTAAAATATAGCAGTAATTCTAATGTGTTACTGACTCTCGTGGAAACGTCTAAAGCAACATTTTCATAGAGCCTTATCACATGTTTTTTGCAAATCAATTTGCTACGCTTTTGCCTTTTCTTTGTGCTGCAATAAGCACATCCGCGGTATGTCCCAATCTCATGTTCTGGGCGTCCTGCCTTGGAGAAAATCTCTTAGTGGACAAGGTAGCTTCCGCTTCTGAAGAAGCATTGAAGTTCCTAACTTGCTGCACCAGTAAAATATCCCCAGCTCCTGAATTACCCTCTAAGTCCGACTGGAAAGCAATTTCGTCAGTGACTGATACAAGTTGCTCGATTTACAGCTCCGTCAAACATTTTCCCTTCACCTGCAAAAAAATTATTATTATTATTATTATTATTATTATTATTATTATTATTATTATTATTATTACCGATAATTTACATGGTGGATTATAAAAAGCAAGCCGGACCCGTGGTGTAGCAGTAGTGTGCCTGCTCCTTACCCGGAGGCCCCGGGTTCGATTCACGGCTAGGTCAGGGATTTTTATCTGGGCCTGAGGGCTGTTTCGAGGGCCACTCAGACTACGTGATTGGACCTGAGGAGCTATGTGACGGTGAGATAGCGCCCTTGTCTAAAAAGCCATAACGGCCGAGAAGATTCGTCGTGCTGACAACACGACACCTCGTAATCTGCAGGCCTTCGGGCTGAGCAGCGGTCGGTTAGAAAGCCAAGGCCCTTCAAGGGTTGGTGTGAGATGGAGTTTGTTTTTTTGTATAAAAAGCAACCCCAAACATACAATCTGTACGTGTCTCCATGCCCGATTGAGGTTATATGATAAATACGGCAGCTATAATAACATAACATGTTAGGCAAATGTAATTACTAATATGCACTACTGCTAACGTAAAGTTTGAAGCTCCTGTAATAATATTTTACAGCGTCCCAGTTTGTGTTTCTCATAAATGTTTCACAGAGCGGCTATACATAGTAGCCTACAGACTGCCCTTGGTTAGAAGTATCAAGCATGCTCTCAGATATCTCATTTTTCTCTCAAAGTTAAAAACGATAAAACTGTATGGAAAAGTAATTCTGAAACTAAAATATACCAGTATGCTTTGTAAACATGCCTCAGTCTTCTGCACTTAGTAGATGACTTTGTAATTCGATATCAACTTCACACAAACATGAGCAGACTCAATGTAATCCCACCACGCGGGCAGTGGTATACTATTTTACCACCTGTGGCGTTTTCTTTTTGTTCTGTTCCATTGTGAAGGAAGAGCAAACTAAATAGTGTGTATATTTTGGTCCTAATTTTTACTCCAAATATACAGTTGTAGAAATAAGCAGTACTGCAATTGTTTTAGGAGATAATGGTGATGGTAAATTATTATACCATTGCCCTATAAAGGGTTAAACAGCACTGTACTTTCCCTAAAAATAACGCTTGACTCTTTGTTTGACTGTTACCGATGTCGGTGATTTTTTTACCTCCACAGGGATGTTATTAAATATTTGGATTGCAGAGAACTTCAAGCTCTTTGTACCATATTTAAAGGAAGGAACAGTGTGTAAGCCAAAGGCATTTGCGTGTCTTGTACTATATGATGGTTCTCATAATTCTTCTTAGAAATAATAGCATGTCGGGGGCCATGTAGATTGAGTCAATTGTCACGCGGGGGGGGGGGGGAGCCGTAGATATCGGTCACAGCTGAGAGTTTGATGTGTCAGACTCACTACGCTACGTCGTAATTCTGTTCGTCCGGGAAATAGTAGGTTCGAATCCCGCTATCGGCAGCCCAGAAAATGGTTTTCCGTGGTTTCCTATTTTCACACCAGGCAAATGATTGGGCTGTACCTTAATTAAGGCCACGGCCGCTTCCTTCCAACTCCTAGGTCTTTCCTACCCCATCGTCGCCATAAGACCTATCGGTGTCGGCGCGATTTAAAGCCCCTAGCAAAAAAAATCTGTTCGTCGGAACACAGTACTGTTCAAAGTTCTGCGAGTGAAATGAACTTAGTTTCTACAAGTAAATCGGACTCAGAATTTGTGTGAAAGTAGGGACTTTGATATTTGTCAAGTCTTTAACATTTTTCAACGGATTGTGGAACTTAGATATTTCACCATCAACTATTATAAATGTTCTAATGGACTTTAATATTTGTAAAGTCTTTAAACATTTTTCAACGGATTGTGGAACGTATATTTCTTACCATCCAGTGTTGTAAATGTACTAATTATTGCAAAGTGACACACTGCAACTTTGTCATTAACTGTAGAGTTTTTCTGAAAATGTCTCTAGTGTGAAACTCAGTTCAATTTAAACCGAAACCGAATTTCAAACTAACAGGTCGTGTTACGTAAATTTAATACATGTTGAAGAGATGTTCAGTACGGAACAAAAATTGCCAACCGGGCACCAGTGGGATCCGAACCCACAAATTCCGATTTCGCGTCGAATGCTCTACCAATTGAGCTACGGTGGCCTATGCCATCTTTGTTCTGTTGAAGAGGATCTAAGCTACAGGTCTGGTACTACTATCACACTGTAGAGTGCGTTTAAGTCGCCCGTTGAGGGCCAAGTCAATGAACATTGAAATTTCACGACCGCATTGTAATCGAAATTGAATTTCAACCTATTAGGTCGTGTAACGTACATTTAGTACGTGTTGAAGAGATGTTAAGTAGAGAACAAAAATGGCCAACCAGACACCAGTGGGATCCGAACCCACAATTAGGTTGAACGTCGTTTCGATTACAATGGGGTCGTGAAATTTCAATATTCATTCAGTTCAATTTATTTCATTTGCTACGCGAAGGTGATCTTGAAAGTGCTTAAACTGCTTCGCTATAATAATACTAGTGTTTGCATATTGCGTATTTCAATACTCGAGGGCTCCAATTCAGGTGATTGATTCTGTGCTGAAGTGAACGGTAATCGAAGAAGATAAAATTCTAAAGTCTAGAACTGGTACCAGATACAGGCAGATGCACTATAGAGGAAAAGTGCCTAACATCTAGGCCATTGACACAGCCGAACTAATTGGCAGAATCTCCTAAAAATCTAGGAAAATGAATAGGAGGGATCATTCTACGCCCACCAATGAAAACAGTGAAGTAGTATTCATGTTTTGTATTCGGACATTTCTAATGAAATTGGGATTGAAGTTAAAACATTAAAAATGTATATTTCTATCAAAAGCCTGATTTGCAAGTTAAAATCAAATTCTGAAGTGGTCGAAGTATCCCCAGCTTACGATATCGGTAAAAAAAATTCCCAAGAAACAAGCAAGTTAAAATCATCAACCAATAGGTTCTGGATAGCTTGAAAGATGACCAAATAACGTACATTTCAATTGAGTCCATAGTGTGCGATGATGTTATTGAAGTTAACAAAGCTGGTTTGTGAAATGGAACGAGATTGAATCTACGGAAGCTGACAAAAATATCGCTCATGCAGAAGTTCAGATAGGCTCAGTTTCAGAAAGGAAGTGTTTTACCGCTAGAATATATTTAGCTCCTGTGAATGAGGGAATACCATTCGTTCTTAAGTGGAGAAATGGAGAAAATTTTCTCTACATTTTGCCTTCTTCGCCAGAACGAATTAGCCACCAGGACATAATTTAAATTTGGCATGAATCTCCCCGACGTTTTGTTCAGTTGTAACCCCACTAATAAACACCAGGGTGGTCTAGCATCCGAGATTTGTCATGTCCTGTCTTAGAGTATATTCAGTTGGAACTAGAACACTGAGTGTATGGAATAGCAATAGGTTACAGAAACATACTCGTGTTGAACAGGTCGCTTACTGTGCATTCCGCACTAAGTTAATATAAGAAGGGTAAGAACATTTTTGCTTTTCCACGTATACTCAGCACGCATCCGTGAAGATTCCGGGGAATTCGGGAACGATCAAGCGTGTTGACTTTGTGAATGGATGCCAAGGGTGATAGCCTAATGTCCATCGCACAACTACTATAACTACAGTTACTCTCAATAATATTATGTTTGGTTCTTCGCCCACTAACGAATTTTTTGCTGTTTTCGGACGCGCCGACGCGCCGGAATTTAGTCTCACAAGAGTTCTCTTACATGCCTGTAAATCTACTGACACGGGGCTGACGCACCACCTTTAAATACCACCGGACTGAGCCAGGATCGAACTTGCCACGTTGGGGTCAGAAGTGCAGCGCCTCAACCGTCTGAGCCACTTAGCCTGGCAAAGTTACTTCTGCCTAACTTGAATTGTAAATGTGCCCTCCTGTATTTCATTGAAACAAGATGTTTGGAATTTTGTGGGTGGCCTGGTATGGCTTGGAATAAAAATTGCACAGCAAGTTTATCGGGCGGTTAACATCGCGTAGCTATGAGCTTGCATTCTGGGGATAGAGTGAAAAGGTTTTTCCGCGGTTTCCCATTTTCACACCAGGCAAATGCTGTGGCTGTGCCTTAGTTAAAGCCATGGTCGCTTCCTTCCAACTCCCAGCCCTTTTCAAATCAAATCAAATCAAATCAAATCAAATCAAATCAAATCAAATCAAATCAAATCAAATCAAATCAAATCCAATCAAATCCAATCAAATCCAATCCAATCCAATCCAATCCAATCCCATCCCTTCACTTTGATTGCAAACGAGTTTTCTACCTAGGATACAGTATTACACAATTTACACTGGCAAGTTTTGTATTAAGCACACAGTTCATCCTTAATAAATTTATATTGCTTGCAAAAGTCTACTTATAACATCTTCTGTACTTATTTTCCTTCCCCGTCGTCGTAGTAAGACCTATCTGCGTCGGTGCAACGTAAAGGAAAAAATTATAAAATGGAAATGAAATTACATTTATGAGAGGAGAATGTAGGAATGAAGTCATCTCCGCAGGGTGGCGCTATCTAATGGGGACATTTGGAAATGTTTCTCGATAGGGAACTTGTTAGTCTCCTGCAACTCCCTATGACCGATATCGGCGAGCATGCTACCTGATGCTATACAGGCTTAGGCTCGTCCCTGCTGAGGTACATTCTGGCCGCGCTGTCCGCTGGGGAGTTGCCGTAGGTAAGCACACCCCCTGAGCTTGATTGAAAGCCAGCGGCGTTTATTGGTCCGTTACGAATCATTTGTACAGCGAACAACCAAAAATGCTTGAATTTAACATGTAACATGTTTGGTTTATTAAACCAAAACAATAGAAGAAAAGACGACAAATGAAGTGTAAAATCATTGGGATTTGTGCAACACCTGCAACAATACCACGCACCGCCCCTGATTATTAATCAAAGAATGCACAAATAACAAACACTTGGCCTAAGGTTTCATCTAGCCATAATCAATTCTGTGCACAACAACACATTGCCTCCAGATTACACATAAAAAACAACCTCACACACTGTGCGTTATATCGGAGAGGAATAAACAAGTGTATGTCTGACAAATGAAAAATATATAACTTCTTCCGCTGAATACACACCGAGAATGACTTGTCATAACCTAGTAATACACTCAGAATGACTCATCAGTGTCTTTGCAACCTGCTCCGTAATGGTACAGTGATGACTCCACAATCAGGGCTTTTCAACACTACTCACACGTATATATTGGCTGCTCCATTTGACTCTAGCGTCGCCAAGAAACCACTGGTAGAAACGCTGTAACTGAACCATCTTCAAGCGTATATCAGTCAATGCAACCCCGTTAAAGTCGGAGCTTTCGGATTGGTTACCGAGCGGTCAATAAGCAATTTCGCGATCTCAAGTGTTCATCAACATTGATGAATTTATATCTTCAGCTTATACTTCCCGGCTGTACCCCGTGTTCCCAAGCCACTTGTTGCAACACCTTCAACCGACTTCAACCGTCTCTACCGATATAGGCACTGTTTTTCATGCTGCAGAATCTTCACTGCTGGGCCAAGTGTACAGATTCTTACCGAAATGAAAAGTTATACAATTACAAGGATATACATGTTCAATATTTTCTAACTACAAATCCTTCTTATAATGCAATGTTTTTACATTTTAATTTACCAAATTCACATGATATTCACTACTTTCTGTTACAAATTGTTTTACGGAAATTTCCTAACCAATATTCGGGAGATCGTTATTTATAAATATTTCCTAACCTATGGGCCCACCACAGACGTTAGTATACAATTTCTTATCACTAGATTGAATACCAAGGCGTAGCTAGAAAGTTAATCTTAATGACAGAATGACGAAATTAAAAGGAATTGAAACAAAAGTAGAAGGTATGCGCAAGAAATCAGATTGCATACACTACTGAGTGGAGTTAAGCTGAGGGCTTGCGGTGTGCACAAGCGTACAGCGTCAACTACAGCCCTGCATCTACGGACAATGGAAGAAATTTTAAACTATATAAAAGAAGAATAGAATATTCGATGGCGCATTACAACTGAACATGCCGGGCTGAGTGGCTCAGACGGTTGGGGCGCTGGCCTTCTGACCCCAACTTGGCAGGTTCGATCCTGGCTCAGTCCGGTGGTATTTGAAGGTGCTCAAATACGTCAGCTTCGTGTCGGTAGATTTACTGGCACGTAAAAGAACTCCTGCGGGACTAAATTCCGGCACCTCGGCGTCTCCGAAAACCGTAAAAGAGTAGTTAGTGGGACGTAAAACAAATAACATTATTATTATTACAACTGAACAAGAAAACGAAAGCACCTGTATTCAATTCAAAGCACAAGTCCAACGCGACCTTGGTTTGCGAAAGCAAAATACACGAGACGATATATCATATATAACTTTCTTTCTTTCTTTCTTTCTTTCTTTCTTTCTTTCTTTCTTTCGATACATCCAACTTTGGGCTAAGAATACATCATCTACCTGCCACGTTTGTTCATAAAGGTAATACCCTTCTCTTTACTTTCTCTCCAAAGGTTCTTTAACCTTTGGCTCCTCCTTTGCCGATCTTCCAACGAGATGTTCCTTGGTTTAGCAGGTCGTTCTCTGGATTATCCCTCAGTTCCGCAACTTTCTGTCTGAAGATATTTCTATTTTGGATCTCTGTTGGAGTGATACCTCCTTCGTTGATATCTTTACGCACTTCGTTCAACCAGCAGATATGAGTTTTCAATTCTTGAAGAATAATTCATTTATATGCCAGTCTGGCTGGGCTCATTATCTTCAAATGTCCATAAAATGTCAATCTCCTCCTCCCCATTTTGATGGTTATCTTCCTTTTTGGACTCAGATGGAAGAAAATTCTCCAGTGACTTACTTTGGTCCTAAGATCTTCCTGAGGAACTTTCTTTCTTTTTTCTCAATTAAGGTTTTTTCTATCTTGGAATGTGTTTCCGCTGCATAGAGATATTCTGGCGTGACTACTGTGCTGTAGTTTCTCAGTTTTGCCCCTAAAGAGAGGGATTTGAATTTTTAAGTATCCTGGCCCAGTTTAAAAGCCAATTCCATCTACCTAACTCTTTCCTTCAGAGCTTCATTCTCATTACCATTGGGGGCTATAAGTTCACCAAGATACTTGAATGTCGTAGTGCTCTCGACATCTTCATATGGTGTCACTATCTTACGGGTAGAATCAATCTTCTCGGAGTCCACGTATTTAGTTTTCTCGAACGAGATATTTAGACCAGTCTTACCAGCTACTTCTTGGAGTACTTCAATCTGCTTTGCTGCCGTTTGAAGATCGTCTGCAAAGTGCACATCACCACCATCAGCAAAGGCCAAGAAATCAACAGTAATACCGGTAGCTTTACAATCAATTCTCACTCCGTTTTGATATAATTTTATTTTACGAGTAATCTACACGTACCCCAGTATATTCTTCCGTATTAAAATCCGGCATAAACATTTTTAACGCTGCAAAGTCAGTATAGGGGAAAACCCACTTAATTTTCTAATATCCTTCATATGAAAATCAGGAAGCCCCATTAATTCAATAATTAAGAGCAGGCGGTGCCAATTGTCGCCAATTATGACTTGTTTAGTGCTTAATGCTATTTTTTCAGACTGCAAAGCCATGTGTAGACTTAACGTAAATTCTCGGCTCGAATTACAGACACTTTTTCGAAGTGGGGTGGGGGAGGTTAGTAAATATAAACACGTTTAATGAACAAAATATTTTTATTCAAAGTTTTATGTGAATTAATTACATGAACTTCTAAAGAACAACTTCTCTCTTCTTTGTTCTTGACTTCACCTAAACCAACAAAATCTAAATCTAAATCTCAATTTATAGCCTGCTAATATGTTTGATTTACATTGTAGAATATTATTTTCGTCATTGTTTTTGCAACTTGTAATACTTGAACGTCCTTACACTTAATTTCAGTTTGTTCTGGGCCCTACATCTGCCTTTTTCCTTTGCTGTTTTCGGTCTTGTACTTCACTAATGTTTTACTTTTCAGGTGAGATTATCTTTTCGGGAAACACCCTATCACCCTAATTTTTTCATGGAAGTCGGTTCAAGACAGCTTGGCGTTCATTTTAAGGTTTATAATCTCCCTCACAACTGAACTGGACAGTCTTGGTGATCCAGCCAATCATACCGTACTCATAATTGAGAAAAACCCTTGGCTGCTGCTAACATACCTTTCAGGCATATCCCAAATTACATACATACATACATACATACATACATACATACATACATACATACATACATACATACATACATACATACATACATACATACATACATACATACATACATACTGGGACATTTCCCATTAACCCCATAGCTTTATTGAACCCTATGACGGCAAAATCACTCCAATTGGGCCATAGTCATGTGGGGCCACACCTCACGGAGATCAATAGTCAAGGGACCTTTTCAGTTGAGATACAATTGTCACCTCATCTGTATTACCAAGAATGATCCGAATTGATGAGCCAACAAAAGCTCTTTCGACAGTGCGAGGATCCACCGAACCTCCTTCGTTCCAACATATCAACACCGGCCTCCCAGGGCCGTAGTGCGGCCGCGGCTAAGACTAACTAACTTAAAATCTAACTTATAGTTCTAAATGAACGGAGGAAAAATAGAATGCATTTTATCATGGCAAATGATAAACATAGAAATGTTAAAAGGAATTTAATAACTCTTGTTAAAACATAATCAAATGCACGAAAAATAGACACAATATTTAAACATAAGTCACACTAAAATCCATTTAAAAATCCTGAAGGAAAAGACAAGTTGTTTCGATCGCCGAATATACTACGTGTGTTCCCCACCTTGCATGCTGCTGTTCTCTTCGATCTTGTCGCCGCTGCTTCTCGCATTCCACTACTCCGCTCACCTGTGCTCTGGCTACGCCATTCATCACGTGACTGACGACATCCTCTCTACGTTTCGCCTTCTCCGTTGTCCGTGCGCTGCGTGCTTACCTTGGACACGTGATGATATGCTTCTCGAACTTGCTAGATTATAGCCTCCTCAGTTTTCTAGACCTTTCTACATACCTATATATTCCCACTCCGCTGCTCCACAATTTGAGTCTGCTTTCGTCTCGGAGTGGTAGAGCGCCAAAATAACCGTGCTACTTTGTATTATGTCAATTCCATCCGGACTGTATATCTTCAAACAATTTGGTGAGCAAGATTTATCATTATTTGGACATTAATTTTTCATCTGGGCCACCTGTCTCCTGAACTTTTCTTCCGCCGACTTAATACTTTGTATTTTAAAAGCTCATATGAAAGACTGCACTTCTACACGAACTGCGCTACGGATAATATAACAATTTTTGTAATCACTTCAGTTGTCTTCTAAGACGTATGCTATATGTAAATTCTGTTCTCGTAACATAGTAATACCCGGTGAAGAAAATCCTTTCCCCGTTCTAATCCTTATCCCACTTCCCTTTCCCCTTCCTTTCGTACTTCTTCTCCTTCAGGTTTTGCTCCCACTTTTCTTACTCAGTTTCTGTATGTATTAGTTGTACGCTTGTATTTGTTCAATAGGCTTTTCTTACATGCATTTCGGAAATTCTATTTGTGAATGTGGCACACTTTTCAAATTTTCTCAAGCTTTACATATTTTTATCTTTCACCACTTGTTAAAAATTTGTCTTCGATTTATTTATCTTGTTACTATGTTTGATTGTTAAATATATTCTATCCATATTGTTAATTTTTGGTTTTCCTCTTGGCCTAGCTCTTTCTTACTGCACGTTTCCATGGTTTAATGATTTATTATTATTATTATTATTATTATTATTATTATTATTATTATTATTATTATTATCCGAGCCTCCCTTTCCTATGAGCTCTTTGCTTAAGCTCTATACTATATTGTATAACTTCGGTTGATACTATTTATTTTATCGCACGCTACCTTCTTCCTTTTACAATGTAAACAAAACAATATATCACTGGCTGTATTCCTTGCGGCAAATCAATCTGTGTGTGACTGGAAATCCCTAATTTGCCCTGGGACTCGAATATGTGGCCTCTACTGCAGCATCAGCTGTGGGTCCCTGCAAATCCCTTTATTTTTCCTTAGGATGAATAAAATCTAACTGTGACGTTCATTTATTCAAATCTATACTGCTGTAAAATGGGAAAACAATTATCAATAAATCCTCTAATGCGAGTTTTTACGTGAGCAACCGGCATTAATTTCTGACGTGGAGGCTTTCATTCAGCAGAGCCATTCCATTTAACAAACCACGTTCGTGACAGCACCCTCTACGACCATAAATCTTAAAAATAAATCTTCAAGCTGGGTCTCGCCTCTTGTCGGACTAAGAACCTCGTCTTAAAAAGAATCTCACAATAACGAAGCATATTTTCAAGACATGTTTGCGGCAATTTATCTAACACAGCCACACAATTGTATCACATCGGGTGCTCAATTTAACTAATGCGTTCTCTGCACACTTCGATAATATTATCCCGTCACACCGTCTCATCTCTTACTCACAAAGACCCGGGGTCGTTCACAGCTAATAGCATAGAAGATTCTACTGTTTTCTGAAAGCTCCAAATTTCACTAAAATTCTATTGATTGTTTTTGACTTGAAAAGAGTGATTTTCATAAAATAACAGGAAACGAAACTCAACTGGTTATCTGAATGAGACTATCTACTTCGGGTGGACGGAGCATCGAGTCCAGGAATAGCGCATTTTCACACACAATTATACCGACAATTATACCGCCAATCTCTATTCATGCAAAATAAACTACAAAAAGAAAAACAATACTATACAGACAGAGCGCATTGCTATTCCCGCAATTGACACATTACTACAAGCAATTTTGAGGACCCTGTCATCGTGCCATCATTAACTATAAGTGATTAGTTGAATATATGGAGAAAATATTATTCGTTGGTTCACCAACAACACATTAAAGCTTTACACTCTATCTAAGGCCCTCTCAAAAGTTATTGAAATTAAAATCCATGCCCATGTATTGCAATAAATGGAATTACAATGCTAGACATAATATCGTATTCCCTGGCCTCCACTTCCCATTTAATAAATTCCTAAAGACCATTTCAAGCTATTCCCTTCTAGAAAACCAAATGCAATATACCCTTATAATCCTATCCTAAAATATACTACATATTTACAGAAAAAATACCCCCGCATTCACAAATATTTCAAATTAATGTACTTAATTTGTACATCGTTCGAACCTCGGAGAGGCTCTTAGGTGTTGTTTAGGCAATCTTGATGTTGGCTTAGATCGCTGGTTTACTTCCACTTGTATCCATTCTTGGCGTCTTCATGATCCTTGGATCGTAACCACTCGAAACAGAGTAAGGTACACCACGTTCAATGATAACCCCGTCTTCCTTCATCACAGATCATTAGACTTCAATCCTTACCGATTTCTACTATAACATCCGTCTCTACAGTTTATGGAATGCTACTTCACGGTAAATTATCATACTCTCCCTCGCACAGTTTTTGCAATTCCCTTTTATGAGACGTCAATCCTTCTGAATTCCACCAATACTTCCAGCTCAAGGTTTTACACAATATGTTAATTTACGACAGACTATTATAGGTTTACTGCTACAGCTTATGCTAGATTATGGTGGTTTCTACATCTGCGGCTCCACCACAGTTTCTGAACTTCTACATACTGTAAATTTTCTCTATGTACTGACACTGACACAGTTTATCAAAGTCTAGTTTATCGTGGCAAATTTTTAGATCGGTCTTATCCTCTATTAATTTTGCGTGACCTTCCACACACACACACACACACACACACACACACACACACACACACACATACGCATCTAAATATATCCAGTTCACTCGATACCTCCGCCACTAATCTTGTCTTTAATACAACGGCAGCTTATTAATTTATGCTTCTCACACTCGAACAACGGTTCGTTCAAACGACACGAACTTACGGCATGAGCTGACGGTACGTTCTGATGATAGTTTTTATAACGATCCGTTCGCAAGGAATCAAACTTTCACCACCTTCTGTAATGACACTACAATTATAAATACACCTCATATAGTCATTCCTACCGCGTACCGATAACTTGCGCATGAACACGCCCAAACAAAGTCTAGGACAAAGCACTCGCCGACCGCGTGTCTGCCTTGAATACTTCGCGCCAAGTGCCTTTCACCCTTAAAAGGAAGGCTCTTATAAGTTTGTGACGTACCCACTTCGCCCACAGATGTATGACAAAATTATAACGTGGCGGGTCACTTTAATATTAAAATAAATAAATGATATTTCATTGTTTCTCCAGAAACAGTATGCCAAGGGCGCCAGTCTTCAAGCTTATGGCTTGAAAACAAAAGTAGATAATTATTAATAATAATAATAATAAATAAAAATACGTAATGAGACTCAAAAAACTCCCAGGGGTGGGGTGAACGGAACACAAATCATTAAGTACACTAACTTGGAATTTAAGGATCATTAATAATCATTTCATAAAATACAAATTAAAACAGCTATTTATTAAGATGAAAAACGTGACGTAACGGCGTATTAACGAAATCTGAACTTACGGAAACAAAATAAAAAATGAATGAAATTAACTTTAAGAAAATGAACTGTTGCGCGAAGACTTGCAGTAACTTATGCCATAAGCTCACCAAATGTAGACTCTGTTGTCTTGAAGCTGAAGATGGGTGGATCTCTCGTACAGGCTGCCTCATCTGTTGTTGGATTCCAGTCCTACATCCACATTTCCTGTCCTTAACACTTCCTACTGTACTCCTTACATAAAGTCGTAATGAGTCCTAATTTTAAGTGCAAAACCACCATGGGTTATGTTCATGGAGAGAATACCTTCGTATTCTTCCGTATTACGGAACAGTAGCGTAGCTAAATTCATAATAAAAGCTCTCCTCCCCTATACCAGTCAGAACCGGTCTCCCGTTGACTACCTCTCGTCATTGAGATAACAAGTCCCAATGAGAGTATCTTTTGAGTAGAATATACTCAGATGCGAAGTGAACTAAGTTAAAATCTTCTCCGATGTGTAGACGTAGAATGAATAAGTATATAAATGAGAAAGTCCGGCTGTCCGAATGAATGTCCTCTCCAGCCCTTGTCGTTGGTATTTATCGGTTCACAAGTCTCCTTCCATCAGCCATATCACATGGTCCAGTAAGATTCGAGGTCTCATCCCTTCTCCCATGTATTGCTGTGGATCCATCACGTTGCTTCCTTACGTTCATTCACATAGGTTGAACTTTCCCGCTGAAATAAAGCGTCCCAAGCCGAGTTTGAGGGTAAGGTCTCTCGTAACCTCGATGACGTACTTTTCCTGGAACTGGGCTGAAATTAGCCTGCTGACTCTGGTCACCTCACAACGGCTATTGGAAAATTTACTGCAAGTTATAAATATGCGTGATGTTGAAATACTTTACCCAATAATTTGTCCGCTCAGAATACGTTATAGCCGCGATACAAAGAAATGAAATGACGATTGAAATGGATGGTAAAAACCCTATATATATATATATATATATATAAATTTAAGAATGACCTATCAGTGATTAAATATATAGTTCAATAATTAAAATATACAGTGATGTCCCAAACATCACAAGTTTAACCCTGTTTCAGAGATATTAGTTAAGAAGTTGTCCCCACTCCAATTTTCATTTCTCAAGTTCGACGGACTCTACAGTACTGGCGATCTGGTTGGTTGTGTGGCCTAGGAATCAATATCATTTCATCGGATGCGGAAAACTTATCGACCAGTAGTTTATACACTTTCAGCGATCAAAGGTCAGCACTCACCCTAGGATTCCCCGTTCGGTGTCTGGTTTCTCTACTAGTGTGGGTTCGCTACTGGCGATTACCTCATCCCTAATGACGTAATTTCATGCACAATGATATCTTAAGGTCACTTGTAATTTGGGTAAGGACCTAACATCCACAATTTAGAAATGCCTCTGTTTCCATATATAATTAAGGCGATTTTCTAGGAATATACCATCTAAAATCACACTCTCACGCTGGCATTACTGTGATCCCGCCATTGTTCTTAGTGCGGAGCTCTCCACCTATATATCGCTTCCCAGTCCTCCCTTGGTTCACGCTTTCAATTTTGGGACTTCTTTCAAGCCATGAAACTCTTAACTTCGGCGCCAACCAGTCGGAGCTGTTGCGCACTATGAATCAACATATGTTCCATACGGAAAAGTAGCTCGAAAAATGTCTTCTTTCCTTAAAAATAATCTGTAAATAAATATCCAAATTACCGATACGGTTACAATACATACGTACATACATACATACTTACATACGTACATACATACATACATACATACATACATACATACATACATACATACATACATACATACATACATACATACATACATACAAACTGTAACCGTACAAGTTTGTTTTGATGGCTAGCTGAACACAAGACTCGGCCCAGGGGTGACCGGTCCTTATCTGAATTGTTACAGAGGAGAGGGAAGTCAGATAAGTATAATGGAACACTAATTATTTTTAAAAAGTTTATTCATGAAATAAAGTCAGATTTCAACATCACCTCAGCACAGCAGTTATATTGAGTACTTCTCCTTGGGGCGGAATTGGCCCTGATACATTGCGGGTCACAATGTCTGCTCATGGTGCCACCATCTTCCGAGCCGGTCTTGAATATCTGGGAGGTCTCGAATATCTCGGAGGTATGGATGGTCTAGGAGCAACCATAGTCTTGGTCTAACTTGGCACTGGGCATGAAATAGATTCAAAGTAACTGGTCTGCAAAAATGAGATATTAGCTTGTAGTTGTCTGCACTCAATTGTCTTCACAGTGGTGGTTTCACTACAGAACACCGTTATTGCTGATGGAGAACTCAAAATTAAATCTGTGAGGTATCAGCCACGGAAAATAAATAAGTCACTTATCAAAGTTAAATATGAGAACTTCGGTTGAATAGTGACGTAGAAAATAAAATATTCCACTTCCAAACTTTACACAGTTCAAGTTCGAATTAATTCTAGAAATAAATGAAACCAAAGAATTTGTTCTGGGATGAATTTAGTCCAGTTCACCATTAAATAAAGAAAACATTGCCCTTTCAAGAACCGTCCTGGGTTCAACACAAGAAATGTTAACTGTACCAGTTTATTTAATCACAGTTCTAAGTCTATGTTCTATCGTGAATACGGTCACTTGGAAAATAAATCTTAAGTTCGATAGCACTGTTAAATACAACTACTTGTGTCAGTAGCTTGTAACCTAAACGTATAGTTTGTCGAACTGTTCTAATACCTTGGTAGAGTAATACTGTCTCAAAATTCAATCACCTGTACAGTTTGAAATACCTAATTACGTCTCGCTATTAGCACAGGTTTATCACTTGTCAGGGTTAAATACAAAATTATGTACAGTTTTGAAGTTTCACTAATGACAAGAGTTATCACTTTTAGCATTCAATGTTAAGTCACTTTGTGAATTTTAAACACTGTCATTCAAATCCTATCATCTCTTGTACTTTAAACATCAAATTACGTGAAGTACTTGGTAACGTAGTATCGTACTAGTTCGAATCACAATGTTCCGGAAAATAGTTAAACACCTTAACTGTTCACGTCTCAACTTATACGCAACTTCTATTACCACACGCAAACGATACTGTAATACTTATAAATCTTGAAGATGCGTTGTAGAATCAGAGTTCTATAGTACGCGAACTTGAACTTTCATTGGAGAGTCGAACTGGCGACTAACTACACGGCAACAGCATGACCAACAGCCGACCGACCGGCCTCGACTGTGGCACAAGGTAGACTGGCTTGACAGTCGAAATGCCTGCCTATTTATTCAGCATCCCCTGGGAATTATAATTGTTAATATCTTCTGTAGATTTTAACTGATATCCTTCAAACTTGGGAATTATGAATATAAAAAATTTTGCTACACGACGATGTGGTTCATTTCTTCATATCATTAATCCACCTGGAAGGAATTAACGATAGAAAAGAATGGAACATTCCGTCTGACGTAATACAACCTTTGACAATTTACTTAGTTGTGACGTCTCACTTCCCTGCTGCTCGCAGCTGACATGTTCGCAGTGGAAGCGTGTTCGGCGGGTAGCATATCTCCGCACACATCGGGGACTTTGATTGAGAACCGTGTTACGGGTATATATCCCCCTGTCTCTATGAAAAAGAAAATCCTACCAGGGTTTTCTTCTCTAGTGTTCCCGATGATAGTATTTCTTGAAATTGGCGGAGTTATAAATTACTTCCAGGTTTCCATTTAATTTATTCACTTCATAAGCCTCATTATCAAAGACTGCAGTAATCCTGTGCACCCGCTGTCGTGCGGTCAGCGCAATGTCCTCCCGGTAACTCGGTTTCTTCTCAGGGTATTCTGTCTATCGCTCATAAAATCTGAGATTTTATATGTGTTTGTTTTTACGTGGTTTCGGAAGAGACTCGAACCGCTGAGATATGTATCATGGGGAAACCTAACCGCTCGAGTATGGACCAATGGCCGAAAACCTCAAAAAGAATCTCTTTCTTCCGTCAGATTCATTAGTTACTTATATCTACTAAGCTTACTAGCTAACTTACAAACTAGGTGTTACCAAAAAGAATTCATAACACAGACACATCCTAAAAGAATAATATAAGAAAGTTTATTGGAATAAATAATGTTCAATGAAAGTTAATGTGAATTCTGGGTAGCAAAATCTTAATAACATTTATGTATAATGGGTAAGAGTCAGCGCTGGCTCAAATAAAAATAAAATAATTATGATCTTTAAATTATTTACACTCATTCTCATTCAATGTTCAAGTTCATATCGGTTATTTACTTCTATATTCGTAACCATGTTCCGAAGTGACTTTAATTTATCCTAATTATATTCGACAGATCACTGAACAATTACGGCCTCCGTATAAATGCTTGATGTGAACACAGTCACGATAATTATATTAATTATTCTCACCTCATTTAAGTCAATTCACTGTAATCAAACAGATGGTTTGCTAAATTGAAGCGTAATAGAAATTAAATGGGATAAAGTCAGATTGCGAATATCAACCTGATCGTGTCTTTGCTTATATGTCTCCCAATTGAACTCTTGCGTGAGTATGAAATCGTAAAACTACTCTCCGAAATTTCTATTCATAAATCTGAACTCTGATTATTTGGTCCTTCATCTTGAATAGTCATAAATAACAACTCACGGGCCAAGACAATACCTCCCTAGAGCCTACGACATATGGCTTCTACCTAACCATTTTCCTATTCATTATGTTATTTAAACGCTTGAACTCAAATGATCTCTGCATTAAAAAGAAATAAAACATCTATCTAAATGTTTAGGTAGTTTCCGATCCACACACTCCTCCACCAACGGCTCAATGTGCTTTAGCTATCTCATATTACTCAATATCTCTCATGTGTACGAGCTACTCAACTCATATGGTCAGTACAGAATGAAATTAATACGCATTATATTGAAATGTGTCACCGCACCAAAGAATATCATATGTGTACTTGGTCATGAGCATAGTTAAACCGTGTGTTAAAGAAATACATGTCGATCTTACCTTAAAATGTGTCATCTGCGCGATGTGCACTCATTTGACATACTCTTCCATGTGACACAGAACTCACCTCATGTAAATCTAACGCAACGTTTGCTCGGCAAATTGAAAAGTCTTTCTCATACCGCAGCACATAAACAAACATCTGCATTTCAAATATTCCTTAATATACTCTGAGAAATAACCATATTTTAATACCATTCCAATATATATTGTCACTCCACTGGCACACTTATTACCGTACGCATATCGCCGATTACTCTTAAAACTATGTGCCAAACATTTTAGAATTGCCTTCTTATAAACGCCTTTTTATAACGTCTTATCTTTTAAAGCAATTGGAGTTCAATGCCCTCCTTCTATAAAGAAAAGAATACGTAACCTAACTATATTCATCTCTGTTGCGCAGGTAAAATGGTGACGTAATCATTGTACAATTAATACGAGATTAATCGAAGTTTCACTAGTTGTATAGACTCATTGCTATTAGATCTTCATAAGTAACACTTCTTTCATTTATACATGCTAGTTTCTACTGTATGTATGCAACTGCGGTAGCATGTATATGATATATTACAACTCTAATTCTACACTGCCATCTTATCTTATAGCCTTAAATATCTCACACTTCACTTTATGGTTCACACACGTTCTTAATTAATTCATAAATATCACCAATTAATCAGCACATGCCGAAGTTAGAGTGAGGGTGTAGATTGTAAGAAACTACTCTACTAGAAAATGTAAAGACTTAGCTCGTTATATGTTATGTTTGGTCTGGTTGTCGCTCCATTCCTTGGTTGTGGTTCGACTCTCTGTTAGGATCTGTATCTCATGTTGGACATCGTCTTCCCGGTCATCAGCTGGTCATCAGATTGGCCGCTACCTTCTTCCTCCTCGGCTGGTCATCTGGTCTGCCGGTATATTCCTCATTAGATGGTCATCTGGTTTGCCGGTGCCTATCTCCAGTTCAGTCCATCATGTAGATTTAGCAAGCAGTCATCATTCCAAATCTGCAGACAACATAGAAAATTCCTTCTGCGGAGACATCAGTCATAATATATTCCATTGTTTTATTGCTTCTTCTTAACGACGAAATTTTCTTCAATTGGAAATAAATTCTCCTTATATGTGTATTAATTTATAACAACAGGGGTAATTTTCTTGCCGTACGAAATTATCGGTCCTCTAATGTAGTGAGTCCTTCTCCGCCGATCGCAGAATGGTTGCTCACCGGATCCAAGTTAGATATATCTCACCGTAATTTATTTAATTTTGTAATATCTCGTCTCTTTTATAATGTACGCCGGTGAATTATTTTGTCTGATTTGAATGTCAATTATAAAATATTCAATATCTTCTTCAAAGGTTTAGGATAATCTTCAGATGTAAGCTTTGCTTGTTCTTGCGTCCTTCCTCTGCCGTTGAATTTTTTAGAATGTGTAGTTTTTTTATAACAATTACTCCGCTGCTGTATTTTTATAAAACAATACAATTGAGCCTCTACTGTCCTGTAGTGTCTTCCAACTTGGTCTGCTCCGTGACGCGCATGGTCTTCTATATACCGTATTAATGAGAAGTTCATTGCCTTCAATAGATCGCATGGGTCATACCTTCCTACGCCGCCATTTTGTAAATGGTCTACGAGATGCGAACGGGCACACCTGTAAGGTCCTACATAGAGGGACAAAATTTACCGTATACGCGAAGTTCTGGACGTGAGCCGGCGGGTTTCCTAATTAAGACCATGTCATTTACTCGAAGTGGTGTTCGAAACGCTCTGTTTCTCATCCTCCTCTCTCAGATTTGGGCTACATGTCGATGTTGTTCCTTCATAGCTTCCACGCGAGCCTGGTGAGTGATTACCATTTTCTGAAGAGGTGGTAACAGTTGATCTCATGGCCTATCGGGGGTGATATCCTTATGGACCTTTACGGGAATGTCACGAATAGATTCATGAACTGCATTATGGGTAGAACCACGACCCACTTCCAGTGTTGAGTCCCGCAGTAGAGTCTGCAAAATCTGGCGATATCCCTCATGATCTTTTCGGCTGGGTTAGCCTCAGGATGACGTATCGAGTTCATGATATGTTTGATGTCCATGTCCTCTAACGCTACTTGAAACGCCATAGACGTGAATTGAATACCATGGTCTGTAATAAATATTCCGGTTTACCCATTTCCGGAATAATATTCCGTTTAATCCTGAGGAGAATGTTCTTAGCATTCGCCTTTTGTATTGGAAGTAGCATGGTGTACTTAGAGAATACATCTACCACTACGACGATGTGTCGGTTGTTACGGGTTGCCTTGGGCAAAAGGCCATACAGGTCCAAAGCCAGTATTTCCTTAGGTCTCTCTGGTGTCAATGGCCTAAGAAATTCCCTCATTAACGTATTATTAGGTTTGATTCGTTGGCAAACTTCACAGGTGCGAATATGTCTCTAACATATCGTCTCATGTATTCCCATACAAATTTTTCTCTAATGAGAGCAACCACCTTATCAGTGCCGGCATGTCCAGATAGAGAACGACAATGCCACACGATGTCTGGTCTAAGTCTAGGAGGAGCGTAAATCCTAGGCTTACTCTTTGCTGGATCCAAGTACTTATAAATCAGTCCATCCTGATAGCAAAAAGATCGAGCGAGGCGGGAAATACGGTTATAATCGTCATCATCAATGGGAATCAAACCCTTGAAGAACCTAAGGATTTAGTGGATTTTGAAATCTCGCGCTTGAGCTTGTGGTAAATGTTGGAGTCTTCGAAGAAGCTCTTCATTTTCTCTGTCTAAAATTTCAATTGGATGAACAGTAATAGTGCTGACTGGGTTGCGACTTAGGGCGTCAGCAAGGATATTTTTCTTCCCAGGTCGATGAACTACAGTGATATTAAATTGTTGAATGAAGAGTGCCCAACGAGTTACTCGATCACTGGTAATGTCGGAAGACATAATGAAAGTAAGTGTTTTATGATCGGTTTAAATGATCACATGGTAGCCGAAGATTACCTTCATCCAATAAAGCAGGGACTGAACTACAGCAAGTGCTTCAAGTTCCGGTACAGTGTAGGCTCTTTCGTGTGGTCTCAACTTTCGACTCATAAATGAGAAAAATATTCTGACATCAGGTTTTTCTGGATTTATCTGATACAGGACGGCACCCTCTCCCGCGGAGCTAGCGTCGCATTTAATGCAGAATGGCCATTCAAAATTCGGATAGGCAAGTTGTACACTATCCCGGGGCATTAACTTGGTTTTATGAAATGCTTCGTCAAATGCTTCTGAACATTTCCATCGATTATTTTTCTGCAATATTGACTGCAATGGTGCTACAGTTTCTGTACAGATGGAGCAATGTTGTGAAAAGAATTGGCATAATCCTAGGAATTGTCGCACGTGCTTTACCCTGGTCTGTTTAGGAAAATCTATAATGCTATTAATCTTGGCTGGATTAGGCTTAGTCCCATATCCACTGAGGAAATGACCCAAGAATAACACCTCAGTCTTAAATAATTGACACTTACTCATGTTGATTTTGAAGTTCATCGCTCGGAGTTCACTTGAGACAGTACTAACAGCCTCAATATGCTCCTCAAGTGACTCTGAAGCTATGAGAATATTATCAACATAAATGGTAGCAATATCTTTGAATTTGTCAGATAGTTGACTTTCCAACGCTCTCATAATCACGGCTCCCGAGTTCTTCATTCCAAACGGAAGCCTTTTGATGGAATACGTGATGTTTCCGAAAATAAATCCAGTGAATTTTCGACAATCTTCTTCCAACAAAATATGAAAGTATGATGAGGTCGTATCCATTGCAGAGAATACTTCTTTCCTCTGAACTTCCTAAGGACGTCTCGGAGTAAAGATGGACGGTCTATTCCAACACTAGTCTCTCATTTAATGCACGCGCGTCGAGACACAGGCGGAAACTGCCATTTGGTTTCTTTACGATCGCCAAAGGATTTAAATAAGGAGTGATACACTTAGAACCGGGCGAGTTGGCCGTGCGCGTAGAGGCGCGCGGCTGTGAGCTTGCATCCGGGAGATAGTAGGTTCGAATCCCACTATCGGCAGCCCTGAAAATGGTTTTTCGTGGTTTCCCATTTTCACACCAGGCAAATGCTGGGGCTGTACCTTAATGAAGGCCACGGCCGCTTCCTTCCAACTCCTAGGTCTTTCGTATCCCATCGTCGCCATACGACCTATCTGTGTCGGCGCGGCGTAAAGCCCCTAGCAAGAAGAAGAAGATACACTTAGAGATAATTCCATCGTTCTCCATCATCCGGATCAAAGTCCTGGCTTCTTCTCGAAATTTTTCGGGGACATGATACGGACGCTTCTTATATAGTGAAGTATCCCTGACATTCAGACGGTATTGAAAATTCTCAATTACACCAGGCTTATGATTGAAGACGCCTGCGTATTCCTCGAACAATTCTTGGGTCGCCTCTGCTACCTGAGAACTGAACTCTGGGCTTTCAGTTACACTGTTGAAAAATACGTAGTCATTACTACCCAATTCGAAATCATCCTCAATGATGGCCATTTCTTGGCACTCTACTGGTCCCACTTCATCGGGTCTACCCTCTTCCTCGATAAGCGGTGCATCGCTCTTATTGCCTTCGAAATTAATTATAGGGGATTAAGACCCTGGCACTTCATATCTTCAATATTTAACAGCTGTAACTCTACAGAGTTAGCATTTGAGAATTTTATGGTATTGGCAGAATAGTCAATAACACCGCTATACTTAATTAGAAAATCAGACCCTATAACAATGTTAACTCCATTGGTGTAATTACCAACAATACGTGTTCAAAGTAGACGCCTTCGATTTCAATTGTCAAGAAAGCCTGTGTCTTACATTTGATGAATTTGTCAGGTACTATCCCCTTAACTTTAAGTTGGGTGACTGGCATTAAGAGTATCTCCTCTCTCTTTTTTAACTCATCAATTAATCTGTTGGAAACTAGTGAGGCTTGAGCTCTGGAGTCGACCAATGCAGATGAAATGAGATGGCTTAGCTTAATGCTAATGACTGGGAGACTACGTTGTATCCTAGGGTTCGCAATAGTAGGATCTTCGTGCAATAATTCACTATCATCTAGATGCCAATAGTTAATGTTTGTGGTGCAAGAAATTACTTCTTCATACTGGTTTTCAGGCAATCTTATTGCTGGGAAAATGAAGTTTTTTAATCGCGCCTTTCGATTCAGGATTTGGCTCGGACATCTCATTCCGTCTACCAACATTCTCTTGATATTCCAATGAAGCGGCGCTGGTAATCCTTCGTCCTGATTCCTACGTTGGATGTATTCACGATTGTCCCGCCATCTTTTCTCGAGTTCGGCCCTATGTGTATCTCGGTCTTGGAGAGCTGACTCAGTGGGCTTATTCCAATTTTGATTACGCTCATAAGGTGTTTTATCCTCATATAGGCTTCTTCGAAATCTACGGAAACGAGAGGGTGTATTTCTCCTCTGTTCCGTTTCCACGTGCGGTTCGGGATTCGGTCTCTGTTGTGACCTTATTCCCACGTGATTATTCGTGACTTCTTTCGGTTTCTTAGTCTTATTGGGATTCTGTGTGTGAGCGGTGTCCAACCTCCTAATAACATCGTCAAGCTGCTCTAAATTTTGGACATTAGCTGCTACAAGAATCTCTTGAACATGCGTAGGAAATCGAAGTATCACTACCTGAATTAATTCATGTTGGGTAGAGGTGGATCAAAAAATTGCATCTTTTTTTATTTGTGAGAGTAAAAAGTCGGAGTATCGTCAGGAATTAATTGCTGTGTTATACTTTCTCGAATATAATTGCAACTTAATTAAATGTTGAATTTCTGAATTCAAAAGTCTTTTCAATCCTGCTTCTCTAAAGCCATCGTAAGTTTTAATATTAAACTTGAACGCTGAGTACCATGTTAGCGCCCTTCCTTCCAGAAATCTGGAAGGTATCCTTAATTTACAATCAGATCTTACTTGATTCTCTAAAAATATTCATCACGGTTGAGGGGACATTCCTTTGGGATATATTCTTCCCTTCCGGAGAACTTCGCAGGTTTGTCATCGGGCATTCGTATAATTTAAGAAATGTGAGGAGTGCTTCCGCTAGTATCGAGAATGCTCGGTGCTACTCCGTCTTTTTCCATTTGAGAAACTTTACCACTGAGTATTTCAATTTTACCATGCAGATCTAATTTAATGACTTTGATCTGACATTAATGGAAGTTTCTACGTTTTTAACTTCTTTTTCGAGGTCCTTTTTGACTTCGGCAACGTCGTGACTTATGCAGGTGATCTGTGTGAGTGCGTTATTCAGTTGGGTTTTAACATGTTTGTCAGTCTCTTCTTGTTTAGTTTTTAGCAAGTCTACTTTACTAGTGAAATTGTGAATACCACTCTTTAGAGACTGGCGAATATTATCCGGTATTGATGCGATCTTCGCTTGTGCTTGCGAAATATGTGCATGGGACTCTTGGAATTTTGCTTTTAAACTCCCTACTTGATCAATTTATTGTTGTGATGTAGGAAAACCTGTCTTTAAATCCGCAACAACTTGTTTCTTTATGACCTCTTTTACTGTGTCTAAATAACTGGTAAGGCGTTCATTAATCTCGGTAAATTGAGAATTAATTTTAGCATTGGTATCAGAGAATCTTTTTTCGATCTCTGAACCAGCCTTGGCGAGTCTACATTCAGGGTTTGTGTTTGTCTCAGAAAACTTACTATCTATATTTTCTGTCATCTGAGTAATACGAGTTTCAAAATTGGTATTAGACTCGTTAATACGTGCTTCCAAGTTAACGCCGAGTTGAGTAGTAGCCGCGTTTGCCTCATTAATGAGAGCTTCCAAGTTAGTGTTGGATTCGTTAATACGAGCTTCCGTGTTAACGCCGAATTGATTAGTGGCCGCGTTTGCCTCATTAATGCGAGTTTCCAAGTTAATGCCGAGTTGATTAGTGGCCGCGCTTGCCTCATTAATGAGAGCTTCCATGTTAGTGTTGGATTCGTTAGTGCGAGCTTGCAAGTGAATGTTGGATTCCTGAATACGTCGTGCTAAATTGGTGTTAGATTCTGAAATTCTTCATTCGCGCTAAATTTCAGAGCTTCAATGGCTGCTAATATGTTTTCCAATTTGACAATATTATATTTGACCAAAATACCATAGACAAGTAATAATCAAGCACTTATAAAGTTTGCGAATATCACCATTAATGTTCAATGGTATACACTTTGTAAAATAATCACTAAGACACTGGCAAATATTACACAGACAACATCAAAATCAAGATAGCACTTAGGAGAAAAAATTCGTTGTAGTTCATTAACATTAAATTACCAAGTATTACTTTTGTATAAATTCAACTAAGTTCAAAATTCGTCCATTGATTCAAGATTACTCTGATTGAATAGCACACGATCAATGTTGATATTTCTATCACTGCACTTTACTAAACTTAGTATGATCTGAAAATCAAAGTGTTTGTACTTCAGTTTAGAATGATTGTAAGATCTATTTGTACACTTATTCAGGTCAAGTTCTGAAAGTCTGAGCTTCATCTAAGTGTCTCTTATGCTGATTGATTTTATACTTGTCCACTCTAGATTCAGATCGATTCCTATCACATCAGAGTGTCATTCACACTTGTGTACCCTAATATGCTATTCAGTTCGGCCTCTATACGTCTGGGGAGCCATTTATACTTATCTTCCCTCTCTGTAACGGTAAAAGTTTGTTTTGATGCCTAACTGAACACAAGACTCGGCCCAGGGGTGACCGGTCGTTATCTGAATTGTTAGAGAGAAGAGAGAAGTCAGACTAATATAATGAAACACCAATTATTTTTTAAAACGTTTATTCATGAAATGAAGTCAGATTTAAACATCACCTCAGCACAGCAATTATAATGAGTACTTCTCCTTGGGGCGGAATTGGCCCTGATACATTGCGGGTCACAATGTGTGCTCATGGTGCCACCATCTTCCGAGCCGGTCTTGAATATCTGGGAGGTCTCGAATATCTCGGAGGTCTGAATGGTCTAGGAGAAACCGTAGTCTTGGTCGTAACTTGGCACTGGGCATGAAATAGATTCAAAGTAACTGGTCTGCACAAATGAGATATTAGCTTGTAGTGGTCTGCACTCAATTGTCTTCACAGTGGTGGTTTCACTACAGAACACGGTTATTGGTGAACGAGAATTCAAAATTAAATCTGTGAAGTATCAGCCACGGAAAATAAATAAGTCACTTATCAAAGTTAAATATGAGAACTTCGGCTGAATAGTGACGTAGAAAAACATATTCCACTTCCAAACTTTACACAGTTCAAGTTCGAATTAATTCTAGAAATAAATGAAACCAAAGAATTTGTTCTGGGATGAATTTAGTCCAGTTCACCATTAAATAAAGAAAACACTGTCCTTCCAAGAGCCGTCCTGGGTTCAACACAAGAAATGTTAACTGTACCAGTTTATTTAATCACAGTTCTAAGGCTGTGTTCTATCGTAAATACGGTCACTTGGAAAATAAATCTTAAGTTCGATACCACTGTTAAATTCAACTACTTGTGTCAGTAGCTTGTAACCTAAATGCATAGTTTGTCGAACTGTTCTAATACCTTGGTAGAGTAATACTGTCACAAAATTCAGATAAGGTTACATGTGGAATCCACCACAGTATACGATGAAGTGTAATTTCCGATACTACTGGCGTCTCTGCTGCTTTAAGAGAATTGTAATCACTTCGATCACGTATTAGAATAAGCTCTTGTTTTGCGTTAATTATAATACGTGTAAAGATTTCTGCGAAGCCAAAAATATGTTTCAGTGATAACATACCCGTAAAAGTTCCATCCTCATTAATCATCCAGTTGTTAGTAGCTTTTGGACACCATCCTGCCATACGCAAAATATTACTTTCTTCAAGACAGAAAGAAGGGTAGAGTTTCATTGCACTTGTAATAGCAAAATTCTTCGTTCGATCTATTTCAACATTATTTACTTCATATCGCACATCAGAATAAAGAAGAGGTAGAACATGGTTGTTTAGTTGTGATGTGCTCGGTCCACTTCCATCCGACTTTTCTAATCGTACTTCAATATAGAGGTAGCTTTCGTGTGGTAAGGTGTATACATCTTGCTGATTAATAATAAAATGAATTTCATCATTGTTATTTAATCCAAACATAAAAGGTTGACGGGAATGAAGCTCACTTCGTACTACACCTTCACGAGTTTCTACTGTATTCGTAATGTCTAGCATTTCTTCCATTCTGTTGTTGTAGCGTATGACTTATCTTGGGGTATCTGCTTGTGGGTATCTGTTAACTCGATGAATCTTAGTACACATGTGGTATGTCTTCGGAATGTACACCCTGTTTTATAGATGTTTTTCATACTGGTTTGAGATGAAGTTTGTAAGCTACGTACGCGTGCCGATCTAAATGAATAAGCTGATTATGTTTATTTACAAGTCTAAGAGTAATGTTACTAATGTGTTTTACAGACACAGGATGATAAAGAATTACTGCTGGTTTCTCGCAAATAGTATATCCACGCTCCTCTGTAACAATAAAGACGGCAGGACGTGCGAAGGTTGTAGATTACTATTCAAGTCTGTAATAATATTACAAGTAATGTGCACATGATAAGCATCGAAGAGTGTTATAGGTTGATCAGACTCGTAACGTACGTTCGGTAGGAGCTCCCTTGATGAAAATCCAAGCAATGGTCCAATCGAATCAGGTTGTGATTTGAAGTAAA
Source organism: Anabrus simplex (assembly GCF_040414725.1). Taxonomy (NCBI): domain Eukaryota; kingdom Metazoa; phylum Arthropoda; class Insecta; order Orthoptera; family Tettigoniidae; genus Anabrus; species Anabrus simplex. The sequence continues at coordinate 236,437,608 of NC_090265.1, forward strand.
TCTTAAATGATGATTCAATAATACGTTTATGTGTAATGTTGCTTACAGTGATTTTGAACTTGTAATTATGATTACTAAAACTGTCTTCTCCGAACTGTTCAATTAACGTACTTGCAATATAGTCATGAATATCCTCTACTGAATAACTACCTGAGGGTAGTGTTAGCACATACTAATCGTAATAGAACTTGTTTACACCATCACGCACATTATAGATTTTATTGTAGCTTTCAAACGATACTAGTCCAAGACTATGCGGCTGATACACAAGTTCGATCGGCGGATGAAAATAGACGGTTGTTTCAGGTCCTTCTCCGCGCACAGCAAAAGGTCTTTCGCTGTTAGTCATCACGCAGACACTAATGCTCTTTCTCTATTGTCTGGGTTTGATATAAGAACATAAGACATAATCGTCCGCACACGCGTGCATTAAAGTTTTGCACACGGGTTTTATTGTAAACAATGTCTGCACTGCTTCCGAAATAACGTATGAGCTCAAAGGGAGGTGGTAAGTCTCCATAGCTATCGAAATACCATACTTTAGATTTACGTTTTACGTAAGCAACGTAATGAGTTCCACGTCCACGACTGTTGTCCAAGTTAATTACGGCACTTTCACGTTTACGTTGGTGTGCTGGTAGTTGATGGCGCATATACACACCTCGAAAATAATGAATTTCTAGTATTTAGCAAACGTAAAACCTTCATCATGCGTTCGAGCTCGATGTGGCAGTGCATTCAGTAGACGTTTTTTTGGAGAAATGTAGATACCAAGACGTCTCTTGTATGGTGCTAGCTTCATGTGCACACCTTTGCCTCGTAATGCAATTGCCTCCATCGTCTTGTTATGACGTTCACTCTCTTTCAACTGTTGTTTTGCTTCTTCTACAGCTTTAACAGTTCTTACTACAGCACTAGCACCACTCAGCAATGACCCTAAATCCGCTAGGCCAGCAAACAGCGCAGGGAGAAATCCTCCTCGTGTTGGTACAGGAATAATTCGTGCACATTTACGAAATATTGCTCTGCGCTTTGGAGAAATTCTCGCCCTTGCTGCGCGTAATGTCTTAGTAATAGCTACACGAGGATTGTATTCCCCTCGAATAGCTTTCTGTGCGGCCTTTATAACATCTTTCCATCCAACATTTTTGCCTTCTTCTTCATGTCGTTTGGATATCGTTGTTTCACCATGCTGTACACGACTTTACAGGTCAAGAGCAAATCATAAACTAACCGTTACCTTTTGTTTCGTTTAATATATATATTACTATTACCTACTTATGATTCAGTTATCATGAATATTATAAAGCAGCAAGACACACTACCTGTTACCGACATTGTACCACATCTCTTACCTAGTTCTAGTACAACTACAAGAAAACGCATGGAATGTTGTTTCCTTTCACTGTTCGATGTATTATATCAGGCCCATCGGGATGCGGGAAAACAAATCATTTACTTACACGTATTACTTCTGTAAATGGTATACGCTTCGAGAATATTTACGTTTTTGCAAAGTCACTCTATCAACCGCTATATACTATTCTACAAACTGTAATGCATGATCTAGTTAAAGATGGAATAAGATATTTTAAATTTAATTCGCATGAGCAAGTACCATCACCAGACGATGTGCTTCCTAATTCTGTTATGATCTTTAATGATGTCGCAACAGAGCAGCAAAACGTTATTCGTGCATTCTTTAGTACGGGACGGCATAAATATGTTGATTGCATCTATTTGTGCCAAACCTATTCTCGTGTGCCTAAGCAGTTGATACGCGATAACGCAAATGTTATTGTGCTCTTTCGGCAAGATGAGCGCAAAATGCGACATGTGTATACCGATCATGTTAACACTGATATGACATTCGATGACTTTAAACGCATGTGTGCTAAATGTTGGTCATTACACTGTTACAGCTGTTTAGTTGTTGATAAAGAAAGTTATGTTCAGCATGGGTGATATCGCATGGGTTTCGATCATTTTAGATGCATTGACACAGAATTACAGTAACTACTTGATTAAAAACCATCATCGTGTTAACATCTAGCAAGGAGATTACAAAACATATCATCCAAGCTGGAAACAATATTGGACGGAAATTTAAAGAGCTTAAACGTATTCAAGCAGACACGGATTTATTGTTAAAAACACAACTAAGTACACCACTCAAAGACATTTTTAATTCTAGTTCATTACCGCAGTCTACTTCAAGTTTTGCTTCTATGCAAACATCCTATCATAAATAGAAGCATGAAGAAGAAGAAAAACATGAACAAGATGAGGAAGAGAAGAAGCAAGATGTAGATCAAAAAGAGGAAGAGGAGGATAAGGAAGAACTTCATGATACATCACAATCTAAGCGTGTTGAGTTTTTAACTACACATGTTATTGCTGAAACACCTACTACATCGACGCAAGATCTACCATCTGTGTCTGAGGTTATGATTAGGCCAGAGTATGGCAATCAGTTTAGAACTTTTATTCAAGATACCTATGGATCTCTCTTTGCACCTTATATAGAAAAACGTTTTACAGGACAAACTGACACTACCTACTGTATTCGCTACGAAGATGACTGTTTCTGGATAGGAAATTAAAATGTTAAGATTAATAACAACAAACTTATTGTAAAAGGTGTTACCTATAAACCTACGAAAGGATCTTAGAACTTCTTTTCTCACGAATACCTGATAAGGATATAATTTTACAAGATGATCTTAAAAATATAAAGCAATACGTTTTGCTACTGACGCAACACGTCGTAATTACAAGAGAACAGAAGCTGTAAATGCAAATAAGAGTTACAAGTATCGTGAGTTTATTTTTAATCTGTTTCCGACTGCACATGGCCTTGATGTTTTCTACAAGCCTTTGTTGCCGTATGTGGACGTAAGATACTGGAGTGACCCAAACTTACTCGTTGAACGATTACAACTTTTAAGAGCATCACAAGATGCTGGTCACAAGGTCACGAATCAGAAATTCTAGAAATAGAAAGAGAATTGCGTTATGCCGGTATTATTTTATAATGGCTCGTCAAGAGAAGATCTCACCTTTAAAGGTAGACATCGCGCATGAGTTACATAAACCAGCAAGTCGCACCTACTGTCACAGACGCGTTATTACACGAGGAAAAGATGATCTCTGGCAAGCAGACTTAGTACAAATGATTCCATATGCCTCTGGTAATAAGGGGTATAAGTATCTACTTACTGTTATCGATGTATGCTCGAAGTCTGCTTTTGCACAACCCATGCGTTCTAAAATAGCAGCTCAAGTTAAAGAAGCATTTAAACATATTGTTGAAGTATCGAAACGCTGCCCAAGGCTTCTTCAAACTGATCAAGGTAAAGAGTTTTACAACAAGGATTTTTCTTCTTACCTTACGTTACTTGGCATTCAACACTACTCTACGTTCAGCAATCTCAAGGCAAGTGTTGTAGAACGCTTTAATCGTACACTCAAAACAATGATGTGGCGAGAATTTACAGCACAAGGTTCATATTGTTGGATTGATCTGCTACCTAGACTTTTATCTACATACAACGATACACCTCATCGCACTATCGGAACAAAACCGCGTCTTGTTACAAGGAATGCACCTCGTCTAATTGCTATTTATCTTGTAATTAAAACAGCTGATCCACATCGCCATCGCTTTACATAAGGTGATTTTGTTCGCATCAGCAAACACAAGTCAATCTTTGCAAAAGGATACACACCTAACTGGAGCACTGAAGTATTTCAAATCAGAAGTGTTAAGCTTACTAGTCCAGTTACGTATTTACCTCGCGATCTCAGAAGACAGCCTATTGAAGGAGGATTCTACATCGAAGAACTGCAGAAAACAAAATATCCTGATCACTATTTAGTTGAACGTGTTATTTGACGTCGTTGGAATAAACTGTACGTTAAATAGCTTGGTTTTAATAACAGCATTAATTCATGGATTAATAAAGAGGATGTACTTTAAATCTTGTGTGTGTTTTTTAATCCTCTACCTCTCCTTTCTTCTAAGTCATTAGGGCATGCTGTAGGATTAAACAACACCTGTAATATGTTTTGACACTTCATATTTATTTTCGAATATGTATACGTTTTATATCCTTTATTTATTTTACTGTCTTTGTCACTCAGTTTTCTTTTTATTGCACCAATAACAACAAGTGCTGCTATCTTCTGAGCAGCTGAAGCACTAGGTAATAACACACAATGCATAATTTCACGAAGCAGATTTTTATCAGCTACACGTCTTAGTTTAGGATTGTTTTGTCGACGTACTCTTTACAGGTAGCATCTAACTACGTGTCACCGGGCGAGTTGGCCGTGCGCGTAGAGGCGCGCGGCTGTGAGCTTGCATCCGGGAGATAGTAGGTTCGAATCCCACTATCGGCAGCCCTGAAGATGGTTTTCCGTGGTTTCCCATTTTCACACCAGGCAAATGCTGGTGCTGTACCTTAATTAAGGCCACGGCCGCTTCCTTCCAACTCCTAGGCCTTTCCTATCCCATCGTCGCCATAAGACCTATCTGTGTCGGTGCGACGTAAAGCCCCTAGCAAAAAAAAAAACTATGTGTCAGGCGAACGTGTTCTAGAGCCGCAGGGAAGATAGAGCTCGAAGAGAAGAAGATCAATCACTTTATTGAGGAGTCCAAGGCCACCAGCATGTTTCTTCACCTTTTCCTTGTTTACTCTCTTCGCAGACATGATAAGTGTTTATGAGCGAAGACAACTCGTTAGTTTTAAGTCCGTGATACAGTTTAATTAGTTGACATGAACGGCACTGTCTCACAGAAGGTCTTCTACCTAAACTCACGTGTTCATGATGTAAACTACACGTTTGAAGCTCTGAAAAAAAAAAAGGATCTTGAGTCCACTCACGAGGCACCTTATCCCAAATCTTCTTTACAGCATTCGCAGCTACATTAACAAAAATGCCTTTGGTAATGCATTTAACTCCTCTTCGGTAAAAGTGTTTAGTTTCTTTTTGCATGCATAGAACTTTACGATTGCCTTTTCAACTGCGTTACACTTAGTATCTGTTAGAAATGACATGCTGCCTTTACAAATGTTTCTTTCACACTAACGTTTTTCGACACTGCAGTTTACATATGTTGTTCACCACCCGGCGTACACTGCAAAACAACCAATCAAAGAGCATGCACACATGTTATAAAGACTGCTTACTTGTTTCTCTATATGCTCGTTCGGAAGATTTTTAAATGATGGACACCCTAATTCATGCATGTCGATAATTTCACACGATGATGGTAAATACTCACCGAACCATTCTTTCTTTTCACAACCATTTAAAAGAACAAGATCTGCTCTTGACAAATGTGCGTTCATCATTAAAGATAGAAAACGATAAGGTATTCCTTTTTCTTCCCACTTCAAACCTAACTTGTTTTCGATCCATTGAGTCTGCTTTTTATCTTCATCTGTTTGCAAACAGTAATGGAAAGGTGGGCTAAATACTAAACTAACAAGTTTTGGTGCCCACAACACACTGCAATCTAACACAGCCACCTCTTTAAACACAAATTTGTTTCCGTTTAGTTTAAAGCCTTGTACATCAACTATTAATGTTTCGTCATGTTTGCGCTCCACTCTCTATCACCGTATCTCGAAGACTAAAGCTTTTAGTCAATGAACAGGTTTAAACATGCACACCTACGATAACGTCATCGCTGCAGCACATGTACACTCTTGCTTTCATGATGCATGCTTATTGCATTCCTTACACCTACTTACTCTTAAGAAAAGGATCAAGTCTAAACATGCACAATGGCGTCATTACTGCAGCACGTGCTCACTCTAGCTATCGCGATGCATGTTTAAACTTGTTCGATGAAGCTATGCCTTAGCAGGAGGTAGAGGAAGAGGAGGAGGCTATAACAGCCACCGCCATCTTGTGTAGTAGCCTCTAAGCGCTAATTAGCGAGGTAGTAGCCGTAGAGATTGCAGCATGGTACTCTGTTGAATAAAGATGGTGCTGTCAAAAAAAGCACGTAGGTTTGCTAAGCACGTAGAATATTTTAAATTGTCCGCCACCACATTTCAAAGGTAAGTAGCTAAAGATAACAGCACCGAGGTAAGCGATGCAATATGGGGGATGACAGTTGTCAGAAAAGCACGTGGCTTTGTTTGCTCTGTTAATTAAAGATGCCAGCTATCACGTGAAAATTACCGCCACCACATTTCAAATGTAGTAGCCAAAGATGGCAACACGGTACTCTGTTGATTAAAGATGGCTGCTGTTAAAATAATTTTTCAAATTATCCGCCACCACATTTCAAAGATAGTAGCTAAAGATGGCAGCACTGATGTTTGCGATGCAAGATGGAGGATGCCAGCTGTTAAAAAGTACGTGGGTTTTAAATTACCAGCAGTGCCGTAAAGAGGGCAGCACTAAGGTTAGCGATGCAAGATGGCGGATGACAGCTGTCACGTGGAATTGCCAGCCACCACATTTCAAAAGTATGTAGCTAAAGATAGCAGCACGATGCCCTGTTGATAAAGGATGGCTGCTGTCAAATAGAATTTTTCAAATTGCCGCCACCACATTTCAAAGGTAAAATGCTGAAAAGTGCATCACTGAGTTTTGATGTGCAAGATGGCGTATAACTGCTGTCAAAAAGCACGTGGGGTTGTTAAGCACTTGGAATTTTTCAAATTGCCGCCACCACATTTCAAAGGTATGTAGCTAAAGATAGCAGCAGGATTGTGCAAGCATCCTTAGGCAGTCCCATAAAAGCTTATGTATAGCCGCCATCTTGTAGCCGCCATCTTGCGCAAGCATCCTAAGGGAGTCTCATAAAAGCCTATGTATAGCTGCCACCTTGCGACCGCCATCTTGCGCAAGCACCCTTAAGGTGTCTCATAAGGAGTCATGTATAGCAGCCATATTGTGTAATTGACGTCGAGAAGGGCATCCGGCTGTAAAACTGAGGTTATCTCCTTCTATAAGGTTAGGCTTGCTGTCTTGCGTGTCGAAACTTCTTGCGCAAGCACCCTTAAGGTGTTTCATAAGGAGTCATGTATAGCCGCCATCTTGTGCAATTGGCGTCGGGAAGGGTATCCAGCCGTAAAACTGAGGTTAAGGCCCTCCATGAGGTTAGGCTTGCTGTCTTGTGTTAGGTTAGGCCCCTCTAAAATAGCGGGTGTGAGTTTAGGCGGTGTCTCACAGGGAGCATGTATAGCCGCCATCTTGTGCAATTGGCGTCGGGAAGGGCATTCAGCCGTAAAACTGGTGTTCGGCCGTCCCATGAGGTTAGGCTTGCTGTCTTGTGTGTCAAAAGTTAGGTTAAGCCCCTCCAATATAGCAGATATAAGGTTAAGCTCACTCTCCTAGACGTCAGGAAGGGCAATCGGCTGTAAAACTGAGGTTAAGCCCCTCTGTGAGGTTAGGGTAGCTCTCTTACGCATAAAAAGTTAGGTTAAGCCCCTCCAAGATGGCGGATGTGAGGTTAGGGTAGCGCTCTTAGCCAGCGTGAGAAGGAGGCCTCTCCCGAGAGCGTGTGGAGGAGGTGGCGACGGAGGTCTCTGCGGAGGGCCTGTGGAGGTGGAGGCCGCCGAACTCAGCGGATTTTCCGCCTAATTTGGCGGATTTTTAAATGGAACAGCGGATAAATTTTCCATTTAGCGGAGAGCGGACGTTTTGACGGATTTTCAACCTTTTTTGCGATTTTCAGTGGTAACAATAACACCTTTCATCACCAGGAGACGAAAAAAATAGAACTTAGTACGGCATAGTAGTCTACTCATTCCTGTTGTATTTAGGTTATGCTGCATACTACCACTCGTTTTCTAGACCAGCTCTGGTCCACTGCCTCAGTCAGTACAGTATTTGTTACAATCGTTACTGTACTGTTGATGAGCCGGGTCGTGTTTGGTAACGTGTTTCTTTTGACATCAGGTTCATCTCGGCTCGTCGAAAGAAAAGGTTAAAATCTAATCAGATATTTCGTAACGAGTAGTTAAATTATTATACTTTAAAAGACTAGTTGGTTGAGCTTCCCAGTGATATCAAATACGGACGGTGCGTCTATTGGCAGTGCAATATAAATGCGAAATTTTGACATTAATTCTTTCCGCACTTATCAAAAATAATTAAAATCAGTAATGAAAGTGAAAATACTTTCGAAATAGATCTAAAAGTTTTCGCATGGTCTTTGCTGCTGTGAGCTGCCAGCATAGTCTTTGAAAAAAGAAAAGTACCATGTGGCTTCGTATGAAACCACAGGACCTCAACTCAGCACATCTGCTTTAGAGCATATAGTGCGCGGAGGAGAAGATGAACTCCTCCTGTTCTGCAACTGGTGAGTGTTGAGTTAATCTCTTTTACGGTATTAAAACGGCTGGTATATGCTATTTTGCTTCAGTTCGAAATTTAGCGGAATTTAGCGGATTTTAAGCTAAAATTTAGCGGAGGAAACATTTATGGGTTGGTAACACTGATTTCATGATTCTAACTTCTACATAAGTATGTGAAAATAATGTAAAATGATAAAAATGTGCCCAAATTTCACCCTATTCAAATAACGTAACTCAATCGAACCCATAAATATGTGAGATACGAGACAATAATTTAACACCAAACATGTAGAGCGATAAAAGGGACGTCTGATTGTGCAAACCGCTTGTTGGTATGATGTACCGTTTAGGAGCAGTATATCTCCAAATGAAGGTTTGCACTTTCAAACGTGCCCATGCTTATCTGTCATCTATATAAATGTAATCGTAACGACCGTCTGTCTGTACATTGATTATTTTGGCGGAATGTCCGTACAGTTATCCGTTTCAGTTGTAATAATGACCATCTGCATATTTCTTAGCTTTAGTGTCCGTTTGTCGGTTTGATTGTATGAGTTTTTATAACTTGAAAACTACTGAATATATTTCTACCAAACTTGATATTTACAATCCACCTGTCTTTGTGTAGGCTTTAGGGCCAATATTATTTCTGAATACCTAAATTTATTGGGGGTTTATCCGAAACCGAAACCATGATTTTGCACTTCCTCAAAATATACACATCCGAAATTAATCGAAATCTACAATCCTTAATGGAAATGCACTTCTAAAACATTTTTCTCATGTGAATTTTTCGACAGGAGGATTAATAAGTGAGATATCATGAACGGTTGGTTGTGGATGTTAAGTCCAGCGGATGTAGCCAAAATGTGTTGTACGTGGAGCAGATTCCGTATCTATCTACATAAATAAAATCGTAACAACTGTGTGTGCCTGTACATAGACTATTTTGGTGAAATCTTCGTACAGCTACCAGTTTGAGGGGTAATAATGTTCATCTGCATATTTTTTGGTTTAATTTCCCGAAAGTCCTAATTTTTACCCCCTCACCCAAAATCCAGATTGCAGCATAATCTGTCAGACGAGCAAGAAAATTGAAATTTGGCAACATTATTCATTTCAACCTGTAACGGACGACAAATTTCCAAGACATTTAAAATTTTTATTTTGTATCCCCGAAAAGTATCGAAATATGGAGAAAATTTTAATGGTGCAGACCTTCGTTTCGAGGTATTTTGTGGGATAAACGGGAAGTCCTATCACATAACGGATGGCACAATCTTCGTTGAATTAAGAGTGATCTTCAGCCTTGGTCTTATGATGTTTTGTCGTATATGTATCGCTTATACGTTAGATTCGTCTCTATTTCTCGATTTTAAGTAAATGTGGGCTTTTTACCTGCATAATTCATACTTTCAATCACTTACAGGAAAGATAGTATCATCAAGCTCTACACTAATATTGGCCCACCAAATACCCATACGTGAGCCAAATGCTATGTCACACAACTATCCGAAAAGTAATGCAACGGAAGATAATCTTACACAAATTTGAACCTATTCAACGTTTCTGGTTCAATCTGACCCATGAATAGATGATATGCGAGAAAATATCATAGTAACAGCCATTTAGATCTCTAAATACTGCGCCTTACGGTACAATCCTTTGTCAATATGACGTACCGTTTAGCAGCAGTTAATCTGTAAATGAAGGTCTGCAATATTGTAAACATGCATATACTTTCGTATGACCATCTATATATATTCATTGATGTCGATTTGTAGCGATCGAGAAAGGGTGTGTTTGCTATTGTTATCAGTACTCCCTACACCGACTTTGACTGGTTTTCCAACTCCTGTGTAATTGTGTTGCAGAAGGCAAGGGAGCATACAGTTTTGTTCAAAAGTCCCCTACCATTATGTGTTTGACTTTAGGCCAGAGTGTCCTCCATTATAAACAAATATTCCAATCTAAATGTGACTAGCATTAGGCATAGTGGACTGCTATTTTCTTAGAAACTCACTAACTCTGTGTGACTGGCAGTAAGCTGGATGGCAGCAGGAAAAAGGGCCTGTCATTATAATGATAACTGCACAACTCAATTTTGACTGGCAGTAGGGAAATTGCCTGCTATTATAATAAAAACTCCTCAACTGTAATCTGTCTGAAAGTATGAAAGGGGTCTGTCATTGTAACTAAAACTCCCCAAATCGATTGTGACCGCGCAGTAGGCAATGGGGCCAACTCGATGGTGAATGACAGGAGGAAAGTGAGCCTGCCGTTATCATCACAACTCCGCAACCCGCACTATACATGGGAAACAACGTATGGGGACCTCGCCATGCTATTTCTCGGATACGGCTAAGAGACGAGCAATTTTAAGACAATCTCATTTACTGCACGCACAGTATTTATTTCGATATCCGTATACAATGTAGAATACCGTAGCGAAGCATGGGTACATTTGCTAGTTTACAATATCACAAAAACCTAACATGTTACCGACATAAAATGTAAAAATAAAAGGAAACAAATTTTTGTTTTCAGAAAATCCACTTAAGTGGTGCTGGCGGGGTGGGGTGAAAAGAAGTGAGGAAGGAGTTGAATTCTTTATATGAAGATACATATATCTTAGAAACTGAAGATGTTACAGACGTTAAAACTGGTACTTGAAATCTCTTGTAAAAATAAATGAACACACTTTTATGGAAAGTCCACTTAAGGGGCGAAATAATAAAAGAGCGGGCGAATTTTTAAAATGAGTAACTTCTTCTATCGCTTTTCCCACACCTGTGGGGTCGCGGGTGCGAATTGTGTCGTACATGTGGATTTGACCATATTTTGCGGCTGGTTCCCTTCCTGACGGCAATCCCATGTGTGTAGGGATGTCATTACTATTGGGGGTTCCTGGTGTGGTTGGTAATGTGGTGTGTTGAGTGAATATGAACAGGAGAGTGTAGGGACAAACACAAACAACCTGTCCCCGAGCCAGATGAATTAATCACACGCGATTACTATCCTGGACCCAGCCCGCAATCGAACCCGGAATCCTGTGAATCGAAGGTCTCTACGATGACCACTAAGCCAAGGATTGGGGCAGTTTTTAAAATAAGTATATCTACAGTATATCTCATAAACTTAACATGTTACAAACGTGAAAAATAGAATTTGTAATCCCCTTTAAAAATAAAGAAACACGTACTTTTTGTTTTCTGAAAATCAACTTGAGCTGGAGATCGAAAATAAGTAAAGGAGGATTTGAATCCTCTTGATGAGGATACTTATATCTCGCAAACTAAGATGTTACAGACGTGAAAATCGTCATTTGGAATCTCCTTTAGAAATAAAGGAACCCTTTTTTTTTCGACTTATACAAGGACTGTTTCTCGCATGTAGAGTTCCATGTCGCATTTTCCAGATTTTGCTCTGCCAGTAGCCTGGTCATCTTAGCCAAAAAAGGCAGTGCCGCAAACGTGGTTTACAAAGAGTTTCTGGGGTAAATGAAATGAAATTTTTCGGTGAGTTTTTATACTTTAGGGATTTTCAGATAATATCTTAGCGCAATACCGAGGAAAAGTTAATTTTTATCAACTTACCAAATCCTCGCGAGCGAAGCCGTGGGTAACAGCTAGTATATAATATAATCCAACTGCAAGTTTGAAATATCTGTAATATATGTTACGGAAGAGAGTAATTAAGATAGTTGTACGTTATAATATACTTAATTTGAGCCACGTGATAGTCCGGTCTCTTGTCTTGAAAATGATGTTTATTATAATGACCACCCTGGCTGAAGGGTTGCATTGTTTAGGTAAATAGTTTACTTGTAATAATGGTGTATTACAAGCTTAATTTGACTTTTTTATATTATTTTATATTATTCCTATCATTTTGCCATCTTTTAATTCTTAGTTAAACCCTTAATTATTTTAAAGATATTATCTACCTTTATTCAGCTGACATCGCCTTGTAAATCGGAATGAATTTGGTAAGAGTGTCAATAGAACTGTTTAAACCGAGGTTTTTCCCAGAGGTGTTCCGTGCATATGTTGTGGACAAAATATTACAGCTCCTAGAATCTGGAAACCTATCGGATTTGGATCTGAGTGATGAAGATGATAATGTGTAACCTCATGTACAGTCCAATAAATATTTTATTCTTGAAGGAGGTGGTGCTTGAATATGTAGTGCAAGAAAATGGCGCAGCAAATAACTGGGATACGGATTTTGCTAGTGACAATGTGGATAGTGCAAGTAATGCTAATTTAGAGACGACTGAAAAGCAAAATATAAAATGGAGAAGGCGTTCATTCGACAAACTTCACGATCCTTGGCACAAGTCTGAACCTGAAACTGATTTAGTGCAAACTAATCCTATCAATTATTTTAAGTTGTATCTTCCTGACAGTATTTTTGAACAAATGGCATATTTTACAAACATACCGGTATGTGTCCTACGGAATAAAGTATTGAATTTTAACCCTCGAAATTCAGACTCTAATTGGCCTCTACATTGCAAATGGTACTTTGAAGCTTCCAAGGGTTAGATTGTTTTGGGATCAGTTCGTTGGAATGAATTTGTTCTTAGATTTTATGTCTAGAGACAGGTTTTTCAAACTACGTATTAACCTACACAATGTCAACAATCTTGACAGACCTGAATCATGTCAAGATAAAATGTTCAAAGTCAGACCTTTGTAAAATTCTCTTAGGGAACGTTGTGTTCAGTTAAGTTTGGAAGAAAACCTTTGTGTAGACGAGCAAATAGTGCCCTTTAGATGTAATCTGTCATTTATGCAGTACGTTAAAGAAAAGCCCACTCCATGGGGATTAAGGGTTTTTGTATTGTTGCGAAATCAGATCAGGCCTATGACTTCTTGGTGTATCAGGGCTCAACAGCTGAGCTTGATCAAGTTTCCCTCAAGAAATTTGGTTTGGCAGCTTCTGTTGTTCTACACCTAGCAAAACGAATAGACGGAGAAGGTCACAAATTATTTTACGACAATTTCTTCTCATCATACAATCTTCTTCAGTTATTAAAAAGCTGCAAGATTTGTGCTGGAGGTACTGAAAGGCTCAACAGCTTTGCTAACCCTCCTCTCTTTGAAGGACTTGAAGAAAAAGGGGAAAGGAAATTTTGATGAAGTTGTTAGTGCTGATGGTGATCTAGTAGTGGTTAAATGGATGTGCAATCGGTCAGTAGTACTTGCTCCCAATGTTGTTGGATCTGGTGAGTTAGACCTAGTTGAAATATGGGACAGAGTACTGAAAACCCATGTAAAAGTTTCACGGCCAGAGATTGTTACACTATACAATCACGCAATGGGTTGTGTTGATCTATTGCATCAGCTGATTTCTCTGTATCGTATTTATATTCTCTCAGGGAAGTGGACTTACAGTGACTAATTTTCCACATTATTGAATTTGCTATTGTTTTCAGTTGTTTAGAATAGGCCTATAAGTGCGACTGTGCTGCAGTTGGAGTTCCAGTGAAAAACGTTCTTGAACTGCTGCATTTTAGAATGCGTATTGCAGAAATTCTTGCAAAGGCAGGAAAACCGCAGTCAAAGAAACGTGGAAGACCAAGCTGTGGAGAAAGTCAACCTAAAATCAACCCTAAGTGCTGTAAAGAGGAACAGCGTCCTTTTCTAGAGGTTCGTCAAGACCTTGTTGACCACATGCCACATTTAGATGGAAACAAGGAAGGCAAACGGTGCAAAAACAACCTTTACAATCAGAAAACACATTCATGAATTAAGAAGGACAGAAACTGTTTCGTTGATTTCCATCGTCCTGGCAGAATTAAAGTGACACAGTAAAGTGATATGTTAATTTCGAAAGACTGCTGTGACGTATAACAGGATTGTATTCTTTTTTACACATAATATATTTCTAGTGTTTCATTGTTTCTAATGTGTTGTACATAAGCTAGTGTAACATATAAATAAACATTTTACAACTAATAAATGAATTCATATTATTGATCAAACAGCAGCAGTTTACTTTGAATATGCAACGTTTGGGTAGAATTGTGCACAATTATGCACATCAAAATTCGGCAATTTAGAAATTACACCCAGAGAAATCATGTCATATAGTTGAGTATAATAAAAAAGAGTATTAACATATTTTTTTTCCATTGCACAAAATAATTCAGGTTTGAAGGGGTTAATAGAGTGTGGTTGCCTAATCGTACTTCCTCTCTTTTCTTTTCTTTTCTTTTCTTGTGTACGCCGGGAGTTACCGTAGATTGTTCTGGTATGTCTCGCACTTGGTTCAGGTATTGGCAACCCTGATTTTTGACAGTCAGCGGGAAATGGATAAGTTGTATAAATTCGTCCTCGTATGATTGTACGTTCGAATGAAGTGAATGTATTGGAGAAAACAACGCGATATGGTCAAGCAATGGAAAGACCTCGTGATATTGTAAAATTGGATGAAACCGTCGTGAATAGAATTGCTGCAGGTGAAGTTGTCCAGCGTCCTGCTAGTGCATTGAAGGAATTACTCGAAAACAGGTATGGTAGTACTGCTATTATTCGATATTCTTCAATATTCAGCTTCGATTCATTGATGAATACGAATGTCACGATGTATATCTGTTTTCCATTTTTTTAATTGCAAGGTATTCAAAGGTATCTCCTCCACTATTGTTAAGGTTAAGGTTATTGCGCTGTCATCTGCTGTTTCGAAAACATTTGGAAGAGTATCCCAATTTGGATTTTTAAAAGTATGTAATGGAATGAGACGAATATTTTTAAGCCTGCAGAAGTTGAGAGTTACTCTTACTGAGTCAAGAGAGAGTAAAAAGAGTAATTTCAACAGTCTGTGTGTCACTCCTGTGTTGTTGGCCTATAGAGAGAACAAGTCCGCGGTTGAACCAAGGAGAAGGGGATTTAGAGAAAACAAAGTATACTAGCAAAAATAGCATTAAGGGATGAACTGGCCTCTAGCTGTGTCTATCATTGCTTCCACTCAGGCCAGATTCTCTGCTGTTATCTTTCAACGACCTCTATTGGTAAATTATTGTTCTGTTAGGAACCCAACAATATTATATTTGTGAGATCTAGAGAATCTGTCGTATTCACGCCCTTCGGGGGTCTTTCCCTCCAGGTGGTTTCATCCGTGTCTTCCTTGCTTTTACCCACTGTGGTAGAAAAATATCCAAGTTATTCCTTGCCCATCGTAAGAGGCAACTAAAAGTGGCCCCAAGGGCTCTTAAGTTGGGGTCGTGGGTTGCTGACCCCGGGGCCCTTAGCTAAGCCCTGGCATTGCTTCCACTTACTTGTGCCAGACCTCTCGCTTTCATTTATCCTATCTGTTCTCTCTTAGTCAACACTCGTTCTTTTATGACCCCGAGGGTATTACGTATGGAGCCTTTCATTTTCACGCCTTTCATGGCCCTTGTTTTTTTTTTAGCTAATACTTTAATTTTTTGAAATGTTGGATCCCTTCCATTTTTTTGCTCTGATTTTTTTAAATAGAGGATGGTTGCCTTGCTGTACTTCCTCTTAAAACAATAATCACCACCACGTAACTTCATTCTGTTCCTTTGGTTAGTGTTAATGGGATGATTGCCTAGTTGTACTTCCCCATAAAACAATAATCACTACTACCGGTGGCTTATAACTGGTTGCCTAAGATCTACACCTTGTAACAAGGTATATTGCTTGGCTGGCATTGCTCCCCCAGATATCAGACGTGAAGTAGCTGCCAAACATGAAAGATCTAAAGTAGACACTTCCCAAATACATCCGTTACATGATTATCAACCTGCTCAACAACAATTGAAATCGAGGAGAAGTTTTCTTCATTCTACTGAGTGCCATTCAGAGTCACCTCAATCATCAAGACTAACTTCCTGGAGGTCCAGAAACCTCCATCTCAACGGATGGATGGATGGATGGATGGATGGATGGATGGATGGATCCATCTGAAACTCTTCCAGCCGGTTACGAAGAGCCGTGGCCTACATGAAAGAGTCTGAACAGGCTACGATCTGGGGTCGGTCGATCTAAGAACAATATGAAGAAGTGGTGTCTATCTGAAGAGTCAACCCTCTGTGCCTGCGGAGATGAACAAACCATGGCGCACCTACTTAATTGCAACTCCTGCCCTCTCGTTTGTACCATGCAAGATTTGATGAAGGCCACACCAAATGGTCGAGATCTTGCCAAATTCTGGTCCGATATGATATAATTGTTACTTGAAGGTACCTCTAGTATGTTTTCACCAGTTAGGCCTATCTAATTATTTCTCGTTCTTAATTAATAATTTATATGATGTATTCTGATACGAATAAATAAATAAAACTACTACCTGTACAACTTCTGGTCTGTGGACATGATAGTTGGCTGTCGTTCCAATCCCGGAGGAAGCGCACAGAATTTTTTAAAAGAAAAAATTACGTCCCGATGGTTCGGATACGACATAAAACTAGGGGTCCCATGTTAAAAGTTATGTAAAACTGAAATATTGCTATTATATACCAAGTAATGATATTATTTCATCAATGGTCATAACTTACACACATTATCACTGCACAGCCTCCGATAATCCACGAAGATTGGTTGGAGTTGCATCCAAGGAGCACACATCCCTCTCGACAGCATCTCAGAGTGCTCATTGATCCAGTCGTTTCACAGCTTGAATTATCCCTTTGTGTCTAGTGGTTGCCCTTCACTTGTTTAGTTGAGAGGCGTGAGCTTTACTGTGATGTGATAGATTTAGGTCCACGTGACTTGTAGCATTATCAATGAACAACAGTATTTTATGCTTAACCTTCTTCATTTTTGATTGATTTCTCTTAGTCACCGAAAGTATCACCTGTCACCCAAGCTTTTCTGTTGTGACTCCAAAATACAGGAAAATACTTTATTTTTCTTTAAATAGATTTTAAATGCTCTCGGAGAGGCAGCATTTCCAGTGAGTGCACTACAGGAAAGCAAGACAGTAATCCATTCTTTAGATTTCTTTCCACCTTAACACGAGCTGCCTTTTTCAATTAATGAACGAGTTGGCAGTTGTCTATAAAAAAATCCAGTCTCGTCAGCATTGAAAACATGTTCTGCATCCTCAAAGACAATTTCGATGAGTTTTCTCTTCCAGTCTTCTGCCACTTGAAGGTCAGCATGAGCTGATTCATCACAAAGAACTAAATGTTATGTTATTCCGTGTCCTAAAATGACCTAACCATCCACTGCTGGCTATGAACGACTCTAGGTACAGAATCACTACAATAACAAGTAAACACTGTGACAGACCTTGTATAAATTTCAGAGTGGTCTACTGTTCTGGGATATCATTAAGGGCTTGGACCCTTCTTAAGCAGGTAGCAAAGGAAAATCCCACTCTTATGCTTTTATTCACTGAATGTTAAAATTGCTTGTACTGAATCATTATAAAACAGCAAAACAAAATAAAGTTGTGAACCTGTCTAAACTATCATTTAAGGGCTGCCCAATGTACAGAGGATTTTTAACATGTGAAAGTTTAGCAAATTAAACGGTGCATTCAATGTGTGAACAATCAAAAGTGTGGCCCGGGATATAGGGGTGTCCAAAGTGAGGGGTGTCGCTGTAACTACCTTCTCCACTGAGTGAATGAAGTGAAATGAAGAGTAATCTGTTTGCTCTATTCTGTTTATTTTATTTACTCTCTTGTTTATTGTTGTTGCAACAAGTTATTGCAAAGTATTAAAACCTAATCCTTTTTTGTTGTTTGTTCATTTTCCTCCTGTAGGTTGGGGAGTAGAATACCTCCACAGTCTTACCTGCTTGTCATAAGAGGCCACTGAAATGGTAACCTCAGGATCCTTCAACTTGGGAGCGTGAGTTATTGACTATAGGGGATTTAGCTGAGTCTGGCATTGCTTCAACTTAGTTATGCCAGGACCCTTACTTTCATCTTTCCTACCCAAACTTCCTTGGTCAAATCTTGTCATTTTCTGACTGCAGGGGTATTAGGTTATTGATGATAAATGAGGTAATCCACCTAATCAGTACAATATAAAATTAGTACTATTTATTTTAATCATTGTACCAGTTTCAGCCTATTGATATTAGGCTATTTCAGCCATAAGGTCTTAAAACATTTTAAAAAACTAATTGGTTATACATACTACAAAAATAAATAGCATAATACTTCAAAATACTTTGATCTAATAGGTATTCAATATATTCTAAAATAAGTCATTGTCTAGATAATGCAACACAACACTTGAAATTTCTTATGATCTGTTGGTATACTTCAATAAATATAAATCACTGTATTGAAGATCTATAAGTGATTTGTTGTTGTCGTCGGTTGTAATTCAATCTGAGTATACAGTATATCACTTCTCCCTGTATAAAGTGAGCAGTTTAACTCAGTTTATGGATGTGTTTGCGATGACTAAACAGACCAATATTGGCATAAAACATATGCCCACACAAATCACACTGAATAGATGCAGGAGGGTGGGGTTGTAATTGACAGTTTTCTTACTTGTTGCTTGGCCTCTTGATGTCTGCGGCAATCTCTTTTCAAACAAGTTGAGATCTGTGGATCTAGTGTTCCGCCACAGTGAATGATTCACAGCACATTCTTCCCATGTCTGTATATATATACCAGTTGTCTTCATAATGTGTTTCAGCTGGTCCTTAAAACACTTAAGAGGGCCTCCATGAGGTCTACTGCCGGAGCAAAGTTCACCGTAAAGAATTTGGCGGGGAAGCCTGGTGTCACTCATGCGGTGAACATGGCCTTACCATCTCAGTTGATGAGCGATGATTGTTGCCTCAGTGGTATTTAGCTGCGCTTTGTCGAGAACTGCAGTGTTGGTCACATAGTCCTCCCACTTGATATTCAAGATGTATCTAATTTTTTGTTGGTGGAAGCGCTCAAGTTTATTGATATCACAACGATAGTGTGTCCAAGTTTCACAGCCATACAGTAGCATGGAAATGACAACAGCTTTGTACACCACGAGTTTGGTATGCAGTTTTAGGTCATTATTAAAGACTCTGTGCATTAACCATCCGAATGCTGTAGCCCCAGTTCTTTCATCAACAGCTTGTTTGCAGGTACATCGTTTAGACAAGATGCTTCCAAGATATGGAAAGTGATCAACGTGCTCCAATATTATGTCTAAGATGCAGATGCTGAATTCAGAAAGAGTTAATCCTGGGGCAGGTTGTGCAAGTACCTTCGTTTTTTTTTGCATTAATGGCAAGACCAAAGCGATTACATGCAGTTTTAAAGCAGTTGACTGACTGTTGTAGTTCTGCAGGTGTTAGAGCAGGAGATGTGGTGTCATCGGCATACTGCAGTTCTGTCACCCGAGTAACCACAGTACGTCTTTGTGAGTGAAGTCTTGCCAGATTGAAAAGGCCTCCATCAAAACTAATCTCCATGCCCAAGTTGTTTGCAGATGATTTACGCAGCATGGCAGCCATGTCCAGTGCAAAGAGTGTAGGAGCAAGTACGCAGCCTTGTTTCAATGCACGAGTGATTGGGAACAAATCTGATACTGAGTTACCATGAAGAACCTGTCCAGACATGCCATCATGAAGAGCTTGAACCAATTACACATAACGTTCAGGACATACAAAATGTCTCAGTACTTTCCACATAGCAGATCTTGGTACTGAACCGAAGGCTTTTCCCAGATCATAGAAAACTAAATACAGAGACTGCTGTTGCTCTCTGCATTTTTCTTGAAGTTGTATAGCACAGAAGATCATAGCTGGGATTTTTTTTTTTTAACACTTGTATAAAATGAAAGGCAATTTGTGAAAAAATTAAGATAGAACAGATGATAAATTAGATCTTAGTTGATTATGTTATGAAACAAGGGTAAATTGGTTTCAGCCTATTCTATTCTTTTTCACCAATTGCCACTTTACTATTCACTACCTTCTCTCTGAAATAGGAACAAAAACAATGTAGGAGTCAAAATTGTAGTAGCAAAATATTTAGGTAATAAACAATTGTTGATATATACAAATATGTAAGTATATACTGTACATACCTAGATATATACTAAATAACCAAATACTACTATAATTTATTCAAACTGCCAAGAAGAGCCCGTATAAGAACTAAAATCATATACCCAGGTGATGTTAGGGAGCGCCTATACACACTACCTCTCGCGTAAGTGAGGACAACACTACCAATGGTGGATTAAAGTTAAAACCAGCATTTCCGTTTCACTATATAGTGTTCAACAAATTATTTATAGATCTTCAAGACAGTGATTTATATTTATTGAAGTATACCAACAGATCAGAGGAATTTTTAAGTGTTGTGTTAAGTCTCCAAGACAGTGACTTATTTTAGTGTATATTGAATATTAGATCAGAACTATTTTCAAGTATTATGCTATCTATTTTTGTTATATGTATGGCCAATTAGTGTTTTAAGACTTTATGGCTGATGATGGCATAATATCAATAAGCCAAAACTAGTACCAGTACCATGATTAAAATAAATTAAGTACTGATTTTATATTGTATTGATTAGGTGGATTACCTCATTTATCTACAATAATTACAGTATATTATCATCAATACGGAACATGATAATGAACGTTGATGGGGTATTAGCTTTGCGAGGCATGGGGAAATTTTTAAAAAGCAATTGTGATCAATGGAAAATGGTAAATAATAATGTAAACAGCCTACGGGATGGGTTTAAAGCAATTGTTGAGGTATGTGAAAACAGATATGTACTTTTAAAAGAGGTAAGGAATGGTAAAGACTCGTTATATTATAAGAGGGGGGGGGGGGGGAATATTAAGAAGGAGGTGCAGATTAGCAAGAAATAGTTAGGAATGGTTGCAGGAGTAAGGGGAAATTGAAGGAGCTCGCTAGGAAATTGAACTTGGCTCGGCGAAAAAATCAGCTAAGATTAATATGATGGCAAACATAATTGATAGTCATATGAATTTTAGGGAGCAGTGGAAGGATGTGTGTGTGTGTGTGTGTGTGTGCTTTAAAGCAGAAACAGGTTCCAGGAAGGACATTCCAGGTATCATTAATGAAAAAGGGGAGTGTATATGTGAGGACTTACTGAATGCAGAAGTATTCAGTCAGCAGTGTGTAAAAGTGGTTGGATATAAATATAATGTCCAGATAGAGGTGGTGATTTGATACTTGCATATTGCAGAAATTTACCTATGATATTAAAGACATTTACTGAAAGACACAAAAGTTGAAAGCTGGGATTGATAAGATTTCTGGGGTTATATTAAAGGCTATGAGTTGGTATATAGTGCCATATCTGAAATACCTGATTATTGTTTGCATGAAGGAGCAACACCAAATGAATGGAGAGTTGTGATAGTAGCCCTAGGGTAAAGGGAAAGGGTGACAAACATAAGGCGGGTCATAAGAGGCCAATCAGCTTGACACAAGCTCTGGCAAAGTATTCTTTCTGATTACATTATATATGATATAGATGTTGATTCCCATAGGGAACCTGAAATATTTGTCCTGAATGAGTAAATTTATAATACCAGTATAAATGGTCTGTTATTGGACATTATAAATTTTTCAGCTAACTCATTCCTGGTTGCCAGCGTTTTGCCCCAGTGTGCTAAGTTGGGCTCATCAGTTGGTAAATAGCACACCCACCAAGACGCATGTCTAGTGCATACCGTGGAGGCCACTGCATAGGCTACTTGGAGCCACTGGCAGTGCCAATGCACTATGAGAAACTTTGCCTCATTATAAAATATTGATGCCTGTCTGGCTATCAGATGATATAGATGTTGATTCCCATAGGGAACCTGAAATATTTGTTCTGAATGAGTAAATTTATAATACCAATATAAATGGTCCGTTATTGGTTATTGGACATTATAAATTTAAAATTACAAATTTTTGGTCCGGTATGGGACATTAGAAATTAAAAATTTATAATGCCCAATGACGGACCATTTTTATTGGTATTAAATTAGATATGTTTCCAAAATTACTAACTGGTTTGATAGAAGGCAGTTCAGGTTTAGGAAAGTTTATTCCCGTGAAGCTCAACTTGTAGGATTCCAGCAAAGGGGCGGTCAAATTGACTATACCGCTGTTGACCTATCCAAGGCTTTTGATAGGGTAGATCATGGGAGATTGCTGACAAAAACTGAGGGCTATTGGACTAGACAAAAGAGTGGTTGAATGGGTGGCTAAATTTCTAGAAAATAGACCTTAGAGAATTAGAGTGGGTGAAGCGTTATCTGATGGGTGGTCCCACAGGGCAGTATTATTGGGCCTTTATGTTTTCTTATATACTGTATATAAATGATACGAGTAAAGAACTTGATTCACAGATAAGGATATTTTGTGGATGATGTTATACACTGTATAGAGTGGTAAATGTCTTGCAGGATTGTAAGCAACTGCAGGGGGACCTAGACATTGTTGTGAAATGAAAAGCAGGTAATTGTATGATGGTAAATAATACCAATATAAATGGTCCGTTATTGGAAATTGGACTTCGCACAGTGGGGTGAAATGCTGGCAACCAGGAATGAGTTAGCAGTAAAATTTATAATGTCCAATAACGGACCATTTATATTGGTATTAAGAATTATGCATTTGACACAAATATTTCAGGTTCCCTATGGGAATCAACATCTATATCATGCTGGTAATTGGCATGAAAAGTAAAGTTATAAGTTTTACCAAGAGGAAAAATCCTCACAGTTTTAATTACTGTGTTGATGGGGTGATAGTACCTTATGGAGAACTCCGTAATTACCTAGGTGCTAATATAAGGAATGATCTTCATTGGGGTAATCATATTGACAAGGTTGTAAAGAAGAGTTACAGATATCTTCACATGATTATGAGAGTTTTTAATGGTTGTCATAAGGATGTAAAGGAGAGAGCATATAGATCTCTGGTAAGACCCCAATTAGAGTATGGTTCCAGTATATGGGACCTACACCTAGACTAAATACGAGAACCAAAAAAGATTCCAAGGAAAGCAGTACGATTTGTTCTGGGTGATTTCCGACAAAGGAGTAGTGTGTGCTTCTAAAAGAATAATTTTCTTGGTCCACCTTTCAGTATAACATTAGGAAAAACACCTTACATTATGGATACATAATGGAAAAGCATTTTCTGTTATTACACCAGTATATGATTCGATGCCTGTTGGGTCATCCTCAGGTGGTTCACAGTCACATTCATCAAAGATATTTCATAAAACTACTGAAAACAGGTACTATCCGGTACCTAAAATAGATGATGTGTTGTAAGAAAATATACATTAAAATGTGATGCTACAATGTAAAAGAAACACTTGTGATGTGTCTTAATAGTAAACACATTTTCATATTGTAAGCTACTGTGAATTGTGGAGCATCAATTGAGATATCCTCTGTTTTCAAGTTTAATGTTTTTAATATACACTATTTTATTGCTTGAATGAACTTGAGGTTGCTCTATTCCATTCCTATAGTGTTACAAAATTGTAGACGTTTTCTTATTGATGGACTGGTGTTTAAGTTAGACTGCAGGAAACTCCTTGTTTTTCTCGTATTTAACTTGGGGCGAACATTTTATAAACAAAATAATTAAGAAATTCAAGAGTAAGCCAGAGTAATTAAGGATCCGACACCAAAGAAAGGCTATGCTTCTCATTTATCATAACACTAACATCTTAAAAAAATGCAATATAAAAATAGCATTTTAAACAACCAATACTATCTTGAATCTATTTTTTAACCCACACTTACTATTAATAATAATAATAATAATAATACAGTGAAACCTCGGAATGCGAGTAACTTGGTCTACGAGTGTTTTGCAAGACGAGCAAACATTTTTAATAAATTTTAACTTGATAAGCGAGTGAGGTTCCGCAATATGAGCGTCACGTGTGCCTACGTTTTTCCCTCCCCTGTTCCTTTGTTGAATGGATGAACAAGGTCTTTGGTCCTGTAGCGAAGAAATATTTCAGAAAATAATCTGCCGCTCAAAGTCTTGCTGGTTATGGACAATGCTCCTGCTCATCCTCCAGGCCTTGAGTCCTTGAAGATGACTTACTGGAGGAATTCAAGTTCCAGGTTAAGTTCCTTCCTCCCAACACTACACCACTACTCCAGCCTATGGATCAGCAAGTCATTTCGAACTACAAGAAGATATATACCAAAGCACCATATCAGCGATGCTTCGAATTGACCGAAGGAACGAACCTTACCCTCTGAGAGTTTGGGAGAAATCATTTCCCCATCATGAACTGCCTGAAGATCATCGATAAAGCCTGGGATGGAGTCACCAAGAGAACTCTCACTTCCGCTTGGGGAAAGCTGTGGCCTGACTTTGTTCTTGGACGTGACTTTGAGGGGATTGTTGGTGACAATGAGCTGCAGATTGTCAATGAAATTGTGTCCTTAGGGAAGACTACGGGGCGGAAGGTGAATGACTTAGACATTCAAGAGCTGGTGGAAGAACATAGCCAGGAACTGACCACCAACGAACTGATGGGCCTGCATCACGAACAACAGGAGGAGGTTATGGAGGAGATCTCATCCGGGGCAGAGGAGGAGGAAAAGTCAGCGGAAACTCTCACTTCAACTGAGATTCTGGAGAAGTGCAAAATGTGGGAAATGGTGCTAAATTTTGTAGAAAAACACCACCCAAATAAGGCTGTAGCAGTGCAAGCAATGAATCGGTTCAATGACAATGCAATGTCACATTTTTGTGAAATCCTCAAAAAGAAGCAAAAGCAACAGTCATTGGACAGGTTCCTCGTTAAAGATGCACGAAAAGAAAACAATTCCAGTGAGCCAACAGTTAACAGTGATTCCGTTAGTGAAATTCTTGCTACACATTAACTCTTCTCATGTCATCTCTCGTCTCCCTCACACCAGCAATGATTCTATTGTAAGGAAAAGTGCACTTTAATTTGTTTTACGTTATATTTTGTTTTAGAAATGGTATGCGAATAAATATGTTTGTGGACGAATGATCCGCGTTTCAATTTTTTCTTATGGGAAAACTTGCTTTGATATACGAGCGCTTTGGATTACAAGCATGTTGCCGGAATGAATTATACTCGCAGTCCAAGGTTCCACTGTACTAATAATAAGAATAATAATTGTTCTGGGGATTTCGTAGAATGCAGGGGTGTAAGAAGGTGCAATCATGAATGAGTGGGTAGAGAAAAATGAAGTTTAATTTAAAACTCTAAAATTTGAAATTTTATTTCTTTCATTGAATTTTTTTTGTTTCTTTTCAGATTTTAAACTTTGGTAAACAATAACAATTGTATGGATAAAGGTTAGCTCATGAACTTAAGAAACAATCCTAGAAAAGCAGACAAAGATTTAACAAAATGAGCTTGAAGCTCCCAAGTTACAAATTTTTACAAGAGCACCACTGCTGCATTAACCCTTTACTGCATGAATTATTTTTCATTTACGTTTGGTGAAGAAAATTTCAAGCTTCAATGTTCAACTTACGTTCAGTGTTTTAGATTTACCAGCAATTCTTAACTGGGGCTAATAGCTTAACACTCGTATGTGATGTGGATTGCCATAACGGGGTATATATACGAGTTTTCACGATTTCACGCTAAGCTTTTAACATTCAAAGACCGAACATTACTGCCTACTGGCCATGGGTACGTATTGCAGGGCGCAAGATGGAGAGAAAGTTTTAAATTACAAAAGGAAAATTTTAAAGTTCAAGAAATCATAGTGTCCTCAATACCAAGTTGAAAGGGAATACAAGAGGGTTCACACTCTTTATTCCCTAAGTTAGACTAAGGTATTAGACCTGATTGTAAATTTACATTGAAAGATTACAGTAAAAAAGGATTTTGAAACCTTTCCCTCGAGTTAACTTTCCGAGACTATTACATGATTAAAAAATGTCTGCCATTACCTTGAGCTGGTGGGCCTTCCGGAGATGAACGATGCAAGCCCTCTGCCTCCACTATGATAACATTCTAAACCTCCTGACTGGAGCGATCGAAAGACAACATGGCCCAAAAGGTCCCAGCTTTTATAGCAGAGGCGAAGTTTCCAGAATTCTCTGGGCCAAAGCCCTGTCCACACTCCCAGTTTCTATTGGTTGGTTCAATATCAAAAATTCCTGATTGGCTAAAATTTTAAGCAGGCGGGAAGAGATAGAACTGCTAGTAACCTTAGAACACCAAAAACAATGTACAAACAATTCAGTTTTGAAAACAGTTGAATACAAAATTTCTCTTGAAATTTAATTGACCATCCTCTCACCAGAGGGGGCACACAAATCGACGGTAGAGACATCTAACGATAAACGTTCAAACTTCTTCCACTGGAAGGTTCACTGTTCGTATTACAGATGGCCTTCTGAAAGGCACTTAGTTTGAATGTACGGAGTTGGTGTACCTGCGGTACAATAATAATAACAATGCTAAAAATATCTTAACTCAGAACTAAAGAGAATTAATTGTCAATCTTGTAAAGCTTCCTATATTGACAAACTGATAGGAATTTTACGATAAGATGTTAGGATCATCCAAATGCCATCAAGTACAACTATTTTTCAGCTATGAGCACGCACATGAAAGATTTCAACCATAACTATGTGTCGATGAATCAAGATTTAAAACATCCTTTGTTCTGCACAAAGAGGCCGCTTGCTTAACATATTAGAAAACGTACACATCCATATAGGTCAATACATCAATCCAGAAAACAATTTAAATGAAATTAATGTAAAATTAAGTTAGATTTTTTATACAAGATCTTCACCCCATTTCTTAATAAACGTATGCTCAAAACACATGGTCCTGCTCCCAACAAATGAAGGCTCCACCTTCCCCACCTTTAGTTCATTTACCTACCTTCCCAGCCCCTCCTTCCTTGACACTCCCAAAAGCAGCTCTAGTTCTCTGCACCAAACCAAACTACTTATTTTGCTCTTGTCTGTGTTAAGGACTTCTGGGTGCCATGCTCCTGTACTGGTATTATATATATATTGTAGACCTAAAGCAAGATACGTTATCAGCAATATGGTCATGATTATGTCATTATAGTGATGTCGGATCGCCGCATTTTATCAATGTGCTGTGAGATACCGCGAGGCGTAAATAAGACTATCCTGGATCGCAACCTCCAATGGCACATGCCGAGCACATAGAACAATACCGATCGTCAACTCTTCCTATGAAGGGTAAGGTTCATCTTAGAGAGTCATGCTAGCCATTTCCGGAGCAAGCCAACAGGAAATACTTCATATTATTTGAATGGTTGTGGTTTACTTAAACGACTTTACTATATATTGCAAGAAGAAGAAGAAGTGATATGTCAAAATTTTCTCTTGGAACTTGAGTGTATATTGTAGAGACAGGATAGATTTAATAGAATGGGGAATTTTCATACAGGTGAAAGAAGAATTTGTTTGCTATGAAAAAGTTAAGAATGAGAAACATGAAATTCTAGTTGTCCACAAGAACCTAGTCTATCCGAATTATGTGGGACCGGTACTGATCCCGATGATCGAAAATCTGGATAATGCGGAATTAACTAAAAAAATAAAACAGTACATGTTATACAATCTATTGACATAAGTTGTACAGTAATACATTTTTTCAATTGTACAAAAAAAATATAAGAGCTGTTTTATGCACTAAAATAATGTGAGTTTTTCTGTTTTACATTTGTATAGCGTTTGCGCGCAGCACGATCACGAAGACGTTTTACTAACATCAGTTATGCTGGTGTGATTTGAGTCTGGGATTCTAAATAGGCCATCAGTTTGTCCAGCTGCATTGTTGGCTCTCCATGAGTCATTGTTTCTTCTGATGGAGCGCCGGTTTCATTTTCAAATTCACCATCACTCTCATCATTACCTGCCAAGAGGCAATAATTTCTTCATCTGTCATTATGCTGTAGCCAGAATTACAGTAATTTTTTAACCTGACATTTACGCTGTTCTCATCTACATCCGAGCATATGGGAATGCGTGCAAATGTGTCAAGGAACTCAGAAAGTCCACAACTTCACAAACCTCGGTGGTAGATGCACAGTTAGAAGGCCATAGATGTTTCCAAGACTTTTTCATTCTCATTTCACTAACTTGATCCCATGCAGATGCGATCATATAAATAATGTCTTTCATATTTGATTTCAATACTGAAATTACACCATATTCCCTTTCTTCTTCAATCAGTTTGCTGAGCAGCTGCCTACTGTGTAACCGCTTGATGTTTTCCAATACACCCTGGTCCAATGATTGCAACAGAGCTGTTACGTTAGGTGGCAGAAATTTCACTCGAATGTCACCACTGACCAACTCTTCTACTCTCGGGTGTGACGGCACATTGTCAATGAACAAAATGGCCTTCAGTGGCAAACCTTGTTTCATTAAAAACCTTTTTACGTTTGACACAAAGTGTTCTTGGAACCAGTTTTTGAAAGTTCCACTGTCCACTGGGATGTGTAAGAAATCAGCAAGGCAGAACGATTCACATTTTTAAGAGCATGGGGATTTTTTAATTTCCCTATTAACAGGAGAGGAAATTTATGTCCTCCAGATGCATTTGTACATGCCATAATTGTAATGCGATCTTTACTTCTTTTATAACCCCTTGCCAATTCATCTAATTTAGACGTTAGTGTCTTATTTGGTAGCATGCGATATAACAGTCCAGTTTCATCGGCGTTATATACCTGATCTGGTGTTAAGTTATTGGAGCAAATAATGTCCTGAAATAAAATCAAACTGTCAGCAGCAACTTTCATCATCATCATCATCATCATCAGTTTTCCACTCCAGTTGCCCGGGTGTGGTTTACGAGCACTCTCCACTTCTGTCTGTCCATGTACCACTCTTCTCTCAAGACGACATCCCAGCTGATTCCTCTTGTTCCTGTGTCCTCTTTCACTTGGTCCAGCCACCTCTTCCTAGGTCTTCCTACCGGTCGTTTTCCGGCCACGACTGTGTGTAGCCATTGTTTTGCTGTCCTTCCATCGTCCATTCGTTTGACATGGCCAAACCATTTCAAACGGGCCCTTGTCACTTTTTCATTCAGGGATGGGTACACACCAGCTTGCTCCCTTATTCTTTCATTCCTTACCCTGTCCCTTTTTGTCTTCTGTACCATAGTTCGTAGGAACTTCATTTCTGCGGCTTGTAGTTTGCTGTCCACTTGTTGGGTTGTTGTGCAGGTTTCTAGGCCATATGTTATTATGGGGGTGAAGTATGATTGGAATAGAATCTGCTTTGATCTTAAGGGAACTTGTTCGTTCCAGAGGAGGTTCCGAACTTGATGCTAAAACTGAGCTGATTTTTGAATGCGGTTGTTAATCTCATGCTGTATTCTGTTATCACTTGAAATGATGCACCCAAGATATTTATATTGATCTACTGTTTCCAGTTGTGTACCTTCCAGCATTATTTTTCCTTTCTTCTTCTGCCTGTTGACAGACATAGTAACAGTTTTCGATTTATTTATTGTTAATCCATGTGCTTTCAAATGTTCATTCCAGGTGTTCAGCCTCTCTTGGACTTCCTTCTCTGTATTTCCCCAAATTACTACATCATCTGCAAATGCAAATGCATTGATGTCCATATTGTTCTTCTGCTTAATTTCTTTCATGACTTCATCCATGACAGTGTGATAAAAAGTAGGGGTGAAAGGGTACTGCCTTGTTGCACTCCTTTAGTGGTTTGGAACCAATCAGAATTACCGTTTCCTATCTGTACGCAACTGCAGCAGTCTTCGTAAAGCATTTTAACTTTCTGGATAAGCCCTTTGGGTACATTCTTCTTTCTTAAACATTCCCATATAGTCTTCCTTGGAACACTATCAAATGCTTTTTCGAGATCCAAAAACACTACAGTCAGGTCAGGAGTGATCCTGATACCGTATCCGACAGTAGACGGTACTACCTGCGACTGTTTGGCTGAGGGTTGGGTGGCCGACACCAAACCCGACAAACTAGGGGAAGATCAACAGCTATGGGTGGAGGAGTTTTCCCCTAGAAGGTTTGATGAGACCCTTGTGTAGGAAATGACACATAAATTCATCAGCTGCTGCCTTGCAGTGAGGTAGGGGACTGCCAAAGGCTAAGGGAGAATACCCCTGACAGAAAATCCCCAGCAGTGTTAGGCTTAGCAAGTCAACTGAAGGGTTATATCGATTGCTTTCAACTACAAAACGAGCCTCGGAGCAGCAACTTTATCCCCTAAAAAAACATTCACCAGACACTGAAAGCTGCCGTATGCCATGACGAGCTTTCCTCTTTTCCAACCAACCCTGACTAACTCTGAAGTCAGGATCTCCATTTCCTAGCTTGCTGTTTAAACTAAGCACCTTTTCTTGTAAAATCGGTCCTCAAATTGGAACACCATACTCTCTTTTTTCACTAAACCACATGAATAATGCATCATGTAGGGATTCATTTCTAGCTTTCTTTACTGTGGCATGATTTTCTAAACTATCTCTCTTCATCGTTTTAAAGCAGAAGTCCTCAATTTCTTTTTGGTTTTTCTTCCAGTCAGAACACAGCTGAAGTCCCTACACCATAGTCAACAGCAATATTTTTCAAAAGTTCTCCTTTGTCCAGCATGTGTAATGCTTCTAACTGTTTGTTCATAGAAACAACCACTTTCTTCCCTTTCGAAGCCATTGTCATGCTCACTCAAACAATAGAATACTGCACAGGAAAATACTGTAACGGTACAACGTGGTGTTAACCTTCAGCTACTGATGTGGTCTCTCTCAGACTACTGAATATGATGCCTCATTCCCTTCCTCTTTCATTGTCTTAAGCAATCACACAGTGGGGTCATTACTGAGCAATGATGTGAACCAGAAATGACAGCGT
The DNA here is from genome assembly GCF_040414725.1 of Anabrus simplex. Taxonomy (NCBI): domain Eukaryota; kingdom Metazoa; phylum Arthropoda; class Insecta; order Orthoptera; family Tettigoniidae; genus Anabrus; species Anabrus simplex. Next base: position 236,468,733 of record NC_090265.1, read on the forward strand.
TTGCAGTAGCGGATGAGTGTCATAGACTCCATGTCAACAGGACCGTCATTAAAAAAAGTGATCGATGAAGTGACTAAACAGTGTTTACAGAGCGACGTATCTCTGCATGCTGAGGCACGTTAGTTGTGCATTGCATTCAGAAGTGCATGGTTTAGAATCCCACCTCGGCCATCCTGGAAATGTTTTCCCACGGTTTCCCATTCTCAATTCCAGGTGAATGGTGGGACGGTACCTTTGATAGACCCTGACTGAATTATTACCAATTCCTTCCCTTAACTATCCTTGGCGGAAAAGACATTCAAGAGGAGTCAACGCCGTAAAAGAAATACTGTACAAGTAAAAATAATTTATTATTTTTGATCTGGATAAACCAGAGATGCGGATTAATGAGGGCCGGATAAACTAGGTTTTTGTGTATACACTTTTCTCCTTTGATGTCAAACCATTATGCACGCAGATATTCTCAAGCAGGATCCAGAACATTCTCCAGGAAGTGGTCCTGCCATAGTGTGGGAGTTTCACCTTAGCAATGCTGCCATTGCTGCTGGTGGACTTGGTACGAGACTTTACAGCCATCATTCTTGTGTGCAGGGCACTTATTTCCTACCTCAGATCTTGAACTACTGACTCCACAACCTGCACTATTTCTATAAACCATTTTCAACTAGTTCATTAACATGCTGAATAATGTCACTCTTTTACTCTGTTCTGAAAGAGTTCTTGTTCTAACTTTAACTGTTCGTCTTTCACTTCACTTAATTCTAATTTTAGTTCATAATTTGATCCTGACTTTATTTTAGTTCACTTAATTATGATTTTAGTTGATCCTGGTTAGATTTGAGTTCACTCATAAGTTCGTTTATATTTCCTTAATTTCATCTTGGCGAGATTTCAGTTCACCTTTAATTTCCCTGTTAAGTTTGCAGAGCTTATTGGGAAGAGCCTGGATATTTTCACCATCCATTGCCCTGCTCGCTAGAAAAACCTATAAACTATGAAACATGTTCCCAGTCGATCATAATTCTGACACCTGTTGTAAGTGTAAGTGGGTAGTCAATTAACACACAACTGGAGCGTTTACTTTACGATTTATTAACTAACTAACGATTGCTTATACGTCTACTGTGGCACACAATTACGCTAGTTGATGGTCTTTTTCTGTTTTCACTGTTCAGTCACATTAGTTATTTACTCTGCCACTTACAAGCTAAAACATTTACACTACACACACTTCTGCGACTGTCATTTGGACCCTAGTTCAGTTCAGGGTTAAATTCACTGTACAACTACCGCAGCTGCACTGTTTCGCATGGAACATCAGTTCACACACAGCACTAACAGCACTCGGTCGACACTGTCACGGACTGATCCAGTACACCACAGCTGTACTCAGAAGTGAACCATCTCTATCGCTAGTATAACTCAACCCAAACTGAACCATTGAAGTTCGTCCCGCCTGCCTTATGTAGGGAGGCTGACCCTTCCAGATAATTTGCAAGAGTAGAAGCCCCTGGAGTCTTCTGGAATCAGGAAGTCCCTCAGTCAGCTCAAGCACATCACTACTATCTAGGAATTGTAACATAGAGGGCATAAAAGTCACTGGTAAGACCCCAATTAGAGTACGATTCCAGTGTATGATACTGTACCCATTTACGTGGACTGAAATTAATTCTCTTCTAATCGTATACTGGTTACCTCGGCTGAAACTCCATAAGCATGAAATGTTTACCTCTTTCTTCGCTTCTCATCTTGAGCTTTCTTATTTTTTCTTCAGAGGTCTTCTTAATGTTAGGGTGTAGATTTCAAGAAAATCGGGTATGGGTACACAGATTTGACCTGAGAAGTACTTGGAAAGTTGATAACTGAATATGATTTTAAAGAAAATTATATGCTTAATTTAACAGTTTGGATAAATTAATATTTTTGAACCATACTGAAATAACAATATCAGTGATTAATTAGGCTTACACTAGTTAACATGATTTTGCTGTAAAATAGAAAACCTGTTTTTCTTGCAGAAATCGATGCCCTGAGCCCGAAAAATTCTTTTTTCATATCATGTCCAGTTTTGACACAGTTCTGTTTTGTAGTATCTGCATTTGTGAGGTGTAACTATGAGAGATATTTTCACGCATCTCACTTTGGAGTAGTAGGCCTATATTATTCATCAAGAACAACTTCAAAGAAGATACAGTTTGCAGACGATCTAGCTTTAATTACTCAGAGTATGGATTTGGCACACTTTGAGGATGTACTTACAGAGGACCTAGCTATCATTTGTGACTATTTCCACAAATGGAGACTCCAGCCAAATACTAGTAAAATAGAAGTAACAGCATTCCACTTGCATAACATGGAAACTAATCAGTAGCTACATGTGGTTTTTAACAGAACAGAAGTCTCCGACAACTTCTTTCCAAAATATCTGGGTGTCACACTGGATCGATCCTTGTCGTTCAAGCAGCATTGCCCGAATCTGTCAAAGAAGCTGAGTATAGGAGTAAATCTGCTGCATAAACTAGCGGGTAGCAACTGGGGTGCAGATGCAAACACTCTTTGCACTGCTTCACTTTCTCTAGCATACTCGGCTGGTAAGTAGTGCGCTCCTGTGTGGGGAAAACAGCGTACATTCAAGCAAGATTAACGTACAGCTCAATGAAACCATGAGAGTTGTTACTGGTACAGTGAGGTCCACTCCTACTCACTGGCTACCTGTTTTAGCAAACATTGCTCCTCCAGATCTGAGGAGAAAAGCAGCGAAAGTACAGTTGCTCAAGAAGACCTTAGCACACAGGAGCTCACTTTTGTTCAATATACGAGATCCACCTGTGATGAGGTTAAAATCCCAGAATCCACTCTGGACTTATCTACACTCCCATGAAAAGTTCAGTGTAACAGCAGAATGGAGACAGCAATGGGAACAGTGTCCACCCACCAATGCCTTTCTGATTAAAGACCCAGTTAAGAAAGTGCCAGGTTTAGATCTTCCTCGACATGAGTGGTCAATGATATAGATGTTGATTCCCATAGGGAGCCTGAAATATTTGTCCCGAATGAGTAAATTTATAATACCAATATAAATGGTCCGTTATTGGACATTATAAATTTTCCAGCTAACTCATTCATGGTTGCCAGTGTTTCGCCCCAGTGTGCTAAGTCGGGCTCAACTGTTTCAGAACAGGCCACGCCAGGTGCCGATATATGATGAAAAAGTGGGGATATTGTGAAAATGCTGCATGTGAGTGGTGATGAGAAGCAGACATTGCTTCGTGTTGTTGAGAGCTGTCCACTGTCAGCATTTAAGCACGGTTTACGGGCTCTGCATGAATTGACACCAAGTGCAGTGGACTGGTTATCGAATCTGGACATTCTAGTTTAATTATTTCTCTATTTTAATTTATATGTTCATTGTATATTTTTGCATATTATGCTTGTAAATGCCTTACGATGATGATGATGATGATGATGATCAAGGGAGGGAAGCACGTGATTATTACCATGTGTGAATATGGTAGATCAAGACGTAAGCGAGGGCTGACTGAATGGTTAGCGTGCTGGCCTTTGGTCCAGAGGGTTCAGGTTTCATTTCTCAGCCTGGATGGGGATTTTAACCTTAATTGGTTAATTCCAATGGCTCAGGGGCTGAGAGTGTGTGGCATATTCAGCATTAGAAATCTTAGGTAGGGCCCTCATCTTTACAGACATGCAGGTCGCCTAATAGGCCGTCTACGAGGAAAAAAACCTGCACCAGGCCTCTCTGGAGGCCATATGCCATTATATTCCTTTTCAAAATAAACTAGGTTGATATACGATTAGTCAGTTGTGCTTGAGACGTACTCCAACAAGTACGCATTTAGTGCATCTTTTACATTCTTTTATATCTATGTGTGTGTGCGTTAATGTGAATATAAAAACTGTGTTTCAATCGATTGTTATTAATGACACTTTTATATTAGTATTTTAAGGCAATCATGGCTAGTGTATCAGGGATTCACAGAAGGCAGTGTAAACAAAGCCCTCAAAAGTTTTGCTGCGTTTGAGGAATTTATGTATATGATTCCAAGGTGCGTCAAATAGACTAATTTGTGAAGAAACTTTATTTTTCTTACTTCCAATTGAAAGTTGAAGATCAAGACAAATCTTTTGCACCTCAAATTGCATACAATACCTGTATCAAGGGAGTTAGTTGCTGGTATGAGGGCAAGTGAAACGCAATGGCGAGAGCGGAACAATCGTTATGACAACAGTTATTTTTGTATGAGTGTCATTGTCAGTTACAATAAGAAAAACAAAAACAAAGTTAAATATCAAAAACTCTTTTCAGCTATTCGGCCTATTCTTCATAGACCTGACTTAGCAGTACCTGCTCCACCTGGTAACTTGAGTGATAAAACTGAAAGCAGTTCCTTGCAATTTGACACTGAAGAAATTGATTTTTGACTACATCAATATGACACACCAACAAACAAATTTACACAATCTGAATTGAATGATTTGACAAGGGATCTAGAGTTAACCAAAGAAACTTGGCTAAAGACTACACAAAAAGAATATGTTGTCATCCGGTGTTACATTTTCTTGGTTCATAAACCGTGAGAAAGAATTTCAAAAATATTATACACAAGAAGATCACCTTGTATTTTGTACGGATGTTCGAATTCTTCTGCATCAATTGGGAGAGCAAGAATATGATCCTAGCATCTGGCACCTTTTATTGTCTCTTTCAAAAGAAGTCTTAAAGCTGTTCTCCTTTATTAACAGCAATGTTTTGGCTTCCATATCATCTGTACACTGTACAAAGCTGTCTGAAACATATAGACATTAAAGATGGTGCTTGAAAGAATTAAATATCACAAATATGAGTAGCAAATTTGCAGTGATTTGAAGATCATTGGATTTCTTCTGGGACAATAAAAAGGCTACACAAAATCTCCCTGTTTCCTATGCGAATTGGATAACAGGGCATGGAATAAACATTGGGATACTGTACATTGGCCTGAAAGGTAGCAACTTCAACCAGGATCCAAAAATGTTTTGAATGTAAGTCTTGTTGACCATGAAAAAATTTACTTCCATTCTTGCACATCTTGCTGGCAAGATGGCGGAGAGCTCAGTCATAGTGTAAAGTGTGTGTCAAGGCTAACTCGTAAATCTGCAAGATAAACAGCAACTAAGTGCCATTCGCGACCTAATCTCCATAGTTTTAATAATCACCGTCCAATACTGACAAAAATCATGACACTACGGGATGTAGTTCAAAAGGTATCGGCAATTGAAGATGTGATGCAGCATTTTCGCGCCCAACTCAAGGAGGCGACCAGCAGCGCCAACCGGGAGGAGAAACTACAGCGGCTGGAGGAGGAGTTCTATGCGTTTCAAGAGAAAGTGTCTGGTGAACTGAAAGACATAAAAAACAATATTTTAAAAATAGAGGAAAAGCTGGACGAGCAAAGAGAACGGATGGACGAAGCGAAACAATACAGCCGCCGAAACTGTCTAATTTTGCATGGCGTCCTGGAAGCACCAGGTGAAAACGTGTACGCTAAAGTATTATCAACTATTAAAGAAAAACTGGATATCGAGCTTAATATGTCAGACATTGACCATTGCCATCGCCTAGGTGTTCCGAAGCGAACAACGGCTGATGTGGTTGCCACGGGTAAACGCCCACTGATTATTAAGTTCCTGCGGTACCAGGATCGTGACCGCATTTGGAGAGCTAAACGTCGGCTAAAAGGCACGCACCTTCTCCTGACGGAATCGCTCACGGGTACCAGGAAAAACATTTTAAATCGTGCACGAGATCACTTTGGCTTAAATTGTGTCTGGAGCCAGGACGGTCGCATTGTTGTGCTATGTGACAATGGACGAAAGGTGTTAATTACTACAATGGTACAACTTGTTAGTTTAATGTAAAACACGAGTGAGCATTGATACGTACTCATTACTGAGATGGCATTAATGGATAATGTTGTAGTTTTAAGTAAATGTGCGTGTATGTTTGTGAGTGAATGTGATTGTGCCCCTGGAAGTACTTGCGGTGAAAACAAGGTGAGTAAGCAGAAGTCTTTTCTAGATAATGGCTAGTTACAATACAAGTGCTATTTCTACCGATTGTAGTGACCTTGATGTCAGTGACCCGCTCCCACCCCCTCCCCAGTCGCCCCCTTCACCCTACCCTTCAACAGCGTCAGTGGGAAACATTCTCAGGGAAAGTCTTTCAAGATATCGGCGAGCCCTACAGTGTTGTCATATTAACGCGCAATCGTTAATGGCTCACATTGACGAAATACAATCCCTCTTTCATGATAGTAATACCTTGCACTGCATATGTGTAACTGAGACTTGGTTACAACCCTCACTAAACTCAGGCCTGGTTGAATTAAATAACATGACTTTACACCGTCTAGACCAAAGAAAATGTATAGGGGGAGGGTGTGCTATATACTGTCGTAATGACCTCAAAAGTAAAATAGTGGCTACTTCAGACCAGACAATTCCCAGTCGACCTGAGTTTATGTTTATAGAAGTTTTGGCTAACAATCAAAAAGTACTGATCGGAGTAGTTTTTAAACCCCCAGGCGTAAGACATATATCGGACCTTGAAATTTGCTTAGCCAAGTTAATTCCACTGTACGAAAATATAATTATACTTGGAGATTTTAATACAAATCTGCTGACTGCGACAAACGACTCATTGCATTTACAAAATTATGTTCTTTAGCTTAGACCTGAACATCCTACCTCTAAATGCTACTAACCATCTACATACAGTAAACCGGACGACTCATACTTTGATTGACTTGATCATAACTAACAATACTCAGAAAGTTTTAAATCACGGACAGGTTGCAGTGCCAGGTATTTCTACCCATGATCTAATATATGTCTGCTATTTATTAAAGATGCCAAAATATGAGACTAAATATATAACACGCAGGGATATAAAAAATCTGGACAAGGAAAGAATACGACACGAAGCATATTATCTGCCGTGGAACGATATTTTACACATGGATGATATTGACGTAAAAATAAATAAACTATCTGATCTGGTGTTTAGAACTGTATGACAGATTTGCTCCCAAGAAAGAGATTCGGGTGACTCGACCACCTTCTCTGTGGTTGACTAGTGAGATTAAATCAGAAATGGCAAAGCGTGACTCATGGTACAGAAGGTTTAAACGAACGGGTAATGCTAATGACTTTGAAAATTACCGCGTTCTCCGCAACAGGGTTAAACAGTTAATCAGAAACAGTAAATATAAACACATATGTCAAGTATCGAAATGCAAGAACTCGACAGAAATATGGAAACAATTACGAACGATGGGTATAGGTTGAAAGTTACTAAGGCAGGCGGCGAATGTATCCCTTGAGGACTTAAATTTACACTTCACGTCGGCCGAATCCACTGTAAGAGCAAATAATAATAATAATAATAATAATAATAATAATAATAATAATAATTTTCGTAACTGTACAAGTAATAGTAATACTTTTTATAACAGTAATAATAATAATAATAATAATATTCATTTTATGCCAATTCAAGATACATTTGTGTTTAAAGAGGTTGGTATAAATGACGTAAAACGAGTTATGTATTCTCTCAGATCAAATGCTGCTGGACATGATGGCATACCTCTGTCTTTCTACAAATACATCATTGGCGCCATTCTGCCGATCGTAACACACATTATTAACTACTGTTTAACCCAAGGAATTTTCCCTACGGCGTGGAAGGATGCCCTCGTCATCCCAATCCCAAAAAAGGATGGACCCAGTATTCCTTCAGATTACCGACCAGTTTCTATCCTACCACCCTTGTCCAAAGTGCTGGAACGCCTGGTACATGAACAAATCCTTACGTACTCACATAAATATGCTTTACTCGACTCTTACCAATCAGGCTTTAAGAAAAAACATAGTACCATGACAGCTCTGCTGAAAGTGACAGATGACATTAGATATGCAATGGACAACAAACAAGTGACAATACTTACTCCTTTGGATTTCAGTAGCGCATTTGATACTGTCGATCCTAGGTTGCTTCTTTCTAAATTACAGTCCTTAAACTTTAGCCAGAAAGTGCTGGAATTTTTCTATTCTTACCTCACAAACCGCCGTCAGTGTGTGGTTGCAAATAATAATAAATCAACGTGGCGAACAAAAAATATTGGTGTTCCACAAGGGTCAGTCCTAGGCCCTCTCCTATTCACTTTATATATAAATGATATCACCAGATCAATTAAGCACTGCAAGTACCATCTTTATGCTGATGATCTGAAAATTTATTACCACACTAGAACTAATAATATACAACAAGCAATATGTAATGTAAACGCTGACCTTGAACAAATTAATAGCTATGCAATTAAAAACAACCTTAAATTAAACCCCCATAAAACGCAAGCCATTATCATCGGTACATCAAAGAATCTTCACATTTTAAAACAAAATTGCATTCCTCCCGTAACTTTAAATAATACTGTTATACCTTATTGTGAATCAGTTTCTAACCTTGGTGTTATTATAACGGAAACTCTAAACTGGACAGCGCAAGTTAAGAATATCTGCAAAAAGGTTTATTGTGGCTTGCACCCCTTAAAACGTTTCAGAAATATATTCCCTCGATCACTGAAAATTCAACTTGTTCGGTCATTATTATTTCCCATTTTTGACTACTGTGATGTAATTCTTACGGATATAACAAAAGAATTAAGCTTGAAACTACAACGCACTCAAAATGCTTGTCTTAGATATGCTATGGATTTACGGTATGACGCTCGAGTTTCTCCCTACTATAAACAATTATCTTGGTTACGACTGGATGACAGGTGTAAACTACATGCAAATACTCTTGTATACCGGGTACTTTCGGAAGACATCCCTGCTTATCTCTCCAGCAATTTTCGTCACCTTGGTTCTTTACATCCTCATGATACTCGCTCAGTGTCCCTCCTAGAAATACCTATCCACCGAACAACCACATACCATCGATCATTTACTATCACCGCTTCGGGATGGTGGAATGCTCTTCCCAAAGACATCAAGGATGCTGCATCAAAAAGTATATTTAAAACCTCCTACCAGCAGTTCCTCGTTAAGTGCTTCCAGCAAGGTACAGTACCTGTATTAGTGGAACGAGTGATTGTGTGTGAAAATGATATATTATTGCACAATCAATTAAATATTGGTTTAGTATGATTATGGAATAATAACAATATGTGTGTGGTTAAGTGTAAGAAAGGGCCAAGAGCCCTAATTTCGCCACAGTAAATAAAGGCTTTATCTATCTATCTATCTATCTATCAAATTGGGAATGATGAAACAGTATGTTAAGGCATTAACAAAAATAGTCCCTGCTTCAAATATTTATGCACGAAGTTTTCCACATTATCAGATGCAAAAATCAAAGGCGTATTTGATAGACCACAGATTGATAAACTGATGATGGATAAATATTTCACTGTTAACAATGACTAAAACTGAAAATGCATGGATTGCATTGAAAGAAGTAGTGACAACATTCCTTGGCAACATCAAGGACCCTCTGTACAAAGAAATTGTAGAAAACATGTTGGACAAGTTTAACCAGTTTGGTTGTATTATGAGCTTAAAACTTCATTTCTTAGTGTCACATCTGGACTATTTCCCTCCAAATTTAGGAGCTGTAACTGTAGAGCAAGGTAAAAGATGCAGAACCGGCACTACTAGGGACATTGGGATGTAAATATGATGGCAGATTACAGTTGGCCAATTGCACTTGACTACACTTCCAGAGAGCACTCACGAATTTATAAAACACTAATTCTGTGGGAAACGGAAAATTACGTCTGAGTAAATTTAAGTAAGATTTCAATTTATCATTTACTTTGTGTGCTAACTTGTTTAGTTTGTATATTTTATCTCTTTACTCTGCATGCGTAATTCAATCAATATCAAGTATTGAAAATTTTACTTTCGACAAAATTGCCATTTAATCATTTAAACCAGACATTCCCTTATTTTCTTTTACAAAGTAAAAAAAGAAAAGATTCCTCCTCATTACAATGCATAATCTATAAATAAAAATAAATTTGAAGGAAATTAATGTTCAGATATAATTGACCACTATTCCATATATCTTGGGACAAAATGACGGAAGAGAAATGGTAGAGGGAGAGTTGAAGGTGGAGGAAATGCCATAAATTCTCCGACCCGGCAAGAGCTGGATAAGAGGAAAGGAGGAGGAGGAAGAGGCTGATGAATCGTATATATTGAAAACATTTGTCTACTAATCTTGAAACAGTTACTGTTACATTTATATTAACTCATGTAATTAAAAATTTCACAGCTAGTATTTTGTCTTCCCATTATATTATTTTCCCATATTTTCCTTTACAAAATAAAAAAGAAAAGATTCCTCCTCATTGCATTGCATAATCTATAAATAAAAATAATTAATAAAAATAATTTGAAAGAAATTATTGTTCAGATATAATTTACCACTATTCCATTAACCAAAACAAATATTTAAATGTTTTGTACCATGCAGTAACAACAAATCTGCAAACACACACACATATATGACTACATATCACAGTGCAGCAATGACCTGAAAATAAAGACATAAAAACACACAACTATACATCAAATTACAGTAACTACAAAACATACATCACATTATATGACTACAACTTCTAAGAAAGTTCACACCCCTTTTAAAAATGTCATCTATCTGATTCAGTCTGAAATACGTTACACTTTGCCGGCAGCAATGTAGTATGGCCGAGGGCAAAGGGTAAATTGCGGAACAACATAATTTGATGTGAATACTGCTAAGACTATCCTATGTATTCGTGTATAAAAACACCATATATTTCGGGTTTTGCTGAATTTCAGCACTGATCTGCTTCAGCAATGCAGTTTTATTATGTTGCAAAACTGAACAATTTTACCAGTATAATGTAGTTTATGAAATTGTAATTGTAAGTTTATTACTGTAATCACTGTTCACTGACTAAATACAAGAGAGATAAATAATAATAATCACCACACTACTGAGCTCGATAGCTGCAGTCGTTTAAGTGTGGCCAGTATCGAGTATTCAGGAGATAGTGGGTTCGAGCCCCACCGTAGGCAGCCCTGAAGATGGTTCTCTGTGGTTTTCCATTTTCACACCAGGCAAATGCTGGGGCTGTACCTTATATAAGGCCACGGCCGCCTCTTTCCCACTTCTAGCCTTTTCCTCTCCCATCGTCGCCATAAGACCTATCTGTGTCCGTGCGACGTAAAGCAACTTGAAAAAAAAAATTCCCACACTAATAAATGCTTTCATGTTTGAAAAACTTGGGGGAGACCATGATGTAATTTGTGCCCTTTTAGTTGGCGGTGTTCCTTTCTTATTTGTGTTCCCTGAATACAAGTTTTATTTGTAATTATCTCAAAAATTTCATCATCAAATAAAAGATAAAAATACTTTAGTGGATTAGTATATTGTTCAAAATGTGATGGGTATATAGGCCCCTGCTGAATATTATATATTTGAATCTTAGGTGATGGGTCAGGATCAAAATTACTCATGCCTGTCAAGGCAGAGCCGGGTTTGTTATCTGTACAGTCACTTGTGCTGCTCTCTCTTTCATTACCGCTGCCAGAAGAAATCTGGGGAGACTGATATTTACTGTCACTAAATTACAATTTTGACACTTCTTGCTGCCACTTTTATTGACTATTGCCTCTATCTCATCACTTATTAGTTTTCCTTTAACGATTTTGCAAAAAATGCAGGGAAAATATTCTGCAATTGCACACGGTCAACAAACGTAGCTGATAATTCACAAAGAAATGTGCTTAATATAGTTGTAATGCCAGCATCCAGCTTTTAAATGTTTGGAAGTACAGCTTATGTCATCTGCTGACTATTAGTGTAACTATTTGAACTCGGAGAGCTGGTAACATTTAGAAGTATTGTGCAAGCTCATGTAGAGGTTTTTGCGTGCAAGGACACAGGCAGGGTCTAACATGGAAGAAAACTTGTGGGTAGTATACTGTACTGAGAAGGAATAGTAATATATTGTATCCTCGAGTCTATCAGTTGATTCATAATCAATCAATCAATCAATCAATCAATCAATTGATCAACAAGATGTTATTAATTCTACCATTGTATCTTCTAAATCTAATTATGCATTTCCTGCTTTCATTGTTGATAAACCAGATGGATCCTCATGTTTAGTAATTGATTATAGAAAGGTTAATACTAAAATTGTGTGTGATTCGTGTACCCTGTTCCCAAATTGCAAAACTCTTCATCACTTTTCTAGTACTTCATCACTAGTACCAAATACTTTTCTGTTTTGGATATTAATTCTGCCTATCATAAAATTCCATTAGATGACCAAAGTCATAAAATAACAGCTTACCATCTGGCCTATATGAATTTACCAAAGTGCACCTTTGGATTAAACCTAGTATCGCAGATTATGTAACGTCTCATAGATAATCTAGTTGCTGTCATTAAATTTAAATGCATTTGGTCGTATATTGATGACCTGATCTACCGTCTGGATTTTATCTTTCATATCTTGCATCGTAATGAAGTTCTTACTCATTTAAGAGCTACAAATCTGACTATAAATCATTCCAAGATTTTATTAGCTAGACCATCTGTTAAATTTCTTGGCCATATTCTCTTGCAGGATGGGATTTCTGTCAACCCCAACAGAATATCCACAATACACCAAATATATCCTTTCATAAATCTAAAACAGCTTTGGTCAGTTGTGGGTATGGTAAAATTTTATAACAGGTTCATGCCTAACTTTTCCAATATTACAATTCCCTAATATTTCATTGCCTTTTGAAGTACACACTGATGCTTCAAATATTGGCTGTTGCCAGTACCTTGAACCAAGTCATTGATCAGTTCTCTCTATTGCTTATTTTAGTTGCCTCCTATTTCCCACAAAGCACAATTATTTCACCTTTGGGAGGGAAGCTTTAGCTCTCCTCCTGACCTTGGAAAGGTTTTCCATCCAGCAGTTTATGGTATATTAATAATGTTGGATGGGTTTCTCTTCTGTGTGTCTCTTACCTTAGGTCTGTTTGTTAACATGTGCTTTATATTCTACTTTTGTTAGCTTTCAGACTTTAGTATTTAGCTAAAAACTTTATACTTTTGATTTTGTTCCAGCCTTGATGCCAAAGCAACTTCCATCCATGTGACTGTAAAAGAAGGTGGACTTAAGCTGTTGCAGATTCAGGATAATGGCACTGGTATCCAGAAAAAAGACTTAGAAATTCTTTGTGAGCGTTTTACCACCAGCAAACTCCATGCATTTGAGGACTTACGTTCTTTAACTACTTATGGCTTCAGAGGAGAAGCTTTAGCCAGCATAAGTCATGTTGCCCATCTTACTGTCATTACAAAAACAGCAAGTGATAAGTGTGCTTACAAGTTAGTATCTCTTTAATATACTTTATCTCTTACAGTACATATTTTCTTCATTTTTATTGATAGTTACATTTGATTTGGTGGTTTCCTCAGAGAATCAGCAGTAAAGTGTTGGGATCTAAATCCTGGGAGAAGTAGTTGGATTTTTGAAAGGTGGAAATCTATTTGGCATTCCAAATTGTATGTTGTCTTGTAAAAGCTATCTGGTGACACATTTGGTGCCTAAATTAAACTCAACAATAGGTCATCCAATACAGTTTTTATTTTTCTACAACTTGATAGAGCCAAAGATGTTAAATTTGATACACAGGCAGCCTAAATGCCTGAACACAGTAGTTGAGCCCATACAATGTTTATTATTGGCATTATGTGATTTGCTTTGATTTTATCTGATTAAATTAATTTCAAATTTTCAGACATTGCCATCATATTGATATTAAGTTGCATTCAAATTAATCTGAACAACATACAGAAAAGTGTTCTCTTGTAATAAAAGTCGTCAAAACTACTGAGAATCAGGCAGCTCCAATTACAGAGAAATGTACCTTAACACTAGTTGTGATGTTTGTTTTTCAAAAGAGCAGCGCATTTTAGAGGGGATTCCACCAATAATATGCAAATATTATTTTTTCTTCATTGTGAAACCGCTCCTTGGCTGGCGGGACCTAGTGTTTACAGTGCACTATGTCTTCTGGTATGGGCTAGAGCAATTTTGTTACTTTCATTGATCTGTCTCAGCTTTATCCTTGGCTTTGACAAAATGAAAGTGACTGAGGTATGAGTGATACTAGTAATGCCATTCCTTCTGCAGCCAGTCCCTGCTATGAATGGTGTGAAAATATTGCTCATAGGGTCGGTTGGTGCATGCATTTCGGTGGGCTTGGCAGACTGATATGTAATAGCAACTTCTGGTTCAGTGAGGAAAGCAACGGAAAACTACCTCACTCCTCATTTCCCTAGTACGCCTCTTCAGTGATGGCTAGGCCATCTATTACAGCTGATGGCGGAGCTGTTGAGTATCCAAACACCCTTCGGGCTGAGGACTAAACACACATACATACGTTGTGAAACCACATGTTATAAAAGATCATATAATCTCATTTTCATTGATATACCCAGTTTTGCCATTATTCTCTTGTTCCAAATGGCCCATAAATTTTTAATGGGGTTGATATCGGGTGAGTTGCCAGGCCAAGTGAGCACTCGAATATGTTTGTCTTCAAGGAACTTGTTCACCTTTTCAGATGTAACATGGTGCAAGACCTTGTTGAAAATATCACCATCTAATGGCGAATGTTTTTGTTATTCAGGCACTACCCTCCTTTGAAGGATTTTTATTGTACTGGTCACTGTTCATCATACCCTTAACAGGGACTAGAGGTCCTGTCCCTTTGTAGGTAAAACATCCCCGTAACGTTTGGAGGATGTTTAGGGTGCTCGTTGTACATCGGCTGGTGACGTTTTCTCTGATGCTTCTTCATCAGATTAATTTGCCTGTATATGAGGAACTCGCTGACCACATACTTAGAAATGGCTTTGATCTGAAAATCTTTCTTCCAATCTTCACTAGTCCAGTTTGTATGGAGCTTAGCCCATATCAATAGCCTTTTGCTTGTTTCTCCATTTAGGTCAACAGTTAAGAGCCTAGGGTTTATTTTATTCTTCCTAATGAGTAAATGGTTGCCTTTTGGTGTAGTCTTATGCTTCCTATCAAAGTTAGGAAATTATAAACTGGACATGGTTTTTCATCAGTATCATTTCAAAATGGAAGTTACTATAACCACACCAATGCCATTTATTGAAGCAATTTGTCTTTGTGTCATAGAGGTATGCTCAGCTAAATGGCACAGTTTTTTAACATTTCCGCAGGGTGGTATCCACTATCAATGTGTGGTACAATAACACAACACAATACTGAAAATGTATACAACCTTACTTGGAGACATTCAAGTAATGACTGTGTTATAAAGAACATCTAATAATGTTCAATAATATTAACAAGACAGCCATACACCTACAATGCGATACTCTTGACAGTGGGAATAGTATTTAGCAGAAACACGTGATTCTGCCAACATTAGTTATAGAAAGTCTGAGATAAGACTGTATTTGGATTATTTTTCATGCCGGGCTGAGTGGATCAGGCAGTTGAGGCACTGGCCTAAAACAGAACACCTTGAAAGACTAGAGTTAGAAAGGTCATATTCACAGGACATGTTCAATAATATGTTCTGCAGAAACGAATAGCATTTCTGTCACTGAGGTTCAGCATGTGTCCTGTTGCCTCGTAGGCACTGGGTCCTACATGGGCGCTGATAACTTGTCGACGCGTATAAGGCGCGAATGGTGGCCTGGGGTATAGACATCCATGCTGCGTTCACCTGATTCCACAGTTATACAGTTCATCTTTGGTGGTTGGCACTGGGTCACAGCGCCGCACCCATCATTTCACCATTTCCCACACATTTTTTATTGGCAACAAATCTGATTATTGCGCGGGCGAGGGCAACAGTCTGACAACCTGTGACAACATGAAGGCACATGTTCGTGCAGCAACATGTGATCGCACATTTTCCTGCTGACAAGTGGCATTTGAGGTGTTGTGCAGAAGCGGTATGGCTACAGGTCGCAGGATGTTATTCACGTAGGTCAAACTGGTCGTGGTGCCTTGGACATAAACCAACTGTGATTTGTGGTTGTACCCAATAGCACTCCACATCATAAGGCCTTGAGTTGGCGCTGTATGCCTTGTATGAATACAGTCAATGTGATGCCTCTCCCCCTGTCTGTGGCGAACCAAAATGTGGCCATCATTAAAAAAAAAAAAAAAAAGAAAAAAAAAGAAAAAACAGAACCTGGATTCGTCTGGAAACACTATCTGCTGGCATTCCTGTTCCCAGTAACGTTGTTCCATACATCGTTGCAGTCTAGCATGTTTATGCACATTAGTCAAATGTAGGCGGATAAGTGGAGGACACACCGGTAACCCATACTGTAATAAATGGTGACGGACTGTCACTCCTGATAGCGTACAATGTGTTACACTGTTCCACTGTTGTGCCAGAGCCGAGGAGGACGCAGATCTGTCCTGCAATGCCATTCGGATGAGGGGTGTATCTTCTCGGGGAGTCATCTGAGTGGTGCGACCAGACCCATCTCATCGTGTTCTACGACCTTCTGTGAACCATTCTGTACACACCCGTTGCACTGTCGACACACTTTGTCCCAGACGAGCAGGAATTTCCCGGATGGATGCATTATGTTCTCTCATGCCAGCGCCCTCTTTCAAACTCACTCATTTGATGGTACGGTTCTCGCATATATCTGTGAGGTGTCTGCTCGAGTCACACTGATCCATTACCTTCGGTTTATAGCGACAGCGAGAGCCACAGGCACAATTTACCAGTCATTAGTGGTGTGCCGAGATATTGATGTGGACGTTGAACCTGAGGGCCAACATGATTCAAATGCTGATCATTTCTTCAGAGCATACTAATGCTCATGTCCTGTGAATATGTACTCCTGTTTCGAGTCTTTCAAGGTGTTCTGGTTTTTATGAATATGAGTGTAGTTTCTGGGCATTTTTAAAATAATACAGACAATATGTCACCTTTACCATCACATGCACGGCCACATGGTTAACTAGATCAGTCGATAGCCATCCAGGCAATTCATTTTGTTTTGAAGTGTATATAGTGTTTATGTAAAGTGTCTATAATTAATCATTAAAATAAAAGTTTCATTTATGTGTAATAATAATAATCCTGGATCTGCACATTGGCCCAAAGGAAAACACGGACCCCTCGATTTATGGGAGGCTCTTCCTGTCTGTTGTTGGTCGGTATCCAGATTCAGTCGTCGTTTACACGGATGGTTCGAGGGCTGAAACAAAAGTGGGCTGTGCGTTCGTTGCCTACAATGATAGGTTTCTTTTTGCTCTCTGGGAAACCTGTAGTGTGTAGGCCTACACAGCAGAGTTATATGCTATCTGTGAAGCCATAAGTTTTGTTATTATATGTAATTTAATGTTATAATTATTCCTGCAACATTATCTTTGTCTGTTATACATATGTTTTAGTTATCACATGATCTGTTTAGTTTTATTTGGCTGAAGATGGCCACTAAGAGGTTGAAACTAGTCCCAAGACTTATGTAATATCATTTACTTGATATATTGTATTGAAAAGGTATCTCAATTTATTCTTATAGTGATTTTTATATATCGAATGGCAATGTTTTAAATATTGAACTGAACTATTTATTATAAATCATGTTACCTTTTGACGTTATATGGTTGTAATAACATGAACAAAATATAATGATTCTTAAATATAAATCACAAAAGTAGAGGAGGCAATATTAATAGGCTACATATTAAAATATCCTGAGAAACACAAAAATCAGTTTATCTCTATCTTTCCACAGAGAGCGGAACTTTAGTCTTCCTTGTTTCTTTTCTTTCTCTTCAATTCTTCCCGTACTCCTCTGAAGATATCACGTATGTTTTCATTAATCTAAACTGATGAGATTTTTCCTGGTACTTGAGGGACTTGGAGAAAATATTTTTAAAGAATCCTTGCTACTACTTGAGGTGGGTGAGCAAGCAAGTTCCGAAGCGATTTCATTCTCATTCAATAATTTCTGCTTGTGAACTTTTGCTCCACTATTCAAAATGACGGCACCAGGAAAATCCTTCGTGGGGGAAGGTACATACACGTTTAAACGTTCATCATTCCATGTGAAATCATCTCTGCCCTGATCATCATCATCTTCTGATGAACTGTCTGTCATTGTTTCATTATGATCAGACGATATTGTTTCACGTGTTGCATTGTACCGAGTTGTAACACTTTTCGAATAAACGTCCAACTCTGGTTCACCATCATTCTGCTTTTCTCCACCACGTCTCAGTTTGTCATTGAACTTATCGAGAATACAAGGAAGTAAGAATTCTTCCAGGTCATCAAGCCCAAACTTTGACTTCTGATTGGAAGTGGAAAGGGATGAATGTCTGCCGTCGACACTCTCTTGCTGTTGCCTTCCCACTAGGGTTTTCAAAATATCTGCAACACATTTCGTGTAGTCTATTCCTACTGATCTGCATTTAGGGCTGTCGTCCAGGTGGCAGGTTCCATATCTGTTGTTTTCGTAGCCTTTTCTTAAATGATTTCAAAGAAATTGGAAATTTATTGAACATCTTCCTTGGTAAGTTATTCCAATCCCCTTCCCCTTCCTGTATGTACCCTATGTATGTTGGGTATTCAGCCTGAAGGCTGGTTGGATCCTCAACAGGTTTGCCATTAGCTGTCATAGATGGCCTAGGTGTCACTGAAGAGGCGTAGTAGGGAAATGGGAAGTGAGGTAGTTTCCCCATGCTTTCCTCACCGAGCCAGAGTTGCTATTGCACATCAGTTTGCCAAGCCCACTGAAATGCCTGCACCAACCGACCCTATGAGCGACATTTTCACACCATTCATAGCAGGGAATGGCTGCATAAGGAATGGCATTACTAGCGTCACTCATACCTCAGTCACTTTCATATTGTCAAAGCCAAGGAAGAGACTGAGACAGGTCAATGAAAGTAACAGTTTTATTCTAGCCCATGCCAGAAGACATAGCGCACTGTAAACACTACATCTTGCCAGCAAAGGCAATGAATATTAGCCCCAATTTGTCCTCTTGAATTCCAACTTTATATTCATATTGTGAACTTTCCTACTTTCAAAGACACCACTCAGACTTATTCATCTACTAATGTCATTCCACACCAACTCTCCACTGAGAGCTCGGAACATACCACTTATTACATATTACAAAATTCATTATTTGATCCATATTGAGACTCAATAATTGTGAAGAATTTAAAGGCCTTTGAGAGTCTACCTACTCAATACAAAATACACTTTAATTATTTGTTTATAAAGTCACATTAACACACAGGACATGTTTTGTCCTGACTCTCAAAGGCCTTTAAATTCTTCACATACCACTTAGTCAAGCAGCTCGCCTGCTTGCTCCCAAGTCTTCTCAGCCCAAACTTTGCAACATTTTTATAATGCTACTCTTGTGTCAGAAATCGCAGAGAACAAATCGGGCTGGTTTTCTTTGGATTTTTTCCATTTCTTGAATCAAGTAATCCTGGTGAGGGTCCCATACACTGGAACCATACTCTATTTGGGGTCTTACCAGAGACTTATATGCCTTCACATTTACATCCTTACCCCTAAACACCCTCTTAACCATGTGCGGAGATCTGTACCCTTTATTTACAATCCCACTTATGTGACTATCCCAATGAAGACTTTTCCTTATATCAACACCTAGGTATTTACAGTGATCCTCATAAGGAACTTTCACCCCATCAACACAGTAATTAAAACTGAGAGGACATTTCCTATTTGTGAAAATCACACCCTGATTTTAACCCCATTTATCATCATAAAACTTTCTTTAACATGGGTGCAAAATTTACCTTGGTTACTGAGGTACCGAGAGTCATATTTTCTCGTCTTGAAGAGCATTTTTCCCCATCACCTCCTTAGAGGTGCAAATACCCCCACATCTGCTGGTTGCAGAAGATGGGTGGCATTAGGGAAAAGACAGTACATTATAATTCCATGGTGTTGACAATATTCACTAACTTGAAGGGATGAATGTCTCCTGTGTCCATCAAGAAATAGAATAACAGGAAGTGTAATTTTCTCTACCTCTAGCCATGACCTAAAGGGTTGAAGGTAGTTCAAAAACATTGGGGCCACTTTCAGTTTTCTTGTAGGTCAGTGTCTCAGGTACACTACCTTTGATAAATTGCTAAAGTCGTATGTTCTGTAGACGATCGTTATTGGGGCAAAACGCCCGTCGGCACAGACATTTCAGAGCAGTGTTATGTCTTCTTTCTCTTTAATGGTTGCCGTAATTTGAAGCTGTTCCCCTCAGACTCTAAGGTACTTTCCTGAAACCTTATGGAACAGATAATTTGTCTCATCTGCATGAAGATACTGCTTGGGTCTTCCATAATTGATCTTACATCCACAGATTCCAGGTAGTACGACAGTCCAGCAAACCAACCACATATTCTTTCTTCCGAGACAGCATCCGTGCCCTTGCTAATGGTTTCAACCTTCTTCTGAGACAGGGAAGGATGTCGTTCCATAAAACCCTTGAACCAGGTTTTACCAGGTCTTCCATGCTTAAACGGTGTGCTCTTTCCTGATGACTGCACAGTTTACTGGACAGTGTCGAATAAATTCTTTTTCTTCAATGGAAATCCTCTCCTAGCCATGTTGATTTCCCATTCACTAATGCCCTGTTCTTCTTGTGGACTCAGGAAAGGTTTCCAGCAAGGGCAGTCCAAATCTTGTGATGTTCAGATAGTTTGCAGTTTAACGTTGTTAAAGGGACCTGGTATGTTTCAGACGTCTGCCTTTGGGACATCATATCGGACTTAACTTATTGAACAGCTTCAGTCAAGGCAGATAACAAATACGGACACTGTTTCATTTTTTCAACAGGTTTAACTTTGATTTTTGGACATTTCTCCTGTTGAGTGTCTTAATTTTGACCATTGTAAGGCTCTCAGTACTAGTTAAGGAAAATAAGCAAGAACTGCAAAAACAATCATTTTCTGCTTTTAATCCTCTACTCTGTTTATTGCACAATATTTACCCAGTAGCGGCAATTGGGAGATTGAGGTGGGGGAGGGGGAAATATTTTTACACACTGTAAGCAGCCCTGAAGATGGTTTTCCATGGTTTCCCATTTTCACACCAGGCAAATGCTGAGGCTGTACCTTAATTAAGGCCACGGCCGTTTCATTCCAATTCCTAGGCCTTTCCTATCCCATCGTCGCCATATGACCTGTCTGTGTCGGTGCGACATAAAGCCACTAGAAGAAAAATAATGGAGTACGTGAACTACCAGGGATCAAGGCTTATAGGGCTGGTAGAGTATAAAATTAAACAAATTGAGGCACAAAATGGAAGATTTGGGATCTAATTTTTATGATCTCTAGTGTTAAATGGCTAAAATGTAATAAAAATGTATTTTTTCCAAAAAGTTGGGGGCAACTGCTCCCGCACACCCCATCTTTGTCGCCGCCACTTTATTTGTCGATGATGACAACCCTTGGAAAGTGACAGGATTGTTAAATAAAGTGATTAGCGCAATGTTCAGCATCAAACTGATACAAGACATCGTAAAAGAAATCTAACTATACCCGATGAGCGTTCAAATTCAGGCTCTGTCAAGTTACAGACAGACGCCTCAGCAGTCACGACCACAGAAATATGGACTTCTGTGCTAAAGGAAACAATACTACAGATTAATCGTAAACAGGCCATTAATTTTCAGTGATGTTCGATATTAAGGGTAGTTTTTGGTATTGAATGAACCTCATTTATCGAATGAATTTTTGAAATTATAAAGTGGGAGTCAAATATCGAACAGTATTTTATTTTAGAAGTAAATATGAAGATAGGTGGAGAATGTGACTTCTGCAGTTTGAACCCTTGTGTATTGTTGTTATAAAATGTA
This sequence comes from Anabrus simplex, assembly GCF_040414725.1. Taxonomy (NCBI): domain Eukaryota; kingdom Metazoa; phylum Arthropoda; class Insecta; order Orthoptera; family Tettigoniidae; genus Anabrus; species Anabrus simplex. The sequence goes on from NC_090265.1 coordinate 236,490,706, forward strand.
GCAATATTTATGGCCATATTAGGTCTGCCTCTGTGCTGTAGTGGTTGTTGTTATTAGCTGCCACCTCCAGAGGCCCAGGTTTGATTCCTTGCTCTGCCACGAAATTTGAGAAATGGTACAAGAACTGGAACTACATTAATCTTTCAGAGTTTTCTTTGTTTGCAGTATTATCTGCTTCTTTTGACATAACAAGATATGTAGTATAGGGAAATTTGAATAAATTTAGATATTGTTTTATTGAAATTGCTGATTTCATTATTCATTCAGAGATATGCAATTTTATCTTATAACATGATAATTAGGCTTAGTAATGATAAAATAATTTTAAAATTCACTAATTAATTGTCACAAAAATACCTGAAGTGCCTATTACCTACACACCCGGGATAGATAGTCTATCCTCATGCATATTTTGATACTAGCTGTAATACCAGTCGTTGACGGGACAATCATATAGCTTGTGCAAAGTTATCTAACTCCCCAGCTAGCTTCCGCCAATATTCAGGCAGGCTGTTTTACTCGGGACTCAGCAGTGATGCCATTTATCAGAGATGTGTGTGGCAGCAGAAGAGACAAATCACATCACAACAAACAATGATCAGTGTAATGTTATTGTAGATCAGTTTTATGAACTTTCGATATTGTAGGCCTGCACATTTAGTTTTCTTCTGACTCTGTGATATTATTGCATCTAATGAAAAGGGAATCCCTTCTTCTTTCATGATTCCCTCTTTTCTTATTCTTCAAGCGATCGTTCCTTTAGGATTTTTCTCTTTTTTTCTTTTAAATAATCATCTTCACAATTGTCCTTGTTGATATGCACCATTGACAAACTTGACAAAAACTATCCCCAGTTATGTTTGAACATTATTTCCACGTTACCAATGCTCGGCGTTGATATGGACTAAGCAACAAAAGTCGGGAGTCATGAATTCTATTATCATACTCAGTACGGTAAAACTGTATAAGTGCCGGGCTGAGTGGCTCAGATGGTTGAGGCGCTGGCCTTCTGACCCCAACTTGGCAGGTTTGATCCTGGCTCAGTCCAGTGGTATTTGAAGGTGTTCAAATACGTCAGCCTCATGTCGGTAGATTTACTGGCACGTAAAAGAACTCTTGCGGGACTATGCACTTCGGCATCACCAAAAACCGTCAAAGAAGTTAGTGGGACGTAAAACAAATAACATTATTATTATTAAAACTGTATAAGACATAAATGATTGGAAATTGTATTATCTATAACTTTTGTTATGTAGTATTTTTCAATGGGACTAATAACATAGGTATTTGAAAATTAAATTTTAGGCGCCTTCCCCTAAACTACCATTTCATCCAGCGTGAATAAAATTATTTATAGCCTACACTGTAGTGTCTTATTCCCTGACTTTACATACCGATTTTCATTAAATTCTCTTCTCCCATTTTCGGCGTTGATATGGACTTGGGCAAAAAAAATTGAAATTTATGAATATCTCTGTTAACATAGCCGGTACGGTAAAAATGGATAAGACATAAATGATCGTAAATTTAATTCTATAGATATAACTACTTATGTAGTATTTATCTATAGCCTAGATTGTAGTGCCTCACTTTCTGACTTTACATACCGATTTTCAATCAATTCTCTTCAGCCATTTTCCCTTGATGTGCGTACATATATACAGACAGGGATGATGGAATATTAAAGTGATTTCCTTGTTACTGTGCACACGACCTGATACAGAAATGCCATTCTTTTTTAATTCTGAGCAAGGTATAGACAAAACTCTTATTTTATATGTATAGGTAGCAGCCGCAGAAATTTCATTTGTTTTCATGCCAGGTATTTTCATCAGTGTTATCCCATGGAGAGCACTGAGATGGGTACAGTATGCATGTCCAACCCTTTTCTTGTTTCTCTGTGGGGCAAGGTATATAGTGAAGTGAATCTTCATAGTGAGTTTTAATAACTGGATGCCCTTCCTGAAGTCAACCTCATCAGGGGACTTAATGAAATGAATGACGTGATGCATGATAGTAGGAAGGAAGAGGGTGAAACCCGGTGCTGGCACATTGCCAACTCCTGTCGAATAGCACCAAATTGTCTGCTCAAGGCTTTACGTCTCCATCTGATGGACGAATCACCATCAGCAGCGTCATATGACCTAACTAATAGGAACAAGAAAGGTCCACCTATTCAATACCATACAATGTTATAAAATAATGTATAACATTTTATTATTCTTAGTACCGGTTTCGATGCTGGTGTGCATTATCATCAGCCATAAAATTAGAAAAACATACAATGACAAGGTTACAAAAACAATGCATAAAGTGTACACAAATTTTACAAAATAATGCATGACTTAATTAAAAACATGATCGTAAACATTAACTAAACCTAAAAATATAGCACCAATTGTCTTAAAACTTTGTATATACTTCCTCTTGACAAGGGTCCTCTGAATCTAAAAGAGTTGAAGAATATGTGAGCAGATTAAATTGAGCCGAGGATAAAAACTAATATCTCACTATTTTAAAAGTCCGAGAGCATATTTCCTTATTTCGTAAGATTATTTGTATAAAAGATTTTCTTGCTGAACATCCACTGAATCTTGAAGTAACAGGTGCAATTAATAAGAAAACATTTTACTATTAGTTAAAAAATCTGTCATTAAAATAACGTAACTAGTCATAAGACATAAAAACTTCTAGAACTAAAAAGGACATGAAGAAGCTTCAAACACTGTTGTGCGTAATAAAATACATGTCTTCTCTAACTTAAAGAACGTGGCTGGATTTGGTCTGCTGAGTATTAAATAACAAAATTATAATTTTATTTTTACATGAAAATAAGGCGGACACTGTGTTTCCAGGGTACTAAACGATATTCTCGGTTCAAAATGGGACCTAAAGCAGATACAGAAAAAGAGGAGAATGTTAAGAAAAGCCTTTGAAAAAAGATAAAAGGTAAGGTCCTGTCATAAGAATTAACATGAATATGAGACTCACCTCTGGCAGCATGTATGATATGTATAATCAAACGTTAGAGAAGACACTGAGAGACCTAACTCCACGTGAGCACTTCAACGAGGTTTGTTATTTAACCCAGGCTCTTGGCACACAGTCTAGTGATTAGAAATTGTATACCTCCACCTCCCTTACTCTACTGGGCAGGGTACACCACTATATGAACAGTATAGCCAACATACAATTCTTAAGTTCCTAAATTTTACATAATAGCTTATTATTTCTTCCTATCATAGTAATTTGCTTGGTGGTGATTCCAAAACTGTGAATATGTTTGTTTTTCTGCTATGTTGTTTCCAAATGTTTAAGAGGTGCAGTTACTTCTGCATCTCCTGAAAAGAAAAAAGCTTTGACTGGAAGCATATGCAGGCTATCTTAATACAGACACAATTCGTTGTAAACATTTTGTAACAAATTAGTACTAAGTAACAATTATCTTAGTAGCACATTGGTTAATTTCATTCACAAAATAGTGTGCTTTTATTTATAGATAATTCATTTAAAGATATTTTTGTTGTGCTTATTTGAATTGTAAACTGTATTGCCAAAAATATCTTAATGGGTTTGGGTGAGTTAAGACCTATCAACAGAATTTGATTCTGAAGTTGTCAGACATGACCTGAGAAATGTCATTTTTATTGTGGTTATTTTAATTTCATTTTTGAATTTATAATAATTTGGGAATTTATCTTCCTAGTGCCAAACGTTTCTTTTTCTTTTAATTGGTATCACTGTATAATACATTACTTGTTATTTGTTTGTTTGTTTGTTTGTTTGTTTGTTTGTTTCCATTACTTAATATACACTGACTGGGGGAAAAAAAGTGAATCATTGTAAAATTTGAATCAGAAACCAATAAACACCAACATACAGAGACAACTTCTCTTTAAGAAGATTTTGTGAGTTAATGAACATATATACAACATTTTGAGATAAGACCATGAGCTGCTTTTCAACACTAAAGGCTGGGTGCTGATTGTATTGCACCTGCAGGCAATAAAACCTTTTAAGTTAAGTGAAAATGCAAAAAAACTTGTTTTGAACATTTTTTTAAAATACAGTAAATGGAAGTTGAACGCTGACCTTTGATGGTGCGAATACATACTCCATGCAATGTGTTCTATAATCAATAAAAAGAAAGGTTTCAAGTTAATAACTTTTTTGAAAGTTTAGCATGATCCACTTTTTTGCTGGTCAGTACATATTTTTTCATGTTTATTATTGATGGAAGAAGTGTCTCTGTCAGTAAACAGTGAAATGTCGTTTCATTCACCACAAATTTGTGTAGTTCCTCATTTGTTTTGTATGTTTTTCCAGAGTGTCGTATGAGGATGGCAAGTGGACAGGGCCTCCTGTTCCTTGTGGTGGAAAACAAGGAACACAGATTATTGTTGAAAACCTCTTTCACAATGTGGCAACTCGACAGAAGATGGTTAAGAATGCTTCAGAAGAATTCCAAAAGATTGGTGATGTTGTTAGTCGATATGCCATTCACAATTCCAATGTTGGTTTTGCTCTTAAGAAATATGGAGATGATGAAGTCAATCTCAAAACTCTACCTAACTCAACAACAGTGGATAACATACGCACTGTATATGGGACAAATGTTGCAAAGTATGTTTTATATAACACTATTAGGAAGTTATATGTAATTTAAATATAAGTGTAGCCACCATATTTACTTGTGTGTTATGTACACATTTATGAATCCTAGGAGAAAAGCAGTTAGAAACTCAACTTTTAGAGCCTTCATTGGGATTACCTATTTCAGCAGTGGCCAAGTCCCTTTACATTCTATGTTCACTTGGCTTCTCTTTTTGTCTTTTCCACAGTGCATGACTACAGTTTTCTTTTTACTTATTACCATTTCAAACTCCTTCAGATTTCCATTCCAAATGTCCAGTCTCCTTTGTACTTCCTTTTCTCCTTTTCCCCAAATCACCTCATCATCTGCAAACAGCAAAGCATTCACTTCATCACTACTGATACTCTGCTTTCCACGTTTCATGCTTTCATCCATCAATATAATAAACAGTAATGGCGATAATGTACTTCCTTGCTTGAGACCTTTTTTTGTATAAAATGTTTCAGTCATCACTCCCCACTTGTACACTGCTTTTACTCTCATTATACAACATTTTTATCTTGTTAATTAATGATTTTTGGTGCATTCCTTTTCAGTAGGCATTCCCATACATGTTTTCTCTTAACTGTATCATAAGCTTTTTCCAAATCCAAAACTACGAAGATGATTTCCTTATTCCTTTCCAGATGTTTTTCCATTATCGTCTTGTTGATCTGTTCAGTCTGAAGCCATATTTTCTCCCTCTAACTGTTTCTATTATATCCCTCAGTCTTTTGCCTATGGCTTTCTCCATCACTTTTAGCCATGTGATAATAGGGTTATACCTCTATAATTTTCACATTTCTTTCTATTTCCTTTTTTGATCAATGGTACAATGGTTCTTTGTTGCCAATCATCAGGTATCTTTTCATTCTTCCATATGGCATTGAGGGCTCGGTATAGCCATTGTAGTCCAATGCTTCCTGCTACTTTAATCATATCAGCATTGAATTTGTCTTTTCCACTTGCTTTCGTCATTGCTTTCACTGCCCTTTCAACTTCCAACCATGTTATTGGGTTCTCTTCTTTTTCTCCATCTGTTATTTCCCTTTTCTTATCTCCTCCTTCCTCTGAGCAGTCATCCTCATTATAAAGTTTTTCAAAATACTTTGCCATCACCTTTTGAAGACCCTTTTCGTCATGTACTATGAATCCATCTCCTCTCTCTAATGCCTTGATTTTTTTCTTGATTTATGCTTTTCAATTTTATTACTCTGTATAATAGTTTCTGATTTCCTCAACTATCTTGCTCAATTTTGTTGGTAAATTCTCTCCAACATTTCTCCTTTTCTTCCTTGATACTCCTTTTTACTTGTAGTTTCAGTCTTTTGTATTCCACATGAAAACTTTCTATCTTATTCTCATCCCTCTGATACATTTTTTGGTTTTCCTTTTCCATTTCTTTCTTCACCTTGTTCCTTTCTTTTATTTCTTTTTATTTTATTTTGTCTGTCCACCACTATTTCTCCTTTCTGTTAACATTTGCTTTTGTTTTTCTGCATACCTCAGTTGCTGCTTCCACAAATGTCTGTCTTAAATTGTCCCACTCTTCTTATCCACTTCGTATTTCCATGTTAGGCAACTTCCTTTTTATACAATCTTGGAATGTCATTCTTTTATCCTGCTCCTGCAATTCCCAAATCCTGATCTTTAGTTTCTTCTTATACTGGGCGAGTTGGCCGCGTGGTCAGGAACACGCGGTTGTGAGCTTGCATCCGGGAGATAGTGGGTTCGAATCCCACTGTCGGCAGCCCTGAAGATGGTTTTCCGTGGTTTCCCATTTTTACATGAGGCTGTACCTTAATTAAGGCCACGGCTGCTTCCTTCCAACTCCTAGGCCTTTCCTATCCCATCGTCGCCATAAGACCTATCTGTGCCGGTGCGACGTAAAGCAACTAGCAAAAAAAAAAGTTTCTTCTTCAATACAATTTTAGGGATTTTACTTGTTTTAATTCTACAATTAATAATCTATGATCACCTTCCATACTTTCACTGGGGATTATCTTCCTGTTGATGACGTATCTTCCCCATTCTTGGTCTGTTATTATAAAATCAATGAGTGTTCCATACTGTCCATCCCAACTATATTGGCTGATCTTATGGCTATTCCTCTTCATAAACCATGTGCTCTTTATTATCAGGTTATTTCTGTTACAAAAGTCCAACAGTTTCTCTCCATCTTCATTTCTATGACCATACTCATGTGGGCACAGAACATTCTCATATCCCATTCTACCAGTTCCCACATGAGCATTCAGATCTCTCATTATCATGATCCCATCTCCAACAATGTGTGTTTCCAGTTCATTGAGGAAATCTTCTTTTCCTTCCATGCTATATCCTGACTGTGGAGCATATACCTGTACTGTCTTCAATAGTTACTTGTTTATATGTACGTGCATTATTATAATTCTTTCATTTTCATACTCAACTTCGGTATTAGATCAACATTCTGATTCACTACAAATCCCTCTCCATTTCTTTTCTCTTTACTGTTACCTTTCCAGTACAAGGTTTACTCTTTTCTTAGTTTCTTTATCCCTTTCCCTTTCCATTTTATTTAACTTAATCCCAGGATGTCTAGTTTTGTCTCTCCATTAGATCAGTCAATTCATTTTTTTCCCCATTCATTGTTAAAATATTTGTTGTTCCAAATCGTTACAATGTAAATAAAGTAAAACGTCCCACATTAATAGACAAAAGTGTAGACAAATGTTGCAGGCATTCAGAGAATCTGTTCTGGAACTGGCAAGGTGATTTGTATTTGTTACCAAGGTCCAACTTGATCTATTGCTTTGAAGAAAATTTATTTGAAGGAAAAACACAGAAGCAGTGTATGTTGAAGTTTTGACAACCCTGTTGGTTCATTTTAGAGGCTAATTTTTATAAGCTAAAATTAGCTCTTACCTTGTTAACTTACAAGATTTATAAACTTGTATTTACTGGTGTGCTTCAATTTATTTGCAGGGAGTTAATACCTGTAGAGACTGAGGATGAAACGCTTCAATTCAAATTTCATGGACATATTACCAATCTGAATTATCACTCTCCTAAGTTGGTATTCCTGCTGTTTATAAACAATCGTCTTGTGGATTCAGATGGTATGTATTTTTGTTCATTTATAATGAGATTACATTGTTTCTCTTAAACTGTTTTTTTAATTTTATGGGGAAAGAAATGAGGAACAAGGGGTTTCTTTTTTATTGATCAGGTAAGATATTTGATCTACTACCAAAATTGAAATCTAGGATATAATTTTCAATTATACTATCTAGAATTAAAATTGGTTCATCCATGCAAAATCTATCATTTCATCAGACCCTCATTGACTACATGTGTGTGTAGGGACCATTACATTATGGAGGTGGATGTCTAGGAGGGTGATCACAAAAGATATTTGAAATCATAAATATGAAATGTCCATAAAATTACATCCAGTGATCAGTGTTGTGGAAAGCTTTTCCACTGGTCAGAACTGGTCACGATTCATCTCATTTTTGAGCCTAAAGATAAGCTGCCTTTAACTCTGGTCATTGGAACTCTGAAACAAACCCTGGGATATGTTTTGTTTCAAATGACCTAGATGATCATTTCTTACCTATTTTCCATAAAATGCTTGTAAACTTCCCACACAGTCAACAGTGTCCTGTACTCCTGGGAGTTGGAATTCAGCTACCTATTATCTGATGTGATCTCAATTCCTATGCTGGTACTTTGGCAAAGCCAACTGAGAAAAGTATTCTGCTGAGCTTGATAACAACATATCAATCCCACCAGATGTGAACATTTACAGCAGGTTTGTAAAATTAATGTTGGCTGCTAAAAGGCACATTCCAAGGGGAGTGATAAAGGATCATATTTCTGCCAGAATGAAGCTTGTGGAAAGTTCTACAGTAACTTTCAGGAGAACAAAGTGATGTAGCTGATGACCACCTTCATAACTTAGATGAAGGTAAACAAGAAGATGGATGGAGACTCTGCAAATCACTAACTTCAAGCATTCTAGCAGGAAGATTGGAGCCTTTTGAAGAAATTGTGTAAAGTACCACTGTACCTCAGCTTTCACCTCTAATGCCCGGTTTCTGAAATGGTGAGATATCTATCCGATAGCTATTGCTTTGTTACAGCTGTCGACTCGATAAATCTTCGCTGCGTTGCACAGCGTAATAGCTGCTAACTTATCGAACTGTCAACTATTGGCTCATTGATCAAGTTTCATTAATACACACTAGATGCCACCCCTCGTACTGCTTTGCTTTTATGCATTAGATTTGTTACCTAGATTGCCAGGCGCATGCGCACAAGTAATACATCGCATTTGAGCTTTCTGTGCAGCTCCCATTATCTCCTCTGTGCCATGCAGCGAGAAATTTGTAATCGACTAGTTCTTCCTGACGTGGGTGACAGTTTCGTAGTGTTTAAGGACTGTCAGAAGAATTTGACATTGTTTGAGAATTTCTAATGAAATATGCACACCAGTAGCATGTGCCACGCGCGATCCTGTTTACACTGAGAGTTAAGTATACCGTACCGGAGTCTCTTTCCTGTTATTCAAAAATATGAACATTGTTTGACCACGGTATAACTATATATATTGGGTAATTAACACAATTATATAACCTCGTAGTTCCTTGTAATGGAATATCGTTAATTAAAACAATCCCACGATAAAAGTATATGCTCACTGTCAATGCAAGTAGGACTGCTACGATAAATGTATAATTATCTATTATACTCAGTTACTGGTACCAGTGCTTTTATGAACATGAATGCAGTCACAGATACAAATACGATAAGGGTATCGTGATTACGTTCTATAATGTTGACCCTTTCTACAATTTCTTCGTCAGAAGAAGATGAGAAAGCCATAGAGAATTTTAACAAATAGGCCTACAATGTTAGTTTCTGATACTTAAGTACTGCGCACGCGTTACCAAGTTAACAAACAGATATCTCCTGCTCAGGGCCCTCTAAGTTAGCAGGAGATTTATCGAATCGATAGATGTATCTTATGTTCGTGCAACACCAAAGCACGAGTTAACTATTCGATACCGCTATAGGTTCGATATCTCACGTTCCAGAAACCGGGCATAAATCAAGTTACTGGCCAAATCGCATAAACAATGAAAGTGAAACCTGACACATATTGTAATCATTTTATGTCTTACAATTACTTCCATTCTCTGGTGCAAACATTTTCTCTTGTCGTGTTCAGTAGAAACATTGTAGGTGCAAACAACATACTTTTATAATTTTTTTAGTCCATAATTTTGCCACTACAATGAATATAACACCAGGATTTCTTCATGTTCTCAAAATTTTGTCAACATGGTTAGTTTGAAGAAAGAGAAAGTAATTAATGAATTACGCTGTGAGAGCTTAAATAGTATTGCAGAAGTAAATTTAGATATTTCAAGTGATCAGGAAAGTGATTTGTGACCTTCAACATCAACAAGTGTGCTTAAAAATTGTCATGTTTTACGTGCTAGGTCAAGTAATTCCTATGATTCGGACAGTGAGGAAATAAATATTGGAAATGTTTGTGATGTTGACTGTGAGAATGGTTTTCTGAAGCATGATCTTTCTAGAAATCTTGAACTGTTTCAAGGTAATCATGGGCTTACATATAATCCCATTGATCCTTATAGTGTTGGAGAAGTAATTGATGTGGTGATGAACTGTTCAGTCTTTTGTTGAGCAATCTAATCTTTATTGCCAACAAAATGTGAAAAGATATAAGGAATCCCCTAAAAACTTGAAAATTCAGTGGAAAAAATGAAGAAATTCCTAGCTATTAATATTTGTATATAAGGGGCAGGTGAAGAAAGACGGGAACAGGGATTACTGGAGTACCCATCCAATTACTGGGACTCATGATTTTGGAAACTTATGAGTCGTAATTGTTGGGAACCGATATAGTGTTCATGGCACTTAAGTAACAACGAACATTTAGATGTTGAGGGAGATATGCTCTACAAAGTGAGGCCAGTTTTCAAGCATTTTGTAAAATGGTTCAAAGAACTCTTTAAAACTTCTCAGGAATTGTCACTTGATGAGACAATGATTCCTTGGATCGGTCGACTTGGGTTCAGGATGTATAATCCAGGCAAATCGGTGAAATACGGCATTCATATGGTTTTTGAAGCCAGAACACGATATGTAGAAAACCATCCTAAATGTTGCAGAACCTTTTCTTGACAAAAAATCACCACATGTACCAAGATGACTACTACAGCAACATCAGTGTAGCCTCTGCAGAGACCTTACTGAAAAGAGGACAATAGTCTGATACCATTAGAGCCAACAGATCTCAACCCAAAATCTTTGTTCATTCAAGAAAGAAACTGAAGACTGTTGAACGCATCTACTGCCAAAAGGATGACATTCTCTTCCAAACTTGGAAGGACAAGCAGGAGGAATGGACGATAAGCACATTGCACCGAGGTGCCATTGGTTCTTGTATAAATAGGAGAGGAAAGTGCATAACGAGAAGCCATTGTGCATCTTAGAGTATAATAAATTTATGAAAGGTGTAGATAGAGTGGACCAATACCTCTCCTATTACACTATTCTGAAGAAAAACTAATAAAATGGAGCAAAAAGATAGTGCTATGGCCCTTAAATTGTTCACTATTCAGTGTAGCTAAGCAGCCCACCAGCTGAACTCCACCATGTGATCCCATGTGGAGACTGTCAGATGATATGAAAAAAGACAAGCTGGACGTGATTGTAGGAGGAGGGAAGAAGAAATATCCCACAAAGTCCTGCAAAGTGTGCAGCACTAAGTAGATGAGGAAGGAAACACCCTACATCTGCCAGTTCTACCAAGTGTCACTCCACAAGCTTCATATGCTACCACACTCTCAACAGTTAGTAGGGACATAGATGAGTCCCCTTGCCAAATTTTATTAAGGCAGAGCTAGTAACAATTGAGTTATGACTGATTTATTATAAAAGTGCATTGCCATTGTAGGAATGTAAGAAAATGTCTGGTCCACAGGGGTAGGTGGCCTGCTGTACAGCTTGTACACGAAGTGTTAAAAGGTAAATCAAACAGCAGTTGTGACACATGAAGAGGCAGAGCCATGAAACATCAAAGTTTTCTAGTACATTCATGAATGTTGAGCTTCTGGAAGTAGTCAGGAGGATGAAGAATGTAAAGGCTCCAGAATTCAACGGTATTCATTCTGAATGTTTAAGACACTGCATAAAGAACTCAAAATGTTTTCATTTTTTTTAACAATTTGCTTTATGCCACACTGACACTGGTAGGTTTTATGGTGACAGTGGGATAGGAAAGGGCTAGGAGTGGGAAGGAAGCAATCACTGCCTTTATTAAGGTACAGCCCGGGCATTTGCCTGGTGTAAAAATGGAAAACCACAGAAAACCATCTTCAGGGTCACCAACGGTGGGGTTTGAACCCACTATCTCCCGAATGCAAGATGATAGCTACAGGACCCAAACTGTGCAGCCACTTGCTCGGGTTGTCAGTTTTTCTTGAACATCATACTCATAGTCTGTATAGCTAGACCAATTGCTTTGATGAGTGCTTGTTACAAACTCGTGGAGCAGCTCATATATAATAGGATTTGTCCACAAATATTTGACATTCACCCCTCCCCGCCTTGAGCAGGTTGGTTTCAGACTACATTGGAGCTGTGAAGACCAAGAGCTAATGCTGACTATGCATATTAATGGAGGCTTGGAAAGAAAGTATTGTGTAGAAGTTCCTTAAATTGACAGTTTGCAAGCTAATGGTACAGGTACTAAACACCATTTTGTCAAAGAAAATGTTTCAGGTTGTAACAAGTAGTAAGTGAAGTAAAGTTACAATAGCATCCCTCAAGGCTCTGTGCTGTCTCCACTTTTGTTCAGTTTGTACATCATGTACATTCCATTTACCACTCTTCGCCCGTTCACTAATACTGATGACCTGGCAGTTAGTAACTCAGCATTCCTGTAGAGAAAGAGTGAGATCATTCTTAATGCAGATCTCTATACCTCAAGTAAGTACTTCAGAAAGTGGTGTCTGAGACTAAATACCACCAAAATAGGTTTTTACCATGTAAACAACCGACAGGCAAATGTTACTTTAAAAGTCTCTCTTTATGGCACACCAGTAACTTCCAACCCAAATCCAAAGTACCGTGGAGTTAGTCTTGACTGCTAACTATCTTTCAAGAAATACTTGAATGTGCTAAACTGTAGACAAGAAACAACATTCTCCAAAAACATGGGGAGCTTCTGCATCCACTCTGCAAATATCATTGACGGCCTTTGTATACTCAACAGCAGAGTACTGCTCTTTGGTGTGGTGAACAGTCCACATGTTAAGATTAACATAGTTTTGAATCAAACCTTGCATATCATTAGGGGCACCGTTAAATCTACTTCTTTGTTTTGATTACTTGTGTGAGTTGTATTTAGTCTCCAGGAATAAGAAACTGTAATAACCTGGTAAGAAATTACAGCAGAATATCATCAAACATAGCTCTTCCTATCTATCAGGACTTTTCCGTAGGGTTCAGCTGCCTAAAATCGAGATCACCACGATTCAGATGACTCAGATGTTCACCAGCAAAACCTGTAATGAAGTGGCAGAATAGCAATCTATGGAGCAGTGCAGTTCTGAAGGAGTGGCAGAAATTTTTGAACACCAAGGACCCTTCTGCTGGTTTTAATTCTTTTGCAAAGAACTTAGCTTGCCCTGAACAGAACCTGAACCAACCATAGACAATATGGCTCACTGCTTTGTGAGTGATGTATGTGAAATTTCCCCAACTGTAATGGGTTCAGCGAATCAAACCATCCATGTAGTAGCAGAATATCCGAGGAGAACATATTCTGGATGACTGGAGAACTTTGTGGTAATATCTACACAGGCCATACTGTGGGTGAATAAACTGGACATACAGTATCTGATCAAAATTATCCAGACACCTACCTCAAACTGAAGACAGGGTTTCCTGGTAACACACTCTTTAATATTCAACATTAATATGATGTTAGTCTGCCTTTTGCCTTTATTACAGTTCTCATTTTGATGGAAAGACTTTTCTCCCAGGTGCTGGAATGTTTTTCGCTTTTCTAACTAATCTCACAAGTGTTTTATTGGGTTTAGGTCAGTACTCTGGGCGGGTCTGTCCAGTTGTAGAATAATATATCCTTTAACCATTGGTTTGCAGAGCCCGCTTTATGACTTGGAGCGTTATCATGTTGGCGTAAACATGGTTATCACCAAACTGATTTTCCATGGTAGGTAGTACCAAAGCATTTAAAATGTGTTGATATCCTTCTGCATTTACAGTAACATGCCGTCCTACAAGAGGGCCGAGTCCATGTCATGAGAAACATCCCCACACCATAATGCCACCACCTTCAAACTTCTCTGTTGGTAATAAATGCTCAGGTGGATAGCATTTCTTAGGCATTCTTCATACTCAAATCCTTCCATCAGATTTTTTTATTTATTTACACTGTTTATGCCCACATTGGAGCACCAAAATCAACCTTATACAATAAAATCTTCAAAAAATAAGTACATCAAAAAGTAAGTTCATTTTTTAACACTTCATAATTTCTTTTTTCCCAAAACTCCTTCATTCTAGATGATCTTGCATATTGCTGCAACTTATAACATGATTCATCACTCCAAATTACCTTTTCCCACTGTTCCAGTGTCCAGTGGTGCCACTCTTTACACCTCACCAGGTGGTGCTTTTTATTAAGATGGAAAAATATTTGGTTTATGGACAGCTGCTTAACCATGAAACCCTATTCTTTTTAATTCCCAACATACAGTCATGGAACTGGCAGTATTTTGCATAGCACTGTGAAATTCATTTTTTTTACAGACTATAGATGATTTTCTTGAACTGCCCTCTTTAATATTCTTTGGCCTCTGGGTGGCCAATCAGATTGTGGTTGTGTTGTGGTTGTACCTCCACATTGCCACTTTACAGTTACATCTCTGATAATCGATTTGGGTGTATTCTATATTCATAAGGTTAGAAATGTCTCTTGACATCACGTGAGATTTCCACTTTTTGTTCCTGTGGTATCCAAATTCTGAAACCTTTGGAGTGCTCCGCATATTAGAGGATTATGCCCTTTTTTGCCACTGAGGTTGAATTTTCCCATGTTCGGCTATCGGTTTATGCACTAGTTTCACATCCTAATTTTCAAATTTACAAACACATGGAACCTTTTCATTCCAGGCTTCATAAGGAGTTCATCCAGCCAGTTTACTTGTAGGGCACCTGTTCCTAGTGCAGTTTGCTGTTGCAGCAGCCTCTGCCCAGAAAGAGGGATTAAGTCCGGACTGCATTAATAAACTTTTGGCCATCTCAATAAGTGTGCGGTTTTTCATTCTGCTACTCCATTTTGTTCCAGGTTACGTGGAATTTTCAGGCATTGTAGGATCCCAGTGTTCTTCTACAGCGCATTGAACTGGGAATTCATGTATTTTGTACCATTATCAGATTGTGAAATTTTTACCTTTGCATTTTTCTGCTTTTCCAAATGTTTTCTGAAATCCTGAAACTCATTAACAACATTTTTCTGTCAAAGAAACTTCACTTCCCACCATTCAGTTCAGTGAATGTGACAAAGTAATGCGCTTTTCCATTTGAGAAAACTCTCGTAGGGCCGCAAATGTCGGAGTGAATCAGCTCCTGTGGTTCCATTCTCCATCAGACTTTTTCAGAAAAGGCATATATGTCATCTGTTCTTGGAGACAGTTTCCGCATTCAAAATCCTCTTCAGTGTCGATGACTGATTCCCTCTATCCTTTTATTCTTTGTTGCTTCAAGTAAATCCGTTATGTTGAGATGTATCAATCGAATGTGCCAATCCATAAGAGACTCTTTTCGCGTATCTTCAGCTTGGGCAATTTTTCTCAGTTCTTCGGCATATAAGTTACAGGATTGTGAGCGACTGCATCAAAGATCCAGACAGTGTTGTGAGTTGGATAACAGACAGTGGTATGATGGTGAACATGATGAAAAGTCAGGTTGTAAGTTTCACCAAGAAGAAAAGTCTTCTCAGTTTTAATTACTCTATTCATAATTTTGTGTGGCAGTTCTCACCTGGTGCAGCCCTTGTAAGTCAGACCGTCTGAAGAGGGTGAGCGGCATCTGCCGTGTATGGGAAACCGCATGTAATTGCGAAGGAGGATAGTGTTATGCGTAGTAAGTGAGATGCAGTGATGTTGGGGACAGTACAAACACCCAGTCTCCAAGCTAGGGAATTAACCATTTAAAGGTTAAAATTACTGTATTTATGGGGTGGTAGTACATCATGGGGATCACTAAGTACCTGATGATCTTCATTGGGGTAATCACATAAATGGGATTGTGAATAAAGGGTACAGATCTCTGCACATGGTTATGAGGGTATTTAGGGTTTGTAATAATGATGTAAAGGGGAGGGTGTATAAGCCCCTAGTAAGACCCCAATTAGAGTATTGTTCCAGTGTATGGGATGCACACCAGGACTACTGGATATGCAAACTGGTAAAGAGCCAAAAAGTAAGCACGGGAAATAGCCACGCAAAGGAGTATTGTTACAAAAATGTTGCAAACTTTGGGCAGGGAAGACTTAGGAGTAAGAAGACGAGATACCCGACTAAGCTGTCAGGGAAGGGAGATGGCTTGGAACAACATTAGTAAATGAATAAGCTTGAGTGGAGCTTTTAAAAGTAGGGAAGATCATAATATGAAGATTAAGTTTGAAATACTCTGGTACCATTGTAAGGTAGTAGAGGTTAGGGAGCAATTTAAAGTTAAATAGTCTGCTATCGATGGAATACCTCTAAAATATTTGTAGAGTTTAGAGCAGGCCTGTCCAACTTCAGAGGAATTGGGGGCCAAAATATTTAGACAATTCATGCTGAGGGCTACATACTAAAAATTTTCACTCAGATATGTTTAACAGTAAAATACAGCAAACCAAATTGTTAAAATAGGATACATTACCAAAGTCCAACGTGCAGAAATCAACATGAGCGCTGAGGATTGTCCGACTCCCTCACCAAAGCAGGGATTTCCACTTCTATGTTATTAACTATCATTCTTAGTTGGTGTAACAAAGAATCATTACTGGGACAGCTTATTTTTAATAAATTTTGTATTAGAGAAAGCACTTTCACATATAAGTGCTTCCAAATATTGAGGTAAGCTGCAAACCAAAAGCTCTAAGCTGTAGAAATCTACCCTCTGGAAGAAGTTTGAAAAGTTTGAGCCCTCTCTCAGTCCTGGCTTGAAGAAACAGATTGGCATGAAGATCGCAGAGTACCAGTTGATACTTCGATGACTGGTTATCAATTTCCAAAGAATCATTGAAAAGGAGCAGTTTACACTTAATATTTTCAAAGCCATAAAATCTTTGATCAAATTCATGAGTAATAACTTCTATATTTTCACCAAATTCAGAAAAAATACCGCCTTCAGTTTTTCCTGACAGTTCTTGACAAGATGGAGAATGTGTCAAATCATTTTTTGATAAAGTTAACTTGAAAAGTTTCAACTTATTTTTGAAACCATTGACATGACCAAATGACTCTGGTACTCTTTGATCTTTACCCTGAAGTCTCTTGTTCAAGTCATTCAAGTACTCTGCCAGGTCAATCATGAAAGCAAGCTGCCTTAGAAAGTCTGGGTCTTCAACTTGTTGAACAAAATTTTCACTGTATCTGGTACTATCTTTTAAAAATGCGGGAATATCATACCTGATTGCAAAGAATTTCTGAAGCCCTGAAAATGGTTTTCCGTGGTTTCCCGTTTTCACACCAGGCAAATGCTGGGGCTGTACCTTAATTAAGGCCACGGCCGCTTCCTTCCCACTCCTAGCCCTTCCCTGTCCCATCGTCGCCATAAGACCTATCTGTGTCAGTGCGACGTAAAGCAACTAGCAAAAAAAAAAAAAAAAAAAAAAATTTCTGAAGACATTTACCTGCACTTAGCCAGCGTACATTTGTGTAGAGTGATATATCTTTACATGGGGCTTGCACCTCATCTAAAATTTTCTGAAATCTGTAGTGCAGTTGTTCCTTATTGCCACCACCTATCTTGTTGGAAACTGTCACCAAGATATTCTTTGCGTTGCTTTGGTTTACTGACTTCTCACCCAATGTCTCTTGGTGAATTATGCAAGGGAACATTGGGCAACTTATCCCAGCTTTCCTAATTAGGCCTACCGGTCCTTTATCTCCTCCTCTCATAAATGATGCACCATTAGTCACAATACAAGAACACTTTTCAAAACTGCCATATTGCTTTTCAGTTTCATTTTCTGCTTTTTACTGCTTTGTGCTTCAACTTAAAGAATGCAAATCAAGAAGTTCTTCTTGTGTTGAGAAATTACTGAAGATCTTACTGTAATGGTTATAGCGTCCACCATGCCAACTTGCTAGGGGCTGGGGACATCATCGTACTGGCCCACCTGCTTGCGCTTCGACCATGCCAATCACGCACAACGTTTAAGTGCTAGACCGGCCTCCTTGCTTCCGTCCATGGTAGCGCTGCGTACGACTATGGAAATGATGAGACTTTTAACCTGGAGTCTTCCATCTCGCGAGGTTCCTGGATACACCCAGCACCTGCACTGTTCTGGAAAGACTGGCACAGATATATAAGACAGTAGTAACTTGCCTGGGTTGTGGTTGGTGTGGTTCAGTCCTGAGTTGAGTCAATGAGAGACTGCCAGTGCTGTGAAGTGCGTGATCCGCCGTGACTCTCGGACTATAGTGTTACAGTGCGAACTGATGGCGAAGGAGGAAACTTGTAGCCGTGCGATGTGGGACCTTGTGTGTGAATGTAAAACTGTAGTGTGCGTCCGCTTTTGAAATACAGTGGACACTGCCCTAGGGTGCAAGTGCGCGTGATGTGTGACTTCATGACATAACTGTTTAGCTTGTAAAAATAATCTGTAGTGTTAGAACAAGTGAGAAACTAAGAGAGAGAGAGAGAGAGAGAGAGAGAGAAAAAACTGTGTAAGTGTGTGTTATGAATAAGCGAAAGTTATGTGCTTGTTAGTCTTGTGTAGTTTTACTGCTTAGATAACAAATCTAAGTATAGAAGCTACCAGTCTAGTGTTAATTTATCTTACTACCCTGCCCAACTCATCACAATACGTATGGAAATCAAAAGTTGGCTGCTGTCATTCTGGTCGACACTGTCGTCCAATCATAGTGAAAAATAACTGCATTTTTCAACCGTCTCTTCTAATTTCTGCGTAATTTGTTTTCCCATACTGTAAACGCATCTTGAGATTGACAAGGGATGGAAACAGTTGCAAATGTTGTAGATAAACTGCTTTTATCAAATGCATGCATTTGCCATAGCAGTTGCACATCTTTTAATTTTTTCTCCATCACTAAGTGCTTTCTTTCCATTTACAGGTTCCATTGATACACTGTAAAAAGTAGTTAATGCATTTTTGTAAATGTTCCTGTCTGATGTTTCAAGTTTTCCTTGAAATCTTGTAAAAGTGCATCTCTTGAAACCCCTCATATTTCTTCAATTGTTTTTCATGTAAAGTATTATAATGTCTCTTAGCATTGTACTCCTTACAAGCAAATGTTATTTACATGCAGACAACACATTGCAACTTGCCATCGTTGGTTACAACGAAGTAATCCAACTCCTACATATCTTTATAACTTCTATTTTCATCTTGTATTTTCCTCTTCTTGCTTATATTTGCTCTGTCTATCTAACACTGTCTAACAATAAGTACAAGCAGATAAAAATTAGTACATATCCTCGGGCATGCAGACAAACGAGGCAACAGGCTGGTAAACAGCAAATATAAAAATATCTCCCCGACCTTGCTGCTCTAATCACGGCCAAATGGATGCATTGCTTGTGATCATAATCTTAAACAAAGATTCCGCCAGAGTTGCTAGTATGCTACGCCTGCGTTATTGCGCGAAATTTCAAACGGGAATCAGTTGCTGCATTAGAAGTATATATGGGCTGCAAAACTATGGGTTGCGGGTCGCGGTTTGGACAAGCCTGGTTTAGAGTGTAATTTACAGTTAAATAGAAACGCTCGATGCACATCATTATGTGCAATAGCAAAGTAATAGAACAGAGTGGAAGCGTGTAAGAAATAATATTTGAAGACAACCCAGATGATAAAGAATCATATTATCGTTAAGAGAAGGTAGGCTACTATAGAGGGCAGATGTGGATGGTACAAGGAGAACCAGGGCGAATCATAAATATGATAGAAATCAAGTATCAACTTCACTCACAACACTCCATATAATAATTTTTGACCATCACAACAAAGAGGAAGGGCCGGTAGGAAGTAAGGTGAAACATTAGTCTAATTTGTGCAGTCATTAACCCCGGAACGCCATGCGGTTCCATAAGGTAACAGTGCGCATTATTTCAGGTTTTCTCATAGTGACCATTATTCGCACCATATATCTGGCAACTTTGCTTTACATTGTCAAGGTGATACTCCCTACAATGCTTGAAATCAACAGAGGGTTTTATGGGAGTGTTTGTTGGCGGCGACAACTGCTTGGAATTTGAGATCATGTCGAGAGGAATAAACATGACTACCCGTCTACGATAAGTTGCTTTATTTTCTTTATAAATGTTAACAATACAATTTTGTATCCCAGGGTTTATGATCTTGAATTATCAGTCCATGACTTGAAATAGCAAGCAATTGGTCGGCGTTTCTGTGTTTGTTGTTATGACACTAATTATTTTGTTGGTACAGTATGGTACTGCACGGCGCTTACCATACCTTCCTGTTCCTTTTCTCCTCCATACTTCTAAGTGTGATTCTATAAAAGCAATTCATACTGCAGTCACAAATAATTATTTATATGAGTCATGTAATTGTATGATTGTAGATTTTACTAAAAAAATCCACGTCATAATGCACGTGGAGAGCGCGATGTATCGCATCTAATAATGTGTGAAATTATTTTCGGTGGCTTGATGAGGTTCTGTGCATTCTTGAAGAAGAGGATACTGCAGCTGAATCCAATGTATCATCCAATAAAGATTCGGCTGGGGAAGATGAAGGGGGTCTCGCAGATAACTCGGAGCACAAGCTGAAGCAGCAAGTTCTGCACAGCAGTAGAGAATTCATGTCTGATAATGATTCACAGCTCGCGAAAAGAGCAAAATCAGCACCTCATCCACCAGCTACCTGGATGGCGGATGACCTAGTTTTCACAACAGTCCACTTCCCCAGGGTGAATTTGTCCATTTTTCAAAATATGACACTGATTGAAATATTTGAGTTGATTTTTGACGATGAAATTGTGAAGTTCTTGTGTTCTGAAGTTAGCAAGTATGCTCTTTTTAAAAATGAAGAAGATCCCAAAGTAATCCCTGAAGAAATGAAAATATTCATTGCCATTTTGCTTCTAAGTGGCCGTGTGTGAGTGCGTGGGTAAAGACGATAGTGGGAGAACGAGGCCGATGATCACCGTGAGTTGGTCAGCAGTGCCATGCGCCAAGATCGCTTTCTTCAAATAATGTGATTTATTCATTGTGCAGATAATAACACTATGATTGCAGATGACAAAATGTGTAAATTAGGACCTTTCATAAATATTGTAGAGTAAAAATGTCAATATTTTACAGCAGAACAGGACTTGGCCTACGATGAGTGCATGATACCATACTACGGAAAACACAGGTGTAAGCAGTTCATAATGGGGAAGATGATCAGATTGGGCTTCAAAGTATGGTGTTTAAACACAGTTGCTGGATATTTAGTATCTTTTCAAGTTTATCAAGGAAAAAATCCCTTTGCCAATACATAGTATGAAACCAAATTCGTAAAGCTGCAGCTCTCTTAGTATCTATGATGGACCAGCTACCCGATGCCGTTCAGCATTTGCCCTATAGAATTTATTGCGATAATTTGTTCACCGGCTTCAAATTAGTGAATCACTTTTGCTCTCAAGGATACAGATATACTGGGACCGTTTGAGAAAATCGAGTCCCGAAAGACTGTCCATTGACTTCTTCTACTGAAATGAAGAAAAAGAAACCAGGCACGTTTGAATACGCTACAAGGAAAGAAGAGGGGATAATTGTTGCACGCTGGTTTGACAACACTGTGTTATCATTCTGCCATATTGTGCAACCTATGTCAAAAGTTAGTCGGTACAGTCAAGCTGAGAAGAAAAAGTCTCAGTCCCACGTC
The DNA here is from genome assembly GCF_040414725.1 of Anabrus simplex. Taxonomy (NCBI): domain Eukaryota; kingdom Metazoa; phylum Arthropoda; class Insecta; order Orthoptera; family Tettigoniidae; genus Anabrus; species Anabrus simplex. Next base: position 236,512,521 of record NC_090265.1, read on the forward strand.
CAAAACTATTCATAAAGTACAACAGCTGTATGGGTGGCACCGATCGTGTGGAAGAAAATGTAGCCCCCTATAGGATCGGTATCCGTGGTAAAAAGTGGTGGCGGCCAATATTTACATGGCTTTTAGATATCATGGTGAACAATTTGTGGATGCTGTTGAGGAAATCGGGCAATGAAATTAAGCAGCTGAAATTTAGGAGAGGGATTGTAATGACTTACTTGAGGCGTTATTTGCACCCTCCTAAGACAGGTGGATATCAATCGACGTCATGTGGAAGCACTATCGGAATAAGGTATGTGCAAAATATTTGTTACGATATATTGATTGCGAAATATGTAATTGGGTGGTATTTTGAAGAGAAATAAGTACCGTATTTACGTGAATAATCCTCGCAGCATACATCATCATTATAGACAGTTACGCCTTTCAATGTTCAGTCTGCAACCCTCTGTGAATTAACTAAATGGCGCTACAATCCTCTATTTAAAACTAGTAGTACTGTGGGCTCATTTAGTTTTATTACCTTTTATTTTTAAATCGTTAGAAACTGAGTCTAACCATCATCGTCTTGGTCTCCCCCTACTTCTCTTGCCTTCCATAACAGTGTCCATTCTTCTCCTAGGTAACCTTTCCTCCCTTCATTTCACATGACACCACCACCAAAGCCAGTTTATGCATAAGGCTTCATCCATCGAGTTCATTCCTAACTAGCCTTTATCTCATTCCGAGTACCCTCCTGTCATTGTTCTCATCTGTTTGTACCAGCAATCATTCTCGCTACTTTCATGTCAATTCTAACTTATGAATAAGATACCCTGAGTCCACCCAGCTTTCGCTCCCGTAAAGCAAATTTGGTCTGAAAACAGTCCGATGTACAGATAGTTTTGTCCCGGAGCTGACTTCCTTCTTACAGAATACTGTTGATCGCAACTGCAAGATCACTGCATTAGCTTTACTACACCTTGATTCAATCTCGCTTACTATATTAACATTCTGGGAGAACACACAGACTGCAGGCTTTCAGCACAATCTGTCATTAAGACCAAATCGTCAGCATAGGCCAGACTGCTTACTACATTTCCAGCTAACTGAACCCCTCCTTGCCACTTTATACCTTTCAGCAGATGGTCCATGTAAACTATGAACAACAAAGGTGAAAGATTACAGCCTTGTCTAACCCCTGTAAGTACCCTGAACCATCAGTTCTCACTGTAGACCAATTGTCAACATAAATACCTTTGATTGATTTTAATAATCTACCCTTGATCCCATAGTCCCTCAGTATGGTAAACTGTCATATGCAGGGGTGCGCAGCTGTGAGGTTACATCCGGGAGATAGTAGTGGGTTCGAGCCCCACTGTCGACAGCCCTGAAGATGGTTTTCCATGGTTCCCATTTTCACACCAGGCAAATGCTGGGGCTATACCTTAATTAAGGCCACGACCACTTCCTTCCAACTCCTAGCCATTTTCTATCCCATCATCGCCATAAGACCTATCTGTGCCGGTGCGATGCATAAACCTAGTAGCAAAAAAAAAAAAAAAAAAAAAAGAAAAGAAAAAGAAATTATCTACCTGTTCCAATTTTGTATAACCAATCTGACATTAAATTCTGTTGAATTTCTTACCTACTGACATTAATTTAGTCTTCGAAAGGCTGATTTTCATACCATACTCATTGCACCTATTTTCAAGTTCCAAGATATTAGACTGCAGGCTTTCGGCACAATCTGCCATTAAGACCAAATCGTCAGCATAGGCCAGACTGCATACTACATTTCCACCTAACTGAACCCCTCCTTGCCACTTTGTACCTTTCAGCAGATGATCCATGTAAACTATGAACAACAAAGGTGAAAGATTACAGCCTTGTCTAACCCCTGTAAGTACCCTGAACCATCAGTTCTCACTGCAGCCCAATTGTCGACATAAATGCCTTTGATTGATTTTAATAATCTACCCTTGATCCCATAGTTCCCCACTATGGTGAACATCTTTTTCCTCGGTACACTGTCATATGCTTTCTCTAGATCTACGAAACATAAACGCAACTGTCTATTCCTCGTTTTTCAATTACCTGGCACATACTGAAAATCTGATCCTGATAGCCCCTCTGTGGTCTGAAGCCACAGTGTTTTTCAACCATTTTCCTCTCAACCACTGATCATGCCCTCCCTTCCAAGATGCCAGTGAATACTTTGCCTGCTATACTAATCAATGAGATACCTTGATAGTTGTTGCAATCCTTCTTGTTCCCTTGCTTAAAGATAGGTGGAATTACTTCTTTTATCCAATCTGAAGGTACCTTACCAACACTCCATGCTAATCTTACTACTCTCTGAAGCCATTTCATCCCTGCCTTCCCACTATACTTCAGCATTTCAGGTCTAATTTCACCTATTCCTGCTGCTTTATAACTGGAATTTATTTACCATCCTTTTCACTTCCTCAAGCATAATTTCACCAGCATAATTTTCCTTTTCCCCATGAGTTCTGTCGTTCATGACGTCACCAGAAATATGTCCTTTTATGTTGAGGAGATTTTCAAAATATTCCCTCCACCTGTCCAGTGATTCCCTGGGATCTAATATGAGTTCACCTGAATTACCCAAAACACTGTTCATTTTCTTTTTCCCTCCCTTCCTAAGATTCTTTATTATTGTCCAGAAAGGTTTCTTTGCTGCTTGACCTAGCCTTTCCAGGTTATTACCAAAATCTTCCCACAATTTCTTTTTGGATTCAACAACTATTTGTTTAGCTCTTTTTCTTTCATCTACGTACAATTCCCTGCCTGCATCAGCCCTTGTTTGGAGCCATTTCTGATAAGCCTTCTTTTTACATTTAAAAGCTACTCTCACTTCACCAAGATGTTTGCTTTTTCCCATCTTTACACATAGTTGTTCCTAGGCATTCCCTTGCTGTTTCTACTACAGCAGCCCTGTATGCCACAATTCTCTTCTTATAACCTGAACCTGCTTACTGTCCACTGTTTGGAACTTCTCACTAATTAATTATATCCATGTACTTCTGTCTAATTTCCTTGTTCTGGAGATTTTCTACCCTTATTCGTTTGCAGATAAATTTCACTTTCTCTATCGTAGGCCTAGAGATACTTAGTTCACTACAGTTCAGATAAGGGTCTGTTTCATTGAAAAATCCCTGATAAACCTGTACATTCCTAAGAGATTCCTGAATTCGAAGTTTTTAAGATATAGTCTATTATGGGTCTGGTGCCCCTACCCTCCCATGTGTAGCGGTGAACAGTCTTATGCTTGAAGAATGTATTCGTAACTGCTAAACCCATACTAGCACAGATGTCCAGCAAACTCTTCCCATTCCTATTAGCTTCCATATCTTCCCCATATTTACCAATCATCCTTTCGTATCCTTCAGTTTATTTCCAACTCCCGCATTGAAATCGCCCATTAGCACTATCCTATCTTTGCTGTTGACCCTGACTACGATGTCACTCAATGCTTCATAAAACTTGTCAATTTCATCATCTCCACCATCACATGGTGAATACACTGAGACAATTGTTGTCCTAATTGCACCAACTGCCGAATCTACCCACATAATTCGCTCATTTACATGCTTAACTGGAACTATGTTGCGTGCAGTAGTATTCCTGATAAACAGCCCTACCCCAGACTCTGCCCTTCCCTTTTTAACACCCGTCAAGTACACTTTATAATCTCCCGTCTCTTCCTCGTTATCTTCCCTTAATCGAATATCACTTACTCCTAGCACATCCAGATGCATGCTGTTTGCTTAAATGGGTGTGGGACTCTGTTACTCCCATAGGTCCGAGGCTTTCTTAAAATGTTCTAGGCTCGGTAAATTCATGAAGCAGTATGCTACCCTACTTACACATAGTCCAAATGAGGATCTCTTCTCTAACGGGTTAGGGACTATGGTGGTTTGTATAGCTGTAGTCGCCTAAGCACAAGGAGGGCCATGACTCGGAATAGGTCTGAGATGCCCACTACCATTCCGTAGAAACTGGTATCCCAACTCTCAGGACCATTTACTAGGCCACTCAGCTGTTGCCCATGGTTCACAAACTAGAACGTGACTACAGTAACCCACACCATGAACCATATAAACCCCACATATTTAAAAAGAAAAATTGAGGCATGAAATTGGGGTGCGGGTTTTTTTTGCATCAAGGTTGGCAATACGATCCTGGCTCGCCTAGTTTTCAATGCTGGGTGGACAGTTATGCCTTCTGTAACTGCAGATGGAAGAAAACTGTCCCCATATGTCATATTTAAATGGAAAACCATTCAGACTTTTAATTTTAAACTGCCTTTACGTTGAAAAAAGTACCGTATTTTACAGAGTAATTTAAATTCAAACTGTCTCCATGTCATGATAGAATGCATCTTCTGGAACGTGCAGGGGTACCTTTCCGCACTCTCACTCACTTCAGTGTGTCTACAGATTGTTTTACAGTTGCTAAGTTCGTGTGATATCTTAATTCTTTTGTTTTCTACGTTTTAAGGAATGCCACACTATCGCAGAAAAGCAGAATCCGCGAACAATGGGGATGCCGACAGTTGGCGAAAAAGCGTGGCTCATAATTATAATCACTTTGTCCGCACTTAACAACATTGTCAGTGCCGATTAAACTGCATTATTTTTATTGCCAAGCCCAAACGGACTTTTTTTAAAAGGAGATGGGGTCACTGTACTGTGTTGCAACGCAGATCAAAGTGTACGATGCAGACGGAAGCGAAAGGCTTCCTTCCCTCGTCATAGGGAAGTTTAATAAGTCATGAAATTTTGAGGGCATGTCGGGTACTTTCTGTTTAACTACAAGGCATCTAAAATGAAATCCAATGAATAAAATACTAGCACAGGGGAGCCAGCATAGATTTCTCCTCGTCTTTGAATCATGTTTTTCTTTTTTTTTTTCTTTCGTTGCGTGAGGTTATGTTTGGCATTGAGTTATGCAAGTGCTTTATTTAAATACTGTAAATGCACTTTTTGGATACATTTTGGAAACCGTTTTTTTCGTGGTATCTTTTTCATGGCTTAAACTATGAATCAATGTTAATTGGATGCCGTAACAGGTCTTGCATATTTTGAGATGCGGCAAGGGTTGGCATTTCTGAATTATGTGTTGGCAGTTAATTAAAAATCACGAGAATTCAAAGTAGATTTTCGCGTCCCAATGATGTTGAATTACCAAGGTTTTACTGTATCACAGAACTAACATCCATGTTTGCCAGTGTGTCTCTTGTATGAAAAGAATTATCCTCCACCGGTCATATTACTATCCGAGTAAAACAAGACCACGTGTGAGAAGTGATTTAGACATGAAATGTGACTAATTTGTAAGTAATTTAGGAGAGGATTCTAGTGATGCAAGAGACAATGAATCTTCCGATCTACAGGGAATTACTTCCATTTCAACTGATTCTCATTATGTCAGAAACTTATCGTAGAAACAAGATCAATAAATTTTTATCACCAATAATGTTGCAATTTTTGTTATAATTGCTGAGCCGGGCCAAGTAGCTCGGATAGTAGAGCACTGGCCTTCTGAGCCTAACTTGGCAGGTTTGATCGTATTTGAAGGTACTCAAATACGTCAGGCTCGTGTTGGTAGATTTACTGGCACATTAAAGAACTCCTATGGAATAAAATTCTGGTACCTCAGTGTCTCCAAAAACCGTGCAGGTAGGTAGAGGGACATAAAATAAATAACATTACCATATCGCAGCAGTAGATACCCTGTGCTATGCCTTCCTTTATCAGTTCCTCGTAGCTATTTATGATAGCCTTCTGAAGCAAGCTTTGTAGAGCAGATGATGTTGCTTTCCTTTTCAGAGGAGTTCTTGCAGGTTTTCCTTGCTTCTCTGTTATCATAATTAAGTTCTACATAGGAATTGGACAAAAGAAGACCATTTATAATATCATTTCACATCAACTATGGCCCGCCTGGTGGCCGTGATCGTTAAGGTGCTGAGGTCTAAATGGTCTGACATCGTGGTTAGCCGGTTCGAGCCCCGTTGGTCGAAAAAGTTTTCACCATCAGAATGTTGGCCGGCAGTGTAGAGGAGGTAGTGGTATACAATTTCTAATCACTAGATTGCGTGCCAAAAGCCTGGATTAAATTCCAAACCTCTCCACAGTGCTCATATGGAGCGAGGGCATGTGATGCTGTTGATAGTGATTTGTCCGTCGGATGGAGACATTAAGCCTTGAGCAGATAGATCTCTTGGTGCTATTTGACAGGAGTAGGCTATGTGCTGGCACCGGGTTTCACCCTCTCCCTACTATCATATATCACACCATTAATTTCATCTCATTAACTCCTCTGATGAGGTTGACATCAGGAAGGGCATCCGGTCATAAAAACCCGCCACGACAGATTCATCTCGCCTCATTCCTGACCCCGTAGAGAAGGGTTGGACAAACACCAACTACATTACTAAATGCATTATTCGAACATGCCATAATTCTACTTGTCTGATATTATCCATGTAGATATACAATCCTACAGAAAAAGAAAATGTGCATTACTTATTCTTGAAAATGTAACAGTAGTGACTTTCACAACACAGCAGTGGTAGTATGTATAAATTCGCAAGTCACAATCAGGAAATTACTGCATAGTGCCAACATGGGAGATAAACAGTAACTGTAAGATATTATATCAGCAACTGTGTGGTTGGTGGCACTGAATCAAACCCAGCAGTTAGAAAATAACTATAAATCGCTACCATCAGTATTAATTGGGGAGAAAGAGTAAGGTTGTTTCTTTAGAATCTATGCTTGCTTGGTGTGGTGTTTACTTCTTTACTACAGCTTCAGAAACACAGGTTAGTTTAGTAGTATGTTGAACATTTTTTGTGTTATAATTGGTGGTTGAAAAACAGGGTCTGACTGAAATTAGAGCCTGCTTTGTAATGTAATCAATTTATTCTGGTATCGAATGTGAGAAGCTATCTCATATGTGCCCTTCCAATTGCTATAGTTGCATGGAATGATTGAAAGGAAACTTATGAAGAAACTTCACACTAGAACTATTGCATTGAATCACTGTATGTAAGGTATCAATTAAAAAATGTTAATGTGTTATAACCTTACTGGTACCACAGTGTAAGGGTAACGAACCTGCATGTTACCTGGACGCTCTGGATTTGATTCTGGGCCTGCTAGGGGTATGTACCTGAATCTGAGGACTGATTTGAAGTCCACTCTGTGTGAAACAGTTCATGAGTTATCTGCCGATGGGATTGCATCCTCGGTCTAGAAAGCTAATAATAATAGCCAAGATGATTTGCTGCACTGACCACACTATCATCTCTTAATCTACAAGCCCTCAGGTTGAGCACTTTCTTTCTTTTTGTTTTAATGTATTAACTTGGAGACAGCACCAGATTTTCTTAAAAGAATGTTTATATTTCCTGTTCCTCAAATCAGAACATTTATTTATTGTTATGGATCATTTTTGCTAGTTTCACATGAGATTAACACAAAATACTTTTTTTTTTTTTTTTTTTTAATCCATAGGATTGAAGAAGGAATTGGACCAGTTGTACAGTATGTACCTACCAACAGGAAGCCACCCTTTCCTGTATCTGAGCTTGGAACTCAACCCACAAAATATAGATGTAAATGTTCATCCCACAAAGCACAATGTGTACTTTTTACATGAGGACGCCATTATTAAGAAGATCAAAATGGCAGTGCAGCGCAAGATCTTGGGTGGTGAACCCAGTCGAACATACCAGCTACAAGTAAGTCATCTATTATATAACCCAGCTCTGCATGGATTTCTGTGTCTGACTATGAATAACGGTTCTAAGCAGATTTTTGTTTTTCCCCATAGAATTTTATTCTGTCATGTCAAACAGGCTGGCAACTTATTGATTCTTTGCTATAAAGCTTAAAAGATGTTATCTCACATTAAAAATACCTTTGGGTCTATTTCTGTTGCTCATTCCATTCATATGAATACAGTGTATTAACTACACAGATCATCGGTGGTGACTTAGTTGACAAGGCTGTTACTTGGCTTGAAAATGAGCTACACCCTTGGAACAGTTATGCAAAGAGTGAGCATTGACAATGGAAAAAGCAGCCACTCCATAGATCTCTGGCTGTTGATGAATGTCAAACATGAATCACTTAAGAGATGTTCCAAAATATTACTCCTTCCACTGCCTATTAACACGTCCACTGCCAATGACGACACAAAATTAAGAAATATTAATGTGTTATAACCTTACTGGTACCACAGTGTAAGGGTAACAAAGCTACTTTTTACGTGGAGGCTCTGGATTTGATTCTGGGCGTGGTAGGGGTTTGTACCTGGATCTGAGGTACTTTCACTTAGCGCCGATGACGACATGTGCGTCACACTCCGCGCCAAATATTAAAGCTTGTATGTCTGCTAGTACCTATGTAAACAAGTGGACCTCTTATCTGTGCTTTGTTAAGCTGTTGTTTAACATATGCTCCAACTGGGCATCAGGTTCATTGTTAGTTACTATCTCTGTAGTCACCGTTAGTACTCAGCATAATTTTCTGCGATGTCAACAGAGAATAGTGAGGTTTTAGGACCTTCTGAGCGGAAGAAACACCTTCTCGTAGGCTCCCAAAGTCTATCACACTGCCTACAGGAACACATTTTCACATTTTGCCAGTGGCTAAGGAGAATGGGCGTAGATTGCGAAGATGTGCAGACAGTTGGAAGGAGGCAGTGGCGCAGGACTGCATGCTCTACTGTAGAAAGTTGTCAAGAAAGCGTATCGCGGCATGCCCCCTTTCATGTCTCGGCGTCAGGCGAACGGACTCGAGCGAGTCTCGAACCGGCGATCTCCAAGACTAAGGATATTGAGTATTAATCTCGAGTTTTTATGATCATGTAACATTGGCAAGAAGTTATAGTGTTTCAAATGTTAAGTGATAATTTTATTAAGTGGGAGAGAGTTATAAGTATTCAAAGCATAAGACTTCATACAAGTTCTACTTGAAGCAAACTGGTGCAACTCAAGTCAGTGTGTGTAATGTTGTGCAATAGTCAGCTACACGACGTCAGGGACAGGGTCAGCGTTACTAACCCATTTAAGAAGCATAACATCAAAATCGCCTACTGAACTCACAACACTAATAGGAATATATTCTTTAATTTTAACTTGGTAAAAACTTCTCAGAACAAATTTTCGAATTCTGGTATTTACAGACTCAAATGCCCCCAGTGTGAAATTTCTTATATTGGACAAACTGGCCACAGTTTTAGAATTAGGTACTTGGAACATTATAATGCCTTAAAGCATAAAAAGTACTCTGCTATGAGCAACCACATGAGGGATTCCGGCCACAATTATTCTACAATTGATCAGGACCTCCACATTATAAAATATGTAAATAAAAGCAGCTTAATGACTGGATTGGAAAATACGTACATTTTCTTGGATCATCATGATCATCATCATTTCTTTGCTCCAGCAAGCCGTGTGCGGTTGTGTACGAACCTCCTCCAGTTTGTTCTATCCATCCACATATGCTGCTCATATATGTGACACCAGTTCGCATCTCTAATTTCAAGGTCCTTCATTATCTGTTTTCCCCAAACACCACAAGGTCTTCCTCTTGGTCTCTTCCCAGGAACATTGTGGTCAAAGTATGTTCGAGGAGTCCTGTGAGGGTTCATTCTTTTCATGTGACCATACCATTGCAATCTCTTCACTTCTAGTCTCCAGCAAGCTTCTTTCCAATCCAAGCTGTTGTCGGATTTCCACATTCCTTATTTTATCCATTTTTGTTTTTTGTAGACAAGAACGGAGAAACTTCATTTATGTTGCCTGAAGACGACTCTTTGTTGGTCCAGTAAGTGTTGCTGCTTCCAGGCCATATGTCAGTATAGGTACTAGATATATTTTGTACAAGCTGATCTTGGAAACTAACGGAAATGTTTCATCCCAAAGTATTTGATGTACAGCGTGATAGAATTTGGAAGCTTTCTGTAATTTGTTACTAATCTCTTGATGTATGGTATTGTCTGATGACAGAACACTACCTAAATACTGGAAGTTGTCTACAATATCCATCTCGTCATCTCCAATTCTTAGATGAACAGTTGGAGAGTTTCTACTCATCACCAAGCCAACTGTCTTTGTTTTGCTGATTTTGAGGCCAAAGGTTGTAAAAGCTTCATGCCAGAGATCTAGTCTAGTTTGTACTTCCGCTTCTGTCTCACACCATACCATTACATCATCAGCAAAAACCAGGGCATTAGTTGTTGGATCCTTTCTCTTAACTGCTATTAAAACCTCATCCATTATGATTATGAAAGGGAAGTGGTGAAAGACAACTTTCTTGCTGGACTCCACTCTTCATTTCAAACCAACCTGACCTTCCATCCTAGACCTGGACACAACACTTGGTTTCATCATATAATCGTTGTACTCGTGCTATGATGTCATCGGGCACTTTCTTATGTCTCAAACATTCCCATATATGCCTGCGTGGTACATGGTCATATGCTTACTTGATGTCCAGAAAAACAGTTATAAGTGTTTTATCTTTCTCCCAATACTTCTCATAGAGCATTCTGGTGGCAAAAATGAGGTCTATGGTTGATCTTTGAGGTCTAAATCCATGTTGTTCCTCCTCAAGTGTAGGTTCTACATATTTTCTAATCCTGCTCTCAAGGATGGATTTGTAGATTTTGAGGCCTTGTGACAGCAGAGTTATACCTCTGTAGTTGGTACATTTCTTTCTATCACCCTTTTTCAAAAATGGGATGATGACTCCTTGCTTCCAGTCATTTGGTATTACATTCTCTTTCCAGATTCTATTTAGTACCCTGTACATCCACTGTTGTCCTACCTCTCCTAGTGCTTTGATATTCTCAACACTTAATTCATCTGATCCAGTTGATGTGTTGTTTTTCAGCTTAGATATTGCTGTCTCTACTTCCAACCATGTCAGATTAGTGGTATTTGTGCTGCCAAAATCATAAGGTTCGTTGTCTAATGGGGTGACATTTTCATAACAATTCAGCAAAGTTTCAAAGTGCCTTTGGAACTCCTGTAATATTTTGGTCTTATCCCTAGTCACATCACCATTAGGAAGTTCTACAGATTGGATAGATTCATTTTGAGTTCTTCTATTCTTAACAATACTGTATAACAGTTTTTTATTTCCATCCTGCATTATTTTGGTAGCCAGATCTTCCTTGCATTTCTGTTTTTCAGCTACAGCCAACTGTTTGACGTGTAATTTTTTCTTTCTGTAAAGTGACAGCTTCTCCTCTATTTCATGTTGATCTCCCCGCATTATTGCTTGATATAAGGATCTTCTTGCACAGTTTCTGTCATTGATAGCCTTTTTAATACCATCATTCCATCAGGCAGTTTCTTTAGGTTTTCTTATTTGACTCTGTCGTCCACATACTTTTTCTGCTGTTCCAACCACAACCCTTCTTTAGAATATCCCATTCTTCATCTACCAGTTTCAGTTCTTCTCTTGGCAACAACCCGTGGACACCTTCCCTGAATTCTTCCTTTAGACTTGGCTCGGTTAGTCGCCAAGTTTTTATTTTTGGGACTCTTTTGTTACAGACTTTGGGAGGTCTCTTCTCTGCAATAACTGCAGCCAACAGTCTGGATCAACATTTTAATTTTAATAATAATAATTTGAATGATGTCCCTGAGAACAACAGCCCATTAATTGAGCAAGTCCCCAAGTTACTCATTAATTTTAATATAAATCATAACAATTTCACAAAAATCTTCAATTATAAACCTTCAAATATCCCTCTGGTCGTCATAAAAGATTCCACCTTACCCCCTCCCAATAATACAACTCCGCCGCCAGCTTCCAGCACTCTCATTGTTGCGCCTACCCCTCCCGTCCCAACTTACTCTCCGCCTAAGCAAGCACACAGATACAACACATGCAGCAACGGGCATACGTTTAACAGACCCCTTCGAATGGCTAGTGTCTCCAGTCAATCCAACATAAGAGGTAAGCGATCTTAGACTCTCATTTTGAACATCCTATTTTCAAGGCCCAAGTATATCTTTTTCCCTTATCATTTTTCAGACTTCAGTTCACGCACTCTGCATCTTATTCCGTTTTGGTCTTGAACTCCCAGTAAAAATGAAGACACCTGTTATTCGGCTTTAACCATTGTTTTGGATGAAGTGGATATTGGCCTCTACCTTATAAGCGGCTTCAGGCATGATCAATCCTGTTTGAAGTGTTACTACTTCATGTCTGCTTCAATATGCGATTTCTCTTGCCCGACTCACGTATCCATACAAGAGTGGGATTTAATTATTTCTTCATTCAAAAGAATATAATCATTTTTTGTTACGTATGAACATTCTTATTAACTGACTAGTAGCAATGAGTTTGATTATTACACTGCCAGCTCTGTGTTGTAACACGATTACGTGTTTTTTTCATTTAGCCATGATGAACACTCATATATTTTCACTCTTGTTTAATGTTTGAACATTCTGATTGACTGACTGGTAGCAATGATATCCTAATGATTTTAGTTATTTCACTACCAGCTCTGTATTGTACTTTCTGTTTTAAACCTCTGTTTCAGCACGATCGTGTGTTTTTCTCTTAGCCATGTTGTGGTGTTCTATGTTTTTTCCTTGTTTTTTCTTTCACACTAGTTTTAAGCCTATTTGATTTTCTAAATGTAAATGTTGATTCTTAGAGTGCCATATATTTTAAGGACACTAGGTTCGGGTCCCTCACCTATCAATCAATCAATCAATCAATCAATACTAATCTGCATTTAGGGCAGTCGCCCAGGTGGCAGATTCCCTATCTGTTGCTTTCCTAGCCCTTTCCGAAATGATTTGAAAGAAATTGGAAATTTATTGAACATCTCCCTTGGTAAGTTATTCCAATCCCTAACTCCCCTTCCTATAAATGAATATTTGCCCCAGTCTGTCCTCTTGAATTCCAACTTTATCTTCATATTGTGATCTTTCCTACTTTTATAAACGCCATTCAAACCTATTCGTCTACTAATGTCATTCCACGCCATCTCTCCGCTGACAGCTCGGAACATACCACTTATGTCTCAAGTGTTATTACAATATTATAAGTCCACCTGTTCAATACAATACAATATGATCCACTATTTCATATGGTCAAATGTTTTTTATACATAATACATAAAAGTCAAAGGTACATGTTTCACCCTCCTTAGGGGCATCATCAGCCTATATCAATCTTAAAAATAATAATAATACATATACTTATAAATTATAGGTTAAAATGTTGAAAATGGTTTCGTAAAACATTATACAATAACATCTAAAACAATGATAATGCACCAAAGTATGTTAAAAGAGTGAAATTAACAGTTTGAAGATTAAAACGTGATTAAACATGAGATTTTGAGAGTCTAAAACTAAAATGGATCCATATTTTTATAATATCATTAAGACTGTGAAAGCCTTGAGTATAAAAACAATCATCAAAGGGGGGATGTTTCTTCAATTCCCAAGTTGAATCCAAGGTGGTAAAATCACTTTCAGTTATTTAAAACGGAAGTGTGAATGTAATAAACAAGTTTAAAATGTATATGATTGGGATATCTGAAAGTCAAGAAGAAAATGGAACTTCTGTAGAGGCGATGCTTGTGATAAAACGTATGTCAAAGCTAGCAGAGGTCGGAAATTATGGTAGTCGAATGGATCTAAAAGATAGTCAAGTTGATATATAATTCCGTTGAAACATGTGTTGGAAGAAATGTTCAGGATTTTCTGAAACAAAATGTAGAAGAAAGTATGTTAATAATACCGTACTGTACAAGAGACTTCCCGGACGTCAAAGATGGCTAATGCGGTACTTACTCGTACGGAGCGTATTAAGTACGTCAGGTTGTTACAGCAGCGCTAGCTTGATTGGGTTTTCGACTTCTAGTATTATAACGGTGTGGCTGAGGCAGTGAAGGGCATGGAGGGGGGGTAATGGTGGGTGGATCCTTGCGCGCATGTGTTGTTATTGGCGGGCTGTTAGGAGCAGGATGGGCGGGCCTATCATTTGACGAGGTGGTGGAAGCTTTAGAACAAGAAGTTCTAAAAGTTGGCGGGATTGTATTATGTTTTGAATTCACCATGCCTAATAACTTTGGAGTTAGCTCATATAAAGGATTTTTTGTTTCCGTGATATCGTTAAGATTATGGTCTTTGTTATAGGCTTGGTCTAAAAAGATGTAAAGATTTTCTAATTCATTCATAAGTTTTCCTTTGCCTATGCATTTTAGAATAGTGAGATCTTTATCAATTGATGTGAACTGATGTCCTGTTTCACTCATGTGTGAGCTCATCGCTGAATATTTGTTGTGCTTTAAGGCATTATAATGCTCCATATATCTCGTATGAAAGCTGCGCCCAGTCTGTCCAACATAACTAAATCCACACTGCGCACAAGTGAGTCTGTAAATACCAGATCTCGAAAAACGGCTGTTTTTACAATTGACTTTATTATGATTAAAAAATATACTTTGATTTGTATTGACTGTTCTGAAAGCAATATTAGTGTCGTATTTCTTCAGTGTGTTGGCGATCTGGTGGATGGCTGGGTTATTGTATGTAAACGTAGCGAAACTAGTTTTTTTAGGTTTATCCGGAATGAGATTCGTGGATAGTTTGTATTTAACTTTACTGATTAACTGGTTAATCATTTCAACCTTGAACCCATTAAGCTTGGCCAAGTTCCTTATGTAGTTTAATTCTATTTTTAAGTTGTTAGGGGATAGTGGGATTTTTAAGGCTCTGTGTATTAAATTATAGAATGACGCTTGTTTTTGAGATTTAGGATGTAAAGAGGAATTATTTATGGTTATAGGAGACTGTGTGGGTTTTCTGTAGATTTGAAAATCGAAAGTATTATTGGCGCGCGTGATCGTTATATCTAAAAAATTTAAGGACTGTTTAACTTCGTCTTCTTCGTCAGTGTGGATTTAGTTATGTTGGACAGACTGGGCGCAGCTTTCATACGAGATATATGGAGCATTATAATGCCTTAAAGCACAACAAATATTCAGCGATGAGCTCACACATGAGTGAAACAGGACATCAGTTCACATCAATTGATAAAGATCTCACTATTCTAAAATGCATAGGCAAAGGAAAACTTATGAATGAATTAGAAAATCTTTACATCTTTTTAGACCAAGCCTATAACAAAGACCATAATCTTAACGATATCACGGAAACAAAAAATCCTTTATATGAGCTAACTCCAAAGTTATTAGGCATGGTGAATTCAAAACATAATACAATCCCGCCAACTTTTAGAACTTCTTGTTCTAAAGCTTCCACCACCTCGTCAAATGATAGGCCCGCCCATCCTGCTCCTAACAGCCCGCCAATAACAACACATGCGCGCAAGGATCCACCCACCATTACCCCCCCTCCATGCCCTTCACTGCCTCAGCCACACCGTTATAATACTAGAAGTCGAAAACCCAATCAAGCTAGCGCTGCTGTAACAACCTGACGTACTTAATACGCTCCGTACGAGTAAGTACCGCATTAGCCATCTTTGACGTCCGGGAAGTCTCTTGTACAGTACGGTATTATTAACATACTTTCTTCTACATTTTGTTTCAGAAAATCCTGAACATTTCTTCCAACACATGTTTCAACGGAATTATATATCAACTTGACTATCTTTTAGATCCATTCGACTACCATAATTTCCGACCTCTGCTAGCTTTGACATACGTTTTATCACAAGCATCGCCTCTACAGAAGTTCCATTTTCTTCTTGACTTTCAGATATCCCAATCATATACATTTTAAACTTGTTTATTACATTCACACTTCCGTTTTAAATAACTGAAAGTGATTTTACCACCTTGGATTCAACTTGGGAATTGAAGAAACATCCCCCCTTTGATGATTGTTTTTATACTCAAGGCTTTCACAGTCTTAATGATATTATAAAAATATGGATCCATTTTAGTTTTAGACTCTCAAAATCTCATGTTTAATCACGTTTTAATCTTCAAACTGTTAATTTCACTCTTTTAACATACTTTGGTGCATTATCATTGTTTTAGATGTTATTGTATAATGTTTTACGAAACCATTTTCAACATTTTAACCTATAATTTATAAGTATATGTATTATTATTATTTTTAAGATTGATATAGGCTGATGATGCCCCTAAGGAGGGTGAAACATGTACCTTTGACTTTTATGTATTATGTATAAAAAACATTTGACCATATGAAATAGTGGATCATATTGTATTGTATTGAACAGGTGGACTTATAATATTGTAATAACACTTGAGACATACGTCAACTTCAATACGGAACCAAAATGAGAATAGTCACTTGTAACATACCACTTAGTCGAGCAGCTCTTCTTCTTTCTCTCAATTCTTCCCAACCCAAACATTGCAATATTTTTGTAACGCTACTCTTTTGTCGGAAATCACCCAGAACAAATCGAGCTGCTTTTCTTTGGATTTTTTCCAGTTCTTGAATCAGGTAATCCTGGTGAGGGTCCCATACACTGGAACCATACTCTAGTTGGGGTCTTACCAGAGACTTATATGCACTCTCCTTTACATCCTTACTACAACCCCTGAACACCCTCATAACCATGTGCAGAGATCGGTACCCTTTATTTACAATCCCATTTATGTGATTACCCCAGTGAAGATCTTTCCTTATATTAACATATAGATACTTACAATGATCCCCAAAAGGAACTTTCACCCCATCAATGCAGTAATTAAAACTGAGAGGACTTTTCCTATTTGTGAAACTCACAACCTGACTTTTAGCCCCGTTTATCAACATACCATTGTCTGCTGTCCATCTCACAACATTTTCGAGGTCACGTTGCAGTTGCTCACAATCTTGTAACTTATTTATCACTCTATAGAGAATAACATCATCCGCAAAAAGCCTTACCTCTGATTCCACTCCTTTACTCATATCATTTATATATATAAGAAAACATAAAGGTCCGATAACACTGCCCTGAGGAACTCCCCTCTCAACTATTACAGGGTCAGACAAAGCTTCACCTACTCTAACTCTCTGAGATCTATTTTCTAGAAATATAGCAACCCATTCAGTCACTCTTTTGTCTAGTCCAATTGCACTCATTTTTGCCAGTAGTCTCCCATGATCCACCCTATCAAATGCTTTAGACATGTCAATCGCGATACAGTCCATTTGACCTCCAGAATCCAAGATATCTGCTATATCTTGCTGGAATCCTACAAGTTGAGCTTCAGTGGAATAACCTTTCCTAAAACCGAATTGCCTTCTATCGAACCAGTTATTAATTTCACAAACATGTCTAATATAATCAGAAAGAATGCCTTCCCAAAGCTTACATACAATGCATGTCAAACTTACTGGCCTGTAATTTTCAGCTTTATGTCTATCACCCTTTCCTTTATACACAGGGGCTACTATAGCAACTCTCCATTCATCTGGTATAGCTCCTTCGACCAAACAATAATCAAATAAGTACTTCAGATATGGTACTATATTCCAACTCATTGTCTTTAGTAACTAGGTGAAGTTTTATTTCGGCTTATGATGCTTACGACAGTCCCATCTTTCAACACCTGTTGTAATGTTTATATCCTAAATATAAGGAAAGATAAATATTTGAAAGGTGGTGTTAACTATGATTCTTATTTTAATATTCATAATCTGATGTCCAATACGGTCTACAATGAGATTTATTACTTGTAATGAAAATGCATAGTCCGATTTTCATGAAATTTAGGTGGATTATGGAATGTACTATTATAAATATATTTCTGAAGTTCAGTTGCTTTACACATTATGGTAGAACAGTTATTGTTTTTGTAAAAGGCTGTCCGTTAGATACTGGGTGGTCTTCCGAAATCAAGATCGAGTTCATCACAAAGGCCTGAAGTTTCTTGTTTGAAATCGTTGTATACCAAAAACGAACAATGATTTTTGTATTTTATACAGATTTTATTTGAAAGCGAGCGAGCAGTATGCACTGAGGCGTGTCAAGCTCCTTGAGCAAAGGGTTGTCCAGTAAGTGGCTAAACCCCGTTGCGTGAGCTCCCTTTCACAATAAGGTGACAAGCAGGTGAATCATGATATTTCCAGACTTATTTGTGGTGTAGTTATTTGCGTTCATCTGGGCTTTCAGTATCAATGGCTGTATTGCTCAGCTAAGACAGAGTAAAAAATGCCTCCGAGGTCATGTTTTACGGAAGGTGAAATATATATGATTGTAAGTGCAATTCGCTTTTTTCACGCTATAGGGAGAAAGATCACGTGAAAACCGATATCCTGTGTGCCAACGAGTGGCAGATTGTCTTGGTATTTTGCCACGATTAGTGCAGGAAGTTAAAACGGAAAATCCGAAAAATTCGTGTGCTGATTTATCAACCCCGTCTAAGGCGAAGAGGATGTCGAGCAGACGTCCGAGTATTCAAGTGGATAAATTCACTAATGGAGTAATTCGCAGGTCTATTCACGAGTTCTTTCTGGAAAAACTGTTTTCAGCTTTTTAAAAATTGAAGGATTAACTTGAAAAATTATGCCGGACTTCCCAATTATGTCAGTTCAAAGCTTCGTCAACTGATTAAAGGCATGGGTTTTAGGTTTAAAAATTTAAACAGAAGCTTGCCCGTATGGAATCGTTGTCTGTTGCTGCTTCACGGCATGCACTTTTAAGAAAAATACGACGACTGACAGAAAATGGGTATAAAGTGTATTACACAGATGAGACTTGGTGCGGTCAAAATCACATGGTTAAATACACTCTGGTCCAAAAAAATATCCCCACCTGCATGTTTTAAGGAAAAACATATTTTAGGAGAGTATTGAGAAAGAATTGGAATGTTGTATTTCAGAATAACAATATACAGGATTTCTGCAATATATGTGACATGCTTTAGTACTTTGTGTGACCACCTTTAGCCTTTTTGAGGGCTTGTACTCCTTGTGGCAATGACTGAACAAGTTTTCGCAAGTAGCAGGCTCAATTTCATGATACCACACTTCAACAGTTTTTTCAATTAATTCTTTTCTGGTAGTGTAACGATGTTTCCCGAGTTTTTCAGACATAATAGCCCATACATTCTCAATAGGGTTCATATCGGGTGAATTTGGGGCCCACCATAATCGCTGAATGCCGAGATCTGAGACACATTGCTGGACAACCCTGGATCGGTGACAACTGGCATTGTCGTCTTGGAAAATGAACGGTCCTAGGTTTGCAGCACTTTGGTCCCTAGCAGTATTCAAAACTTCCTTCTTAATGATGTCACAGTATGCCGTTCCATTGTTTGAACCCGTGCAAACTTTAATTCTTCCCACCCCTTTGGAAGTTATTGCTCCCCACAGCATAACACTTTCACTAAATTTCTTAGTTTCCACAACACATTCCTTCTTTAACTTCTCTCCGGGCTCCATCCACAGTTTTACACCACCATCATTACCGAATACATTAATTTTTTTCGCCGGAAAAAATCACTCTACACCATTCCTCAGTTGTCCAATTTTCATACATCTCAACAAAAATATTTGTCTTGGATATGCTTTTTTGTCAGGAGTGGCTTCTTTGCAGGCTTTTTTTAAAATGTTCATATCTGAGAGAGGTCTTAACACTGTTTGGTGTGAAACGGAATGACCTAGATCATGTTGCAACTTGCACGAAATCTGCCTGGAACTCAAAATTCGTCCTTGTTTCGCCATTTCTTTCAGCGCCCTGCACAATCTTGGGCTGGCATTCTTCTTGCGACCACATTTATGCCTCAAACTTGTCATCCTTGTCTCCTTTTTAATTTAAAACATTACCCACTGTTTTATGGTCAATGAATAACCTCCTAGCAATTTCCCTGTTGGAAATTCCTTGGGAACTGAATGCAAGAATTATGCCATGCTTCTTTGGAGATAGGTCTTTCTTCCTCCCCATAACCTAAAAAAAAAAAAAAAAAAAACAAATATCAATCTTAAATTCTTTCAAATTCCAGTAAGCTATGGGAACACAATTCTATCTATTGAGAAACAGAACAATAGCTCTCTAAAAACTTACCAAATTTGTTCCTCTTTTTACAATTCAGCTTACTGAAGAACAACTGATAAGAAGTCAGACGGAAGTACAACTAGAGGTATATGGCGGGAATTTTGTGAACTTCAGGCATGTCCGTGCCGTCTTGTGACCAAATATTGTAATGTCTCCTAGGCGCCGTACTTGAATGTGCCTCGGAAGCTGGTACCGTGAATACGGCCAATATCAAGATAAATCTTATCACGTTGTTCTATCATTCACATTACTCCAATTAACCTATCAAAACTGAGGTTTTAATAACAAATACCACTTGAAGAGTGTCTTAACTTCATAGGAAATAAACTGATAGCACGAAAATGCTGGTACCAATGCAAGTCTGTTAGAAAATGAGGTTGAAATTGAAATATTGGGCCAGTATACGTAGTGGGGATATTTTTTTGGACCAGAGTGTATACCTGGCAAGAGAACGTAACAGAAGCGTTGAATTGTAATTCCTCAAACTACGACTAATGTGATGGTTATTTACAGGAGGTTTTTGGATGGAGGGGCTTTAGAACCCCATCTGTTGCCGGAAAACATGTAATTATACTACATATAGGTAGAGAATGCTCGACTGGATGCTGAGATTAGTAAAAGGATTCAAGCTGGAAGTTGTTTCTATCATAGTGTAAGAAACATGTTATGGGACAAAGATGTGCCAACGGAAGCAAAGGATAATATGTGCAAAAAGATGTATTACGTACCCATAACAACTTACGGAGCAGAAACTTGGACAGTTTCAAAGAAGGATAAGAGTCAGATACAGGCAGCCGAAATGAAGTTCTTGAGGAGTATGATACAGAAGAGTAGAAGAGACAAAATGAGGAATGAGAAAATCCAGGAAGAAATTGGAGTGGAAAAAATGAATGATAGAATAGAGAAGAGCCGACTAAGATGGTTTGGGCACATAAAGCGAATGAGCGACGAAAGAATGCCAAAAAAAGTGATGGAAATGCAAATTCAAGGAAGGAGAGGCCGTAGACGACCACGATTGAGATGGAAGGATACCATCCAATGCAGCATTATAGAAAGAAACCTGGACTGGGACACAGTGTTGGAGGAGGAGTGGTGGAAAGACCGAAGAAAGTGGAGAGGAACCATATTTGCCCCTACCCGGCGACAGCTGGATAAAGGGAAATGATGATGATGATGATGATGATGATGATGATGATAGGTAGTGAAGACGGCTTTTTGGAAGGAGCGGAACTCTTCTTTGTAGGAAAGAAAGGGACTGGAGACTATCATAAGGAAAATTCTTGGCATTTTGAGGAATGGTTTCATAAGATTTTAATTAAACTCCCGCCGAAGTTGGCTATTGTGATTGATCAGGCACCTTACTATACGATGCTTGATCCGGAAACAAAAAGCCCAATGATGGCTTGGCTAAAGACTAATATTATTTCCTGGATAGAGAAAAGGAGCATTCCGCTGCCTCCCGGTGCCTTTAACTTCAATATATTAACAACAGCCGCTCTGATTGAGCACGCTAAGGCTTATTTCGAAATTCCGCAAAAGAGACTTGACCAAATTATGAAAGAATTGCGCCAAGATGTTGAATTGGTGTGGTTGCCTGTCGTGCATTGTGAGTTAAATGCCATAGAACTCATTTGGGCTTACTTGAAAAATAAAATAGCATGTGTTAATATGGCAAATTCTCAAGAAAAAGGGGACCGTAAAAATGTAATCGGAGATCTGTGTGAGGAAACTTTACATTCCGTGATACCTGAACTTTGGAAAAAAGAGTGTAATGCACGTTCAGAAAATTGAGAAGTATTATTGGGTGAAAGATCATCTCTCAGAAAATACGTTAATGTCACAGCCTCTTAATTATTGATCTTGAGGACTTGGATTCCAAAAGTGACAATGATAATTTCCACTTCAGTAATGATATATCACGTGTAGATGCATAAATTATTTATTCAAACAGATACTTACATTGCCAATAGTAACCATTATACAGTACTGTATATATATTGTACATAATATTGTAAATCTTCAAAATATGACAAAAATAAGAAAAGTCAATAAAAATAAAATAAAAACATCTTTAAAGCTGCCATTGGGGGTCCAAAGCCCTCGTGTGAAAAGCTCATGGGAAATGTAAAAACTGTAATATGCAACAAGTCAATTAGAAACTTCTGCTAATGTAACCCGTGAGCACCAGAATATAAGTAAACACGTTCAAGCTTGCGCTAACTGGCCTTATCGGTTAGTTGTACTACCCCTGGCAAAAGCAAGCTGATTTCATGCCGGACCGCATATCGCTCGTTTTCAAATAAAAATCGGTATGAAATACAAAAATCATTGTTGGTTTTCGGTACACAACGATTTGAAACAAAAAAACTTCAGACCTTTGCGATGAACTCGATCTCAACTTCAGAAGACAATGCAGTATCAAAGAGACAAAATCAATTACTTTTTTGCCAAAGTGTGTGAAGTAATTAAATTTCAGATATGTATCTATAATAGTGCATTCCATAATCCACCTAAATATCATGAAAATCGGACAGTGTGTTTGTGTGTAATGGTACTACAAAGTAGTTGTTCACAAAAAACAGGCAAGAAAATAGGTACTTTTCGCATTCCGCTATAACTGTAGCAGCAGTCGGTGAGCGTGTACACAAAATAATAATAGTAACACCATGAAATAAAAGGAAGGGAAATAATATTGGAATAAAAGCAAATATTTAACGCCATGTTAGCGTTGCAACAACTTTTAAACTTACGGGTCTAACGACGACAAGTATGGAAAGGATTGTGGAATGTGAAAGGAACCCTAATGAGGTCATGAGATCATCTCGTTGTGGGGAAAGAGAAACACATGGCGATCATCCTTGAGCTCGAGTATATTAAAATTAATAAAAGACACAAAATCAAATAAACCAGAACAAAAAGCATAGCCAATTACAAATACATTTAAAATAAAGACACTTAAATAAATTTGTAAATGACAAACTTGAAATCTTATCAAGCTCTCCGGACAAGAAATGAACTTTCACCAGAAGTTCACATTTAACTTTGAAGTGAGACAGGGGACCCAATGCGGAATGGACGCAAGATACATCCGCCCGCTGCAGTGATCCAAATTCAAAGACGCGGATAGTAGACTTAGCTTTCACGAAGAGCCCGACACCGGAAATCGTACGAATACAAGGTAACCAATGAAAACGCGGAATTTCCCTAGATTTACATATTTACCAATGGGAAACATCATTATTCTGACCAATAAAAATACATCTCCTTATATGGGCAAATTCAAGAGAGTTGGATTTACAAAAAGCAGCAATTTCACAATAGAAAATTTACACATGCTGTATAGGCTGCCTAAAAATAAAGACCCTTTTAAATTTTTCAAACACATTTCAAAATTACAATTCTTGATGTATATAATACAAAATGATAATACAGTTTAGTTCAGTAATTCTTCTTCATACCCATGAACTACAATAATTGAAAAAACTTCGTATATGAGCTATTCAGTGTTTAAATGTTCCCTTTTGTTTTCGCAAACAGCAGTTTTACATAAAATTTTAAAATGATGACAAGGATATCTGTGGCTTCATTGATCTCCGCACACAGCTGTTCAATATTGGTCACATTTTCCGCCCTCCTTTAAACTCGAGCTACGCTTGAAACAAATACATTTTAATTTTATTGAGGGGGTTGTGACCACACACATCATCCGACACTTTGTGGCACACAAATCTTGATCTCATTCTCGCCAGGAGCGTCCATATAGGTCGAAGAGTCAGAAGTTGACCACCGGTATCACTGATTCATGTAGGCGCTGACCCCGGCCGATGCCAACGACCTCGACATACTTTCAGTCCCAACGAGGTCACCAGCGAAGCTGCTTCTCAGCTCACTCGTGTATTGAACTGGCTTATAACAGGCAGAGGAGTGTGGCACAGTACTGCCAACTGCCATTCTTAGGAATAGGTACATTACAGCCTCCAAACAGGTGCCATAATTTGAAGAAGGACCAGGGTATCACAGTCACTGCACCAGAAATCACTCCGCAGCAGAGAACAGTAGAGACAGGGAAAAGCCATCGTCCGACCATCCAGAAGAGCTATAAGAATAATGAAGGGCTGAAGGGTGGATTTTCTTTTTTTTCTTCCTTAACTAAATTAGAGCCTCCAAACCGGTGACTCCACAAAACTACTTAGGGAGGACCCCTCCCACAATGACACAGGGATTCCCAGCCCCCGCAGGCAAGCACTATTTAAAATTTCAAAAGGAAAAATGTTAAAAGACTAAAAGAAAATCTGCTGGAGTTTACCCTAGTACCAGAAAATTTTACGGAGAATCCCTAGTTATGAACTTGAATGAAGATCTTAATCTTACCCAATACCTAGCACAAAACGACCATTCTCATTACAACTAAAGCAATTCCTAATTAAACTATAAAATCCAGAATATAGTGGGCCAGCTTTTTACCCAAAAGAAAACTTGCTTACAACTAAGATTCCCTATAACTACCCAAATACAAATAAAATAAATTTGCCAGGAAAATAAATTTTAGAAAAAACATATGTTACTGAGGATACAGCATGACACGTTACCATTCACCCAATTCCATCACACACAATTCACAATCAACCCTTTCAAGCACTAGAGATATGACAGGTCAGCATAGAAGAGGAAGCATCCTCCAAGTAATAAATTTCCCAAACTAGACCTTCATTGACTGACGTACGACACACATACAACCTTACCCTTTGAGCACATAATACACTACCGTATCCTCTTTAAAATTTTCACTAAATTAAGTTACTATGTGCATTTTAATTGCTCAACATTTGAAATTTGGAATTTTGCATGGAGACATAAATTGGGAAATAATTACACTTATAGAGTTATCTTGCAATGTTCCTGCAATATTAATTTAAATGAGGTTAATAAGTCACAATTCATCTACCGTACCATGCACTCATTACTTTCAAACTTTAGCACTGATAAAACTTGCATTACCGTATCACGTGTCATCCCAGTCAAATTAAATGCAATGATGCCAGGAAAACAAAATTGAAATAACATTACTTTACCGATGAACAGAAAATCTTCACACGAAAAATTAACACGATCCAAGAGTGCTCATACAGAAATCCAACTCGCTGATATAAGAAATAAAAGGGTACAAATAACACCTTCATACCAGAGAATATCAGATTACAGGATGACACACAAAAGACCACCTTATCTGTCTTCCAACACACAGTACAAGAAAACTCAAGAAACACAAGTGCGATGACCCCTGAATCAGCAATACCAACCAATGAAAAGGTACAAAACAACCTCAATACTACTGATTCCATCACATGACATCACAAGAACACAATACACACAAACACACCAGTGCGACAATCCATATATCAAGCAGTACCCGCACAAGGAAAAAGGGCAGAACATGACCTCAAAAGGACAGAACATACCTCAAGTACCCTTGAATCCATCACACGACAATGAAACTTAGAACCAAAATCGTACTCCCAGGAGAGGAATGGCCTCTCAGCACCTTAAGTCCTAAGTCTCAGTATATAAATTCCTTCCCGAAGCACCAAAGACAAACACAAGTGGCATCCATACAAATATGACCTGACAGATAACGTGGCTCATTATAGAATTTTTAAAAATATTACTCAGTCCACTGGATCCCATACTCGAGCAAACTGGCTAAATAAATATAGAAAACATGAAACCAGAAACGAATGAAAATTTAACACCGAGAAAATAAAATAAAACAAGAACAATGAAGGAAAATTAATAGAAGAACTCTTACTAAATCGGAACACCTGCAAGATTTTACTACAAATTTTTATAACAAATTTAGAATAAATGAAACGCCATGTTAATGACCTGCGAAGCAACAACAGATATAACTGAATTTAATAGCTCAGAATATTGATACCAAAGTAAACCTTTGAAGAAAATCTTCCTAGTATGGTAATAATTTACAATACCACTGGATGTTATTCTCCATCTAGTCACCTAATATTGGGTGAAAGATCACAGAAAAATCTCATATCACACACACCATATTTCAAAAATGTCAGGAGCACAATTGCAGATCCATAATCCGTCAAAATTTGCCATAATGGCCTCAACTGATGCTGATCTATAAATATGGTGAGCACGTTTCACCCTATGAGACTATATCAGTCCTCATAGAACCCTCCGTAGCAAGTATAGGAATACACGGGTAAATAAATATACGTGATAAGGAAATAAGACACACGATGGAAATGCTCAGTAGATGAACTAGGAAATTTTCAAACAGATTAAGAGACCCCATAACCTCTAATCTGATTGGAGAATTTAGTAACTAGCTGGGAACCGCCCCAAATAGTCCCATACCTACTTGGAAGCAAACCCAGGTACAATAAAAGACTGAACACAACACAACACATGTCCAGAAATGTAGAAATATGCTGAGCCAAAACACGATATAACAGCAGATTTTTAAAAGATCACAAACGAAAAATAATGCCAAGAACAACACCGCAGGCCACAAGAAATGAACTTTTGAAAATAATTTGCCGAAACATGAGATTTACAAAACAGAAAACACTCGGAAACGTCATCGAAAAATTACGACCATTTACCTAAAATTTCTTTCTGAAAATTTCCGAAAACAGATGTTTCAGAAAAATCTAATGAGACTCCATGCCAAAACTTAACACGATGATTAGTATGACAATCATCACTACAGTTTACGTCATCTTGAAGAAGAGCAAACAGAACGCGACACGAGATAACTCTAGGATATAAGGTGTGCACATCTCTCAGTGGATCAAGCGCTCAGCTGTCAACACAGATACTTACATCAACAGTTCAAAAGATAAGGAAAGACACATGAGGAGTACACCACTCAGTGTAATTTCATGACATACCGATAGTTCAAAACAACAGGTGATCACACAGATGTTACAATCGGAACACGGATCAAAAAAACTAAGTTAATAAATACACGTTAAAATTTATAACAGAAGACTTAAATTTAAAACACGGCACATACAATGTGTGGTCGGCAGAAGGCTTGCCACAAAAAAACCTAATGAAAATTGACAATGAAACAAAAAATATATTTTGGATGGTGACTTACCATTTTCTCCAACCGTTAATTACAGGGAGAAACACAGCAACACAGACAGCACATCATGGAACGAATAACACATTCGACTGCCTCTTCCGGAAATAATAGGCAGCTCTTTCGTGATGCCTTGAACTCGAGCAAGAATCCTGAAAATCAAATAAACGGGGATTAAGAATGCACACGTAACAGTTACAACCTATTAAAAACATGTTATGAATTAGTTTACACTTAAGAAGTAAGTATTAATAACCACCTAATCGATACTTTATTAACGCCTCAGGCAAAATTGAATAAAATTAAAACTTACAGGACATGTTTCGACCACTTAGTGGTCCTCTTCAGCTGTATAAATAAAGAACTGAAAAGAAAAACATTATGGCAATAAGCACAAATAAAAGTTCTTTGGAGACTCCTTTGATAAAAATGGAGGTCATCAGAATAGGTCATCTTGCCTCTCGTTCTTGTTTGGAAAAGATGTTTATTCTGCGCTGTCTAGAGGGTCTGTTTTTGAGCGCGACCTGGTGAAGTAACGATGTGATACAGTTTGACAGTTCATGGAAAGCTCTGGAGAGAAGGGAAGTAGAGTTTTATCGTCATCTAAAATAACATGTGAGGGAGGAGGGAGATTGGGCTATGTTTCTGCGATGTCGTGTTTGATTATATCTCTTGTTCGTCTAGTCTGTTTCATGTCTACCCATTCTAAGTATTTGCTAATATTCTCATATAAGATGTTTTTATGCTCGTTGTTTTCGTTGAGATTCTCTTCACCGTTTTCCAATTTATCAAGAACGATGTGGATGTTTTCCAGGTTGTTCGTAAGATTACCTTTATTAATCATACAGATAATTTGAAGGTCCTGTTTTATATTGGTGAATTTGTGGTTGGACTCTTTCATATGGGATCCCATGGCAGAGAATCTTTTGTATCTTTCAGCATTGACGTTTTTCTTTTCAGTTCTTTATTTATACAGCTGAAGAGGACCACTAAGTGGTTGAAATATGTCCTGTAAGTTTTAATTTTATTCAATTTTGCCTGAGGCATTAATAAAGTATTGATTAGGTGGTTATTAATACTTACTTCTTGATTTAACATCGATACGGTCAGAAAATGGACAACTTGTAATTAGTTTACACTTCTCGTAATTACAGCAACGTAACAAGCCGTATAAAATTTTTAAATTTAGCTAAGGATAATCACTGCGAGTCTCGCTTTCTTCCACAACTCACGCTCTGCTATCAATGTAGCAGCAATTGGTGAGCGCGTACACAAAATAATAATAGTAACACCATGAAATAAAAGGAAGGGAAATAATATTGGAATAAAAATAAATATTTAACGCCATGTTAGCATTGCGACAACTTTTAAACTTACAGGTCTAACGACGACAACTATGGAAAGGATTGTGGAATGTGAAAGGAACCCTCATGAGGTCATATCTCATTGTGAGGAAAGAGAAACGTGCAGCGATCACCCTTGAGCTCGAGTATATTAAAATTAATAAAAGACACAAAATCAAATAAACCAAAACAAAAAGCATAGCCAATTGCAAACACATTTAAAATAAAGACACTTAAATAAATTTGTAAATTACAAACTTGAAATCTTATCAAGCTCTCCGGACAAGAAATGAACTTGGATTAGAAGTTCACATTTAACTTTGAAATTTACAGAATGAAAGGAGGCATGCTCGAAAGAATCAAAAAATGAATCAATGTGATGTACAATATGCTATTCAAGAAAGAGTGTTACATTTACTTTTAATTACAAAGTACTGAGCCAAAAAAAAAGTTTGCCTCCGAAAACAACACGTTGCGGACTAGCTTAACAGCTAAGTCATACTGATGCTCAGTTTTGGTAAATGTGGAAATCTAGAGGAAACTCTGGCACACAAAATAAAATTCTACATTATCACGGAAGTTATGTTAAATGAGAAAAGCGCTTACCGTGAGAGACTGGGGACCCAAGGCAGGAATCAACATCTATATCACATACCACTTAGTCGAGCAGCTCGTCTCCTTTCTCTGAAGTCTTCCCAGCCCAAACTTTGCAACATTTTTGTAACATTACTCTCTTGTTGGAAATTGCCCAGAACAGATCAAGCTGCTTTTCTTTCCACTTATTTACACATATAATTGATATATATATATAAGAAAATATAAAGGTCCAATAATACTGCCTTGAGGAATTCCCATCTTGATTATCACAGGGACAGATAAGCTTTGCCTACTCTGATTCTCTGAGTCCTGTTTTCTAGAAACAGAGCCACTCATTCAGTCACTGTTTTGTCAAATCCAGTTGCACTCATTTTTGCCAGTAGTCTCCCATGATCTACCCTATCAAATGCCTTTGACAGGTCAATCACGATACAGTCCAATTGACTTCCTGAATCCAGGATATCTGCTATATCTTGCTGGAATCCTACAAGTTGAGCTTCAGTGGAATGACCTTTCTGAAACTCAAACTGCCTTCTATCAAACTTATTAATTTTGCAAACATGTCTTATATAATCAGAAAGAATGGTTTCCCAAAGCTTACATGCAATGCATGTCAAACTGACTGGCCTGTAATTTTCAGCTTTATGTCTATTGCCCTTTCCTTTATACACAGGGGCTACTATAGCAACTCTCCATTCATTTGATATAGTTCCTTCATGCAAACAATAATCAAATAAGTACTTCAGATATGGTGCTATATCCCAACCCATTGTCTTTAGTATATTCCCCGAAACCTTATCAATTCCAGCTGCTTTTCTAGTTTTCAACTTTTGTATCTTACTGTAAATGTTATTGCTGTCATAGGTAAATTTTAATACTTCTTTAGTATAAGTCACCTCCTCTATCTGGACATTATCCCTGTAACTAACAATCTTTACTTACTGCTGACTGAATACTTCTGCCTTTTGAAGATCTTGCATACACACTCCCCTTGTTCATTAATGATTCCTGGAATATCCTTCTTGGAACCTGTTTCTGCCTTAAAGTACCCATACATACTCTTCCATTTTTCACTAAAATGTGTATGGCTGCCAGTTATGCTTGCCATCATGTTATCCTTAGCTGACTTCTTTTCTAGATTCAATTTCCTAGTAAGTTCCTTCAATTTCACCTTACTTTCACAGCCATTTCTAACTCTATTTCTTTCCAACCTGCACCCTCTTCTTAGTCCCTTCTTCTCTGTTTTAATATAGTGGATCTTCACCATTCGTTACCACCCTTAAAGGTATAGACCTATTTTCACATTCCTCAACAATTGCTTTAAACCAATCCCATATTGCAGAATGATGTTTTAAAACTTTCAGTATATGGATTCTTCTTCTTCTTCTTCTTTTATGACCACATAGGATCACTTTAGTCAGTCCGTCGTTCAGGTCTCTTTGAAGGGATTGTTCGGGCTTTGCGGTCCTCCCAGTACTTCTTCAGACGCTCCGATCTTCGTGCCCTTTCCTCAGTTGAAAATGTGCGTGTTGTTGGTTTGTTTTGTGTAAGGGTAAAGCGGAGGTTTGTATTCTTGAGTTTTGTATTCAATTTTATCTTATTTTTGGTGTCTTCTGTTGTAAGGCCTATTTCCTTCAGATCCTCTCTTACTTCTCTGATCCATTTACATCCTGTTGTGGTATTTTTTGAGACGAGATTGTGTTGTACTAGTTGTTTCAGAAGTCTCGAGTCCTGCATCCTCATGATATGTCCAAAGAATCCGAGTCTCCTCTTACGCATAGTATCTGTAATGCGTTCTAGCTCTTTGTACACAACTTTGTTAGGTATTAACTGCCACTGTCCATCTTTCTGATATTTTTTGTTGATACAGGTTCTTCCAATCCTCCTTTCAATTTTCTGAAGTCTGTCAGTCTTTGATTGTTTATTCAGGTAAAAGAGTGTTTCTGCTGCATATGTAGCTTCCGGTTTTATAACTGTGTTGTAGTGTTTTATTTTTGTATTTATTGATAGACATTTCTTTTTGTAGATATCCCATGTTAATTTTTGTGCTTTAGCTAATCTATTTGTTCTTACTTGGATTGAGATTTTTTCATTTAAGTTATGTGTTATTACTTCTCCAAGATATTTAAACTGAGTTACTATTTTGATTTTATTACCATTTATGGTGACTTCTTTTAGCTGTGTTGGTTTTTGGGGCATAATTTCTGTTTTTTCAAATGATATTTTGAGGCCAATTTTATTTGCAATGTTTTGAAGTTCTGATATCTGGGTTTTTGCTTCTTTTATGTCTTTTTATATGGATTATAAATACCAAAATTCATAAAATATGAATCAATACCAAAAATAATCAGTTATACTTTCGGTGCTTAAATAAGTTTCACATATGCACAAAATGTGCCAAAATTATTTTAAATATTCTTCAATACCAGAAATATGCAGTTACATGCACCATCAAACTTATGAAAAGAGGTGTACTTAAAATGTACTTGAACTTTGTTTCCATATCATATATAAAAGCAGAAAGAACATGAATTTGCATACAAATGCAGTATCAACTTACAAGAATCGTGACTGTTTCAAATACATCTGTTGAGTATTCAGCACAATAACTAATGAAATACTTACAGCTGGTGTATTTACTGGACCCCATGTAAAAAAATCATGGAATGATCCACATTTTGAGGATACTCTAACCTATGTTTAGAAAGCAGTATGGGAAAGCTTCGGAAATGTTGTTGTGGAAAACTTTCTGGGTAATTGTGGAAGTCCATATTTAAAATAGATAGTTCATGAATTATTGATAAAAGACTTAAAAACTCATGGAGGTAACATGAGTGTCAAGCTGCAACTTTTGACATCTACTCTTAGACTATTTGCCATGCAGTCTTGGTGGTTACAGTGAAGATCATGGTGAACACTTTCACCAGGCCTAAAATGACTTTGAAAGATGATATCGTGGGAGCTGGACAATAAATATGATGGCTATTATTTATCATTGAAAAGAGAGACTACCCATGGAGAAGGTTATAACAAAATGGCTAAATCATTCCTCGTCAGTGCAGACTAGAATGTGTGAGGTTGTTTGTATGATTTTCCATTGTTTCTTTTAAATTACTGACGGTGTGTAACCATTTTGTAAGCCAGAGTGTGAATTACATGGATGTAGGTAATGTGATGGAGCAGGACTTTACAACATATTCCTTTGTAGTGCCCCAATATTATTATAAAACCATTCTGGAAACAAAAGCATTGAGGGGTAAAAAAATAATTGAGTATACATTTGTAAATCTGTTGGAATTAAAACATGACCGCCCACAAAGATTGATAAAAATTAAATAACAGAACTTGTGCTGAAAATAACTAATAAATATTCCTACTTTTCCTTGTTATTGTTGACTAGCAAATGTACCCGTGCTTCGCTACGGTATTCTACATTGTATTCGAATATCAAAGTAAATACTGTACATAGAGTAAATAAGATTGTTTTAAAATGGCATGTCTCTTAGCGTTATCCGAGAAACAGCCTAGGGAGGTTCCCAATACGGTGTTTCCAATGTAAAGTGCTTGTTACGGATTTGTGATGATAATGGCAGACTCACTTGCCTACTGCCATTCACAACTGAGTGTGGAAGTTTTCATTATAATTGCAGGCTCCATCGCCTACTGCGCTGTCACAATCGATTTGGGAGTTTTCGTTACAATGGCAGACCCCTTTCCTGCTTCCAGACAGATTACAGTTTTCATTAGAATGTTTGGCAACTCCCTACTACCAGTTGAAATTGAGTTGTGCAGTTGTAATTATAATGACAGGCCCCTTTTCCTACAGCCAGCCAGCTTTCTACCAGTCACACCAAGTTGGTGAGTTTCCATCAAAATAGCAGGCCACTATGCCTAATACTAGTCACATTTTAGATGGATACATTTGTTTATAAGGGCAGGTACGCTTGCCTACAGCCAAACACAATCGGGTAGGGGACTTTTAAACAACAATGCATGCTCCCTTGCCTTCTGCAAGTCAAATCGAGAAGTGAATTATTCACTACAATGGTAGGCCTTCCTTACTAATGCCAGTTACACAGGTGTTGGAGAAGGACCCCATTCCTACTGCTAGTCAAAGTCGGTGTGGGGAGTACTGATTACAATAGCAGACACACCCTTTCTCGATCGCTACAACACGACATCAGTGAATATATATAGGTCGACATATGAAAGTATATGCATGCTTAAAATATTGCAGACCTTCATTTACAGATTGACTGCTGCAAAACGGTACGTCATGTCGACAAAGGATTGTAGCATAAGACGTCAAATTTAGCGGCCTAAATGGCTGGTCGTATGATATCTGATCTATTCATGGGTCAGATTGAGTTAGAAACGTTGAATAGGGTAAAATTTTTGTAAGATTATCTCACATTGCATTACTTTTCAGATAATTATGTGACAGCTACGTACATGGCATTTGGCTTACATATGGCTACTGGGTGGGCCAATTTTTGTGTAGGGTTTGATGATTCTATCTTTCTTACAAGTGATTGAAAGTATGAATTATGCATGTGAAAAGTCCAAATTTACTTAACATCGAGAAATAGACAAAAATCAAACGTAAAAGGGATACAGATACAACAAAAAGTCATAAGACCAAGGTTGTAGATCACTCCAAATTGAACGGAGATTGTGCCTTCCCTTATGTGATAGGACATCGCGAAGATCTGCACCATCATTAAAATTGCCTCCATATTTCGATATTCTTCGGGGAAAACAGTGAAAAATTTAAAGCTCTTGGAAATGTTCTGTCCGTTACAGGCTAAAATGTATAATTTTGCCAAATTTCTGTTTCCTTGTTCGTCTGGCAGATTATGCCGCAATGTGGATTTTGGGCGAGGAGGGTTAAAATTAGGACTTTCAGGAAACTAAACCAAAAAATTATGCAGATGGTTGTTATTATTACCCCTTAAACGCGTAGCTGTGCGAACATTTCGCCAAAATAGTCAATGTACAGGCACACAGTCGTTAGGATTTTACTTATATAGATAAATAAGGAATCTGCTCCACGTACAACACACCTTTTGGTCTATGTCTGCTGGACTTACCCTGAAAAACCGACCATTCATGATATCTCCCTTATTAATCTTTCTGTCGAGAAAATACACATGAAAGTTTTAGAAATAGTTTTCCAACAAATTTGGTCGATTTCCAGTCAGGTTGGTCATGTACTGTATATATTGTGGAAGAGTAAATTCACCATTTCGGTTCCCTATAAACTGCCAGTCCATTCCAGGAACACTAAATGTTATTGACCTTTAAAATCTACCTTTGGAAAGGTGAATGTTAAATATAAAGTTTGGTTCAGATATCTTAAGTAGTATTCAAGTTGTAAGAAATACGTTCAACACACACCCGTTCTTAAGTTAAGTCCGGTTAATGATATCTCCCTTAGAAATCCTCTTACCGAAATGATGCACATGAGAAAAAAGGTTTAAAAATTCATTTCCATTAAGGCAGGTAGATTTCTATTAAGTTTGGTTGTGTACATTTTGTGGGAGTGCAAAATCACGGTTTCGGTTTCGTATAAACCCCCCAGTCATTTCATGGATTTAGAAACAGTATTTGCTCTGAAACCTACCCAAGGACAGGTGGATTCTAAATATGAATTTTGGTGGAAATATATCCAGTAGTTTCCAAGTTATAGACAAACAGACAAACAGAAAAACAGACATCAAAGCTAAAAGTATGCAGATGGTCATTATTACACCTGAAACGGATAACTGTACAGAAATGTCACCAAAATAGTCAATGTACAGACACACTCTAGAAGTGCAGACCTTTATTTCGAGAGTTACTGCTTCGAAACTCTGCGACATATCTGCAAACGAACCTCACCATCAGACGCCTCTTTCAGTGTTCTACATGGTTGGTCCCATGACATCTTCTCGTATCTCCTATATTTATGGGTTAGATTGAGTTAGAATCATTGGGTGTGAAATTTTGTACAGTTTTCGCATACTACTTTATATTTGTGATACTCATGTGACAGATAGAATCATAAAATTTGGCTATCACATTGCCACTGGTCATGCCAATGTGCGTGCCGAATGTCATGATTCTATCTTTCCTATAAGTGTGCCAAATTAGTGTTAACATATACGTGTGAAAGTACAAAATTAACTTGAAATCGAGAAATACAGCTCTATTTAACGTATAAGGAATAGAAATACGATAAAAAGTCGTAGGACTAAAGTTGTAGATCTCTCCAAAATGAAAGGCGATTGTGCTTTCTGATTTGTGATAAGACTTGCAGATTAGACCCCAATTATCCCGAAATGAAGGTGTGAACCGTCGTTAAAATTGCATCCATATTTCGATATTTTCCGGGGCCGAAAGTTATACATTTGCATAGCTTAGAATATTTCCTCAAAGGAAAGAGTGTCAAGCTTTCGGGATTAGCACTCGCATACATACGGTGTAATTAAGGAAGAAAATAATTCAGTAAAGAAAGTTGAAATTAATAGAAAATGGATTAAAACTGAGGACAGTCGGATGACGACAAATGTGTAAATACCAAGTGAATGTATTGGAAAATCAAATGCCTCTCAATAAAATATGCTGGTGTGAGTTATGGATATAAGAAAGAGGTAAGAGAGGAGAAATTAAGGCGCAGGCATTCTTAGGTCAACAGATAAGATGACTAATGGTGTTATTACTTAAGCTATTCGAGGACGGTTATAAACTCCAATGATATTCTGCCAATATCCCACAGAATGGCCGATTGACACCCTCTCTTGCCTTCTACCCAAGGAACAACCATGAATTTAAAGGTATGATGAGGAAAATGGCAATACGTTACTTCCCTGCTGGCAAGCAGTCAGAGCCGTTGCCATGGCAACCTGTACGTTCGTTGTCGGTCTGTCGGTCACACACGCAGACCATGATACCCGCAGAAAATAGTGAATTTCTCCGTCATTTGAATAGTAAGGTAAATTATGAACAAGACGAAAGTTGTTTATAATGAAGAGACGTTTCACATACGGTCCACGGAATTTACAGGAAATCAGTAGTATAAGAGAAAATGGAGGAAAACCGTTCTGGTTTTCCTATAAATCCCCGTCTAATCAAAGATTTTAAAATGAAATGCATATAGAAACCTTCCTCGGGGTGAGTATACTCCAAATATGAAGTTTGGTTGAAATCTATCCAGCCGTTTTGCTGTGATGGTGGAACAAACAAACAGACAAACAGACATGAAAAGTGAAAACCACCGATTCGGTCTTGAGTTGACCTAAAACGGATAAATATCTGAAAAATTGGCGAAACAAACGAAATTACAGACAGTGAACCCCCTACAACTTTATTTATAAGATGTTAGATGTGTGAGTTTTCTCCATCAAATGTTCTGGCTGTCAAATATACTTTTAGTGAATATTGCATTTTGTGAGATTCAAGCTATAATCCAGACATCCCATGTGAAACCCTCCAGTAGTGCACTGTTAACATTCATTATGTAGAGTGGAGAAGCGGGACTAAATTCTGGCACCTTAGCATCTTCGAAAACTGTAAAAGTAGTTACCTTGTGCCTTTTACCTTTCCTGTCCCCCCCTGTGGGTGGGGGCGGTAGAATAACACCCACGGTATCCCCTGCCTGTCGTAAGAGGCGACTAAAAGGGGCCCCAGGAGCTCTGAACTTTGGAGCGTGGGTTGGCAACCACGGGGCCCTTAGCTGAGTCCTGGCATTGCTTCCACTTACTTATGCCAGGCTCCTCACTTTCATCTATCCTATCCGACCTCCCTTGGTCAACTCTTGTTCTTTTCCGACCCCGACGCTATTAGGTTTGCGAGGGCTAGGGAGTCTTTCATTTTCACGCCCTTCGTGGCCCTTGTCTTTCTTTGGCCAATACCTTCATTTTTCGAAGTTTCGGACCCCTTCCATTTTTCTTTCTGATTAGTGTTATATAGAGGATGGTTGCCTAGTTGTACTTCCTCTTAAAACAATAATCACCACCACCACCACCACCACCACCTTACCTTTCCTGTCTGTCGAAACTAATACAAGATTACGAAAATACTAGAAAATTCCTGGAATCAAATTTTTTGCAAACGTTTTCTGCTAACAGGACTGAACTTGTAAACTTTACTAGCTGATGTACCCGTGCTTCGCTACGGGATTCTCAGAAAGACTGACTTTGTGGTTTTCCTAACTGAAGTCAACATAGGTCTTTACAAACACGTAAGTATGAATGTAGCAATTAAAAGCAATGCTATCATATAAAATAATCAAATGGAAAGCCGCACGTTTTATCACTTTTAACGAACAGTGCTGCGGTCAGATTGCGGTGCCAATCTAATAGTCCAAAGTTCCAGAGCTGGGATGACCAAGCCGCAGATTGCCATGAACACTCATCTGTCATTATTCCGCTAAATATGCACACCTAAGGTTAAGTTAAGAGTAAGTTCCCACCTTCCAATACTTAACAATTTCTATATAATAGACTTATTAATTACATAATATAATCCATATAACCTCTAGTACATGTTTCGTTCCGATATGGAACATCTTCAGCTAAAATTGGTAAAATGGCAAGACAATTAAAATACATTGATGTTAAGATGATACATAAGCTAAAAGATATGATAAAATGGCTCGAAAATTAAAACATATGATAAAGATGATGAGATGAAGTTCATTCATGTTGGTTAAAAAACACAACAAGTCAGTTTTCAAGTGGCGAATTAAAAACAGCGATAAGGTTCTTCATGTTGGAGGCGTGTACATTTTGTCGATCTTGAAAATAAATTGAAGAATACAGGATTTTCTTATATGTGATTTATCGGGGAAATCTTGATAAAATAACCGTAGTTGAAGTTGAGTTTGGTAGGATTATTAAAATGTGTCTGAAACGAGAAAAGGAGAAGTGAAATAGAAAATATTTTGAGGAGAAAACCTTGTTAAAAATGTATGTTCGCGAGAAAGAAGGATAATAGAGTTGATTACCTTAAAGACAATCTTGTCGTATTTAACGTCCTCCCTTACGCCGTGTTGT
This sequence comes from Anabrus simplex, assembly GCF_040414725.1. Classification (NCBI taxonomy): domain Eukaryota; kingdom Metazoa; phylum Arthropoda; class Insecta; order Orthoptera; family Tettigoniidae; genus Anabrus; species Anabrus simplex. The sequence goes on from NC_090265.1 coordinate 236,550,652, forward strand.
TAACTGACTGAGTCCTGTGTACGTGTGTGAGGTGCTTGCGGTGGGCGGGGAGTATTGGAGGGAGAGGTAAGTGACGTGAGGAGAGCGGGTGAAGTGTTGCGTAGGGTGGAGCTTACTGAGGAGTGGTGTTGTGATAGGCTAGGGGAAACGGACGGAAAGGTAGGGGGACAATTATGTAAGGTGGAGCTGTTCGGAAGGAGGTGTGTTGGTTGTTTGTTGGGATTCTCATCCAGAAAAACCATCAAAAAGAATCCCAACAAACAACCAACACACCTCCTTCCGAACAGCTCCACCTTACATAATTGTCCCCCTACCTTTCCGTCCGTTTCCCCTAGCCTATCACAACACCACTCCTCAGTAAGCTCCACCCTACGCAACACTTCACCCGCTCTCCTCACGTCACTTACCTCTCCCTCCAATACTCCCCGCCCACCGCAAGCACCTCACACACGTACACAGGACTCAGTCAGTTAACAACACGGCGTAAGGGAGGACGTTAAATACGACAAGATTGTCTTTAAGGTAATCAACTCTATTATCCTTCTTTCTCGCGAACATACATTTTTAACAAGGTTTTCTCCTCAAAATATTTTCTATTTCACTTCTCCTTTTCTCGTTTCAGACACATTTTAATAATCCTACCAAACTCAACTTCAACTACGGTTATTTTATCAAGATTTCCCCGATAAATCACATATAAGAAAATCCTGTATTCTTCAATTTATTTTCAAGATCGACAAAATGTACACGCCTCCAACATGAAGAACCTTATCGCTGTTTTTAATTCGCCACTTGAAAACTGACTTGTTGTGTTTTTTAACCAACATGAATGAACTTCATCTCATCATCTTTATCATATGTTTTAATTTTCGAGCCATTTTATCATATCTTTTAGCTTATGTATCATCTTAACATCAATGTATTTTAATTGTCTTGCCATTTTACCAATTTTAGCTGAAGATGTTCCATATCGGAACGAAACATGTACTAGAGGTTATATGGATTATATTATGTAATTAATAAGTCTATTATATAGAAATTGTTAAGTATTGGAAGGTGGGAACTTACTCTTAACTTAACCTTAGTTGTGTTGAGCCAATACGGAATAAACATGAGATTTATATGCTGAAATATGCACACTGTTCATTCCAATCAGTGCCTCAGAGTAGGGATTGAATAGCCCGAATGCTATGATGATCCAGTGTGTTACGTACCAGTAGTATCAGAAAATTTATAAATAAAATTTATAAACCAGGGGAATGGCATGCTAAAGAAGAAAGTTATCTAACTCCCCAGCTACTTCCCATCAATATTCAGGCAGGCTGTTACACTCTATACGACTGGGCGAGTTGACCGTGTGGTTAGCGGTGCACAGCTGTGAGCTTGCATCCGAGAGATAGTGGATTCGAACTCCGTTGTCGGCAGTGCTGAAGATGGTATTCCGTGGTTTCCCACTTTCACACCAGACAAATGTTGGGCCTGTACCTTAATTAAGGCCTAAGGCACTCCTAGTCCTTTCCTATCCCATCGTCGCCATGAAATGAAATGGCGTATGGCTTTTAGTGCCGGGAGTGTCCGAGGACATGTTCGGCTTGCCAGGTGCAGGTCTTTTGATTTGACGCTCGTAGGCGACCTGCGCGTCGTAATGAAGATGAAATGATGATGAAGACGACACATACACCCAGCCCTTGTGCCAGCGAAATTAACCAGTGATGGTTAAAATTCCCGACCCTACCGGGAATCGAACCCGGGACCCCTGTGGCCAAAGGCCAGCACACTAACCATTTAGCCATGGAGCCGGACATCGTCGCCATAAAACCTATCTATGTCGGTTCGACGGAAATCAAATAAAAAATACTCTGTACGCAGCAGTAATCTTATCTACCGGAGATGAGGGGCAACAGAAGACACAAAGAGGGGCAACAAAAGACACAAAGCACATCACAACAAACAATGGTCAATGTAATGTTATTGTTGATCAATGTTATGAGCTTTCTATATTGTAGGCCTACACATTTAGTTTTCTTTCCACTCTGTGATTTGTAAAATATTTTATACCGTAAACTGTAGTTTCTTATTCTCCGACTTTACATACCGATTTTCATTAAATACTGTTTACCCATTTTCTCGTTACTCGGCGCTGATATGGACTTAGTAACAAAAATCCAAATTCATGAATATCTTGATCATAGCCAGTACGGTAACAATGTATAAGACATGAATAATAGGAAATTTAATACATAACCCTAGTTATCTAGCATTCATCGATTACACTTCTAATAAGAAATATTTGAGAATTACATTTTAGGCCTTCCCCTAAACTACCATTTCACTCAGCGTGAATAAAATAATTTATGGCCTAGACTATAGCGACTTATTTCCTGACTTTGCATACCGATTTTCATCAAGATAGGACTACTAATAACAACAATATTTGAGAATTAAATTTTAGGCCTTCCCCTAGACTACCATTTTTCTCAGCGTGAATACAATTATTGATAGCCTAGATTGTAGCAATTTATTCCCCAACTTTGCATACCCATTTTCTTTAAAATACGTCCACTAATAACATAAATAGTTGAGAATTCAATTTTAGGCCTTCCCCTAAACTACCATTTCACTCAGCGTGAGTAAAATGATTTATAGCCTAGATTGTAGCAGCTCATCCCCCGACTTCACATGCCGATTTTCATTAAATTCTCTTCAACCGTTTTCTCATGATGCGTGTACAGACAGACAGACAGACAGACAGAAATTACGGAAAAGTAAAAAGTGCATTTTCTTGTTACTATGGATATGACCGATACAGAAATACCATTATTTTCAAATTCTGAGCAATGTACAGACAAAACTCTTATTTTATATATATAGATGTAGCAACAATAACAATCACATCACCAGTGTTAACAAGAGCACGTAAAAACATAATGAGAAGAGTAGTACAATGTAATAGTTCATTTACTTTCATGTTTTTCCTTACGAATGTACCTTCCAGGTGTGGCAACCCAACATACTGTATGCACCTACCAGATATAGCAACCCAAACATACTGTGTACTGGGCGAGTTGGCCATGCGGTTAGGGGGCAGCAGCTGTGAGCTTGCATTCGGGAGATAGTGGGTTCAAATCCCCCTGTCAGCAACCCTGAAGATGGTTTTCCGTGGTTTCCCATTTTCACACCAGGCAAATGCTGGGGCTGTACCTTAATCAAGGCCACGGCCACTTCCTTCCAACTCCTAGCCCTTTTCTATCCCATCATCGCCATAAGACCTATCCGTGTTGGTGTGATGTAAAGCCACTAGGAAAAAAAAACCATACTGTAAAGTATGTATCTGAAGCACCCAGTTGTGTAAACTTGTCACTGATTAGGAATGAGTGATATCACACAACATAAACAATCTTGTTGATATACACGCATGCAAATAAGTGTATGGAAAGAATCTGAGGATGTTCTTATAAAACAAAATCTGTTATTCACCAGTTCATAAAAGGTTTTTTTTTTCTTTTTTTTTTTTCTTTCAGGTATATACTAACATTTTGTAAATTTCTTTCCTAATCTTAACAATTACTATAATACACCCTGTTTACTCTGCTGCCTCCTCCTTCTGGTGTTATTACAAGTAGAGATTTAAATTTGTCCATTGTCTCTTTCCTAAATTAGCTTTGTACATTCGTATTACCTTCTAAACCACTAAAGTGTATTTCTGTTTTGTGTCTTGTTCAGAGAGATTTCACACTTCAATTTTTGGTATTCTATTCTGGGAAGGCACAAGGTCGCTGGGTTCACTCAGTATATAACAGAAATGTGTACTGTGCCGCACCAAGTTTGCCTTGGTGACGCACTTCTTAGAACATTTCTGTCAATCTATTCCCTGGACGTGGCGTATGACTTGTTTTCTCCTTGACAGAGCGCGCTTCCAGCCATCAGCCGAAGTGCCTTCCGGGAGTCTTGTGCTCTCTTTCTTTGGAATAAGATCGTTAGACGGTGAAGCCAACATGGCGATCTATAAAACAATGAGCATCTTGAGATGTGAAATATTTTACTTGTGTCGTTTATAGTACGCGCACTTTATCTTGAGCCCTAGTTCCCATTCGTTACTATGGAGATTCGGGCTCAAGATAAAGTGCGCGTAGTATACTTTTCCTTCCGTGGATTTATCCACTCAATTGCCCGACTCTTTCTTTGAGTTGCTATTTTGTGACTACCTAAAGGCACTGCACTCCGCCCAATTATTCAGGTAACTTTCATTTCTTGGCTTGCTATGGTTGCGTGGGCATATTAGTTATATATTTTTCTGCTAATTTCACGTTTCATTTTACTGTAGGTTTCCATTGATTTTTGTGTGCTCTATTTTTCGTGCCATATAAACCTGCGAGGATGGAGGATGATATTGGTCTGTTGTGTGATTGTTTTGCATTCATGTGATATGATGCTTGAGACCTACTACTTTTTATCTTTCATCGATTTCTTTCATGGCCGAGCTCGGGATGTGTAATGCTGTGTTTTGATGCTATGACTGGTATTCATGTTCATCCATGGCGAGGCGATATGGATACATTGTGGGCGTGCTGGTTATGATGATGTTGCGGTGATTTATGTTGGGATATGCCTTACCTTGATGCGGCAATCCTTTATCATTCTTACTCATCTTGTATTGAGCTCATGAGTCCATGAAAGCACATGTCTTGCTATGCAGATTACTGTATATTTGTTGTGTGTCTGGACATACTGATTATTCTGATTTACGTACACTTCTCCTGGGTCTCTATGGTGTGTGTGTGTGTGTATGTGTGGTTGTGCTGTCTCTCTGCCTGATTAATAGTATTCTCCATTTCTCACAATGTTATTTTTATTTACATTTTCTTTATTTTCATTCTTTGGGCTATTTGCTGGCCTAATTATTTAGTAACATTTGTGGTGCTCCTTTGAATGTGTCTTCTTTCATTGTTAGATTTGTTTACTCGCCTCGTAACTATGGCAACCATCTTTTATCTTTCCTTTGTTCTTTGAGATGCTGCGTATTCGAGATGAGGGATTGTTGTGATGAATCGCGTCTCTGGTGATGCTCGTTCTAATACGTGGAGCATACTTGAGTTGTGATCTGGATGTATCTAATGTTTTGATGTGTGTGAAGTTCCTTTAGAGTATGTGCGTTTTTTATTTCATATGTCACGCTTACGAAATAAGGTGGGGGCAATCCAACCGTACGTTGGGAGATGTTTGACATTGTAAGAGGCGAATGTGGCCATGTTTGATTTGTGTTTGATGAGCCTCTTGGTATCAATTGGATATGAGATAGACACCTGACGTAAACCTCAGTAAGTAACATTCGTTCTTATTCATTTTCTTTTCATCTATCTTGTTTTGCCTTATGTTTATCAATAAACCCCCATGTTTTGACCCCATTCTTTCATTTACTGGGAAGAGTTCTGGGTTCTTTCCGTTCCCGTTCCTCCCCTTACTCTAATTAGGCTCGAGTTCAGCTCCAGGCTGTTTTAGTCTGTTCCAGCCCGTCCACGGCCTATTAAAGAGGTAAGTAGGTAAGTATTCACGGACCTGTCGGTGTATGTACGTGAGAGTGTATGTGCGTGTGTCTCTTCGGTAGCAGAGAGAGTGTGTGTATCCCCTGTATGTGTGGGTGTGTGCGGTTGAGTACCAAGTTACTTCCTAGGGGTGAAGACAGTTGAACACTACCCCACTGAGTGCTGTGATTACAGAGAATAGAAGAATAGAAGAAAATGGCTTTGTGTCTTATTGCTTATTATTTTCACATGTTATTATCATATTATCAGTCATTAGTTAGTCTTTATTTATCCACAGCCTTTTTTGGATTGATTAACAACCTTCACATTGTTTATAGCATTTTGAGATTATTTATTTACGCAGTTTACGCCCACATTGGAGCACTTAAATCAAACCCAAATACATTTACGGTAACGAAGAATTAACTGAAGATTTAGGTTGCATCATCTTCTTCCTTTCCCAAAACCTCTTCATTCTGGCTGACCTGGCTGCCCTTCAGTGGCGGCGCGTGACTTTTACAGTAAGGGAAGCACATATCATAAGCTAGGAAGATGTATAAAATAAATATAACTCACATTATCTTGTGCTATTTGAATGTTAATTCCATCCGCCTCTCGTTCTTGACAAATTCTTGTATGACAAGGCTGTAGAATTCTTAACGAATTCTTCTATGACAAGGCTGTAGAATTCTTCATTCTTTGATGACTTCAGTTTTAGTAACATCTTCTCAATCGACAGTAGAGATAAGTTCGAGAGTCTCTGTTGTCTCTGTGTATTTCTGCAGTAGGTGTGGATTCTCCGAAGTGCCGAAAATGAACGTTCGGCACTAGCACTGGACACTGGGATAGTTGAAATCAACGCACATAACTTAAAAAGTTCAGAAAAGGCAGAAGATGACAATCCACTACTTTTTAAATAAAACAAAAGTTTTAGAACTCCCATCGTAAGATACTCATCGGAGGAATAAGCTACGCTGAGCTCGCTTCTGAGACGGGCGAAATCAAAATGCTGACCGTAACTTTGTTTCAAAGAACAGAATGCTGCTTCAGGAAAACTTTTCTTCGTGTTCCTTTGATTAACTAACTGTAAAAATGTTAATTTCTCGAGTGTTTGGAATCAAACTTCTAGTTGGGTATGTATATTGTCATATATCTCGCAATATATGCGACGGTAGTGTGAATTTATGTCGCAGGTTTCATTTTGACGTAGCCTCTTCTTTGGCAGCTCGCAGCTCTCTTGACATTTGTTCCATACTCTTTCAAATTCATTTCTTTTTCCCTGAATGATACTTTTTGTTTCCCCTACTTTGGCAATACAGAAATTTACATCCAGTGCTTTCGTTTGAAGAATTTCAAAGAGAGAATCGGTTAAGCAAAATATCTCGCTGAAAACGAATAAAATGAAATTGAACTGGAATTCTGAGAGAACGCTGTTAAAACCTCGAGCTTCGTGATACGTTTGACTATCCCATTGCTCTGGATTATCAAGGATATTCTCGAACAACTGAACTAATTCTTCTTTTTGTTCACGAACTGTTTCAACAAGTCTTCCGTTGTAATTCCATCGTGTTGGACACACTTTAGGAAATCGTCTCTTGACTTCTTTATCTAATGCAGCAGTTCTCTTCGTCGAATTAGAAAAGAAAGAGGCCAAGCTACTCAGAGTCATGAAGAATATTTTACATTCCTTTATATTAGAACTTGTCTGTGTAAGGACAAGGTTCAGTCTGTGAGCAAAACAATGTATGAATATAGCGTCGGGATATTTGTTTTTCACTCTTTTCTGTAAACCACTGAGGTCTCCTGACATCACTGCGGCTCCATCGTAACATTGAGCGACTAGTTTAGAACCACAGTTGAACTCGTCCATTATGTGGAACACGTGATCTGCAAGAGCAGGAGCACTGTGATCGGCACTTACGTCGGTAAATCCAAGAAATCGCTCCTGTACTTCTCCATCAGCAGACGTGAACCTAACAACAGTTGAAAGTTGGGAATGGGCAGAAATATCAGTAGTTTCATCAATAATAATCGCCACGAATGGTGACTGTGATATTTCTTTCTTTATTTCAGTCAATAACACACTGGCTACTCCGTCAATTAAATCATTTTGTATTTGATGTGAAAGACCTGTGAACACCGTTGCTTTCTGCAAATGATTTGCCAGTGTGTCATCATACTTGCTCAGCAGCGTTATGAGTTCTATATAATTTCCACGATTTAAGGAACTTTTATCTTCTGCATGCGCTCTGAAAGGAAGTTCTTGTCTTGCAAGATACATTACAATGTCAGTCAGTCGTTGGATCACCTTTCTATTTTTACCAACTCGTTATGTTTTATTGTCTCCAGTTTACGCTGCTGATCGAGTTGCAAATCTATTCTGGTCGTTCCGAAAGTTGTTAACAGAATTTCAGCTCGGATATGTGTTTGTGATTGCTGATGACGCTGGGATGCTTTAAGCAAGTTATTCATATCATCGAAGCCTACGCTGTTCCACACCCCCTTTTCATTTGAAAATAGAACGCAAGGCCAACAGTAGAGTTTTGATGTTTTTTGACAACCACATAACCAGCCTATTTTTCCATACTGCTCTGTATTAAAGTGTCGAACACAACGTTTCGTTTTAGTTTTTACACCCGGTAAATCAGGCATTGGCCTGCCACCGGAAATTATATTACTCTTCTCTTGAAAAGCCCTCAAACTCATGCCCTGGATTAAGAGAGATTCTAATACGCATCCACATCCCCCTCCGCTCTCCTCACTCGCATCGACAGTTGCCATGCTTCAGAGACTCAAATTGGGGAATGAGCACAGTCAATGCATTCCCTTCTAAGCCGGCAGAATCGCAGTAGTTCCTTTAATTTACATGTGCGCACGTAAATTTGGTGTAATTTTCACAAATAACACAAAGTAAATTAAATGGTACAACTCACAGTACGATATTTAACTTCATTTGGAAACACAAGTACAATTAAATCTTTTTCTCACAAGTTTTATCACAATTATCACATATACAAATATTCTCGAACGAAATGAGTAGTCAGATGCATTCCCTTGGCTTGCCCCACGAAGCTTGCCGAACCCAAACGAATAATTACGAAGGGACCAGAGCAAAGCCAAGGTCGAGTCTGGCAAGCCACTTGCTGACGAGCGGCCGTGATGTGAGTATCACGCGAGCTCATGGAGACGGACGTATGTTTGCAGCTCTCAACTGTCCATGCACACTGTCACGTTAAAATTAAAGTTAATTATATATTATACCAAATGACACAAAACTTAAAATAAATACTGGTTACAATAACATGCTTAATTTTTTTCTTTGTTTAATATTTTTTAAGGGAATGACTCGTTCCCTTCATTCCATTGAATAACCGCCCCTGCTGCCCTTTCTTCATCAGATATGACATATTGTTTGTGTTGTACAGTTTTTAATGACAATCTTATTTGTTTGTTCTTGAGAATCCTTTTTTCTATATTTTCAATTTGCTTCATTTTCATATTCAGCTGTTCTAAATCATTCTGAACTTCTTTAAACCAATTATTTTTTGTTTTACTTTTCCAAAAGTAATTAAATAGTTGTTTTATTATCCTATTATCATTTAATCTAGAAAGATGACAGAAAAAGGCAATTCTTATTTTTCTTATGGTATCTATTATAGATTCACTTTGCCTATAAACCACTGCATTAGGCAATAATCTCCATTGTCCATCCACCTGATGTTTTTTATTAATGATTGTTCTGAGTATCCTTCTGTCAACCTTTTGCAGTTTATCAGTTGTTGCTTTGGTGTTTTCTGAGTTTATAGCATTTAATTTAAAAATAATACTGGGACAGAGCACCTTGCACCATTGTCTTCAGATTCAGTACTTCTTGGCATATGTGAAATTTGTGCTGTGTAAATTAGAGACAGGAAATGCTTATCCCAAAATTTCATGTTTCCTCTCTAACTTTCATTCCAATACTGCTCCATAATCACAACATAAAAAGCATTAAATTCATTGTATGATCATCAGTTGCTATAAACTACTATTCATGTTACTGCTCCTTCCCTACTTAGTTAATGTTTATGTATGAAATGTTTGAAGTTCTAATAACATTCTTTTTCTTCCAGTCATTGCTGCCAAGTCCTAAGTCGGTTCCATCTCCAAGCACATCCCAGCAAGAAAAGGACAAGAACAAAGTGTATGCATATCAAAAAGTTCACACCAGCAGCTCAGAACAGAAACTGGATAAGTTCTTCTCTTCCCCACAACCCACCAAAAGCACTTTTTCTGAGTTTTCAGATGTGAGACCAAACGGTGATCAAGCTAATCCTATACCAGTGTCTGTGCAAGACAACACTGCTGAGGGTGTAAAGGATACTACCTCAAAAAGGTATCCAGCTGAATTTCAGTACAGGTTGTACAAGGTTGTTTGAATTCCTTTCCTTTTTGTGAAAGTGGAGAGAGCCCCACTGTCGGCAGCCCTGAAGATGGTTTTCCGTGGTTTCCCATTTTCACACCAGGCAAATGCCAGGGCTGTACCTTAATTAAGGCCACGGCCGCTTCCTTCCACTTCCTAGGCCTTTCCTATCCCATTGTCGCCATAAGACATATCTGTGTCGGCGCGACGTAAAGCAAATAGAAAAAAAAAATTTTTAATGGAGAGTTGATTTATGATTATTATTATTATTATTATTATTATTATTATTATTATTATTATTATTATTATTAAAATGCGAATTGGGAACCATTACACATGTCTGTAAATAATATGTCCTGTTTCTGTCAACCGGGAAACTTATTCCGAATGTTTTAAGATATGTTAACATTGATGCTTTCACGGCCCGTACTTGTAGACATGATAAAGGCTTTTGGGGTTATGCCGTGTCAAGAAAACAAGGTGAAATGCTTTACGTTTTGCAGAGAACTTGTCTCCATATCTTCAGAAGAAGAAAATCTCGACTGTTCACGAAGAAGACTTTCTATAATAATGAGGGTTTAAGTTTAAGAATGCTTTACCATTGGTCACTGTAGTGGTACGCTCATTTGTCACCAGATGGCTCGCTGTATGCTGACACAGTGCTAGCATTCCAAGTGGGAGCTGGCAACATCAAGCTCCAATTAAGATGTTCCTATCACATCGTGTATGCATGAGAAGTAACAGAGAGGTCGTCAGACTAATCAGGGACGAATGTGGTAAAAGAAATAAATAGAAAATAATAAAATAAAGTGCAATGAAAGACACCCAGGATAGAATAGAACATATCTGAAGAATGGAAAGGAAGTGTATCGGGAAAACCAGTGGATGATGATAATCTGTGATAGTGTGGGAGTGTACACAAATTATGAAAGTATGACACTTAACATATAGCCTGGATTGAACCATCTGGTGATGAAGAACGTACGAATTTGGAAAACACCAAAACAAAATAACAATAGCGAAAGGGCAGGGAAGAGAACTACCTATGAAAATCCTTTATGGCTGGCAACCACATACTACTTAATTAATAGTCAGTGTCCCTGTTGAAATTGTTAGGATTTTTACGTATTTCCACAGCTTCCCATATAATCCTAGATCTGTAATGTTTATTGTGGGCAAGAGCTAAAACATCTTTGAACACATCATAACCCGACAATTGCCAACTTGTCTGGCTTGTTGAAACGGATATTTCTTTGATGTTCCTTGATACGAGTACCAATGGACCGGCATGTTTGATCAATGTATACCTTGCTGCAAGTACAGGGAATTTTGTACACCCCAGGTGTAATAGTGGGGACAATTTGTCCTTGCTTTTACCTAAATTGTGAGCAATAAAGTGATGGTGTTAAACACTGTTTTTTTTATTGTGCTTGCAGAGGACCTTGGCAATTCAATTTGTGGTATTGTGAATGTAAGGCAGGTAGGCTGTTCCTTTCACTACTTCTTCTCTGAGCTTTGCCTAGTTGACTCTCTGAGATGCAGTGCTCTGTGAATCTGTACATCATTTTAATCATTACCCTTGAACGTGACTTTGAGTGTGTCCATTTCCTCCTGGATATGTATGGCTCACAAATTCATGTCACCCTCGTGGTGAGTGTCGTGAGAATGCCCTGTTTTTGTGCTGGATGGTGGTGAGAATCTGCATGGAGATAGCAATTTGTTTAGTTTAGTTTATTGCATTTCTTATATGGCAGGGCTCAGGCTGTGAAGCTTGCTATTATGCCAAACCATATTATACAACACCGTTATACAATTTATAGAATAATGTACATAAGATCATTAGTTACACATATTTCTAAAAATCACTAAAATTAATTTACCTTATCTTTATAATTTTGTATCCTTATTGATAATTAAGAACTAAATATTACTTTTTTTTTTTTACGTTAGTGAGATCTACTTGTTACAGATTTGAGTACCACGTTAAACATTTCCTTTTAAATAGCTTCGGTTGCCTATGCCTCTAATTTCAGCTGGGATTGAGTTCCAGGAACATATGGTAGCAGGTATGAATGAGTTGTTGTATGAGTTACTGTGATGAATGGGAATGGACAAGAGGGATCGTGTGGATGAACTTGAGGGAGCTCTATTGGAAGGGGAGAGGTATTTGAAATCTCTTCTAAGATAGTCTGGTTTGCTTGTTTGCAGAACACTGTGGAGAAGGGAAACAGCATGGTATTTATGTTGTTCAGTCAATTTTAGCCATGACAGTTGAGAGAGGAAAAGGCTAATGTGAGTTTGGATTGGGATATTTAATACGAATCGAGCACAAGCATTGTAGGCTCACTGTAGTCGACATCAAAGTGTTTTGCTCATACTACAGTATTATAAACTACATCTCCGTAGACAAATATTGGGAATATTAGACTCTGAATTAATAATTTTCTTGTGCTTCTTGGGAGGAAGTCCCTCATCCTTTTTGCAGAATGTAATGAATAGAATACTCTTTGACAAATTTTTGTGATATGTTCTGACCAACTAAAATATTTATTGAATACTACTCAAAGGTTCTTTGCATGATCGCTGAATGTTATCGGTATTCTATGGAGCGTAGCACTGGGTATAGATGTGTTTTGTATTTTAGCATGAGATTTATATGTACCAATTATGATGGCCTGTGATTTTGATGGGTTCACTTTCAGGCCATGTCTGCTAGTCTAGTCATTAACATTTGCTAGGTCTTCGTTTAACTTAGTGATTGCTGGGCTGAGTGGCTCAGACGGTCAAGGCGCTGGCCTTCTGACCCCAACCTGGCAGGTTCAATCCTGGCTCAGTCCGGTGGTATTTGAAGGTGCTCAAATACATCAGCCTCGTGTCAATAGATTTACTGGCACGTAAAAGAACTCCTGTGGGACTAAATTCCAGCACCTCGGCGTCTCCGAAAACCGTAAAAGAGTAGTTAGTGGGACGTAAAGCAAATAACATTATTATTATTATTATTATTATTATTATTATTATTATTATTATTATTAACTTAGTGATTGAATTAAGTCATTAGGCTTTGTGTGAATGTATAACTGAATATCATCTGGATACAGGTGATATTTGCAATTGGTCAGCATCTCGGATAGGTCGTTCATATATAATGAAAACAGAAGAGGTGACAATACTCCACCGTGTGCCACGCCCAGCTTAGTGGTTTGTCACGAAGATGTATCGTGGCCCACTGGTACACGCTGCTGACGACCACCAAGATAGGACTGTATCCAGGTTAAAGTGCTGTAAGAAAATTTCAGAGTCTTAAGTTTAGCAAGTAATATGTCTGTCTGCACAGTCGAAGGCTTTGCTTAAGTCCATGAGAACAAGTGTAGTCATTTGTCCTTTATCGCTAGTTGCATGTCATTTGTCACTTTAAGTAATGCCGTGGTAGTACTGTAGTTTTGTCTGAACCCTGATTGATATTTGTCTACTAAGTTGTAATGTATAAGATATTCAGTCATGTGCTTATGTACTATTTTCTCCAATATTTTTCCTAATATAGGAAGGATACTAACAGGACAATAATCTTTGGGACTGTTGGGGTTGTTTTTAGGGAAAGGTCAGATGATTGCACGTTTCCAATTCAAAGGAAAGACTCCAGTCATGGGTGAGTTATTAATGATATGCGTGACTGTTGGAAGTATGATGTCTATGATTCGTTTTAAAAGAGACAGGTTGATTCCATCGTGGCCAATGGACCCCGACTTTATTTCACTCAAGATGCCCTTAACGTCACTGGGGGTCACGTGAGAAAAATGGAACTGCTCGCCATTATGTCTTGCTTTCGAGGATATTCTGTTAATTACTTCTGCTTTGGTCTGTTCTTCCATCTGAGATGATCGTGAGCTAAAATATGAATTTAGGCCAGCTAATAGTACATTACAGTTGTTGTCATTTGTCTTGTTTTTGCATAATCCCATTTCGCGAAGAGACCTCCAAATCTGACTGGAATTTTGAGTGTTCAAAATGTCATAAGAATGGCGTATTTTAGCATTTCTAATTAACTGGGCTGTTCTGTTTCGGAGTTGTTTATACTTTCCGAAATTGTCTGATGTAGGGTATTTCATGTAATCATTATAGGCTGCGTCTCTTATTTTCATCTGGTCGCGCATTTCATGGGAAAGCCATGGGTTAGAAGGTCTCTTTACCCTAACACTGTGTAGTGGTGCATGTCTGTCATACAAAGTCAGAAGTAGTACTTTGAAATGATTTACTTTTCTGTCAATCTCGTTTATGAACTGAATGTTGTGCCATGGTGTGTTAAGAGCATCTTCAAGAAATGCGTCTTCATTAAAGTGTTTAAAATCTCTATATGTAATTAATTTTGGCTTGAATTTAGGGCACTTCAAGGAATACGCAGCATAAACAATGTCATGTTGGGAGAGACCGGGAACGGGCATTTGTCCATGAGTTAGGATTCGGTTGGTATTATTAATAATTATTAGATCGAGGAGCGTACGTGAGTTGGCAACACGATGTGTAGGGTTTAGGGGTAGTATTGTCAAATTAATGGATGAAAACATCTTGGTCAGCCGTTTTGTTTCGGTAGATTAGTTTGTCAAGTCTGTATTAAAGTCTCCCATTAAAATCAGATGTTCATACCTGGGTGTTAGGTCATGTAGGGCTTCCTCCAGATTTGTGATGTTACCAGTCTTCGGCAGACGATACACTACACCAGTTAAGCACTTCGCACCGTGCACTATGAGCTCAAAGAACAAGAATTCAGGGCTATTGGAGAACTCGCTGGGAGATTTTAATACCACCTTATACTTCACGTCATCCTGTATGTACATACTGACACCTCCACCGAGGTTACTGCTCCTGTCATTCCTAACTAATGAACTAATGAATTCTAACAAGAAATGAAGGAATAGAATGGCGCAACGACGACTCAGAGAATAATGTGGTATGCAGGTTGCAGGTTGAGAATATTTCAGAGAATTCCGGGAAATGTGGGAGAATGCTCTGGGTGTTTACGTGAGCTATTTGTAAGGAGGTAGGGTAAGGCGAAAGAATGTCTTGAAGGTGATTAGCGGTACTTAGGGTGGGGGCTGGGAGATGTAGGTAATAACCTGCTTGGGACTGTGGGTTGGAGAGGCTGAAACTAGAGGTATTTGTTTCCTGATTGCTTGTTTGCTTGTTACTGTCAACTTGAAATTCAACTGTAGATGTAAAAGGAAAACTACACTAGATAAAATTAACTAAGGTTATGTTACAAGGAGATTCCCACCTTTCAATACTTGTCAATTTCTTATAGCTAGTTTATTATTCACATAATATAATCCAGCTTAATCTCTGAGTATAATACTAAATGGAACATCTTCAGCTAAAAGATTTAACAAAAATTGACAAGGCAAATAAAACGCTTGTCATGATAATGATGATGAGATAAAATGTTCATTCATGTAGGGTTAAAATTTTCCAACAAGTCAATGTCCAAGTTAACGAATAAAATCGACGTAAGGGGTCTTCTTTTTAGGTTGGAGAAGTATCATAGGTTATAAAATCATAGGTTATAAACTTCATGGTTCTGATCCGTATTGAATTGCAAGTACAATGTAATTATTAAATTAATGTAGTAATGGTCCACCTTTCAATACTATAATATGTAATATTCTAAATTACATTAATTAGGGACTAGTTTCGGCCTGGGCTGGCCATCTTCAGCCTTAATGTAAAACACCTAATAACTAAACAAATGTACATGCACACAATTGACATAAAATTGAGTTAAAAGAAGTATGTACTTGTTGAATCTTCAAGCTAAAATTAAGAATATAAAAGATTTTCTTAAAATATGATTGTCGGGGGAACTCTTGAAAACAACCGTAGTTGAATTTAAAGTTAGGCTTAGTTAATATGAATCCAAGACTAGCGACAGTAAGGGCTTTGCCTAAGATACACAAACCTGACACACCTGTAAGACCAATTATTAACTTTAACCTTCTCAGTGCCGCACATATTTGTTAGGTACTAGCCAAGAGTGCCACCCACTTTTTGTCAGATTTGCAACTCTCTAGAAAAAATTCATCACTCCCTAGTGTATACCAATTTTCAGTGAAAGTTTTGTCTGTTATATAAAAGCAATATCCCTTTGAATTAATGGCACTTGATACCTAAAATCATTTATAGTTAAAATTAAAATAAATCATGAATTTAAAAAATTAAAAGTACAATTAATGAAAATCCACATTTTAAGGCAAATATGTAGTTCTAAAAATCAGGATGAGACACTAACTGATGGTATTCCTTGTAGCACAGACTCTTGACTGTCGTTTTGGTTAAAATTATTTTATTTGGAGTGATAATATGTCATAAAATTCAAAATATAAGCTATAGGTTCAGCATCATGAGGAAGGGCATGTTTCGGTCCAGGTAACTCGAGGAAAGGGTGAGGTGGTTGGTATAGTAATCACTATCGTGGTTAACTTCACTGAATAATGGCAATGTGTTATATTCTTAATACCAATATTACTGTGGAAATCTTCATTACTTTCCGAATTATCTCTAACCTCGGCAATTGGCGATGTTCCACTTACAAAATCATTTTCAGAATCACTCTCGCTGACTGAAACCTCACTAGAAGAGTTTTCAACACTATTATGAAGTCCAGTTCACTTTCTAACTCAACATATTATTCCCTAAAGTCTGTATGTAATCAGTTAGACCATCATTGTTTGTAAATACAGTGTCCTGTAAGTCCGCCATCACTGTTGACACGTGCACAAGATGTGTGGACTCTGCATTCACATTTTAAAATATACGTCACACGAAAACAAATAATTTTTATGCGACTCCTAGTGGTAAATTTGGAGACTACACACCTTCCTTGATAAGCATATACCGATGTGTACTACCACCTAATGGAAAAGGAAGAACTACGGCAGTTTCTACAAGTCTGCCTGAGGGATAAAATATCATTCCTGGCACTTTCGGCAAGTTCATGGAGGAATGAAAAATCATCCCTTGGTGCTCAGAGTTAAAAACGGCCCTACCTACTAAACCTCTAAATTTATAAATTATTTCTTAAAGCACTATACTTTCCAAAGTGGAACTACAGTTAGAAATTCAATAGAATTTTGTAAAATTATTGAAAACATTAAATTAAAACCATGTTTCACCTTGAACTCATTCGACGTTGCTAATATGTATTCTACCATCCCCACAAAGGAAACCCTAGACATATTTAAGAATAACTTAAGGACACAAAATAAACTTAGTAACCATGAAATAGAAGAATTTAAACTATGCCTAGAATTTACCCTTAACAGTAATTATATTTCCTTCAGTAACACAGTATATCAACAGAGAGGTCTGCCAATGGGGTCCCCAACATCAGGTATCCTTGCTGAAATATACATGGCATTTAGAAAAACATAAAATTTGAAGTGAAGAAAAAGCTATTATCGTCTGGCTAAGGTTTCTTGATGACATTTTTGCAATTATTGATGAACAGATCAATAGCAGCACTAATTTAATAGATAAAATTAACATTTAGACCCTTTCATAAAATTCACATTAGAAACTGTGAACAATAAAAAACTAAATTTCCTTGATCTAACCGTTGAAAGTAAATTTATCCTTTTCAATCTTCAGAAAACCGATCCAAACTATAAATAGCATATGAAAAGATTCATACCATCCTGAGGCACATAAAAGGAGTTCCTTTTTAAGCATGTTAAATAGAGCCTTTAACATCCCCTTGTCCAAAAACGATTTCCAAAAAGAAATTAATCTTATTTACAAAATAGCGATAAGCAACGGATACACGGATTAATAAATAAAATGAAGAGTAAACCTCAAACGCAGCTGATTAAAAAAAAAGAAAAACTTTGCCACTTTCACCTATAATAATGGAAACATTTACCAGATTATTAATATTTTTAAGAGACTTAATTTCAAAATTGCCTTTCGCACTAATAACAATAAACAACGTTTAATTTTCAATTACCGAAGTATTGCAAATGATAACAGATATTCAAATTTGGGGATATATAAACTTAAGTGTTTGAATTGTGCCAATTCATACATTGGGCAAACAGGATGGAATTTCTTAGTAAGATACCTGGAACATGTTAATGCTGAGAAACATAGGAAATACTCGGCCATCAGTCTACATATGACTGAATATAAAAATAATTTTATGACAACAGAAAAAGACTTGACCATTTTTTGAACGTTAAACAAAGGTAAATTAATGAATATTCTGGAAAATATTTATATTGAGATAGATCAGAAACAAAACCCTAGCCAGAATATTAACGAAATAACAGAGAATATCAGTATATTGTTAGAAGGGGCTGCTGAATTGGATTTATCTAGGAAAGCCATCAAAAAGGATTCGGAGAAATATCCAACATGCTTCCCCTCGCCTACCACAAGCTCCTCACGCACATACAAGCTTCGTCAGTTGACGACACGGCATAAGGGAGAACGCTAAACACAACAGACTGGCTATGAGGTAAATAATTTCTTATATCCTCACACACCTCACCAATATACATTCTTACAAGGTTTTCTCCTTTAAAATACCAACCTTCTTACTTAATTTCTTTCTCGTTTCAGACTTATTTCACTTTAAATTCTACTTCAACTATGGTTGATTTCAAGAGTTTAAGAAAAGAAGACCCCTTACGTCGATTTTATTCGTTAACTTGGACATTGGCTTGTTGGAAAATTTTAACCCAACACGAATGAACATTTTATCTCATCATCATCATCATCATCATCATAATAATAATAATCATCACAAGTGTTTTTATTTGTCTTATCCTTTTTTTGTTAAATCTTTTAGCTGAAGATGTTCCATAGTTGGAACAAAACATGTTCTATTTAGTATTATACTCAGAGATTAAGCTGGATTATGTTATGTAAATAATAAACTAGCTATAAAAAATTGACCAGTATAGGAAGGTGAGAATCTCCTTGTAACATAACCTTAGTTGTGTTGAGCCAATGCGGGACAAAATATGAGATTTATAAGTTGAGATAAAATTAAGAAACTAAAACTGAAATTAATGATAAAAATGTATAACTATAGTTCAAATTCTGATGAAAGTTCTATACAGCGGTATTTAGTTTACAGAATCGTGGATCATTGTTAGCGAATACGATCAAGATCTTCGCGGTTTGATACAGGTATTTTACAAGTTTCCTGCTTAACATAAATTATGCCATCCTTCGACCACACGTTCCGCACACTGAACTTGCCTATAGCGGCCTGTAGAAGCCGCAGTCTCTCTGGGGTTAAAAACCCCAACCCCATGGCACTACAGCCCTTGAAGGGCCTTGGCCTCCCAAGCGACTGCTGCTCAGCCGGAAGGCATGCAGATTACGAGGTGTCATGTGGTCAGCACGACAGATCCTCTCAGCCATTATTCTTGGTTTTCTAGACCGGGGCCGCTATCTCACCATCAGATAGCTCCTCAATTCTAATCACGTAGGGTGAGTGGACCTCGTACCAGTCCTCAGGTCCAGGTAAAAATCCCTGACCTGGCTGGGAATCGAAACTGGGGCCTCGGGGTAAAAGGCAGGCATGCTACCCCTACACCACGAGGCTGGCTCTCTGAGGTTAGGTCCTCTCTAATTGTTTTGTTTGTACCCTTGAGTTTCTTTTTGCTTACAAACATTGCATTTCTTTTCCGGTACAAAACAAACTTGACCATTATGGGTCTTGGATGGCCGTTCTGATTTTTCCCAAGCCTATTCGATCTGTCTGTTTTGTCCACTGAGAGTTCCACTCCAATTTCATGTGCAATATCGATTACAATATTGTCAGTGTTTTCTCCTGCAGCTTCTTCCACACCAAACACACGCAAGCACTGTCTTCTTTGATACTGCTCTAAACTGTCTGTTTTAATTTACAGTTCCCTTTTTAATTCCCTTATGGTTGTGTCTTTTTTTTTCCAGAGTATGCTTTAATTCCTTGATCACACTCGTATTGAAATTTGTTTCTTTCAGTTGCTCTACAACTGTCTTCGTCACCTGATCTTGGATGAGGTTGGCAAGCGTGTTGAGAGTTTCCTTACTGCTCAGCGCTTCCTGCACTGCTTGCTTCACAATGGCTTCCATTGACACCTCTTTAACTTTGGGTGGCATGGTGGTTTTCGTAGATATTTCGCTTCAGGTTTCACTGAACACTTCACGAACACTCTGATGTGAATAACTGTACAAGTTACAATAATGTATCACACGACTGTCAAACTGCTAAAATTCACCTCCTAATGTCGCACATACCACGAGCCTCGGATTTTGTAACTATACACTATCCGCCATTTTTATATGTGTGGGTAGACTTACGATAGACAGTTTGTCCTAAGCAGCCGTCCGCTTTCTTTCTTACTAGAACATCCAAGAAAGGAAGACATCCATCTGACTCCATCTCCATAGTGAATTGAAGGATGTTGCTGACTTAGGGGGTTTAGTTGAAGTTGCTCTGAACCTTCTGTCCGTATCACAAATGTGTCATCAGTATACCTTCACTAAATCATAGGTTTGTCAGGCGCCGAAGCAATAGCGTCCTTCTCAAAATGCTCCATAAAGAAATTTTTTAAGAAATATTTTTATTTGTAACGTGAACTAATTTAGTTGTATTTAAACACTTCACCACTCAGAAATAATCATATTGACCTGGAAAGAAAGAGTGAAAGATACAATAAAAGAAAGGAAGAAAACCTGGAAAGAAAAGAGGATATTTAATACTGAAGAAAAAAAAAATAAATAAATAAATAAATAAAAAAAAAAACAGATAGAAGCAAAGAGTGCATGTACAAGGATGGTAAAGGAAGAAACGAGAAGAGTTGGAATTTTGTAGAGAAACCAAGATGGGAATTCTGGAAAGAACTGTTAAATAAAGTATT
Source organism: Anabrus simplex (assembly GCF_040414725.1). NCBI lineage: Eukaryota > Metazoa > Arthropoda > Insecta > Orthoptera > Tettigoniidae > Anabrus > Anabrus simplex. The sequence continues at coordinate 236,571,474 of NC_090265.1, forward strand.
AAAAAAATAAAAAAATCATAATTTGAACACTGGATATGTAAAGGTCAAAGAAGATCCCAGTGGAATTAAAAGAAGGTAGAAAGAGTATTTCAAGGACTTAATGTGAGAAGTAGTGAAAAAAGCCATAAATGAGACAAGAAAACTAACCTAAAAGGAAGGAGAAGACAACATTACAGTTGGAGAAGATTGAATAGCCATCAAAAGATTAAGACATTTAAAGTTTTTGGTATAAGTGAAGTTGCTGTAGAATTGATCAAGGCTGCAGGATCAGTAGGCTTGCAGTGGACTTCTTGGTTACTGTGATGTGTATGGAAAAAGAAACAAATTCCTGGTTTGGCAGAAAGGACTCTTAAAACCAGTATTCAAGAAAGGTGATAAGAAGATAAATGAATTACAATTATGTCACAGGTTGACAAAATCCTGGGAAGATAATAGAAAGAAAGGTTAGACAAAAAACAGTCTCAATTTCATAAGGAATAATTTGGATTTATATGCAGAAGATCAACAGTGGAACCAATATTGTAGAAGAAGTCTATAATAGGGAACACAGAGAAGAGGTTTGGGAATCCTGATGCAGAAAAATGTGGGTAATAAATTTTTAAAGCGATGCATTACAAATGTTGCAGTGGTGTGAAAATAAAAGCTGGGAACATGGGATGGTTTAAAATAGAAACAGGACTAAGACAAAGAATAGTTCTGTCAACATTTTTATTTATATTGGTAGCAGATCAGATTTTGAAGGAAGCAAGGAAATCTCGTGAAGAAACAAAATTAAATGTAATGCTATTTGCTGCTGATACTCTGATCTGGGGAAAGGATGAATGTTAGGTACAGGAATAGATGGACACTCTTGGCGGAAAGATTGAACAATGGGGAATGAAAATTACTGCAGAGAAAAGTAAATCAATGGTTAATGACCACAGGAAAGAGGAAGGAAGAGGAGGAATAAAAATTGGAAGTGAGCATGCTTAGAAGTGTCGAAGCACTTCAAGTACTCAGGAAGTGAAATAATGGCAAATGCCTTTCTTCAGATCTTCAGTCTTGATGTCTTAAACCTATTGGGTTCCTTTTCTCCTTTTGTGTTTGTCATGTGGTAATAGTCTTTTATCATGTCTTCAACTTTCTCTTCCTTTCCCCTTTGTTAATCTGGTTTTCTTCATATCTTACACTTCCTTCATCAAGATTAAGGATCTGTTGAGATAAAGTGAGCGTTGAAGCCCCCCTTCCTGATGAAGCTGGGAAGCAAAAAATGTTTGTTGAAGGCTGAGAAGGAATGGATATAGAAGAATTGGGAGTGAACCATTCTAATCAAAGATTGTAGTGCATGAAGTTGTGGAGATTATCCTTGTCCTTTTGTGATTTATTTCTATTTGTCCCTCTTCCCACACTGACCTGTTATTGTGGTTTTTCTATTATCTGTTCCTTTCAATGTTCCTATGCTTCCATATATTACTTGATTGATGATGATGATGATGATGATGATGATGATGAAGATGACAACCTTGATGGCAGCTGCACTGTTCTGAACAATTCCTCTGATTGACTTGTGGTACTGGTTCCCAGGCTGCATTATAAATATTGACTTATGTAATCAGTCTGTTAACCTTTATCGGACGGGTGTGCGTGCGCACGCGTGAACTGTGGCAGACGGAGTATTAGTAAGGTCCGAGCCCATGCCACCCAGAGTTTTCTTTCCTAGTGACAGTATGAATGACACAGTCTAACTGATACTCTCGTAGAAATTAGAGATTTTGAAAGAACAACTAGGAATAAGGATTGGATTATTCCATACAAAACAGGGAATGTGATGATAGTAAATGATTTATAAACCAATAGTTAAAATTTATTAATAAGTCCAATTAATCTCTTATTACACTACATTACCTTTGAATTTGTACACACTGTACACAATCTTGCATCTAAGAAAACCTTTGAAATGACATGAAAATCTCTGAGTCTTTCCTAGATATGGAGCAATAGTATTGCTTGACATGGCAATTTATGTTCTAAGGTAGGCGAGGTCAGCAACAGGAAACGAATGCGCTGACGCAGTGACAGAAGACAGGCCACGCTGAGGTGAAAACTCTACGAGGAAGTAGTGAGTTATTTTGTTCTTATCACTTTATATCACATTACACTTCTCGAGGCACAAAAACAACATTCAAACGAATTAATGATTTCATAAAGAAGAAGGTGAAAACATGGACCTTAAAAGTGAAGCTTCCACGGTGTGAAGAATTAATTTAATTTCCGGGTTGGACCGTGTTGTACTTGTACGCATATCACGTACAGTTTGCTGACGTTTCGAATACATTGCAGTATTCTTTGTCAAGGCGACTGAAATACCCCTACTCAATTCGAGGTAATCAGTCTCCCAGGCAGAAATTACACTACTAGAGTGGCCTTGATCTTGGCCTTTTATATCCTAGTCTTTCTGGCTGACGTAAGCCCTGGCTGTCTCGCAAGACTTCTGGAAAGTATATGTCACAGCCAGGTAGTGGGGGCTTGCCCGCGCTGTTATGTAATGGGGTTGCAGCCCGTGTGTTTATGTTGTGGTCTGTATGTCTTAAACTATGAATGATAGGCATCCAAGAATTACTGATTTTGTATCCTTCTTCTAAATTTATGTTGTTCGGATGTTTCTTGATTTCGATAGCCTCGCGGATTTTCCTCTCCAGATTCCAAGGGATAGCTGCTAGGATCTTGGTCTTGTCAAATGATATTCTGTGCCTAGTTTCGTAGGAATGCTTGGCTACTGCTGAAATATCTGTGTTTTGGTTCTTGGTGTGACGGATATGTTCTTTTAGGCGGGTGGAGATCAGACGTTTTGTCTCACCTACATAACAAGCTCCGCAGCTACATTCAATGTGATACACTCCAGGGGCCTGTAATTCTATTTTGTCTTTTACTGGTGGTAGATAACGGGCTAGCTTATGGTGAGGTTTATACAACATAAAACATAAAAACTATCTATAAACCTCACCATAAGCTAGCCCGTTATCTACCACCAGTAAAAGACACAATAGAATTACAGGCCCCTGGAGTGTATCACATTGAATGTAGCTGCGGAGCTTGTTATGTAGGTGAGACAAAACGTCTGATCTCCACCCGCCTAAAAGAACATATCCGTCACACCAAGAACCAAAACACAGATATTTCAGCAGTAGCCAAGCATTCCTACGAAACTAGGCACAGAATATCATTTGACAAGACCAAGATCCTAGCAGCTATCCCTTGGAATCTGGAGAGGAAAATCCGCGAGGCTATCGAAATCAAGAAACATCCGAACAACATAAATTTAGAAGAAGGATACAAAATCAGTAATTCTTGGATGCCTATCATTCATAGTTTAAGACATACAGACCACAACATAAACACACGGGCTGCAACCCCATTACATAACAGCGCGGGCAAGCCCCCACTACCTGGCTGTGACATATACTTTCCAGAAGTCTTGCGAGACAGCCAGGGCTTACGTCAGCCAGAAAGACTAGGATATAAAAGGCCAAGATCAAGGCCACTCTAGTAGTGTAATTTCTGCCTGGGAGACTGATTACCTCGGATTGAGTAGGGGTATTTCAGTCGCCTTGACAAAGAATACTGCAATGTATTCGAAACGTCGGCAAACTGTACGTGATATGCGTACAAGTACAACACGGTTCAACCCGGAAATTAAATTAAATAATGGACCTTAAAAGGTACTTTCGGTGTGGTATATTTTGAAGCAAGGATACACTCAAAGTGCTACGCCACAGGGAAATTCGATCTTGATGCCTTTCCCTTATTCTCGGAGCATACTTCGCACCTGCGAGATGATCCGTTCTGAGGCCAATGTTTAGAACTTTTCACTTAAAGGCGAGAAAGGCGTGCAATGCTGATAACCGGTCTGCCAAGATTAGTGGATGGTAGTTCTGGGTTCATGTCTTGAGCAGCATGTATTAGATTTCTAGGAAGTAGCTCACGAAACTCCTTGTAAGACAGCTTTCCTTCACACGACGTATGAATGATGAAGGCGTTCAAAATAACTATGTTCAGCAGATGGAAAAATAGTTTCTTTGTCCACTTCCATGTTTGGCGGGAAATATCCTAACTATTGGCCATATGATCACTCTTGTCACAATAACCCATTAGTGCATTGTAGCTCTCGATTATTGCAGGCTTCGGTGCAATCCCATTGTCATCCATAAAGTGACCGGATGGTGGGGGGTTTTGCATGTTAATTAGGAAATATACTTCCAGCTTATTAAGCACAGGTTTCCCTTCTCTTTTCTAATAATATGTCCCTTCCCTTGCATGTCCAGCCATGTTTACTATGAATTGCTTTATTTGTTGCAGGAAAATCAGCCGCCAAATTATTCTGTGCATTTTCATAAGCCATAATTCATGGCATTGCGCATTGTAGCGACTCATATATTAATAACAAAATGAGTAGATCATTTTCATAAGCCAGAATTCAAGGCAAAATGCGAGATAAATTATGTGGTTGATATATCGACCGCTCGTCCTTTTGGCGGGGTTTGACTATGGTTCAAATCTCGACCGCTCTATCTTTTTGAGGGGTTGATATTTCGATCGCTCGTCCGATAAAGTTTAATCTTTCCTTGTCCACTCACATCAGTGATGTTCCTCTGGCTGTATGATAGTTCATAAATAATGACTATGTGACCTAGTGTGTGTCCCTGATAGTTGGCTATTGGGTGTTGCAATGAGCAATGTTCCTTGTGGTTTGTGCTTAGCTGGTTAATATGTTGAAACAGACTAATGTAGACATAAAACTCCCTAGACCTGTGTATACAGGGTGGTCGGAAACAATGTGAACCAGGTATATGAGTGAGCGGGTTGGTCATACTGATAAATAATTTGAAAAAGAAATTTGATAGCTTGCACCGTTGTCATTCTATCAGCTGTTGAAGGTAGCCAATCAGATCACTTAGTGGGCAAATTCAAATGAGCTTTGCAAGGTGTTGTTGCTAAACCTGCACATGGTTTAAGATCGTCTTCACTAATGAGGGAAAAACTTTGCCAGGAGAGGGATTTGAACATGGATCCCAAGCTGATAGGATTGCATCATAGCAAGTACGCTAAGGTGACATAGGCTGAAACGTATGGTGCAGCATGGCTCTCAAGCCAACGGTGCGAGATATACAAAAAAATTTCAAATTATCATCAGTATGATCAACCCTCTAACGCTAACATCCCTTGTTCACGTTGTTTCCAACCACCCTGTTTGTTTTGTTCCTAAAACTGCTAATAGTGTTTTGATTCACTTTTTAGGAGAGAATTTCGCCTGACAAGTCTGCTTGAGTTACGAAGAGAGGTGACCCAATGTACTCATCATGACTTACAGCTGATCCTCTCTGGCCATACCTTTGTGGGTTGTGTGGACATTAGTCATGCCCTTATACAGCACAGCACAGATTTATACTTGTGCGACACTCGGAGTCTCAGGTTAGTTGCAGTGCTGGAGTATCTGATTAATGCAGACTTTTGCTGGATGGTATACTGTAGAGGGTGGTAGTAAAGAATAAATTTAGAACTGTTATTGGTGTTGGTGATTGTTATTTTAAGTGACCTAACATCAAGATCATAAACCTTTTAGATCCTTCTGATGTCTATGGAAAGAAAGTTGGCAATCTAGTTTTTGAAAAGGTAATAAATTAATTAATAAGTAATAAAGTAATAAATTTAGTTATCTGACAATATATCGGTGGATTCTTAATAAACTTTTCTTTGCACCATAATGGGTCTCAGAGCACTGATGTCATTGTATTTATTTGATTCGTACACAGTTAACGAGAAAGTGATGGAACCAACTAGAGAGAAGAATATTCTGGACGTGGTGCTGGTAAAACCATATGAGCTCTATAGAGAAACTGAAGTAATAGATGGTATTAGTAATTACGAAGCTGTTTTTGTTGTACTTAAAAATAAATGTGATAGAAAGGAAGGTCGTAAAAATAGGTCTGTTAGGCAGTGCCATATGACTGAAAAGACAGGCTTGAGAGAGTTTAAAAAAAAGTAATTTTGATCAGTGGAAAATGGTAAATAAAAATGTAGACAGACTGTGGGGTGGGTTTAAAGCAATTGTAAAAAAAAAAAAAAAAAAAGGTATGTGCCTTTGAAGGTGGTAAGGAATGGTAAAGACCCACTATATTATAACAGAGAAGTAAAGAGACTAAGAAGGAGATGTAGGTTGGAAAGAAATAGTTAGAAATGGCTGTGGAAGTAAGGAGAATTTGAAGGAACTTGCATGGAAATTGAATCTAGCGAAGAAGTTGGCTGAGGATAACATGATGGCAAGCATAATTGGCAGTCATACAAATGTTAGTGAAAAATAAGGTATGTATAGGTACTTTAAGACAGAAACAGGTTCCTAAAAGGACATTCCAGGAATCATCATGAACAAGGGGAGTGCATATGTGAGGGTCTGCAGAAGGCAGAAATATTCAGTCAGCCATATGTGGAGATTGTCGGTAACAAGGATAATGTCCAGATAGAAGAGGTAAGTAATACTAATGAAGTATTGAAATTTACCTATGATAACAAAGATATTTACAATAAGATACAAAATTTGAAGAGTAGAAAAGCAGCTGGAATTGATAAGATTTCTTGAGATATACTACAGTATAGACAATGGGTTGGAATATCCAATAGAACCTCGATCATTCAAAATCGATTGTTAATTAAAAACCTTGCCTAATTCGAAGAAGCTCTCGTTCCTGGAAGTATGAGGTACGGTTTTGCATGTTATTAAAATTGTTTAATTCGAAATACTGATGATTCATAATTTGAAGAACAATGTCGGTCCAGTTATCAAAATTCAGACTTTTAATTCAAAACTACCTTTACATTTAAAAAAATTGTATTTTACAGAGTAATTTAAATTCAAAATTTCTCCACGCCGTGAAAGAACGTGTCTTCCAGAATGTGCAGGGGTAGCTTTCCACACTTTCACTCACTTCGGTGTGTCTACAGTATGCTTCATATTTGCTCAATTCGAGTGAAATCGTAATTCTTTTGTATTCTGCATTTTAAGGAATGCCATAATATCACGTAGAAATCAGTGTGCAGAGAAGCAGAATCTGCAGACACTGGCGATGCTGACAGTTGGCAAAAAAGCATGGCTCATATAATCAATTCGTATGCACCAAACAATATTGTCAATGCCGATGAAACTGCATTATTTTTAAAAATGCCAAACCCAAACGGACTTATGGTTTTAAAGGGGAGAGGTGTCAGCTGAGAAATTGTACAAGGTTGGGTGTCACTGTTCTGTGTTGCAAAGCACACGGAAGTGAGAGACTTCCTTTGTCATAGGAAAGTTTGTTAAGCCACGATGTTTTAAGGGCGTCGGGCACTTTCGGTGGAAGTACAAGGCATCTAAAAATGCAAACGGTACAGTAATCCAGAAGATAAAGCATTTGTACAGGGGAGCCAGAAAAATTTGTCCTCATCTTTGAATCGTGCTTTTTTTCTTTCTTTCATTGTGTGAGGTTATGTTTGTCAGTGAAATTTGTGTACCTCCTCATCAATCAATCAATACTGATCTGCATTTACGGCAGTCTCCCAGGTGGCAGATTCCCTATCTGTTGTTTTCCTTAGGCTTTTCTTAAATGATTTCAAAGAAATTGGAAATTTATTGAACACCTCCCTTGGTAAGTTATTCCAATCCCTAAGTCCCCTTCCTATAAATGAATATTTGCCCCAATTTGTCCTCTTGAATTCCAACTTTATCTTCATATTGTGATCTTTCCTACTTTTAAAGACTTCACTCAAAGTTATTCGTCTACTAATGTCCTTCCACGCCATCTCTCCGCTGACAGCTTGGAACATACCACTTATGATACAATTCCTTTAGTTTTGCCAATTGCCACCTTTTCAATACAATAAAAATATATTACAAACTTACATATTTATTGTGATGTTTATATGGTGCATGTTTCGCTCCTTTTCGTGAGCATCATCAGCCAAACTATCATTAATCTAAGATTGTATAAGATCATAAATTCTTTTGGTTCAAGATTACTCCTATAAAACTAATTGATAATCTTATAACATTTTAAAAGTCACACAACAATAAAACTTTGTCTTAAGCTAACACTTTTTTGTCTAAAATCTTCTTCAGTCTAACATTTTATTGCCGAAACGCATCTGGTGAACATCTTTTAAAATTGTTTAAAAAGAAGAATAAAATAAAAAACTTTTGAGATCTGGCTACTTGTGTTGATTCCTGTTGCTTAACTTCTATAATTGTCATTAAATTCCATAACAGTATTGAATATTTTCTGCAGTTGATAATCGTCATTATGGTCGATAGACTTGTTCTCGTTGCTGGAGTAACATTTATAAAATGTTTTGGTATTAATTTATATTATCAATGGGGTAAAATTGTTCGTGAACAAACTTGTTGATGAAACACTTTCTGATGTGATATTGGATTTTAAATGTTCTCGAACATTCCATAATGGCTCGTTGGTGTATCTGTAATGAAAGATAAAAATTATATGTTTATGGTTTTGATTGTATTTCTGTATAACATCTTATTGGAAGAATTGTCACTTACTTTTCTTTCTGTTGCATAATTGTTTGGTGTTACTCCTAGCCTCTTGAGAACTACTTGTTGTCCTGTTTGCACTTCTTGTGTTGTACTGTTATGAAATTTAATGACAATTATACAAGTTAAGCAACAGGAATCAACACAACTAGCCAGATCTCAAAAGTTTTTTATTTTATTCTTATTTTTAAACAATTTTAAAAGATGTTCACCAGATGAGTCTTGGCAATAACATGTTAGACTGAAGAAGATTTTAGACAAAAAAAAGTGTTAGCTTAAGACATAGTTTTATTGTTGTGTGACTTTTAAAATGTTATAAGATTATCAATTCGTTTTATAGGAGTAATCTTGAACCAAAAGAATTTATGATCTTATACAATCTTAGATTAATGATAGTTTGGCTGATGATGCTCACAAAAAGGAGCGAAACATGTACCATATAAACATCACAATAAATATGTAAGTTTGTAATATATTTTTATTGTATTGAAAAGGTGGCAATTGGCAAAACTAAAGGAATTGTATCACAAGTAGATCTTCAATACGGACAAGGAAAATGAAGTTCATAACCTGCAACATACCACTTAGTCGAGCAGTTCGTCTTCTTTCTCCCAATTCTTCCCAGCCCAAACTTTGCAACATTTTTGTAACACTACTCTTTTGTCGGAAATCACCCAGAACAAATCGAGCTGCTTTTCTTTGGATTTTTTTCAGTTCTTGAATCAGGTAATCCTGGTGAGGGTCCCATACACTGGAACTGTACTCTAGTTGGGGTCTTACCAGGGACTTATATGCCCTCTCCTTTACATCCTTACTACAACCCCTAAACACCTCCATAACCATGTGCAGAGATCTGTACCATTTATTTACAATTCCATTTATGTGATTTCCCCAATGAAGATCTTTCCTTATATTAATACCTAGATACTTACAATGATCTCCAAAAGGAACTTTCACCCCATCAACGCAGTAATTAAAACTGAGAGTATTTTTCCTATTTATGAAACTCACAACCTGACTTTTAACCCCGTTTATCAACATACCGTTGCCTGCTGTCCATCTCACAACATTATCGAGGTCACGTTGCATTTGCTCACAATCTTGTAACTTATTTATTACTCTATACAGAATAACATAATCTGCAAAAAGCCTTACCTCTGATTCCACTTCTTTACTCATGAAAATGAAAAAAATGAAAACCTACAACCTGTTTTCCAGTCATTGACCGGGTCAGGGATGTAATGAATGAATGAATCATATATAGGCTATTATTATGATGGGGTCGCCACTCCCAAAGTGATACATTAATGAATGATAGATGCTACGAAATGAGAATGGAGAGTGTTGCTGGAATGAAAGATGACAAGGAAAACCGGAGTACCCGGAGAAAAACCTGTCCCGCCTCCGCTTTGTCCAGCACAAATCTCACATGGAATGACCGGGGTTTGAACCACTGTATCCAGCAGTGAGAGGCCGACGCGCTGCCATCTTAGCCACGGAGGCTACTTCTTTACTCATATATTTATATATATATATAAGAAAACATAAAGGTCCAATAATACTGCCCTGAGGAATTCCCCTCTTTATTATTATAGGGTCAGATAAAGCTTTGTCTACTCTAATTCTCTGAGATCTATTTTCTAGAAATATAGCAACCCATTCAGTCACTCTTTTGTTGAGTCCAATTACACTCATTTTTTCCAGTAGTCTCCCATGATCCACCCTATCAAATGCTTTAGACAGGTCAATCACAGTACAGTCCATTTGACCTCCTGAATCCAAGATATCTGCTATATCTTGCTGGAATCCTACAAGTTGAGCTTCAGTGGAATAACCTTTCCTAAAACCGAACTGCCTTCTATCGAACCAGTTATTAATTTCACAAACATGTCTAATATAATCAGAAAGAATGCCTTCCCAAAGCTTACATGCAACGCAAGTCAAACTTACTGGCCTGTAATTTTCAGCATTATGTCTATCACCCTTTCCTTTATACACAGGGGCTACTATAGCAACTCGCCATTCATCTGGTATATCTTCTTCAAGCAAACAATAATCAAGTAAGTACTTCAGATATGGTACTATATCCCAATCCATTGTCTTTAGTATATCCCCAGAAATCTTACCAGTTCCAGCCGCTTTTCTAGTTTTCAACTTTTGTATCTTACTCTAAATGTCATCATATGTAAATTCTAATACTTCTTTAGCAGTAATCTCCTCCTCTTTCTGGACATTATCCTTGTAACCAACAATCTTTACATACTGCTGACTGAATACTTCTGCCTTTTGAAGATCCTCACATACACACTCCCCTTGTTCATTAATTATTCCTGGAATGTCCTTCTTGGAACCTGTTTCTGCCTTAAAATACCTGTACGTACCCTTCCATTTATCACTAAAATTTGTATGACTGCCAGTTATGCTTGCCATCATGTTATTCTTAGCTGCCTTCTTTGCTAGATTCAATTTCCTAGTAAGTTCCTTCAATTTTTCCTGACTCTATTTCTTTCCAATCTGCACCTCCTTCTTAGTCTCTTTATTTCTCTATTATAATAAGGTGGGTCTTTACCATTTCTGAGCACCTTTAAAGGTACAAACCTTTTTTCACATTCCTCAACAATTACTTTAAACCCATCCCAGAGTCTACATTTTTATTTACTGTTTTCCACCGATCATAGTTACATTTTAAAAACTGCCTCATGTCTGCTTTATCAGCCATATGATACTGCCTAATAGTCCTACTTTTAAGTCCTTCCTTTCTAACACATTTATTTTTAACTATGACAAAAACAGCTTCATGGTCACTAATGCTATCTATTACTTTGGTTTCTCTATAGAGCTCATCTGGTTTTACCAGCACCACGTCCAGGATATTTTTTCCTCTAGTTGGTTCCATCACTTTCTGAATCAGCTGTCCTTCCCATATTAGCTTATTTGCCATTTGTTGGTCATGCTTCCTGTCTTTCGCATATCCTTCCCAACTGACATTTCGTAAATTCTGATCCCCCGCTACAATCACATTCCTTTCCATGTCGTTTCCCACATAGCTGATTATCTTATCAAATAATTCTGAATCCATGTCAGCGCTACCCTTTCCCGGTCTGTACACTCCAAAGACATCAAGTTGCCTATTATCTTTAGAAATGAGCCTTACACCTAGAATTTCATGTTTCTCATCTTTAACTTTTTCGTAGCTTACTAATTCTTCTTTCACCAGAATGAATACTCCCCTTCCCACCATTCCTATCCTATCTCTACGATACACTCTCCAGTTCCGTGAGAAAATTTCTGCATCCATTATATCATTTCTCAGCCATGATTCAACTCCTATTACAATATCTGGTAAATATATATCCATTAAGTTACTTAATTCTATTCCTTTCTTTATAATTCTTCTACATTTCAACACTATAACATTTTTATGTCATTCCTACTTGACTTCCAGATCTCTGTACCCTTATCACCGCTCCCTAGACAACCCCGTTTCCCTGAATGTACCTTCCTATTACCCAGTGTTTTATCCAAGTGCATTATTTGAATAATGTAAATGCACCTTGTCGGATACATTTCAGAAATAGTTTTCTCCATGGCATTTGAAAGGTTTAAACTGAGAATCAAGGTGATTGCATGCATTAATGGGTCTTAAAATACTTTGTGACGTGGCAAGGGATGCATTTCTGAATTCCAAGAGAAGTGTCATTGCGGGAAATCATAGAAGGGTACAAGAATAGTCACTGCACTGTGTTGTAATGCAGATGGAAGTGAGGGACTTTCTCCCGTAGTCATAGTAAAGTTTGATAAGCCACGGTGTTTTAAGGGTATCTGGTACTTTCCATGCAAGTACAAGGCATCTAAAATGCATGCAGTACAGTAATCCAATGACTAAAGCACTTGCACAGCAGAGCCAGTATAGATAAAATCACCAACATTCTTAAAAAAACATAATGTGAAAATATCTTTTAGAACCAATAACAGAAATCTTGATTTATTATATAACACTAATTCAATTAATAAATCTAATGTTTTTTTTCCTAAATCTGGTGTGTGTAGATTCCAATGCAATAACTGTAGCTCTTCGTATATTGGACAGACAGGGCATAACTTTGATCAGATACTTTGATCACATCAGTGCCATAAAATACAACAGATTCTCTGCAATAGGACAACACATACAAGATTCTAATCATAATTTCACCAGAATTGATAAAGACATAAAAATACTCAAAGTTATTAACAAGGGCCCCCTTCTAAACACTACTGAAAATTGTTTTATTCATCTTGACCAATACTTCAACCCCAATTTGAATTTAAATGACATTTATGAAAAATCTAATATTTTATTTGACTTCCTTATCTGCTTTTTCAAAAATTTAAATTTAGAAACCCAAATTCAATATTCCAGTCCTTATACATTTCCCACCATCATTTTCCACTTATTCCACTTAAACTACTTCACCTCATCATTTATTTCCTTATTCCATTTGTTTTATTCATTATTTTTCTGCTTCAACTTTTTCTTTCTTCATTACATTCCTCTTTTTCATTCTCCCATTTGAATTACATTTTCTCACATCTCTAATGATTTTGACCACTCTAACTTTCTTACGCTATTCTAAGTTCGACCTCAACTCTTACCTTCAAATATATCTCACGCTAAGTCATTACGCTCCTCAACTGTTCCAATATTGCACTTTTTAGTATGTTTTTCTCTTCATAATTGTTTTTTCTCTATATCATATGTTTTAATAACTTCATTGATCTAACTTACGAAACTTTTGGAAGCTCAGTGCCGCTCTACTCTTCAAGAACTTGCTCCGTAATACATTTATATATTTGATCTGCGACTTTCTTCATAATTTTTGGATCTATTGACAAGCAGTGCTAATTCCTAAAATTATACAGTGCCTCATGGACTGCAGCTGAACTTTTCAAGAATTTACTCCATGCTACATTTAGATACGTATTTGATTCTGGACTTCTTCACACACAGTGCTCTCTAACACATCTAACTTATGAGACTTTTAGAAGCACAGTGCTGATCTATTCTTTGGGAACTTGCTCCGTAGTGCATTTGCGTATTTGATCAGAGACTTCATCATTTTTTGATCTACCGACGGGCAGTGCTATTCCCTAAAATTATAGTGTGTCTCATAAACTGCAATTGAACTCTTCAAGAATTTGCTCAGTACTACATTTGGATACGTATTTGATTATGGACTTCTTCCCGTACATTGCTCTCCAACGCTTATGTCTTACTAATGTTCATGATTGACACGCAGTATCCTTAAAATTATACAGTGCCTTATCAACTGCAACTGATAAATACGTGTGTTATAGTGCTTCATAAACTGCTTCTGACAGTATCATCTAAACTTCATATTTTTACCTGTGCATCTTTCAATGCACATTACTCCCTAAAGATTTTAGTGCTTCAGTATCAGCAACCTACAGAAATACTTCGCAATTTATTTATCTGTGCATTCTTTTACACCTATTTGTGTTCGGCTGATGATGTCCAAAAATACTGGTCGAAACCGGTACCAATTTTAATTAAATAGGAATGTAAACTTACATTTCTTATTTTAATAGTATTGAAAGGTTGAACCATTTTATATTTTAACTTATTAGTGAACTGTACTTCAGTACAGAACAATATGAAATTCTTATCTCTTAAAGATTTCAGTACTGCAAACTCTGTGCAAGATGGGTTCCCAAAATGCTGTCCGATCATCACAAAACACAGCGAATGGGTGTTGCCTTAACGTTTCCCTAGTGCTACCATGCTGAAGGAGAAGACTTTTTGAACAAATTTGTCACTGGAGATGAGAGATGGCTTCATTTCATAAATGAAGAAACAAAAAAGCAATCCAAACAGTGGATGCATTCTCATTCCCCGAGTAAACCAAAGAAGTGCAAGTGAACCTTCTCCATCGGAAAGTGTATGTCTTATGTGTTCTATGTTGTTGGAATTCATGGAACTTGGCACGACCATCACTGCAGTCTCATTCATTGTGACTTCAATATCTACGAAGGGCCATTCAGAACAAATTAATGGGAATGTTGTCATCATGAAAATGCTTGGCTGCATACTGCAGCTGCAACAAAGATACTCCTGCAACGTTTCCGATGGGAAGTGTTTGGTCATCCACCATACAGCTCAGGCTTGGCTCCCTCTGATTTTCATCTCTTTGCTTACATGAAATGCTGGCTAGAAGGATAACATTTTGGCACAGACAATGAGCTGCAGACCGGCGTAGAGAAGTGGCTGAAAGCAGCTGCCTTCTATGATGAGGGTTGGAAAGTTGGCAAGTTGGTACCATGTTACGACAAATGTCTGTGTCTTGGATTTCATGTCATGATTTTGTTGTCAAATGGTACAATAAGACCATGTAAATTTGATTTGCAGTAGACTTGTTAATAACACCTTTTTTGTTATGCAAATTTTACTATTTAACTTTTGTTCTTTGCTAGGCTGAGGATGTCCCCAAGAGGGATGAAACATATACCTATAACTTGCTTTAAGAATAAAAACTTTTGAGCTATTGTAAAGTTGGAACTTTTAATGTTAATATCTTTAAACTATGTAAAGAAGTAGCTGGATGGTGCAGCTAAATGTCGCAAGTAAAACATTTTTGATTTTCACTGTGGTTTTAATTTTGTGGCCGTTAGGACCTTGAAAAAAAATATAGCCCTCGCATGTACAGAAGTAAATAACTCGCACCAAGCGGTAAACTACGAAATTAAATAAAATAGCAAAGCGGAGCCTGTGGAGATTTGTTTACAAACAGTACAGAAATGGCGCTCGGACAGATTGCTGGAAAAATGCACTATGAATTTCTATGAAATTGCACCCAGAGTAGTTGTAAATGTGAATGAAACTGAACTCATGGGTGCTGTGGACATTGAGAATGACAAAAAGTGGACTTTCAGAGGGTAGAGAAAGGTCCACCTATTCAGTACCATTAACTTAATGTGGTGTCCTATATAATAATTGGTACTAGTTTCGACCCTACATACATTGGGTCACCTTCAGCCATGATTTAATTGGAAACATATGTTTACATACAACCAATAATATGTCTTTATTTAAAATTAAAGTCTAAAACATTAGTGAAGTCAGACTACACATATAAAATTTAAAATTGTATGCAATTGGCATGGACACCAACACCAGACTGATTGTTAAGAGGGAGCGGGAGTATAGAGACATTCACTTCAAACCGTATTAAACAATCGATCACTACATCTGATGAAAAGGCACACTTATTCAAGTTGTGAATGTCCCCTTCAAGCTACAAATAAACCATTACTCATGTTACTATACAGCAAAACATAATTTATAAATCAAATGGCTCAACTACACAGGTAAGGAATGCCAACTCCCAGATCGACTCAAGAACACTTGGTTACTCTAAGGATATTAAAATAGTTCAACACCAACCACAACAGTTTTAATGTGTAATTTTAGTTTCAATTTTAAATGTGTAGTCCGACTACATCAATGTTCTCGACTTTGATTTTAAATTAAGGCATACCAAATTGTATTCTTTATTATTGGTTGTATGTAAACATATGTTTCCAATTAGATCATGACTGACGATAACCCAACGTATGTAGAGTCGAAACTAGTACCAATTATATATGACACTGTATTAAGCTAATTGTATTGAATAGGTGGACCTTTCTCTACCCTTTGATAGTGATCAATTGTCAATACGGACCATAATGAAATTCATAACATATGATGAAAAGTGAACTGTCATGACATCTGTTGAAGATATGAGGAAATTATGTGAAGAAATACGAATATGTTGAATATTCTACAGTGCCGCTACATCAGGAGCCAATGTGTAGAATATTTGACAGTGCCAGTTCTAGGGTTAAAATGTCAGAGTCACTCGAACACTTGATTTCACAACCGGGCTGAGTGGCTTAGACTGTTGAGGTGCTGGCCTTCTGACCTCAACTTGGCAGGTTTGATCCTGGCTCAGTCCGGTGGTATTTGAAGGTGCTCAAATACATCATCCTCATGTCGGTAGATTTACTGGCACTAAAAGAACTGCGGGACTAAATTCCAGCAACCCGGCATCTCTGAAAACCGTAAAAGTAGTTAGTGGAACGTAAAAACCAATAACATTATTATTACTTGATTTCACCATTATAGAATCACCAAACACTGCCATTAGTATTGTGAAACTCTCCAAGAGAGTTTTTTCCCAAATGCTAAGAAAATCTAATATCTGCAAGGTGCTCTTGAAGATCATACTTCACAGCATACACCTCCCCTCCCCACCCCTCCCCTCCCCTCCCTCCCCTCGAGGAGCTCAGCAGGTAGTTCTGTTTTAACCTGAGCACAGTAACCAAACAGGTTGCTACTACACTTGTTATATGGAAACGAGTGCAGGGTATGTCTCATACAAACTTATTTCTTACTTCTTCTTTCTTGCACAATAGTCATTGCTTATAATTTGATTTCTTTTTGCAGTTATTGTAATATTTCGATTCTCATTGATGTGGTCAGGGGTATACTCTTGGAGCTATTTGACCGTCATTACGACGATGTTCAACTCAACCAAGCACCCCAGGACGAATGTTAATAGCCATACATTGAAGTGTCATTATTTACAATGTAAACAACCAGCATTTGACCTAACTTCTTTCACATTCTTTTTATATCCAAGATGGCAAGCTATGTTAGATTTGAACATTGGAACCCTAACAAGAAGCCAGGCATATATACACTGAGCAAATGTGAACAGGGAAGTGTGTGTCTTTATGATATCCATTCTCATAGGACTTGTTCACAACAAGTCAACATTTATGGAAACTTGACAAATCTTTTTATCTGATCTGCTTATATCTAGTATTTTAAAGTGTTTTTATGTTTTGTGAATGTAGTGTATTTCTTCAAAGTTTTAATATGTTGTATATATTTTTAATAACTTCCCGATTTTAAATTATATATCTGAGGATGACCTCAAGAGAGGGTCAAAACCGGTCCCGGAAATATGAATAGTGTAATTTTTAGTAATTTCATTTAGTTTTGTATTGAAAGTTGGATGATTCCTCTCCTATTCCCTGATTGTAGTGTCAGTACAGATCGACTATGAAGTTTCTTACATATGACATCACAACACAAACACAGCTTGCAATAGAAAAATATGTCTTATGCATATTGCTGTTTCACTGTTTATAGGTGAAAATATTGTGATTATTGAGGGGATAATTGATAAGATGTATTTCAAACTTGGTTACTTTATCTCGCGCTTTTAGTTCACGGGTACGTGCAGTTTATAAACTCTTGGATCCTACTTCGAATATATTTACTCTCAGTTTTAGGCTTTTGTACCCATTTGAGAAATGCTAACAAGACTCATGAAGTTTTACCCCAATTAGCATATCAGTAACTGTAGGAAGATCCATAAATGTTCAGAAATTCTTGGTGTACTTTATATCAGAGGCAAGTATTGTTTTTAAGAAGCAGTGTTCATATTTTATATGGAGCCTACACAATAAAACAGTTACATAGCCAGGAATTCATATTCAATGAAACCATTTTACGAACAACAAACACTGCACAAATAGACAGATTACTTAAGATTGAAAGAATAATAATAATAATAATAATCAGAACGTGAATAAACAAAAACTACCTTGAAAATAGATAATGGAGACTAGCTTCTGGTGAATTAGTCACATCTCTGACTGTTTCAGAATTTTCTGTACCATGAGAATCAGTTGAAAGGCTAAAAAATCCAAAGGCAAGATTTATATTCTTTCGTTGTATAAATTTAAGTTTGTATGAGAATCTATGAATAGCTGTTAACTGATGTCAGTTAAATACTAATTCTGGTATGCCAATGGGTTAAAGAGTGAAATACATAATGAATATTTAAAAATTACATTTAGATTAGGCAACTTCACTCTAATAAAGGACACCTCCTAGATGCAGGCAAATTGTTATGGCCCTTCAATGCCCATAAATGAGAGGTTTCACTGTACTTCCTTCTCACTATTTCTCCTTATCAAATCGTCTACAAACATCATTCCTTTCTCATAACATGTTCCTAACATGCAGTGTGCTATCTACAGGAACTATCATAAAGCGGAGTATGGAACCATTCTCAGTGTCAGAATATCCGACTCCATGGCTAAATGGTTAGCGTGCTGGCCTTTGGTAACACAGGTCCTGGGTTCGATTCCCGGTAGGGTTGGGAATTTTAACCATAATTGGTTAATTTCACTGGCACGGGGGCTAGGTGTATGTGTCGTGTTCATCATTTCATCCTCATCACGACGCGCAGGTAGCCTACGGGAATCAAATCAAAAGACCTGCATCTGGCGAGCCAAACTTGTCCTCGGACACTCCGGCACTAAAAGCCATAAGCCATTTCATTTCAGTGTCAGAACCATACTGCCCTCAGCTCTCATTTTCATACACCTCTCATAGTATATACCTTAAATTTCTTCCACCTTAGTCCACAACAAAATTTATTAACTTGGCTTTGTACTGCTACTATGAGTTCCTTTCTACACATTGGATCTGAAACATCCTACATCTTGTTGCATTTAGATTACTGTATCACCAGGTGAGTTGGCCGTGTGGTTAGAGGCGCACAGCTGTGATCTTGCATCCGGGAGATAGTGGGTTCGAATCACACTGTCGGCAGCCCTGAAGGTGGTTTTCCGTGGTTTCCCATTTTCACACCAGGCAAACGCTGGGGCTGTACCTCAATTAAGGCCATGGCCACTTCCTTCCAATTCCTAGGCCTTTCCTATTCCTTCGTCGCCATAAGACCTATCTGTGTCGGTGCCACATAAAGCCACTAGCAAAGATTACTGTATTTTTTCCACTACAGCTATGCATATATTATTTACAACTGATTTAGAATGTATTGCCCTGCTTGTAGTGAAAAATTGTTTTTTGTGGTTGTAACAGTGTGCTACAAACAGTGAGAAATCCCTAGGGATTTTAGTAAAACAATTGCCTTGCCCGGGAGAGGAAATGCTGTAGACTGCAGAAACTACAGAAATATTTCTCTCACACCTCACATTTCAAAAGTATTACTGAACACAAAGAGTAGGATTAAAAGCAGATTTTATTTGACATTCCGTTTATTTATTTATTTATTTATATCGTGTCAGAAGCATACATAAGTTTAAAATTAAAGATAAGGAAAAACATAAAACATAATATAAATACTCCAATGGCGAAGAGCCACATTAAACTATGTGAGCCCAAAACCTTGCAACATCAAGTGCATTTGGCTTCGCTTTAACCAGGTCTTCTGTTGTGCAGCTGAAATGGGCATGAACTGCATTGCAGCAAATGGGCTGTGATCTGCTCTTCTCCACATACACACAAGGTACTGTCCACTTCGAAACCCCATTTCTTCTGGTTTACCCTGCACCGCGTAACACCAGAGCGCAGTCTGTTCAGTGCTCTCCAATTCACCCAATCTGTGACATGGCCAGGAGGGAGTTCCTCTTTTGGGGTCATCCATTGACTGATCCTCGTATGTTGACTCCTGACGCGCCATTCTTGAATTCTTGCTTGCTGCGCTGTTCCTGCAAGTGTTTCGGTTACTCTCAAGAAGCTTTTCCTAGACTTAAGCCGCTGGCGTGGTGGCTCATATCCAAACAAAGGGTGGGCTTCCGATGTCAACACCTTTCTCTTTTCTTTCTTGGCTGCCACTTCACGGCGAATATCGGGAGGTGCTATCCCTGCAAGGCAGTACACTTTCTCCAAAGGTGTAGGTCTCAAACATCCAGTAATAATGCGGCAGGTTTCGTTGAGTGCTACATCAACTGCTTTGGTATGGCAAGATTTGTACCACACTGGGCATGCGTATTCAGCTGCGGAATAGCAGAGCGAAAGGGCAGATGTCCTCACTGTGTCTGGTTGTGCTCCCCAAGATGTTCCAGTTAGCTTCCGCACAATATTGTTTCTAGCAGCCACTTTCTGCTTGATGTTCAAACAATGTTTTCTGTAGGTTAAGGCACGATCCAGAGTGACTCCGAGGTACTTCGGGTTAGGATTGTGTTGTAATGCTATGCCTTGCCAAGTGACCTTCAGAGTTCGGGAAGCTTCTCTGTTGTTTAGATGGAAAACACAGGTTTACGTCTTAGTTGGGTTTGGTGTTAGTTGATTCTTCATGTAATAGCCAGCAAGAGTGTCTAGAGCTGTGGACAATGTTTGTTCAATCGCCTCGAAGTTATCCCCCTGAGATGTAATGACACAATCATCAGCATAGATGAAACTATTCGTCCCGGCAGGAAGAGGCTGATCATTTGTGTAAATATTGAAAAGCATTGGTGCCAACACGCTTCTCTGAGGTAGTCCGTTCTTCTGTATCCTCCACCTGCTTCTTTTTCCCTGGAACTCAACGAAGAAACTTCGATTTTGAAGTAGGTTTCTAATGGCACAAGTCAGATGGAAGTCCTTTGTCATGCTGTATACCTTTCCAAGGAGAATTCGGTGATTAACAGTATCATATGCTGCCGAGATATCTATAAATGCAGCTCCTGTGATTTTCCGGCTTTCAAAGCCATCTTCTATGTGTTGACTTAATTTCAACACCTGCGATGTGCAGCTTTTCCCTCTATTTTTCCGTTTATTACAAACTATATTATAAAGTTATTCACCTAATTAAGGAGTCTACACTGTGTAATACTTGCGCTCCCTCTATTATTAAAAGAAATTACTAAAATAATTTAAGCCGAAAGAACCTATATACCTCCGGGTGTTGTGTGCTGACGAAGTCTAGACTTTACAATCACTGTTATACATATAATTCCCATCATAAGTTTTTGCAATGTTTTAAAATAACTTTGTATATGCTTAAATTTCACATTAATAAACAATTTAATATCTTAAATAAACCATATACCAATGTTCCATGACACGGATCTCTCGTCCTCTGAAATGCCGTATACAAGTTCCTCCCTTTTCTTTCATTATATAAACATGAAGAAACAGTCTATAATTATTCCTTTCCCTGCTATGACCTTGAAGAATCACTGGTCAGTCACATCCATGAGCCACCTCGTGAATACCTTCAACCCTGAACTCACAGTCAATCCATGATAAGTTCAATGACATTAAAACTTTTTATAATTAATTTATTTAAAACCACCTATTCAATACTTTACAGTCTTTAAGACTTATATAATCATTCTAATATGTCTAATATAAGTCTTAAAGACTGTAAAGTATTGAATAGGTGGTTTTAAATAAATTGATTGTAAAAAGTTTTAATATTTTGAACTTGTAAGTTCAATGACACCGAAACCACTTTCATTATCGAAACAACATGTATAACAGACTCATGCTCTTCTTCTACTCAATGCTCCGCTGTTCCAAATCTTGCCTATTTTCCTCATTGATCTTAAAATTTATTATGGTACTTTAGGTTACTAGAAGTTTCTTCCAAGCAGCCTGTATTTCTCAATTTGATTCAAATTATAATCTTTTCATTATTTTCTTATCTTGCAAAGGAAGATATCATGGCAGTGTTAAGTATGATAACACTCCAATATACATAAATCATGAATATCCAATACAAGTCCCTATTCTTGTAATGTATATGCCTCTTTCCTATATTCATTCCTCTGTATCACATACATTACTTTTAAATCAACTGTAACCACAACTTTTCAATTACAATTTGTTAAAATTATAATTCAGTCATTATTCTTTCCTTTTTATATCTCTTCTTTTTGCCTCACTTTGTCTTTTTTAAACAACAGGGTGACACACTATTTTTATTGTTGCTAAAAAATAATTAAATATTTTTAAATGAATATGGACATATATAACTTGCTTTGAACTACAACACAAGCCTCGGATGGAAGTTTAAAAATGGAAATGGAATTGACGTCTCTGACTACAGTTGCACAGTATGATGGTAATGCTGATATTCATGCATGTGTTAGATCAGAGAAAATACCTGATTTGGAATGATAAATCTTTTAACAATGAATGGGAAGGAGAATGAATTGATTGACCTAATGGAGAGACGAAAACTCGACATCCTGGAATTAAGTGAAGTAAAATGGAAAGGAATGAAGAAACTAAGAAAGGGGTACACTTTGTACTGGTTGGGTAACAGTAAAGAGAAAAGAATGGAGTAGGATTTGTAGTGAATCAGAATGTCAAAACAATAGCTGAAGTTGAGTATGTAAATGAAAAAATTATAATAATGCATATACATGTAAACAAAGAACTACTGAAGATGAAATGAAATGGCGTACGGCTTTTAGTGGCGGAAGATCCCAGCACGGGTTCGGCTCGCCAGGTGCAGGTCTTTTGATTTGACTCCCATAGGCGACCTGCGCGTCGTGATGAGGATGAAATGATGATGGACAACACATATACCCAGCCCCCGTGCCAGGGAAATTAACCAAAGATGGTTAAAATTCCCGACCCTGCCAGGAATCGAACCCGGGACCGCTGTAACCAAAGACCAGCACGCTAACTATTTAGCCATGGAGCCAGACGCTACTGAAGATAATACAGGTGTATACTCCACAGACAGAATGTAGCGTGGAAAAAAAAAAAAAGAAGAGTTCCTCAATGGACTGGAAACACATATTATTGGAGATGGGATCATGATAATGGGAGATTTGAATGCTCGAACTGAAAGAATGGGATATGAGAATGTTCTGGGCCCACATGGGTATGACGATAGAAATGAAGATGGAGAAAAACTGTTGGACTTTTGTATCAGAAATAACCTGATAATAAAGAACATATGGTTTATGAAAAGGAATAGCCATAAGATCAGCCGATATAGTCGGGATGGACAGTATGGAACTCTCATTGATTTTATAATAACAGACCGAGAATGGGGAAGATACGTCATGAATACGAAGATAATCCCCAGTGAAGGTATGAAAGGTTTATCGTAGATTGATTGTGGAATTAAAACAAGTAAAAATACCTAAAATTGTATTGAAGAAACCAAAGATCAGGATTTGGGAATTGGAGGAGGATAAAAGAATGGCATTCTAAGATTGTACAAAGGGCACTAGGAAAGTTTTACAGTATGAGTGAATGCTTTAAATTTTTTCAAAATAATTTCCACCACACTCAATACACTTCTCCATACATCAAAACCAGTCACTGAACCAACTCTGCCACTTTTCTTTGGTTACATTTTCACACTCTTAATCCCATGCTGCCAGAAGCTCCTCGTCGGATGCAAAACGCCGCCCTTTCAGCTTCATCTTCACTTCTGGGAAGAGTGTGAAGGCACATGGGGCAAGATCAGGACTGTATGGAGGGTGATCAAGCGTAGTCAACCCTGATCTGGAAAGAAAATTCATTGTTACATTAGCACAATGTGCTGGAGTATTGTCGGGATGCAAGAGTCAAGTGTTGAGCCGTGACCTTGGATGGAGCTGCTTGAGAGCCTGGATGACCTGAGGCAAACAAGTCTCACTGTACCACTTCACAGTAACTGTCCTTTGTGTTTGTAGCACAACCCGAGTCAGTGAAGAATACTGCAATCATCCTTTTCTTCACTGACCTTGACTTTCGCACAGTTACAGGAGTACCCTCTTGTTCTGGGATTTTGTTGGGACATCGTAATAATAAAGCCAAGTATTGTCACCTGTAGCAATGCTATTGACGTTACGCGAAATCCTATTTTCAAACTGTTTTAGCAGTTTTTGGCACCATTTCACTCGTGCCCATTGTTCCTCTGAAAGTTCCAAAGGGAACAAACCTGCCTAACATGGAGATGGTCGTGTAGAATTGAAAGAATAGCTGGTGCAGGGATGTGGAGTGTCTCTTCTACCTGCCGATATGTCAACCGCCTCTCTTGCTGTAACATTTTCCCCACAGCTTCAATGTTTTCCTAAGTCACTGATTCAGACGGTCACCCAGAACGAGGATCATCTTCAACACCAAAATTTCCCCTCTGGAACTCTTTGTACCAGCGGAAAATTGTTGTCCGATGTGAACAGTCTTTCCCCAGCACAGGAGTCATTTTCTTCAGGCACTGGTCAACCGTTAATCCACAAGCAAAATTGTAGCAGATAATTGCGCAATATTCACCTTTAGACCGTATTGCCATCTTAACTTGCTTTCAGTCCCACTGCTTGGTAACAACTGGTGTGTTCATCTACTCTTATTTTATTTGCCATTATAAATTACTATATTTTTTTATATAATATTCCCTCACCAGCAAGTAAACCTTCATTAACTTCTAGATCAGTTTTCACCCCTCTTTTCATCCCTCACCATAACAGGGGTGTTCAACCAACCATTTTTGCGTATTGCAGAACTTTCCTAGTGTCCTTTGTATTAAAAGGAAGTTGCCTAGTACGGAAATACGTAGTGGAGAAGAAGAGTGGGACAATTTAAGACAGGCATTCATGGAAGTAGCAATTGAGGTATGCGGAAAAACAAAAGCAAAAGTTAAGGGAAAGGAGACACTGTGGTGGACAGACAAAATTAAAAAAGAAATAAAAGAAAGGAACAAGGTGAAGAAAGAAATAGATAAGGAAAAGCAAAAAATGTATCAGAGGGATGAGAATAAGATAGGAAGATTACATGTGAAAAGATTGAAACTACAAGTAAAGAGGAGTATCAAGGAAGAAAAGGAGAAATGTTGGGGAAAGTTTACCAACAAAATTGAGCAAGATAGTCGAGGAAATCAGAAACTATTATACAGAGTAATAAAATAAACAAGAATAAACAAGAAAAAATCAAGACATTAGAGAGAGAAGATGGATCCATAGTACATGACAAAAAGGGTCTTTAGAAGGTGATGGCAAAGTATTTTGAAAAACTTTATAATGAGGATGACTGCTCGGAGAAAGGAGGAGATAAGAAAATGGAAATAATAGATGGAGAAAAAGAAGAGAAGCCGATAACATAGTTGGAACTTGAAAGGGCAGTGAAAGAAATGACTAAAGGTAAAGCAAGTGGAAAAGACTAATTCAATGCTGATATGATTAAGGCAGCAGGAAGCATTGGACTACAATGGCTATACAAAGCCCTCAATGTCATGTGGAGAGATGAAAGGATACCTGAAGATTGGCAACAAGGAAGCATTGTACCACTGTTCAAAAAAGGAAATAGGAAAAAATGTGAAAGTTATAGAGGTATAACCCTATTATCATATGGGCTAAAAATAATGGAGAAAGTCATAGACAAATGACGGGGGGATATAATAGAAACACAGTCAGAGGAAGAACAATATGGCTTTAGACCAAATATATCAACAATAGACTTGATATTTGCAGTGCGAACGATAATGGAAAATCATCTGGAAAGGAACAAGGAAATCATATTTGTATTTTCGGATTTGGAAAAAGCTTATGATACAGTTAAGAGAAAACGTATGGTAATGCCTACTGAAAAGGAATGTACCAAAATCATTAATTGACAAGATAAAAATGTATCATGAGAGTAAAAGCGAAGTGCGGAGTAGTGACTCTGAAACATTTTATACAAAAAAAAGTCTCGAGCAAGGAAGTGCACTGTCGCCATTATTGTTTATTATATTGATGGATGAAATCATAAAACGTGTAAAGCAGAGTATCAGTAGTGATGAAGTGAATGCTTTGGTATTTGCAGATGATGTGGTGATTTGGGGAAAGGGAGAAAGGGAAGTACAAAGAAGACTGGATGTTTGGAATGAAAATCTGAAGGAGTTTGGAATGGTATTTAGTAAAAAGAAAACTGTAGTCATGCACTGTGGAAAAGCGGAGAAGAGTAGCCAGGTGAAGAGAATGTAGAACAATTTACATATCTGGGTAGCATTATTAATAGAAGTAATGAAATCAACCCTGAAATTAATAATAGATTAAGTAAAGGTACATTTTATCAAGTCAGAGAGCTTTTATGGGATGACAGAGTACCCAAGAGAATGAAATTAACATTATATAAACAGTATTTCATACCAATTGTAATATATGGACTAGAAACCCTGGTAACTAAGAGACAAGATAGTAAGATCCAAGCAGTAGAAATGAAATTTTTAATAACATCAGTTAAAAAGACAAGAAGAGATAGAATTCAAAATATTAAAATCAGAGAAGAGCTAAATATAGAACCGTTAGTACAGAACATACAGAAAGCAAGACTGAGATGGTTTGGACATGGAAAAAGAATGGGAAAGGAACGGGTAGCAAGAAGGGAATTGGAAAGAGAAGTTAAGGGAAAGAGACCAGTTGGAAGACTGTGAAGGTGGATGGATCAGATTTGGAAGGACATTAGAGAAGCTGGATTGGATGTGACGGAAGTAATGGAGCAGGAAAAGTGGAAGGACAGAAAGGAGTGGTGGAGGCTTGTTAACTACACCAGGCAACTGGAGTGGGAAATTGGTGAAAATGATGATGGTGATGATCATACATAGATCGTCCATGCTTGGGCAATCACATTACAATTACACTACAATATGAATACATACAAATTAATATAACATAATAATTAAAATAAATAACATGTACATACTTCTACTTACACACACATAATATAAATCAATCAATCAATACTGATCTGCATTTAGGGCAGTCGCCCAGGTGGCAGATCCCCTATCTGTTGCTTTCCTAGCCTTTTCCTAAATGATTTCAAAGAAATTGGAAATTTATTGAACGTCTCCCTTGGTAAGTTATTCCAATCCCTAACTCCCCTTCCTATAAATGAATATTTGCCCCAGTTTGTCCTCTTGAATTCCAACTTTATCTTCATATTTTGATCTTTCCTACTTTTATAAACGCCACTCAAACTTATTCGCCTACCAATGTCATTCCACGCCATCTCTCCGCTGACAGCTCGGAACATACCACTTAGTCGAGCAGCTCTTCTTCTTTCTCTCAATTCTTCCCAACCCAAACTTTGCAACATTTTTGTAACGCTACTCTTTTGTCGGAAATCACCCAGAACAAATCGAGCTGCTTTTCTTTGGATTTTTTCCAGTTCTTGAATCAGGTAATCCTGGTGAGGGTCCCATACACTGGAACCATACTCTAGTTGGGGTCTGTTTTATGACTATTACTAATAACTGGAAAGTGCATTTTAATGGTAATAATAACCAAATGCGTATCAATATAAATACCAATCTAGAACAAAAACGAAAAAATTAATTGAATTAAGGATCTTGTTATTGTACAGTTACAACTATATACTTGAATAAAAGTAAAACATTGTAATTTCATAATAAACTGCTATTGGATCGATATGACATTTAGTTCATAGTCCCTCATGATATTTTTTAGTTTTGTTTTGTTATTGTTAATTTTCTTGTCTACAGTGAGGAGCTGTTCTATCAACTCTTACTCGCTGATTTTGGCAACTTTGGTGTCATCAAATTCACGGTAAGTGTATGCATTGTAATATATACACATCAAAAAATGTTTTGCATCACCCCTCTGTATTTTGGCCAATCCTATTCAGACTGGAAATAAGAGCCAAACATATTACTGCACGTACCCCAACCCACAGGCAGAACACCATGCTCAAATGGGAGGCAGTATTTCAGTTGAAGTCGTACTAGTATGAAAATAGTAGAGGTGTGTTCCAAGCAGTGTAATGAGCATCTAGGATTGCACAACGTGCAATGTCAGCATGTGAATGTGTATGCTTGATCACATTATGTCAAGAAGGATGGTCAACAAGTGCAGTTGCATGATGTGTGGGCCAAAATCAAAGGAATGTGGTTTGATCATACTGTAGAAACAGTACAGGGAACCAGGAACTATTGATTACTTGTCTCACACAGTAATTACCTTTGAATTTCAGCTCTGAGGAACCCTGAACGCAGTATTTCCGTGCTGAATAATGACACAGGTCACTGTATTTCAATTAATTTGATAATATATTATGGTTCCACGTATTCAATACAAGAAAAATTATTGCAAGGTTACATTATAAGTCAATCACAATTCGGACTGGTTTCGACCTTTAGTCAGGGTCATCAAAGTTGTACTCTGGCAGGCCAGTGCAAGGTTGTCTGCATAGATGAAACTTCTTGTTTTGTTAGGGAGTGGTTCATCATTGGTATAGATATTAAATAGCAATGGAGCCAGTACACTTCCTTGGGGCAGTCCATTTTTCTGTGATCTCCATCTGCTTCTGCTCCTTGAAAGTCAACAGAAAACCTGTGGTTCTGTAACAAGGTTGACATCAATCTGGTAAGTTTGGAATCTTTTGTGAGTGTAAAGATCTTCTGAAGCAGTATGCGGTGGTTCACTGTATCATAAGCACCACTGAGGTCAATGAAAGCTACCCCTGTGATTTGTCGATTTTCAAAACAATCCTCACTGTACTGCGCGAGGTTGAGAACTTGCGCAAGAGCATTCTTACCTGGTCTAAAGCCTGCCTGTTGTTGAATGAGGTTTTTGTTGTTAGTCTGGATGAGTCTGTAGAGTATCATCCTTTCAAAAATATTATTTAAGTGGCACAGGAGGTATATTGGTCTGTAGTTCCTGGGGTCACTGCTGTCCTCTCCAGGCTTTAGAACAGCAGTTGCACGTGCTTTGCTCCACAATTTTGGAATCTTGGACATATGTAGGCAGTTACTATAAAACTGTAGCAACCATTCTTTCGTGTTCCAAATTTATTTATTTGCTCAATTCGTATATCATCCAAACTCACAGCTTTACCTGATTTGCACTTGATTATTGCATTTTCCAACTCACTGATGTTGAAATGTTGCATGAGCTCAGATGTTTCTTCATCCCTACCTGCAGATACCTTCCACATAGCTCTCCGGGTTTTGGCTTCTTGTTTTATTTTGCCATTCATGAAAAGTTGGTGGGCAATCTGATTGGCTGTAACAGAAGAATGTGTGTTACTCATGGTTGGATCTCTGCTCACTTTCTTCAGGAGTCTCCAGGCCTTTTGACTGGTCTGCGTCATATCCAATTCTTCCATTAATTTTGACCAGCTCTCTCTTTTTGATGAGGAATTTATAGAAGTTAGGGCATGTGCTGCTTCAGTAGTTTCCTCACCCATTGGGTTCTGTTCGAATAGCTTGTAGTAGTCCTCTAGTCGTGAGACTGGATCCAGATTAAGACCTAAGATGTAACGGGTGCAACATCCACGGGGGATAGATTTACAAGAACTTTTCTTAACAGCCTCAGTGTACTGTTCATATGCTTCAGGAACTAGTTTGATGTTTTGGACCATATCATCCAGTACAGCAGAAAATTTTGACCAGTCTGCTTTTTTGAAGTTGTATCTGCAACGATACGGAACATACTGAGGTCAGATAGCTGAGTGAAACATAGGATTGGTCTTTGTTGAGACTTGGGAACTGGGTTGCATTCTCCCTTACTGCATTGTTTTGCTATGTTATTAGTGACAAAGTTCAAGTCTGGATTATATCCTCTTTACCAATGGCCACTGTTAAAAGAAGGTGGCAGTTTTACTATCATGAACAAGCGCGAGTTCCATAGCATCTGTCCAGTGTTGTAGTAGCTCGCCATTGTCATCACTGTGTTCGTATCCCCATTCGGTACTGTGGCAGTTAAAATTTTCCACCACAAAATTCACTTTCTGGTTTCTAATGTTCACTGGTTCTTTGAAGGAGACATTGGAGTTTGGAGGCTTGTAGATCGATGTAACTGTACAGTTCGAAAGTTCAATTGTTATAATTTCGATCTCATTCACTACTGTAAATGCCATTGACAGAATCAATGTTTCAGGTTTTGTAAATATGGCACTTCCATATTTGCTATGAGGTATTTCAGCAGTAAGTCGCATGCCATGAATTATGGGTCGCACCTGGTTAATATCTCTGTGGGATTCTTGGATGCACACATCAACAATGTTTTGCTCTCTACAAACTTGGCTCAGCAACTCTTCTTTAAAAGATGATACGCCTCCAGTGTTAAATGATATGATTGTTAATCTGGGTCCTGAAAAGGACTTACTTTGATATTTCCTTGCCCTCATGTTAAAGGCTAGGTGGTCACCTGAATGAAATATATTTACAAAGTAGCATGTACTCGCAGCTTCACCCGTGTTTATTGATGTAACCACAATGACGCACACAAAATGCTGTCAACTAGTGTACACGAATTTATTTACAATTACTTCCAAATAAAGAATCTTAGGAAGGGAGGGAAAAAGGAAATGAACAGTGTTTTGAGTAATTCAGGTGAACTCATAATAGATCCCAGGGAATCACTGGAGAGGTGGAGGGAATATTTTGAACATCTTCTCAATGTAAAAGGAAATCATCCTGATGGTGTTGCAAACAGCCAAGCTCATGGGGAGGAGGAAAAAGATGTTGGTGAAATTATGCTTGAGGAAGTGGACAGGATAGTAAATAAACTCCATTGTCATAAGGCAGCAGGAATAGATGAAATTAGACCTGAAATGGTGAAGTATAGTGGGAAGGCAGGGATGAAATGGCTTCATAGAGTAGTAAAATTAGCGTGGAGTGTTGGTAAGGTACCTTCAGATTGGACAAAAGCAGTAATTGCACCTATCTATAAGCAAGGGAACAGGAAGGATTGCAACAACTATCGACGTATCTCATTGATTACTATACCAGGCAAAGTATTCACTGGCATCTTGGAAGGGAGGGTGCGATCAGTCGTTGAGAGGAAGATGGATGAAAACCAGTGTGGTCTCAGACCACAGAGAGGCTGTCAGGATCAGATTTTCAGTATGCGCCAGGTAATTGAAAAATGCTACGAGAGGAATAGGCAGTTGTTAAAGTATGAAGGCTTTCACAGCCGGTGTCAATATAATAAAATTCTTCCGGGCTGTTATGCCGTGGTCCACTCCTCTCGCTTCTCCCAGACGTTTCGACTACTGCTGCGGTAGTCATCTTCTGTGGCGTCGTGTAGATACGCTCTCCTGTATCCCGCTGGCGACTGCAAAAGTTGTTTGGGAAGCAGCTGTATTTATATGTAAGTGTGTGGCCTCCAATTGGTTCACGCTGTGCAAACCGACATCTGATTGACTATCTGAAAGCACGACCTCCGATTGGGTCGCGCCGAGCAGCTTGACGTTTGGTTGGCTATCTGAACACACGACCTCTGATTGGTTCGCGCCGGGCATGGATTCTGACTGGGTCGCTCCGAGAAGCCTGTCGTCTGATTGGATCTCGGAGTGCACGACCTCCCATTGGGTCGTGCCGAGCAATGGATCCTCTGGTTGGTTGACTGTAATGTCCCTGATCTTAGTAAACTTCGGTCGTACATTATATAAAGGGGTGTACCAGGCCTTGCTGAGTTTCAGTCTTTCCTCCTTTCTATTAAAGTTATCTGGATGTTTATGTATTTCGATTGCTTCGATTGCTTCCAGGATCCATTGCTCGGCACGACCCAATCGGAGGTCGTGCACTCCGAGATCCAATCAGACAACAGGCTTCTCGGAGCGACCCAGTCAGAATCCATGCCCGGCGCGAACCAATCAGAGGTCGTGTGTTCAGATAGCCAACCAAACGTCAAGCTGCTCGGTGCGACCCAATCGGAGGTCGTGCTTTCAGATAGTCGATCAGATGTCGGTTTGCACAGCGCGAACCAATTGGAGGCCACACACTTACATATAAATACAGCTGCTTCCCAAACAACTTTTGCAGTCGCCAGTGGGATACAGGAGAGTGTATCTACACGACGCCACAGAAGATGACTACCGCAGCAGTAGTCGAAACGTCTGGGAGAAGCGAGAGGAGTGGACCACGGCATAACAGCCCGGAAGAATTTTATTATATAATAGGCAGTTGTGTTTATGTTTCGTAGATCTAGAGAAAGCAGATGACAGGGTATCGAGGGAAAGGATGTTCGCTATACTGGGGGAATATGGAATTAAAGGTAGATTATTAAAATCTATCAAAGGCATTTATGTTGACAATTGGGCTTCAGTGAGAATTGATGGTAGAATGAGTTCTTGGTTCAGGGTACTTACAGGAGTTAGACAAGGCTGTAATCTGTCACCTTTGCTGTTCGTAGTTTACATGTATCATCTGCTGAAAGGTATAAAATGGCAGGGAGGGATTCAGTTAGGTGGAAATGTAGTAAGCAGTCTGGCCTATGCTGACGACTTGGTCTTAATGGCAGACTGTGCCGAAAGCCTGCGGTCTAATATCTTGGAACTTGAAAATAGGTGCAATGAGTATGGTATGAAAATTAGCCTCTCGAAGACTAAATTGATGTCAGTAGGTAAGAAATTCAACAGAATTGAATGTCAGATTGGTGATACAAAGCTAGAACAGGTCGATAATTTCAAGTATTTAGGTTGTGTGTTCTTCCAGGATGGTAATATAGTAGTTGAGATTGAATCAAGGTGTAGTAAAGCTAATGCAGTGAGCTCGCAGTTGCGATCAGCAGTATTCTGTAAGAAGGAAGTCAGCTCCCAGACGAAACTATCTTTACATCGGTCTGTTTTCAGACCAACTTTGCTTTACGGGAGCGAAAGCTGGGTGAACTCAGGATATCTTATTCATAAGTTAGAAGTAACAGACATGAAAGTAGCAAGAAGGATTGTTGGTACAAACAGGTGGGAACAATGGCAGGAGGGTACTCGGAATGAGGAGATAAAGGCTAATTTAGGAATGAACTCAATGGATGAAGCTGTACGCATAAACCGACTTCGGTGGTGGGGTCATGTGAGGCGAATAGAGGAGGATAGGTTACCTAGGAGAATAATGGACTCTGTTATGGAGGGTAAGAGAAGTAGAGGGAGACCAAGACGATGATGGTTAGACTTGGTTTCTAACGATTTAAAGATAAGAGGTATAGAACTAAATGAGGCCACAACACTAGTTGCAAATCGAGGATTGTGGCGACGTTTAGTAAATTCTCAGAGGCTTGCAGACTGAATGCTGAAAGGCATAACAGTCTATAATGATAATGTATGTATGTATGTATGTATGTATGTATGTTTGCATGTACTTCCAAATTAAATGCACATAACCTTGATCACTGTATCACAAACAAAACACTTCACTCTCAGTTTTAATTACTGCGTTGATGGAGTGGAAGTTCCTTATGGGGAGCATTGTAAGTACCTAGGTTTTAATATAAAGAGAGATCTACATTAGGGTAATCGCATAAATATGATTGTAAATAAAGGGTACAGATCTCTGCACATGGCTATGAGGGTATTTAGGGTTTGTAGTAAGGATGTAAAGGAGGGGGCATTTAAATCTCTGGTAAGACCCCAACTAGAATATAGTTCCAGTGTATGGGACCCTCACCAGGATTACTTGATTCAAGAACTGGAAAAAATCCAAAGAAAAGCAGCTCGATTTGTTTTGGGCGATTTCCGACAAAAGAGTAGCGTTACAAAAATGTTGCAAAGTTCAGGCTGGGAAGACTTGGGAGAAAGGAGACGAGCTGCTTAACTAAGTGGTATGTTCCAAGATGTCATTGGAGAGATGGCGTGGAATGACATCAGTAAATGAATAAATTTGAGCGGTGTCTTTAAAAGTAGGAAAGATCACAATATGAAGATAAATTTGGAATTCAAGAGGACAAATTGGGGCAAATATTTGTTTATAGGCAGGGGAGTCAGGGATTGGAATAACTTACAAAGGGGGATGTTCAATAAATTTTCAATGTCATTGAAATCATTCTTTTCCACTCCTCATATTGGTGGGATTTGCCAGCACTAAAAAACAAAGAAACCAAAAAAAATCCTAGAGGACAGAACTTTTGGCCCCTTAGTATCTTCCCTGCTCATACAGTAGAAGATTCCCTTCTTAAAATCTCAGAAGTGTTTGCAGACAGTGATCAGTGCTGGTGTGCTTCTCCCTTGTTGTCCTGATCTAACAGTGTGTGATTTTTACTTGTGGGATAAACTGAAAGAAAAAGTGTATCGAACAAATCCTGAACCATGCTTATCGCATGTTCCACGATTTGACATTTAATTATGTGAATGGCTTCCTTCAGTTTTGTCTTTCAATGTTTACATGTGTCAGTCTAATGACGTCCAGTAGGGAGCAGCACACGCTATGTTTTTATCTGTGAGGTCGTTCGTTTTGCTGAGCGATAATTTTTACTCTGTGGAGTTCTTTTGCTGTTCTATGTGGGGCAGATACTAACAATGGCTGCCGCTATGTTCGGTGTGGCATTTTTATGCCTCAAATATTCATTTAATGTGTTCAAGCCTGGACCTTTCACGCTAACTGCTATTCGATTTTACCATTGATAATCACAGGTACGTGATAGTTGGTTTATATTTAAATTTGGTGATGTTTTATTCCCGTATGTTACGGTCGATGGCATACATCTTTCCGCTCCGTCATACGATGTGCTTTGAATGAATGTATTTGTGGTCTTGTTGTTATGATTGAAAAAGGGTCTCTGTGGTTATGATTTGGTGCGCTGCGTGCTTTAATACTGCGTGATCCTCATGATGTGCCCCTTGTCTCGACCGCAGGAGAGACCAATCCAGGTTGTACAAGGCGCAACATGCCAGTGATGTGAATAAAGTAATGTCCAATTCTGACCTTATGTGTAATTGCACGCCGCACGCAAACATTTGAGTAATTGAGACCCACTGATAATGACCGTGGAGTCACAATTTATGGTTTGTATTTGACCACGAAATCTGAACGGCCGTTCGTGTTTTATTTTCCCGATACCCTCATTGTGTGTGCGTGAATGTGGTATGCATGCGAGTTCGAATGTGTGGGAGAGGAAAGGTTGGTATGCCGATTGACCTGTTGTATTTGTCTTTCAAATTCTGCGCCTTGTTTGGTTTTCAGCGCAGAGTTATATTTATTTATTATTCATGGCTGATGCTCAGCTTGAGTACCCGCCATGTTGGTTTCATATTTGCGCATGGGCGTACCTATTGTATTCTTTGGGTTTTGTCTCGGCTTTGATTGGTCCATGGAGGCTGTGCCCAGTCTCATCTGTCGTTATTCTTATCTGCCTTTTGTTCCCCGGCACGGCTTATTGTTATGCGAACTTTTCGCATTGTTAGTTGCCTAATGAATACATGATGCAGTGCCTTGGATATTTGAATCTTGGTAAAACGGGCGACCTAGTTGAATAGTTTATGATGAAAGGAAGCTGCTGGTATTGCAATAGCGATGTGTCGAGGAGCAGTGAGCATTTTAAATTACGTATCATTTTTTTTTAAGAGTATTAGTGAGTTTTCACGCCATGTTTCAACTATGTGAGAAAGAACAAGGTATGTCCATCAGTATTACGATGAATTTCCCTATTTATTTTGTGTGATTTTCTTTTCTTGCTTTAATTTTTCTCTCATATTTATTTAATAAATCCCCTGGTTTAAACCATTTCTTCTTTTATTTCAATTAGATGTAGTCTTGCCCTTGTTGCCTGGTTACAAGGGGGGGTTTTCAGCTCAGGGTTATGTATGCGCCTTGCCCAGTCGACACGATCCGGGCCTCAAATATTGTTCCCCGTGAATATTTCACTAAGTTATTGCTTGAATCGCTGATTTATGTAGTGATAGATGGGGAGGGTGTGGCTCAATCCTCAGCCATTGGAGGAACTGAAATAAAACATTATGAATAAAATCAGAATCATTACAGTAGCAGAACTTACTCACATCAACCAGAATGTGGTTACCAGATACAGTGCCTGTATAACCCAGAAAGGACGTCACTTTTATAAGGTAAGATTTCATATAAGATTGTATACACGCTTAAAGCAGGGCGGCCGCGCGCGCGACATAAGTTCGGCTGAAGCAGCTGCCATAGTGCAGAGTACAAACATCATGCGTTTGGTCTGAGTTTATATAAGATACCTTGTATACACAATAAGTTCCTCAAAATCACAAATCATCTCAAAACAGTATGTGTGACTTACAAAAAATTATTTCTTGTGTGTTTGTGGCAATATACTGTATATACAGGTAAGAGAAAGCTTCATATTGTAACTTTTTCTGTTGTAGAATCCAATGCCGTTGGCTGAACTTCTAAAGATGGCCCAGGAAGATAGCACAAAACAAATCGACGTGACTGCGATCTGCAAACTACTGGTGAGCCGTTCACCGATGTTGGAGGATTACTTTTCTATGGAGATTGACAACTCTGGCAATCTGTGTAGTCTTCCTCTACTTCTGAGTAAGGCACTTTTTAATTAAGCAACTACTACTACTATTGCTGCTGCTGCTGTTGCTGAATTTGGTATATTGTGGTCTGGTGGAAAGTATAGAGCAGTATGGAACGAAAGTGTAGAGAACTTGTCTTAGATTAGTTATTTCAGTAAAACTATGTTATGGAAACAGTTGGAAAACAGCAACTACTCACATAAAGTGTGTACTGTCAACACTTTTGAGGTTGGGAGTGAAATGGAAAAACTAAACTACAGTAAATAGAAGCTATTATCTAATGTTGAGCTGGGGTACCTCCCTCAACCTGAGTGCTAGCTGATGTCCATCCTTAGAGTCCCTCAAGGTAACAAGGATGGATAATGCCCACATTCATTCATTTGTTTATTTATTCATTCATTCATTCATTCATTCATTCATTCATTCATTTATTAGATACAGTCTGTGGAGGGCCATTTTACACTAATAATAATATGAAGTTTAAATAAGTATAAAATATAACAAAGGTATAAACAACAATATTAAGTATCAACAATAAATTAACAATTATTAACAATAACAATGTTACAATAATGGCAACAATAACTGGCAAGCGTCGGTTATAGAATTAGGAAGAAAGGTCGAGGGTTGGATGGACGGAAGGAAATGGAAACCTGGAGTGGACTTCAAAGGAATCTTTTTATTTTTTTATATTTTTTGTTTGAAGGATGCGAAATGTGTAAATATTACAGTTAAAATTGAAATAATTGATCAAGAGATTCAACCTATTCAATACAAAAGAATAAGAAATGTAGTGAATTACATTCCCATTTAATAATTGGTAGAAATGGTACCGGTTTCGACCCTAGTCCAGGTCATCATCAGCCGATTAAGACGAAAAACAATGTATATGATCAGTAGAAGAGGCGATATAAAAAATGAAATGGGGGTGGACACTGTAAAACTTAGAAGAAGTAAAATACAAATCACTCAAAAGAAAACAGTGCGCAATTCTCTGAGCGGTAGCATAGCACATGCAGGACTAGGCAAAGTCCCACAATGTTTACGAATAGCGGAAAACGGTTAAATGAGCCAGTGTTTAAATATTGTCAGGCATAAAGTCTTAATTGAGTGACACCAAGAATAATCTTGAAGTGAAAACCACAAGATGCTTGGCCAAGAATCTTCTGCTGTCCTATAAAAGAGCAAAGCTGGGGAAAGTAAGTCTCGAGTCAGTTGTGTGAGTGAACGCAAAGCAGTCACCAGACAGTCAGTGCATCATTCAGAAGTATGTCAGAGTGGAGTGAGTTGGTCAGATGGCTACACACAGTGTTCAGTGTGGTGTATTAGTTGTAGAGTGAACTGCTGTGAGAGGCTGTGTGGAGAGCAGGAGTTTGATGTACAGTAGGGTTGTGTGGTCTGCCAGATTTGTAAGTACAAACTGCAGAAGTGGAAAACTCACACTCAAGTGCACTTGTAATAACAGTATCTGGCAGTTTTAAGGACCCTGGCAACCCACAACATATATAATAGTTCTTTACTACTTTTAACTGAGACCCTTTGTGAGCTAGGCAATCATCTTGGTTGAACTATTATTATTATACTTCTTTTTAGAGGAAAGTAGGAAAGGCCTTAGAGTGGGAAGGAAGTAGCCATGGCCGTAATTAAGGTATAGCCTGGTGTGAAAATGGGAAACCACAGAAAACCATCTTCAGGGCTGCCGACGGGGGGTGGTTCGAATCCACTATCTCCCGGATGCAAACTCATAGCTGCGGGCACCTAACCGCACGAAAGCAATAAAATCATTCTAAATATTGTCTTGTTTACCTGAATCTTTTTTCTCACGCTGTTCGTCACTCTTGTTCTACCAGGGAACCTGACAACCCAAATTATTCCCACTGGGATGAGGAGGAAAATTTTAATTTTATTCCTCTGGGTGCACTTGGGGCAATATATCCCTCAAAGTAGCAGAGAGAGTTCTCTCGTCTGAAGATCTTAATGATGACAGTCATTTGATTTATAACTGATTGATGTATGACTATGGCACCAGCTATTGAAGATGTATGACTGTGCAGAAAAAGTTGAAGAAACAAACTGTAATTTATGATTTCTTCAAAGTAGTGACAAATAAGTTGGCCTATTTTGTTTGTACTTCGCTTTTAAGGGACGTATAAAAATACAATTAGTGAGAATTTCTTAACACTTTGAAGATGATGTCACCCCTTATGGGGTGACATGGTAGTGTGTCCAGGATTCTCAACTTTAGGCTGTCGTGCAAAACTAGCGCTACCATTTGCT
This sequence comes from Anabrus simplex, assembly GCF_040414725.1. Classification (NCBI taxonomy): domain Eukaryota; kingdom Metazoa; phylum Arthropoda; class Insecta; order Orthoptera; family Tettigoniidae; genus Anabrus; species Anabrus simplex. The sequence goes on from NC_090265.1 coordinate 236,610,302, forward strand.
GTTGTATTGCATTGCTTGTTCACGTAAGGTGTTCATAGAGTGCAGCACGGTGCCCATTCCTTTCTCAGCACGCTGTGCATTGAGCAAAAGATAGTGGAATTTCTCTGGCATTTGGACATACGCAACCATCAGAATTTAATTATTAATGGCAAGGAAAATAATGTGGATTGGAGCGTATTGCTTTATTCTTACATACTATCTCTATAATTATATAAAATAAGAGTTTTGTCTCTACATTGCTCAGAATTTGAAAATAATGATATTTCTGTGTTGGTCATGTCCACAGTAACAAGGAAATGAACTTTTTACTTTTCCATAATGTCTGTCTGTCTGTCTGTCTGTCTGTCTGTCTGTCTGTCTGTCTGTACACTCATCACGAGGAAATGGCTGAAGGGAATTTAATGGAAATCGGTATGTAAAGTCGGAAGATGAACCACTACAATCTAGGCTGTACATTATTTTATTCACGCTGAATGAAATCGTAGTTTAGGGGAAGGCCTGAAATTTTATTCTCAAATATTTATATTATTAGTGGTCCTATAGATAAATATTACATAACTAAAGTTATACAGAATTAAATTTCCGAACATTTATGTCTTATAGATTTTTGCCGTACCGGCTATGATAATGGAGATATTCGTGAATTTGTATTTTTGTTGCTAAGTCCATTTCAACGCCGAGCCACGAGAAAATGGCTTAACAGAATTTAATGAAAATCGGTATATAGAGTCGAGGAATAAGAAACTGCAGTCTAAGCTATAAACAATTTTATTCACCCTGGATGAAATTGTAGTTATGGGAAAGGCACCAAATATTGAATTTTTAAGTACCTATGTTATTGGTCCTATCGAAAAGTACTAGATAACAAAAGTTAGAGAGAAAAGAATTTCCGATCATTTTGTTTTATTCAGGTTTACCATACTGACTATGATAAGAGTGGTATTTCAGAGTCGGAAGAAAACTAAATGGGAAGGCCTACAATATCAAAAGTGCATAACATTCATCAACAATAGCATTATATTGACCATTGTTTGTTGTGATGTTCTTTGTCTCTTATGCTGCCACTCAACTCCGATAGATGGGATTACTGCTGCATACCAAGTATAACAGCCTGACTGAATATTGGAGGGAAATAGCTGGGGAGTTAGAAAACTTTCTTCTTTAGCATTCCATTCCTCTGGTTCATTCATTTCCTGATACTGCTGGTACGTAACACACTGGTTCATCATAGTATTCCAGCTATTCGATCCCTACTCTGACGCACTGTTTCGAATGAACAGTGTTCACATTTAAGGCAGAGGCTCACTTAGTAGTTGTAGTATGACCTGGTCTAGAATTACAATATAGGCCTATTCCAAATTGTAGCACCACAATTTACTAAATAACTCAAAATTCAACACTGAAAAGAGCCGTTTCTTAAGAAAATCTTCTTCCTCTTCACTTTTATTAAATTCTACATTGATTTTATTCCAAATTAGCAGTGAAGAGGGGGGTTTCTCCTCTGGCTTGGAGGAAGAATTTGCCTCCAAGTGAGATAGTTCTTTCCGCCGCCATTGTAGTGAATTGAAATTTTCTAATTCATCGGGAACTCCTAGGAAACAGGTTAGTGAAAGGGCACAGTTTTTGCCCATGGACTCTCCACTATTCGACCCGCCCCCTACCCCCACCCCGCCGATAAAAAATCGAAGAGAGTTCACATATCACGGCTGTCTGCGGCTTGGTCATTCGAGCTCTGGAACTTTGGATTGTTAGATCGTAAATGTAGTACTGTTCGTTAAAAGTGAGAAAATGCGTGTTTTATCATTTGATCGAGTATTTCATATGAAAGCATAGCATTGCCATTCCTACTGACGTCATTGTAATGACCTATGTTCATGTAGGCAAGCGGGCCTACCATTACAATGAAAATTCCCTAACCCAGTCTTCATATTAGGAGAGACGTTTGATGCTTCCCCGTCTTGTTTCTAGGGTAACATTAAAAGCTATGCAATTTAATACAATCTTGCTCACAATGTGTACACTACCTAACCTAGAATTCTCTATACAATGTAGAATTCCATAGCGAAGCACGGGTAAATCTGCTAGTTGGTACATAACTTCAGAAATGGTTATTATTAGATCAATGGAGCTTAATTGTTCTAAGGAAAGTTAAAATTACGAAAGAAAACAACACAGTCATTGAATTTATGCCATAGTATAAATGATATCAAAGGCTAACAGTTTTTACAAGATTCACGTCACTTGTGAACCATCTCATCATGAGGTTTGCACAAGAATGCTTTGTCTTGGCAAGGTTTACAATATGTTGTTACTTTTTTCGCTTTCCTTGCAGCCTGTCGACCTCCAGTTTTGTTAGCCTCTTTGTAGCATATGCTGCAGTATTTTCTTCTCTTCATGTGGAATTTTCAGCCTTCTCAGTTTCTTCCGTCTCCACAAGGAGATGGATACCACGATTGTGACGAGGTGTTTCTACTTCATCCGACAAGCACATCAGTTCAAGAGCACATTTCTCCTTGAAGGTAGTGATGGACATTTTCTGCAGCTTTGGCACTGTTTGATAGTTTCTGTATGCAGTCCATGAATTCACCAAGCTTGTTCCAATTATTAGTTCTGTCGCTACCTTGTGATACCATCTGACAGTTTTCCGAACAGATGTATTATAGGATGATAGCTGATCAGATACATCAACCACGAACCTGCTATGCAGGCGTAGCAGGGGGGGGAGGTGATACTCCCACGTGGCGTGTCCCAGGTGGCGGATAGGGGGGTCCTAACCGGCTTGCCGGCGAACTTGAGGGAAATAAAATACCTCTCGCGGACCAAACACACTACCCCCTGTGGGTGGGGGGACGCAAATGAAGAATACACGCACGGTATCCCCTGCCTGTCGTGAGAGGCAACTAAAAGGGGCGACCAAGGGATGATTGTATTCGAACCATGAAACTATTTTTGATTAGTACCATCACGCGGGGAACACCTTGGGTCGCTTTTAATTGTGAGTAGTACCATTCTGTTAGGTACTCAATAGTTTTGTGATTCGTAGCAGTCAAGCGGGGTTCACTGTAGGTTTCCAGTACCCGTGAGTCGTACCCATGTGAGCAACACCACGGGTCTGGGCGTGGCCTGTGAGTTGTACTACTATATGAGCGACACCATGGATCTGCGTTGCCTATGATTGGTACCCACTATGTGAGGAACACCATGGGAATGCCGGCGCCCGTGATTAGTACACCTAGGTGAGGGGCCTCATCGGTTTGCATCTGGCGCCATTGTGTGAGAAACACCATAGGTCTGCATTACCTGTACGAGGTACAATACTTGTGGGTAGTACCATAATGTTTGGAACACCGTGAGTTTGATATAGATGTTGATTCCCATAGGGAATCTGAAATATTTGTCCTGAATGAGTAAATTTATAATACCAATATAAATGGTCCGTTATTGGACATCATAAATTTTCCAGCTAACTCATTCTTGGTTGCCAGCGTTTCGCCCTCGTGTGCTAGGGTGGGCTCATCAGTTGGTACCCACCACACCTACCAATACGCTGGCTAGTGCATACCGTGGAGGCCACTGCGCAGGCTAACTGGAGCCACCGGCAGTGCCAATGCACTAAGAGACTTTGTCTCATTATCAAAAATTGATTGATGCCTGCTTGGCCATCAGATGATATAGATGTTGATTCCCATAGGAAATCTGAAATATTTGTCCTGAATGAGTAAATTTATAATACCAATATAAATGGTCCGTTATTGGACATTATAAATTTTCCAGCTAACTCATTCTTGGTTGCCAGCGTTTCGCCCTCGTGTGCTAGGGTGGGCTCATCAGTTGGTACCTAGCACACCTACCAATACGCTGGCTAGTGCATACCGTGGAGGCCACTGCGCAGGCTAACTGGAGCCACCGGCAGTGCCAATCCACTAAGAGACTTTGTCTCATTATCAAAAATTGATTGATCCCTGCTTGGCCATCAGATGATATAGATGTTGATTCCCATAGGGAATCTGAAATATTTGTCCTGAATGAGTAAATTTATAATACCAACATAAATGGTCCGTTATTGGACACGAGGGTGAAACGCTGGCAACCAAGAATGAGTTAGCTGGAAAATTTATAATATCCAATAATGAGACAAAGTCTCTTAGTGCATTGGCACTGCCGGTGGCTCCAGTTAGCCTGCGCAGTGGCCTCCACGGTATGCACTAGCCAGCGTATTGGTAGGTGTGCTAGGTACCAACTGATGAGCCCACCCTAGCACATGAGGGCGAAACGCTGGCAACCAAGAATGAGTTAGCTGGAAAATTTATAATGTCCAATAACGGACCATTTATATTGGTATTATAAATTTACTCATTCAGGACAAATATTTCAGATTCCCTATGGGAATCAACATCTATATCATCTGATGGCCAAGCAGGCATCAATCAATTTTTGATAATGAGACAAAGTCTCTTAGTGCATTGGCACTGCCGGTGACTCCAGTTAGCCTGCGCAGTGGCCTCCACGGTATGCACTAGCCAGCGTATTGGTAGGTGTGCTGGGTACCAACTGATGACCCCACCCTAGCACACGAGGGCAAAACGCTGGCAACCAAGAATGAGTTAGCTGGAAAATTTATAATGTCCAATAACGGACCATTTATATTGGTATTACACCGTGAGTTTGTTACCTTTGATTAGTACCGTAACTTGAGAAATATCATGGTTCTCCTTTACTAGTGATAAGTGCCATTATACAAGATCGTCGACATAGACGTTGGCCCATTTAGACAGCATCATCGATTCAGGATTGGGGTTTATAAGCAGTCCATTGGTCAGTAATATTGTTTCTGGGAATGTGAGGCATTGCGCGTCGTATCCACTGATTGTTTTAAATTCATATTCATCAGTTCATTCCTCATCATCACGTTTTGAATTCTGGTCAGTGGATGACTTTTTTTTTTTTACTTTGTAATTGTCACCACATTTCGTCTCATTTCGTACCATAGGGGCCTGTGACCTTCGATGTTAGGCCCCTTAAAACAATCATCATCATCATCATCAGATACATCAATGCCAGGCTTTGCTTTGTTATAGTCAATAACTATGGATGGTTTGAAAATTTCCATGTTACTCTTATCATGTTTTCCTGAAGGTACAAATTCTAACTGGTGCTTAGTTGAGAGCATATAAACCTCTCGCTTATCCATCCATTTCAATGCTAAGATACCATTCTGTGATTCCTTAGCAACCATTTCTCCTTTCTTGACTCTTTCTTTTAGATCTGGTGGAAGCCCAACTCTATTCTTCCGCAAGGTACCAACCAGGTGAGTGCGTCTAGTTAGGAGTTTATTCGACAGATCAACTGACGTGTAGAAATTGTCTGTGAACAAAGTTGATCCACTGTCTAAATAAGGATCCATAAGTTCCATCACAACAGCTGTAGCATGTCGTAGTCCAGGGTTAACAGTTGTCCCTTTGCCGCAGTACACTTTTGCGGTGTAGGTACACCCGTCTATATCACATAGTTTGAATACCTTCACCCCGTATTTATGAGCCTTATTTGGAATAAACTGGCAAAATATTAGTCTTCCCTTGAAGAGGATCATAGATTTGTCAATGACTAATGTTTCCTGTGGCTCATTTAGTTTTTTGAAATTCTTATTGAGCTTTAGAACAAGAGGTGCGATTTTATACAACCTGTCATGACCTCAGTTTGCTTCACTGTTGAAATGCCAGAATCATAAAATCAGTAAGAACTTGTCTTGCTTCATTACATAACCCCCAACATAGTTTTTATATGGTCTGTTCTTTCTTGACCAATAATTATGTAGTTTGGGAAACTGTGCTAAGCCCATCCACGTCAATAAGCCTAAGAACTTTTTCATGTCAGCACAGTTGATATCAGTCCACTGAGTGAAACTACTCCACCTACTCACATATTTCCCTTGCAACACATTCCTTGCATTTTCATTGGTTTCATGCACCATCATATTGATGATATTGTCATTAACTATAGCACGATAGAAATCAACTGGTTGAGATTTAGCACTCAGAGGAAATTTTAAACCGGGGCTACGTGTGAATAAAAAATATATCTGCAAACCTGAGAATGTTCCCCAGTAATTGTCACTGGCTGGTGATATGGTTGAATCATCACACGATGCAGCACTGGAATCTTTGCTAGTGTCCTCACTACACAGACTACTGTCCAATTCCGAATCGGGAAAGGTGGCATCACACTGCAAATCCGGAATGTCAACATCACTTGATTCAGGACTCAAACCCTTTTCAAGTCAAGTTCCTCTTCTATATCTCTATCGGTAATCATGGCTTACTCAACACAGAAACACATATAACATGAATTAAATTCTTGCCACAAAAATGTAAATTACAAGGAACTCGTTGAAAGGCACGTAAACCAACAGTTCAAAACACAGACCACAGTGTTCCACAACAACAAAGGTAAAGATGCCGTCACCGATGTAGGGGTGACGCACACTTTCTCTGTTGCATTGACAACCTAATAACCATATGTCACCCCAGTAGGGGGACACAAAAATAGTTGATCATAAATTTTGTCTTTGATTATCATCTACGAATGAAATTACGCACATCCGTAGCCCACAGCAACCTGAAATATGTATATCACATTTCCGCAGTTTACCACGAGAAAAGCAAATGTACGCGTCGACGTTAACGTGTTACAAGTAACAACTCTCATTATTGTTCCATATTGAAGATGACGTTAGGCATAGATATCAAGGATAATTTAATAAAAAACCAATTATTCAATACTTTCCACGTTTAATGTGGTTATCAACATGATTTTATGTAGACTGACCTAAATCTATGGTTAACGTGTTAATCTTGAAAATGGTGTTACCGATCTTGTGTCATAATTTACTTCATCACCTGTTGCTGTTGTTCTTGGAACAGTGTTGATAATAGTTAAATGCAATTCTAATATTTTTTTCTGTTGTATACCTACTTATTCATAGGCTATGTTATTTTAGCCATGTCCCTTGAAAATCATTCAGTAGAGGTTTTGCTGTAAATACCAGTAATGTAATGTGATGATATACTAATTCTTGTCAATTTCTTAACCGATCTTCAAAGAGGATTAATGTGGCTCTGTGGTGACTTTCCAGAGCAGTACTTTCCTGATATGGCAGGCTTACCAGAGTTTGTGGTACGTCTTGGGACTTTGGTGAACTGGCAGCAGGAGAAAGAGTGTTTTGCCACTCTTTCTCGTGAAATAGCCCGCTTCTACTGCCATCCAGCAGATAACACATCTTCTGAGGTGAGAGAGAGCAATGAGTCCTATTTTCCTTTTTTGCTATGTTATATTGTGATTATAAAATGTTATGTTGTATTATAGAAGCCACCTTAAGTCAATAAGGGTTAAACCCACCCGTCCTTCCTTCCTTCCTTCCTCGCTCCCTCCCTCCCTCCCTCCCTCCCTCCCTCCCTCCCCTTGCTCGCTTGCTTGCCTGGCAATCAAGAATGAGTTAGCAGGAAAATTTGTAATTACCAATAATGGTCCATTTATATTGGAATTATCAATTTACTCATTCAGGACAAAAATGGCAGGTTCCCTATTTGAATCAACATCTAATGGCCTAGCAGGAATAAATTTTAGTCAACGCACTGTGACTCAAAGTAGCCTAAGCGGTGTCCTCCTCTATATGCACTAGCCGTGTGTCTTGGTAGCTGTGCTAAGTTACCCACTTATGAGCCCAAATTAGCGCACTGGGGCATGTTAGCTGGAAAATTTATAATTCCCAATAACAGACCTGTTATATTGGAATTATGCAGTCCATTACCTTTGTTTGGATTTATTTATTTTCATTCTGTGCTCCTTCTCCAAGACTGTGTTCATACCATTCTAAAATTTCTCCAGATCTCCTGCAGACTCAGGTAGAATAACAATATCAACGACATCTCTCAAAGTTTTAATTTCCTCTCCTTGGATTGTGATTCCTTTTCAAAATTCCTCCTGGATTTCCTTTATTGACTACTCTATGTAAACATTGAGAAGGAGAGGAGATAAACTGCAGTCTTGCCTCACACCTTTCTGGATTGCTGCTGCTTTTTCATAGCTTTTGATTCTTATCACTGCAGATTGATTTTTGTACAGATTGTAGATAGTTTTCTTTTGGAATATCTGATCCCGAACACCTGAATCTCAAATTCTTTGGTTCAGTTAACATTATTGATTGCATGTTCTAGATCTACAAATGCTATGTACATAGGCTTGTCTTTCTTAATTCAATCTTTGAAGATCAGACATAAAGTCAGGATTGCTGAAGCTAAACTGATCTTCTCCCAACTCAGCTTTAACTTGTCTTTCCATTCTTCTGTAAATAATATGTGGTAAAATTTTATAGGCATGAAATACTAACCGAATGATGCATTAGTTTTCACACTTGTCAGCACCTGATTTCTTGGGAATAGGTATAACGACATTCTGTCTAAAATTGGATGGCACTTCTCCTGTATCATACATCTTACACACTAAATGGAATAACCTCTCCATGCAGTCAGTAATTCTGAGGGTATGTCATCAATTCAAAGTGCCTTGTTCCTGTTTAAGGTCTCTCAAGGCTCTGTTGAACTCTGACGTCAAAATTGAGTCTCCCATTTCATTGGCATCAACAGTTTCTTGTTCCACAACCTTATCATCTACTTATTTCCCTTCATCATCATCATCATCATCATCATATGCAGTTTCCAGCTGTTGGCCACGTCTGCTTGGAATATAAGCCTCTCCATCTCTTCTTGTCTTCCCACCACTTCTCCCTCTTCACTCTTGCTCAGTCCTCTCCTCTTCTCTGTACACTCTCTTCCACTCCTTTTATCCACCTGTCTCTTGGTCCTACAAAATGCAGCATCGCCACACGGCTGAAGGAGCATAACAGACATAGTGGTTGGGACAAGCAGACAATCATCGGTTGCTGAACACTCGCTGCTAGCAGGCCATGACATACAGTTCAGCAACACCAAAGTACTGTCAACCACTGTATCTTATGCCCGGCTACAAAGGGAAGCCATTGAAATCCCGAAGTATGCCAACATCTTCAGCCATAAAGAGGAATCTGAATGGGTAAACAAAGTCGGGTTTCCAGTCTTAAATGCCTTAAACCCTGGAGGACGCGATGGCCACGGCAGGCCAGAAAAAGCAACGGGTGATCAGTTGCCTGTGTCTGCCAAGGCAGGTTGATGTACATCGGGCTCCTGAATGCTCCAATCATTCGCCGAACAACAGTCAATCAGCAACCACCCCTCCAATGTGATGGACCAATAGGCAAGCAGCACATTGTAGCCTGCACTATATAATGAGGTGGAATTGCAACACCACTCCATTCCAGTGTGAGCTTCGCTGCTATCAAAGTCAGTCGGAAGTCGGAACCCTAGATAATTCCATGCACAGTCTTTGGTAAAATGTTGGGACCCTTGCATGCTCCTGGACCATGCCTATGAGCCCGGAAAAGACTGATATAATTTGTAACACTGGCCGTGAAAGCCTCAATTGCTATATTCCTCTTGGTCATTTTTCCTGTTAACCTCCATTTCGTGCATCCTCCTGGGTATCCTTTCCTCTGTCATTCTCTTCATCTAAATCGAGATGCCTCTGTCCTGCCCTGTTCTGTAGTGGCTCTTCTTTTACCATATCTCTGACCTTCTCATTTCTCATCTTAGCCTGGCTGAGTGGCTCAGATGGTTGAGGCGTTGGCCTTCTGACCCCAACTTGGCAGGTTCGATCCTGGCTCAGTCTAGAGGTATTTGAAGGTAGATTTACTGGCACGTAAAAGAACTCCTGTGGGACTGAATTCTGGCACCTCAGCATCTCTGTAAACAGTAAAAGTAGTTAGTGGGACATAAAGCGAATAACATTATTATTATTATTATTATTATTATTATTATTATTATTATTATTATTATTATTATTATTATTATTATTATTATTTCCCATTTCTTGTCACTCCTATCTTGCTTCTCAGAAATTTCATTTTACTTGCCTGTATCCTAGTCACAGTTCCCTGCCTCATTATACTTGGGGACAAGACTTGATGACCTCGCCTCACACCACTACTCTTCAGCAGCAGCCCTGTCTCTATTAGCGGCTTATAGGATTTACAACGTCTACTGTAGCTGGAGTTGCCAAATCGTCTACTGCACTTGACACAAAGAATGGTTAAAGACTGAAGAGAGTATGGAAGAAAGTGGTTTGGCAACGACCTTTCCTCATCAAACAAGTATCAAATAGAACTCGTTAACTCAGCAGGATGCAGGGTGTCATTGACTGCTGGCTTCCAGCTCGCTTCCAGAAACAGAGGCCGTCGTATTCTGTCCCCAAGTATACTCAAGTTTCTGCTGCATACATCAGAATAGGTACATAGTACATCCTGTATATCACTCCTTTGCTTCTCTGAGGGACATCCTGTGCTCCAAACCAGACTTCTGGCACTTTTCAGGAACGCTCCTGCTTGTCTTCCAAGCTTGATTATTTCCTTACCATTTCTTCCACTTTCCTCTATGATATTTCCCAGGTATTTGAAATTCTCTACCTTCCTAAGCTCTTCCTCTTCAAGCATTATCTCCTCGTAGGTATCTCCTTTCCAGTTTTGATCACTATCTCGCTATTTTTGGCATTAAATTTCATTCCATATTGTTCCACCTCATCTTCCCATGCATTAAACTCTTCCTTTCCTCCCCAGATTAACAGGTCATCTGTAAACATCAACTCTTTCATTTTTCCTTGCCACTTTTGTCATTAGCTTGTTCATTACTGCAATGAAGAGCAAAGGTGATACAGCAATTCCTTGTCATATTTTTTTTGCTCAAACCAGTCTGCTTCTCAACACCATTTTTTCTGTAAGGCTTTGCATACCTTGTTTCTACACGTACGATCATATGCTTTCTCAAACTCCTTGATACAATTGTTTAATATGTTCCTGCCATCCTTTTGCGTTGTCTTCTTTCACTAGAAGTGGTTTTCCATCTGAGCTCTTAATATTCATAAACCTAGTTTCTTTTTCTGTAAAGGTTTCCTTGATTTTCCTGTATGCAGCATCTACATTTCCCACACCCATACAACCTTAAACATCCTTACATTTTTCTTTCAGGCATTCTGCCTTAGCTGACATGCATTTTCTGTCGACTTCATTCTTTAATTGCCTGTATTCTTTTCTGCCCTCCTCATTTTTTGCATTCTTGTATTTTTGTATTTTTGCTTTTCATCAGTCAGGTCTAATATTGCCTGAGTTGTCCACTGATTCTTACTTGATCCTTTCTTCCTAACTTTTCTTCAGCAGCCCTACTGATCTCATTCTTCATGACTGTCCACTCTTCATCTATTGTGTTTCATTCAACCTTTTCATTTAGTCCTTGTGCAACATGTTCCTTGAAACAATCCCTCAGACTCTTTTCTTTCAACTTGTCTAGATCCCATCTTGTTGCATTCCTTCATTTCTTCAATTTCTCAAACTTCAGATGACATTTCATGACTACCACGTTGTGGTCAGAGTCCACATCTATTCCTGGGAACGTCTTGCAATCAAACACCTGATTTCTGAATCTCTGCTTAGTCATAATGAAGTCTATTTGATACCTTCCTGAGTCTCTAGGTCTTGTCCATGTGTACAGCCGTCATTCGTGGGGTTTGAACCAAGTATTAGCAAGGACTAAATTATGATCAGTGCAGAATTCAACTAGCTGACTTCCTCTTACATTCCTTCGTCCCAGTCCGAATTCTCGTACAGCATTACCTTTTCTTCCTTGTTTTACGACTGCATTTCAGTTTTCCATCATAATTAGATTCTTGTCTCCTTTTACATATTGTGTTAAATCTTGTCTCTCTTCATATATTCTTTTGATTTCTTCATCATCTAATGAACTATATGATTTTTCACGAGAGTTTCATCCTGATGTAAACAAGGCACATCCACGCCTCAGCCAAAGAAAGAGTTGTGATTCGCTGAGCGTATAGTATCGACCTCCGCCCCATTGATGTCTCGTGTTCGGACATACAGTGCTGCGCATATGACCCAGAATAGACGAGGAACAGTTTTTGAGCTGTGTGAAACTAAACGGAGGGGTTTGAAGGGACATCTACTGCTGAAGATTAGGGCCTACGTTATTTATTTATTTATTTATTCATTTCTGAATATTAAAGAAAGCTATCGTAGGCTAGAACACAAAATTACACATGTAGGAAGGTTTATCTTAGGACAGCTGTTTGAAATGTCCGCCCGGTAGACGTAACCTAATAGAATACCAACTTTCGAATTGAAATGTATATCTCTTATCTTGTAGAGTTCCTATCATGATAGAGCATATAGCATGATTGGACATGTCAGACGGAACTGTTGATAATTCTGTAACAACATCTATCGAAAAGAAACAACTCAAAAAGACAATACAATATCCTCCCTATCCATTAACACAGGTTTACGTTCTCTTTTAACAAACTGGAACCCTATGTCCTTTAAAAGTCTGTACAATGTAGTTAAACTGAAGGTGGGTAAAGTTTTATCTTTATTCACACTGTCTAATACTTTGCGTACAGTAGGTCGTTCATTCCGAAAAAAAATCCATGAATTTTCCTTCTAATACCACTTTTGACAATATCGTCGTACTTCTCGATTCTTTGAGGTCGTTTACGTTCCTTTCCCGGCGTTGTTAATTTCCCTGTCTTTCTAAACTCTGTCCGCATGTTATGAACCAAACTAGCCGACACACCACACAACTCTGCATTTAGTTTCTTTACCTCTTTTACGGCTAAACCTGGATTCTGTTCACTTATTTTATTAAACAAAACACAACGCACTGCCTATGGTCACTTCTGAGCGGTTTTCCTCTTTTGTGCTTCACTACACAGGATGGTCCTACCTCTTGCTCCATTTCTCTCGCTATGAATACCGACACTGACAGCTGCTGCAAGGTGCAACCCCTTATCTCCACGCTGTACAACTTGGGACTTTCCCTCACTATGAAAAGACTTCCTGCATTACACCACGTCTTCTGCCTTCATATCTTGTTATTTAATCACTGTTTTATTTAAAAAAACATAGATATGTACCAGTATATATGACAACCATATTTTAATTTGATTACGTACTCTTTCAGACTATCTAAATGTATAAACTAAGATAAAATTAAATTAATGCGACATACTAATTTTCTTCGAGCTTGCATACAGTCAAGTTAGTGCGACGGTTGCTTCTCCAATCAACTACGTCTATGTCCACGTGCAAAGCCAAGGTGCTCCGCCTATTTGTTTACATCAGGATTAAACTCTCGTGAAAAATCATATAGTAGGCATATAGATGTGTACTATTGTGATTGGCTTGGTGTATATCTTGACAACAATAATTTGTTCAATATTCTGGTCCTAGTAGCTTACCCACTGCCCTATTTTCTTATTCATTATTAAACCAACTCCTGCATTTCCCATTCTTGATTTTGTGTTCATAATTCTGTAGTTACGTGACGAAAAATCCTGCTCTTCCTGCCAACATACTTCACTTATACAAACTACATCTAGTTTTAGTCTATCCATTTCACTATTCAGATTCTCTAACCTACCACAATGATTCAAACTCCTAACATTCCATGCTCCGGCTTGCAGTATGTCAGTATCCATCTTCCTGATGATTGCCCCCCTCTCGCATAGTCCCCACCTGGAGATTCTAATGGGGGACTATTTTACCTCCGGAATATTTTATCCGGGAGGAAGCCATCATCAGTACATCATTCATACAGAGAGATATGCTTGTTCTTGGGAGTTAGTTACAACTGTAGTTTCTTGTTGCTTCCAGCCTTGTAGCAGTATCAACATAGCTAGGCCATGTTGAGTATTATTACAAGTCATATCAGTCTTTCATCTATACTGCCGCCCTTGCAACTTTGGAAAGGATGCTACCCCCCTTTCGATGAACCATTCATTAGTCTGGTCTCCAAACAGATACCCTTCCGATATGGTTGCACCTATGGTTCGGCTATCTGCTTCATTAGGACGTGCAAGTCTCCCACTGCAGCAAGGTCACATGGTTCACAGGGGAGGACACTATAACCTACGTATAAAAAATACACAAACAAAGAATGACATGTTTTGTTCTACAAGAACATCCTCAGTTTCTATCCAATAGCTTAAATCATGTGCATACACGTTCAATATTGTTTATGTAAACTAGTCAATGATTATGAATTGGTGATGTTATGAACAAATGTGGACAAATAATGAATGTAGTAGTACTCCACTGTCACTTTAGTAACTTGTGGACATTTTTCTGTACTTATCGTAGCTGCTATCATCTGTTACCTTCAGCAACCATATTTGATTAGAGCCAGTTTCTTAGCTCTGGTCTTGGTAGCTAAGTAGAGGTATGAGGAGAAATTTTATAGGCAATAACTCTGTTTTTGGAGAGGGATGTGACATCAGGGGGGATATTGTGTGCATTGGAGAAGGGAGGGAGAGTGCATCTTCTTTGTCCTATAATGCATTTTTGTGAGTTTGGGAGTAAATGTAAATTAAGGTTTTGATGAAAAAAAGATAGTAAGGAATTGAACTAAAGAATATCATGCAATTAGTGAAGACACTGCATAAATTCAGAGGTTTTACTATAGTACTCAGCTCGTAAGTGCTGTACACTAAAAGCAGATATCACTGCCCTGTCCTTTTTTTAAAATGGTTTATCACTGCTGCCAATTTGACCAGTTATATATTAAAATCACCAAACATAACCATAACAAACTAACCTCAATATAAACATCAATAATGGAGGTTCCCTTTCCCAAGTAAATGATAGAAGTTAAGATGAATTAAATCAAGGTATCATCATTAAATCAGTTTTAAGGTTCAGTGAGGAATTAAGAAAATAAACACACTCTCACCGTCACTAAATTTGATGTTATAATTTCTGCCTTTATTTTGATATATGTGTTTGTTATTATTCTTAGAAATGAAGTGAAACCACACTGTAATAATAAACACAAGCAATTATATTAAATAAACATTTGCCATAAGTCGGTAAGAATACACAAAGCCTATGTCTGTAAACAGTAACACCATGAAGTCAATATAAGGTAAGATTGGATTATGTTAGGTTGTTAATGAAATTTCCTTCCATTTCAACCGATTCTCATTATGTTGGAAACTTATCATAAAAAGAAGCTTACAGTACATTCTTACCCATGATAATGTTGCAATTCTTGTTATCATTGTCATATCACTGCTGTATATGTCTGTTTGCTATATCTTCCTTTTTCAATTTGTTGTAGATATTTATGACAGCCTCCTGAAGAGAGCTTTGTAAAAGAGATGACGTCGGTTCCCTTTTTTGGAGAAGTTCTTGCAAATTTTTCTTGCTTCTTAGACATCATAATTAAATTCTACATAGGAACAGGAGTATATAAGACCCGTTATTAACGAATTTGTGCGTTCATCATTTTACATCAATTATGTTATTAAATGTATTATTCGAACATGCCACAATTATACTTGCCTCGTTTTATCCAAATTGATTTACAATCCTACAGAAAAAGAAAATATGCATTACTTACTCTCGCAAATGTAATAGTAGTGACTTTTCACAATACAGCAGTGGCAGTACGTATAATCTCCCAAGTCACGACAGAATTATGACTATATAGTGCCAACTTGCGAGATGAACGATAACTGTTATATGTCATATTGGTGAGTAGGATCTCTAAACTGTATGGTTAGCAACACTGAATCAAACCCAACAATTAGAAAATAACCATAAATCACTACCTTCGGTATTTATAGGGTGAAAAGAGTAAGGTATGCATTTACATGACGAGTAGTACACAGGTAAGAATTACCTAACCCTGATTCCATACATTTTAAGTCAGAGTAGCCTCCTGTGGGATTCATTAAGCGCTACTGCAGAATGTGTGAAATGATGTTCTGTAGGCAGTAACTTAGTTCTGTGTAGAGCAGAAGAGCTCACACTGGGCATTTCATCCCACGGGCACACAGCACTATAAGCGGGTGATATGTGTATGCTATTAAGCCACAGGCCATGAGTTTTGGGCAAAGTTCTCCTAGTCACTCTCGATCACTGTGGTGATACCCGAGCTTGAAATGGAGGCTGAAAATAATGAAAGAAAGAGGGCAGATATCCACGTAATTTTAAATTTACATTGTAAGAAATAAGTTATTTATGTTCATTGCAGTTTATGTATTTTGACTAGATACATTAATGAGCAACACTGATCTCCAATGATGAAACTTAAACAAACAAATTTTACACTTAGTAGACCAGCCATCCACTTGGGTGGTTGAACCTTTGATCGCCGAGGGTTGAAACAACGATCCTCACGATAATACCACGACCTGATATGGTCGAGACCATTTACCTGTTGGAAAGGTGGGCGTGAGCACATAAATAATGTCATCACCTCCATCTTTCCCAAGATGATTCCCACCCGGGATTGTTCAATACCATCCTGGGTTTCTAACCCAAGATATGCTACGGTTAACGGAAGGAACACTACAAGGGTACCCTAACCTAAACATCCAGATGTAGGGATTTGCCATCAATATTATCATAAACATAGCTTTCTATTTACAGCATCTTGACATTTATTACGTCATTTTACCAGTTGACTTCCCTAGTCGCCGTCTCAACATCATCCAAATTAATACATAATAAAAATTTATTTTTTTATTATTATTATTATTATTATTATTATTATTATTATTAATTTTAATTTCCAATCTTTAGAATTTAGTCACTCGTGTTAAATTCCAGATGCTGAACCAATACAGTAAAACTTCGTTAATTCGAAGTCGTTGGGACTCAAAAATCAGACTTCGAATTACGTGATTTCGAATTAACCGCCAATTCGCAATTCAGAAGCACCAACCCTTGCCGCGTTACAGAATTTTCTAAGGCCCGTTACTGCATGCAGTTAACCTTCATTCACAGTTTATACCTTTCAGATGCCATGGAAAAAAGAACTATTTCCAAAATGTATCCAAGAATGTACATTTACAGTATTCAAATAATACACTCGGATATCTCACTGGCAAACATAACCTCACGCAACGAAAAAAAGAAAGAAAAAAAGAGCACGATTCAAAGACGAGGAGAAATCTATGCTGGCTCCCATGTGCAAGTGCTTTATTCATTGGATTACTATACTGTATGCATTTTAGATGCCTTGTATTTACACAGAAAGTACCCGATGCTCTTAAAATCAAACTTTCCTATGACTCTATCCTTGTACGATTTCCCGCCATGGCACTTCTCTCGTACTTCAGAAATGTAAACACTTGCCGCGTCACAAAGTATTCTAAGACCCATTAATACATGTAATCACCTCGATTCACAGTTTAAACCTTTCAAATGCCATGAAAAAAACATTCCGAAATGTATCAAACAAGGTGCATCTACAATGTTTAAATGAAGCACTGGGATAAATCACTGACAAACATAACTTCACGCAACGAAAGAAAAAAAAATCACACAATTCAAATACGAGGATAAATTATGCCGGTTCCCCTGTGCAAATGCATTATTTTTTGGAGTTCTGTACTGTATGCATTTTTAGATACTTTGTACTGGCATGGAAAGTGCCCGATGCCCTTAAAACATTGTAGCTTATCGAACTTTCCTATGATGAGGGGATAAAGTTTCTCGCTTCCATGTGCATTGCAACCCACTACTATGACCTTCACCCCTACCCTTGTACGATTCTCCGGCTGGCACTTTCTCCTTTAAAACCATAAGACCGTTTGGGCTCGCATTAAAATATAGCAATGAAGTTTCACCGGCAATGACAATATTGTTCGTTGTCTAAGAATTTATTATATGAGCCACGTTTTTTCGCCAACTGTCGGCATCGCCAGTGTTCGCGGATTCTGTTTTTCCGCACACTGCCTGTTGCGTGATATTACGGCGTTCCTTAAAAGGCTGAATACAAAATAATTCCGATTTCATTCAACTTAGCAATCATGAAGCGCACTGTAGACCCACCGAAGTGAGTGTACGTGCGGAAAGCTACCCCTCCGCGTTTCGGAACGCACGTTCTATTATGACGCGGAGCGGACAAATTTCTAGTTGAAATTACTCTGTAACATACTATTGTTTTAAAATGTAAAGGCAGTTTCGAATTAAAAGTCTGAATTTCGGTAATGGGGCCGACATTGTACTTCGAATTACGAATTATCTGTATTTCGAATTAAACAATTTAAATAACATGCAAAACTGTATCTCATGTTTCCGGGAACGAGACTTCCTTCGAATTAGGTGGGATTTTGAATTAACCAATTTCGAATTATCGAGGTTCTACTGTATCTGATTTCACATCATTCAGGACAAAATAATGGTACTCGAACCACAACCTTTCTTCAATTCATACTGTAATTAATTTATGGGGACACCATATCCTCCCAAGACAAATCCCTAATTCTATGGCACCTTGCAGCTGGGTATCTCCATCCAGTCCCTGCAAGTGCTAAATTATTCCTTCCTTCTCATTTGAAGTCCATTCATTTCTCTGGAACTCTTCAAATTATTTTTATTCGTTAATCCTCAGTACGTGGACTTCTCTGCCACTCACAACACCGTAATCGGCAAGTAACTTTGACGTAGGCCTCGGGATTCGTTTATTTCATCATCAACATCAGTACGACTCAATTTTATAGCATGCCGGATTTTTGTCCTGTATGACTTCTAAAATCAAAAATAGGCTTAACCCACTCTGGGCCTTAAACAAGGTGTGATCATCATACCTTAGTGCCTCTATTACTTCTAAACACATTATTTTGATTATTATCAAATCCAAAACCATTAAATCAACAAATAATATTAAGTTCAACTTTAGTTCACAAATTAAAGACTTCCACATGTCGCATGTTATTATCCACATTTAATTTACTCTAAATCATTCTTAGAAATCAGGCCCGTATCTTATTCACAAAGTATAATTATTACACTCATTTAGACGTAACCTGTGTCCATTTATCTCTCCGATATTTTGAATGATTATTATTACTGACGGCAACTGATGAACTTTGCGGCACACATAATCACTGATATTTACATTAAAACAACTTGACCTCAGTTCTGTCCAACAATATTAAAATTTCACTGGCATTG
Source organism: Anabrus simplex (assembly GCF_040414725.1). Taxonomy (NCBI): domain Eukaryota; kingdom Metazoa; phylum Arthropoda; class Insecta; order Orthoptera; family Tettigoniidae; genus Anabrus; species Anabrus simplex. The sequence continues at coordinate 236,629,416 of NC_090265.1, forward strand.
CACTACCTCTGAATTATCATACAGCATGTCTTAATATCTGTAAAAAAAATACAAGAACCTGACATAATTCAGGGAAACACATTTGGAGCAATCCTAACATGAATCTCAAATTATCTTAAATGAATCATGCTACTTCACAATCAATAAATGAACAATTTCAAGCACATGAGAAACAAAACCAATCCTAATTGACTAATAAAATACACAAGATTATAAAGAGTGCTTGATATAATTATTTACATATTAATTTGTCCCTTTGTCTACCTATACCTGAACTGGACGAGCCATGAAGCGGCTCACTTAACGTTCAAGTTACCATTATTAAAGAATATGATCCCCCCAGTTAACTTTAGCAAATCTACATAATTAAATTGATATCCCTGCCTGTAGTTTGCTAAACCGAACAAGGAGCACAAAGGCCTGCTCGATTTAGCATGTCATCCTGCTAGTTTCCATGCCAGCCTGAAGAGGTAATCCTTTACACTTATCTATTTGACACACTTTAAATTGTAGAACAAAAGTTAACACTTGGAAATTTTTACTATATGATATTAACGGAGAAATGTTTACAATTCTAGCCTTTTATCTGGCCTCCTTAATGTAACCATACATTCTTCATTCCTTCCGGCACTAAGGAACTCATTATACAACAGTATCACCTTCGATGGTTTGGCGCACACTCGAGTTTTGAAGCCGGCACTTCCCTGAATGTTCGCATTTCTGCCGGCTTAAGTTCGCTTGGCTGACCAGGTATCAGTTTGTAATAGACTATTCACTGGCGTCTAATTATGCCGAACAACCATGACCGTTCTAGTGAAATAGGCACTGTTCCTATTATATACTACCTCACTCTTATCTGTAACAGTTGAGATGTGGAGATTTAAAAAACTCACTTAATTTAGAAAAATAAAACCTATCATAAAATTAAAATTAAAGGTAAAATATACGGCAACTAACGACAGGAAGTGGACAGTGTAAGGAACCCTGTGCGAGGTCCATGTGAATGAATGGCGTTGTGGGGGCCAAAAAGAGGTACACGACGATCACCCTTAACTCTTTACTAAATTAACAAAGAAAATAAAGGTACAACATCAAATGAACTATGAGGCAAAACAAGTAACGTAGTGATCGAAAATTAAGGCAGTGAATACAAAAGGCATTTCAATAAAATTAAATATACAATAACAACTGCTTAGAACAGTAGGAGCTTTAGATTTCGACACAGAAGTTGATACAGAGTTCTGCGAGGCAACCCCAAGGGAAAATAAAGTTTTTACATGTTACTTACAGAATCACAATCCAAGAAAGAGAAAGTTACATTTACATTTTAATTACAAAATAGAGGGTGTTTGAAAAAGACCTCCCTAGTTTTAAGTATATATTTAATGGGGAAATTAATGAAAACTACATGAGTGAGTACATACCATGAAAGAGAGTTCCTTCAAATTTTGTTTAATGTTAGTAGACTTCAACGTAGGATCCATTTGTTGCCCTACACAGGTCAAGACTATATTCCACTTCTCGCCACGTATTCACCAATATTTCAGGTGTAACTGTCCCAATCGCCTCAACGATTCTCTTCCGTAAATGATTGATGTCTTGGATCTTTTCACCGTACACAACATCTTTTATGTGAGCTCAAAAGAAAAAGTCCAGTGGGGTTAAGGCTGAGCGTCATGGTGGTCAAGGTATTGGGCCAGCCCTGCCTATCCACCTTCCTGGAAAGCGAGTGTCAAGAGCCACACGCATATGTCAACATATCTGTCAACATGTCATATTAAATGTCCCCGATTATTGTTTTTTCTACAAAAATGAAAGGACCAATCACACAATCTTCCATCAAACCGCACAGGCAATAACTTTGGGAGAGTCACGTTCATGCTGAATAACTTCATGTGGAAGTTCTGCCCCCAAATTTCTGCAGTTATGATGATTTACTGTTCCACTGACATGAAATATAGCCTCATCAGAAAAGGGAAATCTTTTTTTAAAAATTGACATCGTCATCATCAATTCTGTGTAGAAAGTCAACAGCAAACTCATACCTTTCGATTTTATCAGTAGGTTTTGCTTCATGTAACAGTTGCAATTTGTAGGGGCGCAGCTTAAGTCTTTTACATACAGCATCATACACAGTACCTTTAGGCACTCCTAATTGTAGACTACATCTCACCAATGACTTCTTCCGGTTCCGAACACACGAAACACGGATCTGTTCAGCAACATCTTCAGAAGTTCTCAGTCTACCTGGTGATTTTGCTTTTAAAACACTACCGGTTTCCTTCAAAGACTTTTAGCCATTGACGGATAGTTTTTGCTGTAGGTGGTTCACCACCATACTGATGTCTAAAATTATGTTGCACTGTTATAACTGACTCGGTTTTCACAAGCCAAATAACAGACTGCGCTTTCTGTTGCGGAGTACACATTGCTATTGAGTTGCACTGCACTGCACGCACGCCTGAACTGAATTGAGGGAACAGAGGAAACAAACAGCACTGATGCTGTCTCAAGGTCAAGCAGACTGCCAACTGCAGGGGAGCCAAATTTGAAGAGTTGATGAATCGCACACCACAAACTAGAATAGTGTATGTTACTTTGTACAGATTCTAGGGCACATTAAAACTAGGGAGACCGGGCGAGTTAGCCGTGCGGTTAGAGGCGAGCAGCTGTGAGCTTGCATCCGGGAGATATTGGATTCTAATCCCACTGTCGGCAGCTGTAAAGATAGTTTTCCGTGGTTTCCCATTTTCACAGCAGGCAAATGCGGGGCTGTACCTTAATTAAGGCCATGGCTGCTTCCTTCCAACTCCTAGGCCTTTCATATCCCATCGTCGCCATAAGACCTTTCTGTGTCGGTGCGACGTAAAGCCACTAGCAAAAAGAAAAATCTAGGGAGTCCTTTTTCATACATCCCGTACTTCACCAAAAGAAAAGGGAATTGCCTCTGAAAATAAAACATGATGACTAGCTGAAAAGCTAAATCATTCAGACGATTTAATTGACCAATTTGGGTACCGTGGGTAAAGTCCCATACACGAATTATAATTTACATTGCAGTGAAAGGTTACATTAAAATAAGTAAAGGCCAAAACACAAAGAAAGAATAGCGCTTACCCTGGAGCAGGAGTCCCAAGGCGGGACAGACGCCAAGCGCGTCCACTCGCTAGGTCAGTCAAAAGTTAAAGACCCAAACGCAAGACACCCTCTCACAGAAGAGTTAGAAGCTGGAAATCGTGCAATCACAGGTGACCAATCAGGTCACGGAATTTTCACCCGACATCCATATTCACCCATTAAAAATGCTCTTATTCCTATCAATAAGAATACACTTCGTCTCCTCAGCAAACGTTCAAGATCATTCATCCTGTACAACGTACACTTTGTATTAAAAATATGGAACCTTCACCGAAATTTCAACTTTTGTGAAAAACGACATGTGGCAGTACACGCTGCCTCAAAATTTACGTACAGTTACACAGTTAAGTTAATAAATTTCATTATTTGTCCGTATTGAACCAAGATTACAATTTATTAAAATTTGTATCCACCTTATTCAATACATTAAAATGTTGTTAAGATGAAATTACAACATATATTTTATCAGAACTAGTTTCAACGCCTTATTTTGCATCATCATCAGCTGATATACATTTTAAGAAACATTGGCGAACACAATTGCAATAACTTGGTCCATCTAACATGCAACCTACTGTGGCTGTTTGGAGGGCACACTGAATAACTTGGTCGCTACCATCCGACACTGGGGTCGAGTGTCCAGATGTCCCTGATGGCAGCAGTTGTGCTATACTGCACCTCACTTCACTGCCTATTACCAGTCAGTTCACTATACGGATCAGCTGGGCTGAAAGTTTCCAGATTGCCATGGTTGGACTGAAGGTGTATGGGAGTTGTTGGCAAATCGGCCATGTCGGCAACTATATAAGTCAGCGAAACCAGTGGTCAAGTTGAGACGCATTGATCTGTAACAGACATTCCTGCAAAGGACGATATCAAGATGCTAGTGTGTCAGATGTGATATGTGACCAAAACTTCTAATTAACTGCATATGTAAAAGTTTCAATTTTCGAGCGTAGCTCAAATTTAAGAAGGGGGGAGGATGTGGCCGTAGTTGGGACAGCAAGAAATTGTCAAAATCTTTCCATTTTGAGAAAGTCAAGTCAAGTGTTATCTAATTTTTAACTGGTGAACATTTAAAAAATTATCTGTATAAAACACATATTGCAGGAAATCATGAACATTAATGGAGAATTTATATTGAAAATCTTTTCTGGATTCGTAAAAAAATTATTATTATTATTATTATTATTATTATTATTATTATTATTATATGATCATGTTGTTTGTGAGGTTATGTCATGGAACATGTGCTGTGCATAAATATTTATAAGTTCAATCAATGTAATAACCTGTATATAATTCATTCTTACCTGTATATATAATTTGTAATCCATAATTGTGAAACACACTGTAACTTCCAGAATGGTAATAGGGAGACGAGAACGATCGAGAATATTCTGTACACTATGTCTCTGTAAAACTCTAGAGTTTTCGAGAAGGTATTTTTTGTAACGTATCTTTCTGGAAGCCTGGCCAGGGCGTATGAAGACATACCCAGAAAAAAAAGGGTTAACCCTCAAAATTAAAATATTTGAGTCATGCGCTGCTATCTTTTGTTTGATATGAAAGCTATCTTTCGTGATCTTCAGCTATCCTCCGGGAATCATATTACCTTAAATACAAAAGGCGAATGTTCTTACGTTTCTGGATTTGATCTATCTGTAATGTCAAGAATGGGCTAACCCACTGCTGCAACTGACATGTTCGGTATAAGCAGTGGGCGAATTTCTCGAGTAATTCAACAGAAAAAACATACGGTTCTCCTCAGGTAAGCTTGCATGTTTTACTTTTATTATGTCATCATCATCATCATCATCATCATCATCATCATCATCTTCCTTCCAAGTATTGGGCCATGTGACCCGTTACGGTCTTGCATTTTACTTTTTTACCACTAGGTAAAGCAGTAAATTCACCTCACTGGAAATTTTGCAGTGTTTTACAATACAACCCAAGTTTTTTATTGAATACCACATTCATTATTTACTTATTTGGACAAAAGAGGACATCACAGCAATCGCCCAAGTAAATGCAGCGATGAAAACCTGGCATTTGCTCGAGCTCACACCAACAGTTTTCCTGCTCAGTCCAGTCATTATTTGGTACCTAGACATACATCTTACCTTGTGATTTTTTTAAAATTTGTTTCACGTCACACCGACACAGATAGGTCTTATGATGACGATGGGAAAGGAAAACTCTAGGAGTGGGAAGGAAGCAGCCGTGGCCTTAATTAAGGTACAGTCTCAGCATTTGCCTGGTGTGAAAATGGGAAACCACATAAAACCATCTTCAGGGCTGCCAACAGTGGGGGTTCAAACCCACTATCTCCAAGATGCAAGCTCACAGCCCCTAACTGCACGGTCAACTCGTCCAGTTTTACCATGTGACCGGTACTTTGGTCTCATTGAGAAAAAATAGAGGCAAGTGTCTTCTATTATGTTCCTGATCAATGGATGGAGCTAGTTAAGAAAACTAGAATTAAAAATCCTTTCAGTGTCGTCAAAGTCCAGACAAAAATTCTGAGAAAATCTGGTCAAAAGGTATTGCCGAGCAAGATTACTTGTTTGAAAGCAACTAAAAACCAACCTTTTAAGCGTTTTTTTAAGTATAGCTATGTTGAAATTGAGAGTTATGATTCTGTGGATCTTAGAAAAAAATTTACTTGGTACACCTTCACTTAGTTGTGCGACATTTCCCCTCAAATATCATGGTCCAAGAGCTATAAATCCTGCAAAACTGAAAGATTTACAGGAACTGATGGATATTTAACCATAAATTTCTGGGATAAGATACTGTTATACTATTTGGGAAATGCAATCAACAAATTATAACATGTTAAAAAGAGGCTACATTGTCATAAGACCTATCTATGTCGGTGCGACGTAAAGCCACTAGGAAAAAAAAAAGTGTAAATGAAAGATGTAATGATTACTTTCGAGATATTTAAAAATATATATTTTATTACCATCTGTGATAAGTGTGTGAATTATTGAAGAAGTTTAATATAAAGCTTCTCTTTGTTTATTGATAATGTCTAGTTTTGGGTAATGAAATATGAAAGATTATACTGTCTGCTTGAACCTTTTGTTTACAAAAATGAATGAAGATAATGTCTTATATTTTTATCAGCCTCATTCACAAACCCGTTTTTCCAGGCATGTCTTCATATATAAGGAGACGATCTTGATGGTGACCGGGGGGTTATTGCGGTTAACTGACACGCCGATGTAGCAGTCGGTAGTCAACTGTTTCTACTGTGTTTCAGGGTTGCAATCTCCACGTGCAGTGATATGCATTGTCAAAATGGTGGCTTGGTTTATGTTCTGGGAGTGAAGGTTTTGTTTTTGAAACTGTGATTAAGGTTATGTGTGTGTTAATTTGTAAATAGATGTGAATAAATTATTGTACCAACTGTGTGTGTGTCTTTGTGGATGCGTTAACTGGCAACCGTGACAAACTATTAGAATCTATTGGACTCGAAAATGAAGAACGACCAGAGGATTGTGATGATGTTTAAACAGTTAATTTCCTTGGCTAAAAGCATCGAGGCCCAGTTAGGAAAACTTGGAGAAAATCGGGGCCTAGTTCAAGACCGGATTGACATCAGAAGAGGGAGCCGAATACCCAATCGCTGGACTTCGTGGGCAGGAGATGGAAGTACGACGCAGCCCGCAGTCATGATCGACCTGCGAGGAAGCTGTGGGTGAGTTCAGTGGACGCGGCAGTGTCCACCAACCAAGAGCCAAGAGTCCAGCTGCAAGAGGGGATTCAGCGCACCGATAGAACGCCGCGGGTATTCAGCGCTGAGACCTAACAACCAGGCGACGTGACAGTGAATGGGGCCGTACCAGTGTGACACCAAGACTAAGGTGTTCGACAGCCGCAATAAGCTCCACGGCACCGTGAACTGTCCAGGAAGGATATTCTGCGTGGAGCAGTACTATGGGGAGGCTCAGACGATGTCCCAGGAGATGGAGGCAGCGATGACAATGACACAGCCAGTGAGACCCCCTCTAGGTGACGGAGAACCAATGGGGTCCGAACCGACAACCACCAAACGAGGGTGCCACCTGACAGAACACAAAGGTATGAACGAGGGGAAAGCCAGCAGAGCTTCAAATGCCACGCGAGGACCTGTGGTTCACCCCGGCTCCACGGCTAAATGATTAGCGTGCTGGCCTTTGGTCACAGGGGTCCCGGGTTCGATTCCCGGCAGTGTCAGGAATTTTAACCATCATTGGTTAATTTCGGTGGCACGGGGGCTGGGTGTATGTGTTGTCTTCATCATCATTTCATCCTCATCACGACATGCAGGTCGCCTACGGGTGTCAAATCAAAAGACCTGCACGTCGTGAGCCCAACATGTCCTCGGACACTCCCGGCACTAAAAGCCGTATGCCATTTCATTTTCATCACCAGGAGCAAAGACACCATCGACCGGACCCAGCGGACCCACCATGGGAAGGTGGTGGTTGCCGATGGAACCGCCGGGCTGCGAAATGTGGACTTCGACAGTGCCAACATGAGGGCTGTGTGACTGAGGTAGTCTGTGTGTAGTTAAATGGTGAGGACCAAGGGAGTGTGACAAAGTGTGGAAATTGTTGCAAGTTAAAGGGAGGATATTAATGCAAATGTGATAAATTATTTTACAATTATTATTATTATTATTATTATTATTATTATTATTATTATTTAATTACATCATATGTATATATAAATGACATGATCGCACTGTTTGAGAGGTTATGTCATGAAACGTGCTGTACATGAATATTCATATGAGTTCAGTTAATGTAAATACCTGTAAATTAATACATCATTTATTCTTACCTGTATATATAATTTGTAATCCATAATTGTGAAACACGCTGTGACTTCCAGAATGTTATAGGAAGATGACAACGATGGAGAATATTCTGTAGATTATAATCTATGTATTAGGTACTCTCGAATTTTCGAAAAGGTATATTTTGTAATGTAGCTTTCTAGAAGCCTGACCAGGCACATATATAAGGTCGTCGTTGTGATGGTAAAGACAAGTTATTGTTTAACAGGAGTTTGACTGGTGAACACGTGTTGTGGTTAACTGACATGCCGACGTAGGCAGTCGGTAGTCAACTGTTTCAACTGTGTTTCAAGGTTGTAATCTCCATGTGTAGTGGTTTTTTTTTATGGCAGTGTGTGATGCGAGTGTTTTGTTGTGACAGCCGTGATTAAGGTTATGTGTGTGTTTAATTTGTAAATAGATGTGAATAAAATAATTGTACCAACTGACAACATATCGTAAGTTACGATCTTCATTTCCGTGTTGACGTTTAACCAATAATGTAGAGTTTGAGGGATGTTCCACCATTCAACCCATTGCAACAATTTATTCAATTATAAGAAGACTGGTTTCGACTCCCATGGAATTTTGCAACAACACCAAAAACCTCCAAATTCAGTCTTACCATTGACTAACATCTTTCGACATTAAGAATATGTACCCTAGCATTCCATTAGATGAGACCATTTCCATCATACAACGTAACTTACACGAACATAGTAAACTGAGTAAATATGAAATAGAAGAATTCATCAGTCTGGTTAAGTTTACTTTTAACAATAACTTTTTTGTTTTTAATGGATTAATATATCAACAAAATGGCCTTCCAATGGGATCACCCGCATCGGGCATCATGGCTGACATTTACCTAGACCACCTAGAACATACACACATCAGCAAAATGAAACAAATTTTTTTCTGGACCAGGTTTGTCAATGACACCTTCACAATTATAGATGGCAGACACACCAACAGCCTAACCATTCTTGAAGAGTTGAACAAACTGAATCCCCATATACAATTCACAATAGAAACAGAGTCCAACCGTTCTCTAAATTTTCTAGACTTAACAGTCACAAGAAATCAACACTCACTCACTTACGACATTTGCAGGAAACCTACGCAAACTATCAACACTGTAAAACAACACTCAATCCACCCTAGCTCCCACAAAAAAGCAGCCTACAATAACTTAGTCCACAGGGCTTTAAAATTCCATTAACTTGCTCCAACCTAAAAAAGGAACTAGACACCATCAGAACAATCGCTCTTTCCAATGGATACAACAAAAGGTTCATCGACCAAATCATTTCTAATATCCAAAACAAACCTAAATCTACTCTTATCAAAGAAAAGAAACAAAAGGCAGCTTTTCAGTTTTTACCTTCAACAATGATTCAGTTTACCAAATAACAAACCTATTTAAGAAAAATGGGGTAAAAATAGCATTCAAAACAACCAACAACAATCGTTCTCATTTCCAGAATCCAGGGACCGTGAATAAATCGGACAAATTTGGCAAATCAGGCATCTAAAGATTACAGTGCCAAACTTGTACAGCAAGCTACATCGGACAGACAGGACGGAACTTTAACACCAGGTACACCGAACACATTAATGCAGTTAAACATAACAGACATTCAGCCATGGGTCTACACATGCACGAATCCAAGATAAATTCTCTGATATAGATAAAGACATGCAAATTATTGAAACCATGGAAAAGGGACCCCTACTCAATATCAAAGAAATATTTTACATATCATTAGACCAACAAGTTCATTTTAATCATAATCTGAACGAATCCACCGGAAAAAACAAGCATTCTTTACAAGGCCATTCGCCCCCTCATCATCAAGACTTATGTAGACAGAACGACTCGACAACAAAGCACCTCCCCCCCCCCCCGAGCAAGCCACATCCCCCCCCCTCTCCCAACCAACAATAGCGCGCGCGCGCGCACACACACACACACACACACACACACACACACAAGCACCGTTGAACAGATCGCAACCCACTCTTCAAACGGCTGGTCAGCATGAGCGGATACGGAGTGAGTAAATTAATAAAAACAACATTTCATTTTAACTCGAACACACACACACAACAGTTTCTCATTCTGTCTTTCTCTTTTTCCTCAGACACCTTCAATGCACGTTTCCATAAGCCGAGGCCATACCATCACCATACTACAACAACAATAGCGACGACAGTTACAACTACAATAGCAAGTATTCCATATTGAAGGATGTTCCCCCAGCTCTTCAACCAGCTTAATTCTACTAATAAGTTCATGTGTGGTTGTAATAGTCAACAAGTCTTTGTTTTCTGTTTTTATTTTTTTTAAAGGTTAACATATTCTGGTTGATTGTGACAAGACCGCTCAACAAGTCTATGCCAAGTTGTGTAAACATACAACGATATTTTACTCAGATCCAAGAATATTAAAGTGCCAAGTGTTTCGCATTGGTGTATAATCTTTCATTCAATTAATTTCAACTGCGTTAATGCATAGTTTCCAGAAGACAGAAGCAGGACCAGCAGTTCTATTCTGTGTTCCACGAACACATGACAATTTTTGTAACTATAAACCAGAACTTTAAATACCAAGTAGTTTATCTTTTATATTCAGTGTATATTTATTTCACTAGTTTAGTCAGGGGAAGCAGGACAGTCAAACCCATAAACGTTCTAGTAACGCCAATATTTCGTATGGTTATAAGTGTTTTCATTTGAACAAGTGTGTTATCAAACAATACAAGTGTTCCCAGTGTTCCGTGTACATGAACGCACAACAGTTTAGACTAGATCTATGTCTTATACATTTTGCTTCATGGTGTGTATTTCATCCAATCTTTTTCAGACAGAAACAGGACTGTCAAATCCAAGAATGCTCTTAGAGAGCCAAGTTTTCCACACCATTATAAGTGTCCTTATTGTGTTTTGTAATTATTTTCAATCCAGTACATGTAATTCCAGTGTTCCGAGTTGTATGAACACAAGACTGCTAGAGCCAGAACTGGGAACTTTCTAAGCTCCAAGTTCTCCTTGCCAAGTGTATGTTGCATTTCAAGGTTATATCTATCAACTCAATGATGTATTTGCATGCAACCACTTATAGGTACATGGATTTTTCGTTATGATGATTATCAGATTTCCCTTAATTTAATTTTCACCAAGAACTGATGATGACTCCATGGGAGTCGAAACGGGTCTTTTGAAATTTTCCTCCTGCAAAAATTTCACCTTTTAAGGACATTGTCTTACGGAGTAGAGCAGTGGAGAAAAAAAAAAAAAGAAGAGTTTCATCACAATTAAGCATGTTTCTTTCTTCATAACCTTCATAGATTCCACGTATCCTCTTTTCCCACTTTAATACAATGTCTGCATCAACTGTACACACTTCGCCGTGGACGTTTTGAAAAGAAATGTGCGTAATCCTCAACCTGTCAAGCCAGCAGACAGCCAGATGGCGTCAAATCGAAATGTCTGCAAACGGTAGCTGAGGCCATACGATTATTATTATTATTATTATTATTATTATTATTATTAGCATATGGACACTATAAACTCATGAAAACCAAATCTTCAGTAATTTTGAGTGCTTTCTCATGGATAAGAGGTCCACTCACTGGCATGTTGTTTCTAAGAGCGTAACAATACTATTCAAATGTTACGTTGTCAACTTTCAAGTATTGGGAAATGAGCATTTACCAGAGAGATTTTCATTTTCAGTCCACAATTTAAGGGTATTATTTTTGTTTCTTAAATTTCACTTTCATGTGTTTTTCCAACTGCAAACCGCATGGCCATGTCTCAAACACTAAATTTATCTTTCTCGTAGACATTGATGACTTCAACTTTTTCCTTTAAAATCATTTATTTGTTTTTCTGCAATGCCGTAGCATAAATAACACACACTTCTCAAGATAATCACAAAGAATACTGTGTGCACTTTTCATCATCATCATCATTTCTTCGCTCCAGCAAGCCAGGTGCGGTTGTGTATGAGCCTCCTCCAGTTTGTTCTATCCATCCACAGATGCTGCTCATATATGCGACACCAGTTCACATCTCTAATTTCAAGGTCCTTCATTATCTGTTTTTCCCAAACATCACGAGGTGTTCCTCTTGGTCTTTTCCCAGGAACATTGTGGTCAAAGTATGTTCGAGTAGTCCCGTGAGGGTTCTTTCTTTTCATGTGACCATACCATTGCAATCTCTTCACTTCTACAGTCTCCAGCAGGCTTCTTTCTAATCGAAGCTGTTGTCGGATATCCACATTCCTTATTTTATCCATTTTTGTTTTTTGTAGACAAGAACGGAGGAACTTCATTTCTGTTGCCTGAAGACGACTCTTTGTTGGTCCAGTAAGTGTTGCTGCTTCTAGGCCATACGTCAATATAGGTACTAGATATATTTTGTACAAACTGATCTTGGAAACTAACGGAAATATTTCATCCCAAAGTATTTGACGTACAGCGTGATAGAATTTGGAAGCTTTCTGTATTCTGTTACTAATCTCTTGATGTATGGTATTGTCTGATGACAGAACACTACCTAAATTCTGGAAGTTGTCTACAATATCCATCTCATCATCTCCAATTCTTAGATGAACAGTTGGAGATTTTCTACTTATCACCAAGCCAAACTGTCTTCGTTTTGCTGATTTCGAGACCTAAGGTTGTAAAAGCTTCATGCCAGAGATCTAGTCTAGTTTGTACTTCCACTTCTGTCTCACACCATACCATTACATCATGAGCAAAAACCAGGGCATTAGTTGTTGGATCCTTTCTCTTAACTGCTTTTTTAAACTTCATCCATTATGATTATGAAGAGAAGTGGTGAAAGACAACTTCCTTGCTGGACTCCACTCTTCGTTTCAAACCAACCTGACCTTCCATCCTGGACCTGGACGCAACACTTGGTTTCATCATATAATCGTTGTACTCGTGCTATGATGTCATCCGGCACTTTCTTATGTCTCAAACATTCCCATGTATGCCTGCATGGTACATGGTCATATGCTTTCTCAGTGTCCAGAAAAACATTTATAAGTGTTTTACCTTTCTCCCAATACTTCTCATAGAGCATTCTGGCGGCAAAAATGAGGTCTATAGTTGATCTATAAGGTCTAAATCCATGTTGTTCCTCCTCAAGTGTAGGTTCAACATATTTTCTAATCCTGCTCTCAAGGATGGATTCGTAGATTTTGAGGCCATGTGACAGCAGAGTTATACCTCTGTAGTTGGTACATTTCTTTCTATCACCTTTTTTCAACAATGGGATGATGACTCCTTGCTTCCAGCCATTGGGTATTACATTCTCTTTCCAGATTCTATGTAGTACCATGTACATCCACTGTTGTCCTTCCTCTCCTAGTGCTTTGATCATCTCAACACTTAATTCATCTGATCCAGTTGATGTGTTGTTTTTCTGCTTAGATATTGCTGTCTCTACTTCCAACCATGTCAGGCTAGTGGTATTTATGCTGCCAAAATCATAAGGTTCGTCGTCTAATGGAGTGACATTTTCATAACCGTTCAGCAAAGTTTCAAAGTGCCTTTGGAACTCCTGTAATATTTTGGTCTTATCCCTAGTCACCTCACCATTAGGAAGTTTTATGGATTGGATAGATTCATTTTGAATTCTTTTGAAAAGAAATACATTTGGTAGTAACATGGAACAATGTGTGTTAGTTCGAAATACTGTCCATTATTGTGTCAAATTCTGGGAATTGTGACCGCTTTCTTTTAGGCTGTCCATTATTAAGAAGTTTTAATTTCATTGCGGAGGTAGTTTTCATTGTCTGCCCCCCCGTTATTAAGAATGTCCGTTATTGAAAAGTATCATTGCCATTAAACCCCATGTATATCTGCTGGGGGATTTTAAAATATCTGTAATTAGAGGACTCTGCTGATCAGATATGTCTGTTTGGAGAAGTTTTATTATAGTTTACTTATTATTGAGTTAAATGCTCTGTTCCATTTTTCTCAGTCACCTAGTTTGCATTTATTATAAATGACAAGTATATTGTAACATGCCTTAACCATGGTTAATGCAGGATTTAGTAAATTTGTGCCTCTTACCCGTAGGCCTCAAGTTTTATTCCCAACCAGGTCCAGGATTTTTACCTGGATCTTAGAGCTGTTTGAGGTCTGTCCAGCCAACAAGTGAACAGTTGGGAAAAGAAAGAAGAAAGTTTGAGAAGCAAAGACTTTGGACTTTCAGGAAAGAAATCATACTGATTGCATCCAGAGATGTAAATATTTTAAAATTGTGTGAAAGGAAATTATTAAACTTTCACTAATAATAGATTATAATGTGCTTATTATAATTTTGTAATTAAAATATTTGTATAGTGAGCAAATTGTATTTTCAGTTGTACATTAGAAAAAGTTTCATCTAAACCAGGGACTTAAATATAGTATTGTGTTTTGTTAAATAGGTATTTTTGGAGCTGATAATTTACCTTTTAATTTCTTTTTAGAATCAAAAACTTTTTTCTACATAAAATTGTTTAATACAGGGTGAGGTACATTACCGTATGCAGCTGGTCCTGTTTTACCATGATGAAGTTGAGTTTCCAGGCAGGGTATACAGGACTTTGCCTACTCCGTGTTCTCGGGGTAGTGAGTTTGCCTCTTACCCAGAGGCCTCAAGTTCGATTCCCAGCCAGGTCAGGGATTTTTACCTGGATGTGTGGGCCTACATGAGAACAACTGAGGAGTTAATTGATGGTGAAATAGTGACCCTAGTCTAGAAAGCCAAGAATAGTGGCGGAGAGGTTTCATTGTGCTGACCAGGTTGAGCAGTGGTCACTTGGTTGGCCAAGGTCCATCAGGGCTGTAGCCCCATGTCATTTTTCGTGTGTACTGAGCTTTGCTAAGCAGTCAAACTACACTTGAGAACATTTTTGCTCACTGTAAGTAGTTGAAAAATAATTAGAACAATAGAATTTGTATCAGTTAGGGCCCAGATTTATACCAGGTGATTCAACCAAAACTACCATGTTGAATATTGCCAAAACAAGGTGAGCTATTGATGTGGTATCTTCCCACTTTGAAAATACAGGCAAGGCTCACAAATGTAGCTTGTGGCAGAGATTCTCGTAATGACTAGAAGGTTTAAAAGTACATGCAAGCTTCCAAGAGTGACTAGATAGTGTTTTTCTAACTCCTAATTTTAAATGTAACGATGCCTAATGACACTCATAAAATATCATTATACTGTTGAACTTTTCTTCTGCCGACACCATTGGTTCCCTCCAAAAATGTCAGTTACGAGAGGTGTCTGCTGAAACAAGTTGTAAAAATTAATCAAACATTTGAACCCCAAAGAAAATCCAATATAAATATAAGCATATATCTTTATTTTGATTATTCTAAATCATTTCTAACTTAATATTTGCCTGGGAGATATTAGATTAATGTACAGCCTTTACAAACATTACAGCTTAGGGAAGTAATAGTTTAGTTGTGTGTGTAAATTTAGCTCAGTTTTTATTTACCATGATATTCTCAAAAAGGGAATAAATTCTTTTAAATGACTCCTTTGTTGTATTTTCATACTCACGATTCAGTGTGACACACAAATTCTTCATCTGCTCAAGAATCTCAATTTCTTATGTTGTCTCTTGTAACATTTTCTTTGCTCGAAAACACTTGAACTACTTATATACTGCAATGGTCACTTCTGGAAAAAAATGACTCCTGCTCTTTCACTCCTCATTTCCTATCTTCCTCATACTTATTTAAAATTTAAATTTAATTCTTCACAATTGCTTTTGAGTTTCCCTGGATTTGAATTTTCTGGAAGCTTTCTTACTGAAAGTCCTTGTCCCCTGTTACTCATGTTTACTGGGCACACAGTATTTCTGTTCCTACAACAGCACACAAGTCTCTTCAAGTTTAACTAAACTACCTAATTTCAACCTTATCAGTTACAATCTGAGTTATGAACAGAATGAGTCAAGCTAGGTTGGAAAATCCTTTGGTATCTTATGAGTAAACAGTCACTGACAGTATTCCTCACCAACTAGAATTCTCAGAATGTACACTAATTCGAATGCAAGACAACCATAACGAAAAGTTTGGACAGAGCCCCGTACAGAAGAATTAACTTGGCTACTACAGCATTCCTACGTACATTTCTATCTCTCTTTTCCTTTGACTCGAAATAGTACAAAATTTCAAAAGATGTACTGTATGTCTGCAGAATGTTTTAAAAATGAAAGTGGTAAGCTGGCTCATAACAATAAAGACAATGCAGAAATTCTGGCAAAATATTTCAACAAGCTTCTAAATTTTGAGAAACATACAGAACTCCTTCATTTGGACACCAACACCCCAATAAAAACACCACCAGAGAACATTAATTCCCTCCACAATAAAGGAAATCTACCAGGCACTGAATAAATTATAAAACTAAAAAGCACCAGGAGAATATCAGACCTTTTCAGAAATCTGGAAATATGCAGAAAGATCAGCAAAAATTTGCCCTCCATCAACAACTTGTCTCTATCTGGATTAAAGAAGAACTACCGAGCTCGATAGCTGCAGTCGCTAAGTGTGGCCAGTATCCAGTAATCGGGAGATAGTGGGTTCGAACCCCACTGTCGGCAGCCCTGAAAATGGTTTTCCGTGGTTTCCCATTTTCACACCGGGCAAATGCTGGGGCTGTACCTTAATTAAGGCCACGGCCGCTTCCTTCCCACTCCTAGGCCTTTCCCATCCAATCGTCGCCATAAGACCTATCTGTGTCGGTGCGACGTAAAGCAAAAAAAAAAAAACTACCAAAATACTGGACAAGAGCCCTCATCCACCCACTGCATAAAAAAGGAGTCAAAATCGACCCCAATAACGACAGGTAAATCTCGCTCCTATACATAACATACAAAATATTTTCAATAATCATCCTTAATGGGATAAGTTTACAACTTGAGAAAGAACTAGGAGAATATCAAGGAAGTTTCAGACCCTGGAGGAGCTGTCCTGATCAGATCATGAGTCTTAAGTTGATAGTGGACTACAACAGGAAAAGAAACAGAGATATGGTGATAACATTTGTAGATTTCAGGAAAGCTTACGTTTGTATCCATAGAGAATCCCTGTTAAAAATTTTAAGACACCTTGGACTACACCCAAATTAATAAACATGATAAAATTGACTCTCACTAACATCGAAGCAAAAGTGAAGTTTAGGGGTGAAATATCAGACATTTGAAATTAAAACTGGGCTACGGCAGGGAGATGGGCTCTCACCACTATTATTTAATTGCGCTCTAGAAATGGTAATGAGAGAATGGTTTAGGAAATGTCCCCCAGAAATAAAGATTGGCCGAAATATCAAAACAGATTGCTTGGGTTTCGCCGATGATTTAGCATTTCTAGCAGTTGACATAAAAGAAGCAAAAATGTAGAGATCAGAACTTCAAACTATTGCAAATAAAATTCGCCTCAAAATATAATTTGAAAAAAAAAACAGAAATTAGGCCCCAAAATCCAACACAACTAAAAGAAGTTACCATAAATCATAATAAAATCAAAATGGTAACTCAATGTAAATATCTTGGAGAAGTAATAACACATAACCTAAATGAAAACAAAAATCTCAATCCAAACAAGAACAAATAGATTAGCTAAAGCACAAAAATTAAAATGGGAGATCTACAAAAAGAAAAGTATCAATAAATGCAAAAATAAAACACTGCAACACAATTATAAAACCAGAAGCTACATATGCGGCAGAAACACTTTTTCACCTGAATAAACAATCAAAGACTGACAGACTTCAGAAAATTGAAAGGAGGATTGGAAGAACCTACATCAACAAAAAATACCAGAAAGATGGACAGTGGAAGATAATACCTAACAAAGTTGTGCACAAAGAGCTAGAATCCATTACAGATACTATGCATAAGAGGAGACTGGGATGAGGATGCAGGATTCGAGACTTCTGAAACAAGTAATACAACATAATCTCGTCTCAAAACATACCACAACAGGATATACATAGAACACCACAACAGAGAAGTAAGAGAGGACCTGAAAGAAATAGGCCTTACAACAGAAGACACCACAAATAAAAAATAAAAAATCGAATACAAAACTCAAGAATACAAACCTCCGCTTTACCCTTACACAAAACAAACCAACACCACGCACGTTTTCAACCGAGGAAAGGGCACAAAGATCGGGGTGTCTGAAGAAGTACTGGGAGGACCGCATAGCTCGAACAATCCCTTCATGAGATCTGAACATTGGACTTACTAAAGTGATCCAATGCGGTCATAAAACAAGAAGAAAAAAGGATGACATAACAGGGTGTAAAAATTGTCCTGGAACATGTAAATTGTACACTTAAGACAAGTGGAAAAGACTAATGTCGACGTCCACTGTCCGGCATTTGATGTATCTACTTAAATGAGGTTTATTTAACATGTTTTAAGTAAAATAAAATTGGTTCCATGGAAAAATGTCCATATAGGGAGGTGTCCACTGAATAAAGGTGTCGGTTATGTCAGGTTCGACTGTATTAGGAAAACTATCAACCTTATGGTATTGAATAGATGGACCCTTCTCTATCCTTTGATAGTGATCAGTTGTCAATACGGACCATAATGAAACTCATAACTTAAGGAAAAGGTCTTAATGGCATTTTCTGCATAATTCAAGTTCAAACTGTTCATGAAATAATGTCCTTTAAATGAGTTTTGTCTACTCCGTCTGAAGTGTCACTACTAAGGTGATCCACTTCGGCCATACCAGTATGGACATGGCTGTTTACGTCTTTTATTTCTATGTACATGGAGTTTTTCTATTGTGGGGCTGATAATTCTGTTGTTTTGCACTATTAAACTACAGTCAAAATCAACACTTCACAATACGTACATGAGTTACAAATTCCACACTTATTTTCATGATTCTGTATTAACAGTTACATGAATATTCAGGATACGTGGAAGTAGACCATTAAAATTCCACATCACTAGATATGGAATGCAAGCCTACTACTTTTACAACACAAGGCCTACAGTTTTACAAGGCATTCACACCACAGCTTTGTTGGTAAGAAGTTAGCAATTTAATTGCTCTGAATTTACTGTGTCATAGTGTGGCGGGTGGGTAGATATGGGGATTATTATTATTATTATTATTTACGAAACATAAAAAGGGATCGTGGAAGCGACATATTAAAGTGTTGGGCAATGAGAGGTAAAGCCGTGGATGGTACCAAGGGGGAAAATAGCAATGCACAAGCGGTTGGCAAAATATGAGGACATGGAGGATAAACAAGAATTGGCAAATTCAGATGAACGAAAATACATGTATTGAAACACAAGACACAAGAAGTTAAAAATAGTACAGCACCAAAATATCAAAAGACTAGAACACTTTTTACAAGAAACCACAAAGTTAGTATTTCAAAGCTCGATGATAAGGACAATTTGGATTTCATGTGAATGAGATTTACAATTACATACTTTAAACAGAACAGATGTTTCCCAACCAACTGTACAAAGACAAATAAGAGAGATTAGGGACGATAGGCAAGACAATAGGAGAAGTTAAAGATCAGCATTTTTAAATTACAATATCCGGGTATACTCTAAGAATTGACCTGACTAGAAAGTAGTGCACCATATTAAGTTCCAGAAAACACTGGATGTAACACCGATGCATTAGCCCAACAGGAGAAATGTAAACAAGTACAAGGCTAAACTATTACGCAGTAGAAGAATGAAAACTAACTTGAAGTACCAGAAATTTTCGAGAGTATTAACACACAGAAAGTTCATAGTCACATAACTTAAAACAACATTCCAAACAAAGGAATTAGACATCCAGCTGCTCCGTTATGGATACATATTCGAGTACAACCACTCGAGAACACAGTCTTGCAAAGTTTAGAATACCTCATGGTCGAAGAATAAGTCCCATACAGGTGTGAAAATTTACTTCGTAGTTGCCCTCTCTCCAGCAGCCGAAGAATGCCTCGAGGTAGCAGGCAAGGAGTGCAGCTTATATAGGGCCAGTTGGAGAGGGGAGGTACAGGGGAAATCGTGACACAAGGCACTAGAAACGCCAAGAATGTTCATGAGGAGTGTAGAGTCGATGACGTCATCTAGGTTTGAGGCGGGTAATCAGCTGACGGTAGTCCTGTAGCTGTGGCAGTGTGCGGATGTCAAACATCAGAAAATGACAGATGCGGCGAAGGTGAGTCGACAAGGTTAATAGGACATGACAGCTGACTTCAGTGTGAATGGCACTTTATGATTATTCACCATAAGTCATGGGGAAAGGAACCCACCAATAGTGATTATGATTATTGTTATTTAAAAAGGAGAACCCACCTACTTACAGTAGAAAAATGCAACATTTCACTGGTTAGCATATTCAGTGGAAGTTGTTTGTAAGATGTTTCGATCTTATAATTATCCATGCATTTTGGCCACCTTATTCTCTCCAGACTTAATTATTTGTAATTATAATCAATGGAGCAACTTCAAGTGGAAAATGTACCAGAACAGCGTACAAACTTTTTTTTTTTTGTCCTCAAATAGTATATGTACCAGAACAGCGTACAAACTTTTTTTGGTCCCCGAACTAGAAATCGTAACTGTCTTCCTAAAACGAATAGCAGTGAGTTTTCCAGATAATTTTGCACAGATGCTGTCCAGAACAGGTATCAGAAATTATCATTTATCTAGGTTATTACTGCACATATTATGGCTCTCCATGATAAAGCCATGTACACTTCCTGACACAAAAAAGATTAGTTGAACATTTTTTTAGTTCCTGAGTACCGCATATGCATGACTACTATGAAGGAGCACATCATCAAGATTTCTAATACACGGAGGTTTGTGTGCATTTTGACAATAGATGGGCGTACATGTATAATTTTAGAACAAATAACTTTCACTACAATTAGCCCTAAACTTTGGTCATCTCTTTCCTAATACTATAGAACTATACAAGTTTATTGACAAAGTGTGTATTGTACAAATATATTGAAGAATAAGACAAGATATATTTTATTACAAGAGACCATAGCACAAGAGGAGGTATACTAAGATTGACACTGGTTCTTCCACACAAGAAGCCTCCCAATTTTCATGTCAGGAAGTGTACATTGTTGATAACATGGGAACGGCTGTTTGCAGTGTACTGAGTTTACCTCACCTTCTGGAGATGTTGGAATAATATCAGCATATATTAATTGATTGGAATAAAATACACTTTTCTATAATAACACAAATGATTAGTTGAAAGTCTCGTATGTGTGTGTGTCATTTTAATGGCATCTTCCTTGCTGATATTTACAATAAATTGTACAATATACCTTACACAATAGCAAAGTTACAAAAAATAAAGAGAGTTGCGTGCTGATACTCTACAATGTTAATGTCGGTAAGTTTTTTTTTTTTCAATCTGATTTACATTGCACCAACACAGATAGATCTTATGGCAACGATGGGATAGAAGAGGGCTGGGAGTGGGAAGGAAGCGACCGTGACCTTAATTCAAGTACAACCCCAGCATTTGCCTGGTGTGAAAATGGGAAACCATGGAAAACCATATTCGGGGCTGCCGACAATCAATCAATCAATACTGATCTGCATTTAGGGCAGTCGCCCAGGTGGCAGAATCCCTATCTGTTGCTTTCCTAGCCTTTTCCGAAATGATTTCAAAGAAATTGGAAATTTAATGAACATCTCCCTTGGTAAGTTATTCCAATCCCTAACTCCCCTTCCTATAAATGAATATTTGCCCCAGTTTGTCCCCTTGAATTCCAACTTTATCTTCATATCGTGATCGTTCCTACTTTTATAAACGCCATTCAAACTTATTCGTCTACTAATGTCATTCCACGCCATCTCTCCGCTGACAGCTCGGAACATACCACTTAGTCTTTTTTTTTTTTTTTTTTTTTTTTTTTTGCTAGTTGCTTTACATCGCACCGACACAGATAGGTCTTGTGGCGACGATGGGACAGGAAAGGGCTAGGAGTGGGAAGGAAGCGGCCGTGGCCTTAATTAAGGTACAGCCCCAGCATTTGCCTGGTGTGAAAATGGGAAACCACGGAAAACCATTTTCAGGGCTGCCGACAGTGGGGTTCGAACCTACTATCTCCCGAATACTGGATACTGGCCGCACTTAAGCGACTGCAGCTATCGAGCTCGGTACCACTTAGTCTAGCAGCTCTTCTTCTTTCTCTCAATTCTTCCCAACCCAAACATTGCAACATTTTTGTAACGCTACTCTTTTGTCGGAAATCACCCAGAACAAATCGAGCTGCTTTTCTTTGGATTTTTTCCAGTTCTTGAATCAGGTAATCCTGGTGAGGGTCCCATATACTGGAACCATACTCTAGTTGGGGTCTTACCAGAGACTTATATGCACTCTCCTTTACATCCTTACTACAACCCCTAAACACCCTCATAACCATGTGTAGAGATCGGTACCCTTTATTTACAATCCCATTTATGTGATTACCCCAGTGAAGATCTTTCCTTATATTAACACCTAGATACTTACAATGATCCCCAAAAGGAACTTTCACCCCATCAACGCAGTAATTAAAACTGAGAGGACTTTTCCTATTTGTGAAACTCACAACCTGACTTTTAGCCCCGTTTATCAACATACCATTGCCTGCTGTCCATCTCACAACATTTTCGAGGTCACGTTGCAGTTGCTCACAATCTTGTAACTTATTTATCACTCTATAGAGAATAACATCATCCGCAAAAAGCCTTACCTCCGATTCCACTCCTTTACTCATATCATTTATATATATAAGAAAACATAAAGATCCGATAACACTGCCCTGAGGAACTCCCCTCTCAACTATTACAGGGTCAGACAAAGCTTCACCTACTCTAACTCTCTGAGACCTATTTTCTAGAAATATAGCAACCCATTCAGTCACTCTTTTGTCTAGTCCAATTGCACTCATTTTTGCCAGTAGTCTCCCATGATCCACCCTATCAAATGCTTTAGACAGGTCAATCACGATACAGTCCATTTGACCTCCAGAATCCAAGATATCTGCTATATCTTGCTGGAATCCTACAAGTTGAGCTTCAGTGGAATAACCTTTCCTAAAACCGAATTGCCTTCTATCGAACCAGTTATTAATTTCACAAACATGTCTAATATAATCAGAAAGAATGCCTTCCCAAAGCTTACATACAATGCATGTCAAACTTACTGGCCTGTAATTTTCAGCTTTATGTCTATCACCCTTTCCTTTATACACAGGGGCTACTATAGCAACTCTCCATTCATCTGGTATAGCTCCTTCGACCAAACAATAATCAAATAAGTACTTCAGATATGGTACTACATTCCAACCCATTGTCTTTAGTATATCCCCAGAAATCTGATCAATTCCAGCCGCTTTTCTAGTTTTCAACTTTTGTATCTTATTGTAAATGTCATTGTTATCATATGTAAGTTTTATTACTTCTTTGGCCTTAGTCTCTTCCTCTATCTCGACATTATCCTTGTAACCAACAATCTTTACATACTGCTGACTGAATACTTCTGCCTTTTGAAGATCCTCACATACACACTCCTCTTGTTCATTAATTATTCCTGGAATGTCCTTCTTGGAACCTGTTTCTGCCTTAAAATACCTATACATACCCTTCCATCTTTCACTAAAATTTGCATGACTGCCAGTTATGCTTGCCATCATGTTATCCTTAGCTGCCTTCTTTGCTAGATTCAATTTTCTAGTAAGTTCCTTCAATTTCTCCTTACTTCCACAGCCATTTCTAACTCTATTTCCTTTCAGTCTGCACCTCCTTCTTAGTCTCTCTATTTCTCTATCATAATAAGGTGGGTCTTACCATTCCTTACCACCCTTAAAGGTACAAACCTGTTTTCGCATTCCTCAACAATTTCTTTAAACCCATCCCAGAGTCTGTTTACATTTTTATTTACCGTTTTCCACCGATCATAGTTACTTTTTAGAAACTGCCTCATACCTGCTTTATCAGCCATATGGTACTGCCTAACAGTCCTACTTTTAAGACCTTCCTTTCTATCGCATTTATTTTTAACTACCACAAAAACAGCTTCATGATCACTAATACCATCTATTACTTCAGTTTCCCTATAGAGCTCATCTGGTTTTATCAGCACCACATCCAGGATATTTTTCCCTCTGGTTGGTTCCATCACTTTCTGAATCAGCTGTCCTTCCCATATTAACTTATTTGCCATTTGTTGGTCATGCTTCCTGTCGTTCGCATTTCCTTCCCAATTTACATCTGGCAGATTCAGATCTCCCGCTACAATCACATTTCTTTCCATGTCGTTTCCCACATAGCTGACTATCCTATCAAATAATTCCGAATCCGCATCAGTGCTACCCTTTCCCGATCTGTACACTCCAAATATATCAAGTTGCCTATTATCTTTAGAAATGAGCCTTACACCTAGAATTTCATGTGTCTCATCTTTAACTTTTTCGTAGCTTACAAATTCTTCTTTCACCAGAATGAAAACTCCCCCTCCCACCTTTCCTATCCTATCTCTACGATACACACTCCAGTGCCGTGAGAAAATTTCTGCATCCATTATATCATTTCTCAGCCATGATTCAACTCCTATTACAATATCTGGTAAATATATATCTATTCAATTACTTAATTCTATTCCTTTCTTTACAATATTTCTACAGTTCAGCACTAACAATTTTATGTCATCCCTACTTGATTTCCAGTTCCCTGTTCCCTTATCACCGCTCCCTACGCCATCCCGTTTCCCTGAATGTACCTCCCTATTACCCTTCCAAACAAATTTCCTAACTTATACGTACCACTGCGGTTTAAATGAAGGCCATCCGAGCACAGATCCCTATCTCCTACCCACCCATTAGGATCTAGAAATTTCACTCCCAGTTTCCCACATACCCACTCCATAGTCTCATTTAAATCCCCAATCACCCTCCAGTCAGTTACCCTCCTACACAGTATTCCACTAATAACAATCTCCGCTTTCTTAAACTTCACCCGTGCTGCATTTACCAGATCCCACACATCTCCAACTATGTTGGTACTTATATCAGCTTGCCTTACGTTGTTGGTACCAACGTGAAACACTACCACCTTCTCCTTCCCCTCCTCCCTCTCTTCTACTTTCCTCAACATCTGCCTCAACCTAATTCCTGGATAATATTCTATCCTGGTTCCCTTTCCTCCACACACTTTCCCCACGTGTCTAACGATGGAATCCCCCATGACCAGAGCCTCAACCCTACCCACCTCATTTGATCCCCTCCCCTCCTGGTCAGCCCTATCTCTCCTGATAGCTGCAGAAGCTACTTCCTCCTCCTTTTTCTCCTTCCCATGACCCTGTTCCACCTGTCTTTTCCTATCCTCTACTCTACATTTCCCTTTCCTACCTTTTCCCTTCCTCCTACTTCCATGCATTTCAGCAACAGTTCCCTGTCCCTCATCTTCCCTCTGTTGTTCTACCTGGAGTGACTCGTACCGATTCCGCACAGACACCTGTCCTAAATTCTGATCCTGAATAGAGCCCTTGGCCTGCAGTCTCCTTCCCCTTAGAACATTAGACCACCTGTCTTCTACAATTCCTCCCTTTCCTTCCCCTCCCTCTTGTACACCTACTGTAACCTGTACATTGTTTGAGGGAGTCCTATCTTCCTTCCTGTCTTCTGTGAGAATCCTAATTATCTCCCTCAAACTTTCCAACTCCTCCCTCATACCCCTCAACGCCTCACCACACCCACAGTAAGTACACTCGCGCTCCTTATCCATGTTTTAGGGGGGGAAAATTATAAATTAAAAAAATATATTTGCAAAAAAAATAAATGAACGGAGGGATATATTGTCTGGGATAGTACACAACAATAAGGTAATTAATATACGACTACACTACAATACTACTTAGTCGTGCTCTATTTTTTTTTAAAATCCTACAACCCCTAACAGGATAAAGACTGCTGTTAATTACTGAATATCAAAAGTAATACACAAGAACTACACAATTCCAAACTGCAATTAAGCCTATCCTAATTTCAACAATATTTTAGTAAGAGTTTCTACGGATACCTCTACTACACCAGTACTACACAAATATTTTACAATAATAAAATAAGCACACTAAATTCCAATAGGATATTACTCGTATACTACTGTACAGTACACTACAGTAATTTTTAAACTACTTTCAGACGTATCCTAATTACGATACCGGTACCGTACCGTATGTCACTACTAAGCACAACAGAAATGAAATTTGCAAGAACTACTGTACTCAAAGATTACCAACAAAGCTAAATGCTGAGACAAATTATTATTAGTATTAGGGTCTAATAGATACACACGAAAGATAACACATGAATATAGCAGGCAAGATACGGCACTATCTAAATGTACCGTACTGTATCTATACTACAATGTATCTACACTACACTATACTGCTTTTGGTTAAATGCTTAAGTATCAAAAGGATTGCCGTACACGAAGAAAAACACGAATATAACTGGCAAGATACTATCTAATATATTATACCTTATCTTCACTACAATTCTACTGAAATGTGGTTATGTGATTATTACAGCTGGTGGATTACTATTATTTTCCCTACTCCACGGGACGGAGAAAAAAATAAGTGTCCTTAATTAGGCCTACTGAAAAATACGAGGTTGTCTACAATAATTTCTCAAATATTTCTGTCAAAACTACTACTACTATTACTCCAGGGACTTGAACTGCAATTACTGGGATATATGAACTTTATTATTATTAGCTAACCGCTCATAAATACTGAAAGATCGAGGGAGCGAAATATAAATTACGGATACTAACTGCCTACTCAGAAGTACAAATGGGGTACAGTGGGGTTTATACCCATTATCTCCCGAATGCAAGCTGATAGCAGCGTGACCCAAACCGCATGGCCACTTGCTCAGTTGTCAGTAGTTTGATGACAGATGTTGCCAGATGTATTAATTGGTTCACTAATGAAGACAAAGATAACTATACTGAACTAGTCTCTTGATTGATGATCCTAACAAAACAGTTCTCAGTATTTTTTACATATTGAATACTGTGGAAGCTTGGAAGGACTGTAGGAGCAGCTATAAAATATATATAACCGAGCTTGATAGCTGCAGTCGCTTAAGTGCGGCCAGTATCCAGTATTTCAGGAGATAGTGGGTTCGAACCCTGGTAGTCCTAAAGGTCAGTATTCTACTGCTTACTACCCACATGTAAGCAATGTAAAATGAGCCATCTTGTGCAGGAAAGCCAAGTTAATCTTGCACTGGATAAATGACCATATACAATCTTTGCACCAAGATGAAAGGATCATTCTACCAAGCATCTACTTGTATTACCATTGTTCTTATTCGGTTCTGTCTTGTCTTGACCAGTGTACTGCTTCAGAATAGTTCTTATTCAGTCCTGTCTTGTCTTGACCAGAGTTCTACTTAGGAATTTTATCTCACTTGCCTGGATTTTACTTTCCTCTAGTTAAATTACTACCAAGGAGACATCAAGTTTCTGTGCAATATGTTTACATTAAACTACTACTCCATTTATGGTGACATGTACTCGTAGGAAACCTTTGCTTAAATAGATCAGTGACATCACTTATCAAAACTTTTCATTATCAGCATAAAAGTCATTTTCATGAGGAAACACAATTAGTCCTTTGTCAATTGTCTAGTTTCCAAGCAGTTTTGTTTCATTTCCCATGCCATAAACTCAAAAGAGTATCAAGTCCAGTATGCCAAGCTGTAAAAATTTATGTATGTAAGCTCTTGTGTTGTTTTATATCACCCATTCAAAGCAAATGGAAATTCTAATAACGTCTAAGTTGTCTAAGTCTGTTCCTCATCATGACGTGAACCTCTCTGAACAATAATAAAGATTTTTCATTTGATCTGAAGTCCTTTTCTTTTGTAATCATTTCTATTATGGAAGATCATTAATTTTTTACTTTGTTGGATCTGAATGGGTAATTTTTAATACCACAGTCGACTTAATGTTCTCAACAATACAGTATGTGGTAATTAATATAAAACATTAACTACATTGCCATTAATAGCTTGGATGGTCAGTTTACTCCACTAAATTAAAGATATTGAAAATATTAGCAATGGAAAGATTTATTTCTGATTCTTTTTCCAGGATAAGGGCAGCCATGGTTGGAAGTGGACTACTGAGCATATCATCTACCCAGCATTAAAAAAGAATTATGCTCCACCTAAAAGTTTTCTGGACAGAAAGGCCATTCTACATATTGCTCGACTACAAGATTTGTACAGTGTTTTTGAAAGATGCTAGCATTCAAGAAAAAGATGAATTTGTATATATTTTGAATTCAAATAGATTAGGTATTTTTATCAAAAATTGGTGTCATTTTTTAGTAAAACAAAATAATTTTTAGGTACATTATGGAGAAGTATTTGGCCTAGTTTATTTGGATGTCCTTACAAAATGCCTACTCAATGTCTAATCTATGTCCATCTCTCTCCATTCAGTAAACGTGTCAAATTTAACTGTATCACACCCATATGCATTTTAAAAATATTATGCAGTACATCTGTTAAAGTAGAAAAATACACTAATTTAAGATTAGTTTGCAAAATGATATTACTTTACCACTTATAATTGAAGTCACTTCACATTCATGCTTGTTTACCCAACAAGAGCTGCACTACACGAAAACTTTAATTTTTTTGCATTTCTCAATTCACTCTCGAGTTCAAAAATAATAAAGGTGTTCACTAATCCACCTATTCAATACTTTATTTCCACTTAAAGTGGTTACAAAAACACAATAACACTTACTTGGGACATGTTTTTCCCTTAATTTAGGGCATCTTCAGCCTAAAATAATCTTCAAAAGTACATATAATAATACAAATAGAAGCTAAAAGATTAGCTAGTTACTAAAATTTGGTGCATACAATGTGAATATTGATACATTAATAAGAACGTGTTAATGGAACACTATCAACGATCATACTAAAACTATCTTGTCAGAAACTAAAACTTCCTCCAGTAAAAATACATAGTTCTAATTAAAATGGTTCAAATAAAAATGTTTGTGGATTCACCAATGTGATAAACCGTATATTGCCAACAAAATGAGGGCGTAAACATAAGCACAAAAACGTATGTCATGTACACAGTATGGTCAAGGCCGCTATTAAAGTCGTAAGCATGAAGTATTAAAACATTCGAAGGTAGATATATGTAAAGGTGAAACTGAAACATCAGTTGAATTGTCGTAGAAGAAGTGGCTCTTTGTACAGGTAGGAAATGCTGTCAGAGACCTTTGTCGAGAATGCCGGTAGATTCTGGAATAATGTTCACTGTAAGAGAAGTAAAGGAAGTCTTAAAATGGTGAACACAGCTTCGTCACAGTTAACTCCACCCATCCTCTCCTCCCTTCCACACTCCCCCATTCCTTCCCCTTGGAGTTTGCTAACGCCTCTGCAGCACAGTTACAATACGAGACTCAGAGCCAACAGAAGGGCAGTTAATAACACAACAACTTACTACAAACACACAAGTCCTCATCTATTTTAAGCAACGTAAAAGAGTTCTCTCCTTGTGTTCACCATTTTAAGACTACCTTTCCTTGTCTTACAGTGAAGGTTTTTGTGCTTATGTAGTGTTTGATCCTTTTCCAAAATCTGAACAGATATTCAAAAAGAGAATAAACAGCAACAGAGAAAATAAATTAAATGTTAGAGGGCATTCGGCCAGTGCAGGTTATTGTAAATAAAGAATGTGTGTGAATAAATTAATTCCATCCCCTGGTCTAAGAAGTTTGGACAGCCAAAGTAGGGGACTGCCTGTAGCAGTGAAGTACAGTGGGGACTTCGAGGGCCCTGGGACAAGTTGTTTCCAAGGAGTCCCTCGCCTGTCAAATGGGAGTGGGACTTCGTTACTCTCATAGGTCCGAGGCTTGCTTAAAATGTTCTGAGCTCGGTAAATTCATGAAGCAGGATGCTACCCTACTTGCACATAGTCCAAGTGAGGATCTCTTCTCTAATGGGTTATGGACCACTGGTGAATTGTATAGTCCTAGCCGCCTGAGCACAAGGAGGGCCATGACTCAGAATATGTCCGAGATGCCCATTCCATAGCAACTGGTATCCCGACCCTCAGGACCACTTACTAGGCCACTTAGCCGTTGCCCATGGTTCACGAACTAGGACGTGACTACAGTAACCCACACCATGAACCATAGATGATGTACATGCAGGCACAAAAAGTGTAATTTTTTTCCTCTCTAAATAATATTGATTTTCCATTTACATTTAGATTCATAAAGAACCAACATTTATAAACATTTTAAGCTAATCACCCCACTGATAAGTTAAAAATTGAGGCTTCTACCATTTCTTACATACAAATGAAAAAACTCGGCACTGAGGTACCAAAGTCAACTGGTAACTCAGCACTTAAAAGGTTAAATAATTTATAAAATGTGTGATATACCAACTTCATTGAATATTTGATCTTCTGTATGTTCACTGTCATCCTAAACTGGAGATTCCTAATCATCATGTAACCATGTCACCATGTAAATATCTCATTCATTGTGTATTGCATGGACTACATGATCATCACCTTCATCATTATTATTTCCCATTATACAAATGTTGTTGAATCAAGTTAATTATTAGAGTGTGAATGCCTAATACTTAAAAATCACCCAAATATGCTCTTAAAAATAGTTAAATACCATATTTAGCCATTTAATTTAACCACCTTTTAATTATGAAATGGATGTTTGGGGAAAAATTAACATTCACATCATTTTCCTGCATGGCTATGTAAATATTTCCTCTCATGAATGTGTTTTCTGTTTATATTTTTGCAAAGTGTATGGTCATGAAAACATTAGGGCTATGGCTAGATGGGCATTTTTAAACATAAAATTCATCCATCAAATAATGCTGCAAGAAATATACACAGTGGTGTGCAAATATGCCATTGCTAGACTCTACAAAAGTTATCGCACAATATCAAAAT
The DNA here is from genome assembly GCF_040414725.1 of Anabrus simplex. Lineage (NCBI taxonomy): Eukaryota > Metazoa > Arthropoda > Insecta > Orthoptera > Tettigoniidae > Anabrus > Anabrus simplex. The sequence goes on from NC_090265.1 coordinate 236,660,426, forward strand.
ACGAAGCCACCCTCAGGGTCACAACAAGATAAATTGATCGCGGCCCATAATATTCTGGTAAAGGATGTAACTCTCAGCAGATAATTGTATGATAAGTAACATAATGTTCGAGTGACTGGGTCAGTCCCCAATGAAAAATGAAATGTCGTATGGCTTTTAGTGATGGGAGTGTCCGAGGACATGTTCGGCTCGCCAGGTGCAGGTCTTTTGATTTTACGCCTGTAGGTGACCTGCACATCGTGATAATCCCCAATTATTCATTGTAAGTGTGTTTTTTTGATAGTTCAGCCACCACCAGTGTCTGAGAGGCAACCTCTACCACTGAGATATGCTGACTAAGATTGCATGCTTAAGCTCGCATGGCGTCACCTGTCAGGCGATTTGAAAAGTAGGGCGGCTGGCTACATGTGCAAGAATAACCTTTCAGGCTCGGATTCGACTCCAGACTTAACATTACGAGAGCATTAATCTTACAAACCCAATTTCAATACCCAAGAGTGCAAGTTTAACCTAACAGTCTCAAAAGTTCAACGCCCAGGCTAACCGCATAAGAATGTAAGCTTAATCATACAGGCTTGGATTTGATCCCGGGCTTAACTTTACCAGACAAGATGGTGGTTATACACTATTCTTATGAACCTATGTCTCGAGAGCTACTTCAGGGGCTCACATCTTGTAACTTAGGACCTATTAACTTTATCAGCCTACCTTTTGGGAATTGATGCAAGAGCTATTAGGCAAGAAGGCTGTTATTTGCTATTCTTATGGACCTAAGTCTAGAGAGGTACCTCAGGGGCTCACAACTTGTAAATGGAGATAGGAATGTGGCTTAAGGGCTAATATGTATGCATTGCTTATATAGGACCAACTCTGGAGGACTACCTCAGGGTCTCGGAGCTGAGCTACCATGTTTGAACAATATGGCAGCTATACATTGTACTTAAGGGATGGTGTAAGGGCTAATACATATGCATTGCTCATATTGGCGTAACAATAGGGGCTATCTGAGGGGCTTGGAGCTGAGCAACTGCAGAGTTAACTGCACTAGCAACTGAGCTGATACATAACAGACTCTTTTTTACTGACTGGCACACTCAATTTCAATTTATTATTTTAACTTTTCGAGCTTATAGATTTGGACCCTAGAGAGTTCTAATTACCTACCTTAATGTTTAAACTTTGTTTGTGTTCAGAAACTTAAACTATCCATGCTACAACAGTAAGGGTCTATGGATTTTTGAATCATGAACTACCTCTTAAGACTAGTGTAAGCTAACAGCTACACAGAAGTAAATTTGGAACTGTAAACAGATATTGACATGGTACATTTCATAGAATCATTTACAAAGTAAAGAATGGTAGTTGCAAAGGATGTGGCTATTTTACTTCTCAGCCAAAAAAATTGGCTCTATAAGCAGGCTCAATACCTTTGAAGAATTTACTTTGACAAGCAATACAAAGGTGATTGTTTTGCATTTAGCCCCGAGCTCAGATTAAGATCTTATTTCAGATGTCATCTAATTCTGAATACAGTTTGAACACCCACCCATCTTCTGAGTTTGAAAGCAGCTTAGCTGAGGGATCAGCCTCTTGAAAACTGCATGATCATCTGCCTAAAAAGCTGATTTTGAGTCTTGAAAACTGCGTGGTCATTAACCCAGAAGGATGAACTAAGGATGGCAGACAAAGATTATGTTCAAACATAGCAGAACATCAAGTCTGTATAGACTTAGGCTGAGTATGTCAGGCAGCAGGGCACTAGCCTTTTGAGTCTTGGAAACTGCACGGTCATTAGCCCAGAAGGATGATCTAAGGATGACAGACAAAGGTGATGTTGAAACACAGCAGAATATCAAATCTATATAGACTTAGGCTGACTAGGTCAGGTGGCAGAACGCTAGTGTTTTGAGTATTGAAAACTGCTTGCTTATTAGCCCAGAAGGATGATCTAAGGATGACAGACAGAGATAATGTTGAAACTTAACAGCATATCAAGTCTATTTGAACTACCTTAGGCTAAGTAGCTCAGGCGGCAGAGCACTACCCTTTTAAGGGTTGAAAACTGTACAGTCATCAGCCCAGAAGGCTGATCTAAGGATGACAGACAAAGGTGATGTTGAAACATTGCAGAACATCAAGTCTATGTAGACTTAGGCTGAGTATGTCAGGCAGCAGGGCACTAGCCTTTTGAGTGTTGATACTCCATGGTCATTACGCCAGAAAGATGATCTAAGGATGACACACAAAGGTGATGTTGAAACATAGCAGCACACCAAGTCTAGGCTGAGTAGGTCAGACACCAGAGCTCTAGCCTTTTGAGTCCTGAAAACTGCAATGTCATGAACCATGAAGGATGATCGAAGAATGACAGACACAGGTGATAATGAAACATAGCAGCACAATAAGTCTATATAGACTTAGGCTGAGTAGGTCAGGCAGCAGAGCGCTAGCCTTTTGAGTGTTGAAAGCTGCATGGTCATTAGCCCAGAAGGATAATCTGTGACAGACAGAGTGTTGAAACTTAACAGCATATCAAGTCTATTTGAACTAACTTTGTCCGGGTAGCTCAGGTGTAGAACACTAGCCTGTTGAGGGTTGAAAACTGTACAGTTATCAGCCCAGAAGGATGATCTAAGGATAACAGACAAAGGTAATGTTGAAACTTAACAGCATATCAAATCTATGTGGACTAAATTAGACTGAGTAGCACAGACTGCAGAGCACTAGCCTTTTGAGCCTTGAAATCTGCATGGTCATGAGCCCAAAAGGCTGATCTAACAATGATAAATGGAGAACACATTGAAACTTGGCATCATATCAAGTCTTGCACTAAAGGTCTAAGTAAGATAATCCAAGCTCAGTGCAAAATGCAAAACAATCAACTTTGTATTTCCTGTCTCAGCAAATTTTTCCAAGGCTATTGAGCCTGCTTTTAGAGTCAATTTTTTTGCTGACAAGTAATAAGTAGTCACTATCATGCTTTATTCTGTAAATGATTTTTTTTAAGTGTAGCATGTTAATACTGTATCTGTTTGCATTTCCAAATTCACTTGCATGAATGCTGTGTAGCTGTTAGTTTTTTTGTTTTTTTTAATGATATTTGTTTGTGGCATTGACCTCTGCAGATCTTTTGCCACTACTTTCACCATATGAGAGGAACCTGCATTTAAGTGTAATTGCGGAAGTGTAAAGTGTTGAATGTTAGGAAAGGAACATTGAGGATGACACAAACACCCAGACCCCAGGCCAGGGATATTGATCACTTACAATTAAAAAATCCTGACACAGCCAGGAATCGAACCCGGGGCCACCGGGTGACAGGCGTACGCGTTGCCCTCTATACCGTGGGGCCGGACAGCTGTTAGCTTACACTGATCTTAAGATAATTCATGATTAAAAATTCCACAGCCCCCTACAATTTCAGCAGAGACAGTTTTCGGTTCTGAACACAAACAACGTTTAAATATTACGGTAAACAATTAGAAGTCTATAGTGTCTAATCTATAAACTCTAAAGGTTAAAATCAAAAATTGAGTGTTCCAGTCACTTAAAAATGAGTGTTTCGTATGTGTTGACTCTGTGGCAGCTCAGCTCAGAGTCCCTCAGGTAGCCCTTGAGAGTTACATCCATACAAGCAATGCATATATATTAGTCCATACGCCAGCTCCCTAATCCCATGAATGCAATGTATAGCTGCTATCTTGTTCAAACATAGTAGCTCAGCTCCAAGGCCCTGAGGTAGCTTTCCAGAGTTGGTCCTGTATAAGCAATGCATATGTACTAGCCCTTAACCACCTCCCTAGCTCCATTTACAAGTTGTGAGCCCCTGAGATAGATATCTAGACTTACGTCCATAAGAATAGCATATAGCAGCCATCTTGCCTAATAGCCTTTGAATCAGTTCTCAAAAGTTAGGCCGATACAGCTAATAGGTCCTAAGTTACAAGTTGTGAGCACCTAGGGTAGCACTTTAGATTTAGATCCATAAGAATGGTGTATAATTGCCTTCTTGCCTAGTTTGGTTAAGCCTGGGATCAAATACAAGCCTGTAAGGTTAAACTTGCATGCTTATGCAGTTAGCCTGAGTGTCGAACTTTGAGTCTATTAGGTTAAGCTTGCGTTCTTGGGTATCGAACTCGGGTCTGTAAGTTTACACCTCGAGTCGAATCCGAGCCTGTAAGGTTAAGCTTGCCCACATAGCTAGCTGCCCTACTTTTCAAATTGCCCACAAAGTGACGTCATGTGAGGTTAAGCATGCACTGTTAGTCAGCACATCTCAGCGGTGGATGTTACCTCTCAGGTGGTGGCTGAACTTTTTAAAAACCACCCACTTCTGATGTATCCACCACTTTCTCTGCCATTTTCTCTAACAGCCAACAGCGAAACAACTGCTTTTGATGTTTGATGCTTAATTCAGTCATGACATTTCAAAACACGTGATTTCTTTGAAAATGCACAGTTGAATACCTGCCGGCAAAAAGATTGTAACCCTCACTTTTCTAGAATGGCGGGTTTCCACTCATAAATGTTGTATGTGATCAGAGTGAGGCATGTAGGTGGGTATGTTGGCAAACATATTATTCATTAAGCGCATCTTTCCTTTTTTTTAATTTCGCCACGGGTCACATGGGTGTGGAAATGTACCAGTGGAGGAGGAAAGTTGTGTGTCGCGGAGTTCAAGTGTGTGCAGTGATATAAATAGGGGACGAAAATGCAAAATTAAGTATAGTAAATGGAAGAGGAATGAGAAGAAATACAAACAATTCAGGGCAACCATATTTGGCCCACAATAAAAAATCAGTGCCTGGGAAAATCCCTGCTGAACAGGCGGGTGCAAAATCATTGTAAGCCAATTCATATTAATATATTTATTTATATATATATATATATATATCTTGCACTCTTTACAGATTGCTACGTGTAAATGTAAATACCAATGTAGAACACTGAGTTTGGAGGACAACAAAATGCTGTTTGAAGAATTCTACAATTTAGACTACAATGCACAAACACGACATTTAGCTTTGTCATGCATTGAAATTGCAGATATCAAACGCAGGGAGACCGATGAGGCCATTTCGCGCAACACTGCACATTGAAGTACTTTTTAAGAAGAAATGCAGAACAAATTCTGGTACGCAAAAACACCTTATGCACGATACATAGAATTACTGCTAGAGGTCTGGAAATGCTCCAAGAGAAGATAAAATGTGGCATTCCCTTTGAAGACAGATGAGGTAAGGATAAGAATCGTCCAAACAAACTTCAGGATAACGTGAAAGATTTGATAAGAAATAACATTGAGAAATTACCAAGACAAAAAAGCCACTATTCAAGACATAAGAATGAAAAGCTCTGTCTGAATTCCAATTTTAATGTTATTAAGCTTTACCAACCCTTCATAGAAGAGATTACTACAGTACAATTACATTACAAGATATTAGAATCATTCCGTATTGACGGTTTTCACTTTACAATGGCGAAAAATGAAAGTATCCTCCTATTCAATACATCATATATTCCATCATTAGACGGAGTAAACAAGTTCAGACATGTTTCGGCTCGTTTGAGCCATCTTCAGTGAAAAAATTAGGGGGGTTGGAATAATTTACATATTATGAGTTGAAAAAATGCTAAAAAACATAATGAAAGCGCAAATGAAAAAACAAACAAAAGAGAGCCTAGACGGAAACAAAATAGCACAAATATACAATATTTACATCAATATGCAGAGCAAAAAACAACTTATTGCGACAAAATTCAGTGAAACAGGTGTTAATTTGAAATAATAATTGATACTAAAAACTGCGTTCTGCGTTCTGCGCAGTTTTTAGTATCAATTATTATTTCAAATTAACACCTGTTTCACTGAATTTTGTCGCAATAAGTTGTTTTTTGCTCTGCATATTGATGTAAATATTGTATATTTGTGCTATTTTGTTTCCGTCTAGGCTCTCTTTTGTTTGTTTTTTCATTTGCGCTTTCATTATGTTTTTTAGCATTTTTTCAACTCATAGAACCATGTGACCTTGCCGCGGTGGGGAGGCTTGCGTGTCCCAATGATGCAGATAGCCGAGCCGCAGGTGCAACCATATCGGATGGGTATCTGTTGAGAGACCAGACTAACGAATGGTTCATCGAAAGGGGGGTAGCAGCCTTTCGGTTGTTGCAAGGGCGGCAGTCTAGATGATTGACTGATACGGCCTTGTAATAATACTCAACATGGCTTAGCTGTGTTGATACTGCTACACGGCTGAAAGCAACGGGAAACTACAGCCGTAACCACCTCCCGAGGACATGCAGCTCTCTCTGAATGAAAGATGTACTGATGATGGCTTCCTCCCGGGTAAAATATTCCGGAGGTAAACTAGTCCCCCATTCGGATCTCCGGGTGGGGACTACACGAGAGGGGGCGATCATCAGGAAGATGGATACTGACATTCTGCGAGTCGGAGCGTGGAATGTTAGGAGTTGGAATCGTTGTGGTAGGTTAGAGAATCTGAAAAGGGAGATGGATAGGCTAAAGTTAGATGTAGTTGGTATAAGTGAAGTACGTTGGCAGGAAGAACAGGATTTTTGGTCAGGCGACTACCGAATTATCAACACGAAATCAAACAGGGGTAATGCAGGAGTTGGTTTAATAATGAATAAGAAAATAGGGCAGCGGATAAGCTACTACGACCAGCATAGTGAAAGAATTATTGTCGCCAAGATAGACACCAAACCAATGCCCACCACAATAGTGCAGGTCTATATGCCTACTAGTTCAGCGGATGATGAAGAAATTGAAAGAATATATGAGGAGATAGAAGATTTAATACAATATGTCAAAGGTGGCGAGAATCTAATTGTGATGGGAGACTGGAACGCAGTGGTAGGCCAAGGAAGAGAAGGTAGCACAGTAGGAGAATTTGGATTGGGACAAAGGAACGAAAGAGGAAGTCGGCTGGTTGAATTCTGCACTGACCATAATTTAGTCCTCGCCAATACTTGGTTCAAACACCACAAACGACGGCTGTATACGTGGACGAGACCTGGAGACACTGGAAGGTATCAAATAGACTTCATTATGATTAGGCAGAGATTCAGAAACCAGGTGTTGGACTGCAAAACTTTCCCAGGAGCAGACGTGGACTCTGACCACAACTTGTTGGTCATGAAATGCCATCTGAAGTTGAAGAAATTGAAGAAAGGAAAGAATGCAAAAAGATGGGATCTAGACAAGTTGAAAGAAAAGAGTGTGATGGATCGTTTCAAGGAACATGTTGCACAAGGACTAAATGAAAAGGCCGAAAGAAACACAGTAGAGGAAGAGTGGAGAGTCATGAAAAATGAAGTCAGTAGGGCTGCTGAAGAAATGTTAGGAAGGAAGAAAAGATCAACTAAGAATCAGTGGATAACTCAGGAGATACTAGACCTGATTGATGAACGACGAAAATACAAGAATGCTAGAAATGAAGAGGGCAGAAAAGAATACAGGCGATTAAAGAATCAAGTGGATAGAAAGTGCAAGGTAGCTAAGGAAGAATGGCTGAAGGAGAAGTGCAAGGATGTCGAAGGCTGTATGGTCCTGGGAAAGGTAGATGCTGCATACAGGAAAATCAAGGAAACCTTTGGAGAAAGGAAATCTAGGTGCATGAATATTAAGAGCTCAGATGGAAAGCCACTTCTAGGGAAAGAAGACAAAGCAGAAAGATGGCAGGAGCATATCCAACAGTTGTATCAAGTTAACGATGTAGATAATTTCGTTCTGGAACATGAAGAGGCTGTTGATGCTGATGAAATGGGAGACCCAATTTTGAGGTCAGAGTTTGACAGAGCTGTGAGTGACCTAAATAGGAACAAGGCACCTGGAATTGATGATATTCCCTCTGAATTACTGACTGCCTTAGGAGAAACCAGCATGGTAAGGTTATTTCATTTAGTGTGCAAGATGTATGAGACAGGAGAAGTCCCATCCGATTTTCGGAAGAATGTTGTTATACCTATTCCCAAGAAAGCCGGTGCTGACAGGTGTGAAAACTACCGCACTATTAGTTTAGTATCTCATGCCTGCAAAATTTTAACACGTATTATTTACAGAAGAATGGAAAAACAAGTTGAAGCTGAGTTGGGGGAAGATCAATTTGGCTTCAGAAGAAATGTAGGAACACGTGAAGCAATCCTGACTTTACGTCTGATCTTAGAGGATCGAATCAAGAAGGACAAGCCCACGTACATGGCATTCGTAGATCTAGAAAAGGCATTCGATAATGTTGATTGGACCAGGCTATTTATGATTCTGAAGATGATAGGGATCAGATACCGAGAACGAAGAATTATCTACAACCTGTATAAAAATCAGTCTGCAGTGATAAGAATCGAGGGCTTTGAAAAAGAAGCAGCAATCCAGAAAGGAGTGAGGCAAGGCTGCAGTTTGTCCCCTCTCCTTTTCAATGTTTACATAGAACAGGCAGTAAAGGAAATCAAAGAGAAATTTGGAAAGGGAATCACAGTCCAAGGAGAGGAAATCAAAACCTTGAGATTTGCCGATGATATTGTTATTTTATCTGAGACTGCAGAAGATCTCGAGAAGTTGCTGAATGGTATGGATGAAGTCTTAGGTAAGGAGTACAAGATGAAAATAAATAAGTCCAAAACAAAAGTAATGGAGTGCAGTCGAACGAAGGCAGGTGATATAGGAAATATTAGATTAGGAAACGAAGTCTTAAAGGAAGTAGATGAATATTGTTACTTGGGTAGTAAAATAACCAACGATGGCAGAAGTAAGGAGGACATAAAATGCAGACTAGCACAAGCAAGGAAGAGCTTTCTTAAGAAAAGAAATTTGCTCACTTCAAACATTGATATCGGAATTAGAAAGATGTTTTTGAAGACTTTTGTGTGGAGCGTGGCATTGTATGGAAGTGAAACATGGACGATAACTAGCTCAGAAAGAAAGAGAATAGAAGCTTTTGAAATGTGGTGTTATAGAAGAATGCTGAAGGTGAGATGGATAGATCGAATCACGAATGAAGAGATACTGAATCGAATTGGTGAGAGGAGATCGATTTTGCTAAATTTGACGAGAAGAAGAGATAGAATGATAGGACACATCTTAAGACACCCAGGACTTGTTCAGTTGGTTTTTGAAGGAAGTGTAGGTGGCAAGAACGGTAGGGGTAGACCAAGGTATGAATATGACAAACAGATTAGAGCAGATGTAGGATGCAATAGTTACGTAGAAATGAAAAGGTTAGCACAGGATAGGGTGGCATGGAGAGCTGCATCAAACCAGTCTATGGACTGATGACTCAAACAACAAACAACACAATATGTAAATTATTCCAACCCCCCTAATTTTTTCACTGAAGATGGCTCAAACGAGCTGAAACATGTCTGAACTTGTTTACTCCGTCTAATGACGGAATATATGATGTATTGAATAGGAGGATACTTTCATTTTTCGCCATTGTAAAACTACAGTACAATGCAGTGAAAGAGCATACAGAGATATTTTCAGGGGAGAATATCATTTACACTTTGTAGTACCACATTTGGACTCGTGTGGGTTATTGTGATAGACTGTTCCTTCCGACTGTTAACAGCGAAAATGAAACCGAAAGCAAGAAAAGCAACCAGGATGTTAGTTTATTCTTGGATTTCATTAAGATAATGGATGGGATTGGATTTTTGATCGAGGTTTATATGAATATTTTCTAAAATGTTTAATAAAGTTCCCTTTTTGGTTATACGTAGGATATCTAGATCTTTATCCCATTCATAATCTTAATGAAATCCAAGAAAAAACAAACATCCTGGTTGACACAATAATCGAGAAAGATCTTAAGCAAAGCTCAATTAAGTCCATCGCAACACGCATTACTGGTTCATCCTCCCCTCCTTCCTCTCACTCTCCCTCCCCTCACCCTCTGTTTCCCCCACCCAACACAACTCGGAACGGTCGCCAGTCAGTGTGGAGGTCAACACGACCCAACCTAATCTATACAAGCACAGGGCTGGAGAAAAGAGGAAGTGAGTAATATTTTGTGACTCTTCATATTATCTTTTACTTCTACTTCATTTTTTTCGTTCTCATAATCAGCTTATATGTTTTTCATTTTTAGATCCAGGCTATACTTGTATTCTCCATGAAGAAATGTAACTGATTTTTCAGAACTTCACTTTGTTTCCAGAAGCATGACAAATAGAACAACATTTAACAGTCTTAACAATTTTTAAGTATTTCCTCCAGCCAACCAATAGTTGTATTAAATACAGTTGAACCCACACTTACAACCAAGTTCGTCCAAGATTGAAGCTATGTACATTTTAAACACAGATTTCCATTGCATTTCTTGATTGTATTTTAAGGTTGAAGCTATATACATTTTAAACATAGATTCCCATTGTATTTGTTGATTGTATCTTATCTCAAGTTTTTTATGCATCACTGTTTTTGTACACGTCTTTCTTCTTTGTTATTTTAGCTGATGACCTCTAGGCTAGGTCGAAACATGCCCTATGTAGCTCTTTAGACAACCATTAATCAAATGGCAAACGCGTATTGAACAGATGGACTTTATACAATTAAATTCTTTTCAAATTTTATCTTAGATATTTAATGTCAATATGGAACTGGAATGAAGTTCATTACTTGTAAAAGTAAACCTACTATATACATATTATGAGTCATTGTTGCATGTACAAATTCGTAGAAGATGAAACGGATGAGATCTTCAGCTGTGGGGGATGGGGGGGTGGTGAGAAAAGGGAATGGTTGGGCGATGTGGGTGGTGGGTCAGTGGTTCTAATAGGGGCTACAAGTTCTGGTCGATTTTGGAGAGGTGGAGGGCGGCTTCTGCAACGGCGTGAGTATACTGGGTAAGTGCCTCCAAAGGTGTGACACTAGAGTGGTTGGTGTGTTTGTTAGGAAATCTGGGCATAGCGTATTGTCGATTGCAATATCCACATACCGGACTTGGAGCAATGCAGTGAGTGGGGGCCGATTGTTGTAGGTGAGGCACCTCTCGCACCTGATGAATTGGAGAGGTGGTGCACGAAATGGTTCAACTTTATGGTGGTGTCGGTGAATGGATACTTCGCTGTCCAGCCCTCGGTCTATGTGTTCTGGTGATGGTAGAAGAATCCGTACCATGTATGTTGGACCCGTTGAATTCTTGATCTGGAATGCCCGTTTTGCAGGGATGCCTTCTGTGTTGAGCTTGGAGAGTATGGTATCTTCAGCAATAGAGGGTCTACCCCTCGTATGATGCAACTGAGAAGTGGGGGGGGGGGGGGGGGAAGTGGAGTTTTTGTAGGTGGTGGTAGGAGAGGTTGAAGGAGGGTGCTGTATCCTAGATGTTGAGAATCTATGGCAGTGGTGAGAAGAATGGCAGAATGTCCCCATTGACCTGTATGATGACTCCATTTGTAGTTCTTCTGATGTCCACAATGTCTTCTTGGCTCATGTTGTGTCTGAGTAGGGTGGAGAAAATGGTGTGTGGTGATTGGAAGTCAGGGAAGGGATTGGAAAGTAAGAATGAATGTGTTCCTGCTGGAGTGAGTCGGAGGAACGGGAGCAATTGATAGGGCATCTAGTACCAGGTACAGTAGAAAATGCAAGCTTGGGTGGGTAAGGAGGGGGGGTGGGGGCAGTAGGAGGAATATTCTGAACTGAGGTGTCCATGGGAAGCAGATCAGTTTTCGTCGCTGCTGGAGGTGCCAGTTGGTGTTGTTGAGCTCATTCCTCTGCTGCCGTAGATTGTAGCGTCTATCTCATAATTGAAATTGGAATCTGGAGGTGTCCCATTGTGGAGCTGGTGGTGCTGGGATCAATCTGGCTTGGTAATTAGACACAGTATAACTGGACATTACCGCCGAGTGATATGCAGCTCCGGCTGACTGGCTAAGTTCGGTGATGGTGGTAGTTGTGGTGGTACTAGTTGTTGCCGTTGTGGTGGCCAGACAGTGAGGTAAATGTGGAAACATTATGTCTGACCCAGTAGACTGTAGAGTTCAGGGCATATTATTCCACCAGTGTTGCAGTAGTTGCTGATGATGGACTTGTCCTGGGGTGAAACCAACAGGATTTTTTTGTGTCCACCTGTTCAGTTCACCTTTTCAATAGGGAATGCCCAACGTGCCTGACTTGCAGTGTTGAAAACCATTGGGCAGCAAAGGATGTGTAGTAGAGGCTTTTAATTTTCTTTTCTAGTTTTCATTTCTCCCCTGAAGGGGGAGGCGGGCCACTCAGAGGATGACGCCCTCTCTCTGACCATGAGATTCGGGCTGTTAGATGGAAAAGTGAAGCGTTGAAAGAGTTGGTTGGGAGCAGTGTGAATAATAAAGTGGTGGGAAAGTTGTTGGGATCTTGGCTAAGCTTGATTGGGTCAATAACTGGAAGCTTGCTATTTTTATTTATTTTTAATTTGGTAGATGATTTACGGTATGGATGTATGTACGAATTCATAAATGAAAGGATGAGTTCATGTGGAGATATAAGAGAACGAATGTGTAACTGCAAGAAAGGGGTGATAGGAGGATGTATGATTGAGTGAATGAGTGATTAGAGATGGATATGAATGGACGGATAATTCTTCTCAGTGAGCTGTTATTTAATGCGTTATGCCTTGCCAATTGAAAAGATTGTATTTGACAGTCATTTTTATGTACATATATTCTATTACCGTCGAAGTTTTACGGGTAAAACATGTTCTTAAAACAACTTTGTCATCTTTCGTTATTATGATTCGTCTGATATAAAAAGATAATGAGCTCGAGTTCAGCTTTATTATGCTCTTGTAATGTATTGCATCTAGGCTTTATACTTTGTCAGATGAAAGAAAATGTGTCAGAAGCTGAATTGACTTTCTTTTTTTTCCAGCTTCTGATACACTGATAAAAAGATAATGTGCTAGAGTTCAGCTTTATTATGCTCTTGTAATGTATTGCATCTAGGCTTTATACTTTGTCAGATGAAAGAAAATGTGTCAGAAGCTGAATTGACTTTCTTTTTTTTTTTTTCAGCTTCTGATACACTTTCTTTCATTTGACAAAGTATAAAGCCTAGATGCAATACATTATATTATAAGAGCATAATAAAGCTGAACTCGAGCACATTATCTTTTTATATCAGACGAATCATAATAAGGAAAGATGACAAAGTTGTTTTAAAAACATGTTTTACCCATAAAACTTGGACGGTAATAGATATATGTACATAAAAGTATTTTTATCATGTATTGTGATCTTTTTAATGTGTTTATATAGTTATCATTTTAATATGTGTATTAAGTCTTCAAATAAACTTAAGTATATAAAAATTGGACGAACCACTCTGAAACATGACTACTTAATGACTGTCAAATACAATCTTTTCAATTGGCAAGGCACAACACTTAAGAATATGTAATCTAATGTAAATGTACAAGACAGCTGAAGATGACTTTGTGAGGAGTCGAAACCAGTTCTGTTATTAAGAAATTTAATAAATAAGTATTGATCAGGTGGATCTTTCTTTTCTTTCTATGATATATGGTAGATATCAATACGGAACATAATGAAATTAATTAATCAAGATAAATCTGGTCAATCCATCGGTGGTGCAGGAAGAGCTTTGCATTTTCTTGAGAAGGTAGTGTGAGCTTGGCTGCAAGTGTGGCATAGAGGTGGTGCGTGAATATTTGGGCAGCTGGGTGTGGAGTGTGCTTAGCTGCAGTGTTCACAGTTTTAGAGCTCTACGCGGCAGTGATTGGTGCTACAACTGTTGTACTGCGAGCGGGGTTCACATCGTGGGGGTTGAGGTGGCGGAGCATGTAATGGTTCCACACGATAGTGCTGCCGATAGATGTAGACCCCTTCTGTAGATGTTCGTGAGTAGTTGCTAAATCATGAAGGTTGGTCCAGAGGAGCTCTTTATTCGGAATGCCTTTTGGTCGGGGATTCCGTCGACATTTAATTCTTGTACGATTTCTTCCGTAATGGCAGGATCAACCCCTCTGACCACACAGCTGAGTAGACGATGGCGAGAGGCTGGATGTGGCGTCTTGAATGTGGGCTGTTTGAGAGGTTGAAAGGTTGTAGAAGAACCTAGTTGTGCTGCACCAATTGTATTTGATAGTTTATGAGCTGCTTCCACGCCATTCACGTTGATTATGATGCCATTCCCTGTTGGTCGAAAATCTGCTATCTCTTCTTTCCTCACATTGAAGTGGAACAGTGTGGTGAGAATCTTTCGAGTGGAGTGGAATTCAGGAGTGAGACTAACTAGAAGAAATGCTTGAGAGCCTTGTGGGCGAGGTTGTATGGAGCGAACGGAAGTGATTGAGCGCTGGACTGGAGGAAGGGGTGGATATTCTAAATCCGAAGGAGTGTTAGTTATCATGGGTGTCGATTCTATACTGAGTTGTTCTTCGTGAGTTGAGATGTGCAGCATTGGTAGATCTGTAGCAATACGGCGAGAGGCTGGTGCAGCTTCGGGAGGGGTGTGAGATGCTGGGCGCTTATACTGTACGCCTGGAGTGTACTGAGGGACAGTAGGCACGGGATTATGTCTGGGGTAAATGGGATTGTGGGTATAAGACTAATACCATATGAAAAGCTACAGCCACTGCTTCAGCTGCGGATTGACCAGGGCTAGACCTGGTGGTAGTAATGGTTCTAGTGTGAATATGGGTACACGATGGTGCCTGTAGAAAGGGAAGAAGATGAGGGAGAAAACATTGTCGGCAATCCTGCCCTCTATGTGAGGTGAAATAACCCAAGAAGAAATGGGAATTTGAACTTTGAAGTGAGGGGGATACAGCCAGCCAGTTTCCAAGAAGAAATGGAGGTTTTTTTAGAATTTGCTTTATGTTGCACCAACACAGATGGGATAGGAAAGGCCTAGGAGAGGGAAGGAAGCGACCGTGGCCTTAATTAAGGTACAGCCCCAGCATATGCCTGGTGTGAAAATGGGAAACCACAGAAAACCATCTTCAGGGCTGCTGACAGTGGGATTCAAACCCACTCTCTCCAGGATGCGAGCTCACAGCTCCGCGCTCCTAACTGCATGGCCAATTTGCCCGGTGAAGTGGAGTTTTAAACCTTGAAATGAGCCAAGGAGATATAACGTAAAGTTCAGAAGTGAAACCTCGCAAAACACTACTCGGTGCCTGTCTGACCACGTTTTTAAGTGGCTATGAACCACGGTAACAGATTATCTTACAAAATTGTACAAAATTATGTTGATATCCTCCTACTATAATATTTTACGTCCAATTAAGACGATTCTTTACACAGACATAGACATGTTTCGAACCGGCATTGGGTCATCCTCAGTAAGACATATATAATGAATTAAAAACATCAGACACACAAAATGAAATGTTAGTTTTAAAGTTTTTTCTTAAAAAGCAGAGTCCAGCTCTCGAGAAAACAGATCATACAAGCGGGCCACGTAACACTAAAAATCAGACGGTTCAACTTCAATAATGCTTATGTATATCAGCTCATGTCTGAACATAACAACTAAGCCAATAGTTTACAGATACTAGGTTGAACTACACTAAGGGACAACAAAAACATTGAAACATTGAAAAAGATCTCCAACTCAAGACTGTTTTAACAATCACCATCTCACTGTTTTTAACTTTCAACATCTTTTTTAAGAAAAATACTTTTTAACTAACATTTCATTGTGTGTGTCTGATGTTTTTAATTCATTATATATGTTTTACAGAGGATGACTCAATGCCAGGTTGAAACATGTCTATGTCTGTGTAAAGTTTCATCTTAATTGGACGTAAAATATTATAGTATAGGTTATCAACATAATTTTGCACAATTTTGTAAGAAGTTCAACCGTTAATATGGATCTAACATGAGTTTCATAGTCTGTAATGGCAGATTATAGCATAAGAGTGTTCATTGGACTGAGAACAAACTTAAATCTGACAGTTGCCAGAAGAAGCGTTCAGTACAACGAAGGATGTAGTGGAGACCACTGCGTGGGCTACTTGAAGCCACAGGCAGTGCCAATGCACTATGAGAGACTTGATCTCTTTTACAAAAATTGATACCTGTTAGACCATCAAATGATACAGATATTGATTACCATAGGAACCCTGAAATATTTGTCCCGAATGAGTAAATTCATAATTCCAATATACTGTAAATGGTCCGTTATTGCACATTTTGAATTTTCCGGCTAACTCATTCTTGGTTGCCAGCGATTCACCTCACTGTGCCAATTTCGACTTATCAGTTGGTAACTAGCACACCTACCAACACGCATGGCTAGTGCACATAGTGGAGGATACTGTGTAGGCTACTTGGAGCCACAGGCAGTGCTAATGCACAATGACATACTTGGTCTCTTGTACAAAAAGTTGATGCCTGCTGGGCCATCAGATAATATAGATATTGATCCCCATAGTCTTCCTTGGACTCTTGAGTCATGGCTTGCCGAGTGTCTTTTTCCCTGTTCCTGTCACGTTGTGTACACTTTCACCTGAATGTGGCACAGGCAAACCCTTGGCCAGGAATGTGTTTACCCCATTGCCCATCATGTCTTGACAAGTTTCAGCTGTACTGGCATTTGGAAGTTCACTGGATTTATGTAACACTCAAAAATTTCGCTTACAATGCGACACTGCATGCACTGTTGCAGGCTAACTCCCATGTCTGTTGTATATCATGCATTTAAGTGCAGTTTTATGCCGAGATGCCCTTCCCGAAACCAACTCTCTGTCGAGAGATGTATTCACTATTGTGTGTTTCTGTAATGGTTGGTAATGTTTTGTGTAAATCAAAAGATATATATTAAGACAAATACAATCACCCATTCCTTGAGCCAGAGGAATTAACTAGACGTGGCTAAAATCCCTAACCTCTTAACCAAAGGCTGCTACTGTGACCATCTAGCCAAGGAACCAGATAATAGAATGTGTTCTCAATTCAAACTAATTGTAAGAAGTTTTTTGTAAGAAGTTTGTTTTTTGGAGATGGTCTGAACTTATAGGCAGTGTTAAAAACTTGCAACTTTGATGTTTATTCCTTTCTGTTACCTATAATGATCTGTTAGGATCCTTTTTCCTTTCTATGTCTGCCCTATGTTTCTAATTTTTTACCACCTGTATTCATCTGTTTGTCTTCTCCCTTTCCCTGACTTTATCCAGCTTTGTTCTTATCATACACTTCTCACATTACAAGTTACAATCTTTCTAAAATGTTTTTTGAGAGTCCACTGTTCAATACGTTGGGTTTTTTTTTATTGATTTATATAAATATAAACTCTAGATAGCAAACTCACATGGCTTAATGGTTCAAACCCAAAAGAAAAAGACCAAACCGCAGAAATATTACCGTAAACCTGTCCAATGTGCATTTTTCAGAAGATGAATTAAACATATTTAACAAAGGCCTCAAATTCAATTGGCCCAGTGTCCACAAAGTAAAAGACATCATAACGACAATCGCCGAAGTAGAGTCTAATATTGCCAAGCTTCCCACTGAACAACAAAATGACACGAGATATGAAATTAAGAAGAAACTCGCCAGTTTGGTGAATGAAATAAACATAAATTCTACACACATCAATCATAAACAAAATAAAGATTTACAAAATAAAACAGAATGATGTAATTAATCATCACTTGAGCCTGGAAGTTAAGCATTTATTTTTGGTTAAAATAGGCAGGCAAAAAGGCACTTGAAATACTGAAAATAGGCATTCATTAGGAGTGAAAGTAAAGAGGAATCTCGCTCATTATTAATGAAAATATGTATTTTCAATACTTACTCATTTCTTTATTATCAATTTATCACATAATTAGCATACTTACTCTTACTTCCCTTGGTTATAAGCAACAACAAGGTGCTTTTTCAAAGTATCAACTGTCATAGACAGACGCTTGTCAGAAAGAATGTTTTTCATCATGGAAAAGGAACGTTCTACTTCCACTGAAGTGATTGGTGCAAATTTGAAACAAGCTATTTCAGAAGGACACATGCCAGTTAAATCAGAATTTTCACCTTTCAGAACATCACAAATGTTCTTAATTTTTTCAATGTCCACATTAGCACTCGGAACACGTTTACACTTTTCACTAACACTGCTTCCTTTTTCTCCTGGTGCTTGCAGCAGTTGATTCACTGCATCTTCAATGATCGCCATAGATGATACCAGCGAATCATCTCTTTTCTCCAACTTCAAGATTGCTTCCGGTATCACAATATGATGTGTTGTTATAAATGCCAGATCATTGCTGAGCTCTTCATGGCCCAACAACTTTTTTACCTTGCGAACTGAAGCAACTTCGTCTACTGATACGGCATGAAGTACCTCACGTATCTTGTCCAAATTGTTGCTGTAATATGTGACTGCTGAGATAAAGATTCCCCATCTGGTGAGAACTGGCTGTGGAGGTAAAGGGAGCTCTGGGACCACGTCCTTGAAAACCCGGATTCGGGAGGGTGATTTTAGGAAAATTTTCTTGGTATTCAAAACTAAATTATCCACGTGAGGATACAAACTTCTTATCTCTTCAGCAATTCTGTGCAGTCCATGGGCTAGACATGTGAGGTGGAGCATTTTAGGAAAGAGAACTTTCAACGGTGTAGCTGCTTTTTTCATGTAAGGTGCCGCATCTGTGACAAAACGTAGGACATCATCATGCCGTATTCCATCCGGCCAGAGTAACATTAATGAATTTGTGAATAACTGTGCCACTGTGGAACCATTTGCTCTCTCCATCTCTTCTGTTGTCAAAAGAAATATTGATGATAAGTCAGTTTGCTTTGCTTCTATAGTTCCAATGATGACGTTGGCCATGTAACGTCCCATTGCATCCATAGTTTCATCAATGAAGATCCAGATCTTCTTTTCTGCAACTCTGCTTCGGATCCTCTGCAGGGTCTCTTCAAAGGAGATATTCAAATACGTTTTTCTTAATGTGGGTTCTGATGGAACTTCTTCTTTAGTGTACTTCTGCAGAAACATCCTGGGGGATTGATTTTTCAGTTTCCAGAATGGAATTCTGGAGTCCAAGAAAGCTTTACATAGATCCAGGGAAAACTGAGATTGGCTGCTGGATGTTTTAACTGCTGTTGATATTAAATTGATCTTAGTGCCAACAATTTTTAACCTAGACTTATATTTCGTTGTTGCGAAATGTTGAGTTATAAAGTATTTTTTTGTGATTAATAGATTTTTCACAGATTTTGCAAAAGAGTATAGCTGCATCAGTAGAAAGTGCATCCGAACCAAATTCGCGAACATAGCCATGTAATTTACCACACAAGGATGAAAATTTCGGCATGATAAATAAGTCAGTGCGAACACCCAAGTTGCCTTTAACAATTTCAACAGTAGACTAACAGCTTCTTTTATGTTTGACCTGTTAGACAGAAGTGATTTCCTCCCTTCCTCTGCATTATTTTATCATTTTGAAATCGGGAATACCAGGTAATTACACATTGTCACAGCAAAAGGGGTGTGAGGATGGAGAAGAGACGTACTTCCCTCATTCTATCTCTTTCCTGGTATTCATTATGCTTGTGCATTCCTTTCACTAATGAAGGTTCTGCTATTTACAGAGGTTAAATGAATGGGTTGAGAAAATAAGCTTTCAAATGCCTGAAAACAAATAAACGATTTACAGGGAACAATATTCTAGATAGATATTTGTGACGACAATATGCAGTTTAATTTATGGAACCATTTTTATCTTCGCTGTTCGGAAATTCATGATGTGCTTTTTAAAATGTGTAAATCGCAGAAAAAATTGCATAAAGTTCAAACAAGGCAAAAAAAAGCTTTAAATCTTAAAATAGGCACCGGGCGCCAAAATAGGCAAAAAAAGGCAAAATAAAAATTGTCTCTACACTTCCTCAATGCACGAAAACATATTTATCTCTATGTGATTCTTCAATATATCCAGTCAGATAAAAAAAAAGGCATTTTGCCTAACTTCTGGGCTCTAATCATCACAAAGGCCAATAAAGGCTGCAGCACAGTAATAATGAACAAGAATGGCTACATTAATAAGACTGAAGCCTTTTTCACAGATAATTCTTTTTCTTTAATAAACAAGGATCCCACAGCCAAGACTTTGCTAAAAAATTCATCCTTATTACTAAATGAGCATGAATCACAAAAATTAATAAACATTTCCAATATGTACTCGAACATTCCAACAAGAGAAACAGTTAAACATCATTAAGGGTAATTTAACTAAACACAGCCATCTCAGTATAAAATAATTCATGCAGTAGAGGGTTAAAGCACATCAATCATGTTTTTATCAAATGTAAAATAATTGCTAACTTGCCCTTTTTTAGACAGAGCAATATATATGTATAGGACTTATAGAAAATACTAGCTGATGTACCCGTGCTTTGCTACGGGATTCTCAGAAAGACTGTCTTTTTGGTTTTCCTAACTACAGTTAACTTAGGCCATTACAAAATTGTCAGTAGGAATGTAGGGATTAAAAGCAATGTTATCGTATAAAATACTCGCTCAAATGAAAAACCATTTCCTCACTTTTAACGAACAGTACTACGATGCCGATCTAACAGTCCAAAGTTCCAGTGCGGGAATGACCAGGCTGCAGACAGTCGTGAACACTCCTCTACCATTGTTCCATTAAATATACACACTGTTCATTCCAATCAGTGCCTCAGGGTAGGGATTGAATAGCTCGAATGTTATGATGAACCAGTTTGTTACATGCCAGTAGTATCAGAAAATTTATGAACCAGAGGAATGGCATGCTTAAGAAGAAAGTTATCTAACTCCCCAGCTACTTCCCGTCAATATTCAGGCAGGCTCTTATACTCGGTACGACCGGGTGAGTTGGCTGTGCGGTCAGAGGCGCGCAGCTGTGAGTTTGCATCCGGGAGGTAGTGGGTTCGAAAACCACTGTCAACAGCCCTGAAGATCGTTTTCCATGGTCTCCCATTTTCACACCAGGCAAATACCTATCTGTGTCGGTGTGACGTAAAGCAAATTTTTAAAAAAGTACTCTGTATATAGCATTAATCCCATCTATCGGACATGACTGGCAACAGAAGATACAAAGTACATCACAGCAAACAATGGTCAATGTAAGTTATTGTTGTTCAATGTTATGAGCTTTCTGTATTGTAAGGCTTCACATTTAGGTTTCTTTCAACTCTGCGATATTAGGGCGTCTTACGAAATTATTTATAGCTTAGACCAGGGCCTCTCAAACGCTCAAAATCTCACGCGTGCAAATCGAGGCACAGAGACTCTGTGCACTGTACATTGTTCCGACTCGCCTCAACTCGGCTTGACTCGGATGGTGCAGTGCGCTGAGAGCGACGAAGCGTTCGATGATAGACGGCTTGTTTATCAGTGAAATAGATAAGCGCAAGACAACAACAACATAAATGGAGCAACTTCTTTCGAAGAAAGCAAAGACTTCCGAAAGTCCATTTCAATCGAACTGGGAACTTTCGTATTTCTTTGTCAGTCGTGATGATGAAGCCAAATGTCATCCGCGGGACAATAATTATGTGATAAGTGAATCAAAAAGATATATTTTCCAATATAAAGGCTTTGCTCAAATTCTACAAGAATTTGTCGAAGGAAGATTTTCCTAAGCTGCATCAAGAAGCAGCTAAGATTATTTCTATGTTGGTTCCACATGCATATATGAAAAGAATTTTTCCTGCTTTGACTTGTACGAAAACTAGATTGCGTGCAAGTAGGCCTATTTCTGATTGTAATTTAAAGAAGGCTCTCAAATTGATGTCAGTCGGTCCCTTGTTCCAGACATAACTGGTATCATTGCAAAGATAAAGGAAAAGAAGAACTAGAGAAGATAAATTGTCTGCTCAAACTAAATTGAAAGAATAGTGTTTTAACACCGGTAACATTGTCCCATACAACAGTGTCACCGCTCACCGCACATAAACATTTCGCAATGAGGGGAGGATCAGCGGGGAAGGTGGAGAAGGCGAAGACAGGCCAAACGGGTGAGACAGGTGTAGGGGAAGTGCAGTGGGGGTTGCACTCTGGTCAACCTAGTGAAGTCGTCTCCTGCACCTTGCGCCCGTGCACTGCACGGCGCATGCACCCTGAGAGGCCCTGGCTTAGACTGTAGTTCCTTATTCCCTGACTTTACATAACGATTTTCATTAAATTCTGTTTAGCCATTTTCTCGTGACTTGGCGCTGATATGGACTTGGCAACAATAATCCAAATTCATGAATATCTCTGTTACCATAGCCGGTACGGTAAATATGTATAAGACGTAAATGTTCGGAAATTTAATACTATATAACTTTAGTCATGTAGTATTTATCGATAGGACCACTAATAACACAAATATTTGAGAATTTAAATTTAGGCCATCCCCTAAACTACCATTCCACTCAGCATGAATAAGATTATTTATGGCTTAGATTGTAGTAACTTATTCCTGGACACTACATACCGATTGTCATTAAATTCTCTTCAGCCGTTTTCTAGTGATGCGTGTACATACATACAGACAGACGGACAGACAGAAATTACGGAAAATTAAAAAGTGCATTTCCTTGCTACTATGGACACAGCCAATACAGAAATACCATTTTTTAAATACTGAGCAATGTACAGACAAAACTCTTATATATATATAGATTAGTGGTGACCTAAGCATTTGAGTTACAGTTTCTGCTCTTTCATAATCAGGAGGGGTGGGTATCAATGCTCGTTGAAGGACTATCTTGACAGATGTTCAGTCTTGATATGGGAAGTGTACGATAAGAACAAAGCTGGAAGCCATCCTTTCAAGTATCCCAATTATTCAACAAGTGTTGGAAGTGGTTCCTTTGAAAAAAGAGATGCACTTATGATTGACTGCTCTTGAATTCAGTCTAAATCTGTAAAGGTAGGTAGGTGGTAGTTGTTCCTGACACGGGCCTAGTTAAGAGATACATTCATAATTAAAACTTAGTGTCCCAATATAGGAAAGTATATACCGTATATTACTTTTGGGTGTATTTAGCTATTGTAAAGCTTTAAATCAGCTTTTCAAATACTTTGCTTTCTAGAGAAATTGTCATTCCCTAGATTTTTCTTAGTAAACACTACTGCTGTAGCAACTGAAGGTAGTGTATATGTAAAGTTGAGACATTATCCAAGAAGGAGAACGTAAGAAAAAAGACACACACAATCTTAAAAAAATAGTTTTATTTTCTGTTACACTTGGTGGTATTCTGAAATTCATCGAAGAATATGGGCATTTCTATAGTAAATACAACTTTGCTATGTTCTTTTCATGTTAGTCATGACTGTTGTAGGGTATATCAGAATGAATTATCACAGTTAACAGAACACTCAGTTACTTTGTGAAGAAGCTTGCTCGTTCTGTTTCTTGGCATATGCACGCACATTGTTCAGATTGTCCAACATGATGGATGAGAAAGCAGCATCCACTACATACTGAGGTAGCCACCCACGTAGGTTTGTATCAAGATACCATTCCAACTGGCACCGAGACTTGGACTCTTTCACAGGCCGCATAATCCAGCAGCTTGGCCCATTCTCACCCCTGAAGAAATTACAATAAATATTTTCATGTGATTGAGCATTCTACATACATACTAGATTGGCTGCAAAGTCTTTTTTTATAAACAGTAATTTATTTCTCAGGAATAAACTAAACTAAAATTTATTAGTATTATTCAATATTGAATTTTCATGACCACATTGTACTCTAAGTTGTCAATGCATACTGAAAAGATGTTAAGTACTGAACAAAAATGGCAAACTGTACACTAGTGGGATCTGAACCCACAATATCTCTTGGCATGTATTAAATGTACCAAACACTATCTAATACGTTGAAAGTTTAGTTTGAGCACAATGTGGTTGTGAAAATTTGATGTTCATTGAATTGGCCATCAATGGGCGATTTGAACGCACTCTACAATTGTGATGGCAATAATGCTGGATCTGTAGCTTAGATCCTTAACAGAATGAATATGACCTAGGCTCAACTGATAGAGCATCTGATGTGAACTAAGGAGGTTGTGGGTTAATGATACAAAAAAACTGGTTGTTCCAGTATGTTGGACAAGCCAAGAAAAAGAGGGTGTAGGCAAGGTTTTCTGAGGCAAAATGAATTAACATCAAATAAATGAACTGTAGGTGTAATAGCCATTGAGGCAAGATGTCCACAGGCAAACCACCTGCGACAAACAAACAATAATCATTGGTAATAAATTTCATATTAATCCGTATTGAAGAACAATATAGTGTAAAACAAAAGCTTAAAGGTTTGCACCTATTCATTACTGTTTGTTGTAACCTTAAGAAAGTTACCTGTATTTGTTGAACCTAGTTTTGGTCTTACTAGAGACCATCATCAGTCAAAATCAAAGTAAAGACAAGACATGAATAAAAAAATGAATTTAAAAAATATGTATGAAACAAGCACGTCTGAAAACTCTGGGTTTGATTCCTGACCAAGTAAAGGATTTTTACTTGTATCTGAGAGCTGGTTCAATGTCCACCTGGCCTACGTGAGAACAATTAAAGAGCTATCTGTCAGTGAGACAGTGACCCTGGTCTAGAAAGCCAAGATTGATGGCTAAGAGAAATCAATGCACTGACCATGAGTCACCTTGTAATCAGCAGGCGACAATGCCTTCTTACAGTAATATTTATTTACATTTTATGGCCTTCATTGGACCACTCTAGCCAAATTTATACAAAGAATTTTTCAGTTTCCTATCAGCCCAGTACTTCTTCCTTCTCTCGGATCTTATCTTTCTTTCTTCATCGGAAATCCCCTTTCCTATTGTCTGCTGATTCTAGTTTGCAGTCTGGTTTGCGTGTCTGTGAGTTTCCTCAATCAATCAATAAATACTGATCTGCATCTAGGGCAGTCGCCCAGATGGCAGATTCCCTATCTGTTGCTTTCCTAGCCTTTTCCTAAATGATTTCAAAGAAATTGGAAATTTATTGAACGTCTCCCTTGGTAAGTTATTCCAATCCCTAACTCCCCTTCCTATAAATGAATATTTGCCCCAGTTTGTCCTCTTGAATTCCAACTTTATCTTCATATTGTGATCTTTCCTACTTTTATAAACGCCATTCAAACTTATTCGTCTACTAATGTCATTCCACGCCATCTCTCTGCTGACAGCTCGGAACATACCACTTATGATATAGGAATCTGAAATGTAATACCATGGTATTATAAATTTGCTCATTCAGGACAAACATTTCAGATTCCTATATCATCTGATGGCCAAGCAGGCATCAATTTTTAGTGATGAGACAAAGTCTCTTAGTGCATTGGCACTGCCGGTGGCTCCAGTTAGCCTAAGCAGTGGCCTCCACGGTATGCACTAGCCAGCGTATTGGTAGGTGTGCTAGGTACCAACTGATGAGCCCACCCTAGCACACGAGGGCGAAACGCTGGCAACCAAGAATGAGCTAGCTGGAAAATTTAAAAATGGTATTATAAATTTGCTCATTCAGGACAAACATTTCAGATTCCTATATCATCTGATGGCCAAGCAGGCATCAATTTTTAGTGATGAGACAAAGTCTCTTAGTGCATTGGCACTGCCGGTGGCTCCAGTTAGCCTAAGCAGTGGCCTCCACGGTATGCACTAGCCAGCGTATTGGTAGGTGTGCTAGGTACCAACTGATGAGCCCACCCTAGCACACGAGGGCGAAACGCTGGCAACCAAGAATGAGCTAGCTGGAAAATTTAAAAATGGTATTATAAATTTGCTCATTCAGGACAAACATTTCAGATTCCTATATCATCTGATGGCCAAGCAGGCATCAATTTTTAGTGATGAGACAAAGTCTCTTAGTGCATTGGCACTGCCGGTGGCTCCAGTTAGCCTAAGCAGTGGCCTCCACGGTATGCACTAGCCAGCGTATTGGTAGGTGTGCTAGGTACCAACTGATGAGCCCACCCTAGCACACGAGGGCGAAACGCTGGCAACCAAGAATGAGCTAGCTGGAAAATTTAAAAATGGTATTATAAATTTGCTCATTCAGGACAAACATTTCAGATTCCTATATCATCTGATGGCCAAGCAGGCATCAATTTTTAGTGATGAGACAAAGTCTCTTAGTGCATTGGCACTGCCGGTGGCTCCAGTTAGCCTAAGCAGTGGCCTCCACGGTATGCACTAGCCAGCGTATTGGTAGGTGTGCTAGGTACCAACTGATGAGCCCACCCTAGCACACGAGGGCGAAACGCTGGCAACCAAGAATGAGCTAGCTGGAAAATTTAAAAATGGTATTACATACCACTTAGTCGAGCAGCTCTTCTTCTTTCTCTCAATTTTTCCCAACCCAAACTTTGCAACATTTTTGTAACGCTACTCTTTTGTCGGAAATCACCCAGAACAAATCGAGCTGCTTTTCTTTGGATTTTTTCCAGTTCTTGAATCAGGTAATCCTGGTGAGGGTCCCATACACTGGAACCATACTCTAGTTGGGGTCTTACCAGAGACTTATATGCCCTCTCCTTTACATCTTTACTACAACCCCTAAACACCCTCATAACCATGTGCAGAGATCTGTACTCTTTATTTACAATCATATTTCTGTGAATACCCCAATGAAGATCTTTCCTTATATAAACACCTAGATACTTACAATGATCCCCAAAAGGAACTTTCACCCCCATCAACGCAGTAATTAAAACTGAGAGGACTTTTCCTATTTGTGAAACTCACAACCTGACTTTTAACCCCATTTATCAACATACCATTGCCTGCTGTCCATCTCACAATGTTTTCGAGGTCATGTTGCAGTTGCTCACAATCTTGTAACTTATTTATCACTCTATAGAGAATAACATCATCCGCAAAAAGCCTTACCTCCGATTCCACTCCTTTACTCATATCATTTATATATATAAGAAAACATAAAGGTCTGATAATACTGCCTTGAGGAATTCCCCTCTTAATTATTACAGGGTCAGATAAAGCTTCACCTACTCTAATTCTCTGAGATCTATTTTCTAGAAATATAGCAACCCATTCAGTCACTCTTTTGTCTAGTCCAATTGTACTCATTTTTGTCAGTAGTCTCCCATGATCCACCCTATCAAATGCTTTAGACAGGTCAATCGCGATACAGTCCATTTGACCTCCAGAATCCAAGATATCTGCTATATCTTACTGGAATCCTACAAGTTGAGCTTCAGTGGAATAACCTTTCCTAAAACCAAATTGCCTTCTATCGAACCAGTTATTAATTTCACAAACATGTCTAATATAATCAGAAAGAATGCCTTCCCAAAGCTTACATACAAGGCATGTCAAACTTACTGGCCTGTAATTTTCAGCTTTATGTCTATCACCCTTTCCTTTACACACAGGGGCTATTATAGCAACTCTCCATTCATCTGGTATAGCTCCTCCGACCAAACAATAATCAAATAAGTACTTCAGATATGGTACTATATCCCAACCCATTGTCTTTAGTATATCCCCAGAAATCTGATCAATTCCAGCTGCTTTTCTAGTTTTCAACTTTTGTAACTTATTGTAAATGTCATTGTTATCATATGTAAATTTTATTACTTCTTTGGCCTTAGTCTCCTCCTCTATCTCGACATTATCCTTGTAACCAACAATCTTTACATACTGCTGACTGAATACTTCTTTCTGCCTTTTGAAGATCCTCACTTACACATACACACTCCCCTTGTTCCCGATTTTGTCGGTTTTGTTTCTTAGGTCTTCCACTGTAATTTGTAGTTCATCCATATCTTCTTAATCCACTTAAGGTTGCACTTACTATTCCATAATTTTTCTATTATTCTCCTGATGATCCTGTTCTCTGGTGATATGAAAGCAAAAAAATTATTTTTAATTACATTAGAATAAAAAGATATACAGCAAACAGTTACATGAATTAGTGAATTATTAGAGACTATGAATCTCACGTTAGATCCATATTGACGGTTGAACTTCTTACAAAACTGTACAAAGTTATGATGATATCCTCCTAGTCGATACTATAACAACCGAGCTCAATAGCTGCAGTCGCTTAAGTGCAGCCAGTATTCGGGAGATAGTGGGTTCGAAGCCCACTGTCGGCAGCCCTGAAGATGGCTTTCCATGGTTTCCCATTTTCACACCAGGCAAATGCCAGGGCTGTACCTTAATTAAGGCAACGGCTGCTTCCTTCTCACTCGTAGCCCTTTCCTGTCATCGTCGCTATAAGACCTATCTGTGTCGGTGTGACATAAAGCAAATAGCAAAAATGGCAAAAGATACTATAATATTTTACATCCAATTAAGACGAAACTTTACATAGACATAGCAAATTATATCGAAACAAGAAATGTAATGATAATAAAGGAAATATTTTTTAAAAGTACTGGTACATGACAATAAAAAATTACTTACAAGTAGTGTAACTTAATAAATGGAAGGAATCATAAAGAAATAAAACGAAATAACGAATTTTCCATTCCAAGTAGTGTAGTATAGCAATCATACACAAATTCCCAGATAAATATATCCAATACCTTAACATCACGATTTACCCTGGGTTGAGTTGAGGAATGAGTTACTACTAGCTTAAAATTATAAATACAATGCCACCACATAAAAATTTAGGGGATATTGAATCATTTCTTGAAACATCCTGCATGTTTGGAAAAAGGTTCCAAGAGTGCAACAGTTCCTTACAGTTTCGCGATTTTCAAATTAATATTTACTCTAGTTTGTTTTCTGCAGCCTACCTTTTCCCCTACACGAATGATCGGCCCTGCTTATGTAATAGAACTTTTTTAGGTTGATGTTCAACTCTCCCCAAGCTGGCTTATTTTTATAGGCATTGTACATAGCACATAATCATGCTCTTTTCTTTTTAACACCCAGCATGTCCCACCCAAGTCTCTCTACCATTCTTGTGACTACTTTTGAGATTGAAATCATTAAGTATCAACCTTGCAACCTTTTGCTGTACCACCACTAGATTATTGATGAGTGCTATTTGTTGTGGGTTCCATATCCCATATGGCTGCTCCATATTCCAAGATTGGCCTCTTGAGCATAAGATAACCCAGTGCCTTTGCCAGGGATTTGCTAGCCTTTAGCACCCTCATCGCGATATGTATAGACTTGTCTAACCCCTAACCCCTTGGCACTGCAATCCTGAAGGGCCTTGGCCTACCAAGCGACCACTGCCTATCCCGAAGGCCTCCAGGTTACAAGGTGTTGTGTGGTTAGCACGACGAATCCTCTCAGACGTTATATTTTGCTTTCTAGACCAGGGCCGCTATCTCACCATCAGATAGCTCCTCAATTCTAATCACGCAGGCTGAGTAGACCTCAAAGCGGCCCTCAGATCCAGGTAAAAATCCCTGACCTGGCCAAGACTCAAACCCGGGGCCTCCGGGTAAGAGGCAGGCATGCTACCCCTACACCACAGGGCCATCATATAAAAACTTGTACTCTTAGTAATTACACTCCCTATGTGACTGTTCCATTGTAGTTTTTTTTTTTTTACTCCTAGGTATGTGCGTTACTCACTTTCCCCAAAAGCATCCGATCCAAGACAGTATTGAAAGCACTCTTGCCACTGTTTCTTCCGTATTCTTATGAAATTGCATTTTCATGAATTTATTTTAATTTTGTTGCCAAATGCCCACTTGTAGAATATCTCTAGATTGTTTTGTAATAACCTATTATCATCAGAATTTCAGATCTTTCTGTATATTATACAGTCACTAGCAGTTTTGAACAAGCTCTGCCCTCAGTGTATCATGTTGTTCATTAATATCCCTCCTATGAATGTACTTGCAAAGTTTCTAGGTAATAAAATAATACACATGAACTGTTGTGATAACAGAATGTAATATTATATCAACAAACACTTGAAAATACATCACAAATAGTCATTGAATTACATTTGTTATTTTGCAGTTTGGTAACTTTTTAAAACTTATTGCAAATTATTGATATTGATTCAGTACATCTTTTCTAACCACAAAATCATTAATACAGTGCTGTAAGATAAACAATATTACATGGCACATTATTAGGAATGTAAATGTATGAGTTCGAACCCTGGAGCAAGCTACATAAAATTGACCCTGACAGAAACATGAAGTTTCCAAATTAATCCCTGCTGCTTTTCAGCGATTGTCCTTAACCCTTGTTTGCAGTCATCGTGAAAGCTGCGTTACAATGATGTAGTTATAATTTCCGCTGATGATGAAGTTGAGGTGAAAGATTCATAGCAGACATTCCAATTGCTGCACTCTGTGACTAAAACAAAGTCTCTACAGGTTGGAATAAACTGAGTCAAAAAATATGTAATAAAAGCATAAGTTTAGAATTAAGATACACCATTGAAAATACAGTTAAAATCTAAGACCGCCTTGTGAATACTATAAAAAGTTATTTAATCTATATCAATAAAATGCTGACCAGGCGAGCTGGCTGTGCAGTTAGGGGCACCCAGCTGTGAGCTTACATCCAGGAGATAGTGGGTTTGAACTTCACTGTCGGCAGCCCTGAAGACGGTTTTCTGTGGTTTCCCATTTTTACACAGATGAATGCTGGGACTGTACCTTAATTAAGACAACTGCCGCTTCCTTCCCACTCCTAGGCCTTTCCTCTCCCATCGTTGCCATGAGACCTATCTGTGTCAGTGCAACGTAAAACAAATTGAAAAAAAAAAATGCTGTATATGTTTCGAGAACTTTTTCTTCTTCTCTTTATCAGCGACCAATCATTCCACCAAATATTGAAATAGATAAAATAACTTTTTGTAGTATTGACACGGTGGACTAAGATTTTAACTGTGAGTGTCAGTAGTGTATTAGATAAGTCAATATGGACCAAAATCAAACCAAACCATAATGGTTAAAATAATAAATTCAAAATTTTAAATTACAAAACAAAGAGGAATGCAAAATCATGGTAAATACGATTGAAGAAAGTAATCCGCACTGGAGAGCAATCATTCCTTACTCACTCATGGAAATGAAGTTAATTTTTCAGAGAATGAATTGCTGGATTGTATCATTGAGCAAAATCCATGTGTGAAGTAAGCTATCACTGTAGGCCTTGAAGAGATAAAGAAGAGGTTTTTGTGGATGTTGAGAGATGTCTGCATGAAATATCCAGTTGTTAAAGTTAGCTACACCATTTTTGGACACTGCCTCTTACAGAGCTAGAGGGAAAGTTGAATGGAACTTTATCACCAAGTGAGTTGGTTATGCGGTTCGAGGCATGTAGCTGTTTGCATCCACTCCGGAGATGGTGTTACCAAAGTAACGTCTGGCCATACCTTGACCATTTGCAAAGAGTTGGGAGATTTTTGGACATATCTCAGAAACAGCTGATTTTTAAGGCCTTAAAATGCTTTTCTGGGGTCCCACAGGGATTTATCGACTATTGTTTCTCTCAGTGAGGAGCATAAAATAAGCTGTGTCCAGTCCATCTATGACAACTTTGATAATTTGCCTACTGTTTTTTGTTTTTGTTTTGTGCCCTCTTACAACATGAAGTTAAAATTTTAATTTGACAATATAAATACATCTACAGCCCATCTGAGTGTCTCATGTGCCTTAGCGGAAATTTGTATAACAAACAAACTTACTTTTGTCACTTCAGATTTCAATAATATATACCATAAAGAGAAATGGCCCAACAACACTACCCTGTATGACTCCTGATGTTTTATCAACTTTGTCACCAAGCGAGTTGGTTACATGGTTCGAGGCATGTAGCTGTTTGTATCCACTCAAGAGATGGTGGATTCGAGCCCCTCTGTCGGAATCCCACAATACGGTTTTCTGTGGTTTCCCATTTTCGCACCAGGTAAATACTCAGGCTGTACTTCCAATCAATCTGTCACCATTGATCAGCAGTTAGGACTGTAACCCAGGAGACAGATTCCCTATCAGTTGTTTCCCAGCCTTTTTTTAACCCGTAGTGAGCCAGAAAACGATATATCGTTGTTTCGTATATACTCGTAAAGTGCCAACCATGATATATCGTTGTTTGAATTCTGTATGAGTTAGTACAACTTGGGCCGTCAGATTGCAACATCTTATGTGTCGAGTCCATAGAGAATTATTGTCATTAGATTTTAACTATGCCACTAGATAGTGAGTAAATTCATTCGTAATCATGTGCTGAGTTTCTAATGTCTGTGTTCATCTACGACGTATGATCTCCATGCCGTGTGAGTAAAATGGTGACTAGCAGGAGAAGTTATTTTGTTAACAATGAAGAACTGGCTGTATATCTTAAACATTTTTAGTGAAAAAAAGGATGAGGAGACTCAGATAAGGAATTAATTCCTCCAACAAGTGAGGAAGGGGAAAGTGAAAGTGTTATTGGGAGTGATAATAGCGAGTTTTCTATAAACACTCAACCACGTGCTCATTGTCCGAGTGTAAACATTGAAAGTGGTAATGACCGTCTGTGTGATGATAATGACAGCTGTAACAATGTCCAACAGCAAAAATGTCCTGTTTTCCGTGAAATTCAATTAGGTCAAGGTGCAAAAGGCCAACCCTCACCTGATTATGATGATACTCCTGGCTAGAGACATGCCCCTTCGTCAGACACAAACCTATAGCGTATTTTTATTTTATTTTTCACAGCTCAATTATGGAAACTCATAACTACAGAGACAAACAGGTAAGAGAAATCATGTCTTGTCACCACATGCCAGAGCACAGCAGTGGCGCCCAGTTACATTGACTGAAATGAAGGCTTTCATTGCTGTTTTGTTGGAAATGGGTATAACTAGAAGGCCGAGCATATTTTTTATTGGGTCAAAAACCCCCGTTATAGTCCATGGTTTGGAAATATGTACTCAAGAAACAGATTCCAAATGATCTTGAGATTCTTTCGTCTTGTGAACAATGATAATCTGTCACCATCTGGTCACCCTGACTACAACCCATGTGCCAGGTTCGATCCCATTGTTGAACAAGCCAATTGTGTATTATGATACCATTGTACATAACTCTTAAAATACTGTAGATAAAAATTTAAAACTTTACATGTTTATTCATCTGAAATAGGACATTTCAAAGAACTCGTCAATATTTATCGTTGAGTTGAATTTTCTGATTTTTTCTGTTTTGTTTCTGAATTTTAATTTTTGGTGTTTTAGAATTGTTTGGATTTTTTTTTTTCAAAATACCCAAGAGCATCTTAGTAATGTAATTTAGTTCATCAGCAAGAGTGCCTTCTTGTTAACATTTCATAAAAATTTCAAGTCATAGTTATAATATTTGTGAACTATACAGTCCAGAGAGTGAGAACCTGCAAAATTCTTTAAATCTGTCGGGCACTCTTGGCATGCTGTGAACACCTGGGCCTGGCACTGAAAGGGTTAAAGGATTTGAAAGAAGTTAGAAATGTTCAAACATTGCCCTTGATAAATTATTTATAAATCCCTAATTCCTTCCTATAAACAAGTGTTTGCCCCCATGTATCCTCTTAAATTACCAAGCAAGTGGCCTATGTGGTTTGGGTCACATAGCTATCAGCTTGCATTCAGGAGATAGTGGGTTCGAACCCCACTGTCGGCAGCCCTGAGCAAATGCTGGGGCTGTATCTTAATTAAGGCCACGGTCACTTCCTTCCCACTTCTAGCCCTCTCTTACCCCATCATTGCCATAATACCTATCTGTGTCGGTGTGATGTAAAGCAGATTGTAAATAAAAAAAAATAATAATTCTTAAGATCCAACTTTATTTTCATTTTATTATCTTCCTTACTTTGAAAAACTTCACTCAATGTTATTCGTCTACTAATGTCATCGACCCATCTCTTCACTGACAGCATAAACGATTCTGCATAGTCAAGTTATTCGTCTCCTTACTTCCAAGTCTTTCCAGCCCAAAGTTTGCAATATTTCTATAACATTACTCTTTTCTCGGAAATCACCCAGAAAAAAACTGCTGCTTTCCTTTGAATCTCTTCCATGTACTCAAGTAATCCTGGTGACGGTCCCATACACTAGAACCGTACGCTAATTGGGGTCTTACCAGTGACTTATGTCCCAGGCGCAGCAGGTCTATGTTTGCCATGTTAGCCGTCTAACACCATCTAAGCATCCTCAAAATAGATGAATACATTAATTTACTTGAATTTGCCCTAAACAATAATTACTTTAGATTCCACGACACTATCTACAAACAGCAAGGCCTTCCCATGGGCTCACCAGCTTCAGGAATACTAGCTGAGATCTACACAGACCACTTAGAACACTCAAAAGTTAGCAAAATCAACAATATATCATTCTGGTGCAGATTTGTAGACGATATCTTTGTTGTTATAGACTGCAGGTCCACAAACAAAAACGACATATGGTACTTGAACAGCTAAACAAAATAGATCCACATATAAAATTTACTATGGAAACTGAGAAAGATCACACTTTTAACTATCTTGACTCATCTGTCACTAAAACTGAAGGCCACTTAACATACAAAATCTACAGGAAACCTACACAAAACTCCAACACAATAAAAATTTCTTTCACTCACCCGAACGCACACAAAAAAGCGGCATACTACAGCATGATTTATAAAGGTTTCAACATACCTCTCTCTCAGGAAGAATTAAAAAAAGAACTGAACATTATTCACGAAATAGGGGAGTATAATGGATACAATAGAAACATGATGAACAAAATCATTCACAAAATAAAACATCAACTGAAATCCAAATTAAGCAGAAACAGTGAAACTAAGAAAGACTACGCACTTTTTACATTCAATAACACCCACATCCATCCCATAACCAATATTTTCAAAAAAAACAATCTAAGAATAGCTTACAGAACCATGCGTAATAATGCTTCTGTTTTACACAACACTAAATCAGTCAATGAGAATAACAAATACAGCCACTCACGAGTATACCACATAAAATGCAAGATTGTGAAGCCAGCTACATTGAGCGCACCGGCAGATGTTTTTCTATTTGATACAACGAACACATCTACGCCACTAAATATAACCACTCTTCATCCATAGGGCAACATGTTGAAGCACACAAGCATAAATTCACTAAGATCGAGAATGACATGGAAATTTTAAATATGAACCCCACAGGCCCATTGCTCAATATAATGGAAGATTTTTACATCAATATGGAACAATATGCTAATCCTAACTTCAACTTAAACGGAATCACAGACAAAACAAACATTATTTGCAACACAGCCATACCCATTCTAAAAGACACATATTTAAAAAGAATCAACAAACAAAAACCCAAACACACCCTAGCAGACACACCCCACCCCACACTACCTCTCCACAAGCTGCTTCCCCCTCCCCACCACCTCTCTTTCTTAACACTACGACAGCCACAAAATGTACACGCAACAATGTGCAACATGCTCCCAACTATGCTCGAGGACATATCCAGCTCACAAGTGAGTAACACACACACACACACACACACACACACGCACGCGCGCGCACGTTCACACACACACACACACACACACACCATGTACACAACCTATTTAACAGGCACACTATCAGTTATTCTAATACCTACCTTCTTTTTCCTTCTTTCTCAGTTTTTTTTTTAATTTACCTGATGGAATGCAAGTATGAAGAGGGGAGCACCCACAACTCACTTTCATTGATTTCAATATGTCACACACAGCAAAGTAAACCTCAACAAGGAAGTTTGATATAGACTAGCATGTCTTTCAGCATTGATATAGACTGAGAGTGAGCTATGTATCTGTAAACAGATTACTAAACCTCTTATTCTAATGAACACAACGTCCCCGCATATTTGCGGCCTAACAATGCACTTTGAATAATCTCATAAAACCGTTGGACATAGTGTTGGAATTTAACATTAGATATCCGAGCCTGACACCAGAATGTCAGTGATTCTTCATAGACTATAAGAATTGTATCCAATTTCAACCTCAACAAATATCCTTTTTGAAATATGTAGAAATCATGGGGCCAGGATAAAAGCCCTTTAACCCCCCAAAACTGTACCATATGTATATATCTTAATATTAAGTATTTTTAGTATAGTGGCATTCACCAGCATGTTTTTCAGTATTGATATAGACTGAGAATAAGCTATGTATCTGTAAACAGGTTACTGAACCTCTTATTCTAATGAATATGACGTCCCCACATATTTGCTGCCCAATAATGCACCTTGAAACATCTCATAAAACTGTTGGATATTTTATTTACATTTAACATAGATATTCGAACTTGGCACCAGAATGTCAGTGATTCTTGATAAACTCTTAGAATTGTATCCAACCTCAGAAATATGTTTTGAAATTTGTAGAAATCATGGGGCCAGGGAAAAAGTCCTCTAACCCCCAAAACTGTACCATATATCTTAACCTTAAGTATTTTTAGAATAGTGGCATTCATGTTTATTTTAAGGCATTCTTGTTTAATTTTAATTTTAGTAGTATTTATTCTGTACAGTCGCTATTAAGCAGGTTCTTCAACAGCTGAAGATGTCCTATTTACAGGTCGAAACCAGTACTGTCCTTTTATGTAAATAATTGACACTATGTAAAATAAAGTATTGATTAGGTGGAGAACTCATGCTTCATACTTGTGTACTTAGAAAGCTTCCGTCGAGTTTCTCTTTCACATAGCATAAACGCAAAAGATATCATGTCTGTTATTCTAGACCATGGAAGCATCAATCTAAGTAATGTCTATCCAATTCAGTAATGCTTTAATTTATGACGCCAGGCTGAGTGGCTCAGATGGTTGAGGCGCTGGCCTTCTGACTCCAACTTGGCAGATTTAATCCTGGAGCAGTGGGGTGGTATTTGAAGGTACTCAAATATGTCAGCCTTGTGTCAATGGATTTACTGGCACATAAAAGAACTCTTGCGGGACTAAATTTCAGGACCTCGGCGTCTCCGAAAACTGTAAAAGTAGATAGTTGGATGTAAAAACAAATAACATTATAATTTATGACAGTGCTATAAAGGAGTAGTTGAATTTAGTTTTGTCACAACCAAAGAAAATCTAACCATATTGTCTAGCAATTGCAGTGCAAGAGAGGCAAAATAAACACTTATCACCTATATTTTAACCTTGGATTGGCATCACCTCATCAATCCTTGAATGAGGATTTGCATAGAGGCATTAAGAGAGATCAGATGAACACAGAATGTTCAGCATTCATCCATATAAAATCTACACAGGACTACTATTCTGTGCATCTTTGATAAACACTGCTTTCATTTATGAAGAATACATATTTTGTCAAGAAACTGTTCCCAAGATGAAAAAAGATTGCTTGTTATATCCGGAAACATTGATGCATTATACAGAGCCACAAGAAATATCACTCAGCTTCATTGGGATGTAAGAAATTCCCCCAGGGGCTGTCAATTTGGGAGCATGGGGTGGCAATTATGGTACCTCCTCATTGAATCTGGCATTGCTTCCACTTATGTTTGCAAGGCTCCTTGCTTTCAGCTTTTCTATTTGTCCTCACTTGGCCATCTCTTGATCTCTTCCAACCTGATTAATATGAAGTTTATAGAACTTAGGGGTGTCTTTAATTTTCAAGCTGTCCATGGCCATTCCTTTCGTTCACTGATGGCCTCCTTCTTCTAAGGATCAGACCTCTTCCTTCTCCTCTTGTTCGGGCTTGTGTTAAGAGAGGGTTGGTTATACAAAGTAAAATATTAATCACCACCAATAACCACTACCACTATATGAATGCCCATTCACTGAAATCTGGCCCAATTAAAAGGGAAAAGGTGATATTCCTGAAAGAACCTGATTTAGATATAGTTCAAGGTATGATTATTAGACTGAATATTACTGAAATATGGAACAATCTGGGCTTGAAATGATGGTACCTTAAACAGCAAGAACTTGCCTTACATATCTGTTGTGATGTGGTGCAGCTGGGTGAGGCACTGAAGCCCCAGCTAGAACATAGCAGTTATCGCGCATTGCCCAGTGTGACAGGATAACAAAATCTCGACGTGCTACCAGCCCACCCACTCGTTCTGCTGTGACTTGATATGAAATATGAGTGTTCTCATCAATATTCTGAAACAAGAATCATTAAATCATTTAGGATATTAATTGAAAATGAAATGCATTATAACATAAATCCCATCATCTTAATACCATGAATAGTAATAATAATGGCATGTGGCCTCCAGAGAGGCACAAGCTTGTTCCTTTTCATTACTTGTATTGGGTTATTTTTATCCTTTCGTGTTTGTCTTATGTTCCTGGTCTTTTACCTCCTGTATTCTCGTTTTCTTCTTGTCTCTCCCATTTTCTTGTATCTGTCTGGCTTTCTTCTAATTATCTTTTATTTCCCTCAATGAACAGTCGAGGGCAAATATGAAATAGGATAAACTTCATATCATCATTGCTGGGACAAAACCTCCTATGTGAAAATATTTGGAGATATACTGACCTGCAGCACATACATTATAAAGAGCGAGAATGCCTTGACAATATGTACACAATATTGCACCTTAGATGACAGAACCTTACTGGCCAAAGTTCTAAGCTAAAATATTTCACATAGGAGGTTTTGTCCCGGCAGTGACGATATGTTCATGTACTGTCTTCACAAAGTTGGCCACTCTTCAATTAGTCTCAATTCATCTGTTTTTCTTAAGCCCTGATGAAGTTCTTTCTGCTTCCCAGCTTTATTAAGGTAATTGGTTTCAACATTCATTGATTAGGCCATCTTGATAGATCTTCAGTCTTGATTTAAGAAGTGTAAGCTAAGGAAAAAGTCAAATAAATTCAGGAAAAGGAAAGAGGCAAGAAGATAAAAGTTTGTACTGATATTAAAAGATTAGGAATACAAGACAAATACAAAAGAATCCAATCAGTAATAGAAAGAAACAAACCAGTGACAGAGTCTAATATAGAAAGATAGAAAACAAACTCCATAGCCTCACACATTGCTGTCTTAACATAGAAGAGCTTTCTTTCTCATTTACTGGAGATCTATTTCTTCTTATGCTCTGAAGAATTCATTTCTGTCTCCCAGTTTCATGAAAAGGGTGAGTATTCAGACACTGATGTCAAGATTGTTGAAGATCTCTCAAGAATAGTTTTCTCAATGAAAGACAAGCTTGAGAAGTAGTTCTAGACAAACTTGCATTGATGATGAAGAGAGTTTCCAGGTATGAAGGTACGGGGTTTGTCCTTGTCCTTTCATGTTTTCACTTTTGTAAGTTGTCTCTGTTGGTCCCTCTTCTCAAAGTAGCCTGTCACTGTTTATATTTCCATCACCATGGCTAAACAGTTAACATGCTGACCTTTGGTCCAAGGGGTCCCAGGTTCAATTCCTGGCTGGATTGATATTTTGACATTGTCACAAGTTTGTTCCTTTTCATTACTTGTATTGGGCTACTTTTCTCCTTCTGTGTTTGTCCCCTGTTCCTGGTCTTTTATCACTTGTATTCCCCTTTTTCTTCTTGTCTCTTCCATTTTCTTGTCTCTATCTGGCTTTCTTAGTATTATCTTTCATTTCCCTCAACAAGAGTAAGAATCTGTTAAGGGGGCCTCTCAATGATGTCTAATGCCCAGCCTACTGATGAAGCTGGACCTAGAACTGTCATCATTGTCAGGTGATTCAGTCTTGTGACTTGTCTTCCCCCTTAAAATAAGACTTTTCCATTTGATTCAGTCTTGTGCAGTACATTTGGCATCTTCATAGCACCATAACCCTACTTTCTCAATGAATGTCTTCACAGACGTCTTTCTTGGTCTTCCTCATGGGCACTTACCAGATGTTTTACCATCAGTCACCTCCACTTTCAGACTGATATGCCTAGACCTAGTCCCAGA
The DNA here is from genome assembly GCF_040414725.1 of Anabrus simplex. NCBI lineage: Eukaryota > Metazoa > Arthropoda > Insecta > Orthoptera > Tettigoniidae > Anabrus > Anabrus simplex. The sequence continues at coordinate 236,700,217 of NC_090265.1, forward strand.
ATAGAACTAAGGAATTATTATTTTATGTTAAAGCTGTATGCTTCTCTAGACATACAACCAGGAAAGCAGCACTCCTTTTCCATTCTCTTGTTTTTATTGAGCTAAGGATAACATGATGGAAAGCATAATTAGCAGTCATATGAATTTTAGCATAAATTGAAAGGGTATGTATAGGTACAGTCGACTCTCAGTCTGACACTCTCTAATTTGAATCTCTCGATAATTTTAAGTTTTTCCCTGTCCCTTGAAAGATACTCGATAAATTGAAAAAAAAAATCAATGTGATTTGATCTCCTCAGTAATTTGAAGTTGTAGGAATGGCATTTTACCGACATTCTATAATTTAATGTCAGACTTCCCTACTCTATAATTTGAAGTCGGTGATTACAGTATTGTTATCATGCAAAGACCTGTCCTTTGTTTACATCAATAATGAGATATATGAGTGAGTTTACAGTCTTGAGTCTTCTTTCAAACATTAAAGTGTGTTACAGTATAGTTAATGTTTTATTTCTGTAATTTTTTAGTATCAAAATGAGTTCAAGAAAGAATGAGTGTCTTTCCATAAGTGAAAAAAAACATGAGATTCAAACTGTGGAGGATGGACAATTAAAAAAGTATGTTGCCAAACAGTTTGTCACTGATTTTGAAAAACAAAGATCACATCACCAGATGTGCCTTAAGTGCGAGTGGAAAAATATCACATCAGGGTGAATTTCCTGTCTTGAGGAGTGTTTGCTTAAGTGGATTCGTCAGTGTAGAGGACACAATGTTCACATGTTTCACATGGGCGGTTTCATGTTGAAGGAAAATGCCCAAGTTTTTGCACAGTCTCTTGGGATTAAAGAATTTGCAGTAAGTGAGGGGTGGCTTTCAAAATTCAAAAACAGACATGCCATCACACTTAAAAAGATCTGTGGAGAGTGTGCCAGCATGGATAATTCCATTTGTTCTGAATGGATTGACAAACTAAATCAACTTTTTAATGGCTATGACCCAAGGAACATATTCAACACAAATGAAACCAGGCTTTTTTCTAAATGTCTTCCTGATCGCACCCTGATGTTCAGAGATGAGAAGTGTCATGTAGGGAAACTGAGAAAGGATAGAATAACTGTCCTTCTAGCATGTAACATGGATGGACCTCAAAAGTTAAAACCACACATTATAGCGAAATCTGCAAAACCATGCTGTTTTAAAGGAATAAAATCACTGCCCACAGCTTATTGGTCAAACAAAAAAGCATGGATAATGACAGAGTTGTTTAATGAATGGCTGACCTCGATTAACAGTGACATGAAAAAATAAACACGCAAAATCTTACTGCTTTTGGACAACTGCACCATGCATAATAATCCACCACCATTAGACCAAGTGAAATTGATTTTTTTTTTTTTCCCATCCAGCACAACATCAAAATTACAACCATTAGACCAAGGCACTTTTCAAAATTTTAAAAGTCGCTACTGCAGAGAAATTGTTTCTCTTGTGCTGCATAGCATTGAAAAAGGTGAAGGCAAACATAACAGTTTTGACCATTATAATCATGATTGATAAGGCCTAGAAAAATGTCAACCCTACCACCCTTTATAAATACTGCATAAAGTGCGGATTTAAGCAAACCAAAAACACAGAACGGTCATCAGAGCCGCCAAAGTTTATGAGTTCTGACTCAAGGTGGAGACTTCTACATAGCAGTGGAGAGTTACATTTGAGGATTATGTTCAAGTTGATGATGACATCGGTGTCCACGGGTGCCCTAACCGATGCTGAACTGTTGAACTTGGCCTCTCCGGATGAGGAAAAGGAAGAAAACAAAGAAGAACAACTGCAAATTCCAATCACATTGCGCGAGGCAAGGGCATCTCTTACTGCCCTATGCTCCTACACCCTTAGAACGGGCACAAGGGACAATTTCTTCTCAGCACTCACCAATACAAAAAATTCACTGGACAATGATAGGTGGAAGTTGCTCACTCAAAAGAAATTATGGACTTTCTTTTTCAAAATGAACATTTGTGTATAATTGTACAAATGTTGTGAAATAAAAATCATAAATTTTAATCAAACTCTTGTTTGTTAGAATTTTTTCCTCCCTCCCTCTTGGTTATTTGCACTATTATTTTGAACTCTCAGTAAATTGAACTTTTCTCTGGTCCCTTGAGTTTCAAATTACTGAGAGTCGACTGTACTTTAAGTCAGAAATAGTTTCCAGGAGGACATTCCAGGAAACATTAGTGAACAAGGGGAGTGATTTGTGAGGATTTACTGTACAGTAGGCAGCTAAGTTAAAGATGGAAAAGATACAAAAGATGACAGATTAGGAAGAGAAAGCTAAGGGTGTGGAAATTTGCAGGAGGGGAAATAAAGAGTTCCAGACACACATTAAAACAAGTATACCTAAGGAAGACATCGGAAGGGTCAAAGAAGAATGGGCGTACTTTAAAACAGTCATGGTGGAGTCTGCAGAAAAGACCTGTGGAAGAGTATCAGGAAGGAAGAAAGATCAAGAAACACCCTGGTGGAATAACGGGGTAAAAGATATAGTTAAACAGAAAAAACAAGCTTGGAAAAAATGGCTGAGAAACAGAACAATAGAATGCAAAACAGAATACAGGCCCTGCAAGATTGAATGCTCCAAGGTGGTTCAAGAAGAGAAAAAGAAATGCTGGCAAAAATTCACTGAATCTCTGCAAAAAGATGCAACTGGAAGCGAAAAGATCATATTCCAGTGGGTAAAAAATGAAGAAAAACCCAGGTAAAGATGCTAACTTCATTAAAAATGAACAGGAGGAAGTGATGACACAGAAGAAGGATATATTGCAGAGGTGAGAAAAATACTTTGAACAGCTTTACAACATGCAAAATATCTCTGTACAAGGAGAAATCGAAGAACCAGATTTACTGTAGATGGGAGATAAGGAAAACGGGGTGTCCATGGCAGAGATTGAGTGAGCCACTAAAAGGATGAAACGAGGCAAGACAGCTGGAATTGACGAGGTCACTATAGAAGTGATAATAGCATCAGGAGCAATTGGTCTACAGTGGTTGTATAGACTCTTCAGAGTGATATGGAGAGAAAAGACTGTTCCAAGAGTGTGGACGAAAGGGGTCATTATACCAATTTTCAAGAAAGGTGACAGGAAGCAATGTGAAAATTACAGAGGAGTGACATTGATCGCTCATACAGCTAAGATCTTTGAAAGAATCTTGGATAAACAAATAAGAAACAGAGTAAAGGGAAAATTGGCAGAACACCAGTATGGATTCGGAAAAGGCAGGTCCACATTTGACCCATTGCGTCAAATGATGGGAAGGTATTGAGAATATGGAAAGGACATGGTAGTAACGTTTCTAAATATTGAAAAGGCATATGACAGTGTCCCAAGGAAATTGGTTTGGAAAACATTGACAGAGGCACAGATTAGGAATGAAATAATGCAATGGTAATAGCACTGTAGAGTCTAGCCTAAGCAAGCAACGAGAACAGACGTGCCGTGGCGAGTGTACTGGTTGAGAAGAGTAGACGGGTCAACTGAAGTGTGACAAGGAAGATGATCGGTTTAGAGCATTTTAAGGTCGCTAGGAAGATGGCAAGGAAGAATAAAGAAGGGAACAATCAGAAGGAGCATGAAAAGATGCAGCAATGGATCCAGGAGAACATGAAGGAAACTAGAACAAAAATGGAAAGCAGTGACAGGGAAATTGTAGCACTAAGAGAGAAAATAAAAACTTTGGAAGAGAAGATGTTGAAGCAAGAAATAGCAGGCGTCAGTCAAGAACGTAGGGAAAAAAAATCAATATTTATTTACGGTGTGAAGGAAGAGAAGACAGAAGCTAAGGTGGACATTATTTATAAAGTGGTAGATATTGATCAACATAAAATGAAAATCAACTTCAGCGAGGTTGATATAGACAATGTTGTGAGAGTAGGAAAAGTGAAGGGGAGTAGACCAATAAAGGTGATGCTGCTATCCACATTGATGGCAGACATAGTGGTAAGGGACACTGGAAATCTGCAGGGTGATAAAATGTGGATTAAAAGGGACATAGGAAGAGATGGGAATGAGAAATACAAGACTCTAAGGAAACATCTAGTGAGGGAAAGACTGCAAGAGTTGAGGGCACGTATCAGGGGCCAGATTCTGGTAATGACCAATGGGAAATGGACGCGGAGGTGGTTGGTGTCCAAACTCAAGGCAATGGAAGAAGGTATGAGAGTGAGAGTGGAAGAAAGGTGGGTTTCAGAAAACAGTCCCAGAGAAGACGGACTTGGTGCTAAAGAAAGGTCAATAGGAGGCTGAGTGTTTAGTGAGTCTAGTGTAGAAGCAAAATCCGAGGAAAGGCAAATCAGTGTTTGTATGGAAAAAATGGAAAAAACATTAAAGGATATGATAAAGTGGCACGTGGGGCTGGCAGGTGGCACAAAGTATAGTGAAAGTGAAGATATGTGTGAGAGCGCAAATAGAAAAGAGACTACGACTAAAGGAAAAAGCCTAAGTCTAAAGAACATGTGAGGTAAGAAAAGCAATAATGAGGAGGGCGTAGTAACGAGAAGTAAGAAAGCCAAGTAATATGTTTGAACGATAAGAGAGGTAGTGTAGTGTAGTGTAGTGAGGAATGATGAATGAGTTGGTAGCAAGGTAGTGGTGGATCAGTGTCTTTGTTAAATGTATGCCAATTGTAATTGTATTGTCATGTATTGCGAGCTGGATATGGTACATGACTAAAAGATGGGTTTGGTAATTTAAATGAAGTCCGACTCGTTGGCTGAACGGTCAGCGTACTGGCCTTCGGTTCAGAGGGTCCCGGGTTCGATTCTCGGCCGGGTCGGGGATTTTAACCTTAATTGGTTAATTCCAATGGCACGGGGGCTGGGTGTATGTGCTGTCTTCATCATCATTTCATCCTCGTCACGACGCGCAGGTCACCTACGGGTGTCGAATAGAAAGACCTGCACCTGGCGAGCCGAACTTGTCTTCGGACACTCTCGGCACTAAAAGCCATACGCCATTTCATTTCATTTAAATGAAGGTGGCCTGGAGTCTAAGTGATAGTTGATTGCACTGAATGGTGGCTGGAGGTTGGTCATAGAGTGATCAGAGTTATTATGTTTGAATAATAAGAGAGATAGTGAAGTGTAGTTGGTAATTATGGATGATTTTTTAGTAATTAATGGTGGATAGTGTCTTCGTCAACTGGATGTAAACTGAAAGTGAAACGTATAGTGAGCTTGATATGATATATGATTAGGAAAGGAAAGGAAGTATGGTCAATGAGGGTTACTAAGAATTTAAAGGTGGTTGGAGGTTGGTCATAGAATGATGAGAATTATGTGAATTATAAGGGAACATTAGAGTGATTATGGTTGATTGATAAGACATTGTTTTGAAGAAGTTAAGGTGAAGTGTGGTGAAGTAATGCTGGTTGGACTGAAAGGTGGATGGAGGCTGGTCATAGAGTGATCAGGAGTTATTTGAATTATATGTGAACGTAAGAGTGATTATGTTTGTTCGAGAAGACATTGTTTTGGAGGTGAAGTTAGGTAATGCTGTCTGGCAACAAGGAAGTAGTTCATATGGTAAATGCAATGTGTGGCACACTGGCGTGGCAGATGTCGTAATGTGATGGCTGGCTCAGCAAACCTGACCAGGTCAAGAGATAGGCTAGGTTTGCGAGACCAGCCAGGAGAGAGGTGAATGTCTTCCGCCTTCTGATGTCCGACTGCCAATGTTTTATTTTATCTTATTTTATGTTTTTTTTATTCAGCTGCCTTATTGCCATGGCTAATGGATCTCTGGAAGTGAGTTGACCATGGGCCACTTGTTTCTAATTACTATATTGTTTTGTTTTAGGTTTGCTTATCTTTATTTGTTATTTGTCTGATAAGTTGTGTAGGAAGAACTTGTTTAGGCTTAGAGATTCCACAGGGTCAAACATGGAGGCAAACTCTGTACTGACTCTGAAATAAAGAAATAATAGCATTGTATCAAAATTGCAAAAGCCGTGCTAAAACCAAAGTGGGTCAAACTGAATGGTTCAGAGTTGAGACAGGCTCTCCCTTACTCTTCATTATCATCATGGATAGAATTTTACATAGTGTCAAGGAGAAGATGATTGGCGAGCAAGTAAATTCTATGTTCTTTGCTAATGACATTGTAGTTTGGGGACATAATGAGGAGGAAGTACAGACACAAGTTGATTTATGGAATGAGGAGATACAAAATTTTGGAATAAAGAGTAGTACTGCAAAAAGCAAGACTTTGATCATGACGAGAGGTAACAGAAAATCAAGGGGAGTGATAAAAATAGGAAATGAACCTCATAAAGAAGTGAAAATTTTTAAATATTTGGGCAGCATGATGCCACAAGATGGAAATTTGGATAGAGAAATTGATTTAAGAATACAGCAGTCTGCAAGATTCTACCAGTGTGTGAGAGACATTGTATGGAACAAAGATGTGACAATGAAATGCAAGAAGGTTTTATACTCCTATTTTAAACCTATACTGACCTGTGCTTCAGCTGCCTGGACGTTGACTAAGCGGAACCAAAGTAAGATACAAGCAGATGAAATGAGGTTCTTGAGGAGCATACAGGGAAAGACAAGATGAGATAGAATACGAAATGCATTAAAGCAGATGAAATGAGGTTCTTGAGGAGCATACAGGGAAAGAGAAGATGAGATAGAATACGAAATGCATTAAGGAAAAGCATAGGAGTGTGTAAACTTCAAGAAGAGATTGATATAGCAAAGCTGAAATGGTTTGGACACAAGATGAGAATGCCAGGAGAGAGAATACCAAAGAGAACATTCTTGCATACAGAGACTGCAAAGAGGCCTAGGGGACATCCTAGAATGAGATGGAGGAGCTCTGTTGTGGACTGTATTGCAAATAGAGGAGTTGACAGCAATAAAGTACTAGAAGAGGAGTGGTGGAAAGATCAACTAAGGTGGAGGGCTTTGGTACACTACCCTACCCAGAGAGAATCTGGAAAAGGGAATGGATGAAGAATGTATAAGAAGAAAGAAGTATTCAGTCACCAGTATATAAAGCTAGTGGAATACAAGGAAAATATCAAGGTACAGGAGGTTACAAATACTGGAAAAGTACTGAAATTTACCATGATAACAAATATATTTATAAAATTAACTAGAAAAACAGCTGATTTCTGGTGATATACTAAAGGCAATGTATCTGAAGTACTTATTTGATTTCTATTTGCATGAAGGGTCTGTACAAAATCAATGGAGAGTTGATATGTGAGCCTTTGTGTATCAAGGAAATGGTGATAAACACAAAGTGGGTAATTGCAGGCCAGTCAGCTTGACATGTGTTGCATGTAAGTTCTAGAAAAGCATTCTTTCCAGTAATATTAGATAAAAGGTTATTCCAGTGATGCGCAACGTGTAGTATTCAAGCAAGATATAGCAGATATTTTAGATTCAAGAGATCAAATGGACTGCATCACTACTGACCTGTCCAAGGCTTTCGATAGAGTAGATCATGGGAGAATACTGTTGCAAAAACTAACAGGTTACGTAATTAATGGGCCTCTCCTCTCCTGGTTTGAATCGTATCTTAAAAATCCCTTGCAGATTGTTAAAATAAGGAATCATTTTTCTGCACCTATTATTGTTACTAGTGGAGTTCCTCAAGGTTCACACCTTGCGCTCTTACTTTTTACTCTCTACATAAATGACATTAAAATTATACTTAAGAATTCTGAATTGCTTTTGTTTGCCGACGATGCAAAAAATTTTATGCAAATTAATTGTCCACTTGATTGTTTAAAACTTCAAGAAAATCTACATCATCTGGAAAAGTACTGTATTCAAATAGGTTGAAACTTAATCAGGAAAAATGTAAAATAATATCATTTTTAAAAACAAGAAGAAAATATCATTTCAGTACAAATTTAGTAACAATAACATTCTAACTCCTGTTTCACAAGTTAATGACCTTGGTGTTTTATTCAGTTATAACCTATGATTTAATGAACATATTGAAAATATTTGTAAGAAATCATTACAAAGATTGGGTTGCATTACTAGATATTGCAGAGAATATTCATAGCTACCTATCGATGCTGTATGTATGGTACGCCCTATACTAGAATACTGTACACCTGTATGGAACCCTTCTCATCAGACCTCTATCCATAGATTAGATTCAGTACAACATAAATTTCTTTGTTTATATTCATTTAGAACAGGATTCTAATATGAAAATGTTGATTATACAGCCCTACAACAGTCTTTAAATCTGCAAAGTCTGTCACAACACCGTGAATTCCTGGATACAATCTTCATTTTTAAATTGCTTCATTCCTTGGTGAATTGTCCACAACTCCTTGAAAAAATTAACGTACATGTACCAGACAGACGCACGAGGTTCAAGAATACATTGTCTACAAATTGGCATAGAACTAACTATGTATTCAATGGGCCAATTGAACGAATGTCAAGATCTCTAAACAAAGCGGATTGATATATTTAACTGCTCATTGTCAAAATTTAGAAATCACTTACATAATCTCCAGAATTGACTATTACTTTCCTGTGCTTACTTGTAATATAACCTGTGTATATATCTGTTCATATTTTTCTACTTATACTCCACTGAACTTTCTTTTAGGGTGTTTTGTTTTGTTTATTTTTCTCTATTGTTTTGTAAAATGGTATTACCATTAATAAAGTATTACATTACCAGATACCAACCTCAATTGAGGAGCTAATAAAGATGAAATGAATGATGATGTATGAGATGGATAAGGAGGTGAAGGAATCAGCTGTGGCCTGTGAATAGGAACTGTCCTGCCATTTACTGGAAGTGAAAATGAAAATGAGAAACCATACAAAACCCTTCTCAGGAATGGGGTCAAATCCACTCATCTAGTGAATTTAGAGCTTGGCTGCACAGCCGCAGCATGGTCACTCTGCATGCAAAATGCTTCATCCAAATGTAATAAAAGTATAGTGTGTCATAACCTTAAAGTGTCCCGAACATGATTTCAATCTTACAATTGTTTTATCACAATATGTTAAAGAGAGGTTATCAATTTAATTTACAGTGGGTTTCTCAGTTCTGCGAAGTCAGGTAAAGTTGTGGTTAACATCATTATGAGCACTGTGATACTGTTTTCATAATAAATATTTATATAAAAGCTATACATATCCATAGAGTGTATATGGATTATTATTCAGGAGGGGAATTGTGTGTGCGCCAAGCAGGGAATACAGCTACACTCCAGATTCTTGTAGAGCACAGTGTTGCTGCACTCACAGTAGGCCATGCATTATTAAATAAATTATTATCGACTCTCTCTTTGAAACAAGAAAAATATTTAATTTAATATCGACTATTTCCCATCACCTTTTTGCATGAGAGCTTTGGACTTTAGTTACAAAATTTCCTCATCGGAGATGTCGGTTCTTGCTGAATCAGAGCTTGAATCCACATTAATAATGTTGTCAGGGATGTTGTCAGGAAATTCATTGTTATCTCAATAATATGCCTTTGCTGGCAAGATGTAGTGTTTACAGTGCGCTATGTCTTCTGGTACCGGTATGGGCTAGAATAAAATTGTTACTTTCATTGACCTGTCTCAGTCTCTTCCTTGGCTTTGACAATATGAAAGTGGCTGAGGTATGAGTGATGCTAGTAATGCCATTCCTTATGCAGCCAGTCCCTGTTATGAATGGTGTGAAAATGTCGCTCATAGGGTCGGTTGGTGCAGGCATTTCAGTGGGCTTGGCAGACTGATGTGTAATAGCAACTTCTGGCTCAGTGAGGAAAGCAACGGGAAACTACCTCACTCTTCATTTCCCTAGTACGCCTCTTCAGTGATACCTAGGCCATCTTTGACAGCTAATGGTGAACATGTTGAGGATCCAACCAGCCTTCGGGCTGAATACCCAACATACACATACATCTCAATAATGGTACTCAACTTTATGGGCATGCTGAATACATTTCTCCAGAATTCATGAGTTACCAAGAGCAAAGCTTCAGTGCATAGATCTTTAATTATTTCCATGCTTCTCCCTATTTTTGTCACACTGGTGATATTTACTTTCATCACTCTTGCCTTAACATAACCCCAAATGAGCTCAATTGCAATTAACTTCCAGTGAGCAATTGGCAGCCAAACTAACTCTACATCAGTACAGAGTTGTTTTTTTAGTATGTCAAACTTTCTTTTAGGTGTCACAAAGTGTGATCCAGCATGGTTAATTATTATAGCTTTGATTTCATAAGCTAGTCAAGCCTTTCAACATAAATAGGTTGTGAAACATTTCTCTTCATAACACAAGGTATAATCTCTGTTTTCTTCCACCACACACTCGGATTCCTTGTAGATGGATCTATTATTGTGGGATGCAGTGCATGGTCAATAACAAAGGCTGATTTGGATGCCAAAAGGCTTAAAATTTTCCTAAACCACTCCTCAAAATGGGTAGTGTTCATTCCATTGTGATAATTGCTACTTCTTTTATTACCAACAAAACATAGCTGAGCACCAGGTAAGAAACTATCGCAAATCACACTTAGATTCATCATGATTTCTCCTTCTGAAAACCAAGATCTCAAAGGCATTTTGATCCAGAATGGAACAATGAACATCACTGAGAATGACCATGTTTCACGTGGTTTCAATAAATTCCAGATGATTCAGGCCTGGTGGGAATACTAAGTGAAAATAAACCGATTGCGGTGATGCGGCAACACTGCGTTTTCAACACAGCCATCATGTCACTGTTGGCACCTGCTAAATTTCCCGCTCAAATAATAATTGGTAAAAAAATCTCTTGTAAGTTTCAAAATCTTGCATGAGACTTAAGGCTATGACACATTAAAATTGTATCATATTCATTAAAATTCGTTTGTAGAATGCCAAAAAATATGTTCTGTTTTTTTCAATTACAATAGCTGCAGATATAGACATGACAAAAAATGTTGTACTCTGCTACTAAATGAAGAAATAATGGAGCTATAATTGGTGCAATTAGATTTGAGTTTGATGCACCCATTCAGTTTTTATACAAGTTTAAACTTGAGTCTCCAAACTTTTGAATCTGACTATAGATTTTGGAATTTTACCAAGGGAGATGTTTGATAAATTTCAAACTTCATTGAAATCATTTAAGGAAAGACTAGGCAAATAGTGGATCTGGAATCTGCTACCTGAGTGACAGCCCTAAATGCAGATCAATGGTCTTGATGATTATGTGGTATTAAGTTTGAAAATGAATAACAGAAAATGTAGTTCTCAGGTGAACCTTCTTTAAATAGGTCTTTCATTAGTCTTACCTGTAAGAGACGAGATTCCACAATTACAGGATTCCATTTGGAAAACTGATCAGGTTGACAGAACATCAGGTTGAGAAGAGCTCGAGGTTCCATGTTGACAATGCCCTAAACATCAATTACTGATAAGCACATATGGTTAATTTGGAGAAATCAGCTATTATTTTCATGGTCGTGATGTATTGTACTGCTTACTAATTCTTAGCAATACAATGACTAACTTTTCTATATTGTATGTACTATAACTAAAGGCCACAGCAGGTGACAGTACTCAAGCTCCTTGATTTTAGCAGTGCATTTGGTACAGTCAACATACAACTCCTTTCAAAATTGTGCTCCCTAGGCACCAACAGCAGAGCGCTCAGTTTGTTTATATCCTACTTTAAAAATCACCATCAATGTGTCTGTAAATAACGTTACATCCCAATGGGCTTTCACATTATCTGGCATCCCTCAAGGATCTGTGCTGGGACCGTTATTATTCAGCCTACATATCAATGTCATCTCATCCCCACTCCTCTACTGTAAACACAATCTAAACTATGTTGATACCATATTTCAGTCCAATGTATGAATACTGATGCACAAATGCTCACTATAAAGTATATGCCAGATTGACATACGTCATCAGCTCACAAAAAACTCAAAACATTATTACTGCACACCAGAAATGACTATGTACTCCAAATAATCAAAATTATCCTCCAATTACCACAGGTGATACTGAAGTCTGTAACTCCAGGACAGTTACAAACCTAGGGGTCACCATAAATGAGAGACTGACCTGGAGTGAACATATATGTTATGTGTGTAGAAAGGTTCATGCATCTCTTTATTCCCTAAAGCATCATAAGAATGTTCTGGACCTTAAATTAAAATTTGTACAATCACTTCTATTCCCCATCTTTGACTAATGTGATAATGTACTAACCTGTGAACAAGCAGCAGCAAAAACTATGTGTACAGAATTCTTGTATTTAATAAGCCTTCCAGCTTCAAGATGATGCTCACATAATCATACTACAAAAAATAAGTGGGGTCAAAACTAAATCACCATAAAAAAACCCACAAAATGACCCTCGTCTACCAGTTTTATACGAACAGTCCCTCCTATCTATTGTCTAATTTTAGGCTTCTTCCATAAAATTAATACTTGTTCCAGATTACTGCTCAAAATAGCACCACATCAAACAAATACATACAGCCATTCCTTCCTGGTCACTGCTTTGAGGCTATGAAACACAATCCCAGCAAATTTTAAAATCTCATTTTTGTTGATTTGCATAAATGTATGAAAGAATGATGTATGAATGAAATCAAATATAATATATTAAATGCAGGGGCCTGGCATCTATGTTACCACTGTAGCCACCGACAACATACAGAAGGTTGAAATTTGGAATATTCCTTAAGATGTATCATTTGTATTTTCTGTCAACAATATAAAACCACTAAATTCCTACAACACATGTCAGAAATGATATGATTGCTGTCTAGTGCCAAAGAATTGAACTGAAACATAGTATGTACACAAAACGTCTTCAGTGTTTCTGATTTACACCATGTGATGCCTCCAATGCTTGAATGGCAAACTCACCCAGGCTGAGTGTTAGTGACCTTCAGTGAAATGGCAAGATATTGTCACACTTGGTGTTATGCATTATTTGCCAGTTAGACACAAAGACAAATGGTGTTTTTCTTCCTTCTCCTATTCTCCACAAGCATGGCTTCTGAACTGACTGGTGAAGTATTCTCCTATGATTGTGCTGTATTGTAGAGAGCCTTTTAAACTGTTCCTTAGGATCATGTACATTTAGTGAGAAAAGTAATATTATTTTGAATAGCAGACCAACTTCTGAATTAAAAGACATGAAGCCTAAATCATATGGAGGCTTCAAAACACATCTTAATATAAGTTTACCAGACTAAAATTAATCACCCTAGTGCGCACGCAGAGATGCATCATTAAGCCTGTACAGATGGCGCAGCGAATGGGTCCCGTGCACTGCCTCTATGTGAGCATATGCCAGTAACAATCCACGAGACATTGATGTTTCAAGAGGACAGTGAACGTCAAAATGGATAGATGTAAGGATGTGACAGAGCAGCAAAAAAGGGCAATCGTTTTTTTTCTATTTGTTTTACGTCGCACCGACACATATAGGTCTTTGGCGACGATGGGATACGAAAGGCCTAGGAAGTGGAAGGAAGCGGCCGTGGCCTTAATTAAGGTACAGCCCCGGCATTTACCTGGTGTGAAAATGGGAAACCACGGAAAACCATCTTCAGGGCTGCCGACAGTGGGGCTCGAACCCACTATCTCCCGATTACTGGATACTGCCCGCACTTAAGCGACTGCAGCTATCGAGCTCGGTGGCAATCGTTTTAGGCCGTGCCCATGGACATATGGCGAGTGAAGTTGCTGGATTTGTTGGTGTTTTGCAGCAGACTCTTCAACGTGTCTGTCACATGTCACTACATGTGGCCACGAAACATGACGTCAGAATTGTGGTCGGAAAAAGATCCTGACTGAGAGGGACGTGTTTCATGGCTTATGAATCAAAATCGCTTCCAAACCCGACAGGAATTGCTGCAGTCCATGAATGAAGGTCCAGCCCAACCTGTTAGCGAGAAAACATTACGACGGGAACTGCAAACTGCATGCAATGAACATGTGGAGTTGGTCACCTCACAAAAGGCCATTGCTTACGCAGGCACATAAAGCTGCGCATCTTCAATGGGCTAGAAATCATCGAACATGGACAGTAGCTGACTGGTGGAACGTAACGTGGTCTGACAAATCACGCTTTTGCCTGTATTCCAATGATGCACATCGTCGAGTGCACTGAAGGCCAAATGAAGCATTTCATCCTGGATGTGTGCAAGGTAAGGTTCAAGCTGGAAGTAAGTCTGTGATATTTTGGGTTTTTTTTTCTTACCATGCATTGGTCCCGCACACGGAGGTGACCACTAAAATGAACCATCATATTTATTTAAACATTCTAAATGATTAGGTGTTACCTTTCAGTCAACATCTGCATGCTGAGTATGCTATTGATACCCCCGATTTTTCAAGATGACAACAGCAAAGTTCATTGGGCTGGACTCATATGAGACTGAGTTTATGAACTGTCCCCCACCCTATTACATGACGATTGGCCTAAAAAATCACCTGGCTTGAACCCTGTCAAAAATCTGTGGGATATGTTGGAACAACGTGTAATGCCGACATCAGCATCCCTGCAATTTGGTGGAATTGCACAATCAAATCATCAGCGAGTGGCTTAACCTGGATGCGACGTACCTGCACAACCTTATGGACTCGCTTCCTAACAGAATCCAGGTGTTTATCAAGTTCAGAGGTGGAGTTACACGGTATAAAATGATGCCTGTAATGATTTCCCCAGGGGTGACTAATTTTTTGTCCTGTGAGCTTATGCTATACTGAATCACCATAGCTATGTGTTTATTTTGGTCACATCTTCCAAAATGGCAAATACACTCGATTATTACTATTCTCATAATTCTATTTTCTTTGTATAATTCTATATATTGGATATTGTATTTGGAAAGAACTTCATCCTCTCCTAAACTGTACCAGTTTCAAACGACAGGAGCCAGGAAATTTCCATGCCACGCCACTGATTAAATATTAGACTAGTATCTTACGTGATCCCATCTACGTTTTAACATAGTAATATTCAGTTAATTTCTTTTTTCCTCATATTCAATATAGTAAGTTTTAATTTAAGCTAGCTAGTAAGATTCTGTAGTATTACACATTCTTCAGTCATTAATGTGATGTTTTTCTATTATCGTTTACTCCTTATTTATCCTATACTTTTTCAATAATTGTAATCCTTTTTTGACTTACATGTTTTCCTCATTAATTTTAATTGATTACAATGACATTTAAATTAATACAGAAAAAAACAATACAGGTCACGTCAGGATTATGCTGCTACCATACGTGACAATAGACGGTACTGCCTGTGATTGTCTGGCCGAGGATAAAGCAGCCATTACCAAACTTGGCTACGAGTGGACTCATACTCCCTTTGGAGGCCAAGTGACGCCCTTAGGTAGGAAATGACACATAAATTCACCAGAAAAGTGGAAGACAACCTCAGACCAAACAGCAGATAAAATGGAAGAACTTTCTCCTGTCAGCAACGCCTGTTCTTTAGTGAAATGGTTGCAAAATGTGTCTGTAATCCTGAGGAGCTGCCTAAAATTACACCTGGCAGTAGGTATGAAATGCCTCTGGAAGTGGTGACCCTACTGTAATAATAGCCTGTATGGTACTTCTACACTTGCCTTGAAAAAAGTTACCGTGTACCCTGCAAGTGATGTGCAGTTCCTTGGGTGTTGGGAGAACTGTGAAAAATGGGCGACCAGTAGCTAACATCATGAAGGTCGGCATAATCATCCTTATGACCCTGACAGGAAAGGCAGGAGAAGTGGTGGATTTTATGGAGAAAGAGGGTATAGAAATGATGGGGTTGAGCAAAGTTAAATGGATGGGAAAGGGAAAGAAGAGAATGAGGAAAGGATATACACTATTCTGGAGTGGTGGTCTAGAGGCAAAAGAATGGAATGACTCTGATCATTTCAAAACAGCTGGAGGAGTATGTATTGTAGATATGGTGGAGTACATATCAGTGAAAGTCTAATAAAAATTAGACTGAGAATGAGGTACAAAGTGAAGGACTGCATAGAAGTAGACAGGGAACAAAGAGGAGGATGTCGAAGAATTGCTGAAGAAACTAGAAAAAGAAGATAACTGATATGAAAGTAAATTCTTGTTCTTTCGTCATTCATCAATCAGGTCTAGTATATCCTGAGTTATCCATTGATTCATAATTGATCTTTCCTTTATTCTTAACCTTTCTTCAGGAGCCCTACTGACCTCATTCTTCACAACAGTCCATTCTTCCTCTATTGTGTTTCCTTCAGCTTGTGCAACATGTTCCTTGAAACAATCCCTCACACTCTTTCCTACCAACTTGTCTAGATTCCATCTCCTTGCATTCCTTCCTTTCTTCAATTTCTTCAACTTTAGATAGCATTTCATGACCAACAAGTTGTGGTCAGAGTCGACATCTGCTCCTGGGAAAGTCTTGCAAACCAACACCTGGTTTCTGAATCTCTGCCTAATCATAATGAAGTCTATTTGATACCTTCTAATGTCTCCATGTCTCGTCCACGTATACAGCCATCGTTTGTACTATTTTAACCAAGTATTATTGAGGACTAAATTATGATCGGTGCAGAATTCAACCATCCAACTTTCCCCTTCATTCCTTGGACCCAATCAAAATTCTCTGACAGCATTACCTTCTCTTCCTTGGCCTACCACTGTCTTTCACTCTCCCATCACAATTAGATTCTTGTCACCTTTTACATGTTGTATTAAATCTTCTATCTCTTCATATATTCTTTTGATTTCTTCATCAACCGCTGAACTAGTAGGCATTTAGACCTGAACTATTGTGGTGGGCATTGGCTTGGTGTCTATCTTGACAACAATAATTCGTTCACTATGCTGGCCATAGTAGCTTACCAGCTGCTCTATTTTCTCATTCATTATTAAAACAACTCCTGCATTTTCCATGTTTGATTTTATGTTGATAATTCTGTAGTTGCCTAACCAAAAACCCTGCTTTCTCTGTTAATGTAATTCACGTATACCAACTACATCTAACTTTAGTCTACCCATTTCTCTTTTCAGACCTATCTGTGTCAGTGTGACGTAAAGTAAATAGCAAAATAATAAAAAAAAAACTCTTTTCAGATTCTCTAACCTACCACAATGATTCAAACTTCTAAAATTCCACGCTCCGACTCGCAGAATATCAGTATTCATCTTCCTAATGATTTCTCCCTCTCGTGTAGTCCCCATCTGGAGATCCAAATGGAGGACTATTTTACCTCCAGAACATATTACCAGGGAGAAAGCCATCATCAATACATCATTCAATTTTATAGTTACGGTTGTAGTTTTCCATTGGTTTCAGACTTGTAGCACTATTAACACAGCTAAGTCATATTATCATGTTGACTACCAGCTCCTCAGCGGGTGATTTAAACCTCCAACCCAGCCTTTTTAAATCCCCTCATCTGTATAGTGCACTATTTTACATTCAACGTTACTGTACAAAAACTGGTCGCTGAGCCTTTCGAGAACTGGCCTAATTTTGTACAGCCTATCAGGATTCCCCTCATAAGGACTGCTGTCGTTAAAGTGCAAGAAAGACAATATGTTTTTGAACCAGATTCGTGCCATAGTTTTCTAAAATATCGGCAAGCGAAAACAGTGTCCTCTGTTCAGTACATTTTCAGATTTAGTTTTTAAATTATTCCAACGATAGTCCTAAAAAAAATTTTATCTCATTTATGTTGACCAGTTTCCACGTTTAAAAAATAGAAAAGGTCTATTTAGTGAATGGACGCGGTGCTGCACTAATAACTTGTTCCGCGTAAAGGTTTGTCTAATGGCATACATATTCAAGGAAATTGTCATTTACAAATAAATTGATGAAAGACATAATTTCAGTGCTATTTTCAATGTCAACATTTAATCATACCCGGCCAGTGAACTTGATTGCCCGCCTGCGTATTGGTTATTTCAATGTACTGAATTTCACTTTGCCCAGAGTCTTGTATATCATCATCAGAATTGCTTTCACTATCACTGAAATCAGGGATGTGTTCTTCACCAGAATAATCGTTCAGTAGTTTGTCTTCAATTTCCTCACTTCGCGTACTGTGTTTGTAACTCGTCATGTTATCGCGATACACAATAACTCACTTCACTACACACCGTCACAAGAATACCACGACTGGCTTAGGTCCATGTTTACTCAAAGAACAAAAGAAAGAAAGCATTGGGATGTACCCTAAGTTGAGGTAGTCAGGGTGAGGGACCGTTCATTTATATGCCATCTGTGGTTCTCAACACGAACTACGACATCATATGAATTTAGCGCTAAATTCAAAACATATGAATTATAACACAGTAGAGATTTCCACCTATTCAATACTAAGATGTATTTACAATATTTACATTACATGGGACTAGTTTCAACCCTCCTCGGGGTCATCATCAGCCATATTAAACCATACACAATGTATGGCAAAATCCTAAAACAATTTTTTTACGGCAAATATCTTATGGTTATATAATTTACAATATGAAGTGTGGTTGAAATGTTGCAAATGAAAATGAGAGATATTACGTGTGATGCAGGTGAGTAATAATTAATACAAGTAAATAATACATACTAGAGAGTCTGGAATAAAAGTACCGACCGACATACATACATACATACATACATACTAAGAAGTCTGATCGGTCGGTCGGGTGAGTGAGTGAGTGAGTGAGTGAGTGAGTGAGTGAGTGAGTGAGTGAAAACCTATTTTCGTCTATCCACAAGATAATTTCAAATAGTTTAATATTTCAGTAAACCTCTAGCAATTTCCTTCCCTACTATAGCCTCAAGTAATTACAGATATAATAATTACACAACTTTACAGATAGACTTCACAGCATTAAGTATGCAGAGCTGTCAACCGCAAAGTCCCAAACCATTTACATGGAACACACCAAGCAGTGTGGGCTTTGGCTCAACAACGGCTACTTTTACTAGCCTTGCAGTTCTGCATTCTGGAGGTGGAGGGGCTGGTCTTGGCTGTCGGCTGTCCTGAGAATGGTTTTCTGAGGTTTATCATTCTCCTCCACTAAGAGAAATGCTACGACAGATCCTTTCATAGACCATGGCTGCCACCACCTCACCTTCTCTGCACTTCAAATCTCCTTGGCCTGAGAGAGGTAATAACCTTCTAAGAGGCCTGCCATACTCCCTCAGGGCACGGAATGAAAACATTGTTGTAGTTGTAATAGTAGTAGAACATAAGACCAGAACAAATTTCTCTTTTTCAGAAAGGATAGGCTTAAGCTGACTTCATTTTATATCATCCTTGCTTCTGTTCTCAAAATTTCCATTACCTAGGTAGAAGATTGGATCTCCAAATAAATTACCTGTCCTAACTATCGAGTATGTTCTGCAGTTTTTAAATTATGTGTTTCTGTGCACCTGTTTCCTAGCACAAGAGTGTCTATTTCATAAAATTTAAAAGGATGTTTTTTGAAACTACATTTGAAGTACTGTATGGTATTTCATTATATTTTATAACAATTTTTAGTCTAAAATATTAAATATAAGTTAGCATTTTCATACAAGATTGTCAACACACTGCCTTACAGTCATCTGCAGACCATATGTGATGTATTATTCAAATATTTCAACAAAGATAACATTTCTCTTATATTGGTACCTTCATTTTCCTGATGGATAATACAGTAGATAAACATGTCCAGATCATTTTACATCTTTCCTTAGGACACAAAATAGTGTTCATGAGTGAAGCATGGGGAAACAGAAATGAGAAACTCAGATTTCAATGAGAACTTTGGAAGCTACCTGAGCCTTGAAGACCTTCCCTACAACAGGCAAATGAGCACTGTGAACAGTGTCTCCATTTTCCATGTGTTTCTCAAGTCGCCAGTTGGTGTTGTGGAGTATGTCCCAGGAGACTTGAAAAATGCGGTGAGCTTCAGCCAGATACTGATCCTGGGTCTGGAAATAAGATTTTGATATTAAATATTCAGATCTGAATACTATCGAGAGCAGAATTAAACATGTTCAGGAATTATTGTGTCATGAGAGTTTTACTTAAAGTTTACATAGATTATCAAATGAGCACCTTTCATTGCAAGGTGTTATGCATTGAAACATTATTATTATTATTATTATTATTATTATTATTATTATTATTATTATTATTATTATTATTATTATTATTATTATTATTATTATTATTATTATTATTATTATTATTATTATTATTATTATTATTATTATTATTATTATTATTAACAAATACATTGCAATTGGGAAATATCCCAGTGGCAATGGTCACTTACTGTAGTGTGATAAGAAAGTAAAGTTAAAACACAGTTACACAACAACAACAACAACAACAACAACAACAAAATTACAACAAGCAATTGCATGGAAAGAAAATATTACAAGAAATACTACTAGTTTAACATTCTAAATCCAGCATCATCATATACAAATTCACTCACAACTTAAGTATCTCCAGACCTAAAAATTATGGCTTACAGTACTATAGGTTGAGCTTACTACTAGCTTAACATTACAAATGATAATAAAGTAAAGTTAAAACCCAACTACCCAACAACACCACTACAACAACAAGAGCACAACAAGAAATTCTATGGAAAGGAAATACAACAAGAAATACTACTAGTTTAACATTCTAAATCCAGCATCATCATAATACAGTCTCACACACAACTTACGTACCTATTTCCAGTGCTTAACACTATGGCTTACAATACTGTAGGTTGAGCCAAGGCCAACTAGATATACAGGCCATAAGGCTCCCCCTCCACTTCGGGCGCTACGTCACACTAGTCGCCAGCCGCTTCACTTCTCGCCAGTGACTTATAAGCTGATCTGAACTTCGCAGCAGTGAGGCTATCGATGGTGTTGAATGATTTAAACGTGTGTGAACATTGTGAATTATGGCCACGTCGTGTTGTATACCTGGTTGTAGAATAAACTACAGTTCAAAACAGCCTAATATTTCAGTGTTTAAATTTCCTACTGGCGTGTTTCGGAAACAAAAGTGGATCATAGCTATCCATCGAACCGAATTCATCCCTTCAGCAAGCTCAGTTGTGTGCATAAAACACTTCGACGAAGTTTCGTAATTAGGGACGATTCCGTTAAAAGACCTGATGAGTCTATTTTAACTGTAAAACCTAACCATTTAAAACTCTCAAACGATGCTATTCCTAAGTTTTAAAATGTGCCTGCCTATCTGTATAAAAAATCTTCCAACAACGAGCAAAAATCCTATTCAAAGACAAGAAGAAATTGAAAAACGGGAAGAGGAAGGAAAGAAAGAAAGCTGAGGAAGAATATGACAGGATCAAGGACTTCGACGACGTTCAGGGTAATTTCAGTATTAAACGCAAATTAGATTTGGACAAAGTTTCAGTCAACTTTAACAGCCAAAGTCTGTATTTTCAAAATGTATGTGACTGAGGAAAATATTCCGAAAATTGGTACTTCCTTAACATTAAACGAGGCTCTTGATTTTAAATCCATTAAACATGATATTTTCATGAGTTATAACCCTGATATACGTGCATTAGGTGATGGGGGCAAGATATTAAAATGGTCAAATTAGAAAAGTATTTATAACTTCCTGTTTAGACCTGCTCGTAACTCAAAAGTGACTGTCCACGACAAAATAGAATCTGTACACAAAATAATCGATGAAATTGAAAGTTAAGTTAATGAGTGTATCATTACTGATAAATTATATATTTTTTTAAGGAACAGTTAAATATAGCCTTTGCAAAGAAAGTATCTTACTCCTGTATTCTAATAACATGGTTCACTTCAATATTTTTCGCATTTCCTGGGGCATAAAAGAAGATAAGACAGTCAACGTTTCTTACAATGCCCCACTTGGTTATTCACAGTCTTTTACTGCAAAACTAGGCACGGGAAATTCGGGTATTGATGATTCACATTTGAATTACTTGAAAAAAGAAACTAAAGTTGTTAAAGGAGCATGAAATATTTTGTAACTTGTTGAATGGAGTCTACATAAAACGTGAGCTGAACTATAAAGGAGGAAAGGTTTTATTTTTGTTTTTGCCAGTGGCTTTACGTCGCACCGACACAGATAGGTCTTATGGCGACGATGGGATAGGAGAGGCATAACAGCTGGAGGGAAGCGGCCGTGGCCTTAATTAAGGTACAGCCCCAGCATTTTCCTGGTGTGAAAATGGGGAAACTACGGAAAACCTTCTTCAGGGCTGCCGACAGTGGGATTCGAACCCACTATCTCCCGATGCACGTTCACAGCCGCACGCCCCTAACCGCACGGCCAGATCGCCCGCTAGGAGGAAAGGTAGAGGGAGTTGCTTTTAGTAGTAAAAGCGGAGAAAATAACACTACATTAGCTACAACTGCACAAACGTTTATGTTGTCATCCAGTCTTTAAAAAAATAAAGACGTTGTTGATTTGTTTCCATGTAAGAACCTATGACATTTCTTAGAAGAACTAACTTTGCAAGTCTTTAAAGTATTAACAGATAGTCCTATAGCTTATAAGGTAGCATGCATATTTTCTAATAATAACAGGAAAATGTTTGAAAAGCTGTGCAAAAGCAATTTACAAACCACTTTTCAAAATCCATTTGACGAAACACACACACACTCAAAAAATTGTTTGATACTGGTCATTTATTTAAAATCTTAATAAATAACTGGCTTAATTAAGCTGACAACTTATCCTGACTTTGACAACTCTGAGTCAGACAAAAAAATGTCTGAGTCTATCTAGTGCGGCCTTGGCTTGCTCCTGCCCTGTACCAAAAGGTGTTGTACCAGACTCTTTTAGAGCTACAAAATGTAAACCTGTATACTAATGTTTTTACATGAGGATTCTCAGAGAAAAATTCTGACTTCGCTTGTCAAAAATGTTCTGGAAAACGAAAATGTTTAAACATGCTGTGATTAAATAAATAGTTTTAAACATTTCGTTGACAGATGTATATACATCTTTTGTAATATATTATTGAATAACAATAGAAAAGTTACCGTAGATAAACTCATCGCTGAGAAGAAGAAATCCTCAGGAAAATAAAAATGTACAAACTGAAACCTTAGGAATTCTTAGGTAAGTTTTAAGTTGCAGCTTAATTTCTAAGAAAGGATTCAGACTTTTGTTGTGAATTGCCATCATGCATTTTCCTAGTAACATTAAAACTTTTTGTATACGTATTATGCGTTCTAATCTTTTAAAGATACCGTGTTGAGTTACAAGTGACAGATGTCATCATAATTTTACGTAAAGAAATGTACATGTACTGCCCTTCCAGTTTTCTCCCCGCATAAAACTCGTGTAGTATATAAGCCTAAGTAAAGCCACAATTGAAGGAGTGTTCAATTTTACCGTTAAGGTTGAATAAATGAACAATATCATGGTGAAATTGAGAGGGGGCCCTACACTGCCATGCTGAACGCCAGCCACTAGCGTGACGTCACGATCCGAGCCTTGTGGCCTGTCTATCTAGTGTGGCCTTGGATGAGCTTACCACTAGTTTAACACTACAAGTGATAACAAAGTAAAATTAAAACATAATTACCCAACAACAACTACAATAACAGGAGTACAACAAACAATTCCATGGAGAGAAAATATTACTGGAAATACTATTAGCTTGCTTTACATCCCATTTCACACCAGGCAAATGCTGGGGCTGTACCTTAATTAAGGCCACAGCTGCTTCCTTCCCACTCCTAGCCCTTCCCTGTCCCATCGTCGCCATAAGACCTATCTGTGTCAGTTCGACGTAAAGCAACTAACTATCTTCTATGCACCACACAGTGCAATTAATGCTGAGACCAATAAGTCTGAAATTACAATGTACTATAACTGCAACAAAGGAGGCGTAGACACCTTGGATGAAAAGTGTGTTGTTTATTGCACTCAGAAAATAGAGAAAATCATGAGGAAGTGGTAGTTAGTGCAGTGAACAATGAGACAGAAAATAGTGTGAGTGAATCTTCCAACGAAAGTAAACACAATATTTTGAGACTCCCAGCTTTACGATGTGCAGCTCAAATTGAGAATTGAGCGGTGGCCCATGGCCATTTTCTACAGGGTCCTGGACATCAGTGTTGTCAATCTCTTCATCATGCACAATGCCTTCAAGAATGATCCTGCGAGAAGTAGGTTAGAATTCATGTTAGATCTCGCCCCCTCTCTTGTGACACCGCAGATGGAAAGAAGAGTGAACAATTTTCATCTCATGTTTAGCTGAGAGCTTGCATCCACAGATGAGAATACCAGAAGAAGAACCACAACCCTCAAATGAAAAGATGCAAAAAAGGAAAACGTGTTACCTGTGTGACCCAAAGAAGAAAAGGAAAACCTTTTACTTGTGCCATGGGTGCAAAAAAGCAATCTGTTTGGTGTGCAATAGTAAAGTATGTAGGCTACTCACTGCATTCAGCACAAGTAGAAATGAAGACTAAGAGAAACCAAAGTAATAGATGGTATTAGTGATCACGAAGCTGTTTTTGTCATAGTTAAAAATAAATGTGAAAGGAAGGTATTAAAATTAGGACCATTAGGCAGTACTATATGGCTGATAAAACAGGCATGAGGGAGTTTTTAAAGAGTAACTATGATCGCTGGAAAACGGTAAATAAGAATGTAAACAGACTCTGGGAGGGGTTTAAAGCAATTGTTGAGAAATGTGAAAATAGGTTTGTACCTTTAAAGGTGGTAAGGATTGGTAAAGATCCACTATATTATAACAGAGAAGTAAAGAGACTAAGAAGGAGGTGCAGGTTGGAAAGAAATAGACTTAGAAATGGTTATGGAAGTAAGGAGAAATTGAAGGAATTTACTAGGAAATTGAATCTAGCAAAGATGGCAAGCATAATTGGTGGTCATACAAATTTTAGTGAAAAACTGAAGGGTATGTATAAGTACTTTAAGGCAGAAACAGGTTCAAAGGAGGACATTCCAGGAATCATTAATGAATAAGGGGAATGTGTATGTGAGTATCTTCAAAAGGCAGAAGTATTCAGTCAGCAGTATGTAAAGATTGTTGGTTAGAAGGATAATGTCCAGATACAGGAGGTGAGTAATACTAAAGAAGTATTAAAATTTACCTATGATAACAATGAGATTTACAGTAAGATACAAAAGTTGAAAACTAGAAGAGCAGCTCAAATTGATAAGATTTCTGGGGATATACTAAGGGCAATGGGTTGGGATATAGTACCATATCTGAAATACTTATTTGATTATTATTTGGTTGAAGGAGCTATACCAAATGAATAGAGAGGGCTATAGTAGCCCCTGTGTATAAAGGAAAGGGTGATAGACATAAAGCTGAAAATTACAGGCCAGTCAGTTTGACATGCATTGCATGTAGGCTTTGGGAAAGCATTCTTTCTGATTATATTAGACATGTTTGCAAAATTAATACCGTAACTGGTTTGACAGGAGGCAGTTTGGGTTTAGGAAAGGTTATTCCACTGAAGCTCAGCTTGTAGGATTTCAGCAAGGTATAGCAGATATCCTGGATTCAGGAGGCCAAATGGACTGTATTGCGATTGATCTATCTAAGGGTAGATCATGGAATACTACTGGCAAAAATGAGTGCTATTGGACTAGAAAAAAATGACTGAATGGGTGGCTATATTTCTAGAAAATAGAACTCAGAGAATTAGAGTAGGCGAAGCTTTATCTGACCCTGTAATAATTAAGAGGTGAATTCCTCAAGACAGTATTATTGGACCTTTATGTTTTCTTATATATATCAACTAGCAAGATACCCGTGCTTTGCTACGGTATTATACTGAAATTTATAATTGGATGCTTATTGTTTTATATAAAATCTGCCGAAATTCGCGATGTGACTCGTTTTCTGAGAGAATCCGCCAAAATTCGCGATCTGACTCGTTTTCTAATACATTACGGCAAGTTTCCTCCCATTTTTCAATCTTTCTTTCCAGCAATCGATTTCGTACTTCCTGGGCTAGCTCCAGGTATTCCACCCGGTCAGTTGGGTCCCTAAATCTTTGTCATCTTTTCCTATAAGCATTTTTAATATGGATCAAATCCTTCAGGAGATCCGGCGTGGTGTCGTCTTTGGTGCCTTGGCGATACTGAACCCGCGGCTGGACTGAATTCTTAGTCATTACCCATCCAGGACCCGTTTCCAGTGCGGTCCGTACATTTGACGATGGTGCAGAACATTATTATTATTATTATTATTATTATTATTATTATTATTATTATTATTATTATTATTATTAGATGTTCTGGACCCC
Organism: Anabrus simplex; assembly: GCF_040414725.1. Classification (NCBI taxonomy): domain Eukaryota; kingdom Metazoa; phylum Arthropoda; class Insecta; order Orthoptera; family Tettigoniidae; genus Anabrus; species Anabrus simplex. Next base: position 236,726,489 of record NC_090265.1, read on the forward strand.
ACAGCAAGATGCGAGACCACTACTTGGTGGTAAATTACATCTGCTGCCATTGTCATTGTTTCCAGTCATTCGACAGGGTCAGGAATGGAATGAATAAAACCCCATCTAGCGGCGACAATAGGAATTATGCCGGCTGCCGAAGTACTCCTCTGGGGCAATGATCGATGAATGACAAATGAAATGAAATATTGGACAGTGTTGCTGGAATGAATGATGACAGGGAAAACCGAGTATCCAGAGAAAAGCATGTCCCGCATCCGTTGTGTCCAGCACGAATGTCACATGGAGTGACCGGGATTTGAACCACGGAACCCAGCTGTGAGAGGCCGGCGCGCTGTCACCTGAGCAACGGAGGCTCCTTATAAGTACATTATGAACAGTAAAATCAATTGGTCTCACCTCCTTTTACACCCCACCGCCGTTAAGTTTATTTACCCGCCCCACCCCCCATAAAAAATTAAAAGAAGGCATGTTTCTTTATGTTTAAAGGAGATTCCAAACACCAATGTTCATGTCTATTACCTTCAGTTTTGAGATATAAGTATTCCCATAAAAATAATTCACTTTTTTCACTTCCTTTCACACTCCTCCCCCTCAAATGAATTTTCTGGCAAAAAATACTTGTTTCTTTAATAGTAAAGGATCTTCTAAATACCAATTATCATGACTACAACTTCTTCAGTTTTTTATTTATGTGTCCTCATGAAAGGAATTCACCTCCTTTTCACTCCCGCCCCCCAAGAGGTTCCCCCCAAAAACACGTTTTTCTTTGTTTTTAAAGGAGGTCCAAATATCAATGTTCACGTCTGTAACAACTTTAATTTTTATTAGATGTATGTATTCTCATACAATTAAGTCAATTAATTTTTTATTCTTTCACCCCAACCCCCCTCATTGGATTTTCCAAGAATACGTCTTTCTTTACTTTTAAAGCAGATTCCAAATATCAAATTTCACGTCTGTAACATCTTCATTTTTGAGATATCAGTAGCCTAATTAAAAGAATTCACCACCATTTTCGGTCACTTTTACCCCCTCCACCCAAGTGATATTTCCAAAAACTAAAAGTACAGGTCTCATTATTTTTAATAGAGATAAAAAATACCATTTTTCACTTCTAACTTGTTAAGTTTTTTGAGATATACTGTAGAAATTCTCATTTTAAAATTTCACCCCTTTTTAGTTCCCCTTAAGTGGAGTTTTCAAAAACAAATCACCTATGTTTCTTTACATTTACAGGAGATTCCAAATACCCACTTTTTATGTCTGTAACATTTTACGTTTCTCAGATAGGTATTCTGTAGATATAGTCTTTCAAAAAATTCACCCCAATTTGTCACTCCTGTTTAACCGCCATTTATTGGATTTTACAAAAACAAAAAATACATGTTTCTTTATTTTTAAAGGAGATCCCATATACAAATTTTCAGTTCTGTAATATCTTCAGTTTCTGAGATATATGTATCCTCATTAAAGGGATTCAACCCATTATTCACCCTTTTACACCCCTCCTATTGGGATTTACAGAAAACAAAAAAATACGTGTTCCTTTATTTTTAAAGGAGATTCTAAATACCAATTTTTACATCTGTAAACGTTTAAAGTTTTAAGATGTAGACACACTCATTTTAAAAATTTACCCCCCTTTTCACCCCTCCATTATTTGGATTTTCCAAAAATGAAAAAATACCTATTTCTTTATTTTTAAAGTAGATGCCAAATACCAATTTTCAGGTCTGTAATATCTTCACGCTCCGAAATATAAGTAGCCTCATTAAAGGCATTCAACCCGTTTTTCACCCTTTTCCACCCTTCCTATTGGGATTTTTCGAAAACAAAAAATACGTGTTTCTTTATTTTTAAAGGACATTCTTAATACAAATTTTTACATCTATAAACTTTAAAAGTTCTGAGATATAGATACACTCATTTTAAAAATTCACCCCCCTTTCACCCCCCAATAATTGGATTTTCAAAAACAAAAATATGTGTTTCCTTATTTTTAAAGTAGATCCCAAATACCAATTTTCAGGTCTGTAATATCTTCAGGTTCTGATATGTAAGTAGCCTCATTAAAGGCATTCAACCAATTTTTCACCCTTTTCCACCCTCCCTATTGGGATTTTTCTAAAACAAAGAAATACGTGTTTCTTTATTTTTAAAGGAGATTCTAAATACCAATTTTTACATCTATAAACTTTAAAAGTTTTGAGATATAGATACACTCATTTTAAAAATTCACCCCCCTTTCACCCCCCAATAATTGGATTTTCAAAAACAAAAATATGTGTTTCTTTATTTTAAAAGTAGATCCCAAATACCAATTTTCAGGTCTGTAATATCTTCAGGTTCTGATATGTAAGTAGCCTCATTAAAGGCATTCAACCTTTTTTCACCCCTCCTATTGGGATTTTCCAAAAACAAAAAAATACATGTTTCTTTATTTTTAATGAAGATTCTAAATACCATTTTTTACATCTGCAAACTTTAAAAGTTTTGAGATATAGATGCACCCGTTTTAAAAATTCACCCCCTTTTCACCTTTCCATTAATTGGATTTTCCAAAAACAAAAAAATACGTGTTTCTTTATTTTTAAAAGAGATCAAAAGTACCAATTTTCATGTCTGTAATATCTTCAGTTTCTGAGATATAAGTACCAGTATCCTGATTAAAGGCTTTCAACCCCCTTTTCACCCTTTTTCACCCCTCCTATTGGGATTTTCTGAAAACAAAAAAATACGTGTTTCCTTATTTTTAAAGAAGATTCTAAATACCAATTATTACATCTGTAAACTTTTTAAGTTTTGAGATATAGATACACTCATTTTAAAATTTCACCCTCCTTTTCACACCCTTAGTGACGGAATATCTAAAAATCCTCTCTTAGCGAGCACCTACGTCTTAATATGAATCTCCAAAATGTCCAGTAGTTTTGGCTCGGCGATGATGAATCTGTCAGTCAGTCAGGACAAGTTATTTATATATATAGATGATATGTGTGAAGAAGTTGAACCAGAGATAAGGCTGTTTGCAGATGATGTTATTTTGTACAGAGTAATAAATAAGTTACAAGATTGTGACCAGCTGCAGGGTGACCTTGATAGTGTTGTGAGATGGATGGTGGGCAATCGTATGATGATAAACAGGGTTAAAAGTCAGGTTGTGAGTTTCACAAATAGGAAAAGTCCTCTCAGTTTTAATTAGTGCGTTGATGGGGTGAAAGTTCCCTTTGGGGATCATTGTAAATACCTAGGTATTAATATAAGGAAAGATCTTCATTGGGGTAATCACATCAATGGGATTGTAAATAAAGGGTACAGATCTCTGCACATGGTTGTGAGAGTATTTAGGGGTTGTAGTAAGGATGTAAAGGAGAGAGCTTATTTGTCTCTGGTGAGACCCCAACTAGAGTATGGTTCCAGTGTATGGGACCCTTACCAGGATTACTTGATTCAGGAACTGGATAAAAGCCAAAGAAATGCAGCTCGATTTGTTCTGGTTGATTTCCGACAAAAGAGTAGCGTTACAAAAATGTTGCAAAGTTTGGGTTGGAAAGACTTGGGAGAAAGCCTTACATCTGGTATGTAAGTGGTATGTTCCGAGCTGTCAGTGGAGAGATGGCGTGGGAGGACATTAGTAGACGAATAAGTTTGGATGGTGTCTTTAAAAGTAGGAAAGATCACAATATGAAGATAAAGTTGGAATTCAAGGGGACAAATTGGGGCAAATTTTCGTTTATAGGAAGGGGAGTTAGGGATTGGAATAACTTACCAAGGCAGATGTTCAATAAATTTCCAATTTGTTTGCAATCATTTAAGAAAAGGCTAGGAAAACAACAGATAGGGAATCTGCCACCTGGCTGACTGTCCTAAATGCAGATCAGTAGTGATTGATGAAGTTTCTGCTTTTCAGATTTTTCCATGTTAAAAATTTTCATTGATTTCCACCATTTCTGGTAAGTCATGACTGTGTTCTAAGTGGTCGTCCTTCAACCGGGGAAGAGACAGTGGAACGTGTTCATGCCAGTTTCTTGCGGAGTCCGCAGAAGTCCACCTACAGGGCAGCGAGGCAGCTTGAACTTCCACAGGCAACTGTTTGACATATTCTGTGGAAACGTTTACGAATAAAACCCTACCGCTTGCAACTGTTGTAGGTCTTGAAAGACACTGATTATGCTGCTCAAGCATCCTTCTGTACTGATTTTCTCACATTAATGGAAAAGGATGGGTTCTCCGAAAGCGTAATTTATAGTGATGAAGCGACTTTTCACCTTTCTGGGACTGTGAATAGACACAACGTAAGGATCTGGGGAACTTAATCCTCATCAAGTTGTGGAACACCAATGCAATTTTCCCAAGGTGAATGTGTTTTGTATGTACAGACAAGAAAAGGTTCCACCTTATCAATACAATTTCATTATTGTAAGAATTAGCTTACAGGACCAGTTTCAACTTTTAAACAATCATCAGCAGCTGTATATGAATACTTTTATATTTGTGTCAAGTATTATATGGTATGCCCTTTTCTAAGGGGAAATGCCATAGGGAAGCATCATGTCTAAGTGTCCAAATTTGGCATGTTGAATGTAAAATGGTTATATATTATATATAATTCAGGTACTTAGATATAGTGCTATCTCTTTCAGGACTAGAGTTTGTTTATAAAACCTAACTTAAGCTTAAATCTAAATTACAAATACATTAAACACATTAAGATACACAGTACATGTTAAAATCCTTTAAAATAATGAATATATAATATTTCATAAAATGAATGTATGCATCTTGCGTGTATCTATGTTCTCGTTTGAGTCCAATGTCCAAAAGATAATTTAAAAGAGGAAATACGTCTAATCCACAAATAGCTAAAAATAATGGATACAAGAAAGAAATGGTCAATACAATTATTCATAAAATCAAATCTCAACCAAAAACCAGATTGACAAAAATAGACAAACCTAAAAAGGACTACGTATTATTTACTTTCAACAACGCACACATTTATCCCATAACTAACATCTTCAAAAAAACCAACTTAAAAATAGCATTCAAGACCACGCACAATAGCACTAACATCTTACACAATACCAAGATAATCAACAGTAGCAACAAGTACAATCAATCAGGAGTATATCGTATCAGATGTAACAATTGTGAAACCAGCTATATTGGACGTACCGGTAGAAACTTCACAATCCGATATAATGAACACTTAAATGCTGTAAAACATCATCATTTTTCCGCAATAGGCCAGCACATCGAAGAATATAAACACAGCTTCACAAACATCGTAAATGGCATGAAAATATTAAATATAAATCCTAAAGGCCCCTTGCTCAATATAACAGAAGAGTTTTACATATTGTTGGACCAATACGCCAATCCCAATTACAATATAAATGAAATCACAGAAAAGACCAATACCATTTTCAATAAAGCCATTCCCGTCTTAAAAAATGACTATCTCAGAGCAATCAAAAAACAGAACATAACACGCGCCATAGTACCATCAAACGACATGCCCAGCTCCGCCCCTAGCCCCACAACAGCAACTCTCCCTACCCCTCTATCCATTCCCCTCGCAGCAGCAGACACAAACCTAATGAGAACGCGATACAGTACACGCCAAGCTCTCAAATCCAACGCAACCCAACCACGACAGCAATAGAAAGTACACATTCACATTAACACACACAAGCATTCCTTCAGCTTTTAACTCTATTCATTTATTTTCGTCTTCCACAGATAATATATATCAGCATACAGTTATAGACGAGGAAGGAGCCACCACTCTGCATCAAGAAATACTTACGTACAACCAAGACCACAACTTCCTCCAATACTTGAAGATAATATTCCACGCACAGCTGCACATACTTACCTCCGTCTATATAACTGGATTTTGTTAACAACAGAAGTCCCCTGCCTGTTGTAAAAGTCCCTGTGGAGGTGGGGGTGGTAGAACAACACCCACGATATCCACAGATTTTCTTAAGAGGTGACTGAAATGGGCCCCAGGAGCTTTCAATTTGGGAGCATGGGTTGGCAACCACGGGACCCTTAACTGAGTCCTGGCTTTGCTTCCACTTACTTGTGCCAGGCTAATTTTAATCTATCATGTCCGACCTCTGATGGTCAACTCTTGTTCTTTTCCGAACCCGAGCCTATTAGAGGATTCCAGTACTAGAGATTCTTTCATTTTCTCGCCCTTCATGGCCCTTGTCTTTCTTTGGCCGATATCCTCATTTCTCTCTGATTAATGTTCATAAAGGATGGTTGCCTAGTCGTACTCCCTCTTAAAACAATAATCACCACCATGTGTTGTAAAAGGCAGTTAAGGGGGGTCTAAGGGTCTCTTACCTTCGGAGTGTGGTTTGGCGTCCAAGTGGCCTAACGGGCTCTTAACTTCAGAGTTGGGTTGGCATCCAAGGGGCCCTTAGCTGAGCCCTGCATTGTTTTCACATGTGTCAGAGGATGGTTTACTTGATGGTCATAAATAATCACCACCACTAACACTGCAGAATACATAGTAAGCAATGTTGCTAAGCCCAGTTTGGTGATATATTGCGCATTCCCCTAAAGCATTCAAATTGCAGTATGCCCTTATTAATAGCCTACTCCTTATCTTTACTGATATCTGGTAAAGATTTGCATCTCCTGTTTTTAAGATACTTGGTTTATAGTACCAATAGTCAACTACAATAGTATTAAAATATTTTATTATTAAGGTCCACCTTTTCAGTACAAACTGTACAATGTTTTACATTACATTTATGTTCAGGGACTAGTTTCGACCTAACTGTAGGTCATCATCAGCCTTAAAGCATATCAACACAAATATATTGAAGAAAATAAACAATGTACAGACACAAAGGTCTTAAAAACTATATGCGCAACTCATAGAATTGAAGTTAAGACTGGTTAGATAAAATAAAAATCCGTTGAAAGTTCAAGCAATTTAAGACACAGTGCAGTGTCAATCACATAAAAAATGATATATACATACCATGTAAGAAATTAAGGTAATGTTCAAGAGATGTACTGCACTACATTAAAAAGTTGCTCTTTGATAGAGATTCATAAAAATCCAGTGTGGTGCACTACATTAAAAATTTGTTTATGATAGAGATCCTTAAATTCCTGCTCAAAGATGATACATAAAGTTCAAGAAAGGCTGGCTCCTTAAATATGCTGCTTTCTATTCATAGTTTAACTAGGCTGCAATCACGCTGTCCTCTCAAGATATTCATATATTCAGTATACAAAAATGCAATGCATGATGTTAGAAAGGCTCTTCTGTTTTAAGAATCTTGAAAGATGATGATTGTTGCACATGGAGGTCTAAATACATAATAGTAATTAAAGGTGGTTGGATTTCGCAGTTCAATGCGAACTATACAGTTGACCTGGATAAATGACAGCTAAAATAGAAAGAGTTATTTTAGGGGGAAGAATATACTTAAATGACATATGTTGTATGGGAATCACCTTGTGTTGCAACAAGTTGAGCGAAGCTGGAAATGAAGCGTGAATGAGGAGTGGAGTGGGTTAGGTTTTAATGAAGCCTTAAGAAGGAGGTGCGGGGAGGAAGAGAGGAGAGAGGAAGGAAGTGAAGCGGAAAGAAAGGGGGTCAAAGTGGTGGGGGCTGAGGGATTCGGGAATACAGACAATTGCCTAAGTAAAGTACTGTGAATAGAACAAAAAATTGGACCTTGACTATTTGATTTTGTGTTTCTGAAAATATGAATTAGCAGGTCAAATAAAATATTCGGTCTTTCAGAAATGTCATTAAGATTGTAATTTGGATTAAAATATTGGTCCAAATGTATAAAGCAGTTTTTGGTATGTTAAGGAGGGGTCCTTTATTCATAACTTTGAGAATTTCCATATCCTGCTTAATGTCAGTGAACTTGTGATTGTAATCGTGCATGTGTTGTCCTACTGCTGAAAATGTATTGTATTTTAGGGTATCTTATGTTAAAGCTCCTTCCAGTCTGTCCAACATGAGGAAAATTACAGCTGTTGCATTTTTTGCTATATAGCCTACTCCTGATTTTGAAAAAATATTAGTATTATTAATAGAAGTAGAAGTGTGTAAGATTGTTGCATTATTATTGATAGTTTTAAAGGCTATTTGAACATAATGTTTCTTAAAACTGTTAGTGACTTTATAAATTTATTTATTGAACGTGAAGGCAGAAAATAAAGTAACATTGGGTTTTTCTCTTTTCAAAGTGGTAAAAGGGCAATGTTTGTGTTTATCAATAATTCTTTCAATGGAATAACTATTGTATCCATTAAGTTTTGCAATCATACAAATATTGTTCAATTCTTTTTTAAGATAATAATAATAATTTTGTGTGGCTATTACCAGCCGAGTGCAGACCTTGTAAGGCAGACCCTCCAGTGAGGATGGGCGGCATCTGCCATGTGTAAGTAACTGCGTGTTATTGTGGTGGAGGATAGGGTTATGTGTGGTTTGTGAGTTGCAGGGATGTCGGGAACAGCAGAAACAGCCAGCCCCCGGGGCACTGGAATTAACCAATGAAGGTTAAAATACCCAACCCGACCGGGAATCGAACTCGGGACCCTCCATACCGAAGGCCAGTACGCTGACCATTCAGCGAAGAGTCGGACATTTTTAAGATCACATTTGGGCATTGGTACAGTAAAGGCTCGATAAATCATGCTATGGTATGCTGCTCGTTTATGGATTTGGGGATGTGAAGAATCTTGATGAATTGTAGAAGCTGTTTGGGTAGGTTTTTAAGGAGTCTGGTTGTCTAATGATAGTCAAGTCTAAAAAATGTATTCTTTGTTCATTTTCAGATTCGAGCATAAATTTTATGTGTGGGTCAATATTGTTGATGTTAAAAAGAGTAGTAGCAGTGTCTGTTGTGCTCTCATCTAAGATTACTAAAGTATCATCCACATATCTAGCCCAAGAAAGAATATTGTCGAAGTTATTATTGTTATCAATCTTAGTATGTTCTAAAAAATCTTAATAAATTTCCGCCAAGATACCTGAGGCCGGAGATCCCATGGCCAAACCTTCTTGCTTTATTTTGTATCTTGCTGTATCCTGTATTTCTAAAGTACTTACTGTAGGTGCCTGAATTTACTTAAATTGTTTTCTATGATAGGGTATAATTTAGACATTTGAATACTAGGATACATATTTACAATGTCGAACGAGTGAAGGGAATGATTAAGTTGAATACAAAATTTATTTAGTTTATCTATCAATTCTATACTATTTTTAACAGATTTTTTGGGTAGAAAATGATAATACCTTCTTAAAAACATTTGAATGAATTGAGATGTCTTATATAGAGGGCTTGGTCTATAATTGATGATCCGGCTAATGGGGATGCCGGGCTTGTGTATCTTATGAAGGGCTTTAACAGTGGGAAGGCTTGGGTTCATACTAGTTAATTATTATTTTCTTGATCCGTTAAAAGGAACGAAGTATTCTTTAAAGTTTGATTAAGTAGGTGTTGGATTCTTTGAGTAGGGTCCTTTTCAACTGTAGAAAACGAACTGTCTGAATTCTTTAGTTTTACCTATATATTCATTTCTTTCATTGTAACGGTTGTGTTGCCCTTGTCTGCTTTTGTGACAATAAGATTATTATCAGTAATAATAAGAGCATGTATTTATTTCTGTTCAATGACTGATTCTGTATTGCTATTATAGTTAGGGGGTTGCTATTATTATTTGAGTTAAGAATGTTTCGTTTTACTTTGAACCTCACTTCATCCTGTTTTCCATTGGTAATTTACTGATGGCTAGTTCAGATTCTAATACCATTGTGGTAGTGGTATTAAGTTTATTAAGATTAGGCCAGTTGTGATTAGGACATTTGGTTAGAATTGAATTTTCTTCGTCATTCAAAGGTACATTGGATAAATTAATAATCGGTGGATGAAAATGATTTGTTGTGCTAGTGAAATTTCTATTTTCATTAACATGGCTGTTGCTAGGTTTAGAGTTCTTTAGTGTGCAAAGCTTCTAGCGAGAGAGTAGATTTAAGGCTGCGGGTCATGAGAAATGCTTCCTTAGAGCTTAGTAAAAAAGCAATTATAGGTCTGTTTGCCAGAAAATTTTGTTACAGGTAATCGCTGTGTTATTTTAAAAACGAGTGTACTTAGTTGAGTGAATCGAAGTTTCCCTACTCCATAGAAATTATCTTAGTTTATATATATCCACAACGTAAGAATTGCCATGTTCTGCTAACCATGGGGGGCGTGGCTATTGACTTCAAGCGATAGCCACAGAGAGTAGTGGAGCGGGCAGCTCCCTGTATTCTTTACTCCTGGAAACACTACCATCTTCTCTTTTCCTTCCTCCTCCTCTTCTACTTTCCTCAACATCTGCCTTAACCTAATTCCTGGATGACACTCTATCCTGCTTCCCTTTCCTTCGCACACTTTCCTTACATGTCTAACAATGAAATCCCCCATGATCAGAGCCTTAACCCTACCCACCTCATCTGATACCCTCCCCTCCTAGTCCGCCCTATCTTTCCTCGTTGCTGCAGAAGCTACTTCCTCCTCCCTTCTCTCCCGCCCATGACCCTCCATCTGTCTTTTCCTATCCTCTGTTCTATATTTCCCTTCCCTACCTTTTCCTTTCCTCCTACTTCCACACTTCTCAGCAACAGTTCCCTGTTCCTCATTTCCCTTTGTTGTTCAACCTGCAGCAACTCGTACCGATTTCTCACAGACACCTGTCATAAATTCTGATCCCGAATGGAGCCCCTAGCCTGCAATCTCCTTCCCCTTAAACATTAGGCCATCTGAGTTTTACAATTCCCCCTTTCCTTCCCATTCCTCTTTTACACCTGTTGTATCCTGTACATTGTTTAAGGGAGGTCTACTTTCCTTCCTGTCTTCTGAGAGAATCCTAATTATCTCCCTCAAACTCTCCAACTCCTCCCTCCTACTCCTTAATGCCCGGCCACATGTACAGTTCCTACACTTGCACTCCTTAGCAATTCTTTACAGAATAATAAAAAGGAAAGCAAAAGTAAAATAACTTATTCTGTTCAAAATAAAAATGAAAGGAAAGAAATATTGTCTAGGGTAGTACACAAAGGTCACATGACAGTAAGGTAATGAATATAAGCTACTATTACACCACTACAATACTACTTAGTTTTACTAAATTTTGATCCTACAACACCCTAATAGGATGAAAACTGCTGTTAATTACTGAAAACCAAAAGGAATACACAAGAATTACACAATTCTAAACTGCAGTTAAGTCTACCCTAATTACTACAACAGAATTCTAGTAAGAGAGTTACTATATGTACTATACTACACAAATATTTCACAGTAATAGAATAAGCACACTAATTTCTAGTAAGATACTACAATACACTACAATAATTATAAACTTTGTTCCAACATATCCTAATTACAACAGGTTATTACTAAGCACAAACAGAAATGGAAATTAAATTAAAGTTTGAAATTCCCAAGAACTACTCAAAGATTACCGACCTAGCTAAATGCATAGACAGGTTATTATTAGCACTATTTTTCCTACTATGCTCTAATAGAAATGAAAACTGCCATTTGGTTGATGATACTGTTTGGGTGATACTCTTCAACGTGGTTACGCCGTCATAGATTGTCACATACCATTGTTCGCATTTAAAATTGATTTGATTGTTCATAATTTGCTGTTTTTGCTACCTAATGTATTCTCTAGTTTTTGGATGAGTATTCTCCTATCTAGTGTATACTGTCAAATGCCTTGGAGTAGTCTATGTAGATTGCATACAGTGGTGTGGTGGGTTGCGCTGGTGTTATTGTTATTTCTTGTACCTTGAGCAGCATATAATCTTGATCTGCTCAGGGTGAAGCCATATTGGTTCGGTGGTATGCTGGCGTATAATTTTTGTTCCATGCATCCTAATAGGATCTTGGAGTAAAGTTTGAAAATAACATTTTCCAGGGCAATTCCCTTGTAGGAGTGGGTTATCCTTCCTTCCTTCCTTTCCCTTTGTAGATCACGGTTATAATTGTCTTTCTCCATTGTTCTGGGACTGAATTATTCTTTAGGCATTTATTGAATAGGCATGTTAACAGCTCTAGCAGGTCTTGGAGTGTGTCTTTCAGGTGTTCTATGAATATTTCATCAGGTCCGGCCAATTTGTCATTTTTCCCCTTTCTTATGAGTTGGTTGACTTCCTCTGTTATAATTGCGCTCGTGTCTTATTTGTTCGCTGCATTTGGTGTGAAACAGTTTGTCATTTTATCCTTCTCCCCAAGGAGGTTGGTGAAGTGGGCTTCCCATTGTTCCATGTTTGCGAGTGGGTTTGGTGCCAGTTACTTCGAGAGCCTTAGTATTTTGTGAGGTTTCACTGCTGCTTCATTTATAAAATTCTGTTCTGTTCTTCTTTTCCTTCAACAGTCTTTTGTATTTCAGACGTTTTTCAGCATATTCCTCTAGAGCAGGGCCTCTCAGGGTGCATGCGCGTGGTGCATGCACTGTGCACGGTGAAAAAGACGACTTGGCTTGGTTGACCAGAGTGCAGACCCCCCCACTCCTCTATTTGGAGCAATAGCGCTTACTCTCTCTTTCCTCACGGCTGTCTCGCTCACTCCGCCTGTCTCCCTCTGCCCCACTTGCGCCGTAGCGCTCCAAATCCGGGCTGAGTTCAGCCGAGTATAGCCGAGTAGCCCAGAGACTAAGCGTTGATCCGAGTCATGCCGAGCAACACCGATGCACAGTGCACGGACTTCTTGCGCCTCGCTCTGCACGCGTGAGAATTGAACGTTTGAGAGGCCCTGCTCTAGAGCTTCCCCTCCGTGTTCCCTAGCGTTATGGAAAAGTTGCAATGTGCTTTGTCTCTTTGTCAAACCATGGCTTTGCAGTGCGTTCATATGTGAATATTTGAGTGGTGGCATGCAGAATTGTGTTGTTCAGTGCTGATACCACATCATCCAGATTCCCCTGCTTCAACATATGCATTACTGCCGGCAGCTCTTCTTTGTTCACTTGCCATCTTTCCTCATCTATTATGTGCCTTGAGACCTTTGGTTTAAAGTTTTCGCCTGCTTGCTCCTGTATACCAGATCTTATTTGGACTTCAGTTATTATTGGGAGGCATTTTCTGACAGCAATTCTTTTCTATTTTTACCTGTGTGTGCCCTTGGATGTTCGTAAAGACTAAGTCAATTTTTGCTCCTCGCATTCGGAGCTATATACGTGTAGTCCTCTCTATTTAGCAGTCTTAGCTGGCATTCCGTGACCGCTTGGGTTTTTGGGCTCTATTTATCTATAAGGCAGTTTAGGTCCCCTAGTAGTATGGTAGGCTTGTCGCTTTCTATGTTCTCCATTGCCTTACCTAGCCCGTCAATGATGATCTCTGATTCTGTGTTTGGTGTGAAGTATGCTCCTATTACGTTAATTTTTGCGATGACTACTGTTAGAGTGTTCTTTGTATAAACAATTGAGCTGATGGGTTGCAGGTGCAGCTTTATGAAACAGCTTAGTCCCCCTGATGGTCGGCCTCTATATCCTTTTTTAGCTAGGGAATGGATACTGTAGAAGCTGCGAATGCATACTTCCCCTATGCTGAAAGTTTCTGTGAAGAATAGCACATCATTTTCTTGAAAAATGAGAAGGGGGGTCATGGAAATTATATATTTTAGGCATTCTATATTTCTTGTCATTATTTTGAGGTGTTCTGTGTTGTTGTTGATGTTGATGTTACTGCACAATCTGCCGTCCTGATAGCTTTTGCGGGGATATATAGCACTGGTTGCTGACCTTTAATATTGGAACTGAAAGGGTCAGAAGTTTTCATTGTCCACTGTTTCTTTGTCTTCTTCCAGGATTGCTATCTTGAACGCCTTATTTCTTCCTTACGTTGAAGGTTAGGTCAAATCTTCCACCTTTACAATACTAAGATTCTTTATTAACTAAATATTTACTTGATTTTTAATTATATCGGGACATGTTTCGTCTACCTTGTAGACATCATCAGCCATAAAAACTTTTGAGAAAAAGCTACAAGGACAAGGACAAAGTAACACATTAAAATAATTCGGATAACCGAATATGTCATTTAAAATGGTGAAGAATTCAGAACTGTTTTGAGCACAGCACTTAAGAATACCGTTGACATTAAAATTAAAATTGTCCACATGGGATGATTCAGTAAAAACTTTGCGTTAAAATTCTTCCTTTTTGTGTGATGTGTTAATATATAATATTCTGTTATGTCGTGAAGGCTTGATAATGAATTGCACAATGTTCATTCCAATAGGATAATAACGATGTATAAGAAATCCAGCGAGCATACGTTAAAGCCGTCTTATTGGTGTAGTGTTGGCATTTCCTGTTGAGAAGTTAGGTGGAAAATTTGAACGTGATGACGTAATGTGGAATGTGCAGTAGAGGGCCCTAGAATAAGAAAGATAGCTGTTGTTAGTGTTAAAATAGGCAAGTTTTTGTGTCTTGAGATGTAAAGTAATGAAAAAATGAAAAATGAGAAGTGCGGCACATCTGATTACTTACGTTCTCGCCTGTCTGACAGCGACTAGTTCAGTGTGGAAGCCTGTGGTTGACTGAGAGCGAACTATGGAGGTCGTGTGTGAAGGGAGCCGCCATGAGGGGAAATTAGGGGAAGGTTAGGATCAGTAGGCAGGAAGCCGTCACATGGAAGCTTGTAAGTGGGTTTGTCAAAGTAAGAACTATTGAGCAATGCCTCAAAAATTACGTTCGCAGTTTCGAAAATTTCATTCAAATTGTGAAAGGGATTGCATTTATGATCTATATTAATATAGATGTTTTCTAAAACATTGAGTAAAGTGCTTTTATTATGAAAATAAAGAATTTTTAAGTCCTGTTCTATGGAAGTGAAGGAATGATTGGATTCTGGCATGTGAGTACTCATGGCGGAGTACCTTCTATGTTTAGCGGCGTTGATATGTTCCTTATATCTAACTGAAAAGCTTCTTCCGGTTTGCCCAATGTAGCTCGCGGAACATTGGTTACACTTTAACTTATAAACGCCTGGAATGAACATTGTGCAATTCATTATCAAGCCTTCACGACATAACAGAATATTATATATTCTTAAGTGCTGTGCTCAAAACAGTTCTGAATTCTTCACCATTTTAAATGACATATTCGGTTATCCGAATTATTTTAATGTGTTACTTTGTCCTTGTCCTTGTAGCTTTTTCTCAAAAGTTTTTATGGCTGATGATGTCTACAAGGTAGACGAAACATGTCCCGATATAATTAAAAATCAAGTAAATATTTAGTTAATAAAGAATCTTAGTACTGTAAAGGTGGAACATTTGACCTAACCTTCAACGTATACTCACGACAATACGGGCTTTATAATGAAGTTTATTTTATGTAATGATTATGCCAACCAGGCAAACAAAGCTAACACCTACTTGAATTTTAAGATTAAGCTATCAAAAATAGGCAAGGACATTCCTTTCTTGAAGAAATGTTTACATAATGGACTCATTCCAAATTTTTTGAAGTTCAATCAAAATAAGAACAACAGTTCTTATTGGCACAGAAAAACCCAATCTAGGTCTAATTCATTATGGATCAGGAATGAAATTAAGTTTCTACACAGGAAAAAATCTTTACTTAACACAAAGTTATATGAAGAACATCTGTTTGCTTCGTCCTCCCTAACCCCTCTAGAATGGGATTCTTTTCAGAAATTCGCTCTTACGAAGATAGAGAATGTAATTGTCAAAAAACAGGCCACTTTAGACAACAAATTCAACACACTTTTGCGTAATAATAGTCACAATAAAAACTTCCTTCCATACAATACACACATCAACGATTCCGACTCGGAAGACGTGAAGTTCCATGATCCGGTTATAAATCTTTCTGATGCCCAACTTAGCGCTTCGGATATCGAAATTTTAGAGAAGGGCCCTAAATTCAATTGGCCTACTGCTTTTAAGTTGAAAGATGCCATTACTATCACTGCCGAAACTGAAAACGCCATACAAAAACTACCAATTGACAGCCAAACAGAAATTAGACTTAATATTCGCAAAAAAAATTCTAATTTAATTAAAGTCAGCAAATCTACAGCTCCTTTATTTCCCAAAAAAACCATAGACTCGTTAAAAAAGAAGATTAACGAAAATGATCTAATAGTCACGAAAGCGGACAAAGGCAATGCCACAGTTATTATGAACAAAGAAAATTACGTGCAAAAAACTGAAACCTTCTTTTCTGATAAATCTTTTAAACTGATAAAAAAAGATCCTACTAACAATATCCAAAAAAACTTAAAACAATTATTGAAACAAACGTCCTTTATTCTTACTGAACATGATTCTCAAAAACTCATTAATATGAATCCCAGTATCCCCACAGCTAAAGCATTGCCTAAAGTCCACATAATAGATATTCCCATAAGACCCATAGTTAACTACAGGAACAGCCCGACTTACAAAACTTCCAAATTTATTCATAATTTCTTGAAGAAATACTACAAATTTGAAAATCCCAACTCCATCAAGAATTCTATAGAATTTTGTAATTTGACAAAAAACCTAGAATTACAGCCGCAACAAAAAATGTACTCATTTGACATTAAAAACATGTATTCCAATATACCAGTCAAGAAAACTTTAAAGATCATCAAGGATAATTTTCTAAAACACAGAAAATTAAGCATACAAGAAATAGAAGAATTTTTAAATATTTTAGAATTTGTAACTTCCAACAACCATTTCACTTTTAATGGGAAAATTTATAAGCAGGATAGTCTTCCTATGGGCTCCCCGGCTTCAGGAATAATGGCAGAAATTTATTTAGACCACTTGGAAAATTCCAAAATTCTTAACAAAATTAAAGGTATCGTATTCTGGACACGCTTTGTTGATGATACATTTACTTTAATAGATCACAACGTCTCCAACGGCGATATCGTTCTTGAACAGTTGAATGCAGTCGATCCATGGATCAAGTTTACTTCCGAAGCGGAAGTCAATAATTCATTAAACTTCTTAGATGCCACTATTAACAATAGCTCCAACAAATTCTCTTATACCATATTTAGGAAGCCCACCCAAACTATTAATACTATTCGACAAGACTCAACGCATCCGGAATCTCAAAAAAGAGCAACATTTTATAGTTTAATCCACAGAGCTTTTCACGTCCCTTTATCAAATGCTAATCGTAAAAAGAACTTGAATTTATCCGCTTAATAGCGAGTAAAAATGGTTTTAGCAGGCATTTCATTGACAGGATAATCAATAAAGTTACTAACAAATCCAGTTCAACTTTACTTAGAGAAACAAAAAGAAAAACAGACAAATACGCCACTTTCACTTATACAAATAGTAAGATTTATGATATCACCAACACCCTCAAGAAACATAAGATCAACATTGCTTTTAAAACAGTCAACAATAATACTAATCTTTTTTACAACCAACATAAAATTAACAACACTATGAATAAATATAATAGGTCAGGCGTTTATAAGTTAAAGTGTAACCAATGTTCCGCGAGCTACATTGGGCAAACCAGAAGGGGCTTTTCAGTTAGATATAAGGAACATATCAACGCCGCTAAACATAGAAGGTACTCCGCCATGAGTACTCACATGCCAGAATCCAATCATTCCTTCACTTCCATAGAACAGGACTTAAAAATTCTTTATTTTCATAATAAAAGCACTTTACACATGTTTTAGAAAACATCTATATTAATATAGATCATAAATGCAATCCCTTTCACAATTTGAATGAAATTTCCGAAACTGCGAACGTAATTTTTGAGGCATTGCTCAATAGTTCTTACTTTGACAAACCCACTAACAAGCTTCCATGTGACGGCTTCCCGCCTACTGATCCTAACCTTCCCCTAATTTCCCCTCATGGCGGCTCCCTTCACACACGACCTCCATAGTTCGCTCTCAGTCAACCACAGGCTTCCACACTGAACTAGTCGCTGTCAGACAGGCGAGAACGTAAGTAATCAGATGTGCCGCACTTCTCATTTTTCATTTTTTCATTACTTTACATCTCAAGACACAAAAACTTGCCTATTTTAACACTAACAACAGCTATCTTTCTTATTCTAGGGCCCTCTACTGCACATTCCACATTACGTCATCACGTTCAAATTTTCCACCTAACTTCTCAACAGGAAATGCCAACACTACACCAATAAGACGGCTTTAACATATGCTCGCTGGATTTCTTATACATCGTTATTATCCTATTGGAATGAACATTGTGCAATTCATTATCAAGCCTTCACGACATAACAGAATATTATATATTAACACATCACACAAAAAGGAAGAATTTTAACGCAAAGTTTTTACTGAATCATCCCATGTGGACAATTTTAATTTTAATGTCAACGGTATTCTTAAGTGCTGTGCTCAAAACAGTTCTGAATTCTTCACCATTTTAAATGACATATTCGGTTATCCGAATTATTTTAATGTGTTACTTTGTCCTTGTCCTTGTAGCTTTTTCTCAAAAATTTTTATGGCTGATGATGTCTACAAGGTAGACGAAACATGTCCCGATATAATTAAAAATCAAGTAAATATTTAGTTAATAAAGAATCTTAGTATTGTAAAGGTGGAACATTTGACCTAACCTTCAACGTATACTCACGACAATACGGGCTTTATAATGAAGTTTATTTTATGTAATTATTTCTTCCTCTCGTTCAAAAGGCAAAGCATTCCTTTACTTTGGTGAGGCCCTTTTCTGTCATGTAACCTATGATATCTTCTTCTGTGGTGTCCTCATCTAGGTGGCCTACATACAGGGAGTACAAACTTTTGCCGGTTTGAGTCTTCCTCCAGTATTGTTTCCCTTCTCCCTTTTGGATGGTGGTGGATGGAGTACTTACTGAGTGTGTCGTAACTGGTGGCTTCTATTTTTGATTGTCATTCCCGTTTCTAGTGTTACTGTCTGGTTCTTGTCAGGCCCGCCGTCTTGTTACTGTGACGAATCCCATATTGTCTGTGTCCTCCCCAGGATTCTTTGTTGACTTCCTCTCCGGTAGACAGGTTGTTTTCTGTTCATTTTGTAGTTCAGTTGTCTGCTGGGCTGCTTCCTTTATCTCTTCTCTAACCATCTTTTGGATATTTTTCATCATGTTCTCTATCTGCAGGCTGATTCTCCCCATGATTTTCTTCTCCAGTTCTCTGTGGATGCCTCTCTTTTTTGGGAGGTATGATTCCTTGGGAGGTGGGAGGTGGCTTTGTCTTTTTCTCTGTGCTGACCTGTTCTGGTCAGTTGCTCTGGTGATGCTGATATTTAGTTGTGGGTTTGGTCATTAGGTGCTTCTATTAGCTGATCTCTCAGGTCTCCACCTTCTCTAGACTGTTCTGTTCCAGGAGACTGATCTTCTGATACCAGTGGGGGGTTTGTCGATTTGGCCGTTGGGTGCCTCTCTTGGCTGGGGTTCTTCCAGGTCAACAGATGGCGACACCTGTCTCGGCAGGTTGCTGCCTACCTCTTGCCATACGTCCTTTTGGGTTTCCTTGACTTCTTTTGAGGTATTTTCTTTTAGCTGTGTCTTTCCCTTATTTAACACGTTCAATGCTGAGGGACAGGATCCGGCCCCTAGCGCGCTTCCTGCCAGTGCGCATGAGTCGGATCCGGCCCGCGTTGCCATGCCATTTCTAAGCAGTCATGTGAGCTCAGCTCTTGATGAAGACACATTGTATGTAGTACGCACCTTGAGTAGTAGTGGCGTGATATATTTTCGCTCGTGCGATGCACACATCTTTCGGTGATTTTTTAATGATTGTGGCAGTAGTGGGCCTATATGTTATAACTTTGGATTTTATTTAAATTGTTTTTATTATGATTGTGTGATGGCTCATTGTTGTGTTGATTTGTCCGGCAGTGATGATGAGTCTACGAGTGAAGGAAGTGGTGATTCTGAAACGGAAATTTTGGAAAGTGAGGACGAACCGGAAATCAACCCAACCTGGTCAGATCGAACGTTTGGCTTGAAGAATATACCATTTAGCAGAGAAAACAAATTGCTAGTGCCGATACCAGGAGAAAACAAGCCAATTGACTGGTTTCTATTGTTGCTTGATAACAATCTTTTTGAACTTGTTTGTCGTGAGATAAACAATTCTGCATTAGAGTTGTTTTGTGGGCCAAGCACAAAGGAGAAATCTCGCATTACGAGATGAAGGGTGTCAATGTCAATGAACTAAAGACATTTTTGGGTTTGCTGATTCATACAGGAACATTGCGAATGAGCAGATTCCAAGATTATTGGAAAACTCACAGACTTATCAACGCTCCTGCGTTTCGACAGTATATGAGCTGGGATCATTTTCTACTTATATTACGATGCCTACACTTTTCCCCGGCTAGACCTATCAATGATCCCAAACCCCAGTCATTAGACAGGCTGGAAAAGGTGAGACAAATTATTGATCTTTTTCAACAATAAAATGTCTAGCATATATTATCCTTCAAGGGAACTGTCCATTAATGAAGCTATGGTACTTTGGCCTCACTTACAAATTTATTGTGTATGCCGGAGCCAACAACCAGTTGTCTGGGAAAGGACACTCTACAAAAGAGGTCATGCATCTTTTGGAGCAACTTCCGAATAATGGCCATGCCATGTTCATGGACAATTAATATAACAGTTTTTCCCTAGCGTCTAAGCTACTGTCAGAAAACACATATAGTACAGGAACAGTCCGAACTGACCGGCAGCACAACCCTCCAATTGTAAAGATGGCAATACTGGCTAAAGGTGGAACTATCGCCCAGTATGCCGAGGGAATTATGGTGGGCAAATGGAGGGACAAGAGAGTGGTACAATACATTTCCTCGCAATTTGAGAACACAATGGTCACTGACAGAAATAAAAGGGGCCAAAAAAAGAAAAACCTTTGCCAATAGTACAATATAATGCACACATAAAAGGGATGAATCGGTGTGACCAACTCAAGACATACTATCCTTTCGAAAGGAAAACCATTTGCAGGTACAAAAAAATTTTGTCCACAAGCTAAATGTGTTTTTTACAGTTTTCCAATTTATAACATGTCCATGTCATATATTTCATTATAACATAATATTTTCAACAAATAGTGAGTGATCAGTGGTGTAGCACATGGTACTGAGGGGCCGAATCCGACCCACAGACTTTAGACGTCTTCAGAAATTTTAATTTATGCACAATACCAGGGTTGGAAATCCAAAAATGGTTTTATACGAATTTCGCCTACAAATAGTGGAATCACTTCTGCCATCCCGTCAAGCAGAGCTCTGAGAAAGAACAACTTACATCGGTTGGTGAAAAATGATGAGCGAGACTTCAAAGGAGTAACTAAACACAAAAAGTGCAGGGTCTGCTATAAAGCAGGAAGTAAAAAACAATCAACATTTGTCTGTTCTGGGTGTCCAGATTTGCTGGGGGCTTTGCCCGGTTGGTTGCTTTGACAAGTACCATAAAGACATGTAAGTGAACCAAACAGTGGACGGTGGGTGGAGCTGTAAATTATTGTACATAGTAAAAAAACAACATTAATAAAGCTAAATGTGTTTTTTACAGTTTTCCAATTTATAACATGTCCATGTCATATATTTCATTATAACATAAGATTTTCAACAAATAGTGAGTGATCAGTGGTGTAGCACATGGTGCTGAGGGGCCGAATCCGACCCACAGACTTTAGACGTCTTCAGAAATTTTAATTTAGGCATGTATCATCTTTATAGGCACATGTTCGGATTTTTGACAATATGTGGTAAGTTTTATATCACTTTTTCATCTTCAGTATTTGGGGGTGGGAATGTGTAATTTGCAGAGCAGTGAATGTGTTAATGGAGTTTTCATTTCAGCAAAACATATCTTATGGCATTCACTACTTTTTGCATGGCTTCCTTTGTCTCTTTCTTGAGGTAACCAAATATTTCTGCAATATTTTCAATGCTTTTGAGAGTTGATTCCATATGGTTTTTTGTCTCGTCTGCCATGCTTATTTAGATATCTGTGTGAATACTTTATGACAGATGATACATGCAGTGTATAAATTTGCCTTTTCAGTGTCTGAATGCCTATCCTCATTTAGCGCGTGAGTCAAACATTCGACCCCTATGTGCGTGTGAAAGTCTTACCACGGCGCGTGCCTGAATACGTATCTTCTACTGCGTGAATGAGATGAATGAATGCCTTACCGCACTTGATGCATAAGATAAGCGTTTCCCCTCTAAGTATAACATTCTGCTGTGTGCGCTGGTAGTGCGGTAATCAAGTTGTTTTACTGTCCAACAGACCGGCAAGTAACTCTCGTGTGCAACGTACCTTATTGAGGTTAGGAGCCCCAGATATTTTGTGTACGAATCTTCTAATTTCTCCCATATTTTTGGGTTTTTGGTCATTTTATTCCATTGTTTTACTTTCATGCAATTGAACAGATAGTGTCTAAGAATGTATACATTTCATTTATCACTTTTATTTGTCGTATTTCTGGGACCGACTGATACACGAATATTGCTACATCTTTTGTTCACTTTATGAATGACTAGAGGTGTTGGTACTGGTGTACGAGTCAACAAATCTTGAAATGGAGAGTGACAACCTGCTCCAGGAGATCTTTGCTACAGGTCAACTGCTACTGTGACAGTCTTGCACTATGACTCGCAGTTTGCTGTACCGTCCACCGCTACTGTGACAGTCTTGCACTGTGACTTGCAGTTTGCTGTACCGTCCACCGCTACTGTGACAGTCTTGCCCTGTGACTCGCAATTTGGTGTACCGGTCCACAGCTACTGTGACAGTGTTGCACTGCGACTTGCAGTTCCCTCTACTGGGAAGGGTTGTTACTCCTACCTGCAAAAGGTCCAGTGATACAGCTGTTTGTCGTCGTCGTCGTCTTGTACGGTTAGGGAGGTTGTAACAAGAACAGGATGGAGACATACCAGTACGGTGTTTATTATTTCATGTAAGGGAAAGAAATGCATAGTAATCTATAGTCCGCACACTTTATGTTGGTGCATTTGTGTACGTGGTTGAGGAGTAAGGAGGGAGGTGTCCCGGTATCGATAGTGCTGCCTGCTGCTGCCAACCGAAGGAAAATGAAATCTGAATTGGATCGAGAATATGATCGATCGATACGAAGTTTCTAAACCGTTATCATCTTAAGCCAACAACTATGTCACATACACATTATATAACATTATAAAACATTTCTCGATGCGGATCTTGTTCCTAGCATGAATTCTATACTTTGGCTTTGTTGTGTAAACAACAACAGTACTAGTACGTAAAGTGTACACCAGATGTCGCACAACGATGCTTAAGCGATTCATAGTTTGTGTTTCAAAGGTTGCCAGTACGAATCTCGAAGATCGCCGAGGTCGACCGATTCAGCACTAGCGTGTAAATGCACCAACATAAAGTGTGCGGATAATACTTCAACATTAAAATGTTTCTACAAATTAGCATTATTATTACAAGTTGCTTTACGTTGTACCCACACAGATAGGTCTTATGGCGACAATGGATAGGAAAGGCCTAGGAGTGGAAAGGCAGCGACCATGGCCTTAATTAAGGTACAGCCCCAGCATATGCCTGGTGTTAATATGGGAAAACCACAGAAAACCATCTTCAGGGCTGCTGATAGCGGGGTTCGAACACACTGTCTCCAGAATCAAGCTCACTTCTGCGTGCCCCTAACCGTACGGCCAACTTGCTTAGTATTATTGTTATTATTATTAGTGTCTGCCTCTGGGGTGAAGTGGTTAGTGTGATTAGCATCCATCCCGGAGGCCGAGGTTCGATTCCTGGCTCTGCCACGAAATTTGAAAAGTGATATGGAGGCTGGAACGGGGTCCACTGAGTCTTGGGAGGTCAACTGAGTAGAGAAGAGTTCGATTCCCTCCTCAGCCCTCCTCAAAGTGGTTTTCCATAGTTTCCCACTTCTCTTCCAGGCAAATTCCGGATGGTACCTAACTTTTTTGCTAGGGGCTTTACGTCGCACCGACACAGATAGGTCTTATGGCGACGATGGGATAGGAAAGGCCTAGGAGTTGGAAGGAAGCGGCCGTGGCCTTAATTATGGTACAGCCCCAGCATTTGCCTGGTGTGAAAATGGGAAACCACGGAAAACCATTTTCAGGGCTGCCGATAGTGGGATTCGAACCTACTATCTCCCGGATGCAAGCTCACAGCTGCGTGGTACCTAACTTAAGGCCACGGCTGCTTCCTCTTTCTTGTCTATCCCTTCCAATCTTCCCATCCCCCTACAATGCCCCTGTTCAGCATAGCAGTTGAGGCCTCCTGGGTGGGGTACTGGTCCTCCTCCCTAGTTGTATCCCCGACCCAAAGTTTCACGCTCCAGGACACTGCCCTTGAAGCAGTAGAGGTGGGATCCCTCACTAAGTCCGAAGGAAAAACCAACCCTGGACGGTAAATGGATTATTATTATTATTATTATTATTATTATTATTATTATTATTTATCTTAACATAGTTAAAATATAGTCAAACATCACTTTTGATACTATAACTAAACATTTAAGCTGGCGAATATTGTCAATAAACATTTTAAATTTGCAACACTGAATAATTTTTAAAACGTCATATGTTTCAAAATGATTATCGGCGATCTCTAAACTATATTATAGGTCATTCACATTTCAGAATATTAGGGAAGAATTGCACACAAAATGCTCTCATTTTCAGAGTTGGGAAGTAACGGAGTAAAAGTAATCAGATTACTTGTAATGATTACATTCATAGTAAATTTTACTTTTAATCATTACGTGTTACAGAAAAGCAATTCTTACTTGTAATTTACTTCTGAAATAAAATTGTGCCGGCCTGAGTAGCTCAGACGGTACAGCGCTAGGCTTCTGACCTCAGCTTGGCAGGTTGGATCCTGGCTCAGTCCGGTGTTATTTGAAGGTACTCAAATACGTCAGCCTCGTGTCAGTAGATTTACTGGCAAATTAAAGAACTGCAAAACAAAATTCCGGCACCTCGGCATCTTCGAAAATGGTGAAAGTAGTTTTTGGGATGTAAAACAAAATACATTATTATGTATTTATTGAAGATAATAAATGTAGGCCTACCTTCGAGTCTTTCAACTTCAACCTACCACCAGTGTGTCATTATCGAATCAGAATGTATGATCATGATATCATTGAAGAACAGCACAAATCATGCATCCCCGGGCTACGTAGGACTACAGTGCTGTTCCTCAGCTCCATCTGTGCTAGTACCAGTTTGTCACTGTACCGGCAACCTGTCACCCCGGCCTGTGTGCTATGCCGTAGGCTATGACTATGCCATGCTCCTCAACTCCATCTGTGGTTGGACCAGTTTGTCACTGGACTGACAACGTTTCACTGCCCCAGTCATGTCACTGGAGCAGTTGGAGCAGTGACACATTATTCCTGAACCGTCACACCTCTATGAATGACATTAATAGATAAATATGCTTGAATGAAGTTTTAAAAAGTTGGAACGTTTGAATTCAAGAGGACAAACTGGGACAAATATTTGTTTCATAGCAAGAGAAATTAGGGACTAAAAAATTTACCAAGATGTTTGATAAATTTCCAGCTTCATTGAAATATTTAAGGGAAGAATAGGTAAAATAATTGATAGAGTATTCAGAAACCATAAAGCTAGTTAATGGAACGTAAAATCAATAACATTAATTGATTGATAGGGAATCTGCCACCAAGCCAACAGCCCCACATGGTGATTGATTGATTGATTGATTGATTGATTGATTGATTGATTGATTGATTGATTGATTGATTGATTGATTGATTGATTGATTGATTGATTGATTCTATCTCAAGCTGTATTTTTTTAAATAAAATTATTATTATAAACACAGGTTTCTATGTAAAAGATATTGGTGCCATCAGCAAATAATTACACCTTGCTGTGCAAGTGGAAGTTTTCATTGTCGCATTAATTAAACATCATAAATTATTTTTCTAAACACTCTTCTCCAGATCTGTGAGAGTAGGTATCCAAATGTTCACTTACTCAATCCTCTAACTACTGTATAGAAAGTTATAGCTAATTTGTACCTTCTATGCTACAGACTGTACTAGGAATGAATCTACTGTACAGCATGACAATCCTCCAGAGACTTTCTGTATCTAAAACATAATATTGTAGAAACCTATGAAGACAATATCTGAATACGGCCATGAAAAAGTATAAAATTAATAAGATTTTGAATCGTTTCTGTATTTGAACCAATAACATTAGAATAAACTCACCATTGGTTCTTTAGCATTCTCCTTATCTTTTGATTCTCCTTGGAAAAGTTTGAGAAACTTCATGGTGTTGATAGAATAAGTCTGTCCACTGCTGATTTTCTGAAATCAGTTAATTTATTCTTCATTATTTATTAATAAATCAATATGTACTCTTACAAAATAATATGAAGGGGATTACTATCAGATTATTCCATGGCGTTCACATCTTGTGAGTATGGAGTGATGACCAAAGAGTGCCTACTTGAGTCTGGCATCACTCCAATTACTTATATCCACCTTATCTCTATTCTCTTTCTTATCGAACCTCCCTTGATTAACACTAGTTCCCTTCTCATCCCAATGCTAGTATATTTGCGAGGTCAGGGAATACTTTCATTTTCCCATCTTTCATGGTTCTTCACATTCCTCAACCAATACTTTCATTGTTCAAGAGATTAAACCTCTTCCTCATACTTCTTGTCAGTTTGCCTGTTAAAACAATATTCACCATCAACACCACTTCAATATAGTAAATATTCTCAACAGTGTGAACAGAGTATACATAACTTAATCACTCTTAATATATAGTTTATTCACAGAGATGGAAACACATTTTCCATGGAACTTAATGATCTTTTATGGATCAGTGGTAGAATGACAGGCTTTGGATCCCAGTATTGTGGGTTCAAACCTGACAGAGAATAAGAGCACTACCCTAGTATATACATGACATACAGAAAATTATTTTTATGGACAAATACCATACTGCTGAATTAGTCATGATCTTACAAAGGTCGATCAAATATAAACAAGATTTCTGTTCCTGAACATCAACAGTTGGTAGGAATGGTAGTGCAGAGAGTGTGCTCTCAGATATTTCTCACTGTTTCATCAGTAACACTCACGATGTCAGAGCAACAGTTGCACCCCTCCACTGCGTAACGAATAATTATAAAATTTCTTGCTCATGAAGGAGTTACAGTGGCGGAAATTTGCCAGAGATGACTGCACAGTTCGGTGATGAAACATTGTCAAGGATGCATGTGTTTGCCTGGCATAAAGAGTTCAAGGAAGGGTGAGAACATGTGGAAAATCAGCAACACGATCGTCGTCCTTGGACCAGCATTACAGACGAAATCATTTGTGTGGTTAAAGACATTATTGACGACAATCAACGGGCATGAGCAATGCACAATCAATGCTGCTTACTAATGCGAGCTGCTGAACAATTTGAGGGTTGCATATCACCGCAAAAGATGAGACCAACCAATTCAACAGGTCATTCTCCTCCACGACAATGCGCGGCCCCATACTGCAGCTCTAACTGCCTTCAAGCTGCAGGAAATGCACTGGACTACCTTTGATAATCCTCCTTACAGCCCGGACTTATCGCCCTGTGATTTCCATTTGTTCGGACCGCTTAAAGATCTAGGAGGGCAACGATTTGAAGGTGACGAGAGTGTGGAAGACTTGGTGTGCAACTGGCTGGTGACACGACCCTGTTCTTTTTACGATGAAGGCATCAAAAAGCTGCCCATATGCTGGGACAAATGCATTTCCAAAGCAGAAAACTATGTGGAAAAATAAATTATAATTGCCTTGTGTTTTCCAATAAATGAACTTAAATACAAAATATAATCCTGTTTATATTTGATCCCCCCTCGTATACTCAACGGCTTGGTGGGTAAACGACTACTACGACGACGACGACTACTACTACTACTACTACTACTGCTACTACTGCTGCTGCTGCTGCTGCTGCTGCTGCTGCTACTGCTACTTTGATATTTTAATATTCAGAATCCATGAAACTGAATTATAGTTCCCTTACGGTGAAGGCATCAAGAAGGTGCCCATATGGAATTTTTTATATAAAAGCAAAGGCAGGCATTTATACAAGTAGAGATATGTATCGCCTCTAGTCCATCATCACTGCATTGTATTACAAAGGAGGTTAGAAGTGGTGCCAGATGACATACCTGTGGAGGTACTCACCCCGTATACTCCCGCCGTTGTAGAAGCCGCCCTTCACCTCCCCATAATCGCCCAGACCTGGTGGCCCCTATTAGACCATAGACCCGCCCACATTGCCCAATCGATTTCTATTCTCACCACCCACCGTTGAAGATCTCATCCGTTTTGTCACTCTCTCCCTGCTCAACATTCACCCCTACAATCGCTCCTTAGTCCTCCATCACCTGCAGGCCACAGCCAAACAAACCTTAAACCTCCACTTCTCCACCACGCATTCCGGCTTAAATTCTCATTTCAGTTTCACCCCTCTGGAAACACTGGTTTAACCTCCCATACTCTCCCGTACATCTTGCAGGTCTGTAAGTGTTTTACAAGAACATTGTCCCATGGTTAAATATTTCCACCGCTTGCTGTCTGTTTTCATACCTGGTATCCCAGGCATCAGATATAATGGACAATCACTCAAGTTTTGTTAAAGCTGTAAATTATGTTATTACAAAAAAAAAAAAAAAAAAAGCAAACTGTACTAAACCCTTCCACTTTATTATGCATATACTTGTAGCTTGTATGTATGTTCAAAAAAAAAAAAAAAAAAAGAGAAATAAATAAATACACTAGTAACATCCTTAGGCATAGGCAAAATTCCTCTCCCACCTCCTCCTTATTCACATCCTTTACCTACCTCCTTCTTCCATCACATCTTCCCAACCTGCCCGCATCTCTTTGCCAGAGAGAGGGCGTGACCCTCCAGGTGGCCCACCCCACCCCTTCAGGGTGGGGAATGAAAACTTTCATAGATAGATAGATGCCAGATGACACACACAGTTCTGAAGATCATCGTGGACACATCACTCTACTTGGATAACACTAGATTTTCATCTACCAACAAGCTGACAGGAGCTGCAAGACGCCAACATCTCATCCGGTCTATGGTCAAGCAACACAGTATGAGTCAACCGTCAATCAGCGACCCAACTAGCTCTTAAATATTATGAGTAAAGAACTGGAATCAGAGATGATATTATGATGCCGATGATGTTATTTTATATAGAGTAACAAATAACTTACAAGATTATAACCAGCTGCAAAAAGACTTACAATGTTGTGAGATGGATGGCAGGGAATGGTGCGATGATACACGAGGTTAAAAGACAGGTTGTAAGTTTCACTAATAGGAACAGTCTCCTCTGTTTTAATTACTGTGTTGTTGGGGTGAAAATTCCTTACGAGGACCACTGTAAGTACCTAGATACTTAAGTACCACTCTGTGAGGTCACACCATTCTAGTAAGAGGTGTAGGCAGAATTCCAAAACTGTATACAGCTTAGAAAGCCAGCCTTCCTCACTCTGACATAAAAAACATGATGAGGTATGTTTTTCAACTTCAAAATGAACTAAGCATGCTCAGGATAAAACTCATGATTTTGGGTCATAGGATATAAATTTCATCATGATCCATACTGATGAGCCGTATCCTGCCGGCCCATAATAATAATTAGAGTATTATTTGACCCAATATGTAAAATTTATTCATAAAAGTTACAGTCTAATATGTTAAAGCATCGTATCCCAAGATAGTTGATACCAGATGTTGAGCAAGACAGTGAGTCGCTGGACATTGCTTCATATTTCCGTATGACCGTGAGAAAGGATGGTGTAACCAAGCGCGGGCCTGGATCGACACGTGTATTAGATGCTGACCAAGCAATATATTTCAGCCAATGGAAATTAAGGACTTGGGAAACATGGAGGCTACACCGCGCCAAATCTTAATTCCAGAATGACCAACGTGCTCAGCTGCTAAAGTCAGTTTCTGTAGGTAATCGGTTTTCCACAGTTTCAGAAGTCAGATATATTTGGAAATGTAATATAAAAATTGGTGGAAGAGATTTGCTAGTGTTTGAGCTGTGTTTTGTAAATATATCACAATAAGTAGTGTGTCATCATATACGACGAATTCTCTGATTGGTGGTTGGTTCAGACACCCGGGAACCCCAGTATTAATGGCGTCACCGAAGCCTCCTCAGTAACCCTAGCTCTGGAGAGCGTCACTCTGTGTTAAATGCTTGGATAGTGCGGAAGCACAAACTCTGATTGGTGATCGTGGTTAACGTGGTGTTATTCCAGTAACAGTAACTGGTTCTCAATGATATTTTAAATTGTGCAGTTGGAAAATTTTAATGTACTTGAATAAATGGAATAGTATAATTTTAGCAAAGTTTACTTTCAATCGATAAAGACGGTGTTTAGTGACCGCTGTGTAACAAGTGTAGTGGAAACGTGCTATTGTTTCACTACTTCGCGACGGGCGCGTTTTCGCGTGGAACTTCCGTAACGAACCGTGTGCTGCTTTTCAAACTGTATTTTTACCCTTTAAGTGAAGTGTGTAATATATATGTGAATCAGTGTGTTTAGCTGATATTTTAAAGAGAAAGGGTATTTCGGCTCATAGCATTAAGCAGTGAAGATATTGTCAACTAAAGTCCTCTGTGTTTCCAGTGAATTATTTTCCAGCAAGATGATGGCCACAACCGTAAAAGAAGGAAGTGCATTCCCACATGTTAATGCTGTGATTAACATGGAATAAATCCCTCAATTAGCGGGGATGTAAGCTGCTATCCTGGTATCTCGAGGGTTGTCGATTCAGTTAAGGCGCATGTGATATTTATGGCATGATATGTAAATTATGTTAAGGTACTAGGGCAGTGTAGATAGGATTTATAACTTCATGTAAAGTAAGCCTGACGGCATGTGTTTGTTTAATTTTGTTATTATAATAGTTTCGGATACGAGAATAATGCATGTTTATTTTATTTTCATTTTGCTTTATGATTAGATGTTTGGGAAAATGAGGGATTGATAGAATTAGTTGTTGTTTATTTACATATGTTACTTAGCGTAGGATATTCCGAGTTTTCCTTAAATATATGCTAGAAGGGCTAGATTGACAGGTTCATCTTTATACAACGTTAAACACGTATTAGTTCATTTTATTTCGGTTATTCAGAGAGACAGGTATAGCTATTCTGCATGATGCATGGTTTTACAGAAGCTGATTGAAAGAGCTGCAAAACGTCGTTGTTAAAATAAGATCTTTGAAGTTAAGTTGGATTCTGTTTGCCTGATGGTCTGCAAAGGACACGAACTGCGTCTCATAATGTGGAAGGCCAATGGGATTTATGAGAAATAATGAGATAAAGATTGCATGCCGAATTATAATGTATTGGTGCAGGCTGATTGTATGCCTGACAAGATAAAAAGTATTGTGCAGATGTGTGTGCCTGCCTAGTGTCTTCTGAGTGTATATTGTGATCAGAATGGACAGTGTTAATTCCAGACTATTGAGTCTGATATTGTTAAATGGCCCAAGCATGCTAAGAAGGAATGAATATACGTGAGTTTCCGTGTAGCCGATGAAAGGCATTATCTCATGGCAAGCTGATTTCTGGCCTGTGTTTATCTGTAGGTGTGAAGGAGACAGTATTTCCTTGTGGCAGCCTCGGGAGACAAAATCCAATCTTTAGCATAGTGGAGTTCAACATTTCTTTTCAGCTCGTAATCTACCCGGAAGTACATGATGGATGACCGCACTGTTGAGCGCTCAAACGCAGCAGAAGGAGGCAATGTTGCCCATTGCTTTCTTCATGATATCAAGGGTTATTTATATGTTTTTCCCTTACAGGATGATGTTTTACATTGTTATTTGTGATTGTATACCTTGTCTTGTTGTTTTTAAAGGGAACAGCCCGAGTGCTGAAGTATTGATGGTTTATCTAGTTCTATCTAGATCTTTTGCAGTGAACCGGGATTCACATTAGAATCAGTGTAGCATTTAAGACTTTACTCGATATCAGATGTATATAGATGTGTTTAGTTTGATTATTTGAATTGTTGTAAATACAGTATAGGATATGCCCCTAGTATTTTGCATAACTTACATAGCGTCCATTGCGTCTTAATTATTTTTCTTTTCATCGTAACTTTTCTTTATAATGTAACTTTTATTTAATTGTAATTTCGGCGACTCTCGGGATTAACTTAACTTTGAAACCGTATCGTTGGGATGCGATAGTGAGAAACTCCATACGGAAATACCACATGTCAGTGTTTGCGTACACTTGTTGCCATAAATTATAAACATTGGACTATTAGAAGAAGCTCAGTCTTTATGTATATAAGTGTTCTTTGTTGAACTTGATTTTGATGTCAAATTTGGTATTATCATTCAAGTAACTTTGACTTATTTTTAATATTTTGAGTTCATTTTTTACAAATTATTTTTCTTGATTTAATTGTTTTCTTGGGATATGATTGGAGATATTTATTAATAAATCCATCTTACCCCCTATGATTGTTTCTCATTCGTGTTATACCTCCATGTCCTGTCATTGATTGATATTTTAGAGTATGAACTTCGACTTTTTATCCTGACCCAACCGACAACCAACCCACTCTCTGCCCAACCCTGAGTTAGTCGGATGTTCATACAGGAATGGAGGCATCGTCCTAGTGGGTATTTACCCCTGGGTACGGTACACTGACAAACGTTCACATTAATAAGAAATTAAAATGAAGGTCCACCTGTTCAATACCATTTAATATGATGTCAAATCACTTATACAATGTATGCATTTAACACAACTCTCACTGATACATGTTACTCAGCAAGGCAGACTTTTACCAACTAAGCACACAAAATAGTTATTTTAATTTTCAACAGCAGTGTAAGAGCTCAGCTCCAATTTTAATATTATATGTGTAACAGTTCAGGTCCAATTTCAATACTTAAATTATACATGTACAGGTGTTACTTTTTAGGACTGTTCATTTTAGATTAATACCAACGGCAATGTCACACATGACAAAATTTGACTAGTGGCTTTTAAATTCACTAATTATTGTATTATAGACTGAGAGATTCTTCTGCCTCTTTTGAAAAATAATTTGTAATATGTACGAAGGGTATGTTTTTAAGTAAGGGCTGTTTGAGAATAACTACACAACAAAAGATGATTTTCAAACATCACATTTATTTTCAGATTCTACATACTTTACTCTATTTCTCAACATAGCCGCCAAGTTTTTATAAACACTTATCATACCTTACAATTAAGTTTTGAATACCCTCTTCATAGAAACTTGCCGCCCACTCTGATAACTAAGAGTTCACGGCTGTTTTCATTTCATCGTCATCATTGCAGTGATTGCCGCTGAGGTGATGTTTGAGGTGGCGGTACAGATGGTAATCGCTCGGTGCAAGCTCAGGGCTGTAGGGTGGGTGGTCTAAAACTACCCAGCCAAAAGTGTTGAATAAATCTTGGGTCTGAGCTGTAGGCTTCCGCATTGATAGTGGTTCCTCGCTGCATGAAGTCGACCAACAAAACACCATGGCTATCCCAAAACATGGATGCCATGATCTTGCGCTGGTACAGAGTCTGTTTGGCCTTCACCTTTACAGGAGAGTGCGTGTGTCTCCATTCCATTCTCTTTTGCTTTGATTCGGGCATGATATGCGAAACCCATGTTTCGTCTCCCATTACAATCTGACTCAACATGTCGTCACTTCCTTCGGCATAGCGAGTCAAAAACGTCATTGAACACTCAAATCTTTCATTTTTGTGGTCCTCCGTTAAGAGTTTAGGGACCCAACGGGAGCACAGTTTCCAAAAGTTTAGGTTTTCAGAAACAATTTTGTAAAGCACTGACCTAGACACATCAAAAAATGCGTTTGAGAGAGCTGTTATTGTGAAGCGACTGTCCTCATGAATCTTCGCTTCAATTGAAACCACCAAATCGTCTGTGATCAGATATGGGCGACCAGAGCGGGCCTCATCATGGACGTTGTCACAACCATCTTTGAAGTCTCGTACCCACTTACGCACTTTGCCTTCACTCAAAGCATTAGCACCGTACACTTCGTAAATCTGTCAGTGAATGTCTACAGCAGATAGGTTCCTTGCCGACAAAAATATATCACTGATCGAACCTCGCACAAGACGGGCGAGTCGATAATCTTGAACATCTGTGCAAGCACAGAATAGAACTGTACAGTTTAGCAACAGAGCTGCAACTGAGCACCGTTATTCCCAAGGCATGCCGGTACACAAAGTACATGCTCATTGCATTTCGCGTGCGAACTACTAGTGTCTCCAACAAAATGGCCCTTACTTAAAAACACGCCTCGTAGATAATTATTTAAAGTGTTAACATGATTGTATTTGCACTATATGTTATCAGTTTTAGTCCATGGCTGAAGATGATCCATAATGGGGTCGAAACCAGTCCCATTGTATTAGTGTTTTGACATCATATCATGATTATTGGCCTAAAAAGCTAGCTCACTAATATAATGAAAGATCTTCATTGGGCTAATCAGATAAATTGGATTGTAAATAAAGGGTACAGATCTCTCCACATGGTATGAGTGTATTTAGGGGTTGTAGTAAGGATGTAAAGGAGAGGGCATATAAGTATCAGGTAAGACCCCAATTAGAGTATGGTTCCAGTATATGGGACCCTCACCAGGATTACTTGATTCAAGAACTGGAAGAAAAGCAGCTCGATTTTTTCTGGGTGATTTCTGACAAAATAGTAGCGTTATAGTTGGTCCGTTATCAGACATAATAAATTTTCCAGCTAACTCATTCCTGGTTGCCAGCGTTTTGCCCCAGTGTGCTAAGTTGGGCTCATCACTTGGTACATAGCACACCTACCA
This sequence comes from Anabrus simplex, assembly GCF_040414725.1. Lineage (NCBI taxonomy): Eukaryota > Metazoa > Arthropoda > Insecta > Orthoptera > Tettigoniidae > Anabrus > Anabrus simplex. The sequence goes on from NC_090265.1 coordinate 236,761,423, forward strand.
AGACGCATGGCTAGTGCATACCGTGGAGGCTACTGCATAGGCTACTTGGAGTCACCAGCAGTGCCAATGCACTATGAGACACTTTGTCTCATTTTCAAAAATTGATGCCTGCCTGGCCATCAGATGGTAAAGATGTTGGTTCCCATAGTACCGTTAAGTAAATGTTGTGAAGCTTGGGCTGGGAAGATTTGGAAGAAAGGAGATACGCTGCTCACTAAATGGTATGTTCCGAGCTGTCAGTGGAGAGATGGTGTGGAATGACATTTGTACACAAATAAGTTTGAGTGGTGGAATATGAAGATAAAGTTAGAATTCAAGAGGACAAATTGTGGTAAATATTCGTTTATAGGAAGGGGAGTTAGGGATTGGAATAATTTACTACAACCGACAAAAGGGTAGTGTTACAAAAATGGTGCAAAAATGGTGGCTGGGAAAAATTGGGAGAAATTTGGTGATCAAATTAGATTGTTAGGCCCAAAATCATGAGTTTGACCGTGAGCATGCTTAGTTCATTTTTGAAGTTGAAAATTATATAGTACATCAGGTTTTTTTATGTCTATGGAAGAAAGTCTGGCTTTCTAATCTGTATGCACCTCTTACTAGAATGGTGTGACCTGACAGAGAGGCTAGGATGTGAAAATTGATGTACAAGAGAAGACTAAAAGCAGAAACTAAAGGAGTTACTTATAGTAATTTTGAATTCATACTTGCTCCCTATGGAAGAAATCTAGTAAGCCCTTATCCCTATAAGGAAGCTCCACTGTCACTTATAGCTAATAATGTCAGCCATCTTGATAACACATAAAACCAAACCAACCAAACCCCATGGCACCACAGCCCTTGAAGGGCCTTGGCCTACCAAGCGACCGCTGCTCAGCCCGAAGGCCTGCAGATTACGAGATGTCGTGTGGTCAGCACGACGAATCCTCTCGGCCGTTATTCTTGGCTTTCTATACCGGGGCCGCTACCTCACCGTCAGATAGCTCCTCAATTCTAATCACGTAGGCTGAGTGGACCTCGAACCAGCCCTCAGGTCCAGGTAAAAATCCCTGACCTGGCCGGGAATCGAACCCGGGGCCTCCGGGTAAGAGGCAGGCACGCTACCCCTACACCACGGGGCTGGCCTTGATAACACATAAGAACTGTAAATTGATATGGAAATTTAGGGATTTAGTTAGCAGTGACTACCTAAGAATGGCATATTTTGGTCTCTTCCAGTCACACATTACTTATGGACTGATATTATGTGGGCATTCTTCTTATATATATAATATTCTTTTAATACAGAAAAACCAGGCGAGTTGGCTGTGCACGTAGAGGCACGCGGCTGTGAGCTTGCATCCGGGAGATAGTAGGTTCGAATCCCACTATCGGCAGCCCTGAAGATGGTTTTCTGTGGTTTCCCATTTTCACACCAGGCAAATGCTGAGGCTGTACCTTAATTAAGGCCATGGCCGCTTCCTTCCAACTCCTAGTCCTTTCCTATCCCATCGTCGCCATAAGACCAATCTGTGTCGGTGCGACGTAAAGCCCCTAACACACAATACAGAAAAAGGTTGTCCGAACAATGTGTAGCGCTGGTGCAATTGATCATTGTCGACCTCTCTTCATTGAGCTTTAAATACTGACAATTATAAATTTGTATATTTATAAATCTTTGATATAATTATGTTAAAAACAACATAAATGAATTCAGTACTAGGGAAAACATTCACCTTCATGATACGGGGCAAAGCAGACATTGACATCCCAATTCACAGACTGTCAAAATTGCTCACTCACATAAAATATTAGTTGTTTAAGATTATGTAATAAATTACCACATTCTGCATGGTCCACTCCTTTAAGTAATTTTAAAAGAAAAGTGTATGATTGGTTAAGAGAAAATCCATTTTATATTACCTCTGAATTCTTAGAAATGCATAATCTTAACATTAAGTTTTAATAAAAGGTGTATGTTCATTTAGCCTTAGTAATATTAAGTACTAAATTATTATCAGTTGATGAAGCCTATTTCATTGTATATGGTCAATGGCAAATAAAGATTCTTGATTTTTGCTGTTTACTGTTTACCAAGCTCGTGGTTTGCCGTGTTCCCCAGGCAATTGAATGGATAGTCGCCTTCGAACAGGCCATGGCTGATTCCTCTGTAACTCCTCATTCCAACTCATTTTAAAAGGAGTTTTGTATTTGCCTACTGGAAAGTAGAGATTAAATATTGTTAACCAAGGGATTATTTCTCTATACCTATTTAGAACAAGATGACGCATTATTGAGCATAAATTCTTCGATCAATTTATTCATTTGCAAGGCGACGGTGGTGTTGTAATGAAGTTGTGCTGCATAATATATTGATCTATATGCAAGAACTAGCAAGATACCCGTGCTTTGCTACGGTATTATACTGAAATTTATAATTGAATGCTAAACATTTTATATATAATCTGCCGAAATTCGCGATCTGACTCTTTTTCTGAGAGAATCTGCCAAAATTCACAATCTGACTCGTTTTCTAATAGATTACGGCAAGTTTCCTTCCATTTTTCAATCTTTCTTTCCAGCAATCGATTTCATACTTCCCGGGCTAGGTCCATGTATTCCACCCGGTCCGTTGGGTCCCTAAATCTTTGCCATCTTTTCCTATAAGCATTTTTAATATGGATCAAATCCTTCAGGAGATCCGGCGTGGTGTCGTCTTGGGTGCCTTGGTGGTACTGAACCCGCAGCCAGACAGCATTCTTAGTCATTACCCGTCCAGGACCCGTTTCCAGTGCGGTCCACACATTTGACGACGGTCCAGAGCATTATTATTATTATTATTATTATTATTATTATTATTATTATTATTATTATTATTATTATTATTATTATTATTATTATTATTATAGCTGTTCTGGACCCAATAGCAAGAAGCAAGACCGCTACTTGGCGGTAAATTACATCTGCTGCCATTGTCATTGTTGACAATGTGACCAGCACCATTGTCGTGCGTAGGCAAGTTTGCGGGATTTCTGGCGAAATGAATGACATACTTCAGTGCATGAAGACCTTATTATAGAGGTGAACAATTGGACGGTCAATCTCATTCCTATCGTTTATTTCAAAGGTGTTTAAATTTTTATTTATATGCCAGGAGAATCTACTGTAGTCTAAGAACATTCTCTGAAGAAAAAGATGGCTCTTGAAAACGAACCCAGGAAAGATAAAAAATGATCGGTTTATGATCAGAATAAGTACATCAAAAATCTACAGCCTGTTTCCAGTCATTCAACAGGCTCAGGAATGGAATGAATAAAGCCCCATCTAGCGGCAACAATAGGAATTGTGCCGGCTGCCGAAGCCTGTCGCACTCCTCTGGGGCAATGGATAATGAATGACAAATGAAATGATATTGGACAGTGTTGCTGGAATGAATGATGACAGGGAAAACTGGAGTATCCAGAGAAAAATCTGTCCTGCCTACGTTTTGTCCAGCACGAATTTCACATGGAGTGACCGGGATTTGAACCACGGAACCCAGCTGTGAGAGGCCGGCGCACTGCCGCCTGAACAATGGAGGCTCCTTATAAGTACATTATGAACAGTAAAATCAATTGGTCTCACCTCCTTTTACACCTCATCGCCGTTAAGTTTATTTACACCCCCCAAAAAAAATTAAAAGAAGGAGTGTTTCTTTATGTTTAAAAGAGATTCCAAACACTAATGTTCACGTCTATTACATTCAGTTTTGAGATATAAGTATCCCCATAAAAATAATTCACTTTATTTCACTTCCTTTCACACTCCTCTCCCCCCCCCCCCCTTAAGTGAATTTTCCGACAAAAATACTTGTTTCGTTAATAGTAAAGGATCTTCTAAATACCAATTATCATGACTCTAACTTCTTCAGTTTTTGTTTTATGTGTCCTCATGAAAGGAATTCAACTCCTTTTCACTCACGCCCCCAAGATGATCCCCCCCACCTTAACACGTTTTTCTTTGTTTTTAAAGGTGATCCAAATACTAATTTTCACGTCTGTAACAACTTTAGTTTTTATTAGATGTAAGTATTCTCATACAATTAACTCAATTTTTCAATCCTTTCACCTCCTCCCCCCTACCCTTCATTGGATTTTCCGAGAATACGTGTTTCTTTACTTTTAAAGCAGATTCCAAATATCGAATTTCAAGTCTGTAACATCTTCATTTTTGAGATATCAGTAGCCTAATTAAAATAATTCAACACCATTTTCAGTCACTTTTACCCCTCCCCCCCTCCCCCACACACCCTCAACCCAAGTGTTATTTCTGAAAACTAAAAATTCACGTTTCTTGATTTTTAATAGAGATAAAAAATACCATTTTACACTTACATGACGTGTTAAGTTTTTTGAGATATACTGTAGAAATTCTCATTTTAAAATTTCACCCGTTTTTAATTCCCCTTAAGTAGAGTTTCCAAAAACAAATCACCTATGTTTCTTTATGTTTACAAGAGATTCCAAATACCACCTTTTACGTCTGTAACATTTTACGTTTTTCAGGTATTCTGTAGATATAGTCTTTCAAAAAATTCACCCCAATTTGTCACTCCTGTTTAACTGCCATTCATTGGATTTTCCAAAAACAAAAATACGTGTTTCTTTATTTTTAAAGAAGATCCCACATACACATTTTCAGTTCTGTAATATCTTCAGTTTCTGCAATATATGTATCCTCATTAAAGGCATTCAACCCATTATTCATCCTTTTACACCCCTCCTATTGGGATTTACAGAAAACAAAAAAATATGTGTTCCTTTAATTTTAAAGGTGATTCGAAATATCAATTTTTACATATGCAAACTTTCAAAGTTTTGAGATATAGATACACTCATTTTAAATATCTACCCCCTTTTCACACACTCTCCCCCTCCACTATTTGGATTTTCCAAACGCAAAAAAAAAAAAAAAAAATCTTGATTTTTATAAGAGATCTCAAATAAAACTTTTCTGGTCTGTAACATCTTCAGTTTCTGAGATATAAGTATCCTCATTAAAAGTATTCAACCCCTTTTTCACCCCTCCTATTGGGATTTTCCAAAAACAAAAAATACATGTTTCTTTATTTTTAAAGGAGATTCTAAATACCAATTTTTACATCTGTAAACTTTTCAAGTTTTAAGATGTAGATACACTCATATTAAAGTTTACCCCCTTTTCACCCTCCATTATTTGGATTTTCCAAAAACAAAAAAATACCTGTTTCTTAATTTTTATAGTAGATCCCAAATACAAATTTTCAGGTCTATAATATCTTCAGGTTCTGAAATATAAGTAGCCTCATTAAAGGCATTCAACCCATTTTTCACCATTTTCCACCCTTCCTATTGGGATTTTCTGGAAAAAAAAAAAAAAAAAAGGTGTTTCTTTATTTTTTAAAGAGATTCTAAATACCAATTTTTACATCTATAAACTTTAAAAGTTTTGAGATATAGATACACTCGTTTTAAAAATTCACCCGCTTTTCACCCCCCCCCCATTATTTGGATTTTCCAAAAACAAAAATTATGCGTTTCTTTATTTTTAAAAGAGATCAAAAGTACAAATTTTCAGGTCTGTAATATGTTCAGTTTCTGAGATATAAGTACCGGTATCCTGATTAAAGGCATTCGACCCCTTTTATCACCTTTTTTCACCCCTCCTATTGGGATTTTCTGAGAACAAAAAAATACGTGTTTCCTTATTTTTAAAGAAGATTCTAAATACCAATTTTTACATCTGTAAACTTATAAAGTTTTGAGATATAAATACATGCATTTTAAAATTTCACCCCCCCTTTTCACCCCCTTAGTGATGGAATATCCGAAAATCCTCTCTTAGCGAGCACCTACATCTTAATATGAATGTATACCCAAAATTTCATTTCTTTATATCCAGTAGTTTTGGCTTGGCGATGATGACTCAGTCAGTCAGTCAGTCAGTCAGTCAGTCAGTCAGTCAGTCAGTCAGTCAGTCAGTCAGTCAGGACAAGTTATTTTATATATAAGATTGTGTCTCTGTTGTGGTTTCTGGCAGGCGTTTGTGGCTTATTTTGATGTGCTGACCTAGTGTTGGCATTGTCTAGTAGTTTTACGATCTTGCTGTTATGAATTTGCTGTTATTGGTGTTATATTTGTGAAAGTTTTAAGCCTCAAGTGACAGCCATCTTGGATTTGCTATAATGGTTCCACAGATAACACTAGATAGAAAGGCAATTTATTATATCTGTCTATAAATACCTACTGTTTACAGTGCACTTTGTCTTCTGGTATGGGCTAGAGTAATTTTGTTACTTTCATTGATCTGTCTCTGTCTTATACTTGGCTTTGACAATATGAAAGTGACTGAGGTATGAGCAATGCTAGTAATGCCATTCCTTCTCCAGCCAGTCCCTGCTATGAATGGTGTGAAAATATTGCTCATAGGGTCAGTTGGTGCATGCATTTCAGTGGGCTTGGCAGACTGATATGTAATAGCAACTTCTGGCTCAGTGAGGAAAGCAACGGGAAACTACCTCACTCCTCATTTCCCTAGTACGCCTCTTCAGTGATGCCTAGGCCATCTATGACAGCTGATGGCGGAGCTGTTGAGGATCCAACCAGCCTTAGGACTGAAGACTGGACAACAATAAATTCTTGCCCTAAGTGTCAGCCATCTTGTCCGATTTAACATAATTGCCATAGAAACCACAATTCATACAGGAACTCTGCACTACATATCCGGTGTTCCTAGACCGCAGAATCTGTATTGTTTAATTACATCTATGCCCTATCTAAGTAAACCATTTTCAAAACAGGCAAATCAGCAGCGTCTGTGCTTCAGTGGAGTGACTGCGAATGGCGTCTGTTCTCCACATTAGGGGAGGTCTAAATATTACCTTAGAGGAAGAGGAAGGAAGCGGCAGTAGCCTTAAGTTGGGTACAATCCAGCATTTGCCTGGAAGAGAAGTGGGAAACCACGGAAAACCACTTCAAGGATGGCTGAGGAGGGAATCAAACCCCCCTCTACTGTGCAGTCAATCTCTGGCAAATTTCCGCCATTGTAACTCCTTCACGAGCAAGAAATTTTATAATTATGTGTTATGCAGTGGAGGGGTGCACCTGTTGCTCTTACATCGTGAGGATTGCAGACAAAATGGTGGGAAATATCTGAGAGCATGCTCTCCCCACTCCTAACGGTCAAACCTTAGCATAGCAGAAGTAAGAGGCCAGTCCTACCAACTATTGATGTTCAGGAACAAAAATTCTGTTTATATTTGATCGACCTTTGTAAGATCATGACTAGTTCAGCAATACGGTATTTGTCCATATAAAGGATTTTCTGTATGTCATGTTTACGAGTATACTAAGGTAGTGCTGTTATTCTCTGTCAGGTTTGAACCCACGATACTGGGATCCAAAGACTGTCACTCTACCGCTGATCCATAAAAGATCATTAAGTTCCATGGAAAATGTGTTTCCATCTCTGTGAATAAACTATGTACTAAGAGTGATTAAGTTATGTATACTCTGTTCACACTGTTGAGAATAATTACTATATGTATATCGAAGTGATGTTGATGGTCAATATTGTTTTAACAGGCAAACTGACAAGGAGTATGAGGAAGAGGTTTAATCTCTGGAACAATGCAAGTATTGGTTGAGGAATGTGAAGAACCATGAAAGATGGGAAAATGAAAGTATTCCCTGACCTCGCAAATATGCTACCACTGGGAAAAGAAGGGAACTAGAGTTAATCAAGGGAGGTTCGATAAGAACAAAAAAAAAGAGAATGCATTTTCTCCTTAATCTCTAACAAGTGGTCAGATAGAAACAGGTGTTTAGTAGATCTGATTAAAAGTGAACTTCTAATTACTGGAAACATGAACATGTCTTGTAAAGAGTTCCATGGCATATTGCATTTAGACAGTGCAGTTTTAAAGTCAGTTAAGTCAAATGTGAAGTACAGATGGAGAAAACAAGTCATTTCTAATAATGTTTTTTCTGCATGTTTTTTCATACCTAATGCATTTTCTGAATGTAGTTTTAAGAGCATGTAAGTTAGTTTCTTTTATGTATTTCAATAATTATCATATTCTGTTAATGAAACTAATTATAATCTAATTAAATTTTGGCCTAACGTTTGATTTTCAAGTATTTAAAACGGTCCCTTATTTTTGTGAAAAATTCCATATTTTTAGGTAATTGTCCTTTATTTCTTATGTCAAAAAGTGGCAACCCTAAGTGGAGGGACAGTGTGGAATGATATTAGTAGATGAATAAGTCTGAGTGGTGTCTTTAAAAATAGGAAAGATCACAATATGAAGATAAAGTTGGAGTTCAAGAGGACAAATTAGAGCAAATATTTGTTTATAGGAAGAGAAGTTAGGGATTGGAATAACTTACCAGAGGAGATGTTCAATAAATTTCCAATTTCTTTGCAGTCATTTACAAAAAGGCTAGGAAAACAACAGATAGGGAATCTGCCACCTGGGTGACAGATCAGTAGTGATTGAAGATCAATTGATACACAGAGAGCTATCCTCGGGATTGGGTTACAGCTATAGTTTCCTGATGCTTTTTGCCATGAAGCAATATCAACATTGCTAAGCCATGTTAAATATTATTACCAGGCCATACCAGTCAATCATCCAGACTGCCACCACTTCCAACTTCCAAAAGACTGCTACCCTTTTCATGAACCATTCGTTAGTCTGATCTCTCGACAGATACCCATCCAATATGGTTGCCTCTATGGCTCGGCTGTCTGCTTCATTGGGATATGCAAGCCTCCCCACCATGTCAAGATCATATGGTTCATAGGGGAGGTGTGTGTTGATATGACTGTTTAATAATAATAATAATAATAATAATAATAATAATAATAATAATAATAATAATAATAATAATAATAATAATAATAATAATTCTAAATCTACCTCTAACCCAGAAAATCTGCAACAATTGGTTAGCAGAAATTCTTGAAGATCTACAAGAAATGGGTATTGAGGATGAAACCATTCAAGATAGAATGAAATTTAGAAGCTTAGGAAACAAACATAAATTTGCAGAGAAACCAACAAGAAAAAATACAGACTGGACAGAAACATGCAGAAAGGAACACAGTGAAAAATGAAGAGATATTGGGAAGAAAAGAAGCAGAAACATTGTGCAAAATAAGTTCAAATGCGCTCCACAGTTGGGCACAACGAATAAATAAAAATAATAATAATAGAAGCTTCCATGGCTTAGGTGGCAACGCATTGGCCTCTCACCGTTGGGTTCTGTGGTTCAAATCCCGGTCACTCCATGTGAGATTTGTGCTGGACAAAGCGGAGGCGGGATAGGTTTTTCTCCTGGTACTCCGGTTTTCCCTGTCATCTTTCATTTCAGCAAACTCTCCATTATCATTTCATTTCATCTGTCGGTCATTAATCATTACCCCAGAGGAGTGCGATAGGCCTCGGCAGCCGGCACAATTCTTATCCTCGCCACAAGACGGGGGCTTCTTTCATTCCATCCCTGACCTGTTAAATGACTGGGAAAATGGTTGTAGGTTTTCATTTTCAACAACAACGACAACAATAATAACAAAAACAACAACAGGATTTTAATATAATGACTTTGATATTTTATTGTTACTGGGGGGGGAGTACCATGATTTACAGAGGTGTAGGAAGGTGCGGGCATGAATGGGTGGATAGAGAAAAGGTCAAATTTTAATTTAAAACTCTAAAACAGGAATTTTATTTCTTCCCTTATTTTTTGTTTTCTTTTCAGATTTTAAACTTTAAACAAATAACAATGGACCAGATCAGGTTAGCTCATGAGCTTAAGAAACAATTATAGAAAAACAATCAGACAACAATGATTTAACAAAAGAGCTTGAAGCTCCCAAGTTACAATTTCACCAGAGCACCATTGCTCCCTTCAATAAATCCTCAAGGAGACTGAGCTCCCGAAATTTACTACATTCACTTGGAGCGTCTTTGCTTCACATACTTAAGTAGGGGACTATTCTCCAAAATTTACAAGTTTCAAGCCTCTCCAAGGCACAAACTAACTTTTACAAAACAAAAAGTATTCACTGTCTTGTCTGCTCAACAGTCGAATTTACATAGGGAATAGAATAATAGTAGTTAACTTTAACAGGGGTAATAAGTACCCATTTAGTGAAAAAAGAAAAGGTTAATGTTATTGGCCGAAAATAAAAATGTTAGGAGACGAACACTTGCACTCCTTTGAAATTCACCAGAATATCATTAAAACACTATGTGGGCTTATGGCCCGAAGTTACAGAGGCTAAGCCTATGCTATGGAGGTGACTAGATGGAGAGAAAGTTTTAAGTTACAAAATTAAGAGATAAATTTAAAAATTACAAACTCATATTCACCTCAATACTAAGTTGAAGGGGAATAAATGAGCGTACACACTCTTTATTCCCTAAGTTTGACTAAGGTCTTAGTCCTGGTTTAAAGATTTACAGAGTTACATTAAGAAAAGATTTTTGAAACCTTCCCCTCAAGTTAGCTTTCAGAGACTATTACACGATTACAAGATGTCTGCCATTACCTTGAGCTGGATGGCCTTCCGGAGGTGGGCAAGGCGCGTCCCACTCTACTGCTGGACTTTGGGTGATCAAAAGACAACATGCCCCGATAGGTCCCAGCTTTTATAGTGGAGAGGGAGGTTCCAGAATTATCTGGGCCAAAGCCCTGGACACACCCACCGTTTTGAGTGGTTGATTAAATAAATTTCAAAAATTCCTTATTTGTTAATTTTTAAAGCTGGCGGGGAGAGATCAAAGTGCTGATAACCTTAGAATACTAAAAACAATCTATAAACAACTCAGTTTTACCAACTAATGACTACAAAATTTCTCTTGAAAATTAATTGTCCATCCTCTCACCAGAGGGAGCACCTAGGTTGACAGTAGAGACAACACAGAGATAAGTTTTTTAAGGTTCAACCTTTTCAATACAAATTGTAAATAAAATATTATACAACTCATAATTTGTATTGAAAAGGTTGAACCATAAAAAAATTATCTCTGTGATCTCAGTTCAATACATAAACAAAAATGTTTATATCTTTGAGTAGAAACATTTGTCGATAAACATTTAAACTTCCTCTGAAATGAGTTTCACTGATCATATTATAGATGGCTTTCCAAAAGGTGCTCCTTTTAAATGTGCGGAGTTGGTGTACCTCTGGTACATTTACGATGATTATAATTGTACATGTCATTCTCAGAAATGAAAAATATTCTCACTCATGCCTTCATAATTAAAAATACTGTTGTACCTAATTCAGTTATTTTTCCACCTGTTTTAGGTACCAAAAAGTAACTATTTCATGCCTAAAATAGAAGTGATGCCCCGAAAAGGGATCTAACCAACATTTTTACCGAAAATGAGATTTCATCAAAATGACGATCTATATGGATGTTCCTGCATATTGGCATTGTTATGTGGAAGAATTCAGAACTTGTTGCTGTACTAGAGGGTGGAGAACTTCTGTCTCATGCAGGAAAGAAATGTAACTCCATTCCAAGATGGTGGAGCATAGTTCTTTGCTTGTGACAACGAATGCATTAAAGCATGAAAATGCGAATGTAATGTGAATGAATGGAAGGACGTCAAGCTCAAACATCTTAGGGAAGCTGGCTTGGCATATACTTCAAAGAAAGGTGTTGCAGTTCCAGGGAGAAAAGCACCAGAACCAGTGAGTATGTTTGCATGGAATAGGGATCTATATGCATGGAGTGGAGTTGGTCAGAATATCGAGTACATTTTTTTAAAGCTTTCAATGATGACTGCTCACAGATCTCTGCACACACCAAGCTGGATAGCTGCAGTTGCTTAAGTGCAGCCAGTATCCGGTTTTCGGGAGATGGTTCAAACCCCACTGTCGGCAGCCCTGAAGATGGTTTTCCCCTTTTCACACCTTAATAAATACCATGGTTGCTTCCTTCCCATTCCTAGCTCTTTCCCGTCCCATCGTTGCCATAAGACCTATCTGTGTCGGCGCAAAGTAAAGCAATTTGCATGCGATCTCTGCACATGGTTATGAGGGTGTTTAGGGATTGTAGTAAGGATGTAAAGGAGAGGGCATACAAGTCTCTGGTAAGACCCCAAATAGTATGGTTCCGGTGTATGGGACACTCAGCAGAATTACTGTATTCAAGAACTGGAAAAAATCCAAAGAAAAACAGCTTGATTTGTTCTGGGTGATTTCCGACGATGGAGGTTAATGAAGATTTTAGCAATTAGCAATTAAATTAATTCAAATCAATCAATCAATCAATCAATCAATCAATCAATCAATCAATCAATCAATCAATCAATCAATCAATCACCACTGATTTGCATTTAGGGCACTCGCCTAGGTGGCAGATTTCCTATCTGTTAAAAACATTTAAGCTCTTTAGGCTCTTTTTCTATCTGTTGTATTCCTAGTCTTTTCTTAAATAATTGCAAAGAATTTGGAATTTTATTGAACATCTCCCTTAGTAAATTGTACTCTTTATTTACAATACCATTTATGTGATTACCCCAATGAAGATCTTTCCTTACATTACCATCTAAGTACTTACAGGGATCCCCATAAGGAACTCTCACCCACTAAAACTGAGAGGACTTTTCATACTTGTGAAACCCACAACCTGACTTTTAACCCCGTTTATTATCATACCATTACCTGCTGTCCATCTCACAACATTATCGAGGTCAGTTTATAGTTTGCTCACAATCTTGTAACTTATTTATTACTCTATACAGAATAACATCATCCACAAAAAGCCTTATCTCCGATTCCACTTCTTTACACATATTATTTAGTATATAAGAAAACATAACAGTCCAATAATACTGTGTGTATGTTCAGTCTTCAGCCCTAAGGCTGGTTCGATCCTCAACAGCTCTGCCATCAGCTGTCATAGATGGCCCAGGCATCACTGAAATGCATACTAGGGAAATGAGGAGTGAGGTAGTTTCCCGTTGCTTTCCTCACCAAGCCTGAAGTTCTATTACATATCAGTCTGCCAAGCCCACTGAAATGCATGCACCAACTGACCCTATCAGCAACATTTTCACACCATTCATAGCAGGCACTGGCTGCAGAAGGAATGGCATTACTAGCATCGCTCATACCTCGGTCACTGTCATATAGTCAAAGCCAAGGATAAGACAGAGACAGATCAATGAAAGTAACAAAATTGCTCTAGCCCATACCAGAAGACATAGTGCACTGTAAACATTAGGTCCTGCCAGCAAAGGCATCCAATAATACTACCTTGAGGAATTCCCCTCTTAATTATTACAGAATCAGATAAAGCTTTGCCTACTCTAATTCTCTGAGATTTATTTTCTAGAAATATAGCAACCCATTCAGTCACTATTTGTCTCATCCTTTTGCACTCATTTTTGCCAGTAGTCTCCCATTATACACCCTATCAATTGCCTTAGACAGGTCAATCACGATACAGTCCATTTAATCTCCTGAATCCAAGATATCTGCTATAGCTTGCTAGAATCCTACAAGTTAAGCTTCAGTGGAATAGCCTTTACTAAACCTGAATTGCCTTCTATCAAACCAGTTATTAATTTCACAAACATGTCTAATATAATCAGAAAGAATGCTTTCCCAAAGCTTACATGCAATGCATGTCAAACTTACTGGAATGTAATTTTCAGTTTTATGTCTATCACCCTTTCCTTTATACACAGGGACTACTATAGCAACTCTCCATTCATATGATTTTGCTCCTTCATGCAAATAACAATCAAATATGTACTTCAGATATGGTATTATATCCCAATCCATTGTCTTTAGTATAACCCCAGACATCTTATCAGTTCCAGCTGCTTTTCTAGTTTTCAACTTTTGTATCTTATTGTAAATGTTATTGTTATCATAAGTACATTTTAATACTTCTCTAGCATTAGTCACTTCCTTTATTTGGACATTATCCTTATAACCAACAATCTTTACATACTGCTGACTGTATACTTCTGCCTTTTGAAGATCCACACATATACACTCCCCTTGTTCATTAATGATTCCTGGAATGTCCTTCTTGGAACCTGTTTCTACCTTTAAGTAAAATTTGTATGACTGCCACTTATGCTTGCCATCATTTTATCCTTAGCTGACTTCTTTGCTAGATTCAATTTCCTAGTAAGTTCCTTTAATTTCTCCTTACTTCCACAGCCGTTTCTAACTCTATTTCTTTCCAATCTTCACCTTTTTCTTAGTCTCTTTATCTCTCTGTTATACAATAGTGCTCAAAAGTTAATCATAATCACTAAATGAGGCCATACCGCCTGACAGGAATGTCAAACGGATTGCTGAACAAATGGAAGCTGACTCACACACCCTATGTCACACAACTTGTCCAAAAAGACAGTGTCAGAAAGGTTCTGATAGCTAAAGTACACCTTTGACAACAACTAACAAAACTTGGCAATGTCTTCCACAACAAAATACGCTGATAATAGGGTGTATGGTTACCCTAATGGCCACACATGCATCGTAACAATGTGGCATGCTCTCTATCAGATCGTCCAAGAGGTCTTGTGGCAGTCGATCCCATTCCTCCGAAAGGGCAATGTGAAGGTCTTGGAGGGTCCTTGCTGGAGGCTGACGGGATGCTGGAGTAAGTGGAGCACACATTGCTGGAAGTCAGGCAAACAGCCCAGCTGTTCTGAGCCTCCTGTATACAGTGTGACCGGAAATGGCAACCCCTGAGACGGCTGCAAGCTCCGCCGACAATTGTCTTGCAGGTGCACTCCAAATTCGTCAGGCGGTTAAGGCCAGATATCGGTCTTGCTGTGGGGTGGTTACCCTTGGTCGACCTGGTATTGGCCTATGACTAACATCTCCTGTGTCTCCAAATCATCTCCAAAGCCTGGAAATGACACTTTGTGGCACATTCAAGGATACAGCGACTTCGGTCTGTGTCTGGCCTGGTTCCAGGGGCAAGTATTCTACTCTGCAAAAGGGGTCCAAATGGCGTTGTTGCGCCATTATGTTGTCACGTTCACCATGAGGCTACATTCCGCATACTAAAACAGGGCAAACGCAACTGAGGGAATATGGGGCGCAGGCACTGGCTGTGTTTACCTTGCGGTTATGCCGCTAGTCAAAGCAGGGAACACTCCTTTCCTATACAGAGTGAACGTGTAAGGTTGGTAGGTGCATATGTCGTGCGATTTGCGGTCTATTTCCTGTTGCCCTGCTCACTCGTAACTTATGCTTAACTTTTGGACACTAGTTTATTAAGTGGGTCTCTAGCATTTGTTACCACCTCTGAAGGTAAAAACCTGTTTTCACAATCCTCAACAATTGCTTTAATCCCATCCCAGAGTCTGTTTAAAATTTTTATTTACCATTTTTGACTGATCATAGTTACTTTCTAAAAACTTCCTCATGTCTGTTTCATCAGCCATATGGTACTGCCTAATAGCCCTAAATGAAGACCTTCCTTTCTATCACATTTATTTTTAACTGCGACAAAAACAGCTTCATGATCACTAATACCATCTATTACTTTGGTTTCTCTATAGAGCTCATCTGGTTCTACCAGCACCACATCCCCCTAATTGGTTCTATCACTTTCTGAATCAGCTGTCCTTCCCATATTAACATATTTGCCATTTGTTGGTCATGCTTCCTGTCATTCACATTACTTTCCCAATTGACATTTGGTAAATTGAGATCTCCTGTTATAATCACATTCCTTTCCATGTCGTTTCCCACATAGCTGATTATCTTATCAAATAATTCTGAATCTAGTACAACACGGTTCAACCCGGAAAATAAATTAAATAATTCTTCACACCGTGGAAGCTTCACTTCTAAGATACCAAACCTTTACGGGGAGGATATTCTCAAAGCTACTAGGCAGTTCGACAACCTTCGGAAGAAAATGAGTAACTACCTGGCTTGACTCGCCTTTCTGAAACGCTGCAGGGACAACAGCATTATACCAGCATGTGTGAGACCGAAATATCACACCAAGAACCGACGGACTGACCGTATTATTCATGAAACCAGCATAAAACTCCTCAGAGAACCGATCAGTGACACAAGACAGACTCTGGACTACCTCAGCAATAAATTATTTCATCTCCACCTGCAACTTGCCAGCACTCTGTCGCTCAATGATTGGACCATGTTAGACAGCATTAGCAACACACAATCCCAGCGTACACTGGAACTATCCCTTGGAATCTGGAAAGGAAAATCTGCGAGGCTATCGAAATCAAGAAACATCCGAATAACATAAATTTAGAAGAAGGATACAAAATCAGTAATTCTTGGATGCACATCATTCATAGTTTAAGACATACAGACCACAACATAAACACACGGGCCGCAACCCCATTACATAACAGCGCGGGCAAGCCCCCACTACCTGGCTGTGACATAAACTTTCCAGAAGCCTCGCGAGACAGCCAGGGCTTACGTCAGCCAGATAGGCTAGGATATAAAAGGCCAAGATCAAGGCCACTCTAGTAGTGTAATTTCTGCCTGGGAGACTGATTACCTCGGATCAAGTAGGGGTATTTCAGTCGCCTTGACAAAGAATACTGCAATGTATTCGAAACGTCGGCAAACTGTACGTGATATGCGTACAAGTACAACACGGTTCAACCCGGAAAATAAATTAAATAATTCTTCACACCGTGGAAGCTTCACTTCTAAGATACTGTCTCTACAATACTTCTAGAGTTCAACACTATGTCATCCCTACTTGACTTCAAGATCCCTGTACCCTTATCACTGCTCCCTAGATCACCCTGTTTCCCTGAATGTACCTCCCTCTAACCCTACTAAACAAATTTTCTAACTTACATATACCATTGCAGTTTAAGTGAAGGCCATCTGAGTGCATATCCCTATCTCCTACCCACCCAATTGGATCTATAAATCCCATTCCTAGCTTCCCACATACCCACTCCATAGTCTTATTTAAATCACTTTCCAGTCTGGTGATGGCTTCCTCTTGTGTAAAATATTTCAGATGTAAAATAGTCTCCTATTTGGATCTCCGGGTGGGGACTGTATGTGAGAGGGCAATCATCAGGAAGTTAACCCCTCAGCGTCGCAGCCATTTAAATAGCTTCCTACCCCGCGGCCGGATGAGATTTCAAGTACGCGCGACTGAAATACATCGATTCACTTAAAGCGTTACTGCAAGTATAAGAGTAGCCCGATTTTCACGAAATTTGGAATTCCTTATAACAGAACTATGTACATGCAGATAATTACATAATTTTTTCACATTTCATTAGTAATTTAGTTCCGTGTGATAGAGTTCGAAGCACTCTTTGAGACAGGGACTCACGTCACACTCCTGGCAGCAGTACACTGACGTCTTCTTTTCGCCGTGTTTTGAACACAGGATACAATGTCTCTGAGGTTTGGATTTCCAACTCTTGGGTGCAATTTCCTGATAAAATATCTTTCCTGCAACCTTGTAACTGTATTATCTGATGCGCGCCGGCCTTAAATATTTCGTTCCCCTCCCAAGCGAACGTATTTTGTAAACAAACCTTTCACCAGCTGAACCCGATAAGGTAATTGCTCAATATTTGTCTCTGTGACCTGTGTGAGTATTATTAGAGAATTTAGCAATCAGAATTCACCGTTGAAAACTTCTGTTTGACCTGTATAATTATCTATAATCTCTTACACGAAATTTCCAAGTACTGTTTCCTCCTCATCGTCACTCTCATCATTTACCACTGCTACATCATCTATTTCATTATCACTGCTGCTTATCACTACTACTTCCGACTAAACTTTCATCTGAATTATACAATATTTCAAGCGCGTTACTGTCAGTCATCCCACAGCTGAGCGCCGTGCGTCACACGGACTGGTGAAGCTGCAACGAGACTGAAGGCAGCAGTACGAAACTGAATGAGAGGAATAACATTTATGACGAAACAAACCAACTCGATACATATTTCAGATAAAAGGTCGATACAACGTCTTTCAAACGAGATATATACCATGAACAACTGGTTCTCGTATCGTATGACAGAAAGCAGCACTAACTGATGCCTACACAGAGCGCTCGTGGAGAGTACGAAAATATTACAAGCTGAGAAATAAAGACAAATATAATAAATAAACCTCACTCCCAATGTACAAATAGAGCAAAGAACATTACACGAAAGACAAACTTCTCAGATCATCATTTCTTTATTTTATTCTGTGGGAATGAAGCAAACAGACTTTAAAAAAACAGAGATTAGAGCTCAGACTTATTTGACAAATAACTATCCTTGCAAAAACAACTACATTATAATGATTTTTCAATTCTTATTTACAACACTGATAAAGCCAAAAATGTCTTCTTGGAAACAAAACAATTTTCATATCGGTAACTCCAAAACTCTTCGCGCTATAGCCATAAATGTGAAACCATGTATGGGTCTATACCACGTATAGAGGTTGGCGGCTACGGAAGAAAAGAGGGTCTATACCACGTATAGAGGTCGGCGCTGAGGGGTTAAATACTAACATTCTGCAAGTTGGAGCATAGAATGTTGAAAGTTAAAATCGTTGCTGTAGATTAGAGAATCTGAAAAGGGGAATGGATAGACTAAAATTAGATGTGGTTGGTATAAGTGAAGTACATTGGCAGGAAGAACAGGATTTTTGGTCAGGAAATTACAGAATTATCAACAGAAAATCAAACATGGGAAATGCAGGAGTTGGTTTTATAATGAATAAGAAAATAGAGCACTATGACTAGCATAGTGAACTTATTATTGTCAAGATAGACAGCAAGCCAATGCCCACCACAATAGTGCAGGTCTACATGCCTATTAGTTCAGCAGATAAGGAAGAAATCGAAAGAATATGCGAAGAGATAGAAGATTTCATACAACATATAAAAGGAGACGAGAATCTACGGTAATTGTGATGGGAGACTGGAATGCAGTACTAGGCCTGAGAAGAAAAGGTAATGCCTTAGGATAATGCGGTCTGGGACAAAAGGAAAAAGAGGAAGTCAACTAGTTGAATTCTGCACCGATCATAATTTTTGCTATTTGCTTTACGTCGCATCAACACAGATAGGTCTTATGGCGACAATGGGATAGTAAAGGCCTAGGAATTGGAAGGAAGCGGCCGTGGCCTTAATTAAGGTACAGCCCCGGCATTTGCCTGGTGTGAAAATGGGAAACCACAGAAAACCATCTTCAGGGCTGCCGACAATGGGGCTCAAACCCACTATCTCCTGATTTTTTTTTTTTTTTGCTAGGGGCTTTACGTCGCACCGACACAGATAGGTCTTATGGCGACGATGGGATAGGAAAGGCCTAGGAGTTGGAAGGAAGTGGCCGTGGCCTTAATTAAGGTACAGCCCCAGCATTTGCCTGGTGTGAAAATGGGAAACCACGGAAAACCATTTTCAGAGCTGCCGATAGTGGGATTCGAACCTACTATCTCCCGGATGCAAGCTCACAGCCGCGCGCCTCTACACGCACGGCCAACTCGCCCGGTTATCTCCTGATTACTGGATACTGGCCACACTTAAGCGACTGCAGCTATTGAGCTCGGTGCAATCATAATTTAGTCCTTGCTAATACTTGGTTCAACCACCATAAATGATGGCTGTATTCATGAATAAGACCTGGAGATTCTGGAAGGTATCAAATAGAATTCATTATCATTAGGCAGAAATTCAGAAAAAAGGCATTGGGTTGCAAGATCTTCCCAGGAGCAGACGTGGACTCTTACCACAATTTGGTGATCAGAAATTGCCATCTTAAGTTGAAGAAATTGAAGAAATGAAGGAATACAAGAAGATGGGATCTAGATAAGCTAAAAGAAAAAACTGTGTTGGACTATTTCAAGGACCATGTTACACAAGGACTAAATAAAAAAGCTGAAGGAAACACAACAGATGAAGAGAGGACAGTCATGAAGAATGAGATCAGAGATATTAGGCCTGATCAATGAACGGAAAAAAATACAAGAAAGCAAATAATGACAAAGGCAGAAAAGAATACAGGTGATTAAAGAATGAATTAGATAGGAAGTGCAGGACAGCTAAGGAAGAATGGCTGAGAAAGAAGTGCAAGGATGTTGAAGGTTGTATGGTGGTGGGTAAAATAGATGATGTGTACAGGAAAATCTAGGAAACCTTTGGAGAAAAGAAAACTAAGTGTACGAATATTAAGAGCTCAGATAGAAGACCACTTCTAGGGAAGGAAGACAATGCAGAAAGATGGCAGGAATGTATTATACAATTGTATCAAGGGAAAGAAGTAGATGATAAGGTTCTGGAACAAGAAGAGACAACTGATGCTGATGAAATGGGGGACCAAATTTTGAGATCAGAATTTGATAGAGCTTTGAGGAACCTAAACAAGGAACAAGGCACCTGGAATTGATGACATACCCTCAGAGTTACCAACTAGCTTAACAGATGCCAGCCTGGCAAGATTATTTCATTTAGTGTCTAAGATATGTTGTTTCTTATGGCTAGATGTATGATACAAGAGAATTGCCACCTGATTTTAGACAGAATGTTGTTATACCTATTCCCAAGAAAGCAGGTGTTGACAAGTGTGAAAACTACCACACCATTAGTTCAGTATCTCAAGGCCGATGAACAAGATGTGAGGGCCCTTTCAAGAACAAGCATCGTCATCATCATCAGTTTAGTATCTCACGTTGGCAAAATTTAGCACGTATTATTTGCAGAAGATTGGAAAGACAAGTTGAAGCTGATTTGGGAGAAGACCAGTTCAGCTTCAGAAGAAATCTAGGAACACATGAAGCAATCCTGGCTTTACATCTGATCTTGGAGGATCGAATTAAGAACGACAAGCCCACATATATGGCATTTGTAGATCTAGAAAAGACATTTGATAATGCTGATTAGACAAAGCTATTTGAGATTCTGAAGGACATCGGGATCAGATACCAATAAATCTACAATCTGTAGAAAAATCATTCTGCAGTGTCATGAATCGAAGGCTGTGAAAAAGAAGCAGCAATACAGAAAGGAGAGAGGCAAGGCTGCAGTTTGTCCCCCCTCCTTTTCAATGTTTATACAGAACAGGCAGTAAAGGAAACCAAAGAGGAATTTGGAAAAGAAATCACAATCCAAGTAAAGGAAATCAAAACTCTGAAATTTGCCAATGATATTGTTAGTTTATCTGAATCTGGAGAAGATTTGGAGAAATTGATGGATGCTATGGACAGTCTTCAAGAAGGAGTACAAGATGAAAATAAATAAATCCAAAAGAAAAGTAATGGAGTGCAGTTGTACAAAGTCAAGTGATGCAGAAAATATTAGATTAGGAAATGAAGTCTTAATGGAAGTAGATGAATCTTGTTACTTGTGTAGTAGAATAACTAATGATGGCAGGAGGACATAAAATGCAGACTAGCACAAGCAAGGAATGTCTTTCTCAAGAAAATAAATTTGCTCACTTCAAAAATTGATGTAGGAATTAGAAAGATGTTTTTGAAGACTTTCAACTGGAGTGTGCATTGTATGGAAGTGAAACAAAGATTATAACTAGCTCAGAAAGAAAGAGAATAGAAGCTTTTGAAATGTGGTGTTACATAAGAATGTTGAAGGTGAAATGGATAGATCGAATAATGAATGAAGAGGTACTAAACTGAATTGGTGAGAGGAGAATGATTTTGCAAAATTTGACCAGAAGAAGACATGGAATGATAGAACACATCTTAAGACACCCAAGACTATTCATTTTGTTTTTGAGGTAAGTGTAGGTGGTAACGGTAGACCAAGGTATGAATATGACAAACAGATTTCAGTAGATGTTCAGCAAGATATAGTAGTTATGTAAAAATGAAGAGGTTAGCACAGAATAGGGTGAGATAAACGGCTGCATCAAACCAGTCAATGGACTGATGACCGAAACAGCATTTTGTTCAGAACTGGTTTTCAGGCACTAGGGTCCATCACCAGTGATTTAAAATTATTTGAAACGAATTGCTCAACAGCTATAACAACATGTCTAGCCAGCCCTTCTAATGGTATTTCATCTTGGCTGAATTTTATCCTGAATTGAACGTGACCAGCACAGCTGGACAACCAATATTTGTACATGTGCTCTTTGGGTTTTCTCATGCAATGTACTTTGTCTACTGACAATCTAGAATCTTTTCTTGAACCATCTAGCTCATTTTTTGTTTTGAAAGTTAGAATTTTAGTGGTCATACATTTTTACCTTTTTTTTTTTTTTTATGAGTTGTTTTACATTGCATTGACACAGATAGGTCTTATAGCGATGATGGGACAGGAAAGGGCTAAGAATGGGAAGGAAGCGGCCATGGCCTTAATTAAGGTACAGCCCCAGCATTTGCCTGAAAATGGGAAACCATAGAAAACCATCTTCAGGGCTGCCAACAGTGGGGTTTGAACCCACTATCTCCTGAATACTGGATACTGGCTGCACTTAAGCGACTGGAGCTATCGAGCTCGGTACATTTTTACTTCCATCTGCGACAACAGAGCAGTGTCATTAATAATATGTTTTATCAATGTACAAGACGTGAGGAGATTCTGTGACAAATGAACAGTTTGAACAGTTGTTGCACCCTCGATCCGTCATGGACTTGATGGTTCTTTTATGTGAATCAGTACATCTACATAAATACACAAATCTCAAATTATGGAGAAAGGAAAAAAAAATGGACATGAGGCATTTTGCACCAAGCCATTCAATTGGCTTCATTTTACACACCATAACTCATATATTCAATCAATCAATCAATCAATCAATCAATCAATCAATCAATCAATCAATCAATCAATCAATCAATCAATCAATCAATCAAGCATCTGCATTTAAGGCTGTCGCCAAGACGGGTGATTCCTATCAGCTTCCCTTATTCATCTAATAATGTCATTCCATGTCATGTCTCCAAAGACAGCTTAGAATATACTGCTTAGATGAGCAGCTTGTCTGCTTATAGTAAGTCTTCCCAGCCCAAAATCTGCAATTTTTTCATAACACTACTTTGTCGTAAATCACCGAGAACAAGTCGATCTGCTTTCCTTTTTATCTTTGGATCAAGTAATCCTCATGTGGGTCCCATACATTGGATTCATACTCTAATTGGGGTCTTACCAGAGACTTATATGCCCCCTCCTTTAGATCTTTACTACAACTCTTAAATACCTTCAGAACCATGTGAAGAGATCTGTATTGTTTCTTTATAACCTCTTAAATGTGGTTACCTCAATGATCGTTCCGCTAGGCTGTGTGGCTCAGACGGTTGAGGCGCTGGCCTTCTGATCCCAACTTGGCAAGTTTGATCCTGGCTCAGTCTGGTAGTATTTGAAGGTGCTCAAATACGTCAGCCTCATGTCAGTAGATTTACTGGTATGTAAAAGAACTCCTGCAGGACAAAATTCTGCCACTTTGGCATCTCCAAAACCGGAAAAAAAAGTAGTTAGTGGGACATAAAGCCAATTACATTATTATTAAGATCATTCCTTACATTAACACCTCGGTACTTACAGTGATCCCCATGAGTTACTATCACCCAATCAATACAGTAATTAAAACTGAGAGGACTTTTTGTCTTGGTGAAACTTATGAACTGACTTTTCATCCCATTTATCATTATACCATTGTCTGCTGTCCATCTCACAACATTGTCAAGGTCTTTTTGTTGTCGTTCACAATCCTGTAACTTATTTATACTCTATACAGTATATCAGTATCATCCACAAATTGCCTTATCTGTGATTTCAGTTCTTTAATTCACTAATGACTGGAACATTTCCCTCTTTATCGATAGCTGCCACTTTTATCTTACTTCCTAAAAAGTCACCACCTGAAGGCGTTACTGGCTACTGAACTGTAAGTATCTTATCGGCTCTTTCTAAAACTCTAGAATACATTGTACACCAACAAGTTTCCAACTACTTGCAAACACTCAATATTCCTGACAAACATCAGTCTGTTTTCAATGCAACCATAGCACCAGTACCCCACTACTTAAGGTTACAGAGGATATTTGTGACATGATGTACGAAAGACAAGTTACATTCTTAGCTTCTCTTCACTTCTCTAAGGCTTTTAACTCAGTGACACAGGCATAGAACTTTCCAAACTATTTAAGCTTCCTTTTTTGACGAACTGTCTCCAGGGGATGAACTCATATATCCACGATCATCACTAATGTGTAGGTAGCAACAGTAACATATATTCATTTCATCGTATTGATCTGTAGAGGTAGATGTTCCATGGGAGTCTGTCATAGGACTGCATCTGTTTTCCATCTATGTCATCTTTTAGCAGCTGTAGATACTACATGAATAATTTTATCTGCCCTGTAAACCAGAAAGACTAAATTATAAAATTCCAGTTTCAATACAGAAAGAAATTTGTGACTGGACTGACATATACAGACTTGGACTAAATGATGTCAACTCTTAAGCTATAAGAATTTCTTATCCATAAATATCTTTACTTTACCAAAACTTAACCTACAAAATTCACCAGTTAATTTCAGTGGATCAGTCCAAGATCTTGATATTATCATAGACAAACATCTTTCATGGAAACAGCTCATAATCAGTATTTCCAGATAAGTTTTGTGATGCTAAATTCAGTTAGAATATTTCAGAACATATTCTCATGAGTACTAAAGGAATATCTTTTTTTTTAAATTTGTTTGCAGCCTTATTTGTACCAGAAGCTAAATAAATCACCTCACTTTTGACTGCTGTGACACTGTGCATGACGACCTGGCCGTTACTCTTAAATATGAACTGCACATGTGCAAAATGCCTATGTACACTACTTACGCGACCAATCTTGCGCCTGTCTACAACGAACTAGGTTGGCTAAAACTCAAACATATTTGGGAGATAGTAGGTTCGAACCCCACTGTCGGCAGCCCTGAAGATGGTTTTCTGTGGTTTCCCATTTTCACACCAGGCAAATGCTGGGGCTGTACCTTAATTAAGGCCATGGCCGCTTCCTTCCCACTCCTAGCCCTTTCCTGTCCCATCGTCGCCATAAGACCTATCTGTGTTGGTGCGACGTAAAGCAACTGGCAAAAAAAACAACCAAACAGTGCCGTAATCTTCAGGCCTTATGCCTCCTTCACTGATTATTCTCCTCATTCTCATGTTTCTATTTGTGATGTCAATTGCACTACCTCTCATCTAATTACTAGTTTTGGAATGTGGTCAAAAATCGATACACTCCTGTTAGTACTACCTTTTGTGTTCGGCGGCATATATCTTTAGTTTATTAGGATCATGTTGTGCTTCATTAAAAACTGTCTGACGTTTTCATGGACACCATAGGAATCTAAGGCAAAAAGTTCCGAGCATGTGAATATGGAAGAAACGCCTCTGTCCGCAACCTAAGTAGCCCTAGAATTACAGTTTTCACATTGGGTTTTCTTATCACATAATTGTGTGTCCCATGAGAATGTTTGCTTATAAGTCTATCTGGCATCAACCCTCCTCACTTCCTCCTACTCCACTGGAGAAGATGCTCAGATCAAAGAGTGTCAGTAGACTATACAGTATTACATATCATACACTTTATTTTCCCACTATAGTGACTGAATTATTTAAAATTGGCAGAAGTGTAGTCTACATAAGTGTGTTTTGAGGTAGAATACAGTACTTTATGTCATAAGATAGGCACTAAACATTATCATTATTTTTTGATTTTGTTGTTTTATTTTAAATTTTTACTCTGCACTACAATAGCACTAGACTACAAAACTACTTGCTCTGAAGGGATCATGGACCATTCATCTATTCCAACATATGAACCAATAATGTATTTTTTCTGGTAGAAATAGAAAAATATACATTATATGCCTAATTTTTAAGAAAAGTAAGTTTTGGAAAGTTTAATATGAAATATTAAATTTATTTTGGATAAAAAAAATGGTTTATCTTTTCACTAATTCTATTTTTCTTTACTTAATTTTTTAAATTACCATAGGGTAATTGTACTCTCATTTCAAAAACAAGCACTGATCTACTAATGTGTAATTCTCATGTTTCTATTCCAGATTATATCAAATCATCATCTATTACGAACTCCACTATATAGATGGTTATCCCTGATTATAGAACATACTCACAATAAACAGGAACTAATATAGGCAATGTTAGTATATAAATAAATTATATAATCTAATTATTTTTCTAATACATGCCAGACATCCTACCTGTATGGATGAACTGTGTGCTTTTCAATACACTTGGCAGTGCATATAAACTAGACTTGGTTCTTGTCAAAAGAGATAAGGATGTCAAGCAGGTCAAGATCACAGGTTACAGACCATAGTAGTGCTTTGAACATCCTCTCATCATTCCATTTAGAGCACTCAGATTCACTAATGACACCAGGGCTTTCCAAAATTGTTAACAGTACAACATATGCTTCCGTTTGAAAGAGTTTGACACGCGTGAGCTTATTGCAAGATAATGAAATTTCATAAGGTTATTAGAATAAAGTAAATCATATCAGCTCAAATGAATAAATTTATTGTCTCCAAAATAATTAAATTTTAAGTACAAGGGAGAGAAATCATTTATTAGCAAAATGAATTACTTACTTCCACACAAGTTGCCCAAAGACGCAGCATATCATTTTAATGATGATAATGACAATATTTTGATACTGCAAAATATAAAATGATAAGAATTGGATATCAAATGACTTGAGGCAAGGGCAACAGGGTCCCATTTGAAATATTTCACAGGACCAATATATACTCTGTATTATCAGATAGCCAGACAAAGAATAAAAATATCTACAATGTTTTCTGAAATATTAAATATGAAATAAAGAAAAGAGTTTTATAATATAGTTTCATATTACAGCACTGTTTATTGGTATACATCTTTAAATATAGTTTTGGGCCAATGACCTTAGATGTTAGGCCCCTTTAAACAAAAAGCAAGTATAGTTTTCCAATACTGTACATTATTGCTTCTGGAAGGCAGATTTTGTTTACTTTTGCACATAAGATTAAAAAAGAGCAATATTTTGTTGCAATGTTCAGTGCTCTTGTTTAGCTGTGACTTATTATGTTGTACGTTGATTAAACTAAAAAATTTGATATATTTCACAAAAAAATATATATATTCCTGTATGTAATACGAAGTTTGTTGTGTTTTTTTTATGGGGAAAACCAACAAGATTGGAACAAATAAATGCAGGAATATACTGTATATCATACCAGACAAAAAGATGCAAGAGAGGACAGGTGAATGTGGGCAGAGGAAGTAACAGAAAAGAGAAAATTGGTTTTAAGTCCCACTAACTACATTTTCATGATTTTTGGAGACATTGAGGTGCCAGAATTTTGTCCTACAGGAGTTCTTTTATGTGCCAATAACTCTACTGACACAAGGCTGACGTATTTGAGCACCTTCAAATACCATCAGATTGAGCCAGAATTGAACCTGCTAAGTTGAGCTCAGAAGGTCAGCACTCTACTGTCTGAGCTACTCAGAAAAGAGCAATGAGGGCAAACTTCACACAATGATATGTGCTCTCTCTTCATCCCAGTTCTGTCATACCTAATTCTTCTCATCCTCCAAATGAGATTGCTTCTTTCTCCCAGATTTATCAGAGCAACATATGTCCGTCCTCACTGAGAGAGTTATTTGTGAGAAACCTTCACTTGTGATGTGGGAATTGAAGCATTAATTGAATGCTGTGAAAAAGAAGAGAAATACTCCATGATTCAATCTATTTGTGGACTTATCTAATAAACAGTTCATTGTGTACCTTAGATATTACTGTCCCTGATTAACTTCAAAGTAGTCCCCTTTTGAGGCTAAACATTGATTCCACAGCACTGCCATGATCAGAATTATTCCTGGAAGTAATGTTTTGGCAGTGTATTCAAAACGGACTATGATTCAATTCAAATTTCTTCCACCATCTGAAATCTTTTCTCCTTCAGCTACATTTTCAGTTTTGGGAACAGAAAAAAGTTGCAGAGCACAAGGTTAGGTGAATTGGAAGGATGAAACACCAGTCATGATGTTCTTGGCAAAAATCACCAAGTCAGGTGAGCAGTATGTACAGCAGTACTGTCATGGTGAATGAGTCAAGTGTTGTTTCACCCTTGATCAGGATTCTTCCTCCTCACATCCTCCATAGATGATCTGGAACTCAATGTAGAAAGCAGTTTTCAGAACAAACTACTTGTCAATAATTAGTTTTTATTTTTTAAAACAAATCAACATGCTCTAGGTCAAAACATCAAGTCTTTGTTGCTTTTGCTCAGGAGTCTGGGCATGGACTTTGATGCAGTATGCCCCATGTGTATATCTTCTGTTAAAATTTTGTGGCAGGTGCCATAATTGATTCTCACTAGTGTATTGACTTCACCAATGGCTTGACAAACTGTCTTTGTAGATAGTCTGATGCATCTTTGCAATCATTCCTGGGTGACCAGGGCACACATCATCATCAATCAATATTCTACACCACTTAAAAGAAGAAAAGCAGTCAAATGTTTGGGAATGTCCCATTGCCTGCTCCTCAAAAGCCATCTTCAATATAATTTGATGCAAACACATTGTTCATGTAAATCTTACATTTCAGTGTTCACAGAGAGCACATAGCATGTAGCTGCAAACAAAAATGTAGCATCACTACTGATGTACAGAACAAGCTGGTTTTCTTAGCACACTGACTCATCATAGCACCGTGGTACTGCTTTTGGCAGGTAACAATGATAACAATGATCCATACAATTGCGGGAAGAACAGTCAGTGAATTAAATGACTATAGCCTGTACTTAAACAAATGATGGAAGGTGACATGAACTCAATGAGTTCAAAAAAAGAAAGGGGAGGAAAAAAAGAATATGTAGAAATTTACAAACATAATATTCATACATTTTCATTTATTTATTTGAAAATATCCTACAGCATTTGTAGGTTGCCAGGATGACAAAGAAAAACCTAAAACATACAGTTAGTTACAATGTAAAATTACATTTTGCCACATAAACATATTTCTTTTAAAATCTTGATGAAATCAACCTAGAATTACATGGCTATCACTCTCATTACTAACAAATAATGGCGGGCCACTGATCTTCGATGTTAGGCCCCTTTAAACAACAAGCACCATCATCATCATCATCATCATCATCATCATCATCATCATCATCATCATCATCATCATCATCATCATCATCATCAACATCAACAAATAATGTCAGTGAAAACAGGGCCATTTATGCTAATGAATTGCTTTGGATGTATAGGATCTTCAGTATTTTTCTGTAGGAACTGAAAACAGCATCAGTCATTATCTGCGAAGGACGGTGTCCATTTTAGTCTCTGTAAATAATTTATCCAATTCAATAATCCAATTGTAAATTCTAAATCAATCCTGGTCAGCCAAGTAACTCCATATAAGTCATTTGATACTACCTAACAGCTGAAAGTCTATTTGAAGGACAATGTGATTGTGAAAATTAAATGTTCAATTACTATATGTGTTAGACATGATTTAATAGGTGAAAGTCTATTTTGAAGTATAATTTGGTTGTGAAAGTTCTATATTTAATTATAGGGTGTGACACCATTTATAGCATATCTCAACTCATGTAGTACATGGACATAGTACATCAAAGACCAGCGTACAGTATGACACAGTGTTCTGTTGTTAAAGAGCTACCATTTTGTTTGTATAGTCAACACGGAGAGGTGGTCTGCTGAGTATCATATTTTTGCCATTGAAACTTATTTAAAGAATAATGATAGTGTGGTTAATACAAAATGCATATTCAGGTGACATTTTAATTGGGGAAAGAGTAGGAAAGTGTCAGATCGACACACCTTTACGAGGTGGATTAGTTTCTCTTGATCAACTAAATTTGCTTGTAATTGTAAGCCAGGAGTGAGTGAGTGAGTGAACTGTGCAGACACCTAATGTGGTTGAACATGTTTGTGCTGCCACCTTGCGGAGCCTGAAGAACTCTGCTTGGCATTGCTCTGCAGCTTTGCATATTTCAGACCATACATTCAGAAGAACAGTGCATGAGGACTTCAGTTTTCATCCCTATAAACTCCAAGTTGCCCATGAACTGAAGCCTACAGATTTTGCTGCATGAGAGCAGTTTAGCAGAATCCTGTGTGAGCTCCTTCTGGAAAATCTGCAGCTGTTACACATAAGAGAGGTAACTTAAGGGGTCCAACTTTTTTTTATAAAGAGATTTTAGTTCATTCTTTAACCAAAGTCTGTTTGTTCTAAACTGAGCATTATGTTGATGGGGAGGAACAGAGCATAGTTTTGTGACGCTTTAAAAAAAATTATGGGTTAAATTCTGTGTAATACACTGTTTGATGAACTTTATATCCTTGCATATTTTCCCAATTTTGATTTTTTTTTTTTCCCTAGTTGTTTTACGTCGCACTGACACAGATAGGTCTTACGGCGATGATGGGACAGGAAAGGGCTAGGAGTTGGAAAGAAGCGGCCGTGGCCTTAATTAAGGTACAGCCCCAGTATTTGCCTGGTGTGAAAATGGGAAACCATGGAAAACCATTTTCAGGGCTGCCGACAGTGGGGTTCGAACCTACTATCTCCTGAATACTGGATACTGAATTTTGATTTTTAAGCACATGTATTGGTAAGCTATCGATTTTGCCTGGTTGGCTGCTTCTCAGTTCAATACCGATATAAGATGAAATTCTTAAATTTAAAAAAACCTGTTACACATCTCGAGTATGTACGATTAAGCACATTTTGAGTTATGTAGATCTGTGGAAGAACAAAACATGCATTTCCAGAGTGACATAAACCTGTGTGAGCTGCATGTCCATCCCATGCACAGTGCCCACATTACTGTATGGTGCGGAGTTACTTTCTTTGGATATATCGGACCATACTTTTTCAAGGACGATGAAGGCATGGCTGTGACTGTCAACAGTGAATGTTATCTAATGATGCTGCAAGACTTTCTTCTGCCACAATTACAGATGATGAACATGGATATGAACAATTTATGGTTCCGACAAGATGGTGTAACCATGCATACAGTCAGAATATGCATCGATTTTTTACAACAGACCTTTCCATGAAGAGTGATTCCCCATCAATGTGACATGCCTTGGCCAGCCAAGTCCCCCCAATCTACCATGTCCTGATGTTTTCTTATGGGGGCTCCTCATGCAAGGAGTTTTCCAGGCAAGTTGTCCTATCATACTGGAATAAAAGACCATATCAGAGCTTCTGTTGCCAATATCCCAGGCAACATGTTAAGACACATAATGGACAACTTCTGATATCAGTTAGAAGAATGTGTGATGTGCAGGGCTGTCATTTGTCCACAGTCATATTCAAACATTAAATCATAAATCCTGTAACTATTATTTACCTGACAGAGGAACAAATAAAAAGCAAGCAGTTGTTTGCTTAAGGTTAAATTTTATAAATATGCTATGTACACTGCCACACCCTATTGAAACCCACAGCAGGTGAATAGTGCTCTCTACAGTTGTGCTGGCAATAGTACTGGACTTGAAGCTAAGACCCAAACCAACAGAAAAGAAACAGCAAGGCCACCATAGCTTAATCTGTAGAGCATTTAATACCAAATACAAAGCTGCAAGTTTGGGTACCACTGGTGTCTGACTGGCCATTTTTGTTCTGTACTTTACATCTCTTTGGCATGCACTACATGTACTTGATATGACCTTGTAACCGAAAGGCTATTTAACCCTAGAATTGACAACTGGTCTCTGCTGAAGTGGTGCTGTCAAACATTCTACATGTGTGTATTTCTTCATCTAATTTCCTCAATTCGTTAACTTAAGTGTGGCCAGTATCCAGTATTCGGAAGATAGTGAGTTCAAATCCCACTATCGGCAGCCCTGAAGATGGTTTTCCGTGGTTTCCCATTTTCACACCAGGCAGATGCTGGGGCTGTACCTTAAATAAGGCCACGGCCGCTTCCTTCCCACTTCTAGCCCTTTCCTGTCCCATTGTCACCATAGGACCTATCTGTGTCAGTGTGATGTACAGCAACTTGCAAAAAAAAAAAAAAAAAAAAAAAAAAAAAAAAAAAAAAAAAAAAAAGAATTCATTAACAGATGTCATGACAGTCTGCCTTTTCCAATGATTGCAAATATAAAGATAGGAACTTTCTACCTAAACAATACATTTATTTGTTATAAGTTACCTACTTAAAATATTTTTACATAACAGTACCGGTTTCGACCCTTCAGCTGCTGAAGAACCTTTGTCATAATAAAAACAACATCCAATATTAAAACATTACTTATGCTAATTATGAATGACTAATGCTAAATTACAATGATGTGTTGTGGTAATAAAATATGCTTGAAAGTCTAAAAGGTTCACCAGTTCATTATGACACTGATCTTGATGTTCACTCATATACTCATTCATTCAATTACAGTGTTGCAGTGTTGACACACTTATTTTTAAATTAAAAACATCTTAATACTGAGTTAAAATGTGTTGTATTTTATAAAATCTGTTTCAATAGGAGGTTTGGTAATAAATAATCATGTATCTTGATGAACTTGTGCGATCAGACAGGCACGAGTCACATGTTTTGAACAATAAATTGAAAATCTTTGTATGCTTGGCTCAGGGTCAAGTTGTAGGGTTTGATGTCCCATTAACCAAGGTGCAAACGTTCCCCTCTTCATAATCGCGTTCTGTTGGACTGTGTCAGATAATCTAGGTAGAAGAAAGAAAAGGAAAGAGTTTTACTGTTAGAGAATGTCTATCGAACCTGTTATAAAAAGTTGAATATGCGTGTTACTTACCTACTTACTGTCTTGGCCTGTCACTTGTGTGCTTGTGTGCCATACACTGCTTCGTGTATGATGGGGACTAGCTATTGCAGCATTGGAGTGCAGAGGTGGTAGGGCAAAGGAGAGGGCTTGGGAAAGGGTTGGGGTAAGAGGGGGCAGGTTTTTTGGAGGCTTGGTTGTGTGTTTTTGTTTTGGTTTATTGACTCTCTTTAAGTAAATCTTCTTTAAGGGAGGGATGTCAGCATTAAAAATGATATTTTCTTTTTCTCATATTTCATTCAGATTAAAATTTGGGTTGGCATACTGATCCATATTGATACAGAATTCTTCTAATATATTGAGCAAGGGGCCCTTGGAATTTTGCCAAAATTTCCACGTTGTTTTCGATATTAGAAAATTTATGTTTATGATATTCTATGTGTTGTCCTATTGATGAAAAATGGTTGTGGTTTATAGCATTGACATGTTCATTATACTGGATGTAAAAGCTCCTGCCCAATGTAGCTGCCCTCACAATTATTGCATTTCATTCGGTATACTCCTGAATGACTGTATTTGTTGTTTTTGTTGACGCATTTATTGTTGTGCAGGACAGTGGCATTATTGTGTGAGTTTTTAAAGGCTATTCTTAAATTACAAGTAATAAACTTCATTCCAGTTCTGTACTGACTTCAAATATTTAAGATAAAATTCTAAAAGAATTTAATTGTATTAGGTCCATCTATGGTTCATGGTATGGATTACTGTAGTCACGTCCTAATCCGTGAACCATGGGCAACGGCTGAGTGGACTAATAAGTGGTCCTGAGAGTCAGGATACAAGTTGCTACGGAATGGGAGTGTGCATCTCGAACATATTCTGAGTCATGGCCTTCTTTGTGCTCAGGCGGCTAGGGCTATACAATCCACTGGTGGTCCATAACCCATTAGAGGAGAGATCCTCACTTGGACTATGTGTAAGTAGGGTAGCATCCTGCTTCATGAATTTACTGAGCTCAAAACATTTTAAGCAAGCCTCAGACCTATGAGAGTAACGGAGTCCCACTCCCACATGTCAGGCGAGGGACTCCTTGGAAGCAACTTGGCGAACAAAATGGAATTTGATGGGGAGCTATCAATATTAATGGGTCTTATGGAAGAAAGAAAGTAGAACTGGCTGAGTCAGCAAAGAGGATGCATCTGGATGTGCTAGGAGTAAGTGATATTTGGGTAAGGGGAGATAATGAGGAAGAGCTAGGAGATTATAAAGTGTACTTGACAGGTGTTAAAGAGGGAAGGGCAGAGTCTGCGGTAGGGCTCTTCATCAGTACATTGCATGCAACATAGTTTCTGTTAGGCACATAAATCAGTGAATGATGTGGGTAGATTTGGCAGTTGGAGGAATTAGGACTAGAATTGTCTCAGTGTATTCACCAAGTGAGGGTGCAGAGGAGGATGAAACTGACAAGTTTTATGAAGCATTGAGTGACATCGTAGTCAGGGTCAACAGCAAGGATAGGGTAGTGCTAATGGGCAATTTCAATGTGAGAGTTGGAAATAGAACTGTAGTATACGAAAGGGTGATTGGTAAATGTGGGGAAAATATGGAAGCTAATAGGAATGGGAAGCTTTTGCTGGACTTCTGTGCTAGTATGGGTTTAGCAGTTACGAACAAATTCTTCAAGCATAAGGCTATTCACCGCTACACATGGGAGGCTAGGGGTACCAGATCCATAATAGACTACATCTTAACTGACTTCGAATTTAGGAAATCTGTTAGAAATGTACAGGTTTTTTGGGGATCTTTCGATGAAACAGACCACCATCTTGTCTGTAGTGAACTATCTCTAGGCCTATGATAGAGAAAGTGAAATCTGTCTGTAAACAAATATGGATAGAAAATCTCCAGGATGAAATTAGGCAGAAGTATATGGATATAATTAGTAGGAAGTTCCGAACAGTGGACAGTAAGCAGGTTCAGGATATAGAAAGAGAATGGGTGGCATACAGGGATGCTGTAGTAGCAACAGCAAGGGAATGCCTAGGAACAACTGTGTGTAAAGATGGGAAAAAGTGAACATCTTGGTGGAATAATGAAGTGAGAGCAGCTTGTAAACGTAAAAAGAAGACTTATCAGAAAAGGCTTCAAACAAGGTCTGGTGTGGAAATAGATGAAAGAAACAGAGCGAAACAAATAGTTGCCGAGTCCAAAAAGAAGTCGTGGGAATATTTTGGTAATAACCTGGAAAGGCTAGGTCAAGCAGTAGAGAAACCTTCTGGACAGTAATAAAGAATCTTAGGAAGGGAGGGAAAAAGGAAATGAACAGTCTTTTGTGTCATTCAGGTGAACTCATAATACATCCCAGGGAATCACTGGACAGGTGGAGGGAATATTTTGAAAATCTTTTGAACGTGAAAGGAAATATTCATGGTGGTGTTACGAACAGTGGAGCTAAAGGGGAGGAGGAAAATGATGTTGGTGAAATTACACTTGAAGAAGTGGAAAGGATGGTAAATAAACTCCATTGTCATAAAGCGGCAGGGATAGAAGAAATTAGACCTGAAATGGTGAAGTATAGTGGGAAGGCAGGGATGAAATGGTTTTATAAAAAAACCAAACCAAACCCCATGGCACTACAGCCCTTGAAGGGTCTTGGCCTTCCAAGCGACCGCTGCTCAGCCCGAAGGCCTGCAGATTACGAGGTGTCGTGTGGTCAGCACGACGAATCCTCTCGGCCGTTATTCTTGGCTTTCTAGACCGGGGCCGCCGTCTCACCGTCAGATAGCTCCTCAATTCTAATCACGTAGGCTGAGTGGACCTCGAACCAGTCCTCAGGTCCAGGTAAAAATCCCTGACCTGGCCGGGAATCGAACCCAGGGCCTCCGGGTAAGAGGCAAGCACGCTACCCCTACACCACGGGGCCGGCTGAAATGGTTTTATAGGGTAGTAAAATTAGCTTGGAATGTTGGTAAGGTACTTTCAGATTGGACAAAAACAGTAATTGCACCTATCTATAAGCAAGGGAACAGGAAGTATTGCAACAACTACCGAGGTATCTCACTGATAAGTGTACCAGGCAAAGTATTCACTGGCATCTTCGAAGGGAGGGTGCGATCAGTCATTGAGAGGAAGTTGGATGGAAACCAGTGTGGTTTCAGACCACAGAGAGGCTGTCAGGATCAAATTTTCAGTATGCGCCAGGTAATTGATAAATACTACGAGAGGAATAGACAGTTGTGTTTAGTAGATCTAGAGAAAGCATACGATAGGGTACTGAGGGGAAAGATGTTCACCATACTGGGGGAGTATGGGATTAAGGGTAGGCATTTATGTTGACAATTGGGCTGCAGTGAGAATTGATGGTAGAATGAGTTCTTGATTCAGGGTACTTACAGGAGTTAGACAAGGCTGTAATCTTTCAGCTTTGTTGTTCGTAGTTTTGCATGGATCATCTGCTGAAAGGTATAAAGTGGCAGGGAGGGAACCATTTAGGTGGAAATGTAGTAAGCAGCCTGGCCTATGCTGACGACTTGGTCTTAATGGCAGACTGTGCCAAAAGTCTAATATCTTGCAACTTGAAAATAGGTGCAATGAGTATGGTATGAAAATTAGCCTTTCAAAGACTAAATTGATGCCAGTAATTAACAAATCTGAGAGAACTGAATGTCAGATTGGTGATACAAACCTGCAACAGGTAGATAATTTCAAGAATTTAGGATGTGTGTTTTTTTTTTTTTTGCTAGGGGCTTTACGTCGCACCGACACAGATAGGTCTTATGGCGACGATGGGACAGGGAAGGGCTAGGAGTTGAAAGGAAGCGGCCGTGGCCTTAATTAAGGTACAGCCCCAGCATTTGCCTGGTGTGAAGATGGGAAACCACGGAAAACCATCTTCAGGGCTGCCGATAGTGGGATTCGAACCTACTATCTCCCGGATGCAAGCTCACAGCCGCGCGCCTCTACGCGCACGGCCAACTCGCCCGGTGATGTGTGTTTTCCCAGGATGGTAATATAGTAAGTGAGATTGAATCATGGTGCAGTAAAGCTAATGCAGTGAGGTCGCAGTTGTGATCAACAGTATTCTGTAAGAAGGAAGTCAGCTCCCGGACCAAATTACCTTTACCTTTCAGACCAACTTTGCTTTATGGGAGCGAAGGCTGGGTGAACTCAGGTATATAAGGAAAGATCTTCATTGGGGTAATCACATAAATATGATTGTAAATAAAGGGTACAGATCTCTGCACATGGTTATGAGGGTATTTAGGGGTTGTAGTAAGGATGTAAAGGAGAGGGCATATAAATCTCTGGTAAGACCCCAACTAGAGTATGGTTCCAGTGTATGGGACCCTCACCAGGATTACTTGATTCAAGAACTGGGAAAAATCCAAAGAAAAGCAGCTCGATTTGTTCTGGGCAATTTCCGACAAAAGAGTAGCATTAAAATAATGTTGCAAAGTTTAGGCTGGGAAGACTTGGGAGAAAGGAGATGAGCTGCTCAACTAAGTGGTATGTTAAAGTCAAAGAAATATTAATGTTTATTTAATTCCACCTATTCAATACATAAAGAGTGATTTTAATTTTGAATTAAATCTTATGAAGTAAATTATAGGGACATGTTTTGCCCTTTTTTTGAAGGGCACCTTCAGCTTTAATCTCAAACCTGAATAAATCAGGATGATTACCTTTTATTTTGTTTTTCATCAGATCAGCAGTTGTTAGCAATATACTGTCGAAATTGACTCCTTCCCTAGAACCCTCAAGCATCTCATCTATGGTGACATATTTTCCAGGTGAATAATTACTTTTGCATCTGTCAACAAAACCTTCAAACATTTCTCGTATCGGAGCAAGTTTATCTTCTTTCCTCCTATCCTTTCTGGTATGGATGTCGTCAAACCAAATAGCTTGCAGAAGGAATTGGAATCTTTTCTGACTCATAGTACTATGCAATTGTTCTACACCAGTTCTGTCCTTTGCCCATAAATCTCTCAAATTAGTGTGGGAAGATTTTAGTACCCCAGCTAAGTACAACAGTCCGATGACCGCATTGATCTCGGCTGTGTTAGTATTGACACCATCCCTGCCCCTTTCATAATTTTTCCTTGCCTGTGCAATCCAAATATTGGTGTATGTAACAATCTGGTCCAGTACACCATCCGGAAGAAAGAACATCCAGGATTCCACAGGTGAGGTGACATTTCTACCCCGTTTCGTAGGTCCAGGCAGGTGGGTAACAATATTACGTCATCTGCTACACTCGCAGCCATTGTTTGATCTGCAGTGCACGTCCCATACTGTAATCATATCTCTTCTGGAATACTGAGGAATACTAAAGCGATTCACATTCAATCCATCATTTTCAGAGTGTTGTGATCACTAGTGTCAACAACATCTTCTACATCATCTGCCTCTTCCTTTGAATAAAATCCTTTGTCCCTTTCATTTTCCTCACCACTGAACAGATTTCTTTTTAATGCACCTAATTCTCTTTCTAATTGTTCATTACATTACTCCTCATTTTCAACACTTTCAAGCAACCTGAGAATGTTTTCTTGTTCAGTTGAATTCATCTTGGTAACACATTATAGCACACAAGCACTCGCGTGTGGTCCAAAAGACTACAACATTCATTACGTGAGAGTGCACATGGTCTAAAACACCACAGTCTAACAGTCTTCACTCCAGACAAGACTCCTGGTGACTGCGCAATGGTTGTAACAGCAGATTTGCTTGGTAATACCTCCACCATGGATATCGTGGAGGGAGGAACCAGTATGCCAGCCACACGACCAATGGCAGAGTAAAAGAGCCAGCATGTGGTCTTTTCCCCACCGCGTGAGTTACTGCGGCTTAACATGGCAACAACAATGATATGGAGTGCCAATATTTTTGACTGCCCTTCACAAATTAACTACCTCAGCTGGGATCGAACCTGCAAAACTATTGCTTTGGAGTTAGGGGCAGGAAAACGTACAGTTGGAGACTGGAAGAAAAATCGAGCAGAAATTGGAAAGTGGTGTGCTGCACAATGTAGTGGAACTGGAACGAACGTAAGAAAAACGATGTTGGAAGGAAAGCATAAAGAAGTTGAGAAAGCATTATTTTTGCGGCATGAACACTTAAGAGTAAAAGGCTTGCCTGTTACTGGGTCGATATTGCAGGAAAAACCATTGCAATTTGAGTGATAAATAGAAGGAGAAGATTCAGAATTTACTATCAGTGATGGATAGTTGGATCGGTGGAAAAAAACGATTCGGTATTCCCCAGATTATCATTAGCAGAAAGGCTTTATCTATTGATAATGAGGCTGTGCCATTGTTTAATAATTTTTGAAATCTGCAGTACAGTACGTGCATACATAATAAACACTTATAACTGGCATGTACTACATAACAAGTCAGAAAATACGGCATAAAGGTCTACACCCTTGCAGATGCAAGAACATATTATACTTGCAACATGGAAGTATACGCAGGCAAGCAGCCTGATGAATGGTTTTCATTGAACAACAGTGCTCAAAGTGTTGTTGGGAGGCTGGTGGAACCAATTTCACACAGTGAGAGAAATGTTACCACAGACAACTGGTACACATCCATTCCTCTTGCTCAGAGCCTGCTGACCAATCACCGACTTACATTGGTCGGTACTGTCAAGAAAAATAAATGGGAAATTCCACCTGTCTTCGTCAAAACAAAGAACAGATTTTAAAAAGCAGTATGTTTTGTTTCGGCCAAGAAGGAGTTTTATTATCGTACGTCCCCAAAAAGAACAAGGTTGTGTTATTGTTCTCGTCCGTGCATGGAGATGACACAATTGACCCCTCTTCAGGCGATGCCAATAAACCTGACATAACCTTATGGAAAGTGGAGTAGATGTCATCGATGAGTTAAAGGGCAATTACTCTGTTACAAGAGTTAGCAACCATTGGCCATTTACCTCTTTTCTACTCCCTTCTAAATATTGGTGGCATGAACAGTTACATCATTCTCCGAAGTAAAGTCGACAGGATGAACCGAAGGCAGTTTCTGAAGTCTCTTTCTACAGGATTGTGCAGAGACTGCATGGAGTATTGCGCATCACTGGCATGCATTCCCCGGGGCATCAAAATGAGGATCCAGGAATTTCTAGGGATCAGCAATGAACCGAGACCGGCTGAAAGAGAAGCACAGTATCGAGGAATGTGTGCTTACTGTGGAAGGAAAAAGAACAGGAAGACAAAAACAATGTGTGTGCAGTGTTCAAATTACATTTACAGGGAGCACACAGCATTTTCTTGTCTGGACTGTGCTGATGGAAAACCTGAAGAAGAGGACAACGAGGAGTTTTCAGTTATTCCTGTGTTAATATTACCTTGATGACACGTTACATTCTACCATGTAAAGATATTTCCTTATCTGGTCTGGGAAATTTGAGGTACTTTTCAATATACAGTACTTTATTTCTTATGTTCATTTTAATTTCAGAATTTTCAGTTTTATGTAGCAGTTTTTTCAATATATTTCATTTCTTATGCCCATTTTAATTTCAGGAATTGTTTAATTTATGTAGCATTGTTAATTTAGTTTGTATACTGCTTAATCTCATTTGTGTTGTTTCATTAAGTAGCTAATGTTACTTTATTTTATGTTGTGTGTTGTAATGCAAGTAAAAACAATTTTATTAAGTAAAATATCATATAAGCATCAAAAGCCTAAAACAAAACATTATATAAAGCAACAAATCAATATTCAGCCTATTTTAAAGTGATATTTCAATTAAGCATAATTGTGATCCTTAAGACCACGCACGAGTCCTCACATTACAAGTCCGCGCGCGAGTCCTCGCGGGTTAAAGATCTTTGGTGGTGCACTCTATGTCACCTGACAAAATTAAGTTCCCTTAACTCAGTCATAGGATTCATCCAGTAGAATTTCACTTTTATTGCCAGATAGCAGCACAGTTAGAAAGTCTACAACTCGGTAGTTAAGGCCATACGATGATTATTATTATTGTTATAGGAGGAGAGTATGATGATCGCAGCTTACCTTATAAACATTCATTGCCACATCTTTGAGCATTTGCATCACTCCTCGATACTACCAGCATTCACCGAGGTGAATCACACACTGAACAACACTACTTCTCCATAAACTTACTGCCTACATCACCTGTGATGTCACGCTCTTCTCCAATTTTCCAGATGTGTTCTAGTGAGTTCCATGCTCATTGGTATTAGCCCGCTCAACCACCCTTTATCGTCGGTATTTGGTTGGAAGGTGCTCTTCCTCACCTGTCCTTTCTCCATATATCTGGGAGCTTTGTTTGTGGACTCCATAATATGTGACTCTCCCCAGGAAAACATACCTTAAGTCGCGTGACAAAATTTTATGCTACAAAAAAAAAAATTTAAAAAAAAACTTTAATAAGAAAATAAAATGGAGGTCCACCTATTCATTACCTTTTAATATGATGTCAAATCACTTACACAATTGGACCGGTTTTGACCCCATTATTGGGTCATCTTCAACTGCAAATTTATTTTTCCTCTTTCACTGTTTATTTAAAGGCAACATTTTACGGTTTAATTAACAGAGTTATGAACATACCTATGTCTAGGAAGAATTATAATAGAGGGATAAATATATACCCCCAAATTATTTGTAGTAACAGTTACTTCAGAAAATTTATTAATAGAATGATATATAAAATGAAAAATGAACCAAAAACAACTTTAATTAAAGTGCAAAAGGAGAAAAAAGAAATATGCAGTTCCATTGCTGAAGATGACCCACAATGGGATAAAAACCAGTCCCACTGTATAAATGATTTGACATCATATTAAATAGTATTGAATAGGTGGACCTTCATTTTAATTTCTTATGAATGTGAATGTTGATCAGTACAGATCATGATGAAGTTTATATAGTACAAGACGAAGGAAAAAGGCAGGAAGGGCAAGAAATATCGATTTTTTAAATTGGAATGCCATCTGTTACTTTGATTCTTGAACTATGTGATGAAAGGAGTGATAATGATGTGACCATAAGGAAAAG
Source organism: Anabrus simplex (assembly GCF_040414725.1). Lineage (NCBI taxonomy): Eukaryota > Metazoa > Arthropoda > Insecta > Orthoptera > Tettigoniidae > Anabrus > Anabrus simplex. Next base: position 236,803,216 of record NC_090265.1, read on the forward strand.
TCTTCACAATAACCTTTGAAACAAGTTGTGCAGTCTAACAAAACCATACCTTAAGTCGTAATGGGAATTTAAAATTAGTGACTTAACGTATGGTTTCTTAAATGAAGTTGCTGCATTGTCTTCTTGTACCAAAATTTGAAATAACTGGCTTGTGCATCAAGATAATATATAGTTGCAATTATAGAAATTTACTGGGCTACATATTTTATAACTGGTAATTCTAAATAACTGCCTGCACAGGAGCCCAGTCATAGTACTGCGATTTGTTTCTTCATGCTGACAAGTGTGTTGCACAAAATAAAAATAACATTATCATATAGAAAATTATGTCAGGTTTACAGGTGCTGTAAAGGCACAACTCAATTGTACTCTGAGTCTGTGGCAGACCATTGCAGTTCTAGTTCTGGAAACTGCATGTCTCATGCTATATGTGCCGCAGCGAATGGCCCCACGACCATAGGGTGTGGGTCACTCCCAGGTAAGTTGGGATCCACCTTAAACAAACTCATGCCTATGGAATTCTCTCCTGCTGTTCTTCTTAAAGCCCAATGGTGATGGGATAAGGATGACAGAAGCAGGTTTGGGTAAACTGGAAGCTTCTAGTCTGGACCTGCACGCTGGTGGCAGATGTGTGATGATCACCTTCCTGAGACCCTGTGACAACTCAGGGATGCAGTCCTGCATCTGTGTCTGGGCTGGCCTAGTTAGGACCACCACTGCCCACCCTGAATGGGGAACGCCCTAGAAAATGTGGGCCAAATATTGGTAGTCACTTTCAAAACCTGTCTGGGAAACCGCACTCAGAGGGCCCAACTTCATCGGGCTACACCATCTTCTAGAAAGGAAAGGAGGAAAATGAACGTCACATCCCTGGTGTGGGTTTTGCAGTCAAGAACAAATTGGTGAATGATCATCGACCCTCTCCCATTGCAATAAATGAAAGACTTGTGACTCTCCACATACCTCTTGCAGGAGGCAGATTCATTACTCTCGTCTCCTCATATGCCCCCCACTCTTAAGGATGAAGGGGATTCTAAGAACCACTTTTACCACCAGCTGAACACAGTCCTCACCAAGGTGCCTGGTTCAGACAAGCTTGCACTATTAGGAGATTTCTATGCCAGAGTGGGGAGGGACAACCTCTTATGGGGAAAAATCATGGGTAAACATGGAATTGGGAACTCCATTACTAATGGTCTGTTACTTCTTGGCCTATGTGCTAAGCATGAGCTCTTTATCACCAATACCCAATTCCAACTGCCAAATTGTTTCAAGACCACATGGATGTACCCACACTCTAAACACTGGCATATGATAGATTATGTCATCACCCAACAGTGCAACATGAATGATGTCCTATTCATGAAAACAGCCCTGAATATTGATGGCTGCTGGACAGATCACAAACTTCTTAATAGTTGATTCAGGATCACCATCCATACAAAGCCATGAACTCACTTCACGAATCCAACAAGGAAGAAGTTCAACACCTTTAAGCTTCAACTTGATAGTGTTGCGACAGAATACCAAACTCCATTCTAGAACAACTAACTCACAATCCAATCAACACAAAGGATGTAGAATATGAATGGACCACACTTCAAAATATCATTACAGAATCTGCACAGAAAGTCATTGGCTATGAGGATAGGAAGAGACAAGACTAGTTTGATAATAAGAATGAAGAAATCTTGAAACTCATCAAGGCTAAACGGGATGCCTATCTATCCCTTTCTCAAGATCCAATCTCCAGAGAGAAGAAAATGTGTTTTCAAGAACTAAAACAGAAGTGTCAGTGGTGGCAAAAAAATGTCAAGAAACTTCAGATATTCTTAGATATCAGAGTTTTTGCAATTTTTACGCAGGGCTGAAAGAGTTGTATGGTCCTGTCCACTCATCATCAAGAACTCTGAAAGCTTTTGATAATACCACCATTCTTACAGACAGCCAGGATCAGTAAGTCTGTTGTGCATGAAATGATCGAAGATTTCATTGGTAATCACCCGTATATTTCAATATTTAATAGGATAAACTACGGTAGTGGGTGAAAAGTTCAAGACTTTAACATTGTGTGTTAGTGAAAATGCGTTTTTAGGTTACCTAGTTCTAGTTTTGTCATAGAAAATGAAATGATCGAAGATTTCGTTGGTAATCACCCGTATATTGACATGGAAAGTGAGTGTAAGTAATATTTAATATCCGTGCTTTCAATATTTAATAGGATAAACTACGGTAGTGGGTGAAAAGTTCAAGACATGGACATTGTGTGTTAGTGAAAATGCGTTTTTAGGTTACCTAGTTTCGTCATAGAAAATAACAGAGAATAGATATATCTCTGCGACCTGAGTCACGGCCAGCTGGACTCCCTACTCACGGCACGATGTCGGGAGCTGGAATGCAGTGCGACTCTGTTTTTTTTTTTTTTTGCTAGTTGTTTTACGTCGCACCGACACAGATAGGTCTTATGGCGACGATGGGACAGGAAAGGGCTAGGCGTGGGAAGGAAGCGGCCGTGGCCTTAATTAAGGTACAGCCCCGACATTTGCCTGGTGTGAAAATGGGAAACCACGGAAAACCATTTTCAAGGCTGCCGACAGTGGGATTCGAACCTACTATCTCCCAAATACTGGATACTGGCTGCACTTAAGCGACTGCAGCTATCGAGCTCGGTAGTGCGACTCTGTGGATTTGAATCCAACATCTATGGAACATGGCCACAATATCATGGACGTGGAGCGCACGCATGATACATGCAATAGAAGTATTGAGCAGAATGCAAAAACGAATCTGAGGCTTGATATCACTCAACAAATTATGGAGTATATGCTAAAAGAGGAAGAACAACTGGAAATCGCCAGGGGCCTGTTGAAAAGTATTCTTGCAATTCAGCAGAAAAATATGAAGATTGAAATTCAGCAAGGTTTAAAGAAATTGGATGAAGCCCTAGATGTGGGATCTATGCACAGAAAAGCTTGGAAAGCAACTAGAGCATTAATGCAAAAGGATTTGCCCGATCAACAGAAAGTAGAACAGAAACGTAGAACAGGATAACTGGGAAATAGCGTTATCCAAGAAGAAGAAGAAGAGGCTATTTCTGACTTCCAGACAAAACTAGATGGACTTGAAGATACTCTGCAAGGGATGAACACTAACCTAGTTGTTGCTGGTGATTTTAATGCTCAAGCAGTTGAATGGAACATGCCTCAAACAGATTCTAGAGGGCGGCGTACAATGGAGATGGTCGCGAGATTGGGATTAATGGTTATCAACGTTGGTAATGTGACAACCTTTCGGCGACCAGGGTGTCAGGGAACTATACCAGATGTAACCTTTGCTTCTGAAGACATTGTGTCTAGGATAACTGAATGGCGAGTAATTGAAGAATATACTGGAAGCGATCATCAGTATATCACTTTTCATGTACTTCAAGAGACTCCGAATCTAAGGATTACCACGCCCAAGCCAGAAAGATGGAACATAGCCACTATGGATAGAGAAAAATTTCATGAAGTAATACAGAATGGAATGGATTGTATGACGGATACATGTCACGGAGGCAAAAGAAGCATTATTGCTAAGAAATGCGTGGAACACACCATGAGACTCCTTCAGCAAGCATGTGACGCATCAATGACCAGAATCAAACAAAGGAGAGGCAAGCGTCCAGCATATTGGTGGAATGAAGAAATTGCTGAACTGAGGAAACAATGCCTGCGACTCAGATGAAGGACACAAAGAGCACAACATAACGATGAAGCTCTCTCAGTAGAGAATAAGACTATGAAGAAAAGACTGTAAAATACAATTAAAAAGAGTAAAGCCGACAAGTGGTGGGAAATGTCTAAGGAAGTGGATGAAAATCCATGGGGATCAGGGTATAAAATTGTCATGAAGAAATTCGGGATGCTACCAAGCCCTATCATGGATCCACGCACCATGGAAGAAATAGTACACATACTATTCCCTGAACATGCAGAGAGGATTGATGATGAGGCCGAGAAAGAACTAGACAATGTACCACCTTTTACAACTGAAGAATTGATAACAGCAATTAATTCCCTTAGAAATAAGAAAGCCCCTGGACCAGATGGTATTCCAGCAGAAGTACTAAAGGTGGCAGTCGAATTATGTCCTCAACTGCTGTTGAGAATGTATAATCATTGTTTGAAAGCGGGAATTTTTAGCTTTCGTTGGAAGATAGCTAGATTGGTTCTGATCAGTAAAGGGAAAACTGGGGGTTACAGACCTCTATGTATGCTGGACACTGCCAGGAAAGGTTTAGAGAAGCTCCTACAACCGAGAATACTAGCAGCAGTCCGATAATTAGCTGGCAACCTATCCGACCAACAACATGGATTTCGCAGAGGTCACTCAACGCTAGATGCTGTGAAGGAAGTGGTGAAGACAGCAGAACGAGCTCAAACGGGTAATCATTATTCTAGGAAGCTGACGCTTCTTGTGACTCTAGATGTTAAAAATGCCTTCAACTCGGCAAGATGGAGTGATATTTTGGAAGCTCTAGAAGAAACTTTCACGCTACCAGAATATCTCATGTATATACTGCAAGACTATTTGAAAGACCGTACATTGTTATACGACACGGAAGACGGTCAGAGAAGAAAACGGCTCACAGCTGGTGCAGCGCAAGGCTTAATTCTCGGACCACACCTTTGGAATATCATGTATGATGATTTGTTACAGCTGGAGATGCCAGAAGATGTAAAACTTGTGGGTTATGCTGATGATGTGGCTGCTGTGATAGTAACCCGTAACCTAGAGCTGGCTCAATTTAAATTGAATCAGGTGATGTGACGTGTCAAAGAATGGATGATAAATCACAAGTTAGAACTCGCAGATCATAAAACGGAAATTGTCCTCCTGACGAGGAAAAGGATTAATACTGTTGTACCGATGCAGATCGGGCAGATAGCCATCAAAACAACTAGGAGCACAAAATATCTTGGTGTAACGCTAGATACTAAGCTTACATATTGGGATCACACCCAATGGGTAACAGATAAGGCAGCGAAAACCATGACTGCACTGAGTAGATTCATGGGAAATATCAAGGGACCGATATCTAGTAAAAGGCGGCTTCTCATGTCGATTGTTCAATCGATACTGCTATACGGTTCAGAAATTTGGGCTGAATCGTTAAAAATTGTGAAATATCGGACAAGAATTGTGGCTGTACAACGGAGAGCAGCTTTACGAATTGCTTGCGCATATCGCACAGTATCAGAACCCAAAAAAAAAAAAAAAAAAAAAACCAGTATAGCTTTTAGAACAACAAATACTAACCAAAAATTATTTTTTAATCACAACACAGTCAATTCAAGCAAAAACATTTACTCAGGATCAGGCATATACAGGCTCACATGCACGCAATGTAACGCCTCTTATATTGGTCAAACAGGCCGGAGTTTTCAAACTAGGTACTTAGAACACTATAATGCCATTAAGCACAATCAATTTTCAGCAATGAGCTCCCATATGAAAGAAACAGGACATCACTTCACAACAATTAAAAGAGATCTCACAATTATTACAAGAGTAGACAAAGGAAAGTTGATGAATGAACTTGAAACCATCTATATATTTTTGGACCAACACCACAACAAAAATCTAAACCTCAATGATTTAATTGAAGTCAAGAATCCATTATACGAAAGTTTACCCAAATTATTGCAAACTCTAAATTCAAAACATAACTACATTCTTAAAAATCTTAAGTTAACATGTTCTAGAACCTCCACTACTTTAACTAACTTGACTCCCTTCATGCCCGCCCCCACAATTCTCCCGCAACCCAACACGACTCCCTCCCTGTCCGACCATGTAAATCTCTCGCAACCAACAACACATAAACTTAACGCTCCGCCTACCCCTCCCCTCAATCACACCCTCCTCCGCCAATGTCACATCGATACAATACCAGAAGTACAAGTGTCAGTCATTCAACGCTACCATAGCAACAGCATTAACAGTCAAAGAAATAAATGAACCTACACATAACATTATTTTTCTTCAACTAACCTTTCCATAACTGATTTACATCTTCACAGACGAAAGGGTAAGTGTTTTTATACATTTTCCATGTTTTACCTTTCTTTAAACCCACATTCTCTTCAAAAATACCTTCCTAAGCATTCACTCTCCTCTTGTTACAGACTTCACACCAAAGAGCTCTATCAACGTCGATAAACCTTCGACTTTCGTCCTTCAAATAAGATAAATACGTCTATAGACAACCGAATGCTTTTTCCTTGCTCCCACAATTACGTAAGGAAGACTGTTATCTTATCATAACACATTCAACTTTCACTCCTTCAGCCAGTTAAATAGACTATAGGCAGCTGAACAGCCATTTAAGAGATCTGTTGTCTTATCACAACATACGATATTGACATCTGTAACAGTGTATCAGCTTTGCTTTTTCTTATCATCTTCAAGGAGGCACATTTCTGTTTCATTATAAAGACTGAGCTGTTTACTGCCCTACCCCAACAAGTTTTTCAACGCTCCGGAAATTATATTCATGTGAACTTATGACATGCAGCTTGATACTGCAATTTTAGCCAAGGACATTCTAATATTTTGTATGTTTAGACTGACACCTATAATGATATCCTCTTTTTATGACTTGTAAGAGCAATCAGGATCCTGATTTTTCACCATACAGGTTTGAATTTGAGGCTGATGATGCCCTTAATATGGGCGAAACATGTCCCTTAACATTTTATAATAATATTCAATTTCTAAAAAGATCTCTTTGTATTGAATAGGTGGATATATATAAATAAACACTTGTAACATACTTTGTATTTACTTACATTTCAATACGGACCTAACATGAGAATTATAACATGTAAGTGGTATGTTCCGAGCTGTAAGTGGAGAGATGGTGTGGGAGGACAAATAAGTTTGAGTGGTGTCTTTAAAAGTAGGAAAGATCACAATATGAAGATAAAGTTGGAATTCAAGAGGACAAATAAGGGAAGTTAGGGATTGGAATAACTTACCAAGAGAGATGTTCAATAATTTTCCAATTTCTTTGCGATCATTTAAGAAAAGGCTAGGAAAACAGCAGATAGAGAATCTGCCATTTTGGCGACTGCCCTAAATGAGTGATGATTGAATAAAAGTATATAACACTATCTTTTGTGTTTTCTTACACTTTAAAGAAGTATTGTATCCTAATTTCACCAAATCAATGAATAAAGAAACTAATGAAATATTATGGAAATGATCATTATATAAAATTTAATATTTAGTTGAATTGAATGAGAATACCTAAATACATTTTTAAGATCAAGTTTTTCTTCATTTTCTTTAAATGATCAAATGCTCGTTTGTACAATGGGTTCTCTTCTGTACTTCTTTCATTTAAACTTGGTTCAAGGTCATTTTTTGTGCAAGATGAATTTCTAAACTTTCCAAAACATTCATGAATTTTCCCTTTTTGGTGAAATGTATTAAATCCATGTCATTAGAAATGTCTGTAAATTTATGATTCTTTTCAACCATAATCTCTTTTATTGCCGAATATCTTATGTTTGACTGCATTAACATGTTCTTTGTACTGTACCATTAAAATTTAGCCTGGATTTACTATTTAATTTATAATCGCACGAGTTATGTCTCAGGGCATTTCCAGGTAAATTACAGCTAGGGCTTGGTACAGTTCTTTTAAAGAATGAAGTTTATTCAAATAAATGCATGCTGAATTGGATATCACCTTGGTGTTGATTTTCGTCGTCTTCAACATCGCCTATCAGGTAACCCGTACTCCTACATAACCATGCTGAACTGGACTGGATCTCGTTCTGCAGGCCTCGTTCGTCACCATGGAATAGAGTTGGTACACCCATGTTGGTCTGACATGGGATCGAACTCGTACCTCTGAAGTTCTAGACGGTCTCCGACGTTCTTGCGGGATAATCACTCGTTTTATTACTCACACGAGTGTCCACAATTTCACAGCCCCTCCCCCAGACACTTATTTGACACCAACATTTGATTTAATACTGATGTAACATGGCGTCGTTCTTCACTAGTCCCTTGTAGCTAGAATTTAAATGTTATTTAAAGATGAAGATGTGGACAGCATCAAATTAAGAAAAGAAATAGATCACAGTTCATGAACATAAGTTTTTAACGAAATTGAAGACTGTTCACATTTTATGCACAGTTCGTGGTTGCTTTGCACTGAAATATGGTCACACTTGACACTAGAATAAATATACGACTGCACAAGAGTTTATCCAATGGACACCTTTGTCAGTAACGCACTAATAAATTATTAATCACTTTGAGGAATAAATAACGCTATCAATTATTATGCACAGTTCAAATTCATCTCAGCTTGAATTCAGTATCATTCACTTCAACCCAAAATTTGAAGAAAAAATTAAGTTAGCAGTTATTATACACAGTTGTAAATTCAATTCATTTTGAAATGAGTATCATTCCTACCCAGAGTTAATCACTTGTGTCGAAGCACACAATATGAATTGTGTAATAGGTAATCACTTGCATTTAGGATAGTGAAAAAGTTTAAACACTTTCATGATCACTTCTGCTTAATAAATGAAAGAAAATAAGCTGAATGAGTTTTAAGAAATTCCACAGTTAATAATATACTGTAGTAGTGTGTCACTTTGAAATTCACAACACTTGTTGGTAAGAAACTAAGTTCCACAATTGAGGCGCCTATTTGCAAAACCGGCCATCTCCAAAAAAAATTGAAATCCACTTTTTGTGCTGAATGTGTTCTCTGTCCACTTTTACACAAGGTGGCAAACTATTAGCTGCAAGTTCGGCCTCCAACCAGCTTATTTACTTAATCGAAAATTGGGGTTAGTTGCAAACATGGCCGCCCGCGTATGGTTATGAGTTGCAATACCGGCCATCTCCTCTAACGCTAGAGAGCAGAGCAATCGCAGGAATTGTGCAGGAAAGAACCGCTGATTCATGGTGACTAATGTAGGTGTCGTAGTTCTGTTCTAAGGAAAGTTGTGGTTTTTACCATAGAACTGTGTAGCTATTATAAATATATAGGGAAAAATGGACAATAAGGTTGATGAAGTGACACCTGAGAGGGCCAGAAAAAGGCAGAGGAATCCAGCTTCTTGGAAACGAGAAAAACAGAAAAGGGAAAGGTAAGTGTATCTTTTAAGGTTATGTTTTGATGTTCTTCAGTGAAATATGTTTTTAAACATTGCTGCTTTTTGAATTTGCACAATAACAGGGGGTGTTTTGTTTTCAAACAGATATTGTGCTTCAAGTGACAGGCCGAAACTTCCAGTGTGTGGGCATTCAACAAAAACTCACCAGTGTATGGCTGTAAAGAAAGCTGTTATAACTACCTTTCATGATCAGTTCTACAGATATCCTGATAAAATAAAACAAGATTGCTTCATTCCGAAGTACATTGACGTAATGCCTCCAGTTCGACATAGGCCTAGTGCTGCCACCAGGGAAGCAAAAACTCTTTCGATAGTATATTATATGAACAGAAACACAACTAAAATTCCTGTGTGCAGGGAAACATTTTTAAGTGTGTTAGGTATTACAAAACACAGAGTACAGGGAGTGGCAAAACGTTTTCATAAGTCTGGTTTAATGCCAAAAGAAAATAGGGGAGGTGACCGTAGAACCCAGATATATTCACAAAAGAGGGATGCAGTTATAAGTTTCATAAAGCAATTCAAATGTCTGGAATCGCATTATTGTAGAGGTAAATCTGTTGTTAGAATTTATTTAAGTAGTGAGTTAAATATTAAGAAAATGTGGCGCATGTATAGCTCCCAAACTGTCACTGAATTAAGGGTAAAAGAAATTCTTTTTCGCAAAATTTTCACCACATCCTTTAACATTGGATTTGGCTCCCCACGTACAGATGTATGTTCCAAGTGTCTTGAATTAGATGAGAGAATTAAACTGGCTGACAATCCAGAGATCTTAAGAACAGAAAAAAACCTGCATAAAATGAGGGCTAAAGCATTTTACCAACTAATGAAAGAAGAGAGAGATGATTTGCTGATTCTCTCTTTTGATTGTCAAAAAAATTTCCCTATGCCTAAAATTCCAGACCAGGCAACATATTATAGTAGGCAAGTGTATTTATACAATTTCACCATTGTGAGTGGTTCTTCAAAGAAGCCATTGACAGATAACACATTTATTTATTCATGGAGTGAAAATGATTTGCCGAAAGGAGCCAATGAAATAGTAGGCAAGTGTATTTATACAATTTCACCATTGTGAGTGGTTCTTCAAAGAAGCCATTGACAAATAACACATTTATTTATTCATGGAGTGAAAATGATTTGCCGAAAGGAGCCAATGAAATAGCATCAGCGCTTTATCATAAGCTAAATACTACCAATATGTCCAATATTTCTTTTATAAGGTGTTTTGCTCATGGATGTGGGGGGCAGAACAAAAATTCTGTTATGATATCAATGCTCTCCTTTTGGTTTGTCACAAAGGCACCTGAAAGCATTAAGGAAATTGAGTTAATTTTCCCTGTGACAGGCCATTCATTTTTACCATATGATAGAGTTTTCGGGCTTATTGAAAAACAAACGAAGAAAATAGAAACTTTAATACAACCTGAGGAATTTCATAATGTTCTTTCTCAGTATGGCAAATTATTTTTACTAGGAAGAGATGACAATGTTCCCAACTTCGACTGGAAAACAGAATGTATTTCTATTTTCAAGCCTACAGGGAAATGGCACTTCAAATTTTCTGCTGCAAAAAGGGTTATTTTGACCAAATCAAAAGGAGGCAATTCAGTGTTAATTCAAGGTGAACCGAACTACAGAATAGACGTTGGAACAAAATTAGGAGTTTGTAAGAAAGGCAAGAATGTTTTGATGATGAATCCAAAAGTTATACATGCTGGTAAAATAGTAAACAATTTAAAGGCAAAAGATGTTGAATCTTTATTGACCAAACATTTTGGGACTCAGTGGAGAAATGTTGAAGTGCTTAAGTTTTACAAAGAACTCACTGATAAAAATAACCTTCCACAAAACAACCCAGAAGATGAGGGAGATGAATGTGAGCACAGTGTAGACAATGGCATTAATGTTTAATTTCATGTTTAATGTTTTTTAAAGTTTAATTTTTAAAAATTTAATTCTGGTTTGTTTTGTGTAAATGCATTGGCTTTTTATACTGCATTGATTTTTTAAGTTAACTTTTAAATAAAGCATTTTTTGTACATTTTCATTCCTTCAGTTTCTTTAGTTTGGTGCAAACCCGGCCATCTCCAAATTTGAAATTTAAATATTTCAAATAATTATAGGAATAAAACATTGGCATTCTGTAACATTAATTACAATGCTATTTATAAGTGATAAAACAAATACAAATAATTCTAAATCTCTTTATTTAGATTTTATACGTTTTTTTGGTCTCCTGAAAAATTTAACCATTTGGAGATGGCCGGTTTTGCAAATAGGCGCCTCAATTGTAAAGTGGTAAGGAACTAAGTTCCACAATTATAATTATTAAAACTTGTCGCATGTCGAAGTTTCTATACGCGCACAAAATCTAAGTTTCAATCAACTGACAGAATCTAAGTCCACAGTAAGACTTGTCACATAGCAAAATTTTTATATGCGCACAAAATTTAAGTTCCAATCAACTGTCAGAACCTAAGTCCACTGTAAAGACATATCACATATCGTGCACAGATTCTAAGTTACAATCAACTAAAAAAATCTAAGTCCACTATAAAGACTTGTAGAAATCGAAGATAAATTTGGACAGCACTTTGTCTCGATGAACAGAGGAAAGGTGAAGCGTGCTGAGTCAGACTGGACTCCCAGCTATGAACTGACTGACTTGATTGGGTTGAGCTCGTCTTATATACGATTTGCGCTTCTACATCATCAGATATCATGATTTCTATGAAGTTGAATAACTCGAGAATCCCTTGATGGATTTACTTGAAACTTAATATTAGAGACATTTACATGATTCTCTACAAATGATGTATCCCTTGAGTTTATACGATCATTATTACAGGAGTTTTGAGAATTTCCTAATCAAACATTTGGGAAGGTGTGACATTTCTTCTAGAACACGCCAGTCTTTGCCGGGTAGCATGTGGCAGAACAGGCGGGTAGCCTATCATGCTCCTGCATCCACGTCACTCGTACAGCTGTAGCTGCCACAGGCGGGCTCGCTCCATCGAGCGTAGACAGACCAGGCTCGCAGTAAATGTCTTGTGTGATGATTAAATATTATTTCTCTAAAAAAATACAGCAAGTACTGCGCATAACTGGTACAGTACCTTATAGCCAAACTTCTTCCAGACTGTCCTATGTATCATTGTCTACTTGTTTGGCATGTCAATTTGTAAATTCCTGATTTATTAAGTATGCATTTATTCTCTATTTTATCTGAATTGAAAATTATATTATTAGTATTATTATCAGTTTTGTATGCAACATTGATATTCCTTTTTCTGAAAATTTTAGCCAGTTGATAAGAGTGCTTATTTTGAAAAGTTGGAACTGCATGTTTCTTTTTCTCCTATCGCTCTTTAATTAAAGTTGTTTTTGGTTCATTTTTAATTTTATATCATTCTAATTAGAATAATCACTCGAGAATTCAAGCCATATTCCTGGAATATACAGAACTCAAAGGGGGATGATGTTGTGGATATAGAGAATGTTCTGGAAACATGGAGATTGTACTGCCAGGATCTGTACAGTGAACAATGTAATCCACAAGACCAACTGAAGATAGACAAGCAGTCAGATCCTGAACCTGACATCCTCCGAGATGAAGTACAAATGGCTTTGAAAATGCTGAGAACTGGAAAAGCGTGTGGACCTGGTGGAATAAGTGCACAAGTCTTGAAAGCTACAGATGATGCTGGAATTGAAATGCTGTTGAAAATCTGCCAAGCAATATGCAATTCTATAAGATGGCCTGAGGAATGGGTACAGTCAATCTTTGTCCCAATCCACAAGAAAGGATCGAGGAAAAAATGTGGAAATTATCGCTTAATTGCTTTGATTTCACATGCCAGTAAAGTTATGCTTCATATTCTGCACAAGAGACTCCAGGCATTTCTAGAGTATCAAATTCCTGAAGTCCAGACTGGATTTATAAAAGGAAAAGGTACTCGAGAACAGATCTTAAGCCTAAGACAAATCATAGAAAAGGCTAGAGAATTCAATGTTCCGGTATATCTGTGCTTTATTGACTACCAAAAGGCCTTTGATACTGTCAAATGGAACCATCTTTGGAAATTTTTGGATGACATGGGTTTGCCACTCCATTTGATTGATCTCCTCAAGTCCTTGTATAAGGAAAATACGGCCATTGTGAAGATTCAAAACAAACAGTCTCAGCAGTTTCGTACAAGGGCTGGAGTTCACCAGGGATGTATCCTGTCACCGTTACTTTTCAATATCTATGGTGAATATGCAATGAGAACTGCATTAGATGGCTGGGACAAAGGATTTTCCATTGGGGGATGCAAGATCAACAACTTGTGTTTTGCTGATGACACCACCTTGATAGCATCATCTGAAGAGGAGTTGACAGAGCTGATCAAGAGAGTAGAGGAAGCAAGCCTAGAAATTGGATTACGCCTAAATCGACAGAAAACCAAAGTCATGATTGTTGATCGTAAGATCGTAAGAACAACAACAGTCCACATATCAAACAGATTGAAGGGTGTGAAGTTGTACATCAGCATGTATACCTAGGCTCCATACTATCCAATTCTGGTGGTTCCAAAGATGAAATAAAGCGAAGAATTGAAATAGCAAAGGTAGCAATGATCCATCTGCGGAAGATCTCCAAAGATAACAACATCACCATTAAGACAAAAGAGAAGCTTGTTGAATCTCTAGTCTTCTCAGTCTTCTTGTATGGCGCAGAGACGTGGACTCTCCTCAAACGTGATCGTGAACGGATAGAAAGCTTTGAAATGTGGTGCTGGAGGAAAATGTTAAGGATTCCTTGGACAGCTCATCGCACGAACACATCAATCCTGAACCAACTTCAGATAAAAGTTCGTCCATCGTGTAAGGTCTCTCAGCGGATTGTACGCTACTTTGGACATATAATGCGCCGAGATGGTAGTCTTCAAAAGCTGATTGTTGAGGGCAAAGTCCAGGGAACCAGACAACGAGGACGAATACCAATGCGATGGATTGACATGGTGAACAGCCCCCTACAGTGTTCTATCAGAATAACCACATTGAAAGCTTTAGGTAGGGAAGAATGGCGGAGTATATAAAAAAATGACCTTGAATCAAGTTTAAATGAAAAAAGTACAGATGAAAACCCATTGTACAAACGAGCGTTTGATCATTTAAAGAAGAAAATGAAGAAAAACTTGAAGATCTGAAAAATTTATTTAGGAATTCTCATTCAATTCAACAAAATATTAAATTTTATGTAATGATCATTTTCATAATATTTCATTAGTTTCTTTATTCATTGATGTGGTGAAATTAGGATACAATACTTCTTTGTGGTTGAGTGTAAGAGGGGCCGGGTGCCCTAACTTCGCCACACGAAAGAAACCATAATAAATAAATAATAATAAATAAATAAATAAATTATAAGAAAAATCAAAAGGTAGTGTTATACGTTTTATTCCTTGAACTGACATCATTGATGAAGGGAAGGGATGATTTTCCTGAAACATGTATGTTAAATTAATACTTTTCTATCATTATAAGTTGTATTGACAAGGCAGACTCAAAATAAAACTATAACAGTTTCTTTAATAAATTCAGACAAGTCAATACAGGATCAAATAAAATACATATTATGGTTAAGTTTATCAACAGTGAACATGCCAGCCAGGCTAAGAAATTGTTTAACAGACTTAACAACTTAAAAATTAAAATTTCCAAAATCTCATAAGACATAGTTTTTCTTAAAAAAGTTTGTCTTATAAACTGGTGCCTAAACATTTGATATCCTTGCAAAGAAGAGGAAGGTTACATCCTAATGAGATAAAGACACAGAATAAGATTAATCAACTATGGCTCAGGAATGAAATTAAGTTTCTTTTCCTTAAAAAATCCAGACTTAATAATGGGTTATATGAGTTACATCTAATGATAGTCAAAACAGCATCAAAAATAGAGTGGGACTGGTTACAGAAGAACATAGAAACTTCAATGTATAATATTTTGAGGAAGAAACAAATGATATTGGATAAGAAGTTTCAAAATTTACTTGATAATAAAGTAAAACACTTTAAAGATAATAAGAATATACTGTAAATAATCTGGATGATATTGAACACAAATTCTTTGAACCTGTTAGAAACCTAACTCAAGTTAAATTTGATGTTAATGAAATTAACATTTTAAGTAAAGGGCCTAAATTCAATTGGAAAAAGGAGAATTATAATAATGGAAAAGATTTTGTCAAGTTGATAGCTGAAACTGAAATGGTCATAGCTAACCTACCAATTGATGAACTCTTAGATACGAAGTTAGTAGAACATTATCCAATATGATAGAACATACTGTAGAAAACCATAAGGAGTTGATAAGAATATTAAATTATTGAAGAAGAAGATAAATGATAATAATAATATTGTTGTGACAAAAGCTGATAAAGGTAATACTACTATGCTGATAGAAAGACAAGATTATATTGAAAAGACTAAAAATTTTCTAACAAGCAATAATTTTGAATTAATAAAAAAAGATCCCATGCCATCTATGCTGAAAAAACTTAAACAAATTTTCAATAACATAACTTTTTTATTAGACTCCAAAGATAATAACTGTCTAGTTAACATGAGCCCAGAAATACCTACTTTAAGGGTACTACCAAAAATTCATAAACAAGAAATTCTTATTAGACCAAGAGTTAATTTTAGAAATAGTCCGGTATATAACACAGCCAAATTTATACAAAGATTTTTAAAAGAACACTGTAAGTTTAATAGCCAGATGCACCTAATTAAAACTATTGACTTTTGTAACAGAATCAAAAACACTGAGCTAACAGACTACTACACGATACATTGTTTGGATATCAAAGCTATGTTCTTCAATATTCCTATCTTAGTTACTATAAGAATAATATGGAATAATTGAATGCAACACAGCAAATTAAGTAAGGTGGAAAATGAAGAATTCTTAACATTACTAGAATTTACTTTGGAAAATAACTATTTTGTTTTTGACAACAACATTTACAGTCTAAAGGCCTAGCAATGGGTTTGCTGGCTTCAGGTATTTTATCAAACATATTCATGGATTACATGGAATATGATAAAATAGATAGACTGATTACGTGGTTAAGATATGTCAATGATGTATTTGTTATTATTGATGAACAAAATGTTAAACCTGATGGTATATTAGAGTATTTAAATACTTTGGTTAAACAAGTGCATTTTACGATGGAATCTGAAATTGATAGAACTTAAATTACTTTAGATTTAACAATTACTAGAAATTCTGGTCATTTCTCTTTTCAAATTTTCAGAAAAGCTACTCAAACAGATACTATTATTAGAAATGACTCCAATCATCCAGGTCAACATAAAAAGTCAACATTTTACAGTTTAATTAATAGAGCTATGAACATATCTATGTCTAGGAAGAATTATAATAGAGAGATAAATATAATCCACCAAATTGCTCGTAGCAACGGATACTCCAGAAAATTTATTAATACAATGATAAATAAAATGAAAAATGAACCAACACAACTTCAATTAAAGGGCAAAAGGAGAAAAAAAAATATGCAGTTCCAACTTTTCGAAATTAGCACTCTTATCAACTGGTAAAAATGTTCAGAAAAAGCAACATCAATGTTGCATACAAAACTGATAATAATACTAAGATAATTTTCAATTCAGATAATGATGTTGATGCTTGTTGTTTAAAGGGGCCTAACATCGAAGGTCATCGGCCCCAACAATTCAGATAAAATAGAGAATAAATATATATTTAATAAATCAGGAATTTACAAATTGACATGCCAAACATGTAGACAACGATAC
Source organism: Anabrus simplex (assembly GCF_040414725.1). Lineage (NCBI taxonomy): Eukaryota > Metazoa > Arthropoda > Insecta > Orthoptera > Tettigoniidae > Anabrus > Anabrus simplex. The sequence goes on from NC_090265.1 coordinate 236,820,233, forward strand.
ATAGGACAGTCTGGAAGAAGTTTGGCAGGCCATAAGGTACAAAGAACATAATAATGCAATCACACATGAAAGATATTCAGCAATAAGAGAGCACGTGGTTGAAAAGAATCATAAATTTACAGACATTTCTAATGACATGGAGTTAATATTCGGGCATAAAGGAAAAATTCATGAATGTTTTGGAAATTTTAGAAATTTATCTTGCACAAAAAATGACCTTGAATCAAGTTTAAATGAAAGAAGTACAGAAGAAAACCCATTGTACAAACTATTGATTATTTAAAGAAGAAAAACTTGAAGATCTTAAAAATTTATTTAGGTATTCTCATTCAATTCAAAAAAATATTAAATTTTATGTAATTATGATTTTCATAATATTTCATTAGTTTCTTCATTCACTGATATGGTGAAATTAGGATACAATACTTCTTTACATTGTAAGGAAAAATCAAAAGATAGTGTTATATGTTTTATTCTTTGAACTGACATCACTGATGAAGAGAATGGACGATTTTCCCAAAACATATATGTGAAATTAATAATTTTCTATCATTATAAGTTGTATTGAGAAGGTGGACTCAAAATAAAACTATAATAGTTTCTTTAACAGACCTGGACCCTACAATGCCGGGACGTCAAGAAACCGGAACACTTTCATCAACAAAAACTTAGATCCATCATGAACATCAAATGGGATGACTATATAACTAATGTAGCAGTTTTCAAGAAAGCAAAGCTAAACAGTATCGAAGCCACCATTGTTGGTCATCGGCTTAGATGGGCAGGCCATATCCATTGTAGAGTGACAGCAGATTCCCTCGGCAAATCCTGTACGGTGAACTCAGCACTGGCAAGAGGACTTCTGGTGCTCCTCTGAAGCGATATAAAGACCAACTTAAACAGACCATGAGAAGAGTAGATATAAACCCAAATACTTGGCATACTCTCGCATTGGATCGCCCTCATTGGCGTGCTACCATCTCGACTGTAGTTGCACAGTTTGAGCAGAAACATCCAAGAAAGGAAGAGAAAACTTGCCAGAGAAAGAAGCTACGTCAAACACTGCCATGTCCTCCACCTTCCATTGGATGCAACATGTGTGGCCACATGTTTTATGCAAGAATTGGTTTGATAAGCCATCACCGCCACCTTCATCGTGTGGAATAAGGATTACGGAACAGCAGGCGAGAAACTAAAACTTGGATATGAGTATCGGCCGACGACGACATCAGAAGAGAGAATTCCTGTGTTCATGAGTGCCGCAAGACTAAAACGTCCTTTATTCCACATTTTTTCATATTTTTAACATGTTTTCATATTTCATTTATGGAGAATAGAACTAAATATTTATGAAAATTATTTTAATATGCGAAGCTGATATTCCTTTACCCAGTGCAACATTCAGATTTTCTTAAATCCATAATATATTATTGAGTACTATAGCCCATTTTCCAATCAATTTTCTCAAAATTCAATAAATTCTGTCTTACAACTTCACAGTTACATAAAGTGATCAGTTTTTAAGCCAGAGACTTCTGCTCACGAAAATGGTCGCAAATTTATCCACTATCAAAATATCAAATAAACCCAAAAATGTGTTTTTTTGATTTAAGGTATGGTTTCCTGGAGAGCGTCACATATGGCAAGTTAAGGAGACTATTATTTATACTTCACCTACAGAACCAGCGCAGGTTTTACTTCGCTCCTGATTCCAAGTTGAATATATCTGGACAAGGTTCATTCCTATTTACAAGTACTTGACACTCAACTTGGTGAAGTTCCTTTTGAAAAGTTCTCTGAGTTGGACTGAGGAAATGAGTGATTTAAATCTATAACTGATTAAATTATTCCATTGATTAGCTTTCAAATTTGTGTAAGACAGCCTCGGGTGTTAAAATGATCTGTTTCTAAGGATGGTTCATGCTTTCATGGCCCTGCCCACTCCTTCTCCTGTCCTCTTGATTTCTCTTGGAAACTACTCCTTTTTCTGGAGTCTTACAAAAATGTGGTCTTTGTATAATGTTTTAAGTATAGGTACGCCCTGATAATGTTTGTTAATCTCATTAAGTGAATTGTTTTAAAGAACTTTCTACTTGTAACTAATATCTGTTTCTGCTGGTCTAGGAAAGTGGTTAGTTATTGATGTTCTGATTCCTATTGAATTCCAATCAACTCATTGGCATTTTAGTTGTCATCCACTATATATTAATCTGCCATAAAAGGCCTTGTTATCCAAGTATTTGATGTTTTTTAATAATGTTAATGTTTAACTATTAACTTAACCATTTCCTGTAAGTTGCTCTATCCATATACCCTCTATGGAATCCTCTGAATGCCTAGCATGTTTCATTAATGAGTTATGATTCCACACTCTGGATTATTTTTGCAGTTACCTACTTTTAGTCATTCTAAGTAGTATTGGTACTTGTATGTCCCTCGATTTTTGTTTTTTGGTTTTGCTATTTGCTTTACATCGCACCGACACAGGTAGGTCTTATGGCAATGATGGAATGGGAAGGAAGCGGCTGTGGCCTCAATTAAAGTACAGCCCCAGCATTTGCCTGGTGTTAAAATGGGAAACCACGGAAAACCATCTTCAGGGCTGCCAACCGTGGGGCTCGAACCCACTACCTCCTGGATGCAAGCTCACAGCTGCGTGCCTCTAACCGCACGACCAACTCGCCCGGTCCCCTCGATTTATGAAGTTCCCTATGGTTCCATTAGCACAAATTCCTGCCTTGAAGACATAGTTCAGAAACGTATCCTTTGTTACACCTTTCCAAACCAAGTCAATCCATCCCATCATGTCCAATATGGTGAGATCAGAGGCAGAAGCTCCATGTTTGCTATGAGGCCTCAGTAATAGCTGTTTGTACTGGCCTTTGAAAGGTGAATAATGCCTTAATCAAGAGGTTAACAGACAGAAGTGGTGTTCGGGGGCAAAGAACACTAAGCATCTCCGAAAACTGTAAAAGTAACTAGCTAGATGTAAAATCTATAAGATTACTATTATTAAAGAACAGTAACTGGGCATTGCTCAAATTGAATTCAGGAGGAGAGGTCGCACTGTCTAGGAAAAATAAAACTTCCCAGTTTTGGTTTTTCATTTTTCACATCAAAAGAAACAAGCTAGTCAGTCGTAATTTCTCACATCATCCTAGCTTTTCTATTAGCTTCCCATTCCACTGGTAACTTCCTTAAATCCAGTCATTTTTAAACAGGAAGGGTTTGATGCTTACCAAAAACAAACAAAAGGTTTTGATGTTTCACCTGCCATATTTGAGCAAAGTAGCACAATCAGATGCTCTTAAGAAAATTTTCCTCCACTACATCTTTTATCCCAGAAACTTAAAAGCATTATAAATACGGTATCTTCTTATTTATAAACTGCAATAATGGAGGACACTTTTTCTTTCCACTATTCCATTTGCAGGCCAGTCATATCAGCAGATTCCCCACACAGTTTTGTAGCTAATGCTGTGCCTACTTCAAAATTTTTCCAGCCTTTTGTTGAATAATAGGACCAAAGACTGCACTGTTATTTGCTTCTTGGAGCTGAAAATCACTCAAACAGAACTTTATCAACAACAAGACCTTGACTTTTTGGAATTATTTTTTAAATTGTCACCACTGTTCTCGCAGCACTGCTTTAATATAGCACCTTTTGGCTGGAGAGTTAAATTTATCTTTGTCTTTCCCACAACATATTTATATGCAAGCACACACATACTGAGCTTGTTTCTTCCCACACACTTGATAACTTCAATTTTTTCTCAAACTGTTCAACTTTTCCTTTTAGATGCTATAGCTATGTAAAGAAAGAAACTACACAGAACTATAATACCAATTTATAAAGGAAAGGGTGATAAAAGGAAACCAGAGAACTACAGACCAATCAGCCTGACCAGTATAGTTTGTAAAATACTGAAGAGTTTAATATCAAAGTACATCAGAGGGATATGTGATGATAAAAATTGGTTCATGAGGAGCCAGTATGGATTTAGAAAGAAATTTTCTTGTGAGGCACAACTGGTGGGATTTCAGCAGGACATATCAGATCAGTTAGATTCAGGAGGCCAGTTAGATTGCATAGCCATAGATCTTTCCAAAGCCTTTGATAGAGTGGAACATGGAATATTATTAAAGAAATTGGAGGGAATAGGATTGGAGGTAAGGGTTACACGTTGGATAAAAACATTTCTAAATTCAAGGGTTCAGAAAGTCAAAGCAGGAATTAACGTATCGCAGGAAGAGAAAGTTTGAAAGGGAATTGCACAGGGTAGTATAATCGGTCCGTTACTTTTCTTAATATACGTAAATGATTTAGGGAACAATATATCATCAAAAATAAGATTGTATGCAGATGACATAATTGTTTATAGGGAAATAAACAACATTGAGGATTGTTCAGAATTACAAAGGGACCTCGAGAGTATCCAACAATGGGTTGAAGAGAATAATATGAAGGTTAATGGAGGCAAATCAATTGTTACAACATTTACAAACAGGAGTTTTAAAACTGAATTTGAATATACTTTGGATGGGGTAGTTATCCCAAAAGATGGCAAGTGCAAATACTTAGGTGTAAGATTTGAAAGTAATTTACACTGGAAGGGTCATGTGGATGACATTGTTGGGAAAGCATACAGATTGTTACATGTCATAATGAGGCTACTTAAAGGATGCAACAAAGAATTAAAAGAGAAAAGTTACTTAAGTATGGTTCGTCCATTATTGGAATATGCAAACAGTGTTTGGGATCCTCACCAAGAATACCTAATAAAAGAAATAGATAGTGTGCAGAGGAAAGCAGCAAGATTTGTAACAGGGGATTTCAGGAGAAAGAGTAGTGTGTCAGAAATGTTAAAGAAACTAGGGTGGGAAACTTTAAGTAAGAGAAGGGAGAAAACTAGACTTATAGGTTTATATAGAGCCTATACAGGAGAAGCAGCATGGGGAGATATCCGTGAGAGGCTTCAGTTGGAAAATAATTATATCGGCAGGACTGACCACAAATATAAAATTAGAAGGAATTTTAGCAGAAGCGATTGGGGTAAATTTTCATTCATTGGGAAGGGTGTGAAGGAGTGGAACAGTTTACCAGGGGTAGTGTTTGATCCTTTTCCAAAATCTGTACAGATATTCAAGAAGAGAATAAACAGCAACAGAGAAAATAAATGAAATGTTAGAGGGCATTCGACCAGTGCAGGTTAATGTAAATAAAAAAATGTGTGTGAATAAATTAATTCCATCCCCTGGTCTAAGGAGTTTGGACAGCCAAAGTAGGGGACTGCCTGTAGGTGTGAAGTACAGTGGGGACTTCGAGGGCCCTGCGACCGCTACGGTAGCTGTGAAGGCCCTTCAGGAACTCTGAAAAGTGGTGGTAAAAGGGGCTCTGGTTAAGACGCAGCAGGTCGTTATGCTACTTAGGTTCCAGAATGGGTAAAGAAAAGAAAAAATAAATAAATGCAATGTAAATTTTAATCTTATACCAGTTGTATAGTATCATTTGAAGTAATTCCACGTACTGTATATCAGATGACTGTATTTGTAAGTAGTACAGGAGATATAAGTAGAATTTTATAAACAAGGTAAATTTATTAAGGATGAGCTGTGTGTTTAATAGAAAAAATTGTTAGCGTAAATTATATAATATTGCATTATAGGAAAATTTTATTCTCTTGTTAATTTAATACTTAGTGCTTGACAATAATGTATTTTAGTGTACCATTTGCCACCGAGGTAAACACCTCATTTGCAAATAAAGAGATTTTGATTTGATTTGAACTACTGGGCCGTTTTTATTGTCTCACCTGGATAATCCATTATCAGCACTAAGAGTGGACTTACCTGTGTTGAAACGAAGAGCAACATATTTATGGCATGCCTTTCAACTCCCTACTGCCACTGTAATTGCCGAGACTCAGCAGGCTACCATGTACAGCCCGTGATGTGAGTATAATGGTGTGTCAATGTGCATTCAGTCACACTGGTAGCAAAGCAAGGAAGGCGGTAACGTTTCTTGCACTGTGAAAGTAGTACATCGTTCAAAATGTATTTACAATCAAAAGACCACTAAAATGTTACTCCAGTCAGTTTATTGTAATGCCATTCATATTCTATTTTACTCTTACATTTATGTAATGATTGCCTTATACATCAGTATTATAGCTCTAACAGTTTGTAATTTTTGACATTTTCTTGGATGTTTTTCTCTGAGAATATAAGATAAAGTTACTCCTGTTTAACTGTTTTAAGCGAATCTTGTGTGCATGGCTCTCTCTGTTTTTCTCTGTTAGTTTGTCAAATATGTAGGGTTCCCATAACTCATCACTGGAACTCAATAAATTTCCTCTTGAGGCACATTGGAGCCAGTCTGATTGTTTGTTGCTTCTGGCTCTTGGACAGTTGTAGGCCTACCTAAATACGCATATTTGTTGCAAAACTTGTGAGCGATATAGCCAGCAATGTATTTCAAGCCTTCCTGATTGTTTCTTTTGATAGCATAACTACAAAAGCTTTGAGCATATTTACATGTTCTGGAGTCATATTAAAATATCTCATGTCCACCTTGTTTACAGTCCGATTTTCAGTCTGAATGAAAATAAGAGCATTGCTTTCTTCTTCTCCGTCTTTGTAATTCTGCCTGTTATCATCACCCAAGCTCTTGCTTAGCTGAGCCAACATGGTTTGTATACAACAATAATCGTCGTCATCATCATCATTACGTAAATTATCACAATCACGTAGTGGCTTCATCAAATACAATTCATTGTTGACCATTGTGTTCTTAATCTGAGTAATCACAGCAGCAGAAAGTTTATCCATAATGTACCACCTTAAACTATTATATCCTTCCAATGAATGTTGGATTGGAGTTGGTGAAGACATTGGAAGCTTATGGTAAAAATAAAAATCAATGAAATCATATGTCCGATCACTATTCGTCCAAGTGTACCAGAAACAAAAATAACTCGCTCGATTAAATGAACAACAGGGAACAGATTGAAGGAATCGGAAAAAAATAATAATGATAAGCTCTGAACCCCATGGTAACCCGTTAAGTTATGATGGATAATAAAATGTCATAGCATGTAATACAGAATTAAGTAAATATCGCAGTTTCCTCAAGTAAAAGTTTAATAAATGTAAATACATGGTGAATATATCAATGATGGAAATATGTCGGAGGCCATGGAATGACTTGAATTAAATGGGCTAAGTTCAATCTGTATATGATGGCCATCCCTTGCCTATCTAGTCCGATATGATTTGATAATCGAGATTGGTGATGAAATTGTCGATTGATAACCGAGATATTATATAACAGATTAGTGAATGAATTCCTTTGCCGATGTAAACGATTATGCAACAGTACTCCATATCAAGAAGTCAGATTTTAAATTGTCAGAAACCTATGGAAGCTAGGAATATGGAGAAGTCTTTTAAAAGAAAACCGTCCGCTATTATTGTAACCTGGTAGTAGACTTTGTTTCAAAAGGGAAGAGAAGTTTATAATTTTGCTGGAATTTTCAAGGGTATCAGAAGCATTGCACACGTATCAGAAAGATATTAGACGAGAAGCTAGACTGCAATATAAAATTGTCAATTGCTAATTGTAATAAGAATAACTTTTGTAAAAGAACAAACCGGATGCATCCAGTTCTCTTGAATAATAAGGCAAGTGTTGTACGAAAATATTGTAGAGGATGTTAATGCATGTAACCCTATTCTAACAGTGTATTTCGAGTTCCAGGTATCATGAGACCAGGGAATATTGGAGATGACTATGAAATGATTATGAATCCCAGCATGTCGTCTTAAAACTATTATGGTCTCAAAGGACCCGACAAGAACTGGGATGGACACCAGTGGTTAAAGTCTCAATACTGGAAGATGAGAGGTGTCTTCATCATGAAGCCAACAAACGATAAGTACTCTAAGTCAATGTTTCATTATCCCGCTATGTAGCTGCTTTTAAGTAGAGTAGTATGTTGTTTTAAATGTCAGAATTGTGACATGCTAAATTACACAACTTGAAGGCAACCGTTTTATTCATCAATCATTGCCTTACTATGGATAGGAATATTGTAATTTATAATGTGAATGATCCTGAATTATGATATATCATACGCTATGTTGTGTGAATCTAGTGGTCGCAGGCAAATGCTTTGCAGATAGATTTAGGCATGGATTATACCCGTGTTAATATAGTATCATTATGAAGAAATTTCAGTTTAATTCATGGTTTTGAATATATGTTAGAAGGAGTCGGTAATAACAGGTGCGTGATTTAGAGTCATCTACGATTGTATTCTTATGTTAAACGTAGTGTTCGCGAATGAAATTGCAATGTTGTTGCGATGATATGGTGTTAATAATGATGTTAAGAAGTATAGTCTTTGCAATGTGAAGTGCCTGAATGTATTCTTTAATGAAATGAGAATTCGTGAGCATGACTTGTGAGTAATATGATGAAGGGTTTATTGTGGTAGGGTCGTCGAAATATGTAAATGATTATTGTTATATGGATCGTCGTGAATGTGTCATTGGAATTATGCATTTTATAGTATGATGCGATGTGGAGGTCCTGATGAGATTTATTGTAGTGGATATTGAATTAGTCGTGCGCACGGATTTGATTTTACTGATATGAATGGTAATCACTTAGGTACAGGGTGATAATCGCAATGATATTTCAAGGCATTTCGAGGACACTGGTAGTATGATCATCTAAAATGTACTAATTAAATACAGTGTAGGTGATTGTGCACAATATTGGAATGACACAAGATCTTCACGAATTAATGATACTATATAGTTGAGAACCATGTCACAAAATGGAATGTGTTATCTTCATTTATATATGTGAGTAGATTAATTTTTCTTGCTAGCTAGATTTCTGTTACTGCATATCGCATTAACAGTTATATTTGAGTGATTTTATGACTTATTTGTGTAACTTACATTATTGTAGTGTTTTATTTATATTTCTTGAAATTGTGAATAGAGGGCAGCACTTGGCTTCCGGGACTGTTTTCTGGCGCGAGTGACTGGCGAGAGAAAAGAGAGTAGCGCGTCAGACATGCCGCTAGTAACATGTAGAGATAGCAGTCTCACAAAATACTAGCACAACAGTGCTAACCTTTCAGGTGCAGCCAAACCATTGGCACAATAACAATTAGGAACACAAGTGTAAAGAATATTTCGAGTGTTAATTTGTGTCAGTACGTACCGCATGTGTAAATAAAATTTTATTGTATATGTACAAGAAGTACGTTCAGTACTAGTGCCTTTTGTAATTCACGTACATCTGAATATATGTGACTTGTGTACCTTTTATGTTTTATATACTGTATTGCCTTAATAACATTTAAGTGGTCCTCCGAAAGTGTAATTCATTGTTTTTATGTGTGGTTATCATACGCGACCTCCAGAGGTAAAGTTTTGATCGAAAAATAAACAACATTTTCATCTCGGTCAAACATTTTGGTCCTCCGGGCCGGATACTTCGAGCTTTCATTTTATGTGACAACAAACATAGTGCATTTACAGTGACTGGATTATGCCGATAATATATTGTGATGTATCGTGGTGCAATTTATGACGCAATTCGCCACATGGCTGATTTACGCGCGAACTCACGCCGCTAAATCAGAGCTACCAACCGCGCCGGTCAAATCTTCCGCGCTGTGGAATACAACCTGTGGACTGTTGGCAGTAGCAACCCTGAGCCATATCAAGATGGCTCCTTGATGACAACAACTACTTCCCACACCTTACAAGGTCAGATCCAATTCATATCTTTATTCCTATCCTTTCATTATGGCAGAGGAGAGTATTAAAATTCTAATACGCAAACGAGGTGTAATAAAGGGCAGCGTAACACGTATTAAAAACTTCGTAGATGGGTTTAACAGTGAGCAGGGAATTGTGGCTATTATCTCTCGTAGGGAAAGTTTAGAGGAATTGAAACAAAGGTATGAGGACATTCAATCCCAGCTAGAAATCAGTGAGGAGGGAGAAACATACGAAGCAGATAGAGAAATATTTGAAGACACATATCATCAGATAAAGGTCGACATAGACAGAATAATCACCCAGCATGAAATAACAGGTCTTTCCAGACACTCCAGTCAAGGGAATATCTCAGTAAGCAATAATTACAATGGGGCGCACATCAAATTACCTACTATTACACTGAAACCATTTGGAGGCGAGTACGAAGACTGGAGAGGATTTCACGATTCCTTTGTATCTATGATCCATAACAATCAAGATTTGCATGATATACAGAAATTTCACTACCTAATTAGCAGTCTAAGAAACGAACCTCTTTCAATTGCACAAAGTCTCCCTCTATCTGCTGAAAACTACAGCATAGTTTGGCAAAGGTTAATAGACAGGTTTCAAAACAACAAATTAATTTCGTCAATCCACATTAAACGGATATTAGAGCAAGACTCAATCCAGAAAGAGAATGCCAATTCTCTCAGAGAGGCTATAAACACAAGTCAGGCCAATGTAAAAGCATTACAAGCCCTTGACTTAGATGTTTCAATTGAAGATTTATTATTGTCACAATTGTTAATCAACAAACTAGACCCAGCGACTAGGAAGGCATGGGAAATACACACTTCAGGTTCTGAGTTAGAATCTCTGGAGGTGTTGTGGACATTTTTAGAAAAGAGATGTTTAGCACTTGAGGCAATCAAGCCAGGTACTCAAGTTCAACAGATTAAACAGTCGATTAGATCTACACCCAAACATCAAGTAAGCAATGTGCATGCTAGTGTGAATTACCAATGTGTACTCTGCAAGGGCTCACATTACCTATTTAAGTGCGAGTCCTTCAAAAGGCTCAATGTCCATGAGAGACATAATGTTGTGAGAGATTACAAATTATGCTTTAACTGCTTGGGCAGTAATCATAATGTCAATCAGTGCCAATCAGGCTCGTGCAAGATGTGCGGAAAGTATCACAATTCACTATTGCATGATGACACCAGACGTGACCGCAGCAGGCCAATGCTTAGCTCACGGGAAACAGAGAGAGAACACAGCTCACGCCAAGCAGTAGCTAATCACACAACCCGTTCAACAGATGTTACTCACTGCGCTGTCAAGGAATCCGATCTGTCTACAGTCTTGATATCAACAGCGATAGTCAAGGTTAAGGACATTCACGGTAATATGCATGAGGCTAGATGTCTTTTGGATTCAGGTTCTCAGACAAATTTCGTGAGCGAAGAACTAGCTCAATTATTACGTCTAAGAAAACAAAAACATGTTACACCAGTAACTGGAATTAACGGTGCAGGAGTTCAAACCTCACACTGCATTACAGTTCATTTGCAATCTGCGGTCAGCCCTTTCAATGTAGATGCCACATGCTTAGTGCTACCAAAGATTACAAACAATTTGCCAAGTAGAAAAATCGACATTTCAAGATGGAATCTACCCACCAATATAAAATATGCCGACAGAAATTTCCACATTCCAAGCAAGATCGATTTGCTACTCTGTGCAGACATATTCTTCAAGGTTATATTGGAGGGCAAGAAAACTCGTGATGGGTATCCAACATTGCAGAATACGAAACTGGGTTGGGTAGTAGCTGGCCAGGCACCCATACAACACCAAGGGGAACATGCAACATCACTATTCATCCAGGTAGACCAATTAGACACACACCTTAAAAGATTCTGGGAAATAGAAGAACTGAATATGCCACCAATCACTAAAGAAGAAAGAGATTGCGAAGAACACTTCACTAAGAACACAACGCGAGATGCTACAGGAAGGTTCCGAGTTCGACTGCCACTTAAACAGACTTCATCGCAGTTAGGGAATTCATACCCTCAGGCAGTAGTGAGATTCTACAGTATTGAGAAGAAACTTAATCGTGATCCCAAATTAAGAGAAGAATATTCAGCATTCATGAATGAATATCTGAAACTTGGCCACATGAAACCGGTACCCACGTGCACTGAAGATGGAGGATACTTCATGCCACATCATGCCGTATTCAAACCAACAAGTACCAGCACTAAAACTCGTGTTGTCTTTGATGCGTCTGCTAAGACTGACAGTGGCGTATCTTTGAATGACAAGTTACTCGTAGGTCCTACCATACAAGACGACCTGCATTCTATTGTACTACGTTTCAGATCACACAAGATTGCTCTTGTCGCAGATATTACAAAAATGTATCGACAAATACAAGTTGACAACAAGGACATGAAACTACAACGAATACTATGGAGAAACACTAGCACCGAACCTCTCCAGTGTTATGAACTCACGACAGTTACTTACGGTACGGCAAGTGCTCCCTTTCTCGCTGTGAGGTGTTTGAAACAGTTAGCCGATGACGAGTCAAAGGAATTTCCACAAGCAGCAGCTGTCCTTAGAAAGGATTTTTATGTTGATGACCTCCTAACCGGAGCCAGTACTGAATCAGAAGCCATTCGTTTACAGCAAGAATTAGAGACATTACTGTTAAGAGGGAGATTTGAACTTAAGAAATGGTGTTCTAACAGCAGTAAGGTCATGTCCAAAATACCAGAAGAAAATAGAGAAACCAAATCACCACTTCAACTCGACAATGCAGACACAGTAAGAACATTGGGAATACTATGGCACCCTTCTACGGACCAGTTTCAATTCGACATAACTGTTAAAAGGGTTTCCCATGCAACCAAGAGAAGTGTACTCTCAACTATTGCTGCAATTTTTGACCCTCTGGGCTTATTGGGTCCAGTTATTCTCTCATGCAAGGTCTTCATGCAACAACTCTGGACCTTTCAATTAAAATGGGATCAAGACCTGCCGAGTCAGCTTCTTAACACTTGGAATGCTATTTACTCGCAATTACCAGAACTTAACGACATCAAAATTGACAGGTACATTTTAAGTAAGACTAAAGTTGTAAATTGTGAATTACATGGTTTCTGCGACGCCTCTGAACGTGCTTACGGGGCTTGCGTGTACATTCGTACCACAGATGAAGAAGGGTTTATTTCATGCAATTTGATGTGTTCTAAATCAAGAGTCGCCCCACTTAAACAATTGTCAATTCCACGCTTAGAATTGTGCGGCGCTCTCCTGTTAGCAAGATTACTTAAGCGAACGTTCACGAGTCTCAACCTGGATATAAGTTCTATTCATGCGTGGACAGACTCTACAATTGTCTTACAATGGATTGCGTCACCGTCGACGAGGTGGAAAACATTCGTCGCCAACCGGGTCTCTGAAATCCAGGACACGGCAGAAAACTGCACATGGCATCATGTGTCTACACAAGAGAATCCAGCTGACATATTGTCACGAGGAAGCGAGCCTCAAGCATTAAAATCACATGACCTCTGGTGGCATGGACCGTCCTGGTTGTGCCAGCCTGAAGAATTATGGCCAATCAGTACTGCAGAATGTACCTCAGAAGCACTTGAAGCCAAACCCACTACATGTGCAATCAACAGCTGCGATAATGAAGACATCACTACACGGTTTTCCTCGTTATCAAGAATGAAACGTGTCTTTGCGTACTGTAAAAGATTCATCTACAATTTACAGCACTCACATGCGAAGATTACAGGAAATCTAAGCACGGAAGAATGCAACAATGCACTACTTTGCTGTGTACGATATATTCAACACCAGGAATTTCAGAAGGAAATTCAATATCTTCAACTGAAAAAAGAAGTTGACAAGAGAAGTCAGTTAAAATCTCTCGCTCCATTTCTTGATAAAGATGAGTGTCTCAGAGTGGGCGGGCGATTACGTAATGCAGACGCAGCATATGACCAGAAACATCAGATTATACTACCAGCGCATCACCATGTCACGAAATTAATTATTCGTGACGAACACTTAAGATTACTACATGCTAGCACACAGCTACTAGTTGCATCACTTAGAATGAAGTATTGGATTCCTCACGCCAGGACAACTGTCAAAGGTGTCATTCGCAAATGTGTGACATGTTACAGGTTCAAGGCCGAGAGCTCATCGCAATTGATGGGCCAGCTGCCTGCTGAAAGAGTTAAACCCACTCGTCCTTTCCTATATAGCGGTGTAGACTTTGCGGGACCCTTCTTCATTAAACAAGGTTCTCCACGTAGTAACACGAGAGTAAAATGCTACGTTTCACTTTTTGTCTGCTTAGCCACCAAGGCCATTCACTTGGAACTTGTAAGCAATTTAACCACCGAAGCCTTCATTGCTGCCTTAAGGAGAATGATAGCCCGGAGAGGAAAGGTACTTCAACTTCACAGTGACAATGGTTCATCATTCATCGGAGCCAGAAATCAACTTCGAGAACTTAACAAATTATTCCAATCAGAGCAACACCAACGTGAAATTGATAATGTTGGAATCCAAGAAGGATTTACCTGGAAATTCATTCCTCCACGAGCACCAAATTTCGGAGGTCTTTGGGAAGCTGGGGTGAAATCTATGAAATTTCACCTTACTAGAATCACCAAGCACGCTCACTTGACATTCGAAGAAATGACCACTCTTCTCTGTCAGATTGAATCCATTTTAAATTCACGTCCAATCACTCTCCTGAACAATGACCCAAATGACACCTCTTATCTTTCACCCGGACATTTCCTGATAGGAGAACCCATGATGGCCATACCTGAAACAGACCTAACCTTATCAAATACTTCAAGGCTTTCCAGGTGGAATCATCTTCAAAAAATGAAGGGACATTTTTGGAACAGGTGGTCATCCGACTATCTGGGCAGCTTGCAGCAACGCATGAGATGGAAGTCAGCACAGCCCAGTGTATCTACAGGAACTGTTGTCCTAATTAAGGAGGACAACACTCCACCATTGGACTGGAGACTAGGCATCATTGAGCAAACATTTCCAGGCAAGGACGGGTTGGTGAGAGTCGTTGATGTCCGTACACCCACAGGAGTTTATAGGAGACCTGTGTGCAAATTATGCCCACTCCCAATTGACTAGTGACCTCAGTGTAGTGCGTCGTCCATATTTTCTTGTGTATTTGTGCATATGTATTTATCTTTGCCTTGACAGTTTTTCTTTTTTTTTGAGACAGAACTCATGCATTACTTGTCTTATTTTCAGGGTATTTAATTTCATTGTTATTGCATTTAATTTGTAAAATGTGAGCACATTTTAAGTGGGCCGGTATGTTACTGCATATCGCATTAACAGTTATATTTGAGTGATTTTATGACTTATTTGTGTAACTTACATTATTGTAGTGTTTTATTTATATTTCTTGAAATTGTGAATAGAGGGCAGCACTTGGCTTCCGGGACTGTTTTCTGGCGCGAGTGACTGGCGAGAGAAAAGAGAGTAGCGCGTCAGACATGCCGCTAGTAACATGTAGAGACAGCAGTCTCACAAAATACTAGCACAACAGTGCTAACCTTTCAGGTGCAGCCAAACCATTGGCACAATAACAATTAGGAACACAAGTGTAAAGAATATTTCGAGTGTTAATTTGTGTCAGTACGTACCGCATGTGTAAATAAAATTTTATTGTATATGTACAAGAAGTACGTTCAGTACTAGTGCCTTTTGTAATTCACGTACATCTGAATATATGTGACTTGTGTACCTTTTATGTTTTATATACTGTATTGCCTTAATAACATTTAAGTGGTCCTCCGAAAGTGTAATTCATTGTTTTTATGTGTGGTTATCATACGCGACCTCCAGAGGTAAAGTTTTGATCGAAAAATAAACAACATTTTCATCTCGGTCAAACATTTCTTCTTATAAACTATTGAGTTGCTGCTTGGAGCTTGACGTAGTTTTTACAGGTCGATTTCACGGAGGTCACCAGAGCTGCAGAGTCATCGTAGTTGTTGAAACCATTGTAGTTGATGATGATTATGTTTTCAAATGTCCATCATTTAGGTGCAGATGCCGATGGAGCTCAGAAGAAATCAATTTCATTTCCTATTTGTTCTGTGTTATTATTTGAAGAATTACAATGTTGTCTTATATCATATGATCTTTTTTCGACCTAAACAATAATGATGAGCAGAGGTTACCAGTGTGTTCAAGTTGTTAGATAGATTTTTGACAAAATAAGCGATGATTTAAACATAAATAATGGGATGTTGAGACATTTATTTGAGTCAGTGAATAGGTGTGCCAAGCCAACAAGAGTCAATGATTTTTAACCATCAGTTTGAAGATGAATGTGATGAATGATGGATTCATTTCAAATTTTAAGCCTTCAGCATTTGATATTGATCTTTCCTTTGATTTTTCCAATTAAATTGATGTTATCATTGATGTTATGAAAGAAATATTGACAAGAGTCAGAAGTTAAGGGTGTTTCTTTTTTAATTAACGTAACGTTCAGTCACTTCTAACATCCATTTGTGTTGCTTTTTTATTTTCTTAGCATTGTAGTTATTTTAAATGTTTTATAGTCATTAAATGGAAAATCCTTCCATAAAATTTATATTTTTGGTGTTCTCATTTTATAGTATAAGGAATGTCATGATGATAACCTAGATTAAGACATTAATTAGCAATTGTCTTCTCACGTCAGTCGAATCAACTTAAATCCAACCATACGATCCTGTGACCCAACTCAATGAACTTTCACGCACCTTGAGTGGAACCTCTTGTATCTCCGCGTGACACCGGCCGAGGCGTAACCTTAACATCAAGAACTCTGAATTTAGAAATGCGTGAAAGGTCACACTATGTTTGAAGTCCAAGGGACATGGATGGTCATGAGGACCTCCCATTCCTATTTTATATGAAAATAAATTTTTAACAACATCCTGATTCAAGCAATATGTTAATAGATACTCCAGGCTGTATTTCAAGTGGTGGTGATTATTGTTTTAAGAGGAAGTACAACTAAACAACTAAACTCTATTAACACTAATCAAAGAGAAGAAATGGAAGGGGTCCAAAATGAAGATATCGGCCAAAAGAAGACAAGGCCCATGAAAGGCGTGAAAATGAAAGGCTCCCTAGAATTCGCAACCTAATACCATCGGGGCAAAAAAAAACAAGATTTGAGCAAGTGAGGTTGGATAGGATAGATGAAAGTGAGTAAGTGAAAGCAATGCCAGGACTCAGCTAAGGGCCTGTTGTTGCTAACTCATGCTCACATGTTAAGAGCCCCTAGGGACCCTTTTAGTTGCCTCTTACGACAGGCAGGGGATACCTTGGGTGTTATTCTTCCACCCTCACCCAAAGGGGGAGCTGTATTTAGAGATCAGGTACTGATACATTTCTATCAGGGACGCATTGTTTGGTAGGATTCCTTTCTGGAAGGGTAACAAAGACTTACACTCTCCAAGAGCTATTGCTAACAATTGTTCCAGCACCTTGCTTAAAAGAGCAGTCTGATTTGTCAAATCTGTGCCAAAAGCAGTAACACCCGAATGGGCTCCAAATTTGGTCCATGAATTGAAAAGATTGTACCAGTCATTGAACAGTTGTACTGGTGAACAACTTATTTCCAGTCAGTATCCAGCATCAAGCCATGGCCACCACAATATTGTATTGCTTTTGAGACTCTCCTAAACAGTAACTGAACAGCAGGTCGAACCTTTCCTCTCTGAGATCCAGAGACATCTATATGGTACCTAGTAACCTTCTGAGCAAGTGTTATTTCACTACTTGATGTGCACAACAGTTTTTCAAAAGCTGATCTGTCTATTACTGCACCATTCACATTGGAACCCTGATCAAGTAGATGATTTTGCACAAGCTTCAGTAAATGCAATACATCTGCATTTAAAAAATTTCAGTAACTTTTCACTAGGATGATGTATAAAACAGTGCTTATTGTATCCAATGGTCAGTACCAAATAAAGTTTCATATTCCCACCACCCATATCACAAGTTAAGCCAACAACAGTGAAACCATTGAGATTTCCTGGAATTGTTACAGAACTGATGAGAGTGGCTATCAAGGGCTAGTGCTCAGAATCACCTCTTCTATCGCAGGCAGCAGAGTCAGCCTTCTGCTCCAAGCTTTGGACTTCCCGAATTCCTGTGCGCTGTCAAATTATGATTTAAAATTAAAGGTTGCAACAATGAACAATGAGGGTGGAAGTGGTATTCATGCATTATTTAAGCAAAAATGGACACAAATTCTACTCTAATGTCCAGTCTTCATTCAGTTTTTACAGTACTGCAGTGTCATTGGGAATTAAAATGAAGTGAGCAGTCATATTCCTTCAAAAGAAACGTGAAAGATGTGAATACAGTAAACAGTTCCCAAAGACTAGTCAACAGGCTACCACATCCCACTTTTTATTACTTTGGGGAAAGACTGTTAGTCAGAGGTGTACAGATAACAATGTAAATGAAAAAGAAAAGTGGCTTAAAGAAAATTCTTCTGCTAGGGGCACATGCCTTAGGCCTGCAAAACATGAAGAGCTGGAGGATGCCTTAAGTCTGTGGATAAACCAGGTTAATGCAAATCATGGAACAGTGACTGACACCGTATTTATCGAAAAAGAAAGAACGTTTGGTGACAAAATGGGAATAAAGGATTTTCAGTACATCATGGATGGTTGGCATGTTTAAAATAGAGGTGTAGCCTTTCACAGTACACTAGGCAAGGTGAAACAGGTGAAGTGGACAACAGAGTGTCTAATGGAAGGAAAAAACTGTGTGATGTAATCAACAAATATCCATTGGAAAATGTTTACAACATGGACGAAAGTGGTTTGTTTTTCAGAATGCAGCCTGTTAAGACAATTTCTTCTAGCATTTTGCATAAATGGTGATGGCAGGGACTCCATTGTTAGGCATGTGGGGAAAGTTTTTTTCTTGCTATTTGCTTTAAGTCGCACCGACACAGATAGGTCTTATGGCGACGATGGGACAAAAAAGGCCTAGAAATAGGAAGGAAGCGACTGTGGCCTTAATTAAGGTACAGCCCCAGCATTTTCCTGGTTGTGGGGAAAGTGGGTGGAGAAAAGGGAACTAGGGTAGAGTGTTATCCTGGAATTAGGTTAAAGCAGATGTTGAGGAAAGTAGAAGAGAAGGAGAGGGTTAAGGAGAAGTTGGTAGTTTTTCATCTTGGTACAAACAATGTAAGAAGAGCAGGTGTAGGTGCCAACATACGGGTGGGGATGTATGGGATCTGGTTAATGCAGCATGGGAGAAGTTTAAGAGAACAGAGATTTTCATCAATGGAATACTGTGTAGGAGGGGTATTGACTGGAAAGTGATCAGGATTTAAATGAGACTATAGAGTGAGATTTGAACAACAGGGGTACATATAAATTAGGTAGTTTGTTTAGAAGGGTTGAAGAGAGGTACATTCAGGGAAATGGGGTGGACTAGGGAGTGGTGATAAGAGACCTGGAAGTCAAATAAGGATGCAAAATAAAAGTTATTGTTGAACTATAGAAGTATTTATTTATTTAGCTTATGGCTGTATACAGTGTTATAAGTTACATACAAATATTAAAGAAATAATTGAATACAAAATAATAAAAAACACTAAACAATCAACCAAACTCATGGAGAGTTCATAAATTTAAATCTAAATTATCCAACCACTGAATAGTCTCATTTGTAGCCCACACAAAATCTTCCAATGGCCTCAAGTATGATCTCCTTGGACATACAGCGTGATATGCTGGATTTGCTGATGGACAGACAGTTTTGGGCAAGGATATGGCTGAGAAAATTTCATTCAGTGAAAGTATTAAGATATGCACATGGAATGTACGAACCCTGGCACAAGCTAGAAAAATTTATAATGCAATCCACGAAATGGAAAGATAATAATAATAATGTTATTTGTTTTACATCCCACCAACTACTTTTATGGTTTTTGAAGACGCCGAGGTGCCAGAATTTCATCCCGCAGGAGATCTTTTACGTGCCAGTAAATCTACCAACATGAGGCTGACGTATTTGAGCACCTTCAAATACCACCGGACTGAGCCAGGATCGAACCTGCCAAGTTGGAGTCAGAAGGCCAGCACCTCAACCGTCTGAGCCACTCAGCCTGGCAAAATGGAAAGAATGGAAATTAAAAATCATTAAGTGTGAGTGAAATGCAAAGGCCAGTATCAGGTTATTGTAACAGTGATGAACATCGAGTGCACTGTTTAGGAACATCAGATGGACAGTTCCACTTTTGTGTGGGACTTATAGTATCTAAATCAGGTGCAGTGTGTGTGTCACTAATTGTGTGCCATCTCCGAGAGATTGAAATAATTGTTAAAGAGATTCAACCTATTCAATACAAAAGAATAAGAAATGTAGTGAATTACATTCCCATTTAATAATTGGTAGAAATGGTACTGGTTTCGACCCTAGTCCAGGTCATCATCAGCCGATTAAGACGAAAAACAATGCATAGGATCAGTAGAAGAGGCGATATAAAAATGAAATGGGGTTAGACACTGTAAAACTTAGAAGAAGTAAAATGCAAATCACTCAAAAGAAAACAGTGCCCAATTCTCTGAGCGGCAGCACAGCACACGCAGCATTAGGCAAAGTCCCACAATGTTTACGAATAGCGGAGAACGGTTAAATGAGCCAGTTTTTAAATATTGTCAGGCATAAAGTCACATCGCAATCGAACACGTACGAAGATCCATAATCGTGCAGAAGTCGAAGACGAGTAGATCCATTGAAGCAACTTGCCAGCTCCCGGTGATCAGCGTGATGCACTCAATATCAGGCACTGTGGTTTCAAATGCCCAAAGTAAAATGGAGAATAGACCACGGAAAACCATCTTCATGGCTGCCAACTGTGGAGTTCGAACCCACTATCTCCCAGATGCAAGCTCACAGACGCACGCCCCTAACCGCACGGCCAACTCGTCCGGTTATAATTTTATTCGCATAGCCACCCATGTTGTTTTATAATTGAGCAATTCTATGCACATAACAACATTTTAATCCGTGTTTTAACCAAACTTCATGGTTCATATGTTCATGCTGCACCATTTTAAGGTTCAAGATTGACAAGACACCAATACGCTGCCTCACAAGATTTAAATACTTTTCATTAACCTTTTTAACGTGTGCTCACCTCATTTTTGATGTTTGTATGTGTGACTGAAGATGTCCCATAAGAGGACTAAACATGTAACATGAATATAGTCTAATGTAGTCTTTTTAATAAGGATAATTACAGTATTGTAAAGGTAGAATTATAAATTTAAATTTTCACAAGTTGATACTTTTTGATAATACGGGCTCTAATATGAAATTTATTACGTGCAGTGTAGCTATATGAGACAGCTTTATATTCACTGAACGATCTCTTATTCATCATATACATCTTTTCTTTTATATCTAGGGTGTCTTTTATTTTTAATACTTTCCAACTTCTCATACTCATTCTGGTCACAACGCTATTTTTTCTTTGCAATTTGCTTTACGTCTACTGACACAGATACATCTTATGGCAACGATGGGTTAGGAAAGGGCTAGGAATGGGAAGGAAGCAACCATGGCCTTAATTAATGTACAGCCCAAGCATTTGCCTGGTGTGAAAATGGGAAACCATGGAAAATCATCTTAAGGCTGCCAACATTGGGGTTCAAACCCATTGTCTCACGAATGCAAGCTGATGACTCCATGGCTCAAACCATGCAGGCACTTGATCGGTTAAAACAGTTTAATTATTCTACAGTACCAGTCTTTCCCTAGAGTTTCTGTATGATGCACTTCCTGTTACTCATAGCTGATTCTACAGGTGGCACACTAAATGTCATACATCAAAAATGGCTTATAACATGTGTACATCTGGGCTCAGGAGTATGTCCTTTTGTGAACAGAAACCTTACTTTATGTGTGATTTGACAGATGGCAGCACGTCACGCATTCATAACGGTTTCCAGTTATACAGTACAGTGCACAAAGGGAGGTTGCCACGCAAACAGAACGTGAAAACAGCGTCGTTTTATGCAGAAGCAAAGCGTGTAGGAAAGGTTTCACGTTCATTTCGGTATGCAGCAGGCTCCCTGCTGGCAGATGGTGTATAGAATGGCCAGCCAATTTGAAACCAAAGGCAGTATCATGGAAAAAAATCTGCCCCATCTCAAGCCGGTCCCCTCACCGGAGAATAATGCGGCTGTAATTCGGAACCCATCCAAATCCACCAGAACTTCATGTGTTCAGCTGGACATCTCTCATCGGTCAATTGAGAGAATACTGCAGTCTGAGCTTGACCATTTTCCATACAAAATGATAACAGCTCATAAACTAGTGGCGCATGACAAGCAATGGCCTGTACATTTTGCTGCGAGGGCTACTGCAGAAGGTGATCCCCCACTGCACAACACATGGTATAGTGATGAGGCCTAGAGTACGCTGTGAACAAACAGAATGTCCGGTTTTGGACAAAAGAAACGGATTGATATTGTGCACGAGGTTGAAAATCATGGTGTGAAAGTGTGCGTGCAGTCTGCAATTTCCAGTCATGGAATTATTGGTCCAATCTTTTTCACTGATAAAGTCAACAGTGTGCATTACATGTACATGATTAAAAACAGTTTCCTTCCACAACTCTTTGCAACTAGACTACTATTAGAGACAAAATGGTTTGTGCAAGATGAAGCTCATCTGACTATAGCAAAATAATGTTGCTCTGGACTTCCCGCATGATCATTTTGGGCCCCATGTGATGTTCCATTGATATCCTGAACATAGCGGCTCAATCTGGCCACCACACAGTCCCGATCTTAGTCCGTGTGACTTCTTCGTGTGGAGATATTTGAAGGGGATAATGTACCGAAACACACCAGAAAATGTACTGAAATTGCAAGTGGCCAATCTGACTTCTTTCTGAGGGTTGAGTGAGCACATATCGTAGAGTGGTCACAAATATGCAGGTTCTCCTCGAAGCTGTAGTATGCCGAGAAGGTAGGCATATTGATCATGTCCTGAAGACTAACTAATCATACACATTTCAGTGAGTGTTGTAATGCCATTTGTTTATTAAATATTCTATAAACAATTTCCAGTGTATGTCATTTTGTGTACCACCCTGTATTTTACTTTCCCTTTCCATCTTTATCTTCTATACCCGGAAAAGCACAGATGAGTTTCTGCGTGCAGCTGTCTCATTTACAGCAGTACGATCAGATGTGCTTCTGCAGTTTCTCATACAGCTTATTAAAGTAATTTTTATTAGTCACATATACCTTCTTATCTTCTTTTCCTCTTTTCTTTTATTCTTTATATTTTCCACTTTTTCAGACTAGGTCACAACACTATGGTTGTTATACCAGGTTTTCCTTTCTGTTTACCTACGGCTCCTGTATACTGTAGTTCCTGTTGCACACAGCTGACTCTATTTACCTTCTCTATTCCATAATAGGATTCATTAGGCATTGCTATTGGCAGCATAATGGTACCTACCTGTGTTGTGCCCATGACGGGAGATGGGCCCTGCTTTTTCTATTCCCTATCTTGCTTAATGTACAGTACTGACTCGCTGACCAAATTGGCTTAACGAGAGAACTATTCTCACACCTAAAAATGACACCGTAGCAAGCATCAATGATTTCTTATTGGATGAACTTCCTGCTAACATGGTGAGAGGGTCAATGACCTAGATATTAGGCCCCTTTAAATAAAAAAATCAAGATGGTGAGATTAAGTCTGGAGTCTGTGGTGGAGATACAGAATATTGAAAAGAAAGGGAAGAAAAAAAAAAAAAACCCTTCCTATTCAAACGACTGCAATTTCCTGTTAAACTATGCTTCACACAATGACAATAAACAACACTCAGGGGTGTCTTTAAAAGTTGCTGTATGGATTTAAGGAATGACTGCTTGTCCCATGGCCAGTTGTTCGTAGCCTGTTCACGTGTAAGCTCTTCTGACAACCTTGTGATTCTGCAGCCACAGGAGTGTATAAAAAATATAGTTTACAAGGATATTCTATAAAACAACCCAATTTTAACAACCGCCTTGGACAACATAATTTGAACAACAGTAGAATTCAATTGTGACTGGCTGTAGGCAAGGGAGACTGCCATTATAATGAGAACTCTCCAATACAACTGTGTCTGGTAATGATGGTCAGTCTGAGACTAGCGCTGGCACTATTTCTCACAACAAATGTCGAGTGTTGTCCGCGCACTGTGTGACAAGCAGTGTGTCGAAAGCCTACAGGTAGATGGAGCTGAATGTTGTTTGTGCCGAGTATGCAAATAGCCAACCACGGGCCTTCTCCATTCTGTAAATACGTGTCAACAAGCGACTAGGATGTTCTTCTTTCATTTCTACAAAGGTTTATTTTGACGCAGTATAACATAATTATAAAGGATACACATTCTGATATTGTATGCAGCGATGAGCGCACGATTGAGTAGTCTAAGTACAGAAACTGATGCCTACTGTAAGTACACCTGCCTGGATACTAGAGGTGTGCATTAAACTTGAGACAGAGCAAGATGCGCCTTGCTGCATATGCAACCACCATTACGCATGAGTGGAACGTGTAATCTAAAATGCCTGAGTTTGCTCCCATTCTTTCGACAGGTAGGTGTTCGATTTTAGATTTTAATTTGGTCTATGAACTTACTTTAAGATTCAAGTTGAATGTACTCGATACATACTGTGTATGCAGTGTTTTTAATATGTCAGACCTTGTTTTATATGTTTATTATGTTTGACACACCATCATGTAGACAATGTCATATTTATGGCTATTTTAATTTAGACTACTTGTAATGGCTGAAGATGGCTCTTAGGAGCCAAAGCATGTACTTAGTTTTTTTGTAAATATAACTGATCACTAAGAGTGATTGTAAGGCTGTATTATTTTGGTAATCTCCTCAACCGTTATAATTTTAAATTTTGGAGTCAATACATAACAAGGATGAAATTTTTAATGTGTAAAGGTAGGTGTACATTGTTATCAGACCCTACATTCTATATCATATGACCAATGCTTGTGTTTACCGATATTTTGGTGACGAAGGAAATAATTCCTTACAATGTTATAGAGTATTTGTGGCATAATTAGGTACTCTCACTTAGTTTACAAAAGGAGTATATTTATTACCCCACCTATTCAATACAATTAATACCATGTTATGTGATTAAATAAACATAGAAATTCTAAATTTTAAGGGGACATGTTTTACCCTTCTTTTATTGGGCATTATCAGCCTTATTTAATCTTAAAACAAACATTGTTTAGAGGACATTGACATTTATAGTTTATAAAAATTGAACTGTGATTATTTAAGGTTAAAAACACTAAGAAATAGTAGTTATAAAATATGATGTTGAGACATGACTTATACAACACATGTTAAAATCATTGTAAACAATTTTAAAATTTTTGTCCAAAAGAAAATTTGTGTCATAAAATTCAAACATATGTTGGTTTGAGGCAATGTCAATACAGTCTTCAATAGACTAGATTGGTTGAAACATTGAGGTTGGATTTTGTTTATTTTAACGAACAGGAGCTAAAGAATATTGGCCAGGAGAAAAGGCGAATGTTTTAAATTATTAAGTTGGTTGATCCATAAATTATCGTAATATATCATAATATAACCAATGCAAAAAAGTTGATGTGCTGGTTGAAGCTGCTTTTGAGACAAGTATACCTGGTATTTGACAGGCATGTTTGACTGTCTCGTGAAAGTGTAGTCCCTCTAGAAGATGTAAAACATTGTGGAAAAGGATGTGGTTATATCATTCGGCGTAACTATGTATATCTTAGTGTATTAGCATGAGTGTATTAGCAGCGTTGGTCTGCTGATACACTAAGATAGACATAGTTACAGCGAATGATATAACCACATTCTTTTCCACGATGTTCTACATCTTGTAGAGGGACTACACTTTCACGAGACAGTCAAACATGCCTGTCAAATACCAGGTATACTTGTCTCAAAAGCAGCTTCAACCAGCACATTAACATCTTTTTTGTATTGGTTATATTACGATATATTATGATAATTTATGGATCAACCAACTTAATAAGATGATTTAAAACATTCGCCTTTTCTCCTGGCCAATATTCTTTAACTCCTGTTCGTAAAAATAAACAAAAGCCAACCTCAACGTTTCAACCAATCTAGTCTATTGAAGACTGTATTGACATTGCCTCAAACTAACATATGCGAGAAATTTTCTTACGAAGAAGATCCACTTCAGTGCCAGACAAGTTGTTTTTAGTATTTTATATGACATAAATTTCCTTTGGACAAAGATTTTAAAATTGTTTACAATGATTTTAACATGTGTTGTATATGTCATGTCTCAACATCATATTTTATAAATTATAAATGTCAATGTCCTCTAAACAATGTTTGTTTTAAGATTAAATAAGGCTGACGATGCCCAATAAAAGAAGGGTGAAACATGTCCCCTTAAAATTTAGAATTTCTATGTTTATTTAACCATGTAACGTGGTATTAATTGTACTGAATAGGTAGGCTAATAAATATACTCCTTTTGTAAACTAAATGAGATCGCTGTTTTCAATACGGAACAAAAATGAGAGTGATGGTTTGTAATAATTAGGTACTTTGATATATGACAGTGCAATGTATAATCATGTATAATTGTACGCGACAACTTTAAGATGATGTCCGAAACGCATCATAAGTTGTAGATGTAGGTTATTTTGAAGAGATGCCACATTGCACAGCCCGCTGTGTTGTTTATTCAAAATAACTAAAATATGTCAGCAGAAATACTTTTGGTATGATCCAGCACTTAAAAAACCCACATAATATCACTGAAGGGGAATTGTCAAAGAGAAGACCTCCGGCCTGGACTCCATCACAAGAAACTATCATGTTGACAACAATTGCAAGGTATCCAGGTAGGTGTACATCCTACAGTTATTCACAAATTATGCAGGGTTATTCTGCTAATATGTCCACCTCAAATAACTCTTGAACCGTTTAAGATACTGACATTGTGTTTTCACTTTGGCTAATGGTATTAAGGGGCTCGTACTTAAACATGCACCGGGTGAGTTGGCCGTGCGGTTAGGGGCGCACTGCTGTGAGCTTGCATCCGGGAGATAGTGGGTTCGAATCTCACTATCAGGACCCCTGAAGATGGTTTTCTGTGGTTTCCCATTTTCACACCAGGCAAATGCTGGGGCTGTACCTTAATTAAGGCCAAGGCCGCTCCTTCCAACTTCTAGGCCTTTCCTATCCCATTGTCACCATAAGACCTATCTGTGTCGGTGCGACATAAAGCCACTAGCAAAAAAAAAAAAAAAAAAAAAATTGAACATGCAGTACTTTTCTAGAATTTTGACAAAATTTATCAGCACATATGTTTCCATATGAGAATGCTGATGGTATACTATGAAGCTTACACTCATAGTTACTGGGGTGTCGCACTGATCACAGCGCTGCCATCGCTACCCTGTTGAAAGATTTGGAGCAAACTCGCAGGCGTTTTAGATTACAGGTTCCAGTCATGCATAATGGTGGTTGCATATGCCCCGTCTCACGTATGAATAATGCATGCCTCTTTTATCCAGGTAAGTGTACATCCTATCTAGTTCTTAACAAATCATACAGGGTTATTTAGTTAAGATGTCCACCTCAAATAAGTCATGAACAGTTTAAGATACTGATATTCTGTTTTCACTTTTTTTAATGGTATTAAGGGGTTGATAGTTCATGCAGTACTTTTCCAGGCTTTTGACAAAATTTATCAGCACACACCTTTCCGTATGAGAACGTTATTTCATGCAAAAACTGCTCATGATATACTATCAAGCTTATGCTCATAAAGCTAGTGGCTTTACGTCGCACCTACACAGATAGGTCTTATGGTGATGCTCATAGTTACTGGAATGTCACACAGATCGCAGCACAGGAGAATTGGTCTCGAGATCTGGGATGTCAGTCTTGAGCTAGAGCATTGTCCACCACTAGTGACTGGTAGTAGGTCAGTCTTTATAATGAAAACTTCCCAACTTGATTGTGACTGGCAGTAGGAAACAGGGGCCTGGCATTATTATGAAAACTCCCCAAGATGGCCTACCATTGTAATAAAGCTTCCCCAATTTGATTGTGACTGTCAGTAGGAATAGGGGAGCATGTCATTATAATGAAAACTCTCCATCTTCAATGTGACTGGAAGCAGGAAAGGGGGCCTTCCATTATAATCTAAACTCCCAAACTCGATTGTGACTGGCAGCAGAAAATGTGGCCTGCCTTATAATGAAAATTACCCAAGCCAGGCATTACATGAGAAACTATGTATGGTGACCGCCTGGTGGTATTTCTCGGCTAATGCGGAGAGCAATACAATTTAATAAAAAATTTTCAATTTTCAATCAATACTGATCTGCATTTAGGGCAGTTGCCCAGGCGGCAGATACCCTATTTGTTGTTTTCCTAGACTTTTCCTAAATGATTTCAAAGAAATTGGAAATTTATTGAACATCTTCCTTGGTAAGTTGTTCCAATCCCTAACTCCTCTTCCTATAAATGAATATTTGCCCCAGTTTGTCCTCTTGAATTCCAACTTTATCTTCATATTGTGATCTTTCCTACTTTTATAAACGCCACTCAAACTTATTCGTCTACTAATGTCATTCCACGCCATCTCTCCGCTGACAGCTCGGAACATACCACTTAGTGGAGCAGCTCTCCTTCTTTCTCTCAATTCTTCCCAGCCCAAACTTTGCAACATTTTTGTAAGGCTGCTCTTTTGTCGGAAATCACCCAAAACAAATCGAGCTGCTTTTCTTTGGATTTTTTCCAGTTCTTGAATCAGGTAATCCTGGTGAGGGTCCCATACACTGGAACCATACTCTAGTTGTGGTCTCACCAGAGTCAAATATGCTCTCTCCTTTACATCCTTACTACAACCCCTAAATACCCTCATAACCATGTGCAGATATCTGTACCCTTTATTTACAATCATATTTATGTGATTACCCCAATGAAGATCTTTCCTTATATTAATACCTAGGTATTTACAATGATCCCCAAAGGGAACCTTCACCCCATCAACGCAGTAATTAAAACTGAGAGGACTTTTCCTATTTGTGAAACTCACAACCTGACTTTTATCCCCGTTTATCATCATACCATTGCCTACTGTCCATTTCACAACATTATCGAGGTCATTTTGCAGTTGCTCACAATCTTGTAACTAATTTATTACTCTGTACAGAATAACATCTGCGAAAAGCCTTATTTCTGATTCCACTTCTTTACACATATCATTGATATATATAAGAAAACATAAAGGTCCAATAATACTGCCTTGAGGAATTCCCTCTTAATTATTACAGGGACAGATAAAGATTCACCTACTCTAATTCTCGGAGTTCTATTTTCTAGAAACAGAGCCACCCATTCAGTCACTCTTTTGTCAAGTCCAATTGCACTCATTTTTGCCAGTAGTCTCCCGTGATACACCCTATCAAATGCTTTAGACAGGTCAATCGCGATACAGTCCATTTGATCTCCTGAATCCAAGATATCTGCTATATCTTGCTGGAATCCTACAAGTTGGGCTTCAGTGGAATAACCTTTCCTAAAACCGAACTGCCTTCTATCGAACCAGTTATTAATTTCACAAACATGTCTAATTTAATCAGAAAGAATGCCTTCCCAAAGCTTACATACAATGCATGTCAAACTTACTGGCCTGTAATTTTCAGCTTTATGTGTATCACCCTTTCCTTTATACACAGGGGCTACTATAGCAACTCTCCATTCATCTGGTATAGCTCCTCCGACCAAACAATAATCAAATAAGTACTTTAGATATGGTACTATACCCCAACCCATTGCCTATAGTATATCCCCAGAAATCTTATTAATTCCATCCCCTTTTCTGGTTTTCAACTTTTGTATCTTATTGTAATTGTCATTGTTATCATATGCAAATTTTAATACTTCTTTAGTATTAGTCTCCTCCTTTATTTGGACTTTATCCTTGTAACCAACAATCTTTACATACTGCTGACTGAATACTTCTGCCTTTTGAAGATCCTCACTTACACACTCCCCTTGTTCATTAATTATTCCTGGAATGTCCTTCTTGGAACCTGTTTCTGCCTTAAAATACCTATACATACCCTACCATTTTTCACTAAAATTTGTGACTGCCAATTATGCTTGCCATCATGTTATCCTTAGCTGCCTTCTTTGCTAGATTCAATTTTCTAGTAAGTTCCTTCAATTTCTCCTTACTTCCACAGCCATTTCTAACTCTATTTCTTTCCAGTCTGCACCTCCTTCTTAGTCTCTTGATTTCTCTATTATAATAAGGCAGGTCTTTACCATTCCTTACCACCCTTAAAGGTACAAATCTGTTTTCGCATTCCTCAACAATTTCTTTAAACCCATCCCAGAGTCTGTTTACATTCTTATTTCCCATTTTCCACCAATCATAGTTACTTTTTAGAAACTGCCTCATGCCTGCTTTTTCAGCCATATGGTACTGCTTAACAGTTCTACTTTTAAGACCTTCCTTTCTATCACATTTATTTTTAACTACGACAAAAACAGCTTCATGATTACTAATACCATCTATTACTTCAGTTTCTCTATAGAACTCATCTGGTTTTATCAGCACCACATCCAGGATATTTTTCCCTCTGGTTTGTTTCATCACTTTCTGAATCAGCTGTCCTTCCCATATTAACTTATTTGCCATTTGTTGCTCATGCTTCCTGTCATTCGCATTACCTTCCCAATTGACATCTGGTAAATTCAGATCTCCCGCTATAATCACATTTCTTTCCTTGTCGTTTCCTACATAGCTGATTATCTTATCAAATAATTCTGTATCCGTGTCTGTGCTACCCTTTCCCAGTCTGTACACTCCAAATAAATCAAGTTGCCTATTATCTTTAGAAATGAGCCTTACACCTAGAATTTCATGTGTCTCATCTTTACCTTTTTCGTAGCTTACAAATTCTTCTTTCACCAGAATGAATACTCCCCCTCCCACCATTCCTATCCTATAACATTCCTATACACACTCCAGTTCCGTGAGAAAATTTCTGCATCCATTATATCATTTCTCAGCCATGATTCAACTCCTATTACAATATCTGGTAAATGTATACCTATTAAATTACTCAATTCTATTCCTTTCTTTACAATACTTCTACATTTATTTATTTATTTATTTAGCGTATGGCTAGAGATACAGCATCTATTGTTACAAGATCTACACTATATATTATCCGCACACTTTATCTTGGTGCATTTGTGTACGGTGGTGAGGAGTAAGAAGGGAGCTGTCCCGGTATCGATAGTGCTGCATGAAAATGAAATCTGAATTGAATCAAGAATATGATCGATCGATATGAAATTTCTAAACCGTTATCATCTTAAGCCAACAACTATGTCACATACACATTATATAACATTATAAAACATTTCTCGATGCGAATCTTGTTCCTAGCATGAATTCTATACTTTGGCTTTGTTGTGTAAACAACAACAGTACTAGTGCGTAAAGTGTACGCCAGATATCGCACAACGATGCTTAAGCGATTCATAGTTTGTGTTTCAAAGGTTGCCAGTATGAATCTCGAAGATCGCCGAGGTCGACCGATTCAGCACTAGGGTATAAATGCACCAAGATAAAGTGTGCGGATAATACATATGTCTAAATTGTTTATATAGTCTAGAGCCTCTGGAGTCGCAAAAGCAAAGTCACTAGCACTGCCATACAATACTTCTACAGTTCAACACTAACAATTTTATGTCATATCTACTTGATTTCCAGTTCCCTGTTCCCTTATCACCGCTCCCTAGGCCAGCCCGTTTCCCTGAATGTACCTCCCTATTACCCTTCTAAACAAATTTCCTAACTTATACGTACCACTGCAGTTTAAGTGAAGGCCATCTGAACACAGATCCCTATCTCCTACCCACCCATTAGGCTCTAGAAATTTATGACTGTATGGGTACATGAGCTATCAATCAATCAATCAATCAATCAATCAATCAATACTGATCTGCATTTAGGGCAGTCGCCCAGGTGGCAGATTCCCTATCTGTTG
Source organism: Anabrus simplex (assembly GCF_040414725.1). NCBI lineage: Eukaryota > Metazoa > Arthropoda > Insecta > Orthoptera > Tettigoniidae > Anabrus > Anabrus simplex. The sequence continues at coordinate 236,852,201 of NC_090265.1, forward strand.
CTTTCCTAGCCTTTTCCAAAATGATTTCAAAGAAATTGGAAATTTATTGAACATCTCCCTTGGTAAGTTATTCCAATCCCTAACTCCCCTTGCTATAAATGAATATTTGCCCCAGTTTGTCCTCTTGAATTCCAACTTTATCTTCATATTGTGATCTTTCCTACTTTTATAAACGCCATTCAAACTTATTCGTCTACTAATGTCATTCCACGCCATCAGTCCGCTGACAGCTCGGAACATACCACTTATTGCAAGTGACTAATCTCATGTTTTAATCCGTATTGAAAATTGTTGATATACAATAATAAAGTTTTATTATGAATCCACCTGTTCAATACATTAAAATGTTGTTACATTTAAAATAACTTCATTAGTTAAAAAGTTATATATGGGACGTTTCGCTCCCTTATAGAGCATCATCAGCCAAATCCGAATCTCAAATAATTGTTATTTAAGTAAATGAAGACTTAAGAACTATTAGAACATTTTTGACAAACTTAAAACTTATTCTATTAGAAAATCATAAAATATAAAATCTTTGTATACATGGATTAATTACATGTGCTTAATAGGAAGATACATTAAAATTATGGAAGAGAGAGTACTAAAATATAAAATAAATAATATATATAAATATATATAATATATATATATTCTAAATAAAGGTTACAGATTTCTTCATATGGTTTTGAGGGTATTTAGTGGTTGTAGTATGGATGTAAAGCAGAGGGTATATAAGTTTCTGTTAAATATATATATATATATTGTCCAAAATCCTAGAAAGACGTGAAGATCAATCTTAGGAGCTAAATTTGAGGATTTTCTTAGCAATGAGATCTGGTAAAAAAGTTATTTATCCCTTGTGGATAAGAGTCTATAAAGATTCAAATTTATGATTGAACTTATAACAGGATAAATGTTGGTCTTCAAGAAATTTAAATGCTTGTTGTCATGTGACCTCGGCGAATGCTGTTGAAAAGATATGTTCTTATAGATGTCAATGACCGTTCGTTGAACTAATGGATTTGATAAGGATGATTGAAAGGGACGTAAATCAACGTTTGTATTGAAAGCTGCTGCTTGGTTTATCTGGTTGAATGTCTGTAACAAGAAAAGGAATCTTGTAAGTAATCGGAATTTGTGTTGCTAGTTAAGAGTGTGCTTCTAGAAACTTCACTTACCCCTCCAATTGCTGTTTGTCGGTTTGGTGTTGTCCGAGGTTATGTGGTGACTGTCTGTTCTATGTCTACTCCTTGTGTTGTAAGAGTGAGGTGGTGGGGGTTGAGGGGAAGGAGTAGGGGTAGGAGGAGAAATGTTTGTGGGTGTGGTTTTGGAAGGGGAATGTCTAGTAGGAGCGCAGGCAGGGGTTGAGTTCTTTAATGTTGGATGATTATTAGTTGTTTTGGGAATGAAAACTTTGGCAAAATTACTTTTTTCTAGATTAAGCGTCTTTAAGAGTTTCGGTAATTGTTCGTGTAATGGATTTCTTATTTCAATTTCGTCATTTAAATTTTTTTCTTTATTGAAATACTGGTCTAAGTGGATATAAATATTTTCTAATTCTGTCATTAGTTTACCTTTTTCTATCTTCTTTATAATTTTTAGGTCTTTCTCTATGGTTGTAAATTGGTGGCCTGACTCTCTCATGTGAGCACTCATCGCAGAATGTTTGTTGTGCTTTGTAGCATTAACGTGTTCTAAGTATCTTGTGAGAAAGTTACGGCCAGTTTGGCCAACATATGAACATTTACATTCTACACATGTCAATCTATAGATGCCAGAACTTAGATAGGGGTTCTTGTTGGAATTTATACTATTGTGGTTGAAAAAAATGTTTCTGTTTGTATTTTGTGTTTTGAATGCTACATTCACATCTCGTTTTTTGATAGGATTAGTTACTTGAAAAATGGCTGGATTGGTGAATGTAAATGTTGCGAATTTGGACTGCTTAGTTTTTTCGGGAGTAAGATTAGTTACTAACTTTTGTTTTACTTTATTGATGATCCGATTGACTATATTTATTTTATATCCATTAATTGAGGCCAGATCTTTTATAAAATTGAGTTCCTTTTTTAAGTTACTCTCTGAAAGGGGGATTTTGAAAGCTCTATAAACTAAACTGTAAAAAGCCGCCTGTTTATGTGATTTTGGGTGAAGAGAATCATTTTTTATTGTTAGAGGAGCGTATGATGGTTTTCTGCAGTGGCGGCTCGTGAAAAAATCGTCCTACGTGCTACAAGGGGCTACTATAGCAACTCTCCATTCATCTGGTATAGCTCCTCCGACCAAACAATAATCAAATAAGTACTTTAGATATGGTACTATACCCCAACCCATTGCCTATAGTATATCCCCAGAAATCTTATTAATTCCATCCCCTTTTCTGGTTTTCAACTTTTGTATCTTATTGTAATTGTCATTGTTATCATATGCAAATTTTAATACTTCTTTGGCCTTAGTCTCCTCCTCTATCTCAACATTATCCTTGTAACCAACAATCTTTACATACTGCTGACCGAATACTTCTGCCTTTTGAAAATCCTCACTTACACACTCTCCTTGTTCATTAATTATTCCTGGAATGTCCTTCTTGGAACCTGTTTCTGCCTTAAAATACCTATACATACCCTTCCATTTTTCACGAAAATTTGTATGACTGCCAATTATGCTTGCCATCATGTTATCCTTAGCTGCCTTCTTTGCTAGATTCAATTTTCTAGTAAGTTCCTTCAATTTCTCCTTACTTCCACAGCCATTTCTAACTCTATTTCTTTCCAGTCTGCACCTCCTTCTTAGTCTCTTGATTTCTCTATTATAATAAGGTGGGTCTTTACCATTCCTTACCACCCTTAAAGGTACAAACCTATTTTCGCATTCCTCAACAATTTCTTTAAACCCATCCCAGAGTCTGTAGTACTGTATAGAGTAATAAATAAGTTACACAATCATGAGCAACTTCAAAAGACCTTGACAGTGTTACGAGATGGACAGCAGGTAAGGGTATGATGGTAAATGGGGTAAAAATTCAAGTTATATGTTTCAAAAAAAGGAAAAGTCCACTCAGTTATAATTATTGCAAAGGTGGGGTGAAAGTTCCTCATGGGGATCACTGTATGTAACTAGGTGTTATTAGAAGGAATGATTTCATTGGGGGGATCATAAATGGGATTCTAAATAAAGGTTACAGATTTCTTCATATGGTTTTGAGGGTATTTAGTGGTTGTAGTATGGATGTAAAGCAGAGGGTATATAAGTTTCTGTTAAAATTCACAATCAAAGTTTTGTTCCTCACCAGGAATACTTGATTCGAGAACCAGAAATAATGCAAAGAAATGCAGCTCAATTTGTTCAGGGCGAGTCCCAACAAAAGAATTGCATTGTATTGTTACGCACATTAATACCCAATATGCATTCTTTTTCCTTTCACGCCAAGATAAATCACCAATTACTTATTGCAAGTCATAATTCTCAAACCTAAGACTTCAACCAGATAGTTTTTCCAATATTATGACTTCTGAGTAAAGTCTCATTTAACATTCTCTCAAATTCCTGGTTTATTTTTCCTAACATTCCAAATAATGTAATATTTAAATTTTTAAATCAGAACACTGCTACTAAGCACTGTGTATGTTCCTTACACAACTAGTACAGGGTGGCGCACGAATAGTTGACACATTTACTTTTTGAATAACAACTTTATTTTTCACCGAACACTAATGAAATTTTAGACACAGGTAGCTTGGACCTTGGAAATACACTTCATTATATCACATGTTCAGTCTGGCCTCCACTGCCGCCAACAACGTCTTCGAGACGAGTACACATGTTTCTGACGACTTTGCAGCACAGGTCTTCATGAATTTCAATGCAGAGCAGCACAAACTGAGCATGCATTTCCATGCGGCTTTGAGGTCTTGTCTGGTTTTTCTGTAGCCCAAAATCACACATTTTCTTTATTAACTGCCGTGTCAAGTTGAAAATAGGCTTCATCAGAGAGCCAAGTGTTAAACAGTACGTGATCTTTATCTTGAGTCCATAATGCGTACTGCAATCTTTTCTGCCTGTGAAGATCTGTTAGATTGTGTAGAACAGTCATTTTGTGCGTGTACGATTGAAGGTCACCGTGTAACATTCTTTGAACTGAACAGCGCGATATTCCACTTTCTCTTGAAGTTCGCCGTGTTGACTGGTGTCGGCTGCATGGCGACCCTCAGTGCAGCGATGTTTTCAGGAAACCGAACTGCTGGTGCACATGGTCACTTTTCTTCCTTCACACTGCCTTGTTCTTCAATGTTTCTGTATAAGCAAAGGATGGTGTTCCTTGCTGGTGTCCACCTGAAATTCAGTTCGAAATTTTATTTGTGACGCCGTAACACTTTTCGATTACTGTCTAGGGGCGCTGCTGAACATATAGTCGGCCATGGTTGGCCATGGTACAAAGCTCACTGGAATTCAGGCATTCGGGGACAAGGCAGCAGTGTCACCTCTACAGTTATTTCCATGAAACAGGGAACGTGTGCACGAAATTTGATCAACTTAGTACATAAGTTGCATTTTATATTTTCTTTTCAAATGTGTCAACTATTCGTGCGCCACCCTGTAATCAACAGCCAACGGCTGATAATGTTGTCACACACATTAATACCGAATATTGTATTCTTTTCCTTAGACTGTTCCTATTGTAAAACTGTTAATATTAGACTTAGTAATTATACTTTAATTTTAAATCAGGTGCCTGATTTAATCTTGAGGAGGTACAGTGACTGATGATGCCTTCTATGAAAGGCGAAACATGTCTCACATTCTTAAGGTAACAATGACCAATTCCTAATTGTATAAACATTTTAATGAATTGAATAGGTGGTCAAATAATAAATTAATTAGCATCCTACAAGTAAAAGAATAGCATTACGAAAATGTTGCAAAGCTCAGGCTGGGAAGAATTGGGAGAAAGGAGACACGCTGCTTGACTAAGCGGTATGTTCCGAGCTGTCAGTGGAGAGTTGGCATATAAGACGAATAAGTTTGAGTGGAGTTTTTCAAAGTAAGAAAGATTACATTATGAAGATACAGTCTGACTTCAAGAGGATAAATAGGGGTAAATATTTGTTTATAGGAAAAGTGAGTTAGGGATTGAAATAATTTACCAAGGAAGATAAATTTCCAAATTATCTGAAATTAGTTAAGGAAATACTAGGTAAACAACTGACAGGAAATTTGCCACCTGAGCGACTGTCCTAAATACAGATCAGTGGTGATCGACAGCTCAAGATTTTGAGTTTATTAACTTAAACATTGTGGTTTGATTTTATAATAGTCCGTATTGTCTACAATCTCTACTCCAATAAATATACCTGTAATAATTAAAAATAAGCCTAGTTAATACTCATACACCATAGATGTTTCGAGGACCTTACTGTCCTCTTCCTCAGTGGTTTTTCCCCCTCACAACAAATTATCTCTTGGACCTCTTTACTTATTATTACACATTGAACTTCAAAGTTCTAAACATCTCTTAAAAGAAACCTAATATGTGTCATAATTAAAATAAAATATATCCTAAATATCATAAAAGAACACTAAAATTACACTATTCTATTTATGATTTTTCTTAAAATGTCATGGTTGTCTATTACCTAAGAATACAACCAATTTATTAAAATTAAAATTAGTTTTTACTAAAATTTAGGTTGGAATGAAGAGCTACAACTCTAGGGATTTTCGAGGACAGATGGAAATACCAGCAAAATTTAACTGACGTGATCTCTGAATTGGAAGATTTCAGTAAAACTTGACAAGGCTCATTGTTAATTAACAATGGTATATTTATTGGAGTAGAGCTCAAGATTTCACAGGGCTGATTCGGAGTTTGTTTAGTCTAGCTCGCAGTTCGATAGGCGAGGTCTTGATAAATTTTACATATGCTTTGTGAATACCAGCTACTTTCAAGTGACCAAAGGCCTGCAAATTGTCTGCATATAGGTATTTGCAGTTTTTAATATATGAAGGTTTTTGTCAGATCTAATATGCCAAAGATATGACATGAACTTTTGTTTCCTATTTCCATACCAACTCAGCTGTGAAAACTCCTTAAAATGTATGCAAAAAACCTTGACAGTGTTGCGAGATGGACAGCAGGCAAGGCACTTCTCAAAGTGCACACGCGACCTGTATAGAGATGATTTAGCTTTCGCAGTAAATATTATGGTGGCTGCAACTGAATAGAAAGACTCTTTTCAAAGGTAACATTTCTCTTCCATCACAGTAGCCATCAATTACATGGTCACGATCCACACCACTCTTCTTCTGATACATCTAAATACACATGGAATGTCCTAGAATAACTGTCAAAGAGGAAGGTTGCTTAAAAATGCATACCTGCCAACTTTTAGAAATCACAAATAGAACGATTTTTTAATTCTTTAATTTCATCATATATGTTGCACCATGGCCTCTGTGATATCTAAAAGTTAAGTTACAATGTGAATTGACCATTAAATTTAAAATCTTAAACTAAGAAAACATAAAAATGGTTACAAGAAAATGTACCTAATAATTCTCATTTTATCACACATATATACAAACAATAACATTTAGACAGACAAATGAAGAATTGTCCACAACAATTCTCATTTTATCACACATATATACAAACAATAACATTTAGACAGACAAATCAAGAATTGTCCACAACTTACCAAATGGTAAAAAATATACACATGTGGGTGACAATCAGAGAGTGCTGTGTTGACTGGTTTAGCATTGAACTTGCAGCTAACTTTGCCTTGTTCAAAAATGCACTGCCATACTACTGCTCGTAACACTTTCCACTCAGACTTGATTTGACCACCAATGGTTTACTGAGATTTTCATTATTCGGAGATGATTGTAATTGTGTCCTCGTCTTCTCTTCACCTGGCTGAACAGCATTTCACATTTGGCATTGTTGTGTGGGGCTGTCAATATTGGCAGCCTTAGGCTACTTTTGCTATTGTATCGTATTTGAAACAGCCATCTCCACCTCGTATATCCCATATAGCAGATCAAGTACAATCTACACTTTCTTCTTGCACAACAGATGATGGTAAATCCTCCATTTGGAGAACACAAAACAGGAACTGTAATGCATCCATAGTTTCTTGGTCATCTTCACCATCTTTCACTGGCAATATACAATGAGTGGCCAAAAGTCATGGGAAGACACTGAATGTGATGTTAATAACGAGGTGTTCCTCCGCGAGCCCTCAAAACGGCAGCAATACTGAGGCATTAACTCTACAAGGTGTTGGAATCGTTCTGGTGGGATCTGGACCCACACATCTTGTACTGCTACCCACAATTGGTATTGTGTAGTTGGTGTGGGGTTCATGGAGTGTACACCGGGATCGAAAGCATCCCATCAATGCTCGATTGGATTAAGTATGATCGGGGGAATCTGGAGGGTCAATCCACGGTCGTAACTTCACTGGAGTGCTTTTCCAATCACCTGCGTGCCACCACAGAGCGGTGACATGGCGCATTGTCCTGTTGAAACATGGCATCTCCATCAGGGTACTCTAGGGACAGAAAGAGGTGCAGATGGTCTGAAAGAATGTCCACATAACATGCATTTGTCAGCGCTCCCTGCAGCTGGGCAATGGGGCCTAATTGCGATCATGAAAACGCCGCCTAGACTGGAACTGAGCCATTTCCCACCTGGACACAACCTTGTTGAGACGCAGGATCCATAGCTTCACGGGGCATACGCCACACTCTCACATGCCCATCAGCTCGATGCAACTGGAACCAGGAGTCATCAGATCATACCACACACCGCCACTGTTCCATGGTCCATTGCTGATGTTGGCGGGCCCAAGCACGTTGTTGAGCTCTGCGTTGAGGCGTCGGCAAAGGGACAAGAGTTGTCGTGGGCTGGTGAATCAACATGATGTCCGTTAAACACCTGTGGTCTTCCCGTGCGGCGGTTTACGTGGGTGGTAACAATTCTCTCTGCGATACTGAAGATCCACCCTTGACAAGGAGGACCTCGGAAACCTGAATTCGCTTGTAATCTCCGCTATGTTATGATCCATGTGTCAATGATCATCCTATGTTCAAAGTCGGTTAACTCGCGGTGTGTTGCCATCTTCACGACACTGGTGTCTGTGACAGATTGCTCAGTTATGCCGCAGCTAGCCGCAAGGCTTAGGGGTCATACACAGCACATTTTCTAATTGGACACCCCTTCCCGTGACTTTTGGCCACTCGGTGTAACAGAAAATTGGAAACAAAATACTTGATGGCATTGAAGGAAGAAGTCAACAAATAATTTATCTATGCTACTTGAGCATTAACAAAAACTTCACTATTCAAACTAAATTTATGAATAATATAATCGCAGACTGCAATAAAATAGTTCCTTATGTGCAAATAAAAGCTCTTCTTCTCCTCCTCCTCAGGTGCCAGATTTTCTACAAGACGACATCAGCTTTCTGATTCTCTCTTGTGTGATAGACTACTTCTAAAACTGTAGGATCTTATTTTCTTCACAGATGGAGATGAAGAACTACTCTCTGCCTTCCTTTTTCCAGAAATATCAGAAGCTTGGTCTTGTACTCTACTGACACAAGGACCAAGTTCCATTTGTGTATCTTCATGCATCCTTGGCTTGGGAATTCTGAAATACTTCAGAGATGTGTCTTTGCCATTGGACTGTTTTGCCTCATCCTTAAAAAACCTCTGCAATGGCTCCCAATGTGAAATTGATCTTTCCAAACATTTCCCAAGGATAACCATTATGTACACACGATTTAATATTTTTTAAATTTTTTTAACATCAGTCTGGTACGAAGCTCGATACATGTTAAGATGATCTTCTCTGAGCTTTTGTCTAAATAATAATAAATATCAATCAGCATCTCATCAATTTTGACAGGAAGAGTCTGCACCATTCATGGCAGCCAAATGAATCAAATGGCATGGGCACCCCATAATAATACCATAATGTTTTCACACTGCTCTCTTAGTTTAGCAGCAATGCCTGTTTTCTTTCCCCTCATAACAGGAGTGTTATCTGTGCTGAAAGCTATACAGTTTGCCATTGGAATGTCAAATCTTTCCAGAACATCCAAGAGCAATTTTTTTTTTTTTTGCTAGGGGCTTAACGTCGCACCGACACAGATAGGTCTTATGGCGATGACAAGAGCAAATTAGTAATATTAACACCAGTAGAGTTGCCTTCCAAATTCTCCATGGATAGCAAACAATTTTCAATTTCTTTCAATTCTTTGTTGAAAAATGACCAAATCGACAGGATAGAGCTTACTATCTTTATCAATGCTACCATCAGCTGAGATAGTAAAAGGCTCGGTCTTTGAAGTTTGAATCACCTTACTATCTGCATCACAGGCCATTTCATCAATTATGGCAATGGTTTTGTTCTAGCACATGCGTACTTCTTTGCAATGTTTGAATCTGGGAACATCTTTCAGAACAATGGTCCTACAGGCTTAGAACAAGACAATGCAAGGTTATGTTCAACAAGGACGCCATGAACAAACATTCTACTCAAGTGATTACATCATCTTCCTTCCCCCGTACAAAAAAATTCCTTAATTTTATGTTCCTCTCAAAACAGCTAGCACTATCTTTGTGTTTTTGTGTGATACTGTAATCAGTCTTCCCTCCATGTGAGATCTTTATATCACACTGAACCACGGTACAAAATGTGTAATAGTTTCCTTTATTAGACTGTAAAATGAATGGAAATTTAATTGTATAGGTATCTCTGAACACTTGGATATAACTTTTGTCATATTCTGTGGCCATAATGCGAAGGGAAAATACCAGAAATTGTCACCAACACAACTCTCTGAAATATGTTCAAGTCATTAAAATTATGAAATTATAAAATGAACACAAATGCACTGAAATACGCAAAACTGCCCCATACAAAACGAGGATGGTGGGAGCGTATGATTGGGACAATTAAGCGGTGTATTAGAAAGGTCTTAGGATGCAGACAAGTGGACCATGAAACACTTAACACAATTCTGGCCAGTGTGGAGGCCGCAATAAATTCACGTCCATTACTCCAGGATGAAGGCCCTAGCACTTTACTCCTGCTCACTTCCTAAACCTCGGAAGACGACTGACTTATATCCCGACTGGATCTGAACCTCTTCTGCACAAAGACTTGAAACGATAATTCAAACTTCATCAACAGGCAACAAACTTCTTATGAAAAGATGGAGCAAAGAATATATTTTGGAACTGAAAAACTATCATCATGTCCGGCAGACACATGGAAGATCAGTTCCCTTACGAGTGGGAGATGTAGTTCTTCTACAAAACGACTCACACCGCCGTCATATGTGTGAGAAAGCACTCATCCAACGATTATGACAAGGATGAGACGGCCACATCAGGACGCTGATACTCCGCACGACTGATGGACATCAGATTACACGTCCAGTGCAGCTGGTCATCCTACTGGAGGTCGACCAGAGTGGGGAGGATGTGGGAGTTTGAAACTGATCCATTTTTGCATTCTCTCTGACTGTGACTTGTGCTCTCTGAACGTCTAGGAGCATTGTTAGGATATGTTGTTGTATCATCTAGGATATAGATTCTTTGAAATTAAAATGGTGGCACATAGTTGACTGGAAGTGATCCCCCTCTGCATTTTAATCAATTCACTACAGTAATCAGTCATCCCTCCATGCAAGATATTTCTATCACACTGATCCACGGAACAAAATGCTTAATAGTTTATGCAAGTGCGGTAATAGGTATAACTTGAAAACAATATTCTCTCACCCATGGGTAACTGATGAAGATAGCGAGCTCGAATTTATTATTATTATTATTATTATTATTTACATAGTTGAATGATCGTATTGTGTGTGTGACATTTATATCAGTTCCGTTAATGGAAATACCTGTAAATTAATATTATAATGTATTCTTACCTGAATATATAAATTGTAATTGTGAAACACAACGTAACTTCCAGAATAGTAATATGCATGAGAACAATTGAGAATATTCTATACATTGTAATCTATGTATTGGACAGTCTGGAATATTCATGAAGGTAGCTATTTTCATAAGGTAACTTTCTAGACGCCTGGCCAGGCACCTATATAAAGAGGCGATATTGACGGTGAAGTGAGTTGCTGTTAGTTGTGGTTTGGAAGTTATTGGGAGAGAGTTATTGTTTAGTAGCATGTGGCTGACATGCCGAGTTAGGCAGTCTCCATGTTGAATTGATCAGTAGTCAACTGTTTAAAGATGGCGGCTTTGTTGATATTCCACAAGTGAAGTGTATTTGTTTTGTGATACAGTGATTAAGGTTATGTGTATATTAATTTGTAAATATATGTGAAAATATAATTTTATCAACTGGCAGCATCTTCAATCAATCAATCAATCAATCAATCAATCAATCAATACTGATCTGCATTTAGGGCAGTCCCCCAGGTGGCAGATTCTCTATTTGTTGTTTTCCTAGCCTTGCGTGTGTCTTTGTGGATACGTTATAGTTTCCTTTATTAGACTATAAAATGAATGAAAATTCAATTGTATAGGTATCTCTGAACACTTGGAGATAACTTTTGTTATGTTCTGTGGCCATGATGCAAAGGGAAAATACCAGAAATTGTCACGATACAAGTCTCTGAAATACGTTCAAGTATTAAAATTATGAAATTATAAAATGAACACAAATGCACTGAAATACGCGAAACTGCCACATACAAAACAGATCAGTATGTATTTAAAGATAAAAATTTCATTGTTCCGTATTGAAAGTATTAACGTTAAAAATTAAATAATTGAAAAAGAGGTTCAACCTATTCAATACATAAAAGAAAGAAATGTAGTGATTACATTCTTATTTAATAGTAACTATAAATGGGACCGGTTTCGACCCTAGTCCAGGTCATCGTCAGCCGTAAAAACATGTAAAACAATGCATATGAAAAAGAAAAAGATTAAGTGAATTCTGGATCGGTATAAGATGAAACATAAATTAACGATGGGGGTAGAAATTGTGAGTCACTTAGAAGAAAACAGTACGTAATATTAAGAATGGTAGTATGGCACACGCAATGATAGGCGAAGTCTCACAATGTTTATGAATATTGGAGAACGGTCAAATGGGTCAGTTTCCACACTCTGTCAGGCACAAAGTCACAACACTATCAAATAATATATGAAGATCGTAATTAACTTGAAGTTGAACTTAACTTGTAGTTGAACTTGAAGTTAATTACGATCTTCATATATTATTTGATAGTGTTGTGACTTTGTGCCTGACAGAGTGTGGAAACTGACCCATTTGACCGTTCTCCAATATTCATAAACATTGTGAGACTTCGCCTATCATTGCGTGTGCCATACTACCATTCTTAATATTACGTACTGTTTTCTTCTAAGTGACTCACAATTTCTACCCCCATCGTTAATTTATGTTTCATCTTATACCGATCCAGAATTCACTTAATCTTTTTCTTTTTCATATGCATTGTTTTACATGTTTTTACGGCTGACGATGACCTGGACTAGGGTCGAAACCGGTCCCATTTATAGTTACTATTAAATAAGAATGTAATCACTACATTTCTTTCTTTTATGTATTGAATAGGTTGAACCTCTTTTTCAATTATTTAATTTTTAAAGATCAGTATGTCTCATACATTATTAATATATGACTTTGACAGGGGGAAATGCAGAGAACCGCAAGGAAAAAACACGTGACCTATAACTCTAACAAAACCATGCACAGAAACGATATTACTAGTGCGCAAATCACACAATAACAAACTCATTCTTTCGTCCCGATTAACGGAGTCGCTAGCGTGCACTAGCAGGACAATTGCCGTCCCGAATCCCCAGCTGTAAAGCACACACCAGTGTTGCCAACAAAAGTGGAATTCCACTACACATAGTGAAATTTGAACCTTGGCGAGAGAAAGAGGAGAAGAAGGAAAAACATGGAAAAAGTAGCGACTTTTTGAAATCAGTTGAATTTTAGGAATTTTTCGTGTATGTGATTAATATCAGCTTCGTTTATGCTACGGCACGGAAGCTGAGTAATCCAATAATGAAACAAAATGCAACTCAGAGGTAATATGACGTGCACTTATCAATGTTTGTGCCGGCTGACACTAAGACTAATGATTATTCCTTCCTTGTCTCGTTATCTCTCTTTTGAGCCTTCTTGCTTCAATATCTTGCACCGTATTATGCAAGATACGAACTCAGTGAGAATAAAATATGTCTGTGATTCATGTTGAAATGAGGTTCTTCCCAACACAAGTGATTGCTCAATTTTGTAACACAGAGATTATGATTCTCTCCCAACGGGCGTATTTGTGATCATATACGAAGGTGAGGGTATCAATCTTTGGTACGGTGATAGTGTACGATGGATTAGGTCAGTTATGCTATTCTCATTCTGTGAAATTGTTGTGGTTACTGCAATTAATAATGAGCGATGATCCAGGTGAGGGTTGGTCAACACCCAAGAAAGGAAGGAAACTTTCCAAAGAGTGGAAGAAAAACAAGCCGAGAAAACAATCGTTTTCAGAAAACTAGTTGACAGAAGGCATTTTTTCAAAGTGGTTACAGTCAGAAGTACAAGATAGCACCAAACCAAATTTTGTGCCTGTAACATGATACTGCAAGCAAAATGAAGTGACCTACTGAATCATGAGAGTCAAAATTACGAAAGGAGTATGCAAACTACTGAGGGCACAACAATTACTCAGGTAAGAAGTAACACCTATTGCAAAACTTATAATTTTGTTATGTGAGCCACTGATAACATTCAGTTTGTATTAATTTATAAGAAAATTGCTAAGGGTCATAAAGTACATTTCGTGTACATAAATTATTTAGCAAACTTGCATATTACGTACATAGTTTCCCCCCTTTGATTTGTTTTAGATAAAGCAATTAACATACTCTTTAATGCCTGCAGACACACTCCCCTTTAATTCCCATTTTAGTAAAGTACGATAATTGAATAGAAAAATTTTAAAACACCTCCCAATTTCCTTGCAGATTTTCAAAACACAGAAGGAAGATAAATCTGCTACAATAGCTGACATAAGATTCAGTCTTTGGGTGGCTGCTCACAACTTGAGCTTCAGTTCTGTTCAACACATTGTAGAGGTGTCAAAATTGAACTTTAGGGATTCAGCTAATGTCAGCAGTATTCAGCAAAATCACACAAGATATGCAAGTATTGTTCAGAATGTTCTTTCATAAAAAATCCAGGATGATTTAATCATGGAACTTAAAGATTGGGAACTTTCTATCCTTGTAGACGAGAGTAAAGACATCAGTAATATGAGACTCTTCTGCTTTTAGTATCTCTATATATAACAAGGAAATTAAAACACAGCTTCTTGATCTAGTTCCAATTGGCAGTGAGGAGGGTACTGCAGTGGGGCTTTACAACTTATTCAAAGGTTCCATTGCTAAATTTGACATGAACTAAGACAATATAATAGGCCTCTGTTCAGATAATACCAATGTTATGAGCAAGGAATCATTCAGAATGTATCTATTTCAGGATAATCCAAAGTATTTGTTAATGGATGTGTGTGTCATTCAGCACATTTAGTGCAGTAGCAGCAATCACAGGAGATTCCAGATTATGTGGAAGTCCTACTGCAAATTATTTCAAGTTACTTCATTCATGCTTCTAGGTTGAAAATGATAAGCACTAGTCAAACAAGATGATTGACCTTTTCCAGATGTGTGAACTGTGTTATTGTTCAGGAACGTGCTTTCTGAACTGTTCAGAGAGGTATCTTTTGAGGACAAAAATCCTGTAGCTAATGTGATTTTTTCAGACCTAATCACGTTCTACCATTATTTAATCAGATCAATGCAATGTTTCAGTCTCAAAGAACATTCACATATTCCGGAAGATTTGTATCAGGAAAGTAGAAGACCTGTTAGACTATTGGCTGCAAATTTTGTGGAAGTCATCATGCTTCTGCGATGATAAGAATTTAGACCAGTTAAATATTATACATCCAGATGTTCACCTTCCCACAGAGGAAGTGAATGTAGGAGAACATACTATGAAAGTGTTGTTGCAATGTAGTAGTAGGGATAAAGAGCATTCAAAGTTATCTGTGTTAAGTTTTACCAGAAGTGTGTAATTAAATCATATAAAAGAAAACCAGTGAATAATAGTTTATTTATGAGTATGTCGTTTGTGATCCCAGACAATGCCTTGTCCCCTAAATCTACCAAAACTTACAATATAAGTGAACTGGCGAAGACATACGACAAAAAAGTAGACCCCCAAGAGGCTTAAAAAGAATTCAACACTGTAATTGTGTATTTTTCTGACAAAGAAAAAACGGAACTGTTGAACTCAATTGGTGGTGTTAGCATACCTGCCAACCTTTAGAAATCAAAAATAGGGATATTTTTTCACTCTTGGATTTTATCGCGTATAATGCGCCATGGTCTCTATGATAAAAAGGCCTACAGTAACAAGACGATTTGACCATTAATTTTAAAATATTAAAGTAAGGAAACCTAAAAATTGGTTACAAGAAAATGTAACAAACACTGAATAAAATGCATAATACTTTCCTTTATTAGACTGTAACACGAATGGAAATTCAATTTTATAGGTATCTCTCAACACGTGGAGATAACGTTTGTTATGTTTTGTGGCCATAATATGAAGAAAAAATACCAGAAACTGTCTCCGAAACAGCTCTCTGAAATACATTCAACTCATTCAAATTATGAATTAAGATTGAACACAAATGTACTGAAATACACAAAACTACCACATACAAAACAGATCAATATGTCTCATACATTATTATTATTATTATTATTTTTTTTTTTTTTGCTATTTGCTTTACGTTGCACCGGCACAGATATGTCTTACGGCGACGGTGGGATAGGAAAGGCCTAGGAATTGGAAGGAAGCAGCCGTGGCCTTAATTAAGGTACAGCCCCGGTGTTTGCCTGGTGTGAAAATGGGAAACCACGGAAAACCATCTTCAGGGCTGCCGACAGGTGGGGCTCGAACCCACTATCTCCCGATTACTGGATACTGGCTGCACTTAAGAGACTGCAGCTATCGAGCTCGGTCATATATTATTAACATATGACTTCAACAGGGAGAAAAGCATAGAACTGCAAGAAGAAAAATCACGTGGCCTACAACTCCAACGAAAATACACACAGAAATGTTAACAGCGCCCGAACAAGAAACTCAATCTTTCGTCCCGATTAATGGAGTCGCTAGCCTCTCTCGCTTGTAGGACGATTGCTGTCCTGAATTCCCAGCTTTAAAACACACACGATGCTGTAGTGAGTGGGAAACACAATACACGAAGACGACCGACGGTACACTTGCCAAATAAATACACTTGAAAATGAGGTTGCGTAAATTACATAACCACACAATCATTTATCCTAGGGGAAGAGTATTGACTGTACCGAGGTTATATTGGTCAAAAATAGGAAGAATTAAAAATAAATGGAAAATCGGAAGACGAGTTAAAAACGGAAAGTTTCTGGGTAAATAGGAAGAGTTGGCAGGTATATGTTATTTTTTGGTGGAAATGTGGCTATGGAGGAAGATGACTAGAACTAGCTGGATTGAGAAGAAAACTAATGAAGCAGAGCTTAGAGAAATAAACACCCAGAGGCATTTAATAACAGCGATAAAAAGGAGAAAAGCATCAGTTTTCGGTCACATTCTCCGGCATAATAACTTCATAAAGAACTTGTTAGAAGGCAAGGTGATGGGAAAGAAAGGCAGAGGGAAACCACGGAAGAAGATCATTGAAGAGGTAGTTGAGATGATGGGATGCCAAGGTTATGGAGAGATGAAAAGGATCGCAGAGAGAAGAGATCAATGGTTGCAGCGACAAGGCGAAGCCTTTAGATGATGATGATGATATAAGGAAAATCAAAACGTTTGAAGGTGAAGTTAGTTATTGAGAGTTACTGCTGAGTTGTACTTTGGAAGTTATTGTAGCACGTGGCTGACATGCCGATTGAGGCAGTCTCCATGTTGAATTGGGCAGTAGTCATCTGTTTTATTTGCATTTCAAGTTATTTGTGTTTCAAGGTTGTAATCTCTGTGGTATTCAGTGTCAATGGCCAACTGTTTAAAGATGGCAGTTTTGTTGATATCCTTCAAGTGAAGTGTTTTTGTTTTGTGATGCAGTGATTAAGGTTATGTGTGTATTCATTTGTGTATATATATGAATAAAAGTAACTGTATCAATTGACAGCATTTCATGTGCATCTTTGTGGATATGTTAACTGGTGACCGTGGGACAGGACGAGAAATTTACGAGTGAATACCAGTGTAGTAGTTCAAAATACAAGACATTTTAGAGAATACGTCGCTCAAATAGCTCAAAGACGAACTTACCAAGAGGAATCTCCTGACGAACGGCAAGAAGAAATCGCTACAGATGTGACTACAGGAAGATCTCGTGGGGAAGGGTATAGATCGGAAAAGTTTTTCATTGAAGTCGATGAAGATGCGGAGACAAAAGAAGAGGTAAATATAATCAAAATGTGTTCTAACTTAATGACCATGATGCAGGCACTAAATGACAAAATTTCAGACGTAAATGACAAACTTTCAGGCAAAATTTCAGACGAAATTGCTCAATCTAACTCAGTTTTAACGGGACAAATATCACAAGTATACATAAAGGTTTATAATGTACAACAGGGCCTAGAATCAAAAATTTCAACCATAAATGACAAAATTTCATCACAAATCAGCGACATTACCAATCAATTAATGCAGCAGATATCGGACATCAGGTCAAAACTGGGACAGGTTGACCAGATCGATAGTAGAGTAAGCCAACTGGAAGGGGATATCTTGGACCTCAAGGAGGGGGCAGAAATCCAGGTTTCCGGCATAAAACAACATTGAGGGGAGGATTTCTAACATCAAGGGAAATTTTGAAAGTCGTATATCTGCCATCGAGGGAAATCTTGAGAGCCATATTTCTGCTGTCGAAGGAAGGATAGAAAACCGAATTTTGACCATCAAGGGAAAGCATCCTTCACACAGTAGAAAATAGACTTACTCAAACAGGACATACCGCCACACCTCTAACCTCCTCAAACCTAACCGGCAATGCAGGACACCTAGACCCGAAGGTGATTATAGAGAGCCTTCCAGAATTCCAAGGGACTGGAGGAGAAACCGACTAGCTTCATCAAGTCAACCTATTAGAAAGGACTAGTTTACCGGAGGACATCTTCGTGCAACTCATCACACCGCAATTAAAAGGGCAAGCTGCTACTTGGTGGAACAACTTGAAGGGATTAAATCTAAACTGGACGGACTTCAAGAGGGAATTCCTCGCTAGGATTAATTCTGAAAGGGTGAAGAGCTCCGTGAAAAGGAACCTACTGACTGAGGCACAACCCATTAGCATGAAAGCTAGCGCCTTTGTCCTGCTGAAGTACCAACTCTTCAAGAGTCTGCACTCGGAAGGAAGCAAAAACGAGATCCTACCATATATTACAGAGCTACTCCACGATAAAATTTGGCCCCTTGTGAAAGTATCACAACCCAGATCCTTTGACGATGTACGCAGAATCATCGCCCAGCTGGAGGAGCAACATAAGAGCAAAGCTACGGAAGAGCCCAGTGCAGTGAGGAAGTGCCACCAGTGTGGAAGAGCGGGACACCTGTAGAACAAGTGCCCAGCCTTGACGTCGGAAAACTAGGTCCGGCCCATTCTGGATTGAGGGGGGATGGGGTTGGGAACAGGAAAGCACCTCAAGACCTGAAAGATAAGCAACCCTGGTCAAGTACGAGAGGGATCGGTCAGATAGTGAGTAGAATAGGCCAACCTCGCCCAGCTATCATCTTAAGGATTGGCAACGAGAATTTTTCAGCCATACTTGACAGCCAAGCAAGCCATTCATTTGTTAATGGGACTGTTGCCAGATTACTACTGCCTATGAAGTCTCACCATCTGGGAAGAGTAGTGGGAGCAGTGGACGGGGTAACCTATTCCATCCAAGGACAGACTAACCTAACCACTAAATGCATGAACATGCCTATCGTAATTGATGTTGCAGTGATTCAGAACCTGATACCGGACATCATATTAGGTCATAACTTTCTGGTGGAATACAAGGTGATCCTAGACTATGCAGCTCATGAAGTTTTTTTTGGAAAAAGACAGACATCTGAGGGTCACCTGGCTTGATGGAAATCCAGGGACTCGCAAGGATATGGAAGTTGACGTAAACCTGGGAGATATCCAATTAACACATCTTCGACCGAGTGAAGAAGAGGAGCTGAGAAACACCTTGAAGGACTTTCTGGAAGTTATCACCAATAAAATAGGACTGACTACCACAGTAACACACGCCACTGAATGCAGCACTTTCTCACCCATCAAGCAACATCCATATCCAAGTGCAACTTCGTCATCCAGAAGATTCAAGAGATGGAAGGACAAGGTCTCATCGAACCGTCTACATCCTGTTGGCCTTCACCTATCGTCCTACCAAAGAAGAAGAATGGGGAGTATCGACTGTGTGTGTGGACTTCCGCAGGTTGAACGAGAAGACTGTTAGTGATGCCTACCCCATGCCTGACCTGAAAGACTCGCTGAAACAAGTAAGTGGGTCTAGAATTTTCAGCATGCTGGATCTCAACTCCGGATACTGGCAAGTGGGGGTCTAGGAACGTTCTAGACCACTGACCGCTTTCATGACACCGAGAGCATTGTACCAGTTTGCAGTAATGCCCTTTGGATTGAATAATGCTCCTGCCACCTCCATGCGACTGATGGATAAGGTATTATGAGGATACATCGGAGATTTCTGCCAAGTGTATCTTGACGATATTTTAATTCACAGCAAGAATTTTCAAGAACACCTGTTACATCTGAGGGAAGTGCTGGAACAACGGAAGATTCATGGACTGACTTGTCAACTGGAGAAGTGCCACTTCGCCCAGTTCCGCATAGAATACCTTGGCCATGTCCTAACCTATGAAGACTTAGAAAGGCAACCGGAGGAAAATCGAGCTATCAAAGAAGCTGAACGCCCGCTGACCAAGCGACAAGTACGGCAGTTCCTAGGTTTGTGTGGATGGTATTGCAGCTTTGTGCCACACTTTGAAGAGAAGGCAATACCACTCACCGATCTACTCCATAACAACCGCCCCTTCCGATTGACCAGCAAGGAAGAGGGAGCATTCCAAGGCATTAAGACTGCGATATGTAACGCTCCCGGTCTAGCCCATCCCGACCCTCAACGGAGGATGTGCCTGCAGACGGACGCCAGAGACTCTGACTTAGGACAGTGTTATTCCAGGAGAAGAGTGACGGCGGAAGGTACATCTTCGAGTACGCCAGCAGGAAACTATCTCCCACCTAACAACGCTATTGCACTGCCAAGAAGGAAGCCTTAGCCGTGGTGTGGGCCATGGGCAAATTCAGAGGCTACTTGGAGGGAAGGAAGTTCCAGCTCTACACCGATAACACCACTCTCAAATGATTAACTCCGTCTCTGGTTCAAATTCTAAATTGATGCGATGGGCCCTGTTAATCACAGAATTTGATTTTGATGTGTGTCACATCGCAGGACCAATGAACATAGGAGCAGACAGCTTATCTAGACACCCGGCGATGGAACCTGAAGCTAGGAGCACCATTGTCGAGAGGGAGTTCCCACAAAAGTACCAGAGTGAGCCTAAGGAACCTGTTCTTATGACCATCAAGAAGGAACTTGATCTGGGAGTGATCAGACAGTGGCAGGAACAAGACAAGCCCTGTAGGACTATGACACAGTGGATTAGGAGACAGAATGCAGATAGTCGTCTTGTACCAAGGGAATTCAAGATGTGCTACAAAAAGTTCCGGGTTGACGGAGGACTTTTGATGTACAGGTTGCACCTCTCCGACACACCTGCAGTAGTGGTGATCCCCAGACAGCACACGACGGACATCCTCGAAAAGTTCCACGACAGCGCGGAAGCCGGAGATCCAGGAGGCGAGGAGACATATCAGTCTATATGACGAAGTTTCTTCTAGGTCAAGATGTGGAAAGACATCCTGGACTATGTGAAGGGGTGCTACATCTGTGCCTGCACCAAGGCGAGCAACAGGAAGGCAGATTCCAGCCAGTGAGGAGGACGACCACAATGTCCGTGGGAGGTCATAGCCCTGGACTTGATGGGTCCTTACCCTTGAACACCACGGGGTAATCAATGACCTCTTCACAAGATGGAGTGAGGCCTTTCCGATACTTAAGCCACAACGGGACGCATCACCAGCCTGCTACATGAAGAGGTATTCAGCTGCTACGGTTATCCACGGTGCATTCTGTCAGACAAGGGGAGTCAGTTCACGTCGAGGAAGTGGCAGCAAATGATGATGGAATGGGGTGTGGAGCACTGGACCACTCCTATCTACAACCCAAGGGCAAATCCAACGGAACCAGGAACTGAAAAGGATGCTATGAGTCCACTTGACAGACAAAGAACATCGACTGTGGGACCGTCAGATACCGCAGTCACTCTTTGCCCTGTGAGGACGCATCAACCGTGTTATCGGCTATTCCCCAGCAGAGCTGTTTCTTGGTCGACAGCTGTACGGCACTGGGGATTGGGAAATTCGTCCACCACCCACTTTGGGTCAAGAGGATGCAGTTGTTTCCTCGGCAGAGTGACAGCAGCAGCAGGAGAACATCAAGGAGAAGCAAGCTTTGGCCGAGAAGAGATCCCTTACCCAGGCCAAGACTCAAGATGTCGACGAAGCAGATCTTCCTACCAGGCCAACAAGTACTGCAACATAATCACCCAGTCAGTAATAAGATTGGAGGGTTTCACACAGGTCTCGCACCTAAGTGGGTTGGTCCCATCGAAGTGGATGAACAGCTGGGCCATGGGGTCTACCTACTGAAGACCAACCCTCCTGTCAAGGTCCATGCATCGGAGTTGCAGCGAGTCACCAAACCACTAAGCATACAGAGTAAGCCTAGAGGAGAGGCTACTAATGACATAGCACCATCTGGTCATTGGGAGGAGAACACATCAACTATCGACGAAGAGGCTGGCAGCGAAGCAACCCCGACCCCCGACACGGCACATGCTGGTCAAGGAGGAGGAGAGTACATCCAGCGACATTGAGAAAGAAAGAAGATACAACTTATTCAAAGGCAGTGTCGACGAGGGTGACAAAGTGTGGAAATTGTTTTAAGTTATAGGGGGGATATTGACGCAAGCGCAATAATAGGTATAACTTGAAACAATGTTCTCTCACCCATGGGTAACTAATGTAGATATCGAGCTCAAATTATTATTATTTTATGATTATTATTATTATTATTATTACTTGTATACATGGCTGTGAAGTATTACATCATGATAGCATTAGTATTATTATTATTTACATAGTCGAATGATCGTATTATGTGTGAGGTTATGTCATGAACATGTGTTGTACATAGCCATTGATATCAGTTCAGTTAATGTAAATACCTGTAAATGAATATTATGTAATTTATTCTTACCTATCGATGGCCTAGAATGAAAACCTCGCATCTCAAAATTTTTCAGAAATTACTTTTTTGCATTTTTGGATGTAAAACCTCGTATCTTATGTTCCTGGAAAAGAAAAAAGAATAGTTCAACATCGTGCTGGCCTCTATCAGGGAAAAATCAAACCTCGTATTCGGTATGGTAGCCATTTCGAGTGTGAAGGGCACGTATATTGTGAGCATTTACCGAGTTGTTTATACGAAATTCTACTGAACTTCAAGAAGAAATCAGCATCATTTCTTGCTAGATACTTACTCAGGTAAGAATGTTTTCTCTATATTGTTCATTTTAATAACAAAAACCCATGTAACAGTCCGTTTTTTGATGACCTGAATTGCTGCTATAACATGGAAAACCTCGTATGTAGGCTACAAAGCAAAAATGTAGTATGAAAAACTCGTAAGTCAGAGATACGAGTGTTTCATTTATAAACTGGCCATTGATGTTATGGTCCCTTGTGATTTATTAATGAGTTACGTGGTCTTCTCATTTGTATTTGAATCGGTGAGTTGAAAAATGTACACATTCCAATATCCTTACTTTTCAGGAGAAGGGAAAATCTGTTTTGTAGCTAAAGGAGAGGTTTGATCAAAAAAGTTGCTATTAGGCTTTTGTGCATCATATATCTGCATGTTCAACTACAAAGTATGGAAATCATATTACATACGGTTTTCATGTTATACCATAGTTCATATAAAAGAATATTATGTTCACTTTTGCACACACCAATTCATTTGAGCTCGTCAGTTTTTACTGCATTAAATTACAGGTTGATAATTATTTAATTATGGATTAAGTACAGTAAATAGAGTAATTTTATGTTTTCGTCAACTGTTTAATGTAGTGGGTGGTAGTTTTTCAGATGGCAGACTCAAGGGGTTCTAGGCTTGTGAAGATGGCTCTTGAGATTCTTAAGGATCGAGGTGGCAAAAGAATAGCTGAATCAAACAATACGGGTTCTATTTGTGCAGACACCGAAATCATTGCCGATAAATCTGAAGATGATACAGGTTAGTTTTCATCCATACAGTTTCACAGGATGTATTGGTAAACAACCACTGCCCTGTTGCGAGTTTGTCTGCATAAGCAAGGGATGTTATTGGGTTATTGCTTTTTTAATTTTTCTAATCCTAAACTGTTATTCTAGGTCAATGCGACTCAGTCCAGCCCAGAAATGAGAACAGCTTTACTATCTCAGAAGCCAATGGAAGTGGTAACTACCTTCAGGAAATTCAGCCTCAAAATATAGGAGATGCTTCCTATCTCCACACTTCACAAGACAATAATCTTCAGACTGTTAGAGGAGTAGAAAGCTTTCCATTATTGGAACCTTTTAATCTTAATGACTCATCATCACTAAATAATAGTAATTTTGGTTTTAATCCAGTTACTGTATTTGAAGATATTCTGTCACTGCCAGTCATATTCAGTGATTCAGTTCTGCCAGTTGAACCAGGAAGTGAATCAATAGACCATACTGTATTGAATAATTCATTTAATTTGGTTTCTGAAGAGTTAAGTGAGAGTACCAATGGTCATTCAGTGAATAAGGCAAATAAAAATGTCGGAGAGATTTTGGGTACCGGTACTATTTTAAAAGAAGTTGATCATCATAAAGAACCAATTCATCAGTTGAGTGATGTTGAGTTGGATGACCATCGGAAAGAAAATGAAAATTTACCAGACAACAGTTTTGAACCCTCAAGTGAAAGCAATCTTGATGACAGTTATGATGGAGTAAACCATAGTAAGGAATTGCCTCAAAAACGAAAACGTGCACAAACGAGGAAGAGCTGACAAAAAGTACATGGACAGCTACCAAAAACATTAAAAGAATGAAAGGAAAAGAATATGAAGGACGGAGGAAGTCTGAGACGGGAAAAACAGAGTTTGATGTCAAAAGACCCGAAAGGAGTATTCAACCTCGCTGTTCATGTGACGGAAAACAAAAGAACAAGTTCAAATGTACACAAATCACTGACGAAAGAAGGCAACAAATATTCAGAAACTTTTGGGCATTAGATTGGAACCAAAGAAAGGTTGAAGCACATCATCTTTTAGATTTGAGGGATGTGCATCAAAGAACAGTATCTGGTACAAAATCTAGAAGGAATGCCTCTCTGTTGCATCATCTCAAACCTCAAAACAACTTACCAAAAATACGTGTAAAACAATGTTCCTAAACTCCCTATGTATAGGTGAATGGATGATAAGGAATTGGGTATTCCAGAATAAGATACAAAGACAAGGTGATCAAAATGTAATTAACGATGCACACGAACAGGACAATGAAGATGTAGAAACCGAGGATACAGGAACAACAAGAAAGGGAAAATGTATCAGTAATGAACGAAAACTATTAACTGAATTTTTCAATAATCTCTCCAAACTAGAGTCACACTATTGCCGAAAGGACACAAACAAACTTTACCTCGAACCTCATTGGCAGTCCAAAGCACAGCTTTTCAGGGAGTACCAGTTATATTGTAAAAATGAGGAGAAAGAACACTTAGTTGTATCTAGTTTTATATTCCACGAAGTGTTTGAGGCTCACAATTTCGGAATTTTCTCTCCCAAAAAAAGATCAGTGCGATTTGTGTTGTGGTTACGAACAAGGAAATGTGAGTGAACCGGAGCATGTTGCCCATCTAAAAAGAAAAAATGCAGCAAGAGAAGAAAAGACTAAGGACAAAGAAGAAACAGATGAAAGGACTGCCGTTATTACCATGGATGTTCAAGCAGTTCTCCTATGCCCTTCCTTAAAAGCTTCGGCTCTATATTATAGGAGGAAATTAAAAGTTCACAACTTTACATTTTATAATTTGAAATCTTGCAAAGGTTACTGCTACCTCTGGGGTGAAAGTGAGGGGGGAGTGAATGCAGACGAATTTGCTACGATAGTTACTCACTTCATTTCAAAAGAAATCAATCTGGATATAGTCAAACAGGTCATCTTGTACAGCGATGGTTGTACAAGCCAAAACAGGAATTCAGTATTGGCCAATGCATTATTACTGATTTCGCACAAAACTGGGGTGACAATAATCCAAAAATATTTAGAGAAGGGCCATACTCAAATGGAATGCGATAGCATTCACTGTAATATTGAAAAAAGATGAGGAACAGAGAAATTTACTCCCCAGCTGGGTATGTCGAGGTTTGTAAAACGGCTCGAATTAAACCCCAGCCATACAAGGTAGAACAACTTGACCACAGTTTCTTTAAGAGGTATAACGACCTTAACCTTTTGCCGTCAATTAGACCCGGTACAAAAAAGGGAGATCCTATCATAACCGACGTACGATGTATCCAGTATAAACCTGACTGCACAATACAAGTAAAACTGAACCATCTGGATCAATTTTCAGACCTCCCAAGAAGGCAAAGGGAACAAGAAGCCTTCAGATAACAGTGTTGAACGTCCTCCATTATACAATGTTAAAAATTAAATAACTGGAAAGGAGGTTCAACCTATTCAATACTCAAAAGAAAGAAACGTAGCAATCACATTTCTATTTAAATGGGACCGGTTTCGACCTTAGTCTAGGTCATCATCAGCCATAAAAAACATGTAAAATGTTTATGAATGTTGGAGGTCAGTTTCACACTCTGTTAGGCACAGAATGTGGTGTCGTGTCCTTTCCAGTTATTTAATTTTTAACATCAATAATTTCAATACGGAACAATGAAATTTTTATCTTTAACTCCATTATACAACTCGTGGTTACCCATTGATTTTGTAAAGTTTAAGCATCTTCAGGAGCTCAAATCTGTGATGCCCCAAGATATTCACTATTTCTATGACAACCTGCCACACCGTTCCAGTAGTGACATGTAGTGACAAATTCTGCTGATTGAATTATACATAGCTAAAATATATTTTGTAATTGTATTATGTGGTGGAATAAACAATTTTGGACATTTTTTGTTTCTTTTATGAAACCCACATCAATGAAAAATAATTCACGAAACTGTGCAAACATGCTTCTAAACATGTTTATAACAATGTTTTGGCAGCTATTAACCACGTATCTTACACAAGACAAAAGCTAACGAACCTCGTAACTAAGAATTAAAAAGTCAATTCCACGTAACTCAGTTAGCGTGTATGTAAGAAAACCTCATAACTAAGAACTTAAGAATGAATTCCACGTAACTCAGAAAACACGCACATAAGAAAACCTCGTAAGAAATAATGTGCTTGTAATTACCCAAAAAAAGTTAAAATAACTTCTTTAGAAAGCTCTGAAATACAAACTCATAATTTGAGAGCACAACAAAATGCAATATAGTATAATAACTAACCGGGAAAATGGTTTTTTGTGTCTTCTACAAAATAGAGTTTGCGTGAGTTATGCATTCTAGGCCATAGCTATATAGATTGTAATCCGTAACTGTGAAACACATGGTAATTTCCAGAATGGTAATAGGTCAAGAACAAGGGAGAATATTCCGTATATTATATTCCATGTATTATGTATGCTCTCTAGAACTTTCATGAAGGTAGCTTTTTTTAAAATGTAACTTTCTAGAAATCTGGCCAGATATATACAAAGAGATGATCTTGACGGTGAAGTTAGTTATTGAGAGTTACTGTTGAGCTGTGGTTTGGAAGTTATTGTAGTACGTGGCTGACACGCCGATTGGGGCAGTCTCCATGTTGAATTGAGCAGTAGTCATCTGTTTTATTTGCATTTCAAGTTATTTGTGGTATTTGGTGTCAATTGTCAACTGTTTAAAGATGGTGGCTTTGTTGATATCCTACAAGTGAAATGTTTTGTTTTGTGATACAGTGATTAAGATTATGTGTGTGTATATATATATGAATAAAAGTAACTTAACTATCAACTGACAGCATTTCGTGCGCGTCTTTGTGGATATGTTAATTTATCCTTTTCAAAATATTACAATACTAAAATAAAAGTAACTTAACTATCAACTGACAGCATTTCTTGCGCGTCTTTGTGGATATGTTAATTTATCCTTTTCAAAATATTACAATACTAGCTAAAATAATTCTTAATCTTCCACATGGAAATGTAGATATGGAAAGAGTATTTTCCATGATGTGTAATATAAAGACTAACAAGGGAGTCAGCACAACTTGCGATCGTAATTGCAGGTGATTTGTGGTTTGTATGAATATGTTTGAGGTGCTGATAACAACACTGTATAACTTAAGTGCTATCGCCAATTACAGTTACGAAGCTTCGCTATTCCACTCAAAGTAGACCATAACGAACATGATATTGTGGCTTTAGTAACTTTACACACCGTAAACGTTTTCTCTAGCTACTTTAGTTATTTTACGTGTATGCTATGGTCGATTCACAATTAAGTAATTTATTTTCCACCTAGTCGATACAATGATGTATATAATGTATATGATGTGTATATATTATGTATATAATCTATTGAAGTGCGATACGGACCATGAAGCTGATTTTATGTAATGCTAGGGTCGACACGCTGCGCCGTGTCCGAGGTCACCCGACACAGTTGCCGATAAGACATCTAGGGGCACAAGGCAGACATTCCGCATAACAGCAAGGACGCTAGTATGATAGGGACCTCTGTCTGTGTTGTATCTGCTTTGACCGTTCATGAAGTTCCTTCTGTTTGTGGTGTTTCCAGTTTGGTAGAGAGTCACTGTCACCGCAATCGTGTGATAATGAATCTGGCCAATATAGTGAGTATAATTGTTAGCCATTACAAACACAAACGAGTATCCAGAGAAATTACGGTAAGTGAGAAAAATGCAGCTGCATTCATAATCAATGTGAGAGACAAACCAGTGGCAACCAATGGTAATAATATACATCAAGAACATACAATAGACTATACTGAAGAATATGAATACGCAGAGGAAGACGTATCTGATTGTGAAAACATTATGGATGATCCAGAACCTGACTGTGAGGAAGAGTCGTTAATAAAAAGTGATGGAAGCCAGTCGTCTGCGTATCTGCCAAGCCCACCGGAGAGGTGGGGTGCTGTACCTTTGTAAAGGCAATGGAGATAATTTCATTCCAAGATTCTGGGAAAACCAAATGATTAAGCTTCAATACAGTACAGAAACGATACCGTATGGTGCAAGACGTACATCATCTACGATATTTACGTCACGTAGTAGAAAAAGGGGAGCTATGCCAGCGCTCAAAACTTCCCCTGCTTGAAGATTATGTAGCTAAAAAATTCAGAGTGGCAAGAACTGTTTTACGCGCTAATGTTCACGACAGGGATATTCGTGCTTGTGGTTTAGAAAAGGCTCGAGAAATAGGACCGACTTGATTCACATCCATGGATGGGTTGTATGGTTTAAACACAGACACCATCTTGATTCACGGGCAATAACAAAATGTGTAACCACTAAAGCCTGGAATACAGATGGTGATGTGAAGGAACAATGTGACGAGTTTCGCAAAGAGGTAATGCCCTTAATGAATACCATGGAATGTATACAGATTTATAATACCGATCAAAGTGGTATACGAAAAAACTTCACTCATCGCAAACTCTGCATTACAAGGGAGAGAAGTCGGTAAGAAGTTTGGTGTGGAGTGATCACGCAACAACTCATTCTTACACCATCCAACCCGTTACTTCGGCAAGTGGATACGTGTTTCCCATGTTGCTGGTTATTTACCAGGAATCTAATGTCATTTTGGAGTGTGAGTAGCGCAACACATGCTGAAACCACAAAATCTGGTTCAAGTTGCTTCAAAGTCCGGCCTAATTACGAAACAAATCATGACACAATTCTTTCAAGATGTCTACTTCCCATACGCAGCACAGGAGTCTCTTCAACTGGTCGATTCCCTCGGGACATATTGTGACAGAACGCATATCGATGCTATCCGACCTCAAAATATGGTGTATACAGTCAAGACCATCCCTACTGGGTGCACACCTTACATTCAGCCGCTTGATGCACTATTCTTTCAACAGTTCAAGGCGGTGTTGAAGCGGATTGAAGATCACATTATCCTTAACGACTATCAGTTCACACCATCGTCAAGGGATTCCATTTTGTTGCTGATGTGTACTCTACACAATCAGTTCTGTTCTCCAGTCTTCGCAAACTTTGTTTGGTACTCCTGGACTGTAGCTGGATATGATGACTTTAGACCAGAGAGGTTTCAATCACCACCCGAACGTATTTTTGATGTTCAAAAGCCATGTGACTCGGAAGACTGCTTATTGCAAGCATTCATGAAGTGTTCCTACTGTGATAAGCAACTCTGTTTTCGTCACTTTATACTCTGTGGACATGCTCATCCTCGTAATCTTTTGCCAAGAGCTACCAACAACCCATATTTTGAACTCGGTGCCTGAACATGCGCATGATTGTAAAGTGCAGTGTAATTGTCGATGAAACATATTGTGCACATATTTGTAATGTACACGTAAAACATTTAAATACAAACCAGAAAGTTTTTGCAATTGCGATCGCAAGTTGTGCTAACTCCCTTGTAAACAAAAAGAAATGGGCTAAAACCTCAGACCCTTTTGTGACTTATTAATGGTGAAAATGGACAGGCAGCTGTTGTCTCTTCTATCCGATAACAGACGATCACCTCAATAAATTAGGTAAATGCATGTATAATTTTTTTAAATGTGAAAAGGAAAGCATTGCGAATTTACAAGGTGAAGAAAGTGACAATGAATAAGTACAGTACATAAACGTTGGTGTTAGTGTTATGTTCAGTACCTTACTGTAGAGTTCTCAAATTTATGTTCAATGCATAATCAAGAAACAACAGGTTGCTTCGGAAACTGTAGAATCAGTATTACAAAATTGGAGAACTAACTGTTCTTCTCAAATTAAAAGGTATGTCTTTTTAGTGCTAATATTAAATACATATTAGGTGATCAAATTTAAACGGCAGCTTGTGATAACATACTTTGATTTTGTCCTTTTCCACAGATAATGTAAGTCAAAATATCATCGAGAGAAGCTTCCATTTAAATTTGTTTACTTAGTTTTGTGTGCTCTATAATGACCGATTTGGTGTAGTGGAATTTCATGTAACAGGCAGCGAGATTCCATGGATTTTAGTTGGCAACACTGGCACACACGTTGCTGCAGTGAGCGGGAAACACGATACACAAAGGCGACGGATGATACACTCACCAAATAAAGCATCAAATAAATATGCTTAAAAATGAGGTTGTGTAAATTACAAAAGCACATAAGGATTTATCCTAGGGGAAGAGTATTGACCGTACTGGAGATTTTATTGGTCAAAAATACGAAGTAGCAAAAATAAATCAGAAAATCAGAAGAACTAAAAAACGGGAATGTTTCCAGGTAAATCGGAAGGGTTGGCAGGTATGAATGCACACAAATTTCATGAAATGATTTTAATATTTTAAAGGACATTCTTCAAAATTCCTTATTTTGACAAAATTGAAATGTGATTTGACATATCTGAAGCATTAATTTACAAACAGTAAAGATGGAAATGTAAAACGTATTTGAGAAGGCCTGCAACAATATTTAACTACTGTACTCATATATTGCCAAAAATTGCAGAGTAAAAAAATTTCCATTCAAATTTGTACTTTAGTTTTGTAAACCTGATGTCCATACATTAAAAACATTGTGACTTATTAAAAACCTTCACATAAACTGTTGTTCTTCAGGAAGAGATTTGTTTGTACTTTTGTTCCTTCAAAACAATGGAATGTCACAAAGTTACCTGTGCCTGATTTATGTTGATTCATACATAAAAAATGTAGATCAATTTTCCAGATTTAAAAATACAAATGTAGATAGATTCAACCAATGATTCAATTTATAGCACAGTTCTTCTTATGTACTTAATGGTTATATATAAAATCAATACAGGGTTGCCACAAATTAAACATTATTTAATATATATTGAACAATTTGAAGTAGGTACCCTCTATGTCATATTGAATAACTATTCAAGACTTTCATATTATACATGAGTAATTTTTAGTGTTGATTATATTTATACAATTCATAAATTGAAAACCATTTCTAGATCAGTAAGACATGATTCAGTCATCTCTTCTGTTTGCTACATAACAGAGGACTAAGTTTTGCACTTCCTCACCTATATTCATCCATTTATTTGGAAAGGCATTCTTTGGTCTCTTATGGACAGTGACATTCAAGAAAAGCTATGCTTCCTATTCAAGCAGAAAGTGCTTAACACATTAATCTTTCTTTTAGAATGACTTGTGTCTTAGCACTTACAATTGAAACATGTATTATGACTTAATACTTTTAGCACATTTTAACCTCTTTTCCATCATACTAATTAATGATGCATTTTTTGTAGTGTAAGTTTATCCACTTTTAGACAGAGATGAGATTATAGTGGTATAATATTTTTTCATGGCATTAAGTTGGCAATGAACTAGAATATCTTTCTCATCAGAAAATATAAGCTACCACACATACTTTTCTGTAAATTAAAGGAAGTTTTATTAATGCTGATGCTATAGTACTTGCAGCTGATTTTCATATACAAACAACATTAAAAAAACAACTGATAGTAGTTTGTTATTAGAAGATATACAAACATGACTGGATACAAACAAAAGACAAATGTTGACATATTGCATGGGAATTGAAGGTGACCTTGTGGTCAAATTTGATACCCAAAAGTCTTGCCTATATTCAAGTTCCTTTCTTCGACCGTGTAGAATTTAGTACAATTTGCGAACTTCATCGTATAGATCCGTATTGATACAGTCAAAACTAAGAAACAATAATTTGCTAAATAGATGGATGTGATTTCTTGATATTTTGGTAACACTTCATGTTCTTTCTTTTCACTATAATTATAGCCATTCTCAAGCCTTTATATTATTCTGTGTGAAATACAGAAAGGTATATTTATTTGTACAAGTAAAAACACTCCTGCTCAACTTACAGTATTTCACAAATAGCTTACTCTTCCTTGAAGTCAAGAAACTTGTTGATAACTTTTATAGTTCAAAGAGATTAAGGAAGTAAATTCTGTCATGGAACTTATAACGTAAGTTTGGCTCTAGCCCATCTGATTTAATATTTCAATTGAACTTTGTAAGGATTTCTAGAGTATGTTACAAAAATAAATTATATTCCAAGCCAACTCAACAGATACAAAAACAAACAAAACATTCATGAACAATACAAACGTAGGTATTTAAAGTGCTAACCGAGTTAAACCACACACTTTACTACTTTGTTTATTCTAGTGACGTAAGTGAAGAATCTTGATTCCATTTAAAGCAGTGAACAATTAAACAGTGCTGTTGAGAGATAATAATTTGCTACTATTCTTTTAATTCTCTAAGAAGAATAAAACAGCAAAGCAAGAAGAGATGTCACCAAGAATGATAAGCATATTTTTTAAAAATAAACCTTCAAATTATTTATATACCAGTAGAAAATATATGACTAGGTAAGCACCCTTAAATGCAAATAATTTGTGAGGGACTTGATCCTATTACCTTGGGCACAGCAGGCAAACATCTAATTAGTTGCACCACAAAGCTAACAATATATCAAGAAAATGAAGCTGATAATAGACTGCAACAAAGGATAGGGAGAACCTGATCAGCATTACCAATCCATGTTGTTTTGATATGACGAGAAAATATGCAACGATTGATAAAATATTTTCCACCGGGCTGAGTAGCTCAGACGGTTAAGGCGATTGCCTTCTGACCCCAACTTGTCCTGGCTCAGTCTGGTGGTATTTGAAGGTGCTCAAATATGTCAGCCTCATGACGCTAGATTTACTAGCACGTTAAAGAACTCCTGTGGGACAAAATTCTGGTATCTCTGCGTTTCCAAAAACCGTCAAAAAAGTAGTTCTATAAGAAAATAGAGGAGAAAAGAAATATCTTGCACACACTTTCCTGTTTCTGTCATTTTTCAGTAGGAGTATAAACTACCATATTGAGATGTAAAGACTAGTCAAGCAGTGTGCTTGTTCTCAAGAAGAATCCTTGCAATGGAGGATCAAGACTACACTACATAGGAGAATGATGATGTTGCTCTTTACCCAAGTGCTCTCCGACACTTGAAATACCCCCAATATTTTACATCTGACTTAAATGGCTTGGGCCCGAACGTAGTAAATAATAACTGCATTTAAAATCCAAATTTTGTTTTAAAATATTGGCTTAAAACACCACAAAATATAAATATTTACTCCCTCCCTAGGAAAAGTGAGGTACCTTACTAACACATGGGAATTATGCAAAAGTGCAGCTACTTTCAGTAGAGTATGAATAACTTGGTTACAAATGGCTTAAGTGGATAGTTGAAGACACACAAGAATGAACTGAAAAGACTAATTAAAATCCTCCCACTTTCCTAGATGGTCTGTATATACATACAGAACTGTGAGCAATTCTAGTCTATACCCCTTACCTTGAAATCATTAAAAACCAAGTCTATTATCATCTACTCCATCTTCTGCTTCTCCTATGCTCGAGGCCGAGTCCAATATTTTCATAGGTAATCCATCCTCCTCCATTCACCTCACACGACACCATCATTGAAACTGGTTCATACAGCTTACTTTACAGAGTTCATTCCTAATTTTTTCTCTCTTAGTTGTGAGTGCTTTACGGTCATTATTTTTAACCCATTTCTACCAGCAATATTATTCTCACTACACTCAAGTGTATTCCCTCCAGCTTATGAACAGTAGAGCCCATGTCCTCCTAATTTTCACTTCTCACCGCAACGTTAGCCTGAAAACACAGTGATGTGAGAAAAGCTGTCTGTACTCACTTCCTTCTGACAGAACACTGCTGATTGCAACTGTGAACTAATTGCATTAGCTCTGATACACCTTGATTCAATTTGATTCACTTGTGAGATAATAAATATACCTTAAAATAGTCCACCAGTTTCAGATTTGTTTGACATAATCCTCTAAGGTTTCTTCCCAAATTACATTTTAATCTTGTAAACACTAACTTTGATATCATAAATGCTTCATTTCATTTCAAAATGCAAGGCAAATGCTGTAATTATTATAACTCCCACTTTCCTAGATGGTCTGTATATACATACAGAACTGTGAGCATAGGAGAAGCAGAAGATGGAGTAGATGATAATAGACTTGGTTTTTAATGATTTCAAGGTAAGGGGTATAGACTAGAATTGCTCACAGTTCTGTATGTATATACAGACCATCTAGGAAAGTGGGAGTTATAATAATTACAGCATTTGCCTTGCATTTTGAAATGAAATGAAGCATTTATGATATCAAAGTTAGTGTGAGCAATGCTAATTTTGATATAACTGCTGCATTTCATTCAAAGTTTCAAGATAGATAGTGTAATGTAATTATTATAATTTGTTCTCACTATTACTGCAATGGCTAACAAGCTTCTAATTAAGGGGTGGATTTCTATGACATATTTGTTGTAAGAGCTTTATTTGGATTTCTATGTAGAGAAAAAAAAAAAAGCGCAAATCTTCTGAAGGAAACTGCAGGGTATGTATTTTATCTCGAAAGTCCTATTTTGGTCCTTTCTGAGTTATTGGTCATATTTCTGCTTCTGCTTATTTATGTGTGTCATATTTCACAGAATTTTATATTATTAGTACATTCTGTGGCAAACTTTCATAAATTACTACTGAAATAAAATGGCGTATGGCTTTTAGTGCCGGGAGTGTCCGAGGACGTGTTCGGCTCGCCAGATGCAGGTCTTTTAATTTGACACCCGTACGCGAACTGCGTGTCATGATGAGGATGAAATGATGATGAAGACGACACATACACCCAGCCCCCGTGCCAGCGAAATTCTAGCCTGTTCCAAGAGACAGATGACTGGTAATATGAACAGAATGTATCTTCAAGATTCTTGTCAAGAATTTCAATTCTCTTTCATCCAGATTCGAACTACATATAAAGATTTGTGGCACCCATAAAGTTCCTCATGCAGTTTATTTCCATAAATGTTTTATGAAAATATTTCTAGAACAGGTTACAAGACTCTTATTAATTCAAAATGGATCTGACTTCATTCCTGTACAATCTTAATACATACATACATACATACATACATACATACATACATACATACATACATACATACTTGTTTGAGACGCAAACTTCACAAATTTCTACATATACCGGTACATGTATAATTGAAGAACTGCAAGTGCCAATGTATAAGTACAAAATTAACATATCGTTTGTATTATAAACATTGTACAGCTATTCTCTTCAAGTAAAATCATGAACAGTATTTGTGACACTCTCCAGGAAACCATACCTTCAGTCAGAAAATTTCATTTTTGGTTTATTTTATATTTTGATAGTAGGTAAATTTGCAAACATTTTTGTGAAAAACAGAAGTCTCTAGCTTAAAAACTGATCAGTTTATGTAGCTTTGAAATTGTAAGACAGAATTTATTGAGTTTCGAGAAAGTCGATTGGAAAATGCGGTATAGTACTCCAATAACATATTAAAGATTTAAGAAAATTTGATTTTCACTGTATAAAGGAATATCAGCTTTACATTTCAAAGTAATTTTCATAAATATTTAGGAGTTTTATTCTCCAGAAATTAAATATTAAAAATTAAATATCACATTTAAAAAAATGAAACAGGAAATTTTAGTCTTGTGACACTCATATATGCTAAGTTCAGTCTTAAGATGTACAAACAAGATTAGGACACACTAAATTCTACTAATAGTAGTAATGCTAATGTTAATAATAATGTTAGATATTTTTAAAGATCGTTCTGAAACTACACAACACACAGTCAGTACCCAATTAGGGATTTCCACTACTAATCTATCTTGTACCCTGTGGTAATAAAACTGAATTGTTGCTTATTTTTCTGGAATGTCCTTAGTTACATACTGTATGACTTTTCCTTTTGCACACACAATCCATCTTGCTACTTGGCCCAGATTTAGCAGCCTTAATGTCACCTGGCCGTGGGCACAACAAATCCCATATTTCTATTGTGCAGTACTCTCGAATGTTGTTGAACAGATATTTAGTCTTTTCTGCAGTCATGCCTCTTATTTCCAACTTCTTAGGTAAGTTCTGAGCAATATTATCTGTCTTGCAACTCTTCACAATTACAGCTGGACCATTCAATTTTTGCTGACACATAATGACCCCAGGCATATTCTCTATCACAGTAAAATGACTGAAAGATGTGATATGAAGAACTTAATTCCAACCATGAGCAGTGAACGTATGTTGACAGTTGTACATATTTACTAACACCTCGCCATTTTCTTTTCTGATGATGACAGCTTTGTTAAGTTCTGATAAGGGGCTCTTATCTTCAAGGTACTTCCTTTTCATGAGACCAAAAGCCCAGTCCTAAGAAAATTTCGTATGACTCACTGGCACAAAAGAAATTGATATTTCATCATGTTTACCTGACATAACTCTCCATACCAAGTAGCATGTGATAATGTTATTTTTATTTTGTGCGATGCAGTTGACACATGATGAAACAAATCACAGCACTATGACCAGGCTCCTGTGCAGGTAATCATTCTCAGTTAATATTATATTGTATAATTATCGTGATGCATAAGTTGATTCTTGCATATTTTGGTACATGAAGACAATGTAGGAACTTCATCAACAGAAGTTGCCAATGTTAAATTCCCATTGCAATTTAAGGTAGGATTTTGTTAGACTGCACTGTCATAGATTTCATCATTTAGTTCAATGATCAACCTAACAGATGGTGTTCAAATATAAAAATCAATATTTCTCGCCTCTTCCCTTCGTAGCATCAAATTTTCTCACACACCTGAAGGTATGGTTTAATGGAGAGCGTCACATTTTAAGATCTCAATGAATTTGGTTTAGGAATCTGCCATGATTCGTGGTGTGGGTTACCGTAGTCACATCGTATGAACCATGGGCAATGGCTAAGTGGCCTGGTAAGTAGTCCTGCGAGTTGGGATACCAGTTGCTCTGCAATGGGAGTGGGCATCTCAGGGTCAAGGCTCTCCTTCTGCTCAGGCGGCTAAGGCTACACAATCCACCAGTGGTCCCTAACTTCTTAGAGCAGAGATCCTGACTGGGACTATGTGTAAATAGGATAGCATCCTGTTTCACAGGATTTTCACCAAGCAAGCCTGGGACCCAATGGAGTCCCACTTCCATTTGACAGGTGAGGGACTCATTGGAAATAACTTGGCGAACAAAATGGAATTCGGTGGGGAGCTACCAATATTAATGGGGCGTATGGAAGAAAGAAAGTAGAACTGACTAAGTCCGCAAAGAGGATGCATCTGGATGTGTTAGGAGTTAATGATATTCAGATAGGGGGGCGGGGGGGAGATAACGAGGCAGAGATAGATTATAAAGTGTTCTTGATGGGTGCTAAAAAGGGAAAGGCAGAGTGTGAGGTAGGACTATTAATCAACAATTCTACTGCACACAGCAAAGTTTCTGTCAGACACATGAATGAGAGAATGACATGGGTAGATTTGGCAACTGGAGGAATTAGAACGAGAATTTTCTCAGTGCATTCACCATGTGTGGGTGCAGATGAGGAGGAAGTTGATAAGTTTCGTGAAGCACTGAGTGACATCATATTCAGGGTCAACAGCAAGGATAGGATAGAGTTAATGGGTGATTTCAATGCGAGAGTTGGAAACAGAATTGAAGGATATGAGAAGGTGATGGGTAAATGTGGGGAAGATATGGAAGGAAGCTCATAGGAATGAGAAGCATTTACTGGACTTTGGGATTAACAGTTATGAATACATTCTTCAAGCATTCACCACTACACATGGGAAGGTAGGGGCACCAGATCCATAATGGACTATATCATAACTGACTTTGAATTCAGGAAATCTGTTAGGAATGTGTGGGTATTCAGTGGATATTTTGATGATACAGACCACTATCCAATGAGTAGTGAACTAAATCTCTAGGCTTAGGATAGAGATAGTGAAATCTGTCTGCAGATGAATAAGGGTAAAACATGACGTTCAGGGATGCTGCAGTAGAAATAGCAAGGGAATGTCTAGGAACAACTGTATGTAAAGATAGGAAAACGTGAACATCTTGGTGGAATGATAAAGCGAGAGCAGCTAGTAAACGTAAAACGAAGGCGTATCAGAAATAGCTCCAAACAAGGACTGACGCAGACAGGAAATTGTATGTAGATGAAAGAAAGAGAGAAAAACAAATAATTGTTGATCCAAGATGTCATGGGAACATTTTGGTAAAAATCCAGAAAGGCTAGGTCAGGTGGCAGGGAACCCTTTCTGGACAGCAATAAAAATTCTTAGAAAGGGAGGGAAAAAGGAGATGAATAGTGTTTTGGGTAAATCAGGTGAACTTGTAATAAGATTCCAGGGGAACAATGGACAGGTGGAAGGAATATTTTGAAAATCTTCTCAATGTAAAAGGAAATATTTCTGGTGATGACGTGAACAACCGAGGTCACGGGGAGACTGTTGGTGAAATACCGCTTGAGGATGTGAAAAGGATGACAAACAAACTTCACTGTCATAAAGCAGCAAGAATAGACAAAATAAGACCTGAAATGATGAAACATAGTGGGAAGGCAAGGATGAAACTGCTTCATAGGGTAATAAGATTAGCATTAAATGTTAGTAAGGTACCTTCTGATTGGACGAAAGCAGTAATTACTACTATCTATAAGCAAGGGAACAGGAGAGATAGCAACAACTATCGAGGTATTTCACTGTACAGTATTTTTTTTTTTTTTGCTAGTGGCTTTCTGTCGCACCGACACAGATAGGTTTTATGGCGATGATGGGATAGGAAAGGCCTAGGAGTTGGAAGGAAGTGGCGTGGCCTTAATTAAGATACAGCCCCAGCATTTGCCTGGTGTGAAACTGGGAAATTACGGAAAACCATCTTCAGGGCTGCTGACAGAGGGATTCAAACCCACTATCTCCCGGATGCAAGCTCACAGCCGTGCGCCTCTAACCGCATGGCCAACTCGCTCGGTACACTATACAGTATACTAGGCAAGGTGTTCACTGGCATTTTGGAAGGGAGGGTGCGATCAGTGCCCGAGAGTAAACTGGATGAAAACCAGTGAGGTTTCGTATCACAGAAGGGCTGTCAGGATCAGATTTTCCGTATGCACCAAGTAAAGGAAAACTGTTACGATTGGAATAGACAGTTTTGCTTATATTTCGTAGATCTAGAGAATGCATATGACAGAGTATCAAGGGAGAAGGTGTTTGCCATACTGCGGGACTATGGGATTAAGGGCAAAATCAATCAAAGGCATTTATGTTGACAATTGGGCAGAGGTGAGAATTGATGGTAAAACTATGGTAATTCTTGGTTCAAAGTACTTATAGGAATTAGAAAAGGCTGTAATCTTTCATCTTCGTTGTTCATAGTTTACATGGATCATCTACTGAAAGGTAGGGAGGGATTTAATTAGGTAGATATATAGTAAGCAGTCTGACCTATGCTGATGACTTGGTCTTAATGACAGATTGCGCTGAAAGCCTGCAGAATACTATCTTCGAACTTAAAAATAGGTGCTATATATGAAAATTTCCATGACTAAAGTGATGTCAGTAAGTAAAAAACCTAAGAGAACTGAATGTCCAGTTGGAAATACCAAGCTAGAACAGGTAGGTAGGTGTATTCTCACAGGATGGTAGTATAGTAAGCGAGATTGAATCAAGATGCAGCAAAGCTAATGCAGTGAGTTCGCAGTTGTAATCTACAGTATTCTGTAGAAAAATAGTTGGCTGCCGGATGAAACTGTCTTTACACGGGTCTGTTTTCAGACCAACTTTACTTACAGGGGTGGGAACAATGGCAGGAGGGTAATCTAAATGAGTAGATACAGACTAAGTTAGGAATGAACTCTACGTATGAAGCTTACACAAACCCTGTGAGGCAAATAGAGGATAAGTTACCTAGGAGAATGATGGAATCTGTCATCGAAGGTGAGAGAAGTAGAGGGAGACCAAGACGGCGACGGTTATACTCAGCTTCTAATGATTTAACGATAAGAAGTATAGAACAAAATGAGGCCACGGAAGTAGTTACTAATAGAGGATTGTGGTGGCATTTTGTAAATTCACAGAGGCTTGAAGACTGAATGCTGAAAAGCATAACATTTTATACTGATGATGTAGGGCCTATGTATGTATGTATGTATGTATTTATGTAAGTATTGAATCTGTCATTGCTGTGTTCTGACATCTCATATGAAAACACTATGGTACCTAATGAAACAAATCATGAGCTTTAAGAAAACATTCTGACTCATTAGTGGATTGCAATTCTGAGTAAGAGGTCTGCAACTCAGAATATAAGTCTGAATGCTTAACTGTAAAGATGATTTCCTATTGTCAAACTTAAGATGCTCAAGGCTATGTGATCAACAGTTAAGTATACTTTAAGTGTGTAGAAAAGCACCCCAGACTTCCTAATGCCAACTGTCTGCAGACAAGTTTGAATCTCTGTAGTGGATAAATAGCTGCTTTCCATTTGATGTTGTTCAATCTATATTGAACTGCTGGGTGGAGGGAGAGAAGAAGGCAAGGAACAAGCTGATAACACGAATGTTGAATATGAATAACAGTTCATCCGCTAAGGGCTGTTGATAAATATGAGTTATCCACAAGAGAACATTACTGGCTAACAAGATTCTGAAGGATCCTCACTATCTTGCATATGCTGGTATTAAAAGATACTGACTTTTGACTGATGTGTTATCAGTGCTCAAATGTTACCCAAACTTAAAGAGATGAAAATATGAACGCAGGGGGAAGGATGTTTCAAGATAAGTTACACTGAAAAGCAGCTACTAGGTAAAAAACAAGCTACAAAAATGTTTTTTCACTGAAATAACAGGTAATGTGTAAATTTTATTTTGTTATATGATATTACAGATTACTGTCAGGAAGGGAAAAAGTGGGTGTCATTATCAAGAAGGGAGCATGCTTTAGATTTGACTCAAAAATTTTCTGAGGGGCATGAAGGCAATTACTGATAACCCACTTCAAAGGTTGGCACATCTGTTTATGGCCAAATTGCAGTTTATGTCTTTGTGAGAGGCTTTTCTTATTCATGAATACAAGTATCCAATTAGTATGTTTGCTGAAAGCGTGTAAATCTTGGTAGAACATTACATACAGTAAATTTGAATGTGTAATCCTAGAGGAGTGAAATAGTTTG
The DNA here is from genome assembly GCF_040414725.1 of Anabrus simplex. NCBI lineage: Eukaryota > Metazoa > Arthropoda > Insecta > Orthoptera > Tettigoniidae > Anabrus > Anabrus simplex. Next base: position 236,893,925 of record NC_090265.1, read on the forward strand.
GTGCACTGTACATAATCCTTTATAGGTTTTTTTTTTTTTTGCTAGGGGCTTTACGTCGCACCGACACAGATAGGTCTTATGGCGACGATGGGATAGGAAAGGCCTAGGAGTTGGAAGGAAGCGGCCGTGGCCTTAATTAAGGTACAGCCCCAGCATTTGCCTGGTGTGAAAATGGGAAACCACGGAAAACCATCTTCAGAGCTGCCGATAGTGGGATTCGAACCTACTATCTCCCGGATGCAAGCTCACAGCCGCGCGCCTCTACGCGCACGGCCAACTCGCCCGGTCCTTTATAGGTTTTAGTACATATGTATATGTACCACTAGCTTTTACTGCTCAAATCTTGTCTGAAAGATGCATGGAGACTTAGTGCTCTGAAGTTGCTTTCTTCACTATTTATCGCAATTCTCGCAAGAACACATTTGCGATATTCAACTGTTAAAAAAGTGGTACAGTTGTGTACCAGAGGGCATTAGTTGATGGGAAAGTTGTGCACTGCCAACATTGGAGGTAAAAGCACACTTACACTCTATTTATGTTCCACATATTCCATTTGGTTTTCTGATTATTGTAGACATTTATAAGTTTATTAATTGCATAACTATCTAGTGATTTATTACTAAAGAATGAAGATATTATTATGAGGTTGCTACCATACTTGGAAATACAGTGTTCTTGCCGTATATTTGTTCGACATTGTTGCAACGAGTATTCGTTTTATTTGATATTACTCATTTGATGTAAGTACATAGAATACTTTTGATTTCAGTGGTAATGTACTTTCCTGCAGGATATTTGTCGCTAACTTGTTATAATGTGAAGTGTAACATGCAACGAAAATTGAGGTAAAGTTGTATCAGAATCTCACAAATAAGTGAAGAGACGTGCAGTTTGTAAGGCGTAAGGCATCTCCCACCCCATGGCACACCAGCCCCAAAGGGCCATGGCCTACCAAGCGACCGCTGCTCAGCCCAAAGGCCTGCAGATTGGGAGGTGTAGTGTGGTCAGCATAACGAATCCCCTCAGCCATTATTCTTGGCTTTCTAGACCGGGGCCAACATCTCACCGTAGGATAACTGCTCAACTGTAAACACATAGGCTGAGTGGACCTTGAACTAGCCCTCAGATCCAGGTAAAAGTCCCCGACCTGGCCAGGAATTGAATCTGGGGCCTCCTGGTAAGAGGCAGGAATGCTACGCCTACCCTGCAGGAGTCAGCTTTGTAAGACATATCTGTTTCAATTTATTTCAGGGGTGGCAACAAAAGGAAAATGAAATATTTCTTTTTATTACCAATGAAATGGCAGAAAATTTAGATGTTGGAGATTCTGATGCAGAGGATAATGATACAGTCAACAACGTCAAATGGCACATCTTACTCTGAGGAAGTGGTTAGAGAAGATCAGGAGGAGAAAGACAATCAAGGCAGAACAGATTACGAGGAGGAACAATCTTCTTCCAGTGATGATGATAACGATGATCTTGTGTGGGATGAGAATGGCCATATCCCAAGCAGTAACTTTCCCGAGTCATCTCTCGCTGACCACAAATAAATCTATCTAGTACAAAACACATTTTAATGTAGATACCCACGCTTACCTTCTTGCAACACATAGTTCTACAATCAAACTTTTAGCACTTGATCAATGTGAGCTGAACAGAAGTTAAAGGTTTTATTACTTTTTATAATATATTGTCTTTTTATTACCTCGTTGCATGTTACTTTCCACATTATTATATTCAAGTTTACTCCAATAAGAAAGTGGTGTGTAAATTTTTCGCTGAATGGTCTCTGGTACATTTATGTACCAACCCATATCATTGAACTAGGCACCTTCAGGATCTCATTTGGGTTCATTTTACATTCAACACTTCCCAAAGACAATAAATAGCATAACTAAAGTATTTTTTTGAAAGGCTCTAGGGTACTGCCCTATAAAGGGATAACAACTGACAACTTACACAATCTAAACCATGTGTAGTTACTTGTGTGTCGAGTATTAGAATTGTTGTAGAAAACCACAAACACATACAGGAGGGAGGAAAGTGCAAGGGGAAGAGTGGGGTTGTTCATTTTTAAGAAACTATTTTAATTTCAGTATAGAATCGACATGTTAACATGTTTTGTTCCAGGCTGCAAATCAGGTTATGGTAAAAAAGAAAATAACAGATGCTTTATGAGGACACCCAAGGACAAGGATGTTTAAAAAGTGGGCTAAGATAATTCCATGGAAAGACAGGCGACTTTCAAATAAAAGTAGAGTGTGATTTACACTTCAGTGAAGAGCTGATTATAAAAACAGATTCTTTTACAGTGCAAGGTGAAAATGTGGAAATACACAGGGTGTGATGGAAACTGAAACCAGGAGCAGTTCCTCATATATTCCTTAACTTACCAAATATCTGTCAGTTCCAATGGAGTCTTGCAAATGACCAATGGTACAACATGAAGTTCCAACAAAAAGGTGAAAAGGTGGAAGAGATGATTTCATTTTAGACAGTTTGCTAGTCAAAATAAAATCTCCAAAAAGGTTACAGGCACTGCCTGAAGCATTACTTGTTACCTTTTCCTTCTGAAAGTCAATTGAGGAATCTTTCTAAAGGGCTCAAATACTAATATGGCATAAATCCCATTTATTCAAGGCTATTTTGGAATATTACCAAGATGAAATTGATGAAAATAGGAGGTATATATGGCATTGTGATTTTTGATGAAATTAAACCGAGGGAAGAGAGCTTAACTTCAATAACTCTTATGTAAGATGGGTTGGCTGACCTAGGTGACCTAACTCCACCTTCCCCGGCAAATGACATAGCAAACAATGCTTTAGTCTTTATGTTTCTTCCCTTCCTGCAAAATTGGGTCCAAGCAGTTGCAATTTATGCTAGTAGAAATGCAACAACTGTAGATATCCTTGAAGAATTTCCCCTTCATGTCATTTTGCAATTGGAAGAAGCTGATGCTAGAGTCTTCAGTTTTATGAGGTCAGCCAAAATAGAGAACAGAGTTTTATATTAAATCCCGCAGACGACAAAAGGAAAATATTGACACTTTTGGATTTTTCACTTGTTTTAAAGTGCACAAAGAATTTCTTCTGTGATAAATTTGAACTTCAGTATGAAGGTTTTAATTTCGTGTGGCTTTTTCTAGCCGAGTTTAGCCCTTGTAGGCAGACCCTACGATGAGGGTGGGTAGGTAACTGTGTGTTATTGTGGTGGAGGACAGTGTTAAGTATGAAGGTGAAAATATAAATTTGAACTTCTGTGGGAAGCTTTATAAAACTGAGACTAGTGAATCCTGCATGTCCCAAACTAACGAAACCTCATTTAGACTGTTCTTAGGAAGAAGAAAAAAAAAGAGAATGCAAAGCATGCTTCCCAAATCTTTAGTAGGAACGCTGTTGATGGAATTTTTTTTCTTCGAGAAACAGGATTCAAGGATTTCAAAGGATCTCAGTGAACAGAAAAGTTCACAGAGATTTAATTGACATTTCTGATGCATTCAATTCAAGCATACCTTCAAAAGCCTGTATAAAAATTCAGACTTGCACAAAAATCTATGTAATTTTCTCCATCTTCCGAAGACTACTAGTAATAGTTTTGCATCATCTGAAACCATGGAATTGCTAATAGTATACATTCAGAGCACCTTGCAATTGGGGGAATGTTTCTGGGACAAAGGGTACATATATATTTTAATTTACCCAAGCCTGTCTTGGCCAGGTTCACCCAGCTACGGTAATGGAGTAGACCGTACAGCCAGCGTTCCAACGCAGAGTATCGGTAAATAACTCTACTACCTAAAGGGACCAACAGGTTCAGGTGGATGAGCCCCTTTAGGAGGGTGAGGGTCTGTCAGTGGAGGAAATGACAATGAAACTCATCATGCAGCGTCTGTTCTCCACGTTAGGGGCAGCTGAACAAGAAATGCAGAAGGCAATGGGAAACCACTGCATCAACATATTTCCCAAGATAAGCAACCATGGATAGGAATCTAAATGGAGTTTAAAAAAAATGATTTTGGGTTTTGGAGGGGAGGAAATCCAACAAGCAGCAAGGCCTCTCAGGTTGTCAGTATGCAAAATCCTTATTACAAAAGCTATAACAACTTGATGAATCTAGGTTCTTGGAATGTGTGGATTCTTTTGAGAGTGGGAAAATTAGAAGAGCTAAAAATTGTAATGAAAAAGAATGATATCAATATTCTAGGTATAAGTGAAACAAGATGGCAGGGTAATGGAGATTTCTACTCTTAGGAATTCAGAGTTATTCACAGCGGAGAAGTATCTGGATTGAATGGAGTAGCACTAATCATAAGTGCAAAGTTCTCAGGTAACGTAATAATCATTTATCACATCAGTGACAGGCTGTTGATGATAAAGATGAGCTGTTGACCTACAGACTTAGTTACCATCCAGGCATACTTTGCCACATCCACCCATGATGGTGAACAGGTAGAACTAATGTATGAGCAAATTGACGATCTACTCAAGCTAATCAATGACAAAGACAATGTGTTATTAATGAGTGACTTCAATGCAGTGGTTGGCTCACACAATGACAAGAAAACCACATGAAAATTTGGTTTAGGAGAAACAAACCAGAGAGGTAAGGGACTCCTAGAATTCTGTACACACGAAAAGGTAATTACAAATATACTCTCTGAAGTGCATAACAGAAGAAGACACACATGAAAAACACCAGCTAATATCAGAAGATTCCAGATCGATTACATTTTAGCTAAACATTACTGGAATCAAGTTAAATCTAGCCACAGTTACCCAGGTCCAGATGTTGACAGTGACCAGAATCTTGTCCTAGCTAAATGCAATATCCAGCTAAGAATACAGAAAACCAAAAAGACAAAATGGCACTTGGATGATCTCAAGAATAAGGAAACTAAGCAACTCTTCAAAAAGAAGACCAATGAAGTGATAGCAAGACATCGAAAAGAATTAAGAGGATGGATCAAGATAAAGGATGGACTTGTAGAGGCTGCAAATGAGGTTTTAGGGAAGAGGAAACTGGAGCCATGAAAACACTGAATGACAGATGAGATATTAAATCTTATAGAAGAGAGGAATAAACTGAGGAAATAAAATAATTTGAAAGACTATGAAAGAATAAAAAATCAGATCACAAGTCATGTAGAGAGGAGAGAGAAAAGTGGGCAAAAGAAGTAGCTGAGGAAATTGAAAAAGATACGAGAAATGGAAGACAGGATCAGGCATACCATAAAATTAAATCCCTGCAGTACAAACCTAAAACAAAATCCACCCTTTTGAAAGACAAGGATGGAAACCTATTCGTGGATAATGAAGAAGTATGTGAACATTGGAGAAAATATATAGAAGAAATGTACAGAGATAAAGAAATCAGAGACATATATGAAGTACTGGAACAGATAACAGATGAGGACAGTAATAAAATGGGTCCTCCAATAACCAGGCAGGAATTTGAGGAAGGCCTGTCAAGCTTAAAAGAGAGAAAGCCAGTAGGTACAGATAATATAACTGCAGAGCTTTTGAAAAATGTTGGTTCTGACGTGAAGGATTATCTTTTTAATGTAATTGCATTGTATTATGAAACAGGAGAGATCCCAGACAACTATAACACAAGCAGAACAACCACTGTCCCAAAAGAGGAAATGCTATGGAATGTAGTAATATAGTATGATTTCAATCATATCCCATACCTCGAAAAGTATTCCTAAATATAATAAAGAACATGATAAAATTTAAGATAGAGCAGTACAGATGATCAATTTAGTTTTAGACAAGGCAGAGTAATGACAGAAGCAAACCTTGCATCAAGAAAGACACTGGAAAGAAGGTTAGGAATGAACAGGAAGGTGTTTATAGCACTCATTGACTTGGAAGAAGCTTTTGACATGATAAATGGGAACTATTTTTTAAATGTATAAAGAAAGTAGGAATTGACTGGAAAGATAGGAGGCTCATCTGGAAAATTTACAAGAACCAGTGTACAAATGTACTGGTGAATGGTTGTACAAGAATGGCAAGAATTAAGAAAGGGGTGAGGCAAGGTTGTCCAATATGTGTTTTAAAGGAAAAGACTAAGCAAATAAATGGGAAAAGAATCCACAATATTAGTTTTGCTGATTACATTTCCACAGTAGCAGATTCTGAGAAGGAATTAGAATGTTGACTGTTCTGTGTGATACATTAAAACATTGCAAACTTAAAATCAATAGCAAGAAAACAAAAATTTTAGTTGTGAGCAAAGACGGCATGGGAGTTAATACAAACATAAGAATAGAAAATTCCAAAGTAGAACAAGTGAAACATATCTGATACTTAGGAAGCATTATAACGGAAGACTATAGATGCACCAAGGAAATTAAAAGAAGAATAGCTCTTGCTAAACAGGTCTTTCAAAATAATAGAAGTCTTTTGACAAATACCCATTTAAGAGGAGGTGGTACCCCCACTGGTTCAAAAATTCATAAAAAATTTACTATGGATTTTTACATATTGAAGTTATTTAATTATGTATTAGTGATAGGATTGGCCACAATCATTCTTAACACCCTCAAAAACAATTTAAATGACAAGTTGACACTTGAGATTATGCCTCCCTTTTTCAGTTTGAGTTAAAATACTTTAATATACTCTGATATTCTACTTCCAGTGGTGAAAGTAATGTTGTTGATCACGAAAGGGAATGTTTTTGTTGTTTTCATTTGTGTTCTGGCTAGTCTGTTTCACATATTCCAGCTGTTCTGTTGATTGTTTTTCTCATATGAAAACATGTTGTAAACAAGTCTTCTAAATGCCAAGATAAAAATAAGTTTTTAAAAGCTGAAAAGGTCGAAAAGGAGGTTCTGGTAAAGGAAAAGTCACATCTATAACTACAGGTGTCGATACAAATGATGTTAGTGAAAATAGTGTAAATACAAGTGTTAGTGAAGGATCATGCTGCTCCGTAAGTATCCCTGGTTCTTCAAAGAGAAAATCTTTTGCAAGCAGTGAATTTCACAGTAATAACACCACACGCAGTGACAAAATGACCAATGGAAACCAGATTGTTGATTCAGGTATGCTTTCTGTCACTTTGGCTAGTTTCATAAGTTGTAAATAATGTGGAACAGAAGGTAGTATAACATGCTATGAACAGTTTAGGCAGAAGGCAGGCTTAGTGGCTAAATTAGTGTTAGAATGCTCGGAATGTAGTACCCAGCATGCTTTTCCTACAGCAAAACTAAGCCAGACTATGAAAACAATGTGAGATTTGTGTATGGTTTGACTGCATAGGGAAGGGTGAATCAGCAGGTAAGATCCTGTGTGCTGTTATGAATTTGCTGAAACCTATCAGTTCAGAAAATTTAATGGCATCATAAATGAGGTAATTAGATGTTGCCCACAGAAATCTATGACTGAGGCTGTCAGTGAAGCAGAATGAAGGGTCAACAGATCTCAGTGTGGCAGTTGATGGAAGCTGACAAAAGAGAGGGCACATTAGTTTGAATGATTTAGTTTCCATGACAAGTGTAGATACCGGCAAGATACTAGATGTGGTGATACTTACAAAATACTGTCAGACTTGTGAAAACCTTTGCAACAAAACTGAGGCCCTAAAAGCCCACCAGACATCTGATGACTGCAATTTAAATTATTCAAGTATCAGTGGTCAGATGGAAGCAGCAGGTGGTGTAGCTATATTTCAGCATTCAATACCACAGTATGGGGTACAATATAACAATTATCTAGGTATGGTGACAGCAAAGGATTCAAGAAGGTGACAGAAAGCAAGCCATATGGTAACATTGAAATTAGGAAACTTGAGTGCATTGTGCACATGCAAAAAAGAATGGGTTATGGTTTATGTAGGTTGCATAATGAGTACAAAGGGGAGAAGCTTGAAGATAATCGGCCTTTATCAGGAACTCGGAGACTTATAGAAAAGGACATTGACAGCATTCAAAATTATTATGGGATGGCAATAAGGAGGAATACCTCTAGTTTAGAGGATATGAGGAAAGCTGTGTGGGCAATATTTCTACACAATGCGTCCACTGATGAAAACCCAGCATGTTTCATGTCCCATGGGGGAACTTCCATGGTGTAAATATAACAGGTCTTTATTTACTGGTGAAGTTTACAGTCACAAACATTCCCTGCCTGCACCAATAATTGACATTATAAAGCCTGTGTTCAGAAGACTTTCCGATCCAGATCTACTCTGTAAATGCTTTCATGGTCGAACTCAGAACCCTAATGAATCATTCAACAGTGTCGTACAGAGTAGGGTTCCAAAACTGTTTGTAGGATATCAGTCATTGTGCATTGGTGTTTACGATGCCGTAATTACTTTCAATTAGGGATCGAGCCAGGAGTGAACATTCTCGATACATTTCAAGAAATTGCTGATATGAGGAGGAAAAGGTCCGATCTGGATGCTTCTGTTATCTCCAAAGCATTAAGAACTGTGCAGAGAAGCCAGAAAAGGTCTAGGGAAGATGGTGATGATCCAGAATATGGTGGTGGTATGCATTAAAAAGGTAATCGTAACTTATCCTTTTGTTTTTCTCCATTTAATTTTTTTCTCTAGGAAATGGTACCAATATTTCAGGTAGTACTAAGCATATGAGCATACATTTTTAATCACTTATACTATTGGGTGTGTTTGAACATTTTAGAGTTTTCTTCAAATCATTACTTAAAGAACTGTGGATTTTATTTGGCTACCATTTGTAAAAAAAAAATCTATAAAAATAGGTGTCAATTAAATTTTTAAATATAAATTCAGTCGGGTTATTATTCAAAGTCTAAGACTACTGTTGATGCAAAAGCCCTCGAGCTGTACGTATACCAAATTTCAAAGTGATATTATTGAATGTTATTACAAAATGTGTACCCGAAGTAGGTAAATTTAGCATTGCGAAGATAGAGGGTACCACCTCCCCTTAAGTGTAGAAACGAGAAAGGATTTTGTAAAATCCTTTGTATGGAGTGTACTAATTTATGGCTGAGAGCTGGACTATTAGAAAAAAGGAAAGAGATTCATTGGAAGCAACTGTACTGATGATCTGGATGAAAATTACTAGGACATGCTGGACTATAAGAAAAGATGATCAAGATGTTCTAAAGGAAGTCAATGAGCAACGGAGACTGAAAGGATATGGAAAGAAGGAAGTTGCAACTTGTAATGACTTCCTAATAAACGTCTTTGAAGGAAAAATACTAGCAAAGAAAGAAAGATAAAGAAGAAAGGGGAAGACCACAGAAGACATACTTTGAGGATGTGAGAAACTTGATGAGATGTAAAGACCACAAAGAAGTGAAGAGAACAGCAGGACTGAAAGGAGAATGTTTGCAGCGACAAGGCTAAGCTTTTAGTGTATGATGAACTTAACCAAGATACTTTGGAATGCCACTTTGGAAATCTGCATTCTTTTACTTGTGATGACCATCCCTCCATTATTGATTTCCTACATTTGCATTTATATGCCTATTAAACAAGCCTTACTGTTTGGAGGAAACTATGAACTGCGAAAAGATGTACCGCTAACTTCCTTTATTAATCAAACGTGACTACTTGCCAGAAAAGTAGAAGATTATAATAATGATGTTATTAATTAATGGTGTATGGCTTCCGGAAAGGCCTGATGCAGGTCTTTCTCAAGATGATGCCATATAGACAACCTGCACATCTGTGAGGATTGAGCCTTATCCAAAATGAATTCTAATGCTGAAGACGGCGCGAACACCCAGCCCCCGAGCCATAGGAATTAACTTATGATAGTTAAAATCCCCGACCTGGTCAGGAATCAAACCTGGGATCTCTTGGACCAAAGGTCAGCATGGTAACCATTTAGCCTTGGAGCCAGACAATCATGTTATCAGGTCTGTGGAGGCAATTCCGAGCCAAAAGTTTATAATTCAGGATTTGAACCTACAATGCTATTGGGAAAGTCCCATACCTGAATTATAAATGTACACTGCTGGGTTTTATAATAGAGAGGGATACGTTTAATTTATAATATGGCAGGATACAACTAAGTTTTACCGTGAACAAAAACCCTACGTCCACAACTGATGCAATTTTTATGGAAATAAAAGGTTATGTCTCCAACAGGATACATACAATTTTTAACTCAGACATCCATAAGTGTTTCTGAAATATTTCTTCAATATGAAAAATTAAGGAAAAGTTGCATTCTGAACACAAATTGCAGAGCAAAATATTCTTTGGGTGTTTGGACACTGTAGGAAAGATTGCGATTTGGTCCTCGGATGTAGGATGCTCTTTGGAACATATAGAAATTACAATTCCAAAACAAGTGTTCCATTACATGAAGTGCCTATTCTTTTTCCAAATAAAAGAAATTAGCAGAGAACTCCTAGCTTCAAAATCTGTAAAGTCAACCAGAAACCTTCCTAAACTCTCACACTAGTTTTCCTTTAGTTTTATATAATTTGGGATTTTTACTTACCTCAGTTTCTATACTATTTGGTAATTTTGTATAACATTATGTACAAGGATTTCAACGACTATGGCCATGGACCAGACTGCGCAGTAGCGAGCGACATTTCACAGCCCAGCTCAGCTACACAATTCAGCTGCACTCTGGCCAGCCCATGCCAGAGAAATGAGTCAGCACACTACTTCTATGGTTATAGTGAGGTATTCCACTCAACTAGTCATGCTGATCAAGAACAAATTATCCCAAATTTTATTAAATACTTCAAAATCATTTCTTTAAACCTAGATTAATTCATTTCAAATTCTTTTCAAGATATTCTTCTCGACTTCACATGGTGATAAGCTTGTGAGCCATCCAATACGGGATATTTTTCTTTCTTTAATGAAACAAAAACAGTTTGTTAGCAAGCAAGGTAGTGTATAGCTTTTAGGGGCTTCAAATTTTGTATTCATATGAGACTGATGTTTTATTCCACCTGTTTATTATTAATAGGATACGTGCTATTTTACAAGGAAACTAAATTGCAAGCACATAATTTAACTTTTATTGTGAAAATCTCACAACAGGTATCTCCGTTAAGTAATTATTAACATATTGCCCGGCTACCATGTCTGCTGCTCAAGTGTGTTATGGCTTCTCTTATTAATTATTTCTGGCTTATTCTGTAGTCTTTGATTAATGATGGTAAATAATAACATACTATAAGCTTAGTGATTTACAGGTTATATTAAATTATTTAATAAAAGAGTTCTTTTGAAAATAATGCATTGACAGAACAGACTTCAAAATAATTAATATAAGCATTATCAAAACAGAGACTTCACTAAAATTGAAGTTCTGTGGAAATTAAGGTTTAATAATGAAAATAATAAGATTAAACCATTCAACTGTGGCAATTGCACAAAGACCATCTTTACCAATTTTGATACCAGTTGATTTCTTAGAACAGGTCTATAAGTCATCTTCTCTAAACTATTGGTTTACATTTCAAACAAGAGATTAGAATTGGTACAGAACTTTTGAGATTGATTTGAAACAATTTTGATACATCATTTATCTTTCCTTAATCCCTCAATGCAGAAGCAGACACAGTGTGCATCACTCGCTAATGCCGGAGGAGGCTGATATTCACGAGTTGAGCATAAAATTTGCAAAACTGTAACTACTATAACTTGGTAGTTCTGGGATATATGCACACAAAATTTTGGTGCAATATAATACACTCCTTTTACTCCCCTTCATGAAATACCTCTCTCTGAACCACTTAAGTAGACATACCTTACCACTGAAATGCACAGGCACCTGATACACAACACACAACTCACTATTGCCTCCACTTTTGGCATTCACTTCCACCACAGCAACATCATTTATCAACAAACTATATAGCTGCCTCTGTGGATCAGTGGTGGAGTGTCAGCCTCCAGATCCCAAGATAGCGGGTTCAAACCTGGCAAAGGTAGTCGGATTTTTGAAGGGCGGAAAACATCCATTCGACACTCCATGTCGTATGATGTTGGCATGTAGAAGATCTCTGGTGACACATTTGGTGTTTACCCAACAAAATTCATTAAATCTCAGCCACAGACACCCAAGAGAGTTTCGGTTTACTCTGTCTGCCATCCAGTAGGCCTAGAGTAAAATGGAACGTCGAAACTGACGAGCAGACAGCCAGATGGCGTCAAATTTAAAAATGTCTGCACACGGTAGCTGAGGCCATAAGATTATTATCAACAAACTATATCTTCTTGCAGGAAATATTATTCAAACCATCACCTGAGTTGTAATTGTTATCCAAATGCAACGAAATACTCTCATCAGAAGGCTGCACTTTATAACTTCCCGCCAAGATTGGTTGACACGGTGCTAAAATTAATATGACTAAGTTGTTCAAAGGAAAGGAAAGGAAAGGAAAGGAAAGGAAAGGAAAGGAAAGGAAAGGAAAGGAAAGGAAAGGAAAGGATTGATAGAGTAGACATGTCCCTCAAAAGGGAGAGGGATACACTATTCTCCTCTGTTCAAGAAAAGTTTGACTTAGTCACAATTCCCATGACAGATGGTAGCATAATGCAGAAGCTGCACATTGCATATAAGAATGGCACTTCATACCTGTCAACATTTGGGGATGCTGTATCTAGTACAACACTCCACACCGTTGGGTTAATAAAATAGATATATATGTTAATATCTGTCAAATATTCATTAAAATAAGGTACAGTCTGATTGCTATTTAAATCTGTTTTGTGAGTACTACATAAACATACTTGGTGAGAATTCACACGTTTTTGTAGTTTAAAAAAATGGCTTTTTAATATCAAAGTGCATGTCACAGACAGGGTCAATCAGGTGATTTCTTTACTTTAGTATAGAATGGGTGAATTGATTATAAACTGGCTGTAATTCGATTAAACAGATTATAAAGCATGATTTTAATTTGCTTCAAGGGGATGGTTTACATGATGATATCAAAGACCTGCTGTATTTATGACCTGTTTTATCATAAATATGGATGGTACATTTTAGCATTAAAAAATGGTAGAATGATGCATATTTAATAACTGAATTATTTCATTCATCTTATTTAAAATATGGGTCCTTATATTCTCGTACATTAAAAGCTTATGTTTAAAGAATGTTTAGGCATACCACATATTTTCTTCTAGGAATTCTACTCTAGCTTCAATGGCTTTTACTTTTTCAGCACAGACATATTTATTCATCTGCATACCTCAAAGACAAGCCTAATAAATGCCAAGGCTCCAGAAAAAAGTCTTCTTTCCTGCACCAGTGATTGCAGGCATACATTCACACTTCACCATTATTTAAACTCTGCTTTTTGCAGAAACCTCTAGTTTATCACATAAAGCTTATTATTTACACTTATCAGACCCAAAAAGATTTACTCTGTTATAGAAGAAATATGGTATTTTTTAAACAAAATTATTTAAACACAAAACATTTTGGTAATTTTTGAAGTCATACACATTTTGGTAGGAGTAACTGCTAAGTATGTATGTTGGGTATTCATACATTTACAATTTCTTAAAAGGTATTCTCAACCTGTTACTTTATGTGATGCAACATATTTCACCATGAAAACTTAATTTGAGAACCCAGCCCCGATGTTTCATAAGCAACAGCATATGATTTGAGAAAATATTTAGTTCCCATTTTATATTATAATTTTAATGGCATTCGAAGTTTTAAAACACGTTTTCACACCATAATTGAAATTAGTCAGAACATAAGCTTTCTAGGACAGTACCTATGCACATTTCAAAACTAGGTATTAGAGCCATCATTTAATCAATATAGCACAATGGTTTGAAGAGGTTAGAAAACTGATAAAATAGCAGATTAATTCCATACAATGATTCGTACGAAGACGAGTTTAATAAATCTAATGATATAAAGGGAAGGGTAATAGAGAGGCAATGGTTGCCAGGACACAGTTTGCTTGCCAGCCAATACTCGTTACTTTACATACAGGGTCTCTCTTATAAAACCCAGACCAGGTGCACAGTGTTTGTACTCTACGCTGCAGAAGCTGCCTCAGCTCAACTTATGTAGCGCATTGCCACCCTGTTTTAAGCGTGTATACAATCATATATGAAATCTTACCTTAGAAAAGATGCTGGAGGTGTCATCCTTCATAACGAGAAACTTCATAAAGACCATTAGGATTTTCTGCACACCAATAGCGAAAGTTATGACCGTTCACACGACCATTACGATGAAACCAGGCCTCATCTGAATAAACGATCATTCAATGATGCAAGATACCACTCTCAATATCTCACACTTGTGGCTGGATCAGCAGGTTTTAAACAATGGGCCCGTGTAAACCTGTATGGTTTGATGTGTAACAGCTTTGTAGCTCTGTGTGCAGAAGAAACCGAAATCCCTACTTGTGTTAATTTTGTGTGATTTATTCGGTGACCATTCAAGATTAGCACAAATGTCATTTAGTTTTTCCTCTGTTAAAACTGTTTTTGTGCACCATGTTTTCTTATTGAGCACTGAGCGAGTAGTTTCAAATTTATTTACAATTACGTGAATCTGTGCTCATGAAGGTGGAAATTCAGCAGGAAATTGCTGAACAAATGCATCGCGCACCCGTTGAGCCAACTCATGCTTAAAATAACTTTCACATACGAAAATATGGTGTTGCAATGATAAGAGCTTGCACTAAGTATTTTAAGGAGGCTTCTGTTGATATAAGATTTTAACTGTCTCACCATGTTAACAGCTGAGATTCAGACTGGCTATTGATGCTAGGTCGAACACACGCACGCTCCTTGCAAGGTCAAGAGCTATGAACATGCCTCCCGTACAGCTGCTTAGGTCTGGGAGAGTAAAAATCCCGTTGGATGGTCTGGGTTTATAAGAGACATCCTATACAGTAGAGCCCCTAAATGAGGATCACCTAAGGGTGTAGGGGCAGTAAAAGCAAGATATGGAAATACAAGACTGAACATAATGCTATCTGCCCATAATACTACTAAAGAAAAACATGTAGAATATCTTCAAGATAGTGATGGGCAGTCTGAGAAGGGCTCTCGAGTTTTTTCAAGACTAGCGCAAGGACTGTTTCTCGCGAGAAATTTAGAGATATCTCAAGAGCGTTGTCCACGCATTGTGCAGCAAGCAGCATGTCGTAGACCTACAAACGGAGCTGAATGTTGTTTGTGCCGAGTATGCGAATAGCCAACCACGGACCTTCTCCATTCCATAAATGTGTGTCTAAAAGTGACTAGGACATTAATTTCTTTCATTTCCACCAAGGTCTAATTTTGATGCAGTATAACAATTATAAACAATACACATTCTGGCACTGTAAGCAGCGGTAAGTACACGAATGAGTACGCTAAGTATAGAAACTGACGGCTACTGTAGGTGTATACATTATCATCATCTAGGGATGGGAATTTCTCTCGCTCGAGAGTCTCAAGACAAATAGCCAAATCTCATACAGAATCTTGAGAGAAAGTGAACAGTGCTGCTCTCTCTTGAGCATGGTTGCAAATTACAACGAAATGTTGGTGTTAGAACTTCTTGTTTGAAGCGTGGCATTCAGATTATTTTAAAAGACCTCATTTTTTGGTTGATCTGCCATGGAACACGCAGAATATTTGCTTTGGCCTTATATTTAGGTTCACATGGACACAACTGCTTATTTACAAAAAGGAATGACATCAAACAAAACTTAGTTTAGATAGTCTTCAGAAAAAAAAAAAAGAAGAGCGAATTGAACAGTTCTTTCATTCCTAACCCTCGTGGGCCATCAGCTAAACAAACTAGTTCTTCGGCCATGGAATATCAAAACATTATTTTTGAGAACATAATATTTATTATGAAATATGTCTAGTGCATACGTAATGGGAATTGGTTAGTATGTGTTTGCAGCGCAGAAGTCGCCGAATCAAATGTCCACTCCGTACTCTCTCGGACAGACTCCCACTATACCCTGTTTATTGAAAATAATATATTTTGCAGAATTATACACATACCCATACAGTAGATAACATTAACATTCAATCGTACAATTATGTTGTTTTGAAGACTCATACGACGTTACCTTGCTGTCACTGAACTCTGAGGTATTATGTAAAAGACTACTGGAGTCAAAATTGTTAGATTGTTAATAATGTAATTCTAAATACATGATGTAATAAAAATAACAAACTTACACTTTTTGAACACTTTGTCCTGAAAATATGAAAGAAATTGCTTGATTTACATAAAAAACTTTAAAACACTTCCAGTGTTGGCACTTTAAACTAGCATGACTGACACTGGGCATTAACAAGATACTAAATCATTTTACGCCAGAGTGTTTATTGTACTTATTTAATTATTATTGGCACAAAAACAACAAATGTATTGTTTTCCATTGATTAAAGTTGTCTGCTGCTCTTCCCTTTAAGTAACCTACAACTACCTAGCTGGAAAAAAAAGAAAAGAACGATACAAAGAATTTTTAACATTACATTTTAACAAATAATTTTCAATGGACATATAAGCTGAAGATTGTAAATATATTTTCACAGGATTGTATTTTACTACGTTGTATTTATATGTAATTCTTGGAATAACTCCAGTTAAAGGAATGACCTTTCATGTAGTGAAATGTTAATTTTTTTTTTGGATATTCAACGTAAGGCAACAATGACTGCCGGTAAATTGACTGTCAAACTGGATGAAGAAAGTTATTTGATTCGAGCTATGCTTGAGTTTGTGGAAGGGGGGGCGGAATGTAATAGATGTAAAAGTTGTAAAATGTTTCAAGATTGACTGTGTGAGATATTTAAAAAAGAATGAACAAAAACTATGAACTTTTGAAGATTGTTTTGTATTGCAAAATATGTGTTTTTTCAGTGAAAAATGTTAATAATTTTAAGGTTGGTTGTTTTCGGCA
This sequence comes from Anabrus simplex, assembly GCF_040414725.1. Lineage (NCBI taxonomy): Eukaryota > Metazoa > Arthropoda > Insecta > Orthoptera > Tettigoniidae > Anabrus > Anabrus simplex. Next base: position 236,910,789 of record NC_090265.1, read on the forward strand.
ATCATTATGTGTAGATAATTTATTCTATAAAGGTATGTTCATTTTGATACATAACTTGCGAGGCAGGATGTGCCACGTGTAAGTGGCCTTTTCCTGTAGTTCCTTAACATCCGCTAATATGCGGGTTCAGCAGAATAGATTGTTCTAGAAGCTCCTTGTAACTGATCAAAATAACAGGGTTCCTTATTGGCCAGTACATCAGTATTTTTCATTGATGAATGCAGCAATCTGGAGTGTTGGAGTGTTGTTATTGGCTACTTGTAATCGCACGATTTCCTGTTTCGGGCTCCTCATGAGAGTTTAAGTCTTCTGTCCACGTCTTTGAATCCGGATCACTTCAGTGGGCGGGTCCCGCCTTGGGTCCCCGGTCTCTCACAGTAAGCGCTATGTTATTGCCTTCCAATTAATTTAAATTCATTCTTGTGTTTCGGCCTTTTCTCATTTAATGTAACTTTCCATGGTAATGTTAAATTTTTTTTTGTGTGTCGGAGTTTTCCTCCAGATTTCCACATCCACCAAATTTAATTTTTTGAATGACTGTACCTCGATGAACAGTCATATCAGCATCTTAGTTTTTGGAGGCAATTCTCTTTACAGACTTAGCATTCTGTAATTTAATGTAAATGTAACTTTCACTCCTTTATAGCGATATTGTATGTCATATTAAAATTTTGATTTCATCTGAGATTGCCTGACGTCATTCTGTGTTGATTCTATGTTGGAGTTAATTTTCTGTTGTCCAAAGAGCTTGATTGGATTATGGGTTTTGTTTTAAGTCCATTTAAATATTTTTGATTTAAGTGCTCTAAATTGTAACCTACTATTGTCATTTGCCTGCTTATTTTGATTTTGTAAACATTTTCATTTTGTTAATAACTAATAGTTTGAGGGTGATTATCGAGAACCTTTTCTTCCTCATAACGTCATACTTTCCCTCAATAGGGCTCCTTCCACCTTCCATGTCCTACCGTAGTTGTCGTTTGTTAGACCTGTAAGTTATGTTTACCTTGCGTATGGTTTGATTTTGCATTTTTGATAGTTAACCGTCTCATTTCCCAGCCTAGATGGAAAGCTGCCACTACACTGATATTTTCCTAATTATCTTGTGTACGCGCTCACGACCAGGTGCAAGGCATTTAACTTGCATATGATAGTGTAATTGCAAAAACGACAAAAGAGAACAAAAATGGCATTGGAGTTTATTTTCTGGAACATCCGTGAAGTATTCCCAGGCCCGTGATTTCCTCTTAGTATCCATCAATGTGGACTATCAGTACTGTACTGCGTTCACGCCAGTCAAATGATTAGGCTTAAATAAAATGACAGATTTTCCTTTGTGGGTTGAGTATGATGTTGCAGACCTCCTAGCTTGTTCGTCTATTATTCTCTATATATAAAAGGCCAAACTTCCGTTCTTTATGCAGTCTTGTTCTCAGTGTGCCGCGTAACCGTGACATATGAAGAGGTTTATGTTCCTGAGAGTCTCATACGGCATGCTTTTGTAAGAAAAGCATTGAGAAGTTCTTGTAATTCTTGAGACATGTGCTCTCATTTCCCATCCCTATCGTTGGCATTCGTAATATATCGGACCCCCTTTGATCAATGCTTGCGTTTACTGACATGGTGATGATGGAAATAATTCATTACAATGTTATAGAGTATTCACGTCATAATTAGGTACTTCAGTATATGATGCTACAATGTGTAATTGTGTCTAATTGTACGCAACAACTTTAAAACTGTCCGAAACACATTGTAAGTTGTGAACGTGGGATTATTTTGAAGACATTCCATGTAGCACAGTCCGCTATGTTATTTGTTCAAAAGAAGTAAAATATGCCAGCAGAAATACTTCTGGGATGATTGGGTACTTAAAAACACATATCATCACTGAAGGGAAATCATCACAGAGAACAACTCTGGCCCGGTCAGCATTACAAGAAGTTATCCTGTTGACAACAATTGCGACGTATCCGGGAAGGTGTATACTATGTAAGGTTATTAACAAATCATACAGGGTTATTCAGCTAAGATGCCTACCTCAAATAACTCGTGAACCATTTAAGATACTGACATTCCGTTTCCACTTTCATTAATGATATTCAAGGGGTTCATAGCTGGACGTGCAGTAGTTTTCCAGGCTTTTGACAAAATTTATCGGCACACGTTTCCATATGAGAACGTTACTTCACGCGATAACCGCTGATGATATATTATCAAGCTTACGTTCATAGTAACTGTGAAGTCGCACAGATTGCAGCACATGAGAATTGGTCTCAAGATTCTTGCAACAGAACAGAGATCTGCGACGTTGGTCTCGAGACTATCGAGCGAGAGCATTGCTCATCGCTACTTCAGGATGCAGATTCATGATTGAGGCAGAAAATGGAAAGATTTAATGAGGAATCAGAATCACTACAATGAAAAAAAAAACAACAATAGGAATGAAAACAAAGAGGAGGACGCAAACTTGAATGTGTTTATTCCTTATGGTACAGAAACTAGTATGGAACAGATATGTATCAACGATGGTTAAAGAATTAATGCATAAGGAATATTTCACGTATATAATGGCATGTGATCAAAGTATGACCAGTGATAATGGACAAAAATGAAACTGGGATGCAGAAACAATGTATGTCGCAGAAAAAATTACAATCGTTTGGAAGTAATATTACTAATAATAATAATATTATTAATAATAATTTTACGTCCCACTAACTATTGTTACGGTTTTCAGAGATGCCAAGGTGTCAGAATTTTGTCCCATAAGACAATGTGCCAGTAAATCTACCAGCATGAGGCTGATGTATTTGAGCACCTTCAAATACCACCAAAATGAGATAGCATTGAACTGCCAACTTGACCTGAGAAGGCCAGCAGCACCTTACTACCTGAGCTATCCAGCCCGACTCTCTTGGAAAGAAATCAAGGCTTTCGTCTCTTCCTTTTTCCTGTGTTTATTCGGCTTTCTTTTTGCCCCACACTGACCACATGAAGACTGGGGACCTTCCAATATAGCCCCTTTCTTTTTGCCCCACACTGACCACATGAAGACTGGGGACCTTCCAATATAGCCCCTCACCAAGCATTGCGGCCCACTCTCCTGACAAGGCTGGAAGGCAGAAGCGAGCTCATCATGGGCTGGAAAGAGGTGGATGTAGAGGAACCGGGATTGATGAGAAGAAAGCTTATCTATTTAAGGATGGCAGCATGTATAGTTGTGGAGACTGACCTTGTCCTTTTTGTGTTTTCATGTTTGTCTTTGTTTCCTCTTTTACTGCTCCCTCTCCTGATGGCGACCTGTCATTATGTTTATCCTGTTCATGTTCCTATCCATCTACATATGACTCAATAAAGGTAGAAATGTTAACTAATAACAAGACTGCAGTAATCTGAACATATTACACTGACAAATGATAGAAATACAAATGACTGGAGAGTTACGCCAAGAAAGTCCCAAATTATAATAATACGTTTATTGCAGGCAATGGCCATAAGAAACTCACATACTGTATATAAGTAGATGATTACAAATTACAATTTCATTAAATAATTCTCAGTCTGCACAGTATTAACTCTCTTCCGAGCAGAATTTCTTACACGACATCTACATAATGAAAGTCCTAAATTATAGTGAAGGGGCTTTTTTAACCTTCCAAGTGCTATTGCTGACACGGTTCATCAGAAGTGCTACCTCACGGTAATGCTATTGAAGGAATGGTTCGTCACTATACAGGCAACATTTTAGTTCCACATTACAGCTGTTTGAGGCACTACTGACAAAACGGTTCGTCACAAGTGCTACCACGTGGCAATGGTATTGACAAACAGTTCGTTGCAACGTGCACACCTTCTTAGTTCCACATTCCAACCTTAGGAGGTGCTGCCACTTGAAAGTCGACATACCTGCTGACTTGTGATAGTCTATAGAACCTTTACTTTACAATCTCTAAAGTGAGAGTACATGTGTATGAAATGTAATCTAATATATTATATGGAAGGAGGAGAGAGAAAGTGTTAAACTGACTTAGGGCCTTGATTTAGATGAAGGGTAAATTGTGAAAAAATAACTCAGCACAGGGGGGTTAATGCATTTGGAAATACATAGTTCTTAAAGAGTTAATAACAATATAAAGACAAGTAACTCTGGACTGGAATCTACTGACAGATGAAGACTGATGGAGGAACAGAGTAAAGAAAAGAGAAACCATATCTGTCTAAACTTGGCTGCATCTGGATAAGAGGAAATGAACTAATAGAATCAGCCTGTGAACTTAAATTATCTAATCAACTAAGATTTCTGGATATAAATCTTTCTAGTCGCAACATGATCCATAAATTTCGAAGACAGAAATATGACAGACAAGGAGCCAACAAGTAAACGTAAGAGTTCTTGCCACAATAGGAATGGATGGCATTAGTTATTGTTAAGAAAATTCTCCAAAGGATCTCAGGAACAGGAACTTCTTATGGTTCTGCAAATAATTTGTGATATAAAATTTAAAAAGCCATTCAAAATTACTATGCAGCATAAGCTACAATTAAGGCTCAACTCACAAAACAATTTATATTTGAGCACAGATGCATATGTTCTTTTCCAAATATGCCCCTGCACAAGTACACCTGCAGGAGTGTGTGTACAACTAGCGGTAGAAGAATAAGATGTCCATTTTCTTTGTGGAAATTGTTAATACATATTGATAAAGGAACATTTGGCTGACAGGTATATAAATAATGAAGATAAGAGTAATTTATTTTTCTATATCCTGCAAGATACCCAAATAATTTGAGAAGTTGTCAAAGAAAGAATTATTAATAACAATCTATGGCCCCTGGGTCCTCCGACTTAACACTATGCAATTACTGTATTACATCTGAGGAAATATACTGTACATAGTGTCAAGATCAATTCATACATCCTAGAAGACCTTTAAAATATCCATTACAAAATAAGTTCCATATTGTTGTTCTGACAGGAAATATCAATATATAATGCCATTTTCAAGGAAGTACTGACTCTTAGCACATATACATCTAGCAGCAAAAAGCATACTGTATTTCCTACAAAATTCAGTGTTACACAACAGGGGTTTTTGTGCCAGAACTGAAAGTTGTAATATTTTACACAGTGGTTTTTGCAGACAAACCATGACATAAAATGGAACAGCAATGAAGGATGAATAGTTTCATAAGAACATGATAAAAGTAACTGGGCAACAAATATAGGCAGTTATAACATTACTTCCAATATTTATATAACTTAATTTATGTTTATCTTTAGAAAATGTATTCATTGTTTGAGCCTGCTTATGCATCTCCAAACCTGTTGGTAAATAGAGGACAATGGCCGCAACGTAAAATACCACTATAACCTGTGTCAAATGGGAAATGTTTTGATCTTGCGAGGCTGATCAGAATTCTCCAAAATGCGACTACTATGCTGTTGCATTATCCCAACACACTGAACTCCACAGAAAATTTCATTGCATTAAATATCACTTGCATCAGGCCAGAATATTTTTACTTCATAAAAATGACAGCAACAAAAACATCTTCCCCTCAAACACAGGTAGTCATAACTAGTCATTAACTTTTTTTTTTTACAACTGGCTTTACATAGCACCGAAACAGATAGGTCTTATGGTGATGACAGGAAAGGGTTAGATGTGGGAAGGAAGCATCCATGGCCTTAATTAAGGTACAGTCCGAGCATTTGCCTGGTGTGAAAATGGGAAACCACAGAAAACCATCTTCAGGGCTGTCGGCAGTGGGGATCGAACACACTATCTCCCGAATACAAGCTCACAGCTGCATGCTCCTAACTTCATGGCCAATTCGCTCGGTATGTAAATAGTCGTTAACTCAATGGTTTTTCCTGTATGTATAAATGGGACTGTTCACCAATATTAAAGTTAAGACTATTACAAAGCTTGTACAACATCTGATTCTGGGCTAATTAGGTGATCTTGCTTTAGTTTATCATTATGATACCTACCGCATATCTAACAAAAAGTACCAATTTTAGGTTTTTGTACCACTGGTATTACCAAACAGATGCACGGGCATTAAAAAAAAGTATTTAAAAATAGGAAACTGGGAATATTAAGATTTGCAATAATGTGGAACTGAACCGCTTTTAAATGCTGGAGCAATGTTGTGTGCTTTTAAATGCTGGAAGAATATTGTGTATATGCAAGTTTTAACTCCACGAAACTGTATGAAACTGTTGGACGAAACCTTTCCCTTGCTGAGTTAAGGAGCATGATCAATCTATTTTTTTTAAGGACCACACTCACAAAAACCTACCAGTATATGACTCAATTCACTAAGGCAGATCAGCAAATGATGCTGATTTACTAGCTCTGAAGTACATAACTGATGGATATATTGAGTACAAGCTTTCATTTGAAGAGGATTTTTGGCAACTTCTCTGAAGACCACACCCTGTCAGTGTTGGATTTGAGGCTCTTCATTTGTTTAAAAAGCCCCTCAAAATAACACTGATGAAATATCAGCAATTTCAGCAAGTGAATATACTGTTGCTCAAGGACTGTCAGAGATTGTATGATGACTTGCTTTTTGCAAAATAATGTGATGAAAGAAAAATAACTTTAATAAAATGTGTATGTGCATTATTTGTTTTCTTGAGCTGTAAATATTATATTCCATTTTGTTCTCAAGGTTCACATACGTGTTCAGTGATAAAATTAGAGGAGTATTTAAAGTTTTCATTTCATAAAACACTTCATAACCACAATCATGGCACCTTTTTAATTCAAAGTGTATATGCTCTAACTCTCAAAGTATTTTCATTAAGAGTTATTTGCACTAGCAGAGAGCATTCTAAAAATGAACACGAATTAAATTTCAAATTATCAATGCAGTCGGACTGACTATATACAATACTCATTTGTGATCCTATTACGAAGTTGTAACTCCAATTTGAATATGCATTCCTTTAGTCTTAGTAAATATGTTGTACATGCATTAATTGATAAAGCATTATCACAATTCATATATGAAATTACTCCCTTTCAAAGAATTTTACTTTATTGTAAATGAAGTCTATCCAAGTTATTTTTTCTAATACATTATCATTCAAAATTATATTGGTCTTATTTAAGGGTCTAATAATACTTTCTTTTTGAAAAGGTATCCTACCATATTAAAATTACTTCTCACAGCACTGGTCACTACTTTAAAAGCCAATGTTTTTCACACCACTTACTGGCGACATCAAGCTTAATATGGTAACCTATACATATTATGCTGGATGATCCAGATTTCTCTGATAAGCTTTCCATCCCAACCAGCAGCAATTTGGTGGGCCAGTTGGTGTTGTTTCTAAGTTTCCAGATGTCGAACAGATTAAAATACCCTTCCTTTCTGAAGTTGCCATGGAAGTTAGACAAAAGGAAAATTCTATATTGACATATTTTAATCTATATGGTTTTGACAAAATGCCAACGATACAGGGTAGTAGTGATTACTACGACAAGAATATGATGGAATACATAATGATGACAACAATAAAAACACAAGGTACTCTGGTAACAAATATAACTATTACTCATCATAGTTATCATGCTTCAATTGTACTTTCCCAGCTAAGCCGCTGACCTCAATATTTGAACCTTTCACACATAAATGCAAACAAAAAATAATGTATATACCATCAATGCTGCATGCTCTAGCCAGTCTATAATGTAACATTTTAAGCAAAACATTCCAATTATTTCTTCCTGCTCATGATCATTATGATCTAGGGTTCTTCCCTTGCTATATCAGATACTTAATGTATCAAAACAATCTTTAAACATAATCGACAACAAGCACTTAAAATTCTCCCAGCAAAATTAAAATTTTTCGAAGGAGACTTTGGTTGCAACTATCCAACATTTAGCAATAACACGTGGTGCTCTGTAAGGATTTCATATACTCATATGTACAGATTCTACTAATTAATGCAATTTTAAAATGTCTTTTCTGAAATAATATTTAAAATACGATTATGCACTGTTCAATGAGTTTAGCAATCCTGTTTTACGTAACTGGAGTCTGACAATAAGGACATTCTTTCTGTGTTGTGGCACATTTACTACACAATACATAATGATTACATGGGTTTAAAGTAACACTTCGTACGCCTTCTTCGCAAACCATGCACTTGGTTGCTGTCTGCAAGTAAATAACCTGGAAAAATACAAAAAGAACGTAAGTTTCAGATTTCCCTGACAAGGAAAACACGACAGAAATATAACTAGAAACAATGAAGGGAAGATTTATTTCATCAACAAAAGAGATCTGTGCATGGTGGTGAAACAGATGGACAAAAGTACTTACTTTCACGTTGTCAAAATAGTATTTGTTTGTACCTTAGAATGTTTGTTAGAATGAATGCTAGATTTACAGTAAGACATTTATTAATAAACTGCATATGTGGTCACATTTCTTTCATCAGCTTTTCACATGGACGGGCCAAATAAAATGCCTTTCCTGCCAACAGGCAATTGGTTCATCCTACTGACCCTAGGAAAGGTTTAATTTACAGCCATCTATCTAGTCAATAATGGACATGATGGTAAAATAAGCTTTATCTAATGTGGGACATGAAGAACTTTGGCACCACTCTGTAAAACTGAGATGGAAAAAATGCCAATAATGTTTATCAAGATAGTAGCTGTTGTTTTGTTTTTGTTGCATGCTATGAACACACATGACATACACAAACTATGTATTCTCTTAGAGAGCGAATGATTGATCACTGCATAGAGGTGAAATGGATCGATAAAATCACAGTAAAACCTTGATTATCCGTTCTAATGCCTGGGAAGGGTTGAAGGTTAATAATAATAATAATAATAATAATAATAATAATAATAATAATAATAATAATAATAATAATAATAATAATTTAGAAAACCCAGATGATCTGTATTTTTAATTTTAATGGACATTAAAGAACATAAATACATACCGTATAGAGTTTGTGATTTTTAGCACAATACATAATGATTACATGGGTTTAAAGTAACACTTCCCTATCGGAATCAACATCTATATCAAATGCGAAATACGTCAAAACTTTGTCAGTGTATGCGCCTTCATCTTATATGACCCGTACGAGTGGTTTTTTATTTACAATATAACTATTTATAATAGTTTATTTAAATCCGCCTTGATCAATACACTCATTAAATGAAAGAAACATTATTTATTAAACCATACATGTTTCGGGTTTTTAGCGATTTTGAATTAGCGATAAAATGCAAAATTGGTTCAAAATGCGAAATTATGCAATTTATGGAAAATAGATGCGAAACTCTCTGTTTTATACAAAATAAACGTATATCTTTTAAAAAAGATTCATTTTTCTTAAAAATAAGATATGTTATTTATTTCAGGAGAAAGAATTAGTGCAGCGCCCATTGCAATCGTAAGGCGGTAACATACTTTGACGGACATTTCCGTTCTGGTGCACCATACATTTATAAGTTCATTATCACTGTTAGCTGGTCAGAGAGATTTATTCTGTTTGTTTTGCAGCCTACCCGATTGATGTCAGATGATACCTGAAGCTATTTTCTCTGTGCATATAGTAACTCTGAGCTGAAGTACGGAAAATAAAAAGCACCTCAGTTTGCCGCTCGTTGTAAACAATCATGGCAGCATCCAAGCACGGCATGGATGAGGTTAATTAAAAATAGGAGGGGATTTCCACCAATCAATACTTATTTATTGTACACATTAAACTACAGGACCGGTTTCGACCTCATATTCAAGGTCATCTTCAGCTGAACCATATATACATATTAATATAATGAAGCTTTGATTAAGATTGTGGTGTAGAAGGAATGCCATATGATGATGATGTACATTTAGTTATATACAAATGGGGCACGTCTTAGCGTGAGCTGGCGTATATGTCATTCTGTGCAATATTGCAATTGTATGTCTAAAATGTTGAAGGTCTTAAAACTAGTGTATAAAACACGTCTTTTCCTAAACTAACTTATATATATGTACAAGATAAAAACAATACATAAAAACACTTCATGTACATGAACATTCGTTCTTGCTTGGTGGTCAATACATCGACTAACTTCCGTATTTAAGTCTTATTCACAGTTGTACACTTCAGCTGCTATTCATAGAGTTTGTAAAATTGCATGGATAAAAGTTTTGTCTTCCTGTGCGTATGTGAGATAAAACACTTTCAATTTAAAAAGGGTGCCAAATGTATGGATGAAATTCAAGTAAAATATGTTCAGCTCTGCTGTGTGTGTTGCCCTTTTATAAGAACCAGTTCATGTTTACTTATTGGCGTCCGTAAATCTGGGTGACATTGGTTTCAAAGTAGTGGCTCCTTTCCCATTTGTAGCTGTGCAATGATGTTATGTTTATTGTTGTTGGTGTAGCTGAGTTGTGTTTGACATGCGAGCTTGTAATGTTACCACTACTTTGAAACCAATGTCACCCAGATTTACGGACGCCAATAAGTAAACATGAACTGGTTCTTATAAAAGGGCAACACACACAGCAGAGCTGAACATATTTTACTTGAATTTCATCCATACATTTGGCACCCTTTTTAAATTGAAAGTGTTTTATCTCACATACGCACAGGAAGACAAAACTTTTATCCATGCAATTTTACAAACTCTATGAATAGCAGCTGAAGTGTACAACTGTGAATAAGACTTAAATACGGAAGTTAGTCGATGTATTGACCACCAAGCAAGAACGAATGTTCATGTACATGAAGTGTTTTTATGTATTGTTTTTATCTTGTACATATATATAAGTTAGTTTAGGAAAAGACGTGTTTTATACACTAGTTTTAAGACCTTCAACATTTTAGACATACAATTGCAATATTGCACAGAATGACATATACGCCAGCTCACGCTAAGACGTGCCCCATTTGTATATAACTAAATGTACATCATCATCATATGGCATTCCTTCAACACCACAATCTTAATCAAAGCTTCATTATATTAATATGTATATATGGTTCAGCTGAAGATGACCTTGAATATGAGGTCGAAACCGGTCCTGTAGTTTAATGTGTACAATAAATAAGTATTGATTGGTGGAAATCCCCTCCTATTTTTAATTGTGCAATTGTCAATACGGAAATGAAGATTATAGATTACGATGGATGAGGTTATTCGTAACTGGCTTGAAAATAGTGATGTTGAAAGTATAAATGATTCTCTGGAGAGTGAAAATACTTCTTCAAATGACAGTGATGAAAGTGATTCTGATTTCAGTTCCAAGATGGCCGGGCTGAGTGGCTCAGACGGTTAAGGCGCTGGCCTTCTAACCCCAACTTGGCAGGTCCGATCCTGGCTCAGTCCGGTGGTATTTGAAGGTGCTCAAATACGACAGCACCGTGTCGGTAGATTTACTGGCACGTAAAAGAACTCCTGCGGGACTAAATTCTGGCACCTCGGCGTCTCCGAAGACTGTAAAAGTAGTTAGTGGGAGGTAAAGCAAATAGCATTATTATTAGTTCCGAGATGATAGTGCCAACTGAAACTACGTGACAAACCCAGAATACAACAAGAGCGGATGGAAAGTCTAGTAAAATGATACTTGGAATTATGATCTTGTTGACAATAAGCCTGTTTCTGTAACATGCAAACCACTTTCTGAAATTCACTCTATAGTGAGGAGGGGGTTGGGAAATAATCCGAAAGAAATGGACATAGGGAATGAATTTCTAACCCCACAGCTCTGGGATCACGTTACTAAGGAAACCAATGCCTATGCCTCTATATTTCTTGCTAATTTATCTGCTTCCCTTGAAACCAGTAATACTTACGAACAAAAACATTAGTTTCCTTTTACTATAGACGAGCTAAAAGCTCACTTTGCTCTGTGTATTCTTATGTATGTGAATAGTCAAATTTATGTTAAAGTGATGAAAAAATACATAAATTGTATGTAAGGAAATATTTCCTTTCACAAGTAATGGTAGGCCAAAGGGTTAAATCATTCAATAAGTGGAATATCTTTCACTGGCCAAAGAGCACTGCAAAGAACAATCAATCAAATAGCAAATACACTTTCAAGCACACATGTTCATCCCTTTTGTGTTGACCTTTGATCATAGTCGGTTATTCTTGACGTTGGTGTTGAGCAGTAATTACTATTTTAAAGTACGGTAGTGATTTATTTTATTGTCTGGTAGCCATGGGTAGAAGCAAAGTGACGATCAAACAGCATGCCGAGAGTCACAAATCAGGACATTTTTATGTAAGCGATACAGATAGGCCATTATTGATGTGCCGACTTTGCAATCAAAGACTTGAAGAAAAAAATGTTTTGCAGTCTTTCCTTTGCCTCAGCAGCACTGCTGTGCATTTGGGCCTCCACGAACAGTGTCGATGTAGAATTCTTTTTAGCAAGTACAAGATATTGTAACAGATAGGCAGTCTCGAATGAAGGAGGACACCGTTTAAACAATTATCATGTTGTACTTCATTCATCATTGAAATTCCTGTTTCTTGTAGGTGTGTTGTACTGTGATAAAATAAATACGTTCAGAATAGTATTTTTTACTTTGAAATTGTGTTTGTAAATTTGTAAATAGGCATATTCGTGTGTGTGCATTAATACTTCTTGCAGTCCTATGTTCACGTTTGTCTTATTTTTTATAGTGAATTCAAAGGTTGTGGGCTCGAATCACACTGGTGTCCAGTTGGCCATTTTTGTTCTGTACTCAACATCTCTTCAACACGTACTAATTGTACGTAACACGACCTAATAGGTTGAAAGTCGGTTTCGATTAGCAAATTATGCCTATTTTCAACAAATTTGCTACAAAACACTGAATTGTAGATGCTACAAAATGCTAAATTAGAAATCAAAACGCTAAATTTCTGATTTTTAAATGCTATAAACCACGAACTCTACGTATAACCTTAAAATGCAGTGCATGAATCCCTCTTTTGAAATCAAAATGTAGTCAATGCGACAACAATACATTCAAAATATTCATGTAAATTACCAGCAGAACATGAGTAAATTAATTTACCTGGTGTTATTTAAGCCACTTTAAAAAATCCGATACCCCACCACCACCACTTTCCTACAACTTATCTTCTTCTTTATGTCAATTCTGAGCTTTCTAATTACAAGAATGTCTGAAAAATCCACACCGCCCTCTTGCTCCAAGAATTACATTAATGCTTCAGTCAACTCCAGTGTGGTCTGAAGCGGCACACAATTGTGTTGCACTCCTATATCCCATCTCCCTCACTTCCACTTGTCACTTCGCAGCTGACTGCTGAGTTTCCATTCGCACTTTTAGTTCCTATTTCGTCATCAGTTAAAAAGTGATACTAAGGCAATACAGTACATCATCAGTATGAAGCCACTCCTTAATGTTACTTCCATCCACTTCTCCAAAACGAATGTTATTTTCAATAGTCTTCAGGATATCTTTGATCATCAGTCCTTCATTTTTATCTTCATTAATGAACTCATGAAAATCATCGGTGAGCTCTTCAACATCAACATACCATTTTCTCCATGATCGAGTGATGATCTGAGCGGTTACTAGTTCCCATCATTTCAGGGCAAGATAAAGCGCTTCTTTAAGATTTAGTTTTTTCCACAATTCAACCAGTAACAACGTTTGTTCAGAAAGTAAGAGGCCTAGAATTTTCTGTTTATAATGCTCCTTAAAGGTTGCAACGAAGTCTTGGTTCATCGGCTGAATTAATTACGGTACGTTACATTAGGTGGTAAATAGGAAATTAATATTTCCATGTGCTTTGATGGCAAGCATGACTTTATATGTTACAAATCTCATGTTATGGTCCGTATTGAAATGTACTTAAAGCCAAAGAATAATACCACGTTATAAATTCCACATATTCAATACATAAAAGTTTTTAAATTTAATTTAAGAAATAGATCTTAACATATTAGATACCGGGACATGTTTCACCCATAATTAGGGCATCATTAGCTTAAGTTCTATTTTTGGGCTTATGCCGTGTAAATAATTATAAACACACTCAACGTTTCAAAAGGAACCTTGCCTTTCTTCATCAGGAGACAAAAGAGAAGAGAAACGACGTATTGATGGTTGCTAGGAGAAAGCAACAAGGAAGCTACAAATGGTGCCCAAAGATGTAAAGGGGACGCCATTTTAGCCCAATGCTAGAGACAATGAATAGTGGCAGCAAAGCATTACTCTCTAATGGTTCTGATTATAGGTAGCCATGATTCACTGAGGTTGTAACCTGTATCGCGGTTGAAATTATCTGGATGTTTACGTATTTCAACCGCCTCCCTGATAATTCTTGGGCGATATTGCTTTATACGGGCAAGAACATCCACTTCTTGGAACAAGACATCATGACCAGGTGTTAGGGCATGGTCAGCAACAGCTGATTTATCAGGTTGGTTGAGTCTGATACATCTGGTATGTTCTTTGATGCGAGTACACACCGTTCTCGAAGTCTGCCCAAATAAACCTTGCCACAAGTACAGGGAACTCTGTAGATACCAGGTTGTTGTAATTTAGGCAAACTATCCTTAGTTGGTCGCAGGAGTTGCCTAATCTTAACTGATGTTCCAAAAACAGTTCGTACATGGTACCTACGTAAGATTTTAGCAATACGATCCGTCGTGTTATGTATGTAAGGTAGGTAAGCAGTTCCTTTTACATTTTTTTTCTTAACAGACGTCCGATTATGTGCCGATTTCAGAACCCTTGAGATCAAAGCTCTGCTGTAACCGTTGCTCTCAAAGGTGGTTCTCAAGGTGTTAATTTCCTCTTGTAGATCTGACGCTTCACAAATCCTCCTGGCCCTGGTAGTCAGAGTTGTAAGGATACCATGTTTCTGGGCAGGGTGATGGTGAGAATCTGCGTGGAGATATCTATTGGTGTGTGTGGGCTTACGATACACGCTGTGTCCTAGAGATCCATCCTCTTTCTTGGTGACGAGAACATCCAAAAAAGGTATCTTGCCGTCAGATTCCATTTCCAAGGTGAAACAAATGGAAGGGTGCTGGCGATTGAGGTGATTCAGAAAGTGACCAAGATTGTCTTCACCTTCCGTCCATACGACGAACGTATCATCCATAAATCGCCACCAGATCTTCGGTTTGCAAGGTGCCGACGACAAAGCTTTCTCTTCGAAGTTTTCCATGAAGAAATTGGCCACAACAGGAGAGAGAGGACTTCCCATGGCCACACCATCTGTCTGTTCATAATATTTCCCATTCCATAGAAAGTAGGAGGAGGTCATGCAGTGATAGAAAAGCCTTGCGATCTCTTCAGTAAAAATATCATTAATGAGAGACATAACACCATCAACAGGTACTCTCGTAAACAGAGACACCACGTCGAGACTCACCAAGATATCGCCTGGCTGAAGTGATATAGTTTTTAACTTCTCAATGAAGTGTGTGGAATCCTTAATATATGAAGGGGTGTTACCCAGGTGTGGTTGAAGAAGACTACCTAAATATTTCGAAAGGGCATATGTCGGGGAACCAATCGTACTGACAATAGGCCTAAGAGGAACACCCTCCTTATGTATTTTGGGAAGGCCATACAGTCTCGGAGGAATAGCATCCCCTGGAAGGAGACTCTTTGCTGTATCTTCTGGAATAGAAGATTGCTTGACCAATTTGACGGTCATATTTGAGTAGCGAGTTGTGGGATCACGACTGTTAATCCTATATATAGGATCAGCTAACAAGGACGAGATCTTGTTGTCATATTCATCTTCATCCATCACCACCGTCGCGTTACCCTTGTCAGCTAAAATCTTACGTAGGTACCATGTACGAACTGTTTTTGGAACATCAGTTAAGATTAGGCAACTCCTGCGACCAACTAAGGATAGTTTGCCTAAATTACAACAACCTGGTATCTACAGAGTTCCCTGTACTTGTGGCAAGGTTTATATTGGGCAGACTTCGAGAACGGTGTGTACTCGCATCAAAGAACATACCAGATGTATCAGACTCAACCAACCTGATAAATCAGCTGTTGCTGACCATGCCCTAACACCTGGTCATGATGTCTTGTTCCAAGAAGTGGATGTTCTTGCCCGTATAAAGCAATATCGCCCAAGAATTATCAGGGAGGCGGTTGAAATACGTAAACATCCAGATAATTTCAACCGCGATACAGGTTACAACCTCAGTGAATCATGGCTACCTATAATCAGAACCATTAGAGAGTAATGCTTTGCTGCCACTATTCATTGTCTCTAGCATTGGGCTAAAATGGCGTCCCCTTTACATCTTTGGGCACCATTTGTAGCTTCCTTGTTGCTTTCTCCTAGCAACCATCAATACGTCGTTTCTCTTCTCTTTTGTCTCCTGATGAAGAAAGGCAAGGTTCCTTTTGAAACGTTGAGTGTGTTTATAATTATTTACACGGCATAAGCCCAAAAATAGAACTCATGAATAAGAACTATGTTTTTTACATATTTTTTTCTTCAAATCTGCTTGGTGGTGAACACGACAATAACATTGACTTTCACCAAAAATTAAAAGAAGAGGATCCATTTCAATTCCAGACGAATGCCGATATATATCTTTTAGACAATATTGTAAAAATGTACTACAATAGTTTTAACTTGTGTTTGTAACTTTCGCGTCAAACTTTCTAATCATGATATCGAAAATAACTTTTAATATCACAACATCTCATTCCAGTTTTATATAACCAATAATTGTAAACGTTCTTAATTGTAATTATTTGTTTTAAGGTTATTCATTGTGCGATGATGCCCATTAAGAAGGGTGAAACATGTTCACATCCTTTCTGTCATTTATAAATATTTAACCACAAAATGTGGTATTGTAAGTATTGAGTAGGTTAACATTAAATGTATATTTTGTAAATTGTATGTAATCACTATTGTCAATATGGACAAAAAATGAGATTAATGACTTGTAAAAGCAGCTATATCCGTAAATTTACACGTTTATATTTGCGTAAAGACCACGTGGAGTGATATAAAATGTTTGTTTATGTCTATTTTACTCTTTCAATGGAAGAAATTTCAGTTCATTTCATTTTTCTTCAAAATGAGCCTTCCTAAAATTAGGGTGCGGGGATTATTCGCATAAATACGGTAATACATGCCATAAAAGAATGAATCTAAATTATTTATCAACAAGTACGGAATATTGCCTATTAAATTAGAGTAAAGCAAAAAAAACACCAAGTTGATGGATAGTGGAGATTGTTGCCTAACAACATAGTCTATCGTGAATGTGAATCAATAATATCTACAATGCGTAAAAGAAGAATTTCCTTTTTCTGTTACATACCAAGATTACCAGACACCAGGATAATGAAACAACTATTTGATTATTTTTTTGAAAAATAAAATCAATAATAATTGATTAAAAGAAGTTCAGGGTGATTTGGAAGAATTGGGTATAACTTGGCAACAAATCAAAGACAGAAAAGAGAAGAGGATTTTGAAGAACAAAAGCATAAGTCTCAAACTAAAAACAGTTGAACGGAAACAATATACTATATCGGACACACAAAGGGCTTCCAGGTCGGAGAGGATGAGAAAGTTCTGGGAGAAGAAAAAGAAGAAATTAACTCAAATGTATTGATTTAAGTGCTCCAATGTGGGTGTAAAATATGTAAATAAATAATAAAGCAAAAAAACCTCTACACAAAGTCAGATGTGCTGGTGGAGGTTTTGGCCACCTTTATCCCCAGGAATAATTCTGGTACTCTTTCCTGCAGTAGGCTGAGTGAACATCAGAAATATTTGCCTCTCCAGAGGAGGAAATTTCACTTCTAAATCACTCAACTGGGAACTGTACCCTGAACCTTGAGGGTGACCCAAGAATGCATTCAAGGCCTAGGCTCTGCAGATCACGTAAAATCATTGCTGGGTAAGTTATGAATGTTGACCACCAAGTTAGGTGAAGTGGTAGTATACAATATCTAATCACTAGATTGTGTACCAAAAACCTAGGTTCAATTCCAAACCTCTCTGAAGAGCTCATATTGAATGACAGCATAAGATGCTGTTAATAGTTATTTGCCTGTCAGATGGGGATGGTAAGCCTTGAACAGACCCCTTTTTGTTATTTTACTGGAGTAGGCAATGTGCTGACACCAGGTTTCACCCTCTCCCTATCGGGGAAGCACAACAGATCTAACCAAGTCACAGTACATAGTACTCGGTGACCTCCTATTGTGTTATAAGACAAGTTGGGTTTGCTTATTAGTATTCTAATATTTATAAGAAGAAAACCACTAGTAAAATGATGGCAAACTATTAGTTTAAAATATATATTTCTCTAGATACATACTAGTGCGGGATGATACTAGACTGCAAACAAAGAAGCCAATCTAAAAATGTTTACCTTTTCTATTTCTTCTAAGTCACTTCTTAATTGTGCTTGTAAAGATTTTAAAGTTGAAAGGGAAAGAGTTTTCAGTTCCGATACCCTCCGAAGTCCATGCAGGTATGGGCTACCTTGTAACAAATCAACTTCTTTCTGAAGTGCCTTTGCCTGAGATAATGCCTGAAACAAGAAAGTGAAAGAAAAAAGACATTATTATTGACAGTAATATAAGAGGATATTAACATCCTAAAATATACATATTAAAGAAGAAAATAATAAATAACAATAATAATAATAATAATAATAATAATAAAAAATAATAATAATCCTTAATGTGAACATTGCAAGAGAGAACATATATGGGAATGCCTGAGAAAAAGGAATGTGCCAGAGGGACTGGTGAGGAAAGTTCAGATGCTGCATGAGAACTGTACCAGCTGTGTGCGATTGGGTGACTGACATTCATCCTGGTTTAAGACCGAAAGTGGAGTCCAGCAAGGCAGTGCACTATCCCCATTATTGTTTACCACCATCATGGATGACAAAATGAAGAACATCAAGAAAACCTCTGGTGAGCTAAATGCAATGGCCTTCGCTGATGATGTTATAATCTGGGGAGAAACTGAGAAACAAGTACAGTCGAGAGTCAATGAATGGAAGTTTAAGTTCCAGGAGCTCAATCTCAAGATAAGCAAACTCAAAACAGTAGAGATGGCAATAAACAGAGAGGGACGACCACTGAACATCATGCCAGGAAACCATCCACTAGAAAGTGTGGAAAGCTTTACACATACCTTGGTAGTGTAATATCTCGAGATACACTAGCCACAAAGGAGGTGGCAAAGAGAGTGCAGAAGAGCTCTCGCGTTTACCTGCAAGTACGTAAACTCCTCTGGGATCCCAAACTACCAACAAAATCAAAGCTGGTGATATTCAATCAGTAGTTCACACCACTCTTAACCTGCACCCTCACTAAGAAAGACTCATCAAGGTTGCAGGCATCCGAGATGAAGTTCCTTAGGTCCACAATTCAAGAAACCAAACTGGGCAAGTTAAGGAATGACATGGTCAGGAAAGAAACTGGGATTTTTACATCATTTTTAGATTGGGTCAGCATGTCCAGACTGAGGTGGTTTGGGCATGTAATGAGGATGGAGCCAATAACAAGGACAACATATGTTAACTTGGAGAGACATGTGGCAGGGAAACAGATGGTGGGAAGACCAAGAATCCACTCGATGGTCATTGCAGAATAGGGAAGGACACTGAAGGACGTCAATAACAACAGAACGTATCTCAATAAGACAGAATGGAAGAGGCTCACCAACCGTAGCCGGGAAACTGGAACTGTTAAATGATGAAGATGAATGTGAGCTACGGGTCAAAGGAGCTCTCTAGCCATGTGAACTGGTCAAAAGTGCCAACCCCGCCCCTCCCCATGTAATGCAGTCCGAGTACTTGAATATTGTTTGAAACAATCTTCAGAAGATGTTATTTTTGCAACAAAAGAAAAAGTTATCTATACCGGTACTTATATACTGATATTAAAAGGGACTTCTTTCATCTGTAATTTAAAAATACTAGTAAACTATTTGTTCTAACAAAAAAATCAATAGCTTTTGACACAAAATTCAAATAAAAAACCTTTACTGAATTATTTTTCATATTTTTTTAACAAAGTTATAACAACGTTGTGCAATTTAAAACATATCAGATATAAAGATATAAGTGCTCTATGCTTCTGATTTTTTCAGAATTTTCTGAGTGGTAGCACATAAATGAAAATATTAAAAACCACCTAAAGTACATTTTTTATGGGCTTATTAATCGTGTATTGAAAATAACAAATATTACATTTTTGCAAGAAATTTGAATTATTTTATGCAAATACAGTAAATAGTAAAAAAATACATTTGTTTTTCTGTCAAAACGTTTTGACATATTAGCTTCAAAAGATGTATATCTCTCGGTATATTTATAAATATATATATAAATAAGAGTTTTGCCTATACATTGCTCAGAATTTGAAAGGAATGGAATTTCTGTATCGGTCATGTCCACAGTAACAAGGAAATGCACTTTTTGATGATGGTGATGATGATTGTTGTTTAAAGGGGCCTAACATCGAGGTCATCGGCCCCTAATGGTACAAAATTAGATGAAATGGAATGACAAATTAAAAGTCTATAATTCTCCACTGACCAGAAATCAAAGCGTGAGAACGAAGAATGAATGGATGGACATGAATTTAAAACAATCAGTGGATGCGACCCGCAATGCTTTACATTCACACAAACTGGCGTAAAAGAATAGGATTACTGACCAAGGGACTGCTGCTATAGTATAACACTGAATCGATGATGCTTGCAGTCTAAAGGGGGTCCAAAATCCAAGTTATAGGCCCCTCATAACGGTACTGATCGCTAGGAAAGTAGAACCATGGTATTTGTGATGTTGCGGTACTAATCAAAAGTAGCAGAGACTTGCGGTATTCCACACATTATTGTACTACTCACAGGTTATGAAATTTGACATATAATACAGACCTACGTTTTTCTCACTTTGCGGCGCCATTTACAGGCATCGCAAACCTATGGTGTTCATCACACAAGAGTACTAACCACAGGGACCTTCCCCTATTCCGTGGTGTTCTTCATATAGTGGGTACTAATCATAGGCAAGGCAGAACCATGGTAGCTATCATCCCATGGTCCTAATCACAGGTACTGCAAAAGCCGACCGCATGGTGCTCCTGTGTGCTACTAATCACAAACCTATTTGGTACCTAATATAGTGGTACTACGCGCAAGTAAAAGCGACCCATGATGTTCTCCGCGTGGTGGTACTAATCACAAGTAGTTTTCTGGTTCCAAGACAATTATCCCTTGGTCGCCCCTTTTAGTCGCCTCTTATGACAGGCAGGGGATACCGTGGGTGTATTCTGCGTTGGCGTCCCTCATCCACAGGGGGTTGTGTGTTTGGTCCGCGAGAGGTATTTTATTTCCCTCAAGTCCGCCGGCAAGCTGGTTAGGTCCCCCCTATCCGCCACCTGCAGAAAATTATTTTAATTGCAGGACATCATACATTATATATATATATTTTACATATGTTTGATAAATTTTGATAACTGAATTTGGGATCAATAAGTAAAAATAATTTTAGTATTGCTAAGAGGATATTTGAGGAGAAATACAAATTTGCAAGCTTGCTTATAAAATAAATTCAGTTTTAATTTTTTACTGTTACTTATTGTGTTTTATTTTATGATTAATCCATATACCTACATAATAAGTATTATTAAACAGTTTTATGTATCTGTGAGATAAAACTTCAATCATGCGAGCATTTAATACTTTTGTTTTACCAACTAATCCGGTAAGTAAAGTGGATACCTACATTACCCTCAGCCACGTTCTTGTTCCTACATATTGTAAAATAGAAATAATGATTACTTTTATCCTTCTTATAAAAAATTTTAGAGACCATTAACTCATCAATCAGGTATACTGTTTAAATCTTGATATAACTGCAAAATTTGATATTGATATTTTTGGGGTGTACAGACCTAGCGCAGAATTATTTTTATAAGATAATCAGCTATTTGGAAAATGACATAGAAAGAAACATGATTATAGCAGATGATCTCTATTTACAAAATATTACTTAGGACAGCAAAGTAAGACAGAAAGCATTACCAAGTGGTAAATAAGTTAACCCTCTACTGCATGAATTATTTTTCGTTTTCGTTTGGTGAAGAAAATTTCAAGCTTTAATGTTCAACATATTGATATTTCTGGGGTGTACAGACCTGGTGCAGATGATAAGATAATCAGCTATTTGGGAAATGACATAGAAAGGAACATGATTATAGCAGATGATCTCTCTTTACCAAATGTTAATTGGGGCAGCAATGCAAGACAGAAAGCATTACCAACAAGTGGTAAATAAGTTAATCAGGGAAGTACAACCAAATCAGAAAGTAATGGTGCCAACTAGGGCAAAGAATATTCTAGACATCATGCTGATAAAACCAGATGAACTCTATAAAGTTAAGGAAGTGATAGGTAGTATAAGTTATCACTAAGGCTCAGATAATTATGAACTTTAATATTTTTTATTTAAGTAAATATATTTTACTTATTTACACATTTTTGCTGTTTTTATAATTAAATACATATTCTGGCATTTTATTCGTAAGTAAATATTTCCTATATTCAGCAGTATGTTCTACTTCTTAGAAGGTTCCTGCATACGTTTTCAATCCTTGGCAATTCCAGTACTTGGCTTCTCTGTTCAATCAATTGTATTGTCTTTCAAGACAGGAATTACACAATCATTAAGGACAGCAAAGGCTGATGCTGTCAGATTCTCATTGACCCTCCTTTGCCCCTCCACTAATCTGTACCTTAACAGGACATACTGTGGTCTGCCAAACTTGCAAGACACAGACAGACTGACAGGGTGTGGATTTCTCATTTCAACATATAAAACGTGTCCCAAAAGTGTGAAGTTTGTTACCCTGAACTGTTCTGTGCAGGAGTTTTGAGACTTTTGAAAACTGACAGAACTGTATTATTTTGCAAGTTACATAACATACTGCGACAGCAAAACACGTGAAATGTGCATAGTTAAATAAGCCAACACAGCATCTGATTTCCGAAATGCAAGATGTGAGACCCGGTCTAGCAAACTGCCAGTTCTCAAAGATATTTGTCAGCATTTCTTGCAGCTGATGTACTACTTAGCAAACTGCAGTATCCAGTGCTACGCAAAACGCTAGAGAAGTCAGTCAAAACTCCTCTCCTGATGAATCAACACTGCAAAAGTATTATTTACCAAAAACTTTACTCCGAGGCAATACCCAGAATTCAAAGTGAAGTTGGCAACAATTTAGTGTGGATTACAATAGACAAGACAAGTGATGATACTAGCTGATATCTACCAATATCATAGTTGGTGCGTTAAAATGCAATCCATCACCATCATCTTTACTGACAACAGTTCATCTTAAGAAAACTAACAGTCATACACTCGGCAAAGCTTTTAATGAACTGTGGTGCTTCTGTGGCCTGATGGTATCTGATATGATGTGCATCTGTTAAATAGAGATACTGTACCAAACATGATTAAAACATGCCAGGGTTGAAAGTTCTGTATAGCAAGATGATGCACCATGTTGCTGCAACAGTAAGGAGTAAGGATTACTGTTTGCATGACAAAGCTATATCAAATGAATGGAGAGTAGCTATAGTAGACCCAGTATACAAAGGAAAGGGTGATAAACAACAACAAAACGCGTATTACAGATCAGTCAGCTTGATATGTGTTACATTTAAGCTAAGGGATAGCATTCGACAATTATATTACTAGTTTGCAAAATTACTGTTTTGGCAGAAGGCAGTTCGGGTTTAGGAAAGGTTATTCCAATGACGCTTGACTTGTAGGATTCCAGCAAGATACAGCAGATATTTTAAAACATCAATTGAACTGAATTGCTACTGACCTATTCCAGTCTTTTGACAAGGTAGATCATGGAGACTAACGACTAACAATAATGACAAAAATGAGGGCTAATTAGACTAGACAAACATGTGTTTGAATGGGTCGCTAAATTTCTAGAAAACAGAACTCGGAAAATTAGAGTAGGTAAAGCATTATCAGATCCTGTAATGATTAAGAGGAGGGCCTGCAAGACCCTGTTTTCTTACATATATGCCGGCCCCGTGGGGTAGGAGTAGCGTTCCTGCCTCTTACATGGACGCCCGAGGTTCGATTCCTGGCCAGGTCAGGGATTTTTACCTGGATCTGAGGGCTGGTACGAGGTCCACTCAACCTATGTAATTACAACTGAGGAGCTATCTGATGGTCAGATGGCGGCACACATGCACGCACATACAGAGTCAAGAACTGGAATTGCATAAAGTTTTTTGCAGATGTTGTAATAAATAAATGATACAGGATTGTGAGTGACTGCAAAAAAGACCTTGACAATGTTGAGATGGACAGCAGGTAATGGTATGAGGGTTTTTTAAATTTTCAAGGTACAATCGGTCACGAAATTAAAACCACAGTGAGAATACGATGAAGCGTTGCACAGATGTGTTGCACAGTGTCTAGTATACCCGTCGACTGCATCGTCGCACTTGTCAGTTCTGAACGCGCAGTGAGCATGTAAACATGCCTAGAACAATAGTCTCTCCGGCCAAGTGTGAAGTGTATGCTATCATTCGATTCCTTCATGCTGAGGGGTGCAATGCAGCCGAAATTCATCGACGAGTGAGTAATGTGTACGGTGAAACTTTCATGAGTGACAGCAAAGCGTGGCAATGGCGCAGGAACTTTGAAACAGAACGTACAGATGTTTATGATGCAAGCGATCAAGAAAGGAAGTGAATGTCAACCGATGCTCTTGTTCAGCGAGTGGATCAGGCGATTTGAGAAAACTGTACACAATTTCTGTGTTGAGTGATTCGTTTCCTGAAATTTCAAGGTCAACTCTCTATAGCATTAAACAAATTCTGTGCAAGGCGGGTTCCCAAGGTGCTGTCCGACCATCACAAAACAGCGAATAGGTGCCGATTTAATGTTTCTCCAGCGCTACCATGCTGAAGGAGAGGATTTATTGAACAAAAATTGTCACAGGGGATGAGATATGGGTCCATTTCAAAAATGAAGAAACAAAGGAGCAATCCAAACAGTGGATGCATTCTCATTCCCTGAGTAAACCGAAGAAATGCAAGCGAACCTTCTCATATCAGAAAGTGTAATTTTGCAGAAGCACCTGCAAAATGTGAATTAGGCCATTACTGCAATACAAATTTTATTCAGAATTGGAAACACAAAGGTATGGAATTAATACTAAACATCACTAAATTTATGCACAGAAATGGTTTTCCAGAGTGCTATGCAGGTGTCTTCATGCTACGATAAAAGGATCGATAAATGGCGTATGTACTTCATCAAGGGGATTAAATCTTTTCAGTTATGTTTTCTATAGACAGTGCTAAAATGAAATAATTCTTTGCCATACATATGACGTTAACTTTTTTTTTCTAAGAAGTAGTCATAACATTCACCCAATGAGAGGGTGTGCAGGGTGAAACTTCTTATCCTTCTCTACACCACCAAAGTCCTACAGGCAGGAATGCCTGCTGGCTAAGAATATGTGGTGGATTTCCTCAGGTACATAGTCTGGATGAAGAACTATGTATTCATACAATAATGCAATTTTCATATTTCAGGTGATGGCCACTCTGATCCAAGTACATGTCAGTCATTTTGTTCTGACTTTATTTTTAATGTAATGTAGCAAGCACAACCCAATCTCTTGCAGTCCAAAGAATGCACCACCTTCGCTCCATATATATTTGCCGGCTTTGTTGATAAATTCAATCGTGGATGCCTAAGAAGTACATCCATAGCTGCCTTTTGCAGTAATATATGCCTGTAGTCAGAACTGGCATGGCAACGTCTTTGTCAAATCAAATACATAAAGTGTTGCATCGCTGTCTGTTTGCTTCTCTTCTTCAAAATCCTATTTGGATTCCTGTTGCTCACACTCTCTGACTTTCTTTGATGTACCTCCCTTTCATGGCCCCATAGTCTGCTCTTCCTGTGTACCAGGTACATGAAGTTTTATCTTCTACAAGTCACACTTGCAGCAGGAATCACTTACAGGTGGGTGAAAAGACAGGATAAATTGTGTATTAAATTATATTTTCTTGGTTCATTTTATGTGCCAGAACCCTAGAAATTCTGCCATCTGATATTTGTGAAATATTTTCAAAGAACACTCTACACCTGAACTTCGAGCCCTTTTCATTATGAAAGCAATTTACTTATTCACGTTTTTCCATGCATAGAATCCTGTGTAGCAGGGACATACGTACAAGACTGAGGAACAGCCTTCACCATAGAAAGCATATGCCGATTGCAGGTAAAACTCCTTAAAATGTTGATGCTTACGTGAAAAGTTCCAAAAACATTCCTTCTTACACGGGCACGATCTGAGCTTAGGACGTTTTCCTGGTACTACATTTCTTTTTTTGTTCAAATGTTTCATTCCCACTGTTTTACACTTCGGACTCATGTCCTTCCTCTTTGAGGTTCATATATGTCAGCGGTACTCAATGCGTTTGCTGGGGTCAAGTTTAAAATAGTCAGGCAAGTAACGTTACATGTAATCTTAATACGCAGACTTTCAGACCACTAAATGACATAATGATAATTATTTGGGGATATTAGGTTGTGTAATATTAAATACCAGCTGACGCGTTTCGATCCTGCGACCAGGATCGTCTTCAGAGCAATAACAATGCAAAATGGCAACTGTCATTCCATAGTAACCAGACTCAAGATAGAGAGACTCTGTTAGAAATATAGTTCATTCCAGGGCTTGCATTTATTATTTATTTAGCTTATGGCTAGTACATAACTCTACATACAAATATTCAAAAATATAACAAACAATATAACACCTTAAACAATCAAGCAATCTCTAAATTGTACAACCCCATCAGAAGCACACACAAACTCCTTCAGCTGACCGGAGTATGACCTCCTAGGACATCGGTGACAATATGACGGATGGTCTGTTTCTTCTCACCACAGTCGCACTCAGGGGAGGAGCGCATACCCCACATATGCAACAATGACCCACATCGTCCATGATTGGTACGGACTCTGTTGAGAAGAACCCAAGTTCTTCTGGGGAGATTAAAACCAGGTGGTAGGTGTTGGCGACTAAAGAGGGTCTGCCATTCATCTGGAGCTGAGTTGGTCCACTCCAATTGCCATTCATCAGAACCGTTAAAGTTCCTATTGATGAGTTCCCTTGCAGTCTGAATGGGCGGAGATCTTGACTTCAGACGTCCATACCTAACAACCATGTCTTCATGAATGGGAAGACTGCGCCACTGACAATGCACATCGTCTGATTCAGGACAACATCAATATTATTAACATAAGAGCTATTCAGCCAAACCGAAGAACAATACTCGGCTGTAGAGTATACCAGTCCCAGTGCTGACGACCTAAGAGTGGATGCTGATGCGCCCCATGTAGAACCTGCAAATTTCTGAATGATATTGTTCCTGGTCTTCAGTTTAGCAGCAGTATTCATGAAATGTTTCCTGAAGGATAGTGTCCGATCAAGAGTTACTCCAAGCTACTTGGGGTTAGGATTGTGTGGTAGGGGAGAGTTGTCGACGGAAACATTCAAAGTAATGTTTGTCTGCCTGTTATTACGGCGAAAGAGACAGGTTTCCGTTTTGCTGGTGCTAGGTATCAAACACCACTTATCAAAGTACTAGCTCAAAATGTCAAGGTCTCTGTTCTGAATTGCTTCTATCTCATTCACATTGGATTGCTGAGTAACTATTGCGAGGTCATCCGCTAAGCGAATTGGCGTGATGTAGTGCAGGACATATCGGTAATGTACACATTAAACAGCAATGGAGAGAGCACAGATCCTCGAGGGAGACCATTGTTGAGCTTTTTAACTTTACTATGTTTGTTATCCATAACTACCTGGATAAATCTATCTGATAGCATGTTGTTTACGAGTTGTGACATTACTCTGCATCCAACAAGTTTAAAAAAACTTATACACAACTCCCTCTCTCCCAACCGTATCGTAAGTGGTTGTAAGGTCTATGAACACTGCACCACTCTTCAGTTGTTTTTCAAAACCTCCTTCAATGTGGGTTGTTAACGCAAGAACTTGGTCTTCACAACTACGGTTAGGTCTAAAACTGGCTTGTTCTGCTGGGAGCGATCGTAAAATTAGAGGGCTTATTCTATTGTAGATGAGCCGTTCCAGGGCCTGCAGAGTCGCGGAGAAAGATGTTGACGAGTTAACTATGGAGGGTAGCCATGATCTACGCAGTATATAGCCATCACCTTTGTTGAAATTATTTGGGTGTTTAGCAGTTTCCATCGCCTCACGAATGTATTAAGATTAGTAAGTTAATTGCCCAATATAATACAATCATTCTGCCAGGATGAGCCGGATCTACCTTCTGATTCGGGGTTACTGATATCTGATCCAGATCGAAAGATTTCTGTGCTTAGTGGCCTGTGCAGCATAGGTCAGTATTAAACCTCATGCAGCAACCAATTGCTCAGAGCACCAACATGTTGTTGTGCTGACATATCGTGAACACTGATGACAAGACTGCTTTTACCACTGGAGACATTGAGTTTAGGTTATATATTAAAAAAAAAAAAAACCAACCAAACAAACAAACAAACAATATAGTTTGAATTTACTCTGCTTCAAAAAACCATTTTGGTTAGGTCACTATTGCACTGACAGCCTAATTTGTTCCTTTAAGTCTTTTTTTGTTAGTGACGTAACAGTAGTGCCAGGAAATGGCTGGGACTGGGAAGGAACTAGTCATGGCAGTAATTATCGTATAGCCCCAGAATTTGTCTGGCGCAAAAATGGAAAATTATGGAGAACCTTCTTTAGATCTGCCAATATTGGGGTTCGAATACATTATCTTCCAAATGCAACCTTTTTAAGTAAGCCTTGGACCTATGGGAGTTACAGAGTCTCCCTCTCATTTGACAGGCAATGGACTTCATGGAAACAACTTGGCAAACAAAATGGAATTCGATGGGGAGCTATCAATATTAATGGGGCTTATGGAAGAAAGAAAGTAAAACTGGCTGAGTTAGCAAAGAGGATGCACCTGGATGTACTAGGAGTAAGTGATATTCGGGTAAGGGAAGATAACAAGAAAAAGATAGGAGAATATAAAGTGTACTTGACGCGTGTTAAAAAGGGAAGGGCAGAGTATGGGTAGATAGTTTCTGTTAGGCACGTAAATAAGCGAATGATGTGGGTAGATTTGGCAGTTGGAGGGAATAGGAAGAGAACTGTCTCACAAGTCAGTGTATTCACCATGTGAGGGTGCAGATGACGATGAAATTGATAAGTTTTATGAATTAAGAGATAAGAATTTCATACTGTTCCATATTGAAGTGAGTTTACTAATAAGTTAAAAGAAAGTATGAAATGGTTCAACGTTTCAATGCTATTAAAATAAGAAATGTAAGTTTACATTCCTATTTAATTAAAATTCGTACCGGTTTCGACCAGCATTTTTTGGTCGGTACCAATTGTAATTAAAAACGAATGTAAACTTACATTTCTTATTTTAATAGTATTGAAAGGTAGAACCATTTTAAACTTTCTTTTAATCTAACATATTAAGTTTTATGAAGCACAGAGTGACATCATAGTCAGGGTGAACAACAAGGATAGGATAGTGCTAATGGGCGATTTCAATGCGAGAGTTGGAAATAGAATTGAAGGATACGAAAGGGTGATTGGTAAATGTAGGGAAGATATGGAAGCTAATGGGAATGAGAAGCATTTGCTGGAATTCTGTGCCAGTTTGGGTTTAGCAGTTACGAATACATTCTTAAAGCATAAGGGTATTCACTGCTACACATGGGAGGCTAGGGGTACCAGATCCATAACAGACTAAACGACTTCGAATTCAGGAAGTCTGTTAGGAATGTACAGGTTTTGCGGGGATTTTTCGATGATATACACTACTATCTGATCTGCAGTGAACAAAGTGTCTCTAGGCTTAGGGTAGAGAAAGTGAAATCTGTGTCCAGGATGAGGAAATTAGACAGAAGTACATGGAAATGATTAGTGAGAAGTATTGAAAAGTGGACAGTAAGCAGGTTCAGGATGTAGAAAGAGAATGGGTGGCATACAGGGATGATATAGTAGCAACAGCAAGGGTATGCCTAGGAACAACTGTGTGTAAAGACGGGAAAAAGCAAACATCTTGGTAGATTGAATGAAGTGAGAGCAGCTTGTAAACGTAAAAAGAAGGCTTATCAGAAATGGCTCCAAACAAGGGTCGAAGCAGACAGGGAATTGTACATAGATGAAAGAAACAGAGCGAAACAAGTAGTTGTTGAATCCAAAAAGAAGTCGTGGAAGATTTTGGTAATAACCTGAAAGGCTAGTGGTTTGAGTAATTTAGGTGAACTCATATAGATCCTAGGGAATCACTGGACAGGTGTAGGGAATATTTTGAAAATCTTCTCAATGTAAAAGGAAATCTTCCTGATGGTTTTGTGAACAACCAAGCTCATGGGGAGGAAGAAAATGATGTTGGTGAAATTACACTTGAAGTGGAAAGGATGGTAAATAATCTCCATTGTCATAAAACAGTGGGAATAGACGAAATTAGACCTGAAATTGTGAAGTATTGTGGGAAGGCAGGGATGAAATGGCTTCATAGACTAGTAAGATCAGCAAGGAGTGTTGGTAAAGTACCTTCAGATTGGACAAAAGCAGTATTTGTATCTATCTATAAGCAAGGGAGCAGGAAGGATTGCAACAATTATCGAGGTATCCCATTGATTAGTATACCAGGCAAAGTATTCACTGGCATCTTGGAAGGGAGGATGCAATCAGTGGTTGAGATGAAGCTGGATGAAAACCAGTGTGGTTTCAGACCACAGAGGGGCTGACAGGATCAGATTTTCAGTATGCGCCAGGTAATTGAAAAATGTTACGAGAGGAATAGGCAGTTGTGTTTACATTTCGTACATCTAGAGAAAGCATATGACAGGGTACCGTGAGAAAAGATGTTCGCCATACTGGGGGCTATGGTATTAAGGGTAGATTATTAAAATCAATCAAGGGCATTTATGTTGAAAATTGGGCTTCAGTGAGAATTGATGGTAGAATGAGTTCTTGGTTCAGGGTACTTACAGGGGTTAGGCAAGGCTGTAATATTTCACCTTTGCTGTTCGTAGTTTACATGGAAAGATGGTTTTCCGTGGTTTCCCGTTTTCACACCAGGCAAATGCTGGGGCTGTACCTTAATTAAGACCACGGCCGCTTCCTTCCAACTCCTAGGCCTTTCCTATCCTATCGTCGCCATAAGACCTATCTGTGTCGGTGCGACGCAAAGCCCATAGCAAAAAAGTTTACATGGATCATCTGATGACAGGTGTAAAGTGGCAGGGAGGGATTCAGTTACGTGGAAATGTAGTGAGCAGTCTGGCCTATGCTGACAACTTGGTCTTAATGGCAGGCTGTGCCGAAAGCCTACAGTCTAACATCCTCAAACTTGAAAAACTAATGCAGTGAGTTTGCAGTTGAGATCAACAGTAATTTGTAAGAAGGAAGTCAGCTCCCGGACGAAACTATCTTTACGTCGGTCTGTTTTCAGACCAACTTTGCTTTACAGGAGCGAAAGCTGGGTGGACTCAGGATATCTTATTCATAAGTTAGAAGTACAGACATGAAAGTAGCAAGAAGGATTGCTGGTACAAGCAGGTGGGAACAATGGCAGGAGGTACTCGAAATCAGGAGATAAAGGCTCAGTTAGGAATGAACTCAAGGATGAAGCTGTAGGCATAAACTGGCTTTGGTGATGGGGTCATGTGATGCGAATGGAGGAGGATAGGTTATCTAGGAGAATAAGGGACTCTTATGTAGGGTAAGAGGAGTAGAGGGAGGTCAAGACGACAATGGGAAGACTCAGTTTCTAACGATTTAAGAGGTATAGAACTGAATGAGGCCACAGCACTAGTTGCAAATAGAGGATTGTGGCGACGTACAGTAAATTCACAGAGGCATGCAACTGAACACTGAAAGGCATAACGGACTATAATGATAATATGTATGTACACAACCTTACAACAATGCACCCAAACCACTTAGCTACCTTGCTCAGTGAATACACTTGCCACCTGTGCTGAAGGTTGGAAGATAGGATAGTGGGACTACTAACTGGATGGTGGTATGCATCACTTGACCCAGTACCAAGAACAAATTTTGAGATATTTATACAAATGCACAATCTTTTGTATTCATTCATCTTTCCTCTGACATGTTATGTATTATATACCAAAATGAAGACAAAAACATGAATTTTCTTGTTAAGGTACCATAGATCCAAAATGAGTCGTGGGAAGTACTTGCATGGGATAAATTTTTGCCAATAAGAAGAAAGACCCAGTTGTTACAAAGTGAGGTTATTTTTTGTTAGCTTGAGAACTCATCTACTTTCAAGTGCACTTGTCCAGCACTTGTCATTGTGATTAATTTCTCTCCAACAATTAGTTCAGCTGCGATAGTTGTGTTCTTGTTTAGCGTGTAATTTCGAATAGTGTAATATCAAAAATGAACAGAGGCAGAAGACTGATGGAAGAAGAAATTGAGGCTTGTTTTGAAGCATCAGATGTTGAATTTGTTGGCTTTTAGTGCCGGGAACGTCCGAGGACAAGTTCGGCTCGCCAGATACAGGTTTTTCGATTTGACACCCATAGGCAACCTGCACGTCGTGATGAGGATGAAATTATGATGAAGACGACACATACATCCAGCCCCTGTGCCTGCCGGGAATCGAACCCAGGACCCCTGTGACCAAAAGCCAGCACGCTAACCATTTAGCCATGGAGCCAGACTGTCAGAAGATGAAGATAGTTCACACTCTGTAAACCTTTCTGAAGATGACATTCCCTTGGGGATATGACTCCACTGTTTGAGAGGGAAAGACGGTACACTCTGGTATAAGAAACCTCCAAATACTAGAGGAAGAACACGCGCTCGAAATACTGTGACCTAGCAACCTGGGGTAAAACGAATAGCTAAAAATGTGATGACTGCTGGTGAAGCTCGGAGCTTATTATTTACAGAAGGAATGAAACATCAGATAGTCAAGTATACTAACATTTACATACATATGAAGAGAGAACTATATTTCAGGGAACGTGAGAGCACAGTAACCGATGCAGAAGAGATCAAAGCATTATTTGGAATATTGTATATTGCTGGGATAATGACATCTGGACATTTGAACATAAAAGACATTTGGGCATCAGATGGTACTGGTATAGAACTTGTAGTTTGCACTATGTCATGGAAATGGTTCCATTTCCTGATGAATTCTCTTAGGTTTGATGACAGAACTACTAGGGTTGATAGAAAAAGAGTGGATAAAATGGCACATGTGCGGGAAATATTTTATGCCAATCTGCATACACTATCTCTGAATATGCAACTATAGATGTGAATTTGAAAGCATTTCGGGGCTGCTGTAGCTTCAAAATATTTTATGAAGTCAAAGCCAGTGAAGTACAACTTAAAAAAACATTTCTACTGCGTGTATCATACTTCTATGCCTCTCCTTCATCACCCATGTTTCTGATCCATATATCAAAATTAGAACAAAACAAGTCTTGTAGATAATTCCCGTACATCCCTGTGGTACATCCCTGCCCGATATCAATCCTCTCATTTCCACACCTTCCTCTTTCATTGATTTCCATCCTGTTTCCCCTATTTTCTTCAATTACACTTCCCAGGTACTTACAGCTTTCAGCTTTTCTCAATTGCTCCTCTCCGAATGTCATGCCTTTATACACTCGTCTCTTGTTTTGGGTGGTTACCAACACTTCACTCTTTTGTGCTGAGAATTTAATTCCTTAAGATGACACAATTTCCTCCCATACATTGAGCTGTTCCTGCACTTCACTCTCACAGTTTCCCTGTATGAGTAAAATCATTTGCAAACAACACTGCTTTCATTCTTCTCTCCCCAATGGTCTGTACTACCTTCGGTATTATATCACCACTATAAAAAGCAAAGGTGAGAGGGCACTTCCTTGCCTTACACCATTTAACTTAAACCATCCAGTTCTTTCAGTTCTGACTTTAACACAGCTTTTGCTTCCATCATATATATTTTTCACCCCTTATCACTATCTGCTCATTTACTGCTCTTACTATTATAGCTTCCCAGATCTTCTTTCTACAAACAGTCATATGCCTTCTGTATGTTCATGAAGGCCATTACTAAATCTTCCCCCATACTCATAGTGCTGTTCTTGTAGCTGCCTCACTGTGAATATGAGGTCAATATAGTTTACCTTCCTTGTCTAAAGCCATACTGTTCTTCTCTGAATTTTATTTCCACCGACTTTCTTATTTGCTTTCCAGTACTTTTTTTGTATATCTTGGCACAGTGACGTATCAGGATTATACCACGGTAGTTCTGATATTTTCTTCTGTCTCCTTTCTTAAAGATGGGTTCTATTACACCCTTCTTCCAATCTTCTGGTACTTCCTCCCTACACTACCTGCATCATCCTGTATAGCCACTGTGTACCCAGTTCCCCTGCAGCTCTCACCATCTCCATACTTAACTCATCCACTCCTGGTGCTTTTCCCAGTTTCATCTACTTCACAGCTTCCTCCACTTCTATCCAGATTAACTACTCCATTTTCTCCTCACACTTGTCATCAATTTCCTCAATATGATCTTCTTCAGTTAATCCAACCACATTTAGGAAGTCCTCAAGGTATTCCTTCCAGATGAGTTTAATTTCCTCCTTTCTCTCCACTAGGTTACCATTTTTATCCTCTATTACTGTTCACTTCATTCTGTCTACTCTTCCTTTTATTTCTCACCATTCTATACAATATGTTATGATTGTCTTTGCTATCTTCCTTCATAATCTGTGTCCTCTTCTTCATCCACTTCCCCCTCCCCTCTATAACCACCTTTTTAGCTTCCATCTGTTTGTTCGTATAGTCTTGTCTCTGGTGTTCTTTGTTGGAACCACGCCTGAAAGGTCTTGTTTTTCTTCCCTACTGCTTCTTTTACTCTGTCATTCCACCATGGTATCTCCTTCCATTTCTTCCCTCCGCAGGTCTTTCCACATGTTGTTTCTGCAGCTTTTACTAAAGTACTTTTACATCTTTCCCATTTCTCCTCTCCTGTCCTTGGTTCGTCTGTTGGTAATTTCTTCCTTATTAGTTCTTGATACTCTTCCATAGTTTCCTTCTCTTTCAATTTCCATACTTTCACTTTCTTTTCTGGGTCTTCTGTATTTCTTCTTTCTTTCAGTGTTCAGAAATTCATTACCAACAGCTGGTGGTCACTTTCTAAGGCCAGTGATGGTATCACCTTGATGATGGTTGTTGTTTAAAGGGTCTTAACATCTAGGTCAGCGGCTTCTAATGGTATGAAATGAGATGGCAATGGCAATTTAAAAGTCTGAAATCATCCACTTACCAGAATTCAAAACGTGATGACAAAGAACAAATGGATGGATATGAATTTAAAACAACCAGTGGATCCGACCCGCAATGCCTTACATTCCCAGAAACTAGCATTAAACAATAGTATTACTAACCAAGGGACTGCTTCTAAAGCACAATAACTGAATTGATGCTGTAGCCTAAAGGGGTCCAAAATCCAGGTCATCAGCCCCTCATAATGGTACTAATCACTAGGAAAGTAGAACCATGGTATTTGTCATGTTGAGGTACTAATCAAAAGTAGCGCAGACTCGCGGTATTCCACACATTATATTATTAATCACAGGTGATGTAATGCGCATATGTAACACACACCTATGGTGTTTCTCACATTGCGGCGCCATTTACAGGCAATGCAAACCTATGGTGTTCCTCACACACTGTTAGGTGTACTAATCACAGGGACTCGTACTATCTCGTGGTGTTCCTCACATAGTGGGTACTAATCATAGGCAAGGCAGAACCATGGTGTCGCTCACCCATGGTGTCGCTCATATAGTGGTACTAATTGCAGATACTGTAAAACCCACATGGATTCACACACGGTCGTTATTAAACACAAACATATTGTGTACCCAACCTAGTGGTACTACACACAAGTAAAAGCGACCCATGGTGTTGCCTGCGTGATGGTACTAATTACAAGTAGTTTCCTGGTTATAATTCGATCATCTCTTGGTTGCCCCTTTTAGTTTCCTCTTATGACAGACAGGGAATACCGTGGGTGTATTTTTCGTCTGTGTGCCCCACCCACAGGGGGGGGTAGGTATCACCTTCACATCTGTGATGTTCCTCTTCATCTCACAGTCGAAGATCATATACTCCACAACTGACTTCAGTAACCAATCCCTGCTATACCATGTTATCTGGTGGCTCTCCTTAAATCTCTACGTTCCTTATTTCTGAGTCGACCTCATCATAACATATTATTGCTGGTTGTAAAATGATATTTTAGGAGGTAAGTGTTATATTACAATTTCTGCCATGTGCTGTTCATGACGGTTGAGTGCTGTCAAATGGATTTCTATGTAATCTGTAATGGAAATTGTGAATTAAATATGTGTGTTGCAAAAAGAAAAATAAGCTGTAATTAGAATGAATAACAGAACTTACATGTCCCACTTATCAGTCCAGAAGTCTTTTCACCATTGAATGTGTTCTGACAGGCGAGATGTTGGTACTAGTGGCTGTGCGAGGAGGTGTTACGGGGAGAAGAGGGGTATGTTGGGGAAGTTGGTGGGCAGCAGAAGTGTTTACTCAAATCCTAAAATTCACACTAAATAATAACTATTTTGTTTTAAATGGGACAATATACCAACAGACAGCTCTATCAATGGGATCAACTGCATCAGAAATTTTAGTCAACATATACACGGATTACTTAGAGCAAGCATATATCATAGAAAAAATTAGCGCAATAAAGCATTGGACATGATGCAATGTGGATGACAAGTTTGCTATTACAGACACACAGATCAGTAATGGGGACATGATACTTGAACAACTCAACAAGATCAACCCCCCCTTATAAAATTCACAATAAAAAAAAAAACTCCATTAATTATCTGGATATAACAATAACACACGAACATGACAAGAAACTATCCTTCGACATTTACAGAAAACCCACTCACACTCTCAACACCATCAAACAAACTTCCCAACACCTGGGCACACACAGGAAAGCGGTATACAACAATATTATAGATAGAGTTATGAAACTACCACTATCTCAAAAAAACTTCAATAAAGAAATAAGAACAATTCATATCATAGCAAAACAAAATGGATTCAACACGACATCCATCAATAAAATCATTAAAAAAAGAAATAAACCTAAGATGATACTTTCACCTGAATATATCCCTAAAGAGAAATTTTCTACCCCCACATTCACTAAAAGTAACATATACCAGATAACTAATGTTTTTAAGAAACATTATATGAAAATAGCATTCAGAACCAACAATACCAATGCCAAGCTAATTTTCATTTCTCACACTATTAAACCCTTCCCAAGCGGATGCTTTCTTTGGCTCTGAGCGGAATATTTTTTTCTGAATTTAAAAATATGTGGAATATATTTTTCATGCACTAAATTTAATTAAGTTTTTACCAAAGATGTATTACGCTTATCTGTTGGTACTAGAAGGTTGAACAGCATCTGTTGGTTGTAAAGTTGAATTTTCTTATTTTATATCCTTACATTTAGTGCATTAACGGCACAAGTTACTGCAATTTACACATATACACTATACAATTTTTCTACAAAACACACATAACTTTTCTTAGAAGTGAAACTTCCACGGTGTGAAGAATTATTTAATTTCTGGGTTGAACCGTATTGTACTTGTCTGCACATCACGTGCAGTTTGCCGACGTTTCGAATACATTGCAGTATTCTTTGTCAAGGCGACTTTGTCAGACTGGGAGACTGATTACCTCGGATCGAGTAGGGCTATTTCAGTCGCCTTGACAAAGAATACTGCAATGTGTTCGAAACGTCGGCAAACTGCACGCGATGTGCAGACAAGTACAACACGGTTCAACCCGGAAATTAAATTAAATAACACAACTTTTGCGGCTTATTTGAAATGTTATGAAGTGTGGTATACCTCAAAGCATCTATTGGGATGCAGAAAAGGCTTCTGGCTGCAGGTTTTGCAGTAATAAATTGCTCCCTTGTGTAGCCCCTCCCCCCCCCATTTTTTTTCCCCACACAACATAAGCTATGGAACCTAACTCCCTCCTGACCATAAAGTGAGGTAGTCCATTCAGGCGTTCTTCTGGGGTACTAAGAGAGGGCCTTCCCCTTTTGGAACACCCCTCTTTTTGCTTGGAGGTCACCCATTCGAGCACCAGTGACTCAACAAGTTGCTGCCTGAACTCTCTATGGGTGGTTGGTTCGGAGTTACAGTTTTTCTAGACCATGACATACAGCAGATATGAGTAGACAATGTTTATCTCAAGGAGCCATAAGAACATTTTCCTATACAACTTTATTGTCCTACGCATGAAGTGGTAAGAGGCTATATAGGGATCACTATGATCCACACCATCCATGTGTTTCATTTAGTCTACAGTCATATTGGGTTTGTCTATCGGGGGCTTGTTTGGGTATTTGGAGCGGACTGATGTAACATCTGTCTGTGACCCTTTGTGGCTAGTGCTCAACATGAAAACTATCCTTTTATCTTTCCATGCCAGAGCAAGTTTAGAATCTTTACAAAAAGAAATGATGTCCCCTTGTTTCATTTTGCTCAGATTTTTTCTTGTGGAGCTAATGTGGCATGTCCTTATGGGACGGCATGACTGTACGTTGTTAGTATGTTCATGGATATGAGTTGGTAGCTAATTGTGGTGACTTATAATACCTGTTAGCATTTCTTGGGATCTTTGGTGAGAGAAGCAGTGAGAGCAGTAACAATATGAGTGGTTTTTAGAAGGTATGAACTAGTTTCCTCTTTACCAGTGTAAGGTTTGAAATAGTACACATAACCGTTACTACTGTCAGACAGAACAAACATTTTGAGTGCAAATTTTGTGGGCTTCATTGGATTGTAAACTTTAAATGAAACTCTCCCCTTGAAGGATATCATACTCTTGTCAGTAGAAATCTTTTCACCTGGGTATAATGAAACATACACTCTTCTCTGATTTTATTTAGGACAGGTTCTACATACTGAATTTTTCTGAGACGATCTTGATTTTGGAGAGGGTGTGCAAAATGTAGATTCCAAAACAGGAGTAAAAGTTCATCACGCGGAAATACGCCCATAAAGAATGGTACCTTATTTATTTATTTATTTATTATCCATGAAAAAGCCCTACTTTGTCTAGCATATTAGGGCTGTAGGTTATAACTAGTTACCTTAAATAGTACAAACATATACTACAAAATTTTTGAAGTGAGTGATTACACACACAAATTAATTAAACTGGGAGAAAAGGAAAACTTTTCTTACATTTTTCTAAAATAAACTGCATAAACTTAAAAATTCATTCAAACAACAGATCTTGTGAAATATCCTAAAAATAGGTTTGACTAACATTACTGTACAACAATTTAAGTGCGTTCCAAAATATATCTAGCTTTACTGAAGAATGGACAATCAAAAATAAGGTGAGTTGCAGTTTCTTTATCTTCACAAACACAACTGTTATTACTACTAATTCTGAATTTATGTAAATAAAATTCAAAATTTCCATGACCCGAAAGAAACTGAGTGATAGTGAAGTTTGGTTTCAATAAACTGCAGTCCAAACGGTCCTGTACCGTGGAAAAAAGATTGTTCTTATAACTTCACCCTTATTACTTGAGTTCCACAGCTTTGACCATTCACTGATTGTGAAAATATAATTCACGTTTCACTTTTGTACATAGTTTCATTGTCACTAAATGCTGCAAGTTTAGCAAGCTCATCTGCTCTTTCATTACCTAATGGACCTTCATGCCCTTTAACCCACTTAAAACAGATATGTTTTCCATACTGTGAGAGATCTGTTCTAATGCTACATGCCAAAGAATTTAAATTATATTTGTTACTTACAGATTTCAGAGCTGCTTGCGAGTCACTATGTATACATGCACTAAACTTACTTTCTTTTATCCACTGAACTGCATATTTTACAGCAAGAAGTTCTGCTTGAAAAATGGAACACTGGGAGGAAAGTTTCATAGTCTTAAAATACATTTCTGCTTCATCTTTATACACAACAAAGACACTTCCTACTAGATTAGTACCATTCTCTTTGGGTGTTCTTGAGCCATCTGTGTAAACTTGTACCTCATGTGAGAGAAAACATTCAGTGACAACAATCAATGATATGCTGGATGACCATATTCAAGGATATTTACTTTTTGCTCAATATCATATTCTTGTATTACCTTATTGCATTGTCTTCCTTTCTTAATGTTAGTCAATTCAGCTTTGGCTATGGCTTTCAGATGCAAAGGTTCTATACCAGCTATAATAAGAGCAGCATCTGTGGATACTGTTCTATAACCTCGTATTATTCTGAGTATAAATCCTCTCTGAATTTGTGTAAATTTACATTGAGCCCATTTCTTCTCCAGATATTAGTTTCTTAGATAAATACTCAGTAATATCCTTGAGGGGATGAAGCCCCATGTTAATCTCAACTCCTAAGAATGTTTTTATGTCTGAGTTTACAGGATGTTTCCATTCTTTTAGCCTTGACTTCTGTGTGAGGGGGGTGGGGTGTTCTTTTGTTTCTCTATGTCACCGTAGAGACAGGTTTCTTCACGAATTTATCAAGTCATCATAGAAAAATAGATCAAAATACTCTACAAGCTCTGTATTGCTATCAAAACTAGCCAGAAGAACTGGACCAGGGTTTATACCTAACAAGGAACCCTATGACCAAGCCCCGGATCCCTATCAGACACATCTCTCCACTATGAGTCACTGCCGCATTAGTCACCACATTGTCATTTGTGCTGTTCTTGCTCTCACACTCATCAGTTTCACTTATTTCACTAACAGAGTCAGAGAAACTAATACTGTATCTGAAATATGATCATCACTCACATCCAAAGCAGATACTATTTCCACATCAGTCCATAGTCTTCTCCACAACATTATGTGAAAGGCATCAAACAAATACCAGAAAAACGAACACACTCCAACGCCTACAAATTATTACAAGCGCACATCTGAATAGACAGCTGGCTGCAAATATTTGTGAAGTCTGGATATATCCATTCTTCGCTCGTGGATGACAGATCGGCTCTGGAAATATCCGTGTTCCACTCGGGAAAGGTTAATAATAATAAACACATGAATGTCTGAGTATACAAACTAGAATGCCAAATCTGTAATTCTTCCTACACTGGACAAACAGGCCAGAACTTTAATACAAGATACACAGAACACTGCAATGCCAAACAATACAACCATTTCTCAGCTATAAGTGAGCACCATGAAAACGCAAATCACAAATACACAATAGAAAAGGATTGAACAATTTTACGTCTTGAACAAAATGGCCCACTACTGGATATTCTAGAAAATATCTACACCAACCTCGACCAATTCAAGAACCATCTCGTAATTAAAATGAAATTATTGAAAAAAGAAATATACTATTACAAACGTTCAATCCCGATTATTTGTAAACAACACCAGAACAAGCTCCACCCACAACAGACAAGACTAACATCCCCTTCCGTGCACAATTCCCCTCCCGCCCCTACTCCCTGCCAACTTCTCCCATCTCTCCTTGTAACACTGCCCCGCACAGGCAC
Source organism: Anabrus simplex (assembly GCF_040414725.1). Taxonomy (NCBI): domain Eukaryota; kingdom Metazoa; phylum Arthropoda; class Insecta; order Orthoptera; family Tettigoniidae; genus Anabrus; species Anabrus simplex. The sequence goes on from NC_090265.1 coordinate 236,952,506, forward strand.
TAGTAACAACATCTCACCCATCAGAACATGTTGAATGGTTAAAAGACTTCTTAACAAGCAGGTTCTGGACGGATATGTGGGACATGTAAATTTTGTTATTCATTCTAATTACACATAGGCAGCATATTTTTCATTTTTCTGACGCACATATTTACTTTATCATTTCCATTACAGATTACATTGAAATCCATTTGACAGCACATAGCAGAAATTGTAATATAATATATAATATAACTGTAATATAATAATTTTACAACCAGCAATAACATGCTATGATGAAGTCAACTCACAAATAAGGAAATTAGAGATTTTATTTACACACAAAGATTTTAAATGAAGATAAGAGATTGTATTTCAAGACAGTGATTTTATTTATGTTTTATTAATATGCTACTAGAACCTCACAATAAGACTTTAATGTACCAGACATAAAAATATTTTTACCATTATATTGTTTAATGTAGTCCACCTATGTGGTGTACCGGTTAGTGTGACTAGCTGCCACAGCCGGAGGCCCGGGTTCAAATCACGGCTCTGCCACAAAATTTGAAAAGGGGTACGAGGGCTGAAACGGGGCCTACTCCGTTTCAGGAGGTCAACTGAGTAGAGGGAGTTTGATTCCCACCTCAGCCATCCCCGAAGTGGTTTTCTGTAGTTTCCCACTTCTCCTCCAGGCAAATGCCAACATGGTATCTAACTTGAGGCCATGGCCGTTTCCTTCCCTATTCCTTGTCTATCCCTTCCGATCTTCCCAGCCCCCTACAAGGCCCCTGTTCAGCATAGCAAGTGCGGCCGCCTGAGTGAGGTACTGGTCCTCCTTCCCAATGGTATCCCCGACCCAAAGTCCCCATGCTCCAGGACACTGCCCTTGAGGCAGTAGAGGTGGGATCCCTCGCTGAGACCGAGGGAAAAACCAAGCCAGGAGGGTAAATGGATTAAGAAAGAAAGAAAGAAAGAAAGAAAGAAACTGTTTAATGTAACAAATGCGTTAAGGTTGTTATCCACTGAAGATGATTCTAAAAAGACTCGAAAAATGTATGGTTAATATAGAAACGTTCCAATCTCGGGTGCTGTTCACTTCACTGTGAATTTTTGGAAAGCTGTGAAGCAGACTACAATATCAAATTGTTTCTTGAAAGCAGAATTATTAAGGAATCCCAACTTTCAGCTCTCAGTGGTTCAGTTAACTTGCAATACTGAAGACTTTCTTTGGGTGGATGATGCTGTGATAACTGCATGAAAAAGAAGTGTGGAAGAGTTGGTTGTGGAACAAACAAACAAGAGTCGAGTCTCCCACTAGTGGAGGAGGAGGAGGTAGTGAAGTGAAGTGATGCTACCAGCGCCAACGCAATTGCAGCAGTGGGCATTTTGCATAGATATCTGTCATCTGTAGAGGGGGGTAAAAATATACATAACCTTTATCAACCTGAAAAAACAAACAGAGGACATAAATAAGAGGCGTAAACAAAGATCAATTCTGGACTATTTTGGTAGAAAACAGTGATTGTGCAGTTTTTCATCTAGAATAAATGTGTGTTAATGTTGTAAATTAGTAATTAAAATGTTCCATCCAGAGAAAGAAAATTTATTGCATTTTAGATAAAACTATAGCTCTTCTATGAAAGATAACCAAATATCTCACAACATATCAACTATCTACTGGTATCCTTCTCCTGGTCAATTGGATGGGCATAATTACAAAGGCAGTGTAGTATGAACTGTTCATTTACACCTTAATTTGAGGTAAGTCATAGGATTAAGGTTGAAATACTCTATAAATTAATAATATGCATTTGTGTAACATATATCTTCTTTTCCAAAGCATTTTTATATACATACATTGTTTCCCATGATTTACTACACTTTCCCCTGTGATCACACAAGTAATCATTGAATCTCTTGAAAAGTGTAAAAGAGGAGCAATATTGTAATTCTACAAAATTATATCCATGCAAGGTAGTTTAATTTGCCCCATATCTCAGCTTATACAGAGAACTTTATAATTTGCTATTGTGGTAACGTTTAGTGTCTTTATAGGAAAATGTGGTCAAAATTTCGTGGGTCTTGCCTTTATAGATTCTGAGAAAAATGTAATTAAACATTTTAAAATTTAATCTCCAGGAAATGTAAATTAAACATGTTTTTCTTTTTCAGAAGGCCTCAGAACTGTATCACTGTTCTCTTTCTCTTCAAGGCTTCTTCTTTTCTGCCTTTTATCCTTTACCACGGCTTCAAATGACTTTTCAGCCACACCGAGCCGCTCAACATGTCTCGGGTGAATGTTCCTCTCCCGAAACCCATTCTTTCCAGTACCTTCACCGTCCCTACATTCCCATTATTAAAATCAAGACCTGCATCGTAAGTTGCAATTTTGAATACTGTAACACGTGAAGTGGTTTTTAGGGCATTGTTTCCATACGAGTGAATTCAGAGACTCATTTCGATTCTGTGTTTTGCCATGAAGACGCTTTTTGAGTAGATCAGAATTAGCCAGAAAACAGTAAGTGGGCTTGATGACATACAGTATACATTTGGAAAGCCTCTCCCTGTGGGTGTAGGGGGTCTTATCCCTCTACGCTATTGTAATTACTATTCACTTGACCAATTTTTCGCCCAGAGCTACTGGGAGTAGAGTTCAAATTTTTGGAAGATGTTTTTACTTGGACGTAACTTCATTGCCAGTTTTTCCTCATGTTTTGCATTCAACAACTTCTACATGCTCAGCTTATTCAGTTTTCTATACACTCTTTGTGAGTGTAGCATCACTACGCACCGAAAGAATCACTAGCACAAGGCAAAACCAGAATTCTTACTTTATAAACAGAGCAGCTGGTTTGTTATTGATTCTAAGATATGAAACCAAGTCATACAAAACCAAGATTGTTCTGTGGCCAAGGAGTATACATCACAGTCTTCTAGATGTATCCTGTGTAAGTTTGCATGAAAGAAATAGATGCAATCTCCGTTCACCATGCTAGTACTGAAGAGTTATTTCAAAAAGTAGGTGAGAGGGTGATCACGCCGGACATTTAATTTTTTAAATGGCACTTCGGATGTGATTCCATCAGTGGAACTTCGGAAATTTATAGTCAATGAATTGTCAATGAGTTATACTAATAAAAAATAAATTGAAAACTGACATTTTTGTCCATTTCATGCTACCTCCCCAAATATGCTACTAAATCTACAAACAAGGATCTCTTGAATTTGTGCTCTTTCAGATTCCAATCGTCTGTGCCGAGATTGGATTCAACAACCTTCAGTAGGGGAAAATAACCATGGTGATCATGGGAAAATTTAAGTTAAAAAGCTGCAGAAGCTTGTCTTACCAGTAATATTTAGCATATTTACTTAACATTGCTTTTATTTACAATGGTGTAAGGACTACCGGATACAGGGATTTTGTTTTTAGCAAGTTTCTTTACGATGTTAGGAAATCTAGTCAAAGATCTACTACCCTTAAGTATTGACTGTGTTGGGATTTAATTCCACAATCATCGGCAAGCTTCAAATCAAGTGCATCATATGGCCAGTTCATACCTAAGCTTTCTCAAGAAAGGAAGCAATAGACAGTTTGTGTAAATGTAAAAAGGAAATATTTCAACTACAGTGAACTGAATTAAACAAAATACATTCCTAGAGACAGGAGTGCATATAAACTACACTTAACTTGAGACAATTTTTAAGCTGCTCTGCAACTGGCAAAATAGTTGATAATATTCTTTATTTACCATATAAAATTATGCTTTTTTAACTAACCATAATGAAGATATGGGTATTTGGACTAGGACAGAGGGTATACAGCAGCCATAGGAACCAACCTGGAATGAAAGAGGAATAGACAAGAAATGATGGTAAAAGGCAATGTACATAGACACATGCATGAGTAAACTGTGTACAATCATATTAATACACACATGATCCAGGATGACATTACAAATTTGTCAAAGGCAGAACATGGGCAGTTTAGTCAACTGGGGAAGAAATTGTAAAGAGAAATGTATATTTACCGAAGTAAGGACTTGATACATTTGTATATGGGGTAGGGAACAAATACACTGCTGTGCAAAACTTTCGGACGTGATAGATAAAGCAACATAACAAATCAACTGATCGGTGGTAATGAATGAAAGTGCGGTAACATGTTGCCAAAGGTCTCCCATACATGCATAGAAACCTGGCGTGAAGTCAGGGCAAATATAGCGTGGGTCTGGCCCCACAAAACAAGGAAGTTGAAGGAACGGGACAAGACAGTGTGAGTCAATCAGCAAGCTATTACGGTGCACTGTGGTGGTGTTATTCATTACTACATGGCCCGGAGACAACATCTGGATGACTTCACACAGCAAAGAATCATCGGGAAACTGGACGAAGTGTGATGAGTGTAGCCCAGAAATTTGGTACTGCTCACAGCACTCTTTCAAGTGCACGGAGAGCATTCCGAATAGGCACTGCTGCCCGAAGGAGAGAAGCGGGTCGACCATGGTCAACTACAGCAGCGGATGACTGCTACATTGTGCAACAGGCAGGAAGAGACTCATGTCTAACAGCAGGTGCAATTGCAACCACATTTAACAGGACTGCAAGGTACGTAATCTCACACTTCACAGTGGCACGGCGACTGCATGGGGGGGATCTGTTTGTGCAATGACCATTACACTGTGTTCCGTTAACACCCGCACATCAGCGACACCATTTGAGATGGTGCCAAGAGCATCAGGTCTGGACCGACAAGGAGTGGGGTCGCGTGTTCTTCTCAGATGAGAGCAGATTCAGTCTGAGCAGTGATTCTAGACGTACCCTCATCTGGTGAAAGGCGGGAACACATAATACACCCAGGAACATTGTTGAACATGATCATTTAGGTGGTCCAAGTGTTATAGTGTTGAGAGGCATAATGTTGCATGGGTATACCAACCAAATCTTTGAACGGGGTACATTCACCAGTCAATGTTATTGTGACAGTGTACTCCTTCCCCATGCGCATGTTTTCAAGGGTGCACTTGGCCCTGTCTTCATTTTTAGCAATAATGTTAATTGGTTTACGCCCCACTAACTACTTTTATGGTTTTCGGAGATGCCGAGGTGCTGGAATTTTGTTCCACAGGAGTTCTTTAGCGTGCCAGTAAAACTACTGACAGGAGGTGGACATATTTGAGCACCTTCAAATACCACCAGACTAAGCCAGAATCGAACGTACCAAGTTGGGGTCGAAAGGACAGCACCTCAACCGCCTGAGCCACTCAGCCAGGTGACTTCATTTTTATGGATAACAATGCACGACCGCATCGAACAGTAAAGGTGGAGGAGCTCTTGAAACAAGCGGATAATTGGTACACTGACTGGCCTCCCCCCACCCCGCAACTTAAACTCCATCGAGCACGTGTGGGACATGTTGGGCAGATATATTGCAGCATGTCCACATGCACCAACGACCATACAGTAGTTGTTAACCGTCCTGGTGGAGGAATGGAATGCCCTACCACAAGAATTCCTCACCAATCTTGTGGCCAGCATGGGAACATGTTGCAGAGCATGCATCGCTGTCCCTGGTGATCATACACCTCTTTATGAATCATGCCCCTTTGTGATGTCCAGAGGACCATCATAAGTCGCAGTGACTTACGTGTAATTTATTGTCTCTGTATGAAAGTGCCATTACTGTTACCTCATTGCATATTCCTTTTAGTTGCCTACCGTACCATATTGTAGCAGTTCTTCCAATGTATTGTAGAAGTTTCATTGAGCTATATTACTTGGCAGCGACACAATATGCGAACGTTTACTTTCGTCCTTAAGTTTTGCACAACAGTGTATTTTAATGTTGTGTCAAACTTAGCATGATGTGATGAGGAGTCAAATGAGAGAGAAGTTAAAGCTTTACAAGTGGGGGTACTCCATACCACTTATCTTTTGATTCTTCATCCTACCATGTTGCTACAGTTACTTCCATCACAAGCAGTGATGGATAAAATTAGCAAGGTGTGAATATGACATTGGGGAGATCACTGAACATATCCAGTACTGCCTTCTGCACTTCTACCTTTGAGGTCCTAACGACCAGTTCAATCTCCTTTCTGATGTTGTCCAGTGGTTAACATACATTTGCTCCATAAATTTATCTATTCACAATTAAATAAAACAAAACTGATTACCACAGACTTTCACGAGTCTGGGGGGTTATCTTAATTAAGGCCAGGCTGCTACCCTCCCAGAAGATTCAATCTTTCCAAACCCTTTGCACCAGACTGGATTCTACTACATTTGGACGATTAACCGCACTAAACAAAAACATATCACAAACTCTAGGCCAAATAGACGTGGAACAGTTCCTCTGTAAGCACTCTCAAGGTATTTGCTCATATCATCCTCATTACAAGTGATAAAATTCATTTTTCAGTTTCCGTATTGACTACAATGATCAAAAGAAGAAGAATCAATGTGTCCACCTATTCAATACATACAATTTAATAATCACTTAGATTATTTTGCATCACTGTGGTACATGTTTTCGGCTCCTTGCGTCATCATCAGCCATAAAGTTTCTACAATTAACCAAGACACAAAACAGAATGATGCATTCTGCCAAGGTTATATTATAATTATTTAACTCCACCATTGCCCAGCTGTAAAAACTGCTAACGCCGAGTGGTGTTAAATAACTCGACCCCCAATAGGGGCCTACGGCTTCGGGTAGATTAGCCCCTTTCGGTGCGGTGATGGTCCCCTTAGTGTAGGAAATAACACTGGATCCCATCATCTGTGTCTTTGGCCCACCGGCAAAACGGACAGAGGAACCTCCTTTTTGTGGTTCTCATCGGTCATGGAGGCGGATGAGGTCATGCCAGATGAACTGGCTGTGAAGGCACAACTCAATGGTATTTCAAGTCTGCGGCAGTCCTTTGCAGTTGTGATACTAGAACCTGCATTACAGGATATTAGAATCATTCCATATTGACGGTTTTCACTTTACAAAGCAAAAAATTAAATGTATCCTCCTCATTCAATACGAAACATAATTCCATTATTAGATGGAGCAATAAAATTCAAACATGTTTTGACTTGTTTGAGCCATTTTCAGTGAAATGGGGGGAGGGGGAGGGGTTGAAGTAATCTACATAATAAGCTAAAAATGTGCTAAAAACATAATGAATGACAAATGAAAAACAAAAGAGGCAGATGGAAATAAGAACAATAACAATAAAGAATATTTACATCACTAGATGGAGCAACAAATAACTCACTAAGACAAATTCAGTGAACAAAGGGTTATACAAAACATAATTGAAACCAAAAAATGTGCTAAACCTAAGAAAAGAAAATTAAAGGTAACAGACGGAAACGAAACAATGAGTGCTAATAGGTTGCGAACCTCTTAGACTGAAATTTTTGACAGTCTGTCTTTGTAGAACCACCATCCCACGAATGGCTAGGAGGGGAGCGAAAAAGCTTGAGAAGCGAAGTTTGAGAGGAGACAATGTGCCAGGTGAAATGTGATAAGTGATGGGAAAAACCACCCATGAATTCAAAATTTTAGATTAGCAGCATTCTCAATTTCTTCTCAATCTAGCGGTACCGTTCTCGAAGATTATTTCCAATGTTGGCTAGGTGTGTTCGCCTTATTTTAAATGGTCGGGAGGGCAGGGACAAAATTGAGAAGCTGTGTTGGAGAATAACAGGTGCATGGTAAACTGTAAGTGACTATAGTGGAAACCGTCAATGAAGTTCCAATCTGTAATGGAAAAAATGAGGTTGTGTGAGAAACTTGGGCTAATAAGTAAAAAGTCAAAAATGGGTGTGAAGAAAACGTTAAACTTACTGTATTTAAAAGGTGGTTGTCTTCTCGAACTGGCCTGGGCCCTGTTTTATAAAACTAACTAATAATATTAGCTAATAATATTAGAACTCATAAAAATAATTATTAGTTAACCAAATTCTGTTTCATAAAGATTTACACATGACTAATAAAATATCTTCACTAATAATATTAATTCATTAGTCAGCTGATACAAATGGAGGTTAGAATCGGTCTGTTGCATATGTTCTTGGTTTGGGTTTGTTCCTAGTAGGCTAATGCTTGACTCCAACCGACTATTAATCCAAATGTTCAAAAGGCTCACTTGATATTTTCGTTGTTGTGACTTCAATACATATGAAAATGGATAAAAGAAGTGAAAATAATGTGAGAAGAAAATTTCTTTGCAGAAAGTGATTGAGTTAAAGCATCAACTATTCGCAGCCTTTTGCACACTATAACTCTCCTTGTTACTTTTTTATTTCATGTCCTCTTAAAAATCTCTGTTGAGATGGACTAGCAAAATCTTTGTTTACTACCCCTGTTGGTAGGGGCGGTAGAATAACAGCCATGGTATCCCCTGCCTGTCGTAAGAGGCGACTAAAAGGGGTCCCAGGGCTCCCAACTTGGGAGCGTGTATTGGCGAACATGCGGCACTGAGATGAGTCCTGCCATTGCTTCAACTTACTTCTGCCAGGCTCATTTTCATCTACCCTTCAGACCTCCCTTGTTCAACTCTTGTTCTTTTCCGACTCTGACAGTATCAGGTTGCGAGGCCGAGAAAGTCTTTCATTTTCGCGCCCTTCTCTTTCTTTAGCCGATACCTTCATTTTTCAAAATGACGGATCCTTTCCATTTTTCTACCTGATTAGTGTTATATTGATGATGGTTGCCTGGTTGTAGCCTACTTCCTCTTAAAACAATAATCATCACCAGCATCATCTTGGTTTACTGGTGATATAAGCCAAGATTTTAAAAGAGACTTGCAGTGTCCGAGCAGAACTGCACTAGAGAAACACAATGATACTGTGTATCACTACCAACCGGTGGAGTGAAATGCGAAGCTGCTATTTTAAGGTTATGCTTCATTCCTTGCAGTGGAACGTTCTATTACCTACCAATCATATCAAGCAAATACTCAAAAGGTTTGTAATCTAACCTAAATCTCCCATTGTAACGGTATTCATATGTTTGTTACATGTCAGTACAGGCTGTTTTTGACGTAACATTTATTGAACGGTGAATACCTACACTCATCCCTTATCACTATTTGAATCAGAGTCGACCATTTCAGTGATCTTCATGATTTTATGCCAAAATATTAAAATACCGCTCACTTTGGTTTCACTAATAATATCAATGAGTCAAAATACACTTAATGGAAATAATCCTAATATTTTATTAGTCATGTTGTCTATGAAACAATTTACTAATATTATTAGGAACATCTACTAATAATTTTGACTCGTACACTAATAACTAATATTATTAACTAATAATTTTATGAAACATAATATTAATATTATTAGTTAATATTATTGGTTTCTTACTAACAATATTAGTGAAAGATGTTTTATGAAACAGGGCCCAGGCCTTCTCAAAGTTAATGGTCTCGTTCGTACGATCGAGTCTATTGTTGGCTCAGCTGTGTTTGCGAGGATGGGAAGAGCGGAGGGGGAAAGGCGGTGCAGGGCCGGTGGGGAGAGGGTAGGGGGTTGGGAGGAAAGAGTGGTAGTGAATTGCCTCCATCTCTCCAACTCATGCCCCCCCTCGCCCAACGAGAAACTTAGTGTAATAACAATAATTACCTACCGAACAGATAATTTTAAATTATTTGTATCTATTCGCTTAGATGAATGAATTGCACAGGGATTACCACATTTTGTCTGCAATTATTTTGTTGTTTTATTTTTAAATTTAGCTTTTTTGTTTTCAGAGTTTTCAGAGGATATTTTTTTTAAAATTTATTCTGAAACTTAATGGTATTGTAATCACTGTACATACCATTCTCAACATTTTTATACAAGTTTAAAGCCAAAATATTCAAAACTGTCAATTATGTGGCGCTTTAAATAGAGACTTGCAAAATGCTATTAATCAGCCTGGCATTCTCGGCACATTCTCAGCATGAGAGCATGACACTAAGAGGGTTAAAGTACAGCCCCAGCAATTTGCCTGATGTGAAAAAGGGAAACCACAGAAAACCATCTTCAAGGCTGTTGACACTGGGATTTGAATCCACCATCTCCCGAATGCAAAACTACAGCTGTGCGCCTCTAACCGCATGGCCAACTTGCTCGGTATTCAATTGTTTAGTCTCCATTCATTATGTGTCTTAATTGTTCATTAGGCTAATTTAAATAGAACGCAAAATACATCACTGTAAATTTTATTCCAACTGTTTGGTGTAGTCAAGTGGCTTTAATAAAATATGTTAATAATGTCAACATTAGTTTGTGCAACATTCTTTTCATGTTCAGTCGCCACTCATTTATATCATGGATTATTCTTCTTTTGATCACCTTAACCCTTCGGGGTACAATTAATTTCCCACCTGCACCTTGCACAGGTCCAATTTAACACTAGGCAAATATGGGAAGGAAATACTCACATTAGTAAAATGGCAAAATTTTACATTTAAAATATGACTTTCACATTTCTTTATTATCAATTAATATTTGTTCAAGGTGCTAATTTTAAATAGAATCAAATAATTTTAATATGGAGGTGAACTATGAATTCACCATTCTGTTCTGCATCTGGGTTAATTGCAGAAATTTTATGGATGATGATGGCTCAAGGAGCCAAAACATGTAGCACAATGATGTGATTATTACATTGTATGTGTTGAAAAGGTGTATTCATAGATTCTTCTTCTTTTGATCACCTTAACCCTTTGGGGTACAATTAATTTCCCACCTGCACCTTGCACAGGTCCAATTTAACACTAAGCAAATATAGGAAGGAAATACTCACATACGTAAAATGGCAAAATTTTACATTAAAAATATGACTTTCACATTTCTTTATTATCTATCATGTTAACAAAATTACCAGAAATATTTTGTGAAGGTGTGGTGCTTCTGGAGGCATTTGTTCGGGTGCAGTCATGGGTTCCTGGACAGGTTTCACAATAAAATGATAGTTTCATTTCTGCCTCCTTCCACTTTCCTGTGAGAACACATGGCACAGTCTTTAGTAGACTTTTTGGCCTCAAAGCATGTGTGATAGATAGCTTCCCATTCAGACAAAGTACATCATCACAGTTGCTCCAATGGCCATGCTTATGGGTATTTGGTTTCTTAACAACCCCCCCGTAGGTCGCATGATAATTTGATCGATGGAAGATTTGTGACTTAGTTCAGGCTTATTTTCTGCCTGTCCGCTAAGCTACTGGCTTCTTTCCTGTATTAGGAGGCATGTATTCCATAGCACTGTTATGAGAATACTTTGAAAAATCACAGTCACCTTCTTCATTCTTCACCCCCTACATCACATCACCATTTTTGCCACTGTCTTCCACCTCAATTTCCTACTTCTCACTCAAAAAATTGTTTTCAGATTCGGAGATACTTATTTCTCTTTCAGAATCAGTCAACAAAGTAATATCAATATCGCCACTGTCAAACAACTGTCCATAAATATCATCAAGTTCCATGCGCGGTTGGTGGACGCTATATTGATAAAAAATATAAACACAACAGCAACGAACTATCTCCATGGAATAAGCAACTCAGTTAAAACAAATTAACAGTAAATGGCAGCACGGAACAGAGAAATGTTAAGGCTGAATCCTGCGTAAAGCTCAACGCCATTTTTGCTCCAGCATATAAAATATATAACCTTAAAGTTGTATCGGACTAGGTCCGACATAAGATCGGAAAGGAGAATGAATGATGTTGGACTGAATCCAACACTGGACCCCAAAAGGTTAATCTGAAGTTACTTGGCACTGCTATCAGGACTACATATAGTACATTCTCTGGCTTATTCTTCCATGGGAAAATTGCAACAATTCCCTTGTTAAGAGAATAATAATAATAATAATAATAATAATAATAATAATAATAATAATAATAATAATAATAATCATCATTTTTCTCATTCAACTCCTGCTAGATTGGGATATTCATGGCACCTTTCCATCTTCCACAATCCAGCGACCATTATTCCTCCTTAACTGTGTTCCAATACCTAATTATACTATTCTTGATCATTTTGATCATTTTCAACCATCTTAGCCTGGGTCTCCCTCTTGCCCTTCCTCTTTCCATCATCTGCTTTGGCATCCTTCCCTCTTCCATCCTTGAACACACCCAAACCATCTAAGTTTATCCCTGTCCATTCTGTAGTAAAGCTCTTCTACTCTAATTTCCTTCTTGATGTCCTCTTTTTTTAAATTTGTTCTTGTCTTTTCTATCCCTGATTATATTAGACATGTTTGTGAAATTAATAACTGGTTCAATAGAAGGCAGTTCGGTTTCAGGAAAGGTTATTCCACTGAAGCGCAACTTGTAGGATTCCAGCAAGATATAGCAGATATCTTGGATTCAGGAGGTCAAATGGACTGTATCGCGATTGACCTGTCTAAAGCATTTGATAGGGTGGATCATGGGAGACTACTCGCAAAAATGAGTGCAATTGGACTAGACAAAAGAGTGACTGAATGGGTTGCTATATTTCTAGAAAATAGATCTCAGAGAATTAGAGTAGGTGAAGCTTTATCTGACCCTGTGATAATTAAGAGGGGAATTCCTCAAGGCAGTATTAGCGGACCTTTATGTTTTCTTATATATATAAATGATATGAGTAAAGGAGTGGAATCAGAGATAAGGCTTTTTGCGGATGATGTTATTCTCTATAGAGTAAATTAAGTTACAAGATTGTGAGCAACTGCAACGTGACCTCGAAAGTGTTGTGAGATGGACAGTAGGCAACGGTATGTTGATAAACGGGGTTAAAAGTCAGGGTGTGAGTTTCACAAATAGGAAAAGTCCTCTCAGTTTTAATTACTGCGTTGATGGGGAGAAAGTTCCTTTTAGGGATCATTGTAAGTATCTAGGTGTTAATATAAGGGAAGATCTTCATTGGGGTAATCACATAAATGGGATTGTAAATAAAGGGTACAGATCTCTGCATATGGTTATGAGGGTGTTTAGGGGTTGTAGTAAGGATGTAAAGGAGAGGACATATAAGTCTCTGGTAAGACCCCAACTAGAGTATGGTTCCAGTGAATGGGACCCTCACCAGGATTACCTGATTCAAGAACTGGAAAAAATCCAAAGAAAAGCAGCTCGATTTGTTTTGGGTGATTTCCGACAAAAGAGTAGCATTACAAAAATGTTGCGAAGTTTGGGCGGGGAAGAATTGAGAAAAAGAAGAAGAGCTGCTCGACTAACTGGCATGTTACATGTTATAAACCTCATTTTAGGTCCGTATTGAAAAATTTTTAACAGTTCAACAATAATAAAGGTGTTTTAGTTTATTCCACCTATTCAATACTTATATTTTCACTTATAGCTGTTTCACAATTAAATTCTTAGTTACATGGGACATGTTTCGCCCTCAATTAAGGGCATCTTCAGCCTAAATACAATAATCAAAAATACAACTAAATTAAAAGTGGAAGTTAAATACAATCATCAAAAATACAACTAAAATAAAAAGTGGAAGTTAAAAGTTTAGTCTGTTATTAAAATTCGTAACAATAAAAATGTGAAAAATGATAAAATAAAAAGATGCTAATGGAAAACTGTCTTATGATTAAGCTATAATCTTGTCGGAGACTAAAACTTCTATTAAAATTCTAATTAAAACAGTTCATATAAAATATTGGAAAATCAAAGTGGTAGTAATAAAAAGCCAACGACATGAGGGCGTGTACACAAGCATAAACTTGATTGTCATGAATACAATCTTTTCAAGGCCGCTGATGAAATTCGTAGCAAGTAAGGCAGAAGCGTCTATTGAAAAATTGTAAGAGGCCGTTAGCACCGGTAGGTAATAAAATGGCTGAATCCTTGCCAGAAAATGTCAACAGATGCAGAAATAAGTTTTCTGTAAGAGAAGGAAAAGAAGAAATAAGAAATTGAACGTAAGGAGAGAATTCAGTCTTACATAATTTTGAAACAGATGAGGACTTACATGTAATTGGAAGTTGTTATTTGTTAACTACTGTTGAGTTGGTTGCTGCCCGTCTGTTGGCTCTGAGTCTGGTGTTATAACTGTGCTGCAGAGGCGGTAGTGAACTCGGAGGGGAAGGAATAGGGGAGTGCGGAAGGGAGGAGAGGATGGGTGGAGTCAAATGTGACGAGGCTGACAAAGGGGCGGAGTCAACTGCATTGCTGGAAGTAGGCCTAATATCTGTAGGTATGGGAGGAGTATTAGGGTTTGAAGAATTAAATATATTAGGTATCCTAAATTTATTCGAACTAACTGACTTTAATAATTCCGGCATTAATTCATGTAGCATACTTTTATTGTCCGTGGTTTCATTGAGATTCGTTTGCTTATTGTACGTCTGATCTAAATAGATGTATAAACTTTCTAATTCGTTCAGCATTCTTCCTTTTTGTATGTTTCTAATTATCGCTAAGTCTTTCTCTATGGATTCAAATCTGTGACCAGTCTCCCTCATATGCAAACTCATCGCTGAGTATTTCCTATGTTTTTCCGCGTTAACATGTTCCATGTATCTCGTCATAAAATTTCTCCCAGTCTGTCCAACATATGAAAAATGACACTGAGTACATTTAAGTCTGTATACTCCCGATCCTAAATAACGATTCTTATCATAATTAACTTTTTTATGATTAAAGAATATGGACTGGTTAGTATTAGTAGTTCTAAAAGCTATATTACAATTATGTTTCTTGAATACGCTAGTAATCTGGTGTATAGCTGGATTATTAAAAGTGAATGTAGCATACTCAGTTTTTTTGGTCTTTTCTGGTATCAGATTCGTAGATAATTTGTTCTTAATTTTATTGATTAATTTGTTGATCATTTCTATTTTGAAACCATTTTGTTTAGCGAGGTATCTAATATAATTTAATTCTTTCTTCAAATTCTTGGGAGATAGAGGGATTCTAAGTGCTCTATAAATTAGACTGTGAAAAGATGCTTGTTTATGTGAACTCGGGTGTAAAGAGGAATTGTTTATAGTTGTAGATGATTGTGTCGGTTTTCTAAATATTTGGAAATCAAAAGTGTTAACCTTACGCGTAACTGTTATATCTAGAAAATTCAATGAGTTATCGACTTCGTCCTCTCTCGTGAATTTCAAATTTCCCATACCTACAGATATTAGGCCTACTTCCAGCAATGCAGTTGACTCCGCCCCTTTGTCAGCCTCGTCACATTTGACTCCACCCATCCTCTCCTCCCTTCCGCACTCCCCTATTCCTTCCCCTCCGAGTTCACTACCGCCTCTGCAGCACAGTTATAACACCAGACTCAGAGCCAACAGACGGGCAGCAACCAACTCAACAGTAGTTAACAAATAACAACTTCCAATTACATGTAAGTCCTCATCTGTTTCAAAATTATGTAAGAATGAATTCTCTCCTTACGTTCAATTTCTTATTTCTTCTTTTCCTTCTCTTACAGAAAACTTATTTCTGCATCTGTTGACATTTTCTGGCAAGGATTCAGCCATTTTATTACCTACCGGTGCTAACGGCCTCTTACAATTTTTCAATAGACGCTTCTGCCTTACTTGCTACGAATTTCATCAGCGGCCTTGAAAAGATTGTATTCATGACAATCAAGTTTATGCTTGTGTTCACGCCCTCATGTCGTTGGCTTTTTATTACTACCACTTTGATTTTCCAATATTTTATATGAACTGTTTTAATTAGAATTTTAATAGAAGTTTTAGTCTCCGACAAGATTATAGCTTAATCATAAGACAGTTTTCCATTAGCATCTTTTTATTTTATCATTTTTCACATTTTTATTGTTACGAATTTTAATAACAGACTAAACTTTTAACTTCCACTTTTTATTTTAGTTGTATTTTTGATGATTGTATTTAACTTCCACTTTTAATTTAGTTGTATTTTTGATTATTGTATTTAGGCTGAAGATACCCTTAATTGAGGGCGAAACATGTCCCATGTAACTAAGAATTTAATTGTGTAACAGCTATAAGTGAAAATATAAGTATTGAATAGGTGGAATAAACTAAAACACCTTTATTATTGTTGAACTGTTAACTGGCATGTTCCGAGCTTTCAGCGGAGAGATGGCGTGGAATGACATTAGTAGACGAATAAGTTTGAGTGGCATTTATAAAAGTAGGAAAGATCACAGTATGAAGATAAAGTTGGAATTCAAGAGGACAAACCAGGGCAAATATTCATTTATAAGAAGGGGAGTTAGGGATTGGAATAACTTATCAAGGGAGATGTTCAATAAATTTCCAATTTCTTTGAAATCGTTTAGGAAAAGGCTAGGAAAACAACAGATAGGGAATCTGCCACCTGGGCGACTGCCCTAAATGCAGATCAGTATTGATTGACTGATTGAGAAAAAATGATTTCACTGGCTGCGATTTTATTCTCTTATCTTTTTTGTCAGAGTCCAGGTCTCCTCTGCATGTCAGTATTTGGCAGTACTACATCTTATTAATCACCTCTTTACAGTTTACTGGAAGTTCCTTCCTCCACATCAGGTTTCTCACACTCTAGTAGAATGCTTCCATGTTGAATCCTTTTACTGATCTCCATGTCCAGCCCTGTATCCTGCATCAGTTCACTTCCCAAGTACTTGAAGCACTCCACTATTTTGAAGTTTTGTCCCTTTATTTTTATAATTCCTTTCTCCTCCAGTCAAAAACATTGTCTTACTCTATACTGTACGTGGAGTTGCCCTTGTTCTTCCTGCTTTGTTTGCTTCCCACACTACAATATCATCTGCATACAGCATTACCTTCAGCTCCCTGTCCCCATAGCCTACCTTTATCTCCTTCACAATTTTGTCCATAACTACTATGAATAACAGTTATGAGAACAGCAGTGGAAGTATACAGATTCTCTCCTCTTCATCAGGCCTTATGATATGAAAAGCTTTCTTTCTTTCTTTAATCAATCCTACTAATTTTTCAACACAAAATTCATGAGTAGATGTTCAGTGCCATAACCTTTCCAGATACTGACTTTCCCTCTGTAGTGGATTCACCGAGATCTCTGACCAGAAGTCCACCAATCATCAGTAACTCCATCTTGAAAGCTTCCACACCTGTCAAACTAAACACTTCCAGCTCAACAAGCTAGCCATGACAGAAAAACAGATTTGTTCCACCATGAAGCCATATTTCAACAACTAGAATCAATACGGGCATGTTGATTATACTCAACTCACATGAGTAGACTTTCTAACACTCATATTCTGTTTGTATCCCAGTGAGTATCTGGGAATGCATACGATCAACTCTACGTATAAGAGTTTCCATATACAGTGGAACCTCGACTCTCCGTTTTTGGAGGGACCACAGGGGGAGGGAACGTACAACAAGGGAAAACGGAAAATCCGGGAATGAATGAACCATCAACAATTTGGCTAAAAATCACAAAAATAAAATATGTATATGAATATGGATTTTCAAGACCGCATTGTAATCAAAACTGACGCGAAATCAGGGGCTTGTGGGTTCAGATCCCAATGGTGCCTGGTTGGCCATTTTTATTCTGTACTCAACATCTCTTCAATACGTACTAAATGTACGTAACACGACCTAATAGGCTGAAAATCGGTTTCGAAAATAGGTATACTTATAATTTTATAAACATCCCTAAACCAAACCAAACTACAGCCCCAATGGGCCTTCCACGTACCAAGCGACCACTGCTCGGTCCAAAGGCCTGCAGATTACGAGGTGATGCATGGTCAGTGTAACGAATCTCTCTTGGCCGTTATTCCTGGCTCTCTAGACCGGGGTCGCCATCTCACCATTAAATAGCTCCTGTCGCCATCTCACCATTAAATAGCTCCTCAATTAAAGGTAGTCGTAGAATGAGTGAACCTGGAACCAGCCTTCATATCCAGGTAAAAATGCCTGATCTGGCCGGGAATCAAACCCAGGCCCTCCTGGTGAGAGGCAGGCAAATTAGACTGCGGAGCCGGCGATACGCGACTTAAAAATCTTGAAACTTTACATTCAGTTTTACCGGGAATACTTTGTCAGTTTCCTCTGATAACTTCTTTCAGTTCAGCAACTTTGATCAGCCAAACTATTTGAAAAATCTAATACTTGTAATGCCAAGCCAAACAATCGACCACAATTAGTTTTTATTTCTCTAATCTAATAAAATAAAGCACATTAGATACAAAAGCACCCAACATAATGGCAAAATACCTTTTTTTTCCTTTTCTTTTTTTTTCTTATCTTCCATTGTAATTTGGTCACCAGTATACTGTTCGTAGTCAGTTTATGGAAATCTCGTACCATGTAAATTAGGCCAACATCGACTTTTAAAGGTTACAATTAAATAAGCATATAGTAGGTTCCACCTTTTCAATACATTTACAATCTTGTTATCTGATGTTTACAACATTATTTATTACAAATTACAGGACATGTTTCGGTGTACAATTTTTAACACCATCATCAGCTGTATGAAAAGTGTATAGAAACTCTGCAGTCAAAACAATGAATAATATGTCAATTTAATTATAACAACATTCTATTGCTGGTATATAAGGAGTTAAGTATGATAATATGCTGTTCATTGTTTTGACCGCCAAGTTTCTATACACTTTTTATGCAGCTGATGATGGTGTTAAAAATTGTACACCGAAACGTGTCCTGTAATTTGTAATAAATAATGTTGTAAACATCAGATAACATTGTAAATGTATTGAAAAGGTGGAACCTACTATATGCTTATTTAATTGTGATCTCAGTTCAATACGGATAAAAACATGAAATTCCTTACGCTTAATTTTAAAGGTTATGTTGAACTCGAGAATATGGTTTTGAATGTAAGTGTTGATCCTCCAGTTCTCAAATGCATTTTATTCAATTCTGCCTGTCACTAATCACAATCAAATTGGAAAGAGAAAAAATATCATTAGCACTTCCTAAATTAAGGTTATTCGCGACCTTGAGATCAGCTGGCTGTACAAGTCGGTACGACTGTGAAATGATAGAAAGTTTCTAAATGTAACGTGCGCAAATAAAACGACTGCAGTTTTTACAACATTTCAATGCAAAAATGTGAAATTCCCAGTCTTATATTAGGACCAAAACAGTAACAGGCAATCCCAAAACCTCCCTTGGCTTTATGTATGTAAGGTGCAACATCTGTTCTGGTCTCGATAACATAATCTTATATGATAATATTAAAATACCTACTAAATTTGTGTTACTTAAGAAGGAGCAGTTTCGATTCCTGCCTGAAAGCCAAGTGAATATACAGTGCCCTGAAGGATGTGCCGGAAAAAAAAAAAAGAAAAAAAAGAAGGGCAGGTAACCCCGGACATAATGTAGACGTTTTCGAAGTATGAACATTTGACGAAACTCGTTCTGTCTTCAAGTAGAGCTGTCGAAATGCGCTCTGTCTTCTTCCAATTGTTGTGGACACACTCTGCTTTATGATTCCAAGGATTCTCTAAACAATACCACCTGAATGTGATGCTAAGATGGTCCCTTATGTAAGTTCACCGCGATCACTTTTCCAGTATGGTACAGTACTTCCTCAAATTACCGCAATGACAGGACGTTAATACCAAGATCCGTAAGTATGCCGTAGCCGTCCTTTTGTAAGACACAGTTTCTTGAAAAATGTGTTATGGAGGATTTAGCGTTGATGGGACTGACATGTCTGGACGGTTGATCCGGGATATTTACGTGATTACATAGGGGGAAAATGTAGTTTCCGGGAACGTATAATCGAGGTTCTACTGTACTCTCTTTCCCTTCTTGGCAAGAAACTTTTAGCAAGGTATCCCTGTAATTCACCACCAAAATGCTTCATTCTACTGTATCTTACAACCTTGATGTTATCATAATAATGAAATCTACTCAATATAAGACTGCAATAGCACTGCACTTCCTTTCCACATTCATACTCCAGTCCATTTTGATGAATAACTAGTAAGGCACATGCTAGTGATAAAACTGCCTCTAAGCCAGTCAAAATTGACACACACACAAAAATCACTAAATTCGCAAAGCATGGTGTATCTCTGTTTTTTTAAATTTTTTTATTATGTTGTTCGGACCCATTAGGGCTATGTATACCCAAGTTTGCAACTCTCAAAAAGTTGTGGAAAAATTTTTACCTGCAAAAAACCATGACATTTTTGGACTTGTTTCAGATTCTTCTCTTTATCTCCTAATCCATACATTTTTTGTCGAAAGCTATTCTATGTGTTTTTAAGAGCATTAAATTTGTGACAAATTAAGCCACTTCCTCTCCAATCCCAGTCCTTTCCCATCCCTGCATCACTGAAAACCTTCAATGTATTAATGCAATGTTAAACCACTCGCAAGAAAAAAAAAACCACCTGCCTTAGTATTTTCATACATCCTTTCTACCAAAAAAGCTGCCTTTCATGAGGGTCATTAACTTACAAACCGCTAGTGCTTCTCATCATGGATTCTAAGACTCCGAAATTATACACCAGTTTATAATTAATTGCAATGTAGATTGAAGTCTGATAAAAGCCTTTGTTTGATCATTTATTTCTAAGCAGTCTTCATCCCCTTCTACACATGTGCCATCAGGCAGGGCGAGAGAGAGAGGGTGGGGGCAGCAGCTTACTCGAGTTATCTAAGAGGAGTAGGCAATAGGAAAAATCACTTCAGTAGTGAACATGGAATTTCAATAGCAAATGTTGACAATCTTCATTTGCTGCATGGTAATTCTATCTCAGCTATGGTAAGATTCAAAATGCTGTTTAAGCAATTGTGCCATTTCACAGTTCTTTATGTGAACTGGTGGGAACAAAGATGGAGTTCCGGCTATCAAAATGTCAATGTGAAAACATCTAACGTCAATACAGATGGAAATGTGGAGCTTTTCATCGGGTGGTTACCGAAAGAACCATACCTAGAAAGCGCAGGAAAAGAATGACAAATGGACATTATTTAAACCTATTATTAGAACAAAATTTTTCTCATCATATATTCCATAATCAGACCTTCGAGGAGCAAGAAGCCATTGACCGCAATTGAAAGAATCTGCTTATCTGGACCAAACGACGGATTTTAAAAAGGAAACATAATTCGCGGCAACACGCTTAACACCAATTATAGAGATTTAATCGCAGCGCGAAATTAAATACCAACAAGGAGGAGATTATCAAGATCGTAATTGAGATACGTCACGACTTGACGCAGAACATATATAAATTTGTCTGATACAGCTTAACAGCGAAAAACACATAGACTGATCAGCTGTCAAGTGCTCTTGCACTAAAAGAAATATAAAGAAACCATCCTTGCTTTCCAGGCGGAATAAATACTTAGCATTTGTCCTAGCTCATTTGAAGCTACCATATCGAAATAAATTGTACCACAACAGAACCTACATATAATAAGCATCCCAAGACACGTATTAATTGAAGGATGACCACAATGAATGATCTATTTTGTTGTTGTTCTGTTCCATACATGAGAGACTCCATTATGATGCTGTAAAAAAATCAGGGCAGCGCTACTTGGACCATGGCGAGGCAATTCGATGTTGATCAGCCCGGATGACTGGTAACCAGCTGTGAGGAGCTACGATGAACCCAAACACTCGTTAAGGAACCATGAAACGAGAGCCAAACCTCCGATGACCAGAGGCGAGATGACGAGACCACTCTAAGTAAAGCTAAGTCCTTTAAAAGTTGTTTTCGTAAGTAAGAAACCTTTTCTTTTATTTAGTTGAATGTTGATATATGTAGTACAGTGCGAAACCAGTGCGTAGATGAACGTCAAGATGAGGTTATAGGAAGTAGGATCCATTTGTAGGCGTAGTCACCCAGTGATATTCGATCGAAATACTTTCAATGATGTGTGAGAGGAAATAATTCGTGTTATTGCTATTATCAGTGAAGCGTAAAGTGTGAAGTTGATATTAATGCACGGGTGCGATTATATAATTGAGATTACACGGTAAGAGATCGCATTTAGGAAGTGTTTATGATGAAATATGGCATAGCATTTCTCAGAGTTGAAATGTTTTACTTGACACTATGACGTAGGAAGTAATGTAATATTTTGAGAATATTGTGGCACGATTTGCGTTTAGTTTAACGAGTTGATGTGCATATATATTAGTGAGAGACTTTTTCTATGTGAAGTATAAAATGATAATTGGTATATTAGAATAATGGCATAAGAATTATGGACTTATGATGGTGATATTTATTTATTTTCTTCGAGAAATTGGTCATAGTTGTCACATATGAAAAGGTGTTATTTCCAAGTGATACTTTCTGAGATTGATACTGAATCCTTGCCACTTCCAAATGATAGTTTTTAATCCTATGCATTCTCACATAGCTTAGGATAGATCTCGACACTGACAGAGTAGTGTCATTATCTATGTTTAGGATCATCTAAAGAGTCATGCAGGTAGTCATGATAATATTTAAGCCTTCACTGAATTATTTTGGATAATTTTGAGAACTCTCACAGTTTATAACCTTACTTCGGATAATATTCAAGCTACTTGATAGATCGCTGGTGACTTATTTATTCATACAAGGATTTTTAGTTGAAGATAGAGTCTTCCATCCAGCTAGATTTTCCACGTGTGGTATGTTTGATAGTAATTTAGTAAGATATGTGTGATGACGTTTCTTGCAACCAAATGCGCACTTAAATTAATTTTTAACCATGAATTAAGGTGATATTGCCTAGAGTTTATGACTTAAGCCTTACGATAATATTATTTTTAAGAATGATTACGACTTGTAGTGGACATAGCTTAACTTACGGTGGATGACACAAATATGAGAAACTGCGAAGCATATGAATACGTAAATATGATATTTGAACTGCAAAGCATATGAATACGTACTATCTAGCCGAAGTTGTGAGAAGAATATAAATGATTTCCCTTGAGAATTTCAACTTGTATGGACACAAGCGTTTAATGCAGCCTAGAATGACATGCATTTTACTAAATGTGTAAGAGATAGGTATTAACTGACGGAATTTTGCATTTATTTGAAGAGTAATTGATCTCCAAGCAGAATAGATTCCAATACTTAACTGAATATTCATTTGATACTTCTGAGTGCGTGTTACATTTTCTTGAGAAGCTCTAATCTGAGTTACTGTAAATAGTAGTTGATGTAATTTTCTTTTATTTTCATTCAACTGGATGCATCCAATATTTTCAAAGTTACTTAATTTAACGTTTATTTCTTTTCAATATCGTTCCATCTAATGTTTTCATTTTCATTTGTGTTACTCAACCTAATGTCTCCAAACTTATTAGGTGTATTTCATGTAATTGAAACTTTTAATTTTACAAATGATTCCTAGATGTCATAAGATATTTCGTTTTTAATATTCAATAATTCTAAGAGGCCAAGGGACTGATAAGATGAAGTGATTGAGGCCTAGAATTCTTTTATATTTTATTAACCTCACAAGCTCAACTGTTCTTACTGTTTTGATTTAATAATGTCATACCACTGTACACTGAATGAATGAATGAATCAGCGGAGGTCAGATGACCTGAATTTCGAGAAACATAAGTAATGAACAGGAACTCTAAGAGCAATACAGGGTCATTTACCTTGAGTATTATGCATTTGATTGGGTTTTAAAATGAACTTTCCTTTTATTATGTGAGTTGATAGTCTAATAGATATGGAATAGTGAAACATCACAATTCTTTCAATGTCTTCTTAGGACAAGTGTTAGTTGTAAGACTGCGCTATATTAAGTTACCGGCGATTTCTCTAGCGACTAATATGTGTATGGTACCCAACTAGATACGTGTAGGAGACGTCCTTTGACGTAGGTTAGAGCTTGCCATTAACCAACCGGCGTACTTTCTCTTGCAGAACTCATAGCCCATGAACCTTAGTCGTCGAATAATATTTATAGTAAGAGCTAGTCTGGATCTCATGCGTCCTCACCTGGACGCAGGAACGGTACACAATGTTCATGTTTTCACAATAAACATCACTCTCATCAAAAGTATCCAGACACCCACCTCAAACTGAAGGCATTGCTGGTAACTACTCTCTAACAGTCAACATTAATATGATGCTGGTCTGCCTTTTACCTTTATCACAGCCCTGACTCTGGCCTTTGCAGATGACATGGCAATGATTGCTATATCCCTGGAAACAGCAGCAATCAAGGTCAACTGTCTCAGAAGACAAGACAGAGAAAGGAGGACTCCAACTGTGACTGGAGAAAACCAAGAACACTTTACCAACATCAAAGAGGCTAATAGAGAGATGTTACTAGAACGGGGCAAGATCAAGCAAGTGGAGAACTTTAACTACATCTGCAACTGGATTGAACCCAACTTGTTCGTGAAAGCAGCCCTCTTTGCGAGAGTTAACAAGCTGAAACTAACCAAATGACTGATTCAACGAAACCTACAAATGATGCCTGTCATGCAATCTGAAGCTGAAAAACTACACAACAGTCATCTGCCTGAAAGCCCGTATGCCATGGAGTGTCCGTCCCTAAATAGGAAATGCCTGATAGAAATACTGGCAGAGAGAGCGGAATTCTCAGAAAGATATTAGACCTGGTACTAGAAAATGGCGGAAACCACAGATGTCACAATTCCAAGCTTTATTATCAGATAGAGGATCTCTGTCTGTGCCAGAAAAAAAAGAGAGTAGCTTTCTACGGTCATGTTGCAAGATTGTCTCCCAACAGACTGAGCAACTGCCTGTTCACCTTCTGGTAAAACAAGCTCTGTACCACATGGTTGACAGAGACTGAGAAGGACTTAAAAGAACTGGGAGTGAGAGATTTACAAAACAGATAATAGGCTGAGAGACAAATCCTGAATAATAAAAACCCCCAGAGAAATAATTAATGTTAGAGTACGAGGAGCACACTTCGATTCAGACCGCTATCTGACAAGGATCAAAATTAAATTCATTCCTAACAACACTAAGAAGAAAACTTTCAGGATACAAAAGTACAGAACTGAAGAATTGAAAATAAACTAAGATATAATAGAAAACTACCAGAAAGAAATGGATTTACTGAACACACATAAATGGGATGAAATGGCTCAAAAAATCCAAGAAGCTGCAAAACATACAATATTTCTTGCTAAAAGAAATGTTCTGTGGCATGCAGTATATGGAACTCCACCAAACAGGAGTTGGATCGGTTCAGAACTCAAAGGATACTGATGGCCAAAATATTCAGAAATGCCAAATGAAAAATTGAAAGAGACGAATTAAGGGATATTGAAGAAAACTTCAAGAACACAAGAAACTTCTATAAGATCAAAACTTAGAAAATATTCTCCACCAACTATCTGCTTCAAGAACGATTCAGGTAAATTGATTATGAACAACAAACAAAATTGTGAACATATGGCTAAATACTTTAAAGTATTACTGAATTGTTGAACTGCCAAAGAGAGAGATGTCCTTCCAAGAACCCCAATCCAAACATTTCGACTCAGCTCCACCAGACAAAAAGGAAATTAAAGGGATCATTAAGAACTTCAAAAACAAAAAAAAACATCCGATAAAGATTCAATCGTGGCGGAACTTCTAAAATACTCAAGAGGACAAAGTATTAGAACAGTTAGTGAGACTCTTCTAAAAGCTCAACAATGGTCTCCTTCAAGGATCTGTGCTCTCTCCATTGCTGTTTAATATGTACATTGCCAATATACCCCGTACTACATCACGCCAATTTGCTTACGTGGATGACCTAGCAATACTCACTCAGCAATCCAATGTGAATGAAATAGAAGCAATTCTGAACAGAGACCTTGTCATTTTGAGCGAGTACTTTCATAAGTGGTGTTTGATACCTAGCACCAGCAAAACGGAAACCTGTCTCTTTCACCTTAATAACAGGCAGGCGAACGTTACTTTGAATGTTTCCCTCGACAACTCTCCCCTACCACACAATCCTAACCCCAAGTAGCTTGGAGTAACTCTTGATCGGACACTATCCTTCAGGAAACATTTCATGAATACCGCTGCTAAACTGAAGACCAGGAACAATATCATTCAGAAACTTGCAGGTTCTACATGGGGAGCATCAGCATCCACTCTTAGGTCGTCAGCACTGGGACTGGTATACTCTACAGCCGAGTATTGTGAATAGCTCTTATGTTAAGAATATTGATGTTATTCTGAATCAGACGATGCGCATTGTCAGCGGCACAGTCAGATCTACTCCTCTTTTCTGGTTGCCAGTCTTGAGTCACATAACACCTCCAAGGATTCGCAGACAAAATAACCTAATTCGCGAGTTCAGGAAGATAACAATGAACCCAAGTCTTCCCATTCATGAAGACATGGTTGTTAGGTATGGACGTCTGAAGTCAAGATCTCTATCCATTCAGACTTTAACGGTTCTGATGAATGGCAATTGGAGTGGACCAACTCAGCTCCAGATGAATGGCAGACCCTCTTTAGTCTACAACACCCACCACCTGGTTTTAATCTCCCCAGAAGAACTTGGGTTCTTCTCAACAGAGTCCGTACCAATCATGGACGATGTGGGTCATTGTTGCATATGTGGGGTATGCGCTCCTCCCCTGAGTGCGACTGCAGTGAGAAGAAACAGACCATCCGTCATATTGTCACCGAATGTCCTAGGAGGTCATAATCTGGTCAGCTAAAGAAGTTTGTGTGTGCTTCTGACGGGGTTGTACAATGGTTGGACAGCTTGGATTTAAGTTTATGAACTGTTTTAGAGACTGGTTGATTGTTTAAGGTGTTATATTGTTTGTTACATTTTTGAATATTTGTATGTAGAGTTATGTACTAGCCATAAGCTAAATAAATAATAAAAATTCACCCGTTACATAGAAAAGGAGTCAAAACTAATGTTAACAATTATAGAGGCATATCACTCCTGTCAGTCACATACAAAATATTGTCCAAAGTGCCACAGAATAGAATAGAGAATCACATAGATCAAGAGTAGGGGGAATACCAAGCTGAATTCAGGAAACGAAGGTCCTGTGCAGAGCAGATATTTGCCATCAAGACTAATCAAAACTAACTTTAGCAGCAGACAAGAAGGTAATTACGACATTTGTAGATTTCAAAAAGGCATATGACTGTTTACAGGGACACATTAATAAAAGTGCTGAAAGAATTTGGAAGTGATGACAAAACAACTAATATAATACAACAGACATTAACACCCGGCCACAAGTAAAATTCCTTGGGGAGCTATTGGAACCGTTTGAAATCAAGACAGGTGTGAGGCAAGGAGATGACCTCTCCCCAGTCCTTTTCAACTGCGTCTTGGAGAAGGTGATAAGGGAATGGCAAAAATAAATGAGCCAGCAAAATATCCTGAATGGAATCAAGATAGGACACAAAAAGGCATTTGCAGATGACAGTGTTCTTCGCTGAAAATCTAGAGACTGCCACTACACAGAAACAGCAGAAAAGGCAGGACTGCAAATATCCGTTGAGAAAACTAAGTACATGAACATAAATTCCAAAGAACCAACATGGACAATGAAGACCAAGTATGGTGACATAATGAGAGTCCACAAATTCAAATAACCAGGGGAGATTCTGACTCCTAACGAGAAGCCAGCTATCAAAAAAAGAGCAAAGAAGATGAAGATTGCATTCTGACTATGCCAGGAAACTTGTAGGTCCAATCAAATCAAACTGACACTATAATACCATGGTGAAACTTGAATGCCTCTATGCAGCAGAGACAACTGCCAGAAAGGGGATTACCAGAATAGAAAAGAAAGAGCGTAAATTTCCGAGGAAAATTCTGGGACCCGAGAAAGCAACAGCAAATGAGTTTACCTTCCGTTTAAGATCAAATCAAGAGCTGTATGAAAAATGTGAGAGCATTTCAACCTGAATAAGAAAATGGCGACTGACTTTCTATGGACACTTGAGGAGAATGGGACCAGAATGCCTAGCAAATAAGACCCTCATCTTCCAGGAAAGAAGAAAGACCCAAGTACCATGGCTGAAAGAAGTTCATGAGGATCTTAAAAAGTGTGGCATTGAGGAGGGAGATATTACAAACAGAACAGTGTTCAGAAGGAAAATTGTGGAGGTGACGCATCTGTTCGTAGAGAAACCCAGGAGAACAAGAAGGGTATTCTCGGATGAGGAAGGAGCAAAAGTGAGCCAGAGAATAAAGGAGTATTGGCGTAAAAAGAAAGAACATCAACAGTCAAGGAAGTTGTGTAGTCGTAACCCACAGGATGTTGAAACGATCCTAAATAATCATAATAATGATAATAATAATAATAAATCAATGAATAAAAATCCACACCCTGTTTCCAATTTCAACCAGGTCAGGAATGGAATGATATGGCGTATGGCTTTTAATGCAGGAAGATTATGAGGACAAGTTTGGCTTGCCAGTATTTGACACCCGTAGGAGACCCGTGTGTCACAGGAATGGAATGAATGAAGTCCCATCTAGCAGTGAGGATAGGAACTGTGCCAGCTGCGAAAGCCTGTCATATTCCTCTGGGGTAATGATTAATGATCAACAGATAAATGATAATGGAGAGTGTTGCTGAAATGAGAGATGAGACAGGGAAAACTGGAGTACCCAGAGAAAAATCTGTCTTCCCCCTCCTCCTATTTGTCCATCACAAATCTGGTATGGAGTGACCTGGATTTGAACCACAGAACTCAGTGGTGAGAGCCCGGCACACTGCCGCCTAAGCTATGGAGGCTATAATAATAATAATAATAATAATAATAATAATAATAATAATAATAATAATAATAATAATGACACCGCGGACAGAAACCTTTATAGGAAAAAAATTAATGGATGGAAAGTGCAACCAGAGAACGAAGTGAAAAAGAAGACTGGAGCAGAGTGGACAGAGAACGAAAAAGGATCCACGGAGAAAGGATGAGAGCTGTTTGGCAACTCAGAAAACAGAATCTTTAGAGCTTTGCGTGATCCATTGGGTCCATAAGCACATAATAATAATAATAATAATAATAATAATAATAATAATAATAATAATAATAATAATAATAAAATCATCACCACCACCACTGTAACACTGACATTCTTTTTACTCTGAATGGCCTTTCTCTACAGAGAGAGAGACATCAAGTGCTTACCTAGGAAAGCTGTTCTGCACATCTATCCTTCCCCCATTGACTTGACTATGCTTACAATATGTTGCTTTAGTTTGACAATTTTTTAAATTATTTCATTTGATATATTTTTAATCAAGATACCCACTTAAGGTTTTCTTTGAGTGAGATTCCAGAATGTATACTGAACTACTTTAACACTGCAATTGGTGTATAATCAATCCACTTAATTATGGGAGCATTCTTCGTACATTATCTGCAATATTGAGTTTAACAAATCATTTCAAAAGAATGGACTTTTAAATATTTGCTTTCAAAACTACACAAAAATAAAACAGAACTAGCTATATTTTGACTTGGAAAATGAAAATATGGAAAACATGAAGGAATAAATAAATGAATGAATACAAGGGAGAGGAAGTAAGGTCATTTCTGTGAGCAGAAGTGCAATCTACTCAATAATTTGCATTTCTGTCACTTTTTGACATAACTTGATCTTCTTTTCTGATCTTTTCTTTTCCAATTAGGTTCTACCAAATTCTGCCACTATTTCTTCCTCGCCATGGTCGTATTGGGTTTACGATTACGGTGTTTCTAACTCCCATTTTGAACACCTCCAATAAACCTGGGAAATTTCTTTTGTATTTGACAAAATGAACCTTTCAAAATCTTATCACTATTCAACCAAAACAACTTCAAACCTCTCCAGGTGTAATTAATTAATTAATTAGTGAAGTCAGATCAATCAGAGCACAAGGATATATATATATATATATATATATATATATATATATAAAAGATGCTTCAGCAACTTATATTTCAGCTCTAGGTGGAGGCTCTCAAGAAGCTGAAAAAGAAAGTTGTAAAGTTAGCAAAGGTAACAGATTACAAAAAAATCCCTCACACATCTCTCTTCCTTGTTCATAAATATTTAAACCTCATATAAATTTTTAAGTTGCCTCATTTTCATTGGATGTATCTAATATGCAGAGTCCAAGAAATAATTAAACAGAAGATGAGCATTATGTCAAAAGGTGGTGTGTCAGTCCTGGCTTGCTCAATCTGTCATGTTCATCTAGGCATCAAATCAGATTATCCTACAAAGATGGCCTAAGTAATAACCATCCATGCATTACACAAATGTGTAAGTTCACAAATAATTTCAAAATTTATGAACTAGCGCTCAACCCTATTGCCTAGCCAAGAGTCCTGATGATGTTGCTCATCAGGTTTTCATTTGACAAGAGTATGATCCTGTTCACCTAAACAGAAGAGGGACTCATCCAAAAACACAAATATATCAGGTCATTATATAATTCCAGTCATTAGTTTGATAATCCCCTGCAGCTTAATTTGATATCAGTTATCTTTGGAGAGAGTGACAAGCATGCAAGTCGTATTGGAATAAACTGTGATAAAGAGCAGTCAACTGCTGAAGATGACACTGCATTTCAGGTTATAGTTTGCCAATGTTACGCTAACATATCAAATAAAACAAAACGATCGCTCACTAAATCCTTATAAGATTAATCACCTCAAATTTTTTTGGTATCAGATATAAAGAATCTTTTCCCAATTTTCCCCACAGATCATGGATCACATACAATATCTGAAGTGAAATTGTCTATTACTCACCTCATCACGTTGTTTTTCTGCTATATTAGCTTTACGAGTAGATTCTTCTGCTTCATGTTGCCATGCCTCACAAGCTGTGCGAGCCTGAGCTATTCTTTCCTCCCATGAGGCCAACTGCGATTTACAAGTTGCTAGTTCTTCACATAACCTTTGTACCTAAAATAAAATTGAAGAATGAACAGAAAAAACAATATGCCAATGTAAAGTTATAAAATGGCAATAACTGTAAAAATCTTTCTTACAAATGGGCACAGACCAAACCAGGCAGTCTGAAAAAGATGACAGCAGAGCGAGTAGCAAAAAGTTGAGTTCCTGATAATCTGTGTAAATATCTGGTGTATATGGAAGTTGGGCGATAATAACAAGTAGTAAGGATTTTTTGATATAGTTGTGTGGTTTAAAAATGAAGTTGAAAATTACCAGGTGGGATAATCTTACAAACTTCTAAAATAAATACAGGGGCTCTCACCATAACATGAATACGTGTGCAAAGTGCAAGAAAGAGCTAGGAAAGGCGGGAAAAGTACGGTGTGGTGAATGCAAAAACTGGTATCAAGGGAAGTGTGCTGGTGGAAAGAACAGTAGCTGAATCAGTAAGAACTGCGTCTACAAAAAACATTGTATTCGGTAAGTGATGGGATTGAACTTTTATTTATTTACTTTTTTCCTAGGGGCTTTACGTCGCACCGACACAGATAGGTCTTATGGCAATGATGGGATAGGAGAGGCCTAGGAGATGGAAGGAAGCGGCCGTGGCCTTAATTAAGGTACAGCCCCAGCATTTGCCTGGTGTGAAAATGGAAAACCACAGAAAACCATCTTCAGGGCTGCCGATAGTGGGATTCGAACCTACTATCTCCCGGACTGAACTTTTAAACAAGTTACGGAAAGATGTGCAAGCATTAAATTAGACCAGCGAAAGAGAGAAACTGATCTGGGGAATTCCCTTAATACTTCTCATGATAGATGACAATGTGCATTTACTAAAAATTCAGCAACATGACACAGCTCAATGTTTGTCTCAGCCTCTCTAACACAGGAGAATGCTCAGTTGTGCTCTAGGGTGAATAGGGTGAAGGCTTTAGAGAATCATATAACAGAGTTGAAACAGTACTCAAGAAGGAACACCCTTTAAAAACAAGGTGGTCCCGAGTGTAAGAATGAGAATATACTCAAGACTGTGTTCCAAGTGTAGGAATGAGAATATAATCAAGACTGTGGAGCAGGTGGGTAAAGCCAAAGCAACTGAGTCAAGAGCACAGTACAATTATTATGAAACTAGTGAGGAGGTTTGATAAAGACTGTTTTATCAAACGTTGTAGAGTGAAGAGGAATCTGAGCACAAGACACCTTAGGCTACCTGGAGACAAGGTGTATATCAACGAGAGTCTGACTCTGGAGAGGAGGTTGCCGGCAGCTACACGTCTGAAGAGAAAAGTACTATGCTTATTTTTGAACTGGCTTTATGTTGCACCGACACAGATAGGTCTTATAGCGACGACGGGATAGGAAAGAGCTAGGAGTGGGAAGGAAGCAGCCGTGGCCTTACTTAAGGTACATCCCCAAGCATTTGCCTGGTATAAAAATGTGAAACCATGGAAAACCATCTTCAGGGCTGCTGAGACAGTGGGGTTCGAACCCATTATCTCTCAGATGCAAGCTCACAGCTGCGCGCCCCTAACCACATGGCCAACTCGCCTGTTTCTGTGCTTTCTGCAAAAAAAATTATTAGGGTTCTCGTATTGTTGTTACTTTGTTAAGAAGGAAGCCATACTTTCCAGTGTCATCCTGGTTAAATGTAACTTAAAAACTTATCAGTCCTGGCGAACACACAAGTTAAATATAAATATTACACTATAATATATCTGCAAAAAACCACATTATTAAACAAGGAATTAAAACACACGCTATTAAACGAAGAATGACATGTTTCTTTGTTGAAAGATCATCAGATTCTATCAATCACACTCAAATATTTAGAATATTTATGTTTAGGAACTTGAAATCGGGAACTCATCTTAACACATTGCGGACCGGTCCCGAGAAAACTTGTGTTTGCCTAGCCGAGCGTTGCGGACCGGTCCCGAGTTATCTCGTGTTAGCAGCAGACTGAACTTTAGTGCTATCTTTTGAGATATACGGGAACCATTTGGAGGTCAGGGGTGATAGAACTCTGTTATGTATGGTTCTACCCAATCGATAGTCGCATTTCTTTTCGAGTATTCTTCATATCATCGATTTTCTTTGCATTTCCCGACAACATGTTTACAAAGTTCGAAGAGCCATGCAAGATGGCAGCGCCCAGGGATCGCACGTGTTTAGACAAAGATGAAATTATTCGCGAATTATGTGCTGATACAGGCTCCGAATATCTAAGTGAAGCTGAATATTTAAAGTTCGATGATGAAATATCTTCTAACGGAAATGTTTCAAGTGATGACGATGATATAGTCTTATCTTCAAGGTGTGAAACACTCGTAGCGCAGAACGAGTCTGATAATTGTGTTCCGGGTGTAAATATTCTAAATATTGTAAAGAATGTAGTGTTTTCTGACAACTGGGTTATGGGCAACAGTGAACCTAGGCTATAGGATTTTGAAGGTGCTGCTGG
Source organism: Anabrus simplex (assembly GCF_040414725.1). Classification (NCBI taxonomy): domain Eukaryota; kingdom Metazoa; phylum Arthropoda; class Insecta; order Orthoptera; family Tettigoniidae; genus Anabrus; species Anabrus simplex. The sequence continues at coordinate 236,985,769 of NC_090265.1, forward strand.
TATAAAGGTATGGTCTAATGAATCTGGAAACAGGACAAGTAGCAGGACTTATGATTGGTGAGGAATATTTTCAGTATGTAGCTGAAAAGACAAACTTATACTATGAGCAGAATTCACATTCTTATAACGTATCCCCTAAAACACTAAAGTGGACTAATGTCACTAGCAAGGAAATTAAAAAAAATATTGCTCTGCGTATATTGATAGGGCAGGTGAAGAAATCATGTCTGGAAGATTACTGGCCAACCGATCCCCTAATAAAAAAACCCATATTTCCGAAAACTATGAGCCAAAATAGATTTCAAGAAATACCCTGCATTTCAACATCTATTCAGGAAGGCCACTAGAAAAATACGCAGTAGTCCTTCAAAAGCTAGTGAAGTTCTGACAGTTTATTTGAATGCATGCACTCCAGCTTAGAGGTAGTTAGAAAGTGGCCGGGAACAGGGATGTGCATGGGGTGAAGTGCACCCGGTCCGCAATGTGTTAACACATTAGCACCTTGCGTTGCCATATGGCAACGATTTTCGCACCTTTTTCTTTTAATACTGTTGGCAACAAGAAATAATCTGGAAGATTTTACTGTCATCCGACAGTTACAGAAGAGTTTGTAGAATCGAGTAATCATGTTTGTTTAATTTTAAAATCTATTGATGTGACGACTGGTGGCCTCTTGGTTATTTTAAGATTCCTGCGAAATGGCTGCCGGCTTCACGTAAGAAGGATATAAAATTTATAAGTGAAGTTCTTTCATTGGATTATGTTTACAGTAGTGTTGTGCACACTTCATTATATATGTTGTAAGTATTTGAAACAGTATGGGTGCACAATGCCATAGTAGTGCTTGTTGAATAATTAGCGTTGCCATATGACAACGCTAGGCATTCATACTCAGTAAAATTGCTGCAGCTGTCAGATCATGATACTTTATACTGATTCATACATCTTCATTGCAGGAAGGGATTTTCCCTTTTAGAAGCACTGGATATGCTACTGACTGAAGATCTCGAAGGTGATATTTTTGTGGAACCGCTCTATGTAAATGTACTTACAGATGAGGGCTCCTGGTGATGAAGATGATGGTGGGCCTATTGATAATCTCTCTCTGGACAGTTACGTGTCAGTGCTGAAATGAAGTGTGTAAATAATGAAAGAATCTGGATTAGTTACGATGGTGAAGGTGTGTTACCAGAGGACGAAGTGCCTTTTCTGTCTACTGATGCAAGATCCGTTTCAATACCCGATGCTGTGAAAGAGCAGATAACTGATAGAGGAAATAATAAATCAAATAAGAAACCAAGATAGACCGATGGGGCTGATTTCAATATTGGGCGACTGTTGACATTTCTGGAGCCTAGTTATAGCAAGTGAAAATCCACGACTGTTGTTAACATTTTTGAATTGTTTAGAGATAACCAACTGATCGAACATTTAGTTTGAGAGACTAAAACATATGCAGTGTTTTTAATTGTATGGATCCACAAATAACTTCTGATGAAATTCGTTGCTTTATTACCATACTTTTCATTTCTGGATATAATAGGTTGCCCTCCAAGTGTTCTTATTGGGACACACAGGATGATATGAAGAGAGTGAAAGAGGGTGGGCTAACGCGCAAGTATTGAGGGTGGGCTTTTAAATGCCTACGAAAATACAAGACTACTGTAGTTACTCTATAGTTTGTAACTGCATCTGAAGTTCTTTGATTCTTCATTTTCTTATTTTTGATTTTATTCTATTGTTCCAGTGAGTGTTTTGTTTTGACAGGCAACGTATGTGTCTATGTACTGCAAACAAATATTTTCTCCTTTGATCAATAATTCTATTTTTCTTTTCGCTGTGATGTGAACAAAAACTGATATTCCATATTCTTACAATAAATAATGCTAAGATATTTCAACATTGTTAGTGTACGAAAACAAAACAACACTTTGCAACCTCAATTCGACTTTCAAAACTCATTGTTTAAAAATAAGTAGTGCAAGCGCCTAGCGTTGCCATATGGCAACATCAAATATCTTACGACCTAGCGATTCCAAAATTCTGAAACTTGTTTAATTAGTTTATTTTGGTCCCAAGCATGCGGTAAAATACAATAAGAAAATCTCAGAAAAAAAATTCAGGCGCTAATGGGTTAATTTAGATGCCTTCCTTTGTAACTTCCCCACCATTTACTGCGAGGTTTTTGGAAAACCGTTGCTTTGTCGTTGGCATGGTTCCAAATGGTTGCAGTCATTCACCTACTTTCATCACCTCACGCATCTCCCCTTGGCTATGTCAATGACACGCTGTGTTTTATTATTATTATTATTATTATTATTATCATCATCATCATCATCATTAAGGGATAGCGTAAGGAGCACTTATAATGGACTGTTTAGTCTTACTTTAATTTTCGTGAATGTAATCTACATTTACGTGAACAGCTTTCATTGTCTTTTTTTTTTTTTTTGCTTTACGTCGCACCGACACAGATAGGTCTTATGGTGATGATGGGACAGGAAAGGGCTAGGAGTGGGAAGGAAGCGGCCGTGGCCTTAATTAACATACAGCCCCACCATTTGCCTGGTGTGAAAATGGGAAACCATTTTTAGGGCTGCCGACAGTGGGGTTCGAACCTACTATCTCCCGAATACTGGATACTGGCCGCACATAAGCGACTGCAGCTATCGAGCTCTGTTTTCATTGTACTATATTTGCAGATTTTATTTTTATTATTATTATTATCAATATTTTTTCCTTAAAGACAGTGCTTGTAAGATGTTATTTTTAGTGATAAATGATGATCTATTTGTTCTTGGTGATGATCTGGTTGAAGAGTGTAGCAAGGAATTCTTAGCAGGCTTTAAAGCATATTTCTGCTTGTACCACATGTCATCTGATCCAGTCACTTTCTCATTCATCATCATCTTGATGGCAGTCCCGGCCTTAATGAAGGCCACGGCTGCTACCTTCCCAATCTCCCACCGTTCCTTCGCCGAAAACCTTTGATGTGTAAGTGCGACGTTAAACAAATAGTGAATAGTGGTTACATTATGGAAGAAACATTTATTGGTCGAAGCTAGTTCCAATAAATGTTTCTTGATTTTGTATTGAAAAGGTGGAAATATTTTACTCTTCATTTTTAATTTAATTGTAATCATTGTTCAATACGGACCATTCAAAAATGACATTCATTTCTCTTAATCATCTTCTGTACAGCCTGTTTGAGGGGCATAGCAAGATATAATATGGGCAATTAAGGATGGTGAATCAATCTTCATAGACGTGAACCTATCTGACACTCTTTTGACACTTGTGATGATGTTGAGGTAGTGCTGGTCAATCACTATTGCCACATCATTCCGTGCAGTACTTGTACCATGGTAGATGATTTTACAGCCATTCCCAATTTCTTTCACTTTTTTGAATCTCTCCACTTGGTCTCCTGTATGCAGGAAATGTTGACACGTCTGTTATTCAGCATTTCTTCTAAATCACGTTGTCACCCAAATCAAAGTTCCAATGTCGAGTGTAGTAAATCTTAGGTCTTACTTGTTGTCAGACTAGCTTTTTTAACTTTCCCTGTCCATAGGAAGGTAACCCTAGCACAATTCTCACTAAAGGTCTGCAAATGACCCAGTTCGTTCGCTCACGCTCATTTGAACCTCATACGGTCAACCTAGAGCAGGTTAGTGGTTGATGCGCTTATAGACAGTATCAACCAAGTTATGACGAATAAACTTAAAATAAGCGAGAAACGGAGAGTGGCTGACTATAAAATGCTGGACACCATGCAAATATTTTAACGAAATATGGATTGAAGTAATGTAAACACAAACTTATTATAAAAACTGTGAGATCAACTTGTCAAGTTAGCAGACACAGAACATTAACTTGTACTGTCTTTCATATCATCACAAACATTCATCATTATTGTGTTGTCTGTTTTAGTACAGAGAGAATCACAAGAGCATCATTCAGTATATCTTGGTTAAGCCAGCTCCTTTTGCCCCTCAAAGTTACCAGCTGAACAGAAATTTCTTTCACTTGCCTCATTGGAGACTGGAAGAGACAATACTTTCTTTGATAGCAGAGCAAGTCTTGGATATTCTGTGCTGTTATTTAGCCATTACGCAAGGTGATGGTCACCAGAAAGGTGATCTCTTAATAAATAAATTGTTGTAATAAGAATATCAGACACATTTATTCGCCCATATACTCGTTTCTGACATAAATCTTCTAGGAACCTATTCCCAGAACAACCGTAAAGGGACGGAGATCTGTTGCACACATTTTGACATACTTCTATGTAATGTTTTGTTAGATATCATGTGGTACTATATTAGATGAGTGCACTGTATTCGGCCACACTTTACACATGTGCTTTTGTATGTGAGGTAGTAGATGTGCAAATGTCAATAAGTAAGCACAACATTTACTATCTGCAACTGACGAGAAGCCGCGGCAGCTTGTATGTATGGCACGTGTAACAGATACTACGCTTTTAGCTACAAACATCAGTTGTGACAGAAAATGCGAGCTCTCTGAATCAATGCATATTCATGATCAAACTGTTCATTAAGCAGTACATACAGTAAACGTATAATTAAGCCACAATTGCACTGCCACTTTGAAACTTCACAACAGTACCTCATTTCACAAGAGTCACTATGGACGGAAAATATGTTTATTGTCAGCCCTTGAGATTTGAGACAGGTGCATGCGCAGCAGCCATGCTTACCACCCCCCTCCCCACCCCCGCTCTTCTTACCCCGTATCCCCACGACTTATCGTCAGACGACAATAGTACACGACACATATCCTGCATGTTGACCATTTCCAGTTGATCCTAGTAAGAAGTATTCCTACAATTTGGTCTTCATCCTTTCTTAATTTAGTAATTGCTTCCTCTCAGGTTTTGCTTTTATTCTGTCTGTGGAGTCCTATTCCATGTTCGAAACAAATGTTGTAGTGACTGTGAATGTGAATCAGTTGGACCAAATCTGGTGCGTTCACTCAGACTGTTAAGCGCCAAGCGGTTGGACAGATCATGCTCACTAGCAGAGCAGGACTTCATTACACGACTACGTGGGGAATGCAGACCTAAGTTACTCATGTCAGTAGGGTGCAAGAGAAGCGCGAAGCTGGCGGGAGGGGGCTAGCATGATCCAAATTCCAAAGAGAGAAAGCCACTGATGTGAAAAGAAATACCTCAACCGATGGGTCACTTAGTCCGTTGTCAAGGTCACTTCACATCTACGGCAAGGATCAAAAAGAGGCCGCTCCTAACCTGGAGTACAGATGCCTTTAACATGAGGAACAGACACAATCTTTTTAATGTATTTGGTCGGTGAGAACAATTTTATTTTGCTCAAGGCCACCGGCAAGCAGGTTAGAACCCCCACTATCCACCACCTGGGATGCCCCACATGGGAGTAACACCACTCCCCCTGCAACGACAGCGTAGTAGGTTCATAATGAAATGAACCAAACTATAATTAACCGCTCAAGCAAATTCGACGTGTACAGACCTACAAAACATAAGTCAGGAGCGGTCTGACGTATACCTGTACGGACTAGGCTAGTGATATTTTAGATGTACATCGGCGTACCATCTGTTGGTTGTCAACATGAACTTTTAGCACGGCTCGCAGCACAGGGTATCATTCTATGCAGGGGAGTATCTTTTACCGTAATGCGGCATTGTGTTGGAGTAAAAATAATTTGTTTCATGAACGTTCATTGTAACATATCCACAAAGATGCACACGAGATGCTGTCAGTTGGTACAATTATTTTATTCACATCTACTTACAAATTAAACACACATATAACCTTAATCGCTGGTGTCACAAACAAAACACTCTCATCACAAAACCGTCATTTAAAAAAATACCAATCGCTGCACATAGAGATTACAACCTTGAAACACAGTTGAAACAGTTGACTGCGTAAAAGCATGACACAAGTATAACCTTGCTACACCATAACTCTACTAAACAACAATTCGTCAACAAATAACTCTCTAACCACTACACTAATCTCGTCACCGTGAAGATAGTCTCCTTATATATGTCTTTGCCAGGCTTCCAGAAAGGCACGTTACAAAAAAACTACTTTTGTGAAAATTCTAGGGTGCCTAATACATAGATTGTAATGCACAGAATGTTCTCAATCGTTCTAGCGCCTATTACCATTCTGGAAGTTACAGTGTGTTTCACAGTTACAGATTACAAAGTATACAGGTAAGAATAAACTATATACAGTTTCTTGCGTTAATTGAACTAATGTAAATGTCTATGTACAGCACATGTTTCATGACATAACCTCACACACAATACGATCATTCGACTATGTAAATAATAATACTACTAATACTAAATGGATGTACATCACTTCACAGCCATACATACAAGAAATAATAATAATAATAATAATAATAATAATAATAATAATAATAATAATAATGCGAGCTCGTTCTTGCATTAGTTACCCATAGGTGAGAGAATATTGTTTTCAAGTTATATCTGTTTATCACACTTGCGTCAATTGTTGTAAACAACATGGTGGCGTCCTCGCATAGTCTGTAATTATCTAATGCAGCTCTAAAACGCACATTAGGTTAAAGTAGCGATGAGAATAATCCGAGTGATAATGAAAGCGTTAGTGATGATGATTATGCACAGCAGGAAATTACGTGTGATGTACATAATTATAGTAATACAAGTGAATGTCCACCCGTGTGGTCATGGACACCTGTTTATTTGAATTTTATTCCAACAAGGAGATAATTAGGCATTTTTTACTTTGCATGCCTCCTTTTTTTTTTTTTTTTTTTTTAATTTAGATACAACAACTGCATGATATGAACTGTGTATCCACTTATTTTGAACAAAATCAAACAAGCTGTTTAGAAGTTATAGCAGTGTTTGTGACAGCATGTAAAACTGTGATATTTTTCTAAAATTGATTTTTGCTGTAGGGTAAAACTTGGCCAACTGGGTTGAAGGGTTAAAAAGTGAACCCTGAAGCTTCCAGCAATGATTCTACCTTAGTCCATAGGGAATGGTGGAAAGATGGATGGAAGTCAATGTACTTTGTGCGACTAATGTGACCAACTGTTGAAGGAAGGAATGAGGAACAAGACAGTCAAGAAAGAGAGAGATTCCACAATTTTGAAGGACAGCTATATTTTTAGCAGTAATTTTAAAGAGAGAAAAATGTTAACATTTAAAAAGCACTGTGTTGCTACATTCTCTCTTTTTTCACCAAGAGGTTCACATTTCACTACCATCCGCCGGGCTTGTTCTCCACAGACTGACCACCATTTTGAACGATCAACTGACTCTCCCGCTCACCTGATGTTGCTCTAATGTCTCACACATTCTAGAATGAACTCTCGATCATAGAAATACGCCTCACCTTGCTCAGCTGGGCACGATGAACGAGAGGCCATTCCCCACTGGATGTGTGAGCACACCACACTGGATAGAGCTGGTTCTCTAGTCCCTTCAACTGCTGCTGTTTTGGTTTCAGGTGAGACATAGAGATCAAGTCATGTAAAACATCCTTGCATTCATCTTTCTAAATAATGATGGAGTTGGGTGAATCACATAACTGCACAGCACTAAAATCCACTTGTGTTTTTGGCTACTGATCTTTAACGAAAGCTTGGACTTACACGCTTTACCATATTTTGAACTGCTCCACTCTTCAAGCAAATTTTATCTTCATGTGCCTGCCGTTACTCCTATTAGAACTCTTTTCTGCGTCAGTCGTGTCTCTCGGTTCCCTCATTCCCGTCCCGCTTCCACCCCTCATCTTGTTTGAAATTTTGTACGATTGTATGGTATTAGGTATTTAAAATTTAGGACTGACATGTAATGAACTTAACTATCGTTTGATCGATCTCACTGTTGATTCTTTTGAATTGTGTTACTTATTCTTAAATATATGAGACTTGTTAACGATTTGGCATAAGTGTTTCCATGTCTATGCACCTGTATTAACTATATAAAATATTTAAACTAAACACATATCATGCACTTGCAATATCTGTCTCAGTACTCATCGAATTATATTTGTTATGCTTTGTACCCGCTGGTCGGTTGTGTACACACACGGATATCTATTCTAGTAAAAGGTGGTTGTTATTATTATCGAAATTATCTTTTCGTTTAGTTGTATATCTTGTTACCATCCTCTATGTCCCGGATCCCTCTGGGCTATATTCCACCGTGCACAAAAGTGTTTAGTTATTATTATTATTATCAGTAATATTGACATCCAAGCTCGCTCCAAGGAGGCAACGTGCGTTGCCAACAACAATGCTACCAACCACCGAGATGTTTCCATGGATGCACCTGTCTTGGAGTTCCAGTCTTTCTGAGTTTCTGTCACTAAGCAGCTCGAGGAGGTGAAGTGTGAACTTGCTGCAATGAAAAACCAAATCACCAAACAGGGCAACCTAATTGACAACGCAGAGCAGTACAGCAGGAAAAACTGCCTTTATGATACGGTGTTCGGTTTTGTGAAATCCCATCTAGGGATAGACTTGACATTGGACAATTTAGACCGGCGTCAGAGAATTGGGAAACCAAAGAAAATCACAGCTGAGGTAATGACGAGAGGGAAAAGACCCATCATAATAAAATTCACACAAGATCATGACTGTGACCGTATCTGGTGTGCAAAGAAGCCGTTTAAGGGATCAGGCATGCTGATAATGCTAACAGCAGTGGGAAAAGACATATTAAAAGCTGCACGTGACCACTTCATTCAAAAATAAGTGACCACACAGTACTGAAGTAATGGCAAAATGTGTGTGTGTTTACGTGGAAGTTATCAGGAAACAACAGATGCGAGACTACTCCATTGTATCTGTCACCATACTAGAACTTGGGAGTACTGAAATAACTTGTCCGACAAAGAGCAATGACCGGCACCCCATTTGTGTTTCTTATGCTCCCCTTGCCAATTTGTCCCCTAGACAGCCTACTGCATTCCTTTCCACAGCTGAAGATCACCTCTCACAGGTTTACCACCCACTGGGCCATTAGCTTATAAATCCACTGAGAAAATATGGGCAAACCTGTCTACCTGTTTGTTTTGTGTTCATATCAACACTCAAACTATTCCAACATATCACGCCGAGTTAAAAAGCTATTTGTGAAAGAGGCATCATAGATGTTCTTCCAGTCTCCAAACTATTTACCTTCAACTCGAGTTTCATTATGAGAATTCTGATCATGGAGGAACAATAGGGATGGGCGAGGAGGCGGCACAGTTTTGTACATTGGGAATAAGTTCCCTAGTAAATTAATTTATAAATCTCCTCATTCTAAACGTCCAGGACCTAAATTTGTGTTTGTGGAAATAACTACTCTTACCAGAAAGTGCTAATAGAAGTGGTATACAGACCTCCCAGAACAGGAAATTTCTTGGAATTAGAATACAGCCTACTAAGACTTACATGTCTTACCGTTTGGCAACAGCAATATGAATTTACTTCTATCTACTGTGCCAATTCACTGTCATAAATTGAGGAACTAAAATGGACACAGTAATGAGAAGAATAGATATGGCACACAAATTCATTCATCGATATCCAGAAAGTACAGTGAAACCTCGATTCTCCGTTTTTCGAGGGACCATGAAAATAAAACGTACAACACGGGAAAACGAAAAATCCGGGAATGAATGAAAACTATCAACAATTTGGCTAAACATCACAAAAATTAAATACCGGTACCGGTATGTATAATTATAATCTTACAAAAACTCCTAAACCAAACCAAACTACAGCCCCAGTGGGACTTTGCCTGCCAAGCGACCGCTGCTCAGCCCGAAGGCCTGCAGATTATGAGGTGCGCATGGTCAGTGCGACGAATCCTCTCGGCAAATATTCCTGGCTCTGGAGATCGGGGTCGCCATCTCACCATTAGATAGCTCCACAATTAAAGGTATTCACGTAGGCTGAGTGGACCTGGAACCAGACTTATATCCAGGTAAAATTGCCTGACCTGGTCGCAATCGAACCCGGGCCCTCTGCATGAGAGGCGGGCATGTTAGACCGCGAAACCGCATTAATTACCGGTACGCGAGTTCAAAATCTCGGTACTTTACATTCAGTTTTACAGGGGAATCTTCGTCAGTTTCCCGTGAAAACTTCTTTCAGTTCAGCAACTTTGATTAGGCTAGCCAAACTTCGAAAAATCTAATAACGCCAAGCCAAACGACAATCGACCACAAGTAGTTTTTAATTCTCTCATCTAATAAAATAAAGCACATTAGATACAAAAGCACCCAAAATGATGGCGAAATCCGTTCATTTCTTAATCTTTCATTGTAATTTGGTCTCCGGTATACTGTTCGTAGTCAGTTTCTGGAAATCTCGTACCGCGCAAATTAGGCCTACATCGACTTTTAAAGGTTATGTTGAACTCGAAAACATGGTTTCGAATGTAAGTATCGATTCTTAAAAGTTCTCGAATGCATTATATTCAATTCTGCGCGTCACAAATCCAATCAAATTGGAAAGATAAAAGAAATATAAAAACTTCAGAAATTACGGTTATTCGTGACCTTGAGGTCATCTGGAAAGCGCGCTCGCTGCACATGTCAGTACGAGTTTGAAATGATACCAACCATTTAAAATGTAACGTGCGCGAATAAAACGACTGCAGTTTTTGGTATTTTAACACGAAAACATAAAATCCCCAGGCTTACATCAGGACCTAAACAGTAATAGCAATCCCAAGACCTCCCATGGCCTTTTTTTTTTTTTTTTTTTTTAATGTAGGGTGCAACATCTGTTTTGGTCTCGCTAACATATCATGTACGATAATATCAAAAGGTTCTGAATTTGTGTTAAGAAGGAGCAGTTTCGATTCCTGCCTGAAAGCCCAGTTACTCTGCAATGACCTGAGCAAAGTGCCGAAAACCTCTTCGGCAGTATGATCGAAAAAAATGTAAAAATATAAACATGCAACCCTGGACATAATATGGACGTTTTATATGTGCGAACATATGACGAAACTCGTTCCGTCTTCAAGCAGAGCTGTCGAAATGCGCCGTGTCTCCTTGCAATTGTTGTGGGCACCCTCTGCTTTATGATTTTCCGAGATTCTCTAAACAATACCATCCGAATGCGATGCTAAGATGGTCTCTTATGTAAGTTCACCGCCGATCGCTTTTCTAGTACCGGTACAGTACTTGCTTTAATTATTGCAGTGACGGGGCGTTAACGCCAAGATCCATAAATATGCCATAGCCGTCCTTTCGTGAGATACAGTTTATTAAAAAAACGATTGATCGAGGATTTAGCATTGATGTGACTGGAATTTCTGGACGGTTGATCCGGGAAAGCGTTTCTTCCAGGAACGGATAATGCGGGACTTTTACAACGTGATTTAATTACGATGCTCGCGGGACCACGTAATTTGAACGCATATTCCGGGAAAACGTATTTTCCGGGAACGGATAATCGAGGTTCCACTGTAATACATATAGTGTAATCAAGGCGAGGAATATCAAGGCGGCGGTGAGAAAAATAAAGAAATGCCTAAGATTGTTATAACATTATTATTACTACTTCTCATAAAATACTGCAAGCAAGAAGAAGAAACGTACCGTCGTGATAAAAATACGCATATATTACGAGCAGCTATCTATTATTTGGAGAGAATTAGTACATCATTTGAAAGAAGAAGGCCGATATTGCAGAATATTGCATTGAAATGCGTAAAATAAACGCCAAGAACTTAAAGTGTCACATCAAGAAGAAGATTACATACAAATCCCGAAAGGCAGCAGCAGATAACATTTAAAGCTCGCCGGCAAGAAATATTAAAGTCACTGTAATTAGAATCAACATATAAAATAGAAATCAAAATATATAAATGAATTTTAGGTAGACGTATTGGAAATCTAGAAGAGAATATCAGAAATGAAACTCAGAGAGACGCTTCATTTAACACCAGTATTAATGTTAGAAGGCAGTGAAAACCCTAAGATGATGAAACTGACTATGTCTGTATGCATTTTTGTTACATTTGAACAAGACATAACCATCAACATGAGCTAAGAAGACCATGGCCGATGTCCAGGGAAGGCTTACCTGAGATGACGGAGAAGGGAGCATGACCTGTCCTGCAACATCCCACAGACCAGCAGGATGTAGCAGCCAGACCTAAATCGCAGAGGGCCCAGTACATATGATTCCGTCATTGGAGCAGAGGGAAAAAGATAAGTCATATACGTCTATGCAGTAAGTAAATTAGAAATCTGTTGAAACAAAATATTATTTCCTGGTGTATTAAACAAACAGTGCAGCAGTGAAATCTTCGAATTAGCTCATAAATAGTGGATTTTTGTGTGATATCATATACATGTGACATTGTAAAGGGATGATAGGTAGTCATCTAAATGAAATAGCAGTTCTTTGGCTAGGATATGAATGTGATATATGTAACCAGTCAATGTGTTCGTAATGTTGTCTAACATACAGAAGAGGTTAACACATGCGAATTATAAGAGTTGTATCGACATTGTGGTTAATGTAACAAATAAGTTATGGTTGGTATATTATAAAATGGAGGTGATACAGTGCCTTACGTAGTTTATAATTGGAATATGTGAAGACATATGAGTAATATGAAATGATACAGAAGTGAATTAAGAAGAAATGGAATGTTTAAGCAAACAGATCATGATTATGGAATAATCTGCACCAAGTCAATGTGTACATGAGGATTGTTGAGATGAAAGAAGAAATATGATGAGGAAATATGAAACAGATGATATATATATATATATGAAATGCTGTAATTTCAGCTAGTCCATTAGCTGAGAGGTGGCTGTCCCACTAGTGGTCTTACTTCCTTCAGACTAGCAATCCGTCGGAAGGACATTTGATTGCTTTCAAGTCTTGCAAAAAGAAAAATGCAAGACCATAACGGGACACATGGCCCAATACTTGGAAGGAAGATGATGATGATGGTGATATTTATTATTTCATCGATAAAGAAGGGAATGGTTTGTTGCAAGGGTTATATTGAGAGGATTGATGCAATTTGAGGTTAATAATATATATATAAAACTCCATGATGAGTGATTATTCTTAGGTATTCCATATCCAACGTTGAATATGAGTTATATATCTCACATATAGGGAATAGGCACATATAAATCAGAGATAAAACCATATAAGGAAAGTTAAGTAGAATATTAACCAACATTAACCCAGATTTCAACCACAGTCATGTTTGCTTAATAAATAGAAATATGTCATACTTACTTATCACAATTATGCTACTGGTGAGGTTACTGACACATAATCGCTAAAGATATTGGTTGTTAGAGTCTTCTTAAATGACAATCATACCTATTTTCATAAATAAAGGTGAATGAAGTGTTGTAAGTTAGTGATGACATGTTGATATGTTGTATGTGATACATTTATGCAGTTAACTTAATTCCTACAATTTGTGAGAGGGATGATATCCATATGAGTTGCTTCTTCTTTTATCGATTTTGGCCAGCTGTGGACCACGTAAAATAACTCCTCACGATTTAAATTTTCTTTGGCGCCAGTACTCATTCATCCTCCTGCTTGCTGCTTCTTTCCTTTCAGCCGTCCATTGTAGTTTCTTCTTGGTTGCTGTTTCTGGCTATTGGTAACGATTATAGATGACAATTTTGAAGAGTGCATATGTAGTAAATGACTTATCACTTATCTTCTTCCTGGTGTATTCACACATAAGAAAGATGAAGTGATTGAAATCATTGATATTATTGAGAGTATTATCCTCAATATTATTAATTAACTATGGAGATGTGAAGACATGAATACACTAAATTACGATATTTAAGTCAAGGCAACGGATGATATTCAATGATTTTCCAGATAGATCTGTAAATTTTATAACTTTAACGAATGTAGGGATTGTAATCTCATTCAATACCAAGGAATTGAACAAGAGATGTGATTTTAATTTACAGGCACAGAATTCAAATAATTATTTTAGATTTATTTTCTACTTTACGACACATAATTGTAAATAAGTTATTTTTTTGTTTTGATCAAAGATCAAAGGGAAGTTTTCCTCTTTCCCAGTGTAGCTTTTTAAAGTTCAACAATATCCAAAATTACAATCACATACCTTGTAAATTTTGATGCCAAAACGAGCCCTTTGTGAAGGATTGAACTGAATGTATGAAAGGCTCCCACAAAATGACATCGAATTTTCATCCATGTAAATTTCCCTTCCTCAAAAAAAAATACTTTCCTTAGTTTGTCCTTATTGAAGGGGGAAAATGTGAAAATTTGGAAATGTTTTTGAACCTGTCTAGACAACGTTTCACCAAAAGATGGGGCAATATAAAAAAATTTTAGTGCTCCAATAATCACTGAGGTTAGGTTTTTTTATTTTGAGACATTATAACGATTAGGGCAAAATAGGCTCTCATTTCATTTACGGATACATCTACCCACTTGTTACAAGAATCCCCGCCACCCATAACTGCAAATACAATGAGAAGACGATTTCCACCTAATAAATACTTATTAAATTTAATAAAATAAGTATTGATTAGGTGGAAGTCTTCTTCTCATTGTGTTTGTGTAAAATATCAATACAGATTGAAACTTATAGATTACAAAACCATAACTGTGTCGCAACCATACCTGTTCGTTTCATTTAAGATATGTTCCCAGAAATCATTGCCCAAGAACTGACTGAACAGGTCTAATTCTGTAGGAGATTCAGACAGCTGTCTTGAAATCAGTGGATTGATTCCTAACTTAACAGTGCATACCTGCCAATTTTACAAAACTCAAAAACAGGAGATTTTGATAAGAAAATCAGGATATATCAGGATACAATTGGTCAAATCTGCTTATTCTACGTCTTGTGCAATACTATGGTACACATTATAACACGTATTGTCTCAAAACCCGACTGCTGTTATACGACGCTACTAGGATAAATATTGAGTACCTCTATTCCCTCATAGGAAGTACGAGGTATGTGAGCGAGATGTTCAGTCCCTGATAAGCTTTCCAAAAATAGTATGAACTCATGCTTTACACGTGTGAATCAGTCATACACTTGGATGCCATTACTTAACATATTGCATCACATGCCCGCGTGATTATGCGAAGTGCAATGCTATAATTATCAAATAATAAACTAAAATTCACCAGAATAGTCTCCAAATGGCTCTTAAAAATCTCTAGAAAAGTCACTATAGTCGCTATCTTTGAAATTTCGTCATTAAATTACTAAAAAAGAATCCAAATTTAGCGATTAGTCTCTAGAATCGACTAGACTGATATGTTACATGTTACAAATATCATGCCTGGTCCGTATTGAAATGTACATTAATTCCATAATGATACAAAAGTTTCTTGAGATCCACCTATTCAATACACACTGGGTTCCTAAAAATTAAAATTTACATCTTGTCATTTTAATTAACGGGGCATTTTCACACTCTTGATCCCAAGCTGCCAAAAGCTCCTCGTTGGATGCAAAACACCGCCCTTTCAGCTTCATCTTCACTTCTGGGAAGAGTGCGAAGTCACATGGGGCAAGATCAGGACTGTATGGAGGGTGATCAAGCACATTCAATCCACTGTTACATTAGCACGATGTGCTGGAGCATTGTCATGATGCAAGAGCCAAGTGTTGAGCCGTGAACTTGGAGCCTGGATGACCTGAGGCAGACAAGTCTCACTGTATCACTTTGCAGTAACTGTCCTTTGTGTTTCTAGCACAAGCTGAGTCAAGATGCCCCGTTTAGTGAAGAATAGTGCAATCATACTTTTCTTCATTGATCTTGACTTTCGCACAGTCACAGGAGTACCCTCATCTTCAAACAGCCACACCTTGTTCTGGGGTTTTGTTGGGACATCGTGATAATAAAGCCAAGTTTAGTCACCTGTAACAATGCTATTGACGTTATGCGAAGTCTCATTTTCAAATTATTTTATCATTTTTCAGCACCATTTCACTCTATGTGCCCTTTCTTCCTCTGAAAGTGAATGGGGCACCGAAAGGGAACAAACCTTTCTAACATGAAAATGGTCATGTAGAACTGAATGAATAGCTGGTGCAGGGATGTAGAGAGTCTCTTCTACCTGCCGATATGCCAACCGCCTCTCTTGCAGCAACATTTTCCTCCCAGCTTCAATGTTTTCCTCAGTCACTGATTCAGACAGTCGCCCAGAACAAGGATCTTCAACCCCAAAATTTCCTCTCTGGAATTTTTGTACCAGCGGAAAATTTTTGTCCGATGTGGACAGTCTTTCCCCAGCGCAGGAATCATTTCCTCCAGGCACTGATCAACAGTTAAACCATGAGCAAAATTTTAGCAGATAATTGCGTGATATTCACCTTTAGACCACAGACATCTTAACTTGCTTTCCATCCCAATGCTTGGTAACAACTCGTGTGAAGGTCGCGCCTTACTGTCTTCTAGACCGGTTTTCATCCCTCACCATAACAGGGATGTCTAGCCAACCATTTCTGTGTATTGCAAAACTTTCCTAGTGCCCTTTGTACAGGTTTCAACACACATCGCACATTCATGCGCATTTCACATATTAAACATCGATATTTCATTTGAAAGCTGCCAATGAGCAAAGGACTTCCAGCCACTGGTGTACAAAAATGATATAGTGGGATCTGAAAACAAATGTTTGAAGTTCACCAAAAATTAAGCTAAAATCTGGAGAAATAATAGAATAATCGGGAGGCGGGAAAAACTGTCAAAAATCAGGAGTCTCCCACCTAAATTGGGAAAGCTGGCAGGTATGCCAGTAAAGTTTATTTTTACAGGGGTATTTGGATCATCTGTCCACGTCCAGTCACACAGTATATCTTCATTCACACATACATCATCTTCCTCACTAGGTACTTGTATGTTCACCAAAATCAACAACTCTAGATTCCTCATCATTCACTTCACTATCACTGTCGCTCAATATTTCATTCATACAATCTGCAAACTCCTCGCATTCCACGAACACTCCATCTTGGTTACGCCTGGGCGCCGCCATTTTCATAATGTAAACATAAACAAGACCGCTGCCACCTCTTCCAAAACGAGTTCACTGAAACCAAATTATTTATGGAACACCATTGATTTCAAGCAAGGACTATAAAAAATTTCAATTTACTTGTAGGAAGTAACATAACAGCTCTCTGTTGATAGAAATATGATGTTCAAAATGCAGGACGGGTGCTGCTCGTCTTTCGACATAACAGTGGGAAGTCGTGTACGGGCAGTGCCCATCTTTCAACTCCAATCAGTTAAAAGAAAGGACACAATACTGAAACAGCGTTCCTGAAGATTTCAGATTCTGTACAACAAGCTATGGATCAAAGACAAGTTACGATATCCTCCTTGACATCAGCAGTGATTTCCATACCATAAATTTTGATACTCTTTTGGAAAAACCACAAGCCATGCATTTTAGCCATATGGTCCTCCAGTTCTTTACTTCTTATCCTACCGAGTGAGTTGGCTGTGTGTTTAGGGACACACAGCTGTGAGCATGCATTTGGGAGATTGTGGGTTCAAACCCCACTGTCAGCAGACCTGAAGATGGTTTTCCATGGGTTCCCATTTCCATATCAGGCAAATGCCAGGGCTGTACCTTAATTAAGGCTATGGCCGCTACCTTCCCACTCCTAGCCTTCCCTATATCATCGTCACCATAAGACTGTGTCGGTGTGACATAAAACAGATTGCAAAAATAAGAGAAAAAATTATCTCACAAACCACATGCAACATGTTACGATTGACGAGAGTAAATCTCAATGGAGTGTAAGAAACACTGGAATCCCTCAAGGCAGTATTTTAGCTCCAATTATTCTTAGTTCATATTTAAATGACATCTCAAAACAACTTAAATTTTGCAAATATGTGTATGCCGATGATCTCCACATATGCTATCATTCCCCAGTTAAAACATCCATTCTGCAACAAAGAATCTTAATGACAATCTCAACAATTAAACACAATATGCCGGCGAAAATGTTCTCATTATTACTCCGAATAAAACGCAAGCAATACTCCTTGCACAAACTACTCATAACTAAACTCAAAAGCAGCAATATCCCCAACTTACAGCTACGTGGTGCTAATATTACTTTCAATCAATCAATCAATCAATCAATCAATCAATCAATCAATCAATCCTGATCTGCATTTAGGGCAGTCACCCAGGTGGCAGATTCCTTATCTGTTGTTTTCCTAGCCTTTTCCTAAGTGATTTCAAAGAAATTGGAAATTTATTGAACATCTCCCTTGGTAAGTTATTCTAATCCCTAACTCCCCTTCCTATAAATGAATATTTGCCCCAGTTTGTCCTCTTGAATTCCAACTTTATCTTCATATTGTGATCTTTCCTACTTTTATAAACGCCACTCAAACTTATTCATCTACTAATGTCATTCCACGCCCTCTCTCCGCTGACAGCGTGGAACATACCAACATACTTTCTCAAACGCAGTAAAAATCTGAGTACCATTATGACTGAAAATCTAAATTTGAATGAACACACAACCAGTGTATGCAGGATAGTACATGCTTCTCTTCATCCCCTCAAATATCAACAATCCTCCCACTAAATTTAAAAATTAGATTGGTTCAGACACTCATACTTCCCTTAGAGCATTAAATTAATGTATTAGATGTCCGACTCGTTGGCTGAATGGTCAGCGTACTGGCCTTCGGTTCAGAGGGTCCCGGGTTCGATTCCCGGCTGGGTCGGGGATTTTAACCTTCATTGGTTAATTCCAATGGCCCAGGGGCTGGGTGATTGTGCTGTCCCCAACATCCCTGCAACTCACACACCACAACACTATCCTCCACCACAATAACACACAGTTACCTACACATGGCAGATGCCACCCACCCTCATCGGAGGGTCTGCCTTACAAGGGTTGCACTCGGCTAGAAATAGTCACACGAAATTATTATTATATTTGTATTAGATTCATATTTTCATTAAATTACTCTGCTCACATCAGATCCTTTTTTGAACGACTAAGCTGGTTAAAAAAATTTGACGAAGTGTAAGAGAGGCCCAGGAACCCTAACTTAGCCATTAATAATTAATCATAATACAATAGGAAGAAACATGGATTGGAACATAGTTGAGGAACAGCAATGATGGTTGGAGAGTGGAAGATACAAAGGTGTCATTAACACACTGAACTCGCTGGAGCTGGATAAGGGACATTAAGTTACTGATGATAAAAATTACGATGGTTGCCTGATAGGATTAATACCTCAATCTCTCTCTCTCAAATTAAATAAAGCCTTCATAAAATTACGATCAGCTGTTTCCGCAACACCTATAACACACAAAAATGAACCTGAAACTAATATTGACTTATGTTTGTTTTATACGAGCAAAAATAATTGATCAGACACAAGGACAATTTTATACACACATACGCATTGCAGGAATAAGAATCAAAACCAGATAATCTCTGAAATGTGAAATCTTACCTCTAAATTAGCACCAACAGATGAACTAAGAGAAAAGCTATTGAGTATCGATGAAGAGCTATGCTGATTTGCACAGTTACTTGGAGACATATTTGGATGAGAGAAGTCAAACAAGCTTCCAGATGTAAAACTACCGATTTTTGATGTACTGCTACTAAGTTGTATATGAGATGGATTCAAGAATGTAGAGCCCTGGAAAAAAAAAAAAACATCAATATATAGCAATGTGAATTGGGAACTAAAGAAATAACCATTTCAAAATAATCAACAAATATAATGAATTTACAAAGTTTAAATGCAGGGTACATTATGGGGATTCTAGTAATGGCTATCCTCAACAAAGCATCCCCATGAATTCGAAAGCTTGGTGAGCATCTGGTAACATGCAAAAAGAGTTCGTAGATTCTAAAAAAATATTAGCGGAGCAGTGACTCAACCTACGCTATCATAGGAAAAATGTAGACATATTTTACCAAACATTCAGAGACTCTACATAAGAAAGTCTCATATAGAAAACATTGCCCTCGGGCAAATTTAAATAGCAAATCAAAATGACAATTGATAGGACCAAGTAACATGAACTGAGTTCTGAAAAACTATTTTAACGTATTTAAAAAAGTAAAACTAACAAACTGGCACAGGATCTCACTTATACACAGTAAATTTGACAAAACATGCTAAAACAAATGGCCTTCAGATGTAGCTTCACATTAATTTATATTTACTATATACTTCTTACACCCTACTACATACCCCAGTACATTTCCAAAAAAAAAAAAAAAAAAAAAACTGTAATCGAAAATAGGGGAGCGGGTCTTAAATGTAAGGTTAGTATTTTTGCATGTGAAAATAAGCCTGAAATGTAACAATGTAGATGACCCGACCATAGATAAGGGGTTCTATACAGCAGGAGTGCTCAACGTACGGCCCATGGGTCGAGCCATTTTATGTGGCCCTGGCCGAGTTTTTATAATTTATGTTTTTCATCAATACCGGAAATACTAGATAATTAAAACTTTATTGTAATTTAAAATCTCTGAATTATTTGTAGTTTTCCTTGACATAATGTTTCTTTTACTGAGCTGTAGAAAAGTTCTACGATGCATTATTATTCCCACCTTAAACGCAGGTAAGGGTTAAACTTCATCCATTCATTTCTTGGAATTACAGCTGCCGACTTGCCTGAAGAGTGAAAGGCTTCCTGCATTCCACAGCGGATTAAATAGGTACAGATATCTTGGAACATCCACTGGAAATGGCCAGTTTATACCCGGAAAGAGCTTTGAGAGGTTCATTGTGATTTACTACTTTACTGTGAACTAGTGTTCTTACGAACTGCTGTTATTCAAAGTAGTTTTAATAAGTTATTTGTGAACAAAAATGTCCCTTTCCAAACTTAGAAAAGTGGATAGTGAGTGCCTTGTTTTTAAAGAAAAATGGACTGACGACCATTTTTGTATTGAGAATAGTGGGAAAGTAATGTGTGTGATATGCAAGGAAAATCTCAGTTTTTAAAGAGTACAACATCAGGCGGCCTTATGATTCGAAGCACAAATATGTATATTATAAATTGATGGGGTATTACGGAAGGAAATTTAATGAAAAGTCTCACCGCTTAAAAACAGATGTTCACAAAACAGGTAGAGGAAAATATAGCTGCAGTCTGCACTAGTTTCATCTTCACGAAGAAATCAGCACATTTGTGAACAAGAAACAGAAAGAAGTGACAGAATTTGGAGACTAAACCTGGATGTGGGATTTAGCAATAATCACAGATTTAACGCAACATTTAAATATTTTGAATAAGGGATTACAAGGGAAAGGCGTGGTTTTAAATTAAGTGTATAGTTATGTGTTAGCGTTCCAAAATAAATTGAAATTATGTCAACAGCAATTACTCACACTTTTCATGCTGTACTGAGCTTCAAGAAGCGAACTCAAACAGTTCAGTGCCATATGATCGGTTTATTAAGTTGATTGACCTACTGAAGAATGAGTTTGAAACCAGATTTAGAGACCTTTCTGTGAATGCGGAGAAAATTAATTTGTTCGAAAATCCAATTGCAGTTGATGTCGGTGATGCACCTGTGTAACTACGGATCAAATTAATTGAACTTCAGTGTTGTTCCCAATTAACAGACAAGTTTGTGGAAGGAAATTTTATTAACCTTTACAGGGCGCGTAGTAATAACAAATTTCCGGCTTTCCTTAAAATTTGCAAGATAATTCTTGTGCGCGTTTGCGAGTATTTACATTTGTAAACAAACATTTTCAGAAATGAAGTTTATAAAATCAAAATTACATTCCTGGATCAGTGATGAACACGTACATTCCATTCTGAGGGTGGCTACGTCAAATCTATCTCTAGACATTTCAACACGTGTCACTTCAAGCGAAGGCCCAGGGTTCTCATTAATTGGCAAGTTTATGCCAAGTTACAGAGTATTGTTTACTTTTCTCAGTTTGTTTTGTATTGTGGTTCAGGTTATTGTTTATGTTACCGAATAGCCATATGAGAGCTTGGTTGGTTAATTGGTTGGTGATTGAAGAAGGGGGCACCTGGGTGTGTGGATATATTTGTGTTTGGGAAGGTCAGTGAGGGAGAGAGAACAATATGGCCCCCCGGTATGTTTAGGAATCTGCCATTCGACCCACCCGCAAATTAAGTTGAGCTGTACAGCAATCTAACACCTTCAAAGATCACAGAAATCCCCAGAACAGAGAAATAATTAGAAATACCGGCACCTCTCATTCCTGTCACCAGTATATGTGCCTTCTGTGAATTGTCTGTGTGAGTTTCAAAAGCATTTTGCACATGCTGTTTTGCATACATTAAAGGACTCCCAGGTGAATGATACAGGTAAAGGAAAGTGGTTATGGTTATTTACACTGAGTAAGAAACCAAAAGTTATTGCTGAAGCAGAAATAATAGGAAATCATGCTGCAGGTCAAAAGTACAACATAGATTAAAAGATATGAGACTGGACTGGGGAAAAAAAAGAAAGAAATATTTATTTTCTAAGACAACTCCAACAGAAAGAGATTTTGTGGCACGAAACTGCTCTGACAGATGTTACTGAAGTATGCCACAAGCAAATGACAGTTTGGTTTATGCCTTATCTATGGAGATTTGCCAAATTAATATCATTTATACATCATCTAACAGTCATCCTAGGATATATTCCTAATTTATGACTACTTCCATTTAAGTGGATGAAAATCAGGATTTTTTAAATTATTTTTATTTTTTTATTTTTTTTTGCTAGTTGCTTTACATTGCACCAACACAGATAGGTCTTATGGTGATGATGGGACAGGGAAGGGCTGGGAGTGGGAAGGAAGCGGCCGTGGCCTTAATTAAGGTACAGCCCCCGCATTTGCCTGGTGTGAAAATGGGAAACCACGGGTAACCATCTTCAGGGCTGCCGACAGTGAGGTTCGAACCTACTATCTCCAAATACTGGATACTGGCCACACTTAAGCGTCTGCAGCTATCGAGCTCGGTAAAATCAGGATTACAATTGAGATTTCTGCTCTGTAAGGATTAGCAAGGAAGCCCTCTAAACTGCAACAGGAATGTTCCAAACAGTTTCCCTGTAGCCAACATAGACCAATACTTGTTTACTCTTGTTGTTGTTGTTGTTGTTGGGTAATTATGTTTTAACTTTACTTTATTATCACTTGTAATGTAGTAACCTCCACCTATAGTATTGTAAGCCATAGGGTTAAGCACTGGAAATACTCAAGTTGTGTGTGAATTTGTATATGATGATGCTGGATTTAGAATGTTAAACTAGTAGTATTTCCTGTAATATTGTCTTTACATGGAATTGCTTTTTGCACTCTTGTTGTTTTTGTTAATGGGTAATTATGTTTCAACTTTACTTTATTGTCACATTACTGCAAGTGATCATTGCCACCGGTATATTTCCCAATGTAGGATGCCAATTAGTTTACAATATCATCTATTCAATACATTAAAATTTTTAAACAATTAGGAATTTATCTTTATTTCCACATGAGACATGTTTTGCCTTTTCATTGAAGGCATCATCAGTCATAGTACTACCTCAAGGCATAAATCAGGTACCTGATTTGTAATTAAATTATAATTACTAAGAAATAATACTGACATATTACAGTAGGGATAGTCAATGAGTAAAACAATGTTCAGTAATAATATGGATACCAACATATCAGCCGTTGGCTGTAAATTACCAGTTGTGAAGGATAACAACGTCAAAATGTTAGGGTATGTACTTACAAAGGTTATCGTAACATATTTACATAGGGGCACAGTCTAAGGGGCACCAATACTTAAGACCACAGGGCATTTGAACAGTGTCCAGCAGTAGTGGTCTGACATGAAACATTATAGAAAAGTTAGGAAATATTACAAAGCTTATATTAATACATTTACACGGGAGCAATTTGGGGAGAAAGGATACAAAATATCCGGTACCAATGTGCATAACTATAATTTCTGCCGTTGGCTGATGATCACAGTATTGACAAGGCAACTACACAGTATTATGCAGCAGTGCTGATCTTACCACCTTGGGACAGTACTTTCGCAAATGGAGATTACAACTGAATCCAAATAAAAGTGAAGTTACATGTTTTCACCTTAGCAATAAAATGGCCAATAGTGAACTGAAGGTTCAGTTTGAGAACACTTGTCTTGCCCACAACAGATATCCACAATATCTAGGGATTACTCTTGACAGAACTCTGTCCTTCAAGAAACATCTTCAGAATACGGCTGCTAAGTTACGATCAAGAAACAACATCTTACAGAAGCTGTGTGGAACCACCTGGGGATCATTAGCATCTACCCTACGGTCTTCAGCTCTTGGTCTTGTGTACTCTGCTGCAGAATACTGCTCATCAATATGGCTGAACAGCAGTCACACGAAATTAATTGACACTCAGCTGAATCACACTATGCGTATGATATCAGGGACAATTAGATCTACTCCCACTTTCTGGCTACCTGTTCTATCCCATATTCCACCACCTCACCTCCGCCGAGAAAATGCTCTCCTACGAGATTATAAGAAAATAACTAACAACAGTCAGTTGCCAATTCATGGCGACATGAATGATGTTCTTATTAACAGGCTAAAATCAAGACGCCCACCTGTTAGAACAGCCAGAAACCTAGCAGACGCTAACTTTAATCTGCTTCAGGCCTGGAAGCAAGTATGGATATCCAGTGCTCCATCAGAATATCACTATCTACCATGGCTGAAAAACAAACCAGAGGGTTTTGATCTTCCACGGAAGACCTGGACAACTATCAACAGGATTCACACTGGCCATGGCAGATGTGGCGACTCCCTCCATAAATGGGGAATACTTAATTTGGCAGCGTGCAGTTGTGGTGCTGTGAAGCAAACAGTTCGGCACATTGTGGAGCAGTGTCCTCTCACTGCCTACCAGGGAAACCCAAGAGACTTTTTTCTGCTCTCACCCTTGTGTGTTGAATATGTAAATAATTTGAACCTGTAAATACTTCAAATTGAAAATATTATTTATTATTATTGTATCTATAATGTGATGTGTTAGCCATACGCTAAATAAATAAATAAATAAATATGCAGCAGTGGTTAGATCTCAGTTCATATTATTTGGAATGCTAGGAAAAATATTCCAGCATCTTGTGAGATTGCCAAATGAGGCTCCATTAGGAGTGTAATCATTACTGAAAGCTGTCTGGTTGAAGTCCCAGGTTCGTGAATATGGCTCCATTAAGCAAAGGGTGAATTTGGCTGGTGTGGAAGGAAACTTGAATGGGTATCGTAAATGTTTAGGTTTAATTTCAGAGTAGTTGAAAAGAAAGGTCGTTAAGCACAGGGTGCAATGCGAATGGCAACAATGACGGCCGTTGTTTGTTGATAATAGTTGTTTCAGGTAACATGTTGCGGGGTTAGAATCACTTGGTTAAATTGAGTTTTATTAACTTTTTGATAACTTCTTGAATGCTATGTAAATTATAGCAGTGTGAGAATGATATTGTTATGATAGATGTTGAGAACATGAACATACGAAATAGCCATTCCACTGCGATCACATCTTCGCATTGTTACAACCTTTCATAAAGATCGAAATACTTCAGAAACGCTGTTTGATCCACACCGTATTTCATCTCCTATTATTACTGTAATGTAATAGTGAAGTAGAATGCCTTTTCTGAGGTGATGTTAAAATATCAATGAAGTTCTCTTATCTCTAACTTGTGGCTTAAACAGAATAGCTCACAGCTGTGTATTACCTCATAAAGAAGACAAGGCGTTGAGGGTTCTCGATGACGACACCAATGGCCAAGCGTGGTGGGGAGACCTGCGCGTAATCCCTACCTCTTAGTCTAACTACCTTGTATCCTCTTCATATTCCTAATTCTTTTCCATGATCTGTGTCAGAATGAAAATGGGTTCCAATGTTGACCTTCCACTTCCAAATCCAAATTGTTCCTCTTGTAACTCACTTTCCACATTTGCTCTAATTGAATCATGACTTGTTAAAGAGCATAAGTCCATAGAACATAATTTTAAGAGACATAAACAAACGTTATTTATCAACCGGATAATTTTTTTCTTGTAATTTGCATTATTCTCATGATTCAACCTGTATTGTATAACATGTAGGATATAAGTTCTTTAATTTTAATGCAAAATTACTACATACAGATTAAGGTGTTTAAAGTACATGGACTTAAGTCCTTTTAACAATTCATTCATGAATACTGTTAGTATACGGCATAGTCTGAAACCATACACATGTAAATAGTTTCATTACGCCTGTTTTTTAATATTAATACCACTGAAGTGACATGGACACACTTTTTACAGACATGTGACAATGGTAAAAGTATTTATTACGTTCGTATAAAATGTTGTCATTTGCAAGGTACTAAGACATCAAAAGCTAACTACTTGAGAAGACATGAGCATGACAATATTACAGTAAAGTCTGTTATAGCGAGAATTCATAATGGCGAAAAATTTACTTGCTACAGCAGATTGTCGTTATATCCGACTTCCTGTTAAAGTCAGGAAAAATCCCATACACATTAAAATTGATATGAAACGGCAATCAGTTTGTTCAAATCTTGCGTTTTCGCGGATGATATCAACACTACGGCTTACTTCTTGTTATTTTTCAAAATCCGATAGTACGTGAAACTGTATGTTTAATTTCATTTAGAAGAAGAAGAAAAAAATAATTGTATCACTCCAGAGACTTCTGTGGCAAAAGTTACAGTTTTCTTCTTCGAATGGCGTCGCCTAACCTAACCGTATATGTATCATGCAAACATACAGTATTTCAAGCGTATATAGAGAAATTATAACCTCCTCGCTAAAAATTTACATGGGAATAATCTTTCTGAAATTTAACTAGACGCAATAAAATATAAACTATGCTCTGAAATCAGTGATGTACTCTGCCATATCTTGAGGTGTATCACATTCTCACTTAATTTCTGTATATAACATTAAAATCGAACGATGGTTTACTTCAGCCTTCATTTCTGATGAATTAACACCTGCTATCTGCCACGTTATTCAAACATTTATTACGTACTGAGCTCGATAGCTGCAGTCGCTTATGTGCGGCCAGTATCCAGTAAGATATAGATGTTGATTCCCATGGGGAATCTGAAATATTTGTCCTGAATGAGTAAATTTATAATACCAATATAAATGGTCCGTTATTGGACATTATAAATTTTCCAGCCAACTCATTCGTGGTTGCCAGCGTTTCGCCCTCGTGTGCTAGGGTGGGCTCATCAGTTGGTACCTAGCACACCTACCAATACGCTGGCCAGTGCATACCGTGGAGGCCACTGCGTAGGCTAACTGGAGCCACCGGCAGTGCCAATGTACTAAGAGACTTTGTCTCATCACTAAAAATTGATGCCTGCTTGGCCATCAGATGATATAGATGTTGATTCCCATGGGGAATCTGAAATATTTGTCCTGAATGAGTAAATTTATAATACCAATATAAATGGTCCGTTATTGGACATTATAAATTTTCCAGCCAACTCATTCGTGGTTGCCAGCGTTTCGCCCACGTGTGCTAGGGTGGGCTCATCAGTTGGTACCTAGCACACCTACCAATACGCTGGCCAGTGCATACCGTGGAGACCACTGCATAGGCTAACTGGAGCCATCGGCAGTGCCAATGCACTAAGAGACTTTGTCTCATCACTAAAAATTGATGCCTGCTAGGCCATCAGATGATATAGATGTTGATTCCCATGGGGAATCTGAAATATTTGTTCTGGCCAGCGTATTGGTAGGTGTGCTAGGTACCAACTGATGAGCCCACCCTAGCACACGAGGGCGAAACGCTGGCAACCACGAATGAGTTGGCTGGAAAATTTATAATGTCCAATAACGGACCATTTATATTGGTATTATAAATTTACTCATTCAGGACAAATATTTCAGATTCCCCATGGGAATCAACATCTATATCATCTGATGGCCAAGCAGGCATCAATTTTTAGTGATGAGACAAAGTCTCTTAGTGCATTGGCACTGCCGGTGGCTCCAGTTAGCCTACGCAGTGGCCTCCACGGTATGCACTGGCCAGCGTATTGGTAGGTGTGCTAGGTACCAACTGATGAGCCCACCCTAGCACACGAGGGCGAAACGCTGGCAACCACGAATGAGTTGGTTGGAAAATTTATAATGTCCAATAACGGACCATTTATATTGGTATCAGTATCCAGTAATCGGGAGATAGTGGGTTCGAACCCCACTGTCGGCAGCCCTGAAGATGGTTTTCCGTGGTTTCCCATTTTCACACCAGGCAAATGCCGGGGCTGTACCTTAATTAAGGCCATGGCCGCTTCCTTTCAATTCCTAGGCCTTTCCTATCCCATCATCGCCATAAGACCTATCTGTGTCAGTGCCACGTAAAGCAAATAAAAAACATTTATTACGAAAACATGTTATCCTCTTTTATTTCGAATTTTCTTTAAAGAACAGCAGTCGAAGGGTATTACCAACCGACTCCGACATCGCCTTCGAATGTCGATGAGAGAGCTCGCAGGTGCGCACAGAGAGAATATGATACCAAAGGTCGCATTTTGTGGCAAACGCTTCAGTTTTCTTATTCAAACAGCGTCACCTAACTTAACCATATATGTTCCAAAAAACATACATCAAGCGCCAGTAGATAAGTGATAACCTTCTCGCTATAAATTTACATGGGAATAGCCTTACCGAAATTCAACCAGACACAAGAAAATATAACCAAGCCTCTGAAATGAACGAAGCGCTGAGCCATATCTGGAGGTGTGTCACATTCTTACTTAATTTCGGTATTAAAATTATGCAACAGTTTATTATAGCCTTTATTTCAAATGATTTAAAAACTGCTATCGGCCATATTATTTATGCATTTATTATGAAAACATGTTCGATTCTGCTTTACGGAACAGCAGTCGACGGCTATAACTAATCGACTCTAACACCACCTTCGAATGTCGACGACAGAGCTCGCAAATGCACACAGCAAGAAAACTATACCGTACCGAAGATGTTCGATCAAATTTTGTGGCAAACGTTTCCGTTTTCTTATTCAAACAGTGTCACCTAACCTAAATTATCCGTACTATATGTATGATGAAAACATATTTCAAGCGCCAATAGAGAAATGATAACCTTCTCGCTACAAATTTACATGATAATAGCCTTTCCGAAATTTAACCAGACGCAAGAAAACAAACTAACCTATGAAATCAATTATGCACTCTGCCATATCTTGAGGTGTATCCCATTCTTACTTAATTGCAGTATTTAGCAATAAAATTAAGCAGTTTATTCAGCCTTTATTTTAACGAGTTAGCAACTGGTATCGGACACATTATTTATGCATTTATTACGAAAACATGTTCTCCTATTTCATTTAGAATATTCCTTATTGAACAGTCGACGGGTATTACTAATCGACTCTGACATCGCCTTCAGATGTCCACGAGAGTGGTCGCTAGTGGACATAGCGA
Organism: Anabrus simplex; assembly: GCF_040414725.1. Taxonomy (NCBI): domain Eukaryota; kingdom Metazoa; phylum Arthropoda; class Insecta; order Orthoptera; family Tettigoniidae; genus Anabrus; species Anabrus simplex. The sequence goes on from NC_090265.1 coordinate 237,015,292, forward strand.
GGAAACAATACCGAATATGATCTATCGCATGCAACATAATCGCTGGGGTGCATAAATATCAGTAACGGAAAAATCGTGCATCTTAATCGCTCGTAATAATGGATGCAACAATGATAGGACTCTCGTTGTAACCGAAGGATAATACACAGTTTGATACAGGAATTTTAAAGGGACAGACAAAAACTGCCGTTATAACGGGTTTCTCATTATATGACGTACTTGATATAGCAGACTTCTACTATATTTATTAGTCCTCGTCACTAAGATCACCCCCTCTCTCTTTATTGTTCCACTGCAGAATCTCCTGGTAAAACATGTCTTCTTCTGCACCAAAAGCGATGTATGGTAGCAACTGTTGAATATCAGCTAGTTTTTTGTGTTGATGGAAACACTACCCTCTCGGTATGCTAAAACAAAGAACTACTGCCTGTACTCCTGGCTGTGCAAGTCTGAAAGAATGACAAACAGGACTCCTGATGTATTGTTGCACGAATTAATGTAAGATGTTCCGCCAATTCAATACAATAATATTGTTGCACGAATTAATGTAAGATGTTCCACGTATTCAATACAATAATATTGTTGCATGAATTAATGTAAGATGTTCCACCTATTCAATACAATAATATTGTTGCACGAATTAATGTAAGATGTCCCACCTATTCAATACAACGAATACTTTAAATGATGATGCTTACCAGGCGAAATCTAAGGCCTATCATTACATGAGCCTAATAATTAAGGCTGCAAAAACAGGTAAAGGTAATTATTAGTTCAATACGGATTAGTGATGAAGTTTTTAACTTTAAATGATGATGCTTACCAGGCGAAATCTAAGGCCTATCATTACACGAGTCTAAAAATTAAGATTGCAAAAATAGGCAAAGGTAATTATTAGTTCGATACGGATCAGTGATTAAGTTTTTAACTTTAAACTGCTGATGTATGGAGAAACACGAGGGGGGATCAAATATAAACGGGATTTTATTTTTTAAGTTTGTTTATTGAAAAACACAAGGCACTTACAATTTATTTTTCCACATACTTTCCTGCTTTGGAAATGCATTTGTCCCAGCATATGGGCAGCTTTTTAATGCCCTCATCATAAAAAGAACAGGATAGTGTCACCAGCCAGTTGCGCACAAAGTCTTCCATATTCTCGTCATCTTCAAATAGTTGCCCTCCTAGAGCTTCTTTAAGCGGTCCAAACAAATGGGAATCGCAGGGCGATAAGCCTGGGCTGTAAGGAGGATGATCAAGTGTAGTCCAGTGCATTTCCTGTAGCCTGAAGACAGAGCTGCAGTATGTGGCCGCGCATTGTCGTGGAGACGGATGACCTGTCAAATCTGTTGGTCTAGTCTTTTGAGGCGATGTGCAACCCTCACCTTGTTCAACAGCTCGCAGTAGTAAGCAGCATTGATTGTGCGTCGCTCATGCAAAAAATCAATAAGCAAAATGCCTCACCGAATGAAAAAACGGTTGCAAGAACCTTGCCAGCTGACAGTAGAGTCATTGATTTCACTGGTGCTGCCTCCCCTTTCCTGCGCCACTGCTTACTGGCTTGTTTGGATTCGGGAGTGTGGTGGTAGACCCATGTTTCATCACCTTCTTCCGCAAACCTTGCTGTAACCCTCTGACAGACCTCCAAACGTCTCAACTTCAGTTTTTCGGTCAAAAGGCAAGGGACACACTCTAAGGAACTGTAGGTCGTTTGTGATGATTGCTTGACAGCACCTATAACTGATTCCGACTTGTTCTGCAATTTCTGATACTCTCGCCCGTCAATAATGTCTTCAACCACACAAATGTTTTCGTCTGTAATGCTGGTCCGAGGACGGCGATAGTGTAGCTGATTTTCCACACGTTTTCGTCCTTCCTTGAACTTTTTATGCCAGGCAAACACACGCATCCTTGACAATGTTTGATCACTGAACTGTGCAGTCAAACTCTGGCAAATTTCTGCCGTTGTAACTCCTTCACAAGCAAGAAATTTTATAATTATGCGTTGCGCAGTGGAGGGGTGCACCTGTTGCTCCGGCATCGTGAGCGTTACTGACAAAACGGCTGGAAATATCTAACAGCATGCTTCCCCACTCCTAACAGTCCCGCCTAAGCATAGCAGAAGCGTGGGGCCAGTCCTACCAACTGTTGATGTTCAGGAACAATAATCCCGTTTATATTTGATCGACATTCGTGACTACACAACCTTTCATATCTGCAGAGTATTTGAACTCCATGTACTCTGTAGATTTGAAGCTTATCTTCTCAGAATGTGGGACAGAATGTTTCATGGTCTCCAGTGATATTGTTTTCTTAAATCCTACTAACACTTCATCTCAGAAGAGCATCTTCAATATTATGCTGCAGGACTCCAGGACTAAAGTTGTCTTACAGGTCTGCAGACCTTGTATTGATACCTTAACTCAAAATCACTAAAAACTGGACTTAAGCCCTTTTATCAAGTCATGATACAAGTCATGATTCAACTGTCCTTTCCAATATTCTTTCCATTATGTTGGCAACATGGGAGATAATCGTGATTCCTCGGTACTTACCACACATCGCCTAATCTCCTGTCTTGAATATTGGTGTTATATCCCCCTTGTCCCAATCCTCTGGCACTTTTTTCTCACTTAAGTATCCTATAAGTCCTGTGGAGTCCCGCTGGTCCTGCAACCTTGATCATTTCTATGGCTACTTAATTTATTCCCACAGCTTTTCCCATCTTCATCTGTTTACCTGCCCGTTTCAGCTCTGTCATTCTTGTACCAGTTTATAAAATGCAAGATTACCTTTCGGGTTATGTGCGCAAAGTGGGTGGGGGGAGCTCTGTTTTTTAGTTTATTATTCTTATTATTAATATTATTATAAAGAAACTGAATCTTTGTTCGGCCCAGTAAAATAGAAGGTAACAACTATTGGAACATCCTATAGCAGACCTGGCTATTCTCACGTCTCAATGAAGCCAGAAAGAACCCTTGTTTACTGTGTTCTGGTGTATGTCAAAGAGTGTGGAAATTATGCCAGAATGAAACTTTTGTTTCGGGTGTTCTGGAAAACGCCAGGGCATACTGAAGAACGTCGGAGAGTGTGGGAAATATTTCACCCTCATGTAAGAAGATGCAAGAACTGCTCATTAAAATTCTGCATGTGATTGACCGATTTTTTCCCTTGTTTTGGAAGAGTGACTGTGCAAAATGCAGGGTTGACTTCATATTCTAGGACTCAAAGCTAGCATTGTCTATTCTCATCTTGATCCTCTGTGGAGGTGGACGTGTCTGTTCCGCTTGCTCCGAGGGAGAGTTATGGCCTAAGTAACAGAATAATGTACAGTAAGTCTGATTTTCTTTATCGTGTCTTAACTTAACCTTCTCAGTCGCAAGAATTTGGTGGGGCAGTCCCACATTTCCAATGATATAATTAATCGAAAAAGCACTTTTCAGCACTATCACATTTTTTTAAAATTACAATTTTGCTTTATGTCGCATCGACATAGATAGGTATACATTTGAAATGACCGAAGGAAGGAAGTGTAACTTTCAGTTACCAAATGCGCAGAACAGGATACAAGGAACACTGTCTATGAAACGTCCATAAGATGTCTGCGAATCTCCCTAGCTGCAGAGTGGAACACATCTACCATCCCGCGTTAGAGCCTACATAAACCAAGAGTTCCTGTGTGATTCTGCTCTGCACCTAGGTAAATGAAAGGTGACAGCCTGTCTGGTGTTGCAGGAAGGAACATGAAGTGGTAGCAACGGGAGTAAATTGGAACAATCAGAGAAATTACCGATACATTTGTGTATTAAACGTGCGTCAACATACCTGCACCTAGTTCTAAGAGACTCAATACGCATCTTTGTACAAAACAAATCATAATTTATCAACGACAGCTTAATACCCAAACACTTTTTACTGAACCATTTTGAGAATCTGATCTGTACTTGCTCTAAGGCATTAACTAGGTACTGCTGTGAAGGGATCCACACTTCAGAGCAGTACTCTAGACTAGAGCGTATAAGTGAGAAGTACAGGGTTTTCAATGAGACAACAGGTTTAAAACTCTTGCAATTTCCTTTGAAATTGATACTATTTCATTTCTTCAATTTCTGGTCAAGTTAAAGGATCAGAGTGTTGTTTACAACTTCAGTAATGATCAGGTTTTCCAAATTCTCAACCCATTCATGTCTGGTGCTCTGTCAGAGCATGTTCTGAAAGCTATTTCCTGAAAGTGGGCGGTAGACACTTTTCACGCTCACATTAATGAGGTTTTCATCCCATCTCAAGCTTTGGCTTCACTCGTGCAACGGTACTAATTTTGTGTGCAATAATTGTATGAAACCATTTCAGAATACATTCAAGACATTAAATTCTATGCCAGGGTATTCTTACTTAACTTTTCTGATACCCAGATGGTAACCAGCATATTCGAAGGCCTAGCGCCAAACTACCGTTCTTATCTTTCCTAGCCATTGAGGATGTTACCGTTCACACAGCTGGAAGCTATGACCATAACAAACAAAGGCGTGTGCTACACAGATCAGCTGAGGGATGCTACAGGTCTTCCTACATAAATGTATCTCTCTCATCAATATTCATCCTCTGAGCAAGTTTCAACTGTGGTGATTGTAACCATGTACAGAGCAATTGTCCTAAAAGTACAGCCTTAGGCAATGCTAGATGTAACATCAGTAGCTCTGCACCAAACAGTCAGGCTTGTTTCCGTTGTGGTTCAGACAGACATTTCAGTCTACACAATCAGCCCAACTCTTCTTCTGGACCTAGACAAACTGAATTACACAGTAGACAATGACTATATGCGCATCATTATGTTAAACAGCTTAAAGTTGCTAAAACTACTAATGCTGACCATGTTTCAAAAGATCTCTCTTTAATTTCTGATACAAAGTATACATCCGATTGTGTTTCTTCCAGCCTTGCTGCTTATCATTTTTCAAGTGTTTCTTCCAATTTAGATGTAAACAGTATATGACACAGTGTAACCCTTTCAGTTCAGAAGAAAGTTTCCTTCAATCATGCAGTATTTCTGCTGTGCCATCCTGTCAGTTACCTTGTGTGTGTATTAAGATAAATGATGAACCGGCTTGTGCCTGGTTAGATTCCGGTAGTAGGGTTATGTTAATGAGTGAGGAATGGTTTCATACCATGAAGGCTATGTGTAAATTCTCTCCTTTTTATTCTGTTCCATTATCGTATCGCACTGCTAATTCAAATATCCTGAACATCCTGGGTTCTATCAAGGTGAAAATGCAAGTTTGTGATTTTACACGGAAGGTATCTTTGTTTCTAAAGATTTACAATGTCCATTCATTTTAGGTGTAGATTTTATCACTAAGTCTAGATTGATTTTGGATCTGCAACACTATGCCTTTTATTTTAAATTTTCTACAATGCAGACATTCTCCTATTTTTTCACTTTGTCATGTCGGTGCTATGCAGGGTAAGGAATGAGACTTGTGTACCTTTAATTTTGATCATTTGCCTGTTGAACAAGATGCAAGAATTACAAGCTAGTGTGATAAATTTCCTGACGTTTTGAGCGATAAATTAAGTGTTACTAATGTACTGGAGTACAACACTGAGATCGCTGATCACATTCCAGTACATTCCCTCCATACCATTTGGCTCCACCTAAGATGAATGCACTTAACACAATTAATACGCGTTTCCAAGCACGGTGCTCTGCAGCCGATCAGTATGAATACGTGTTGGTGCAGCTCTGTCTTCTGATGCCATCTAATGGTTAATGAGGAACTACTTGGAGATTATTGTTGATGCACCTGAATGGTAGAAAATCTGCACTTCTTTTAGTACTGGTTTTGCCCGTTTTAGTGTGTCAATGGCATTTGTTTTTGCCTTTGAATATCTCCCATGTATCCATCAATGCTAGTAAACAAAAATGGCAGTGCCGGTAAACAGTGGATTGACTCCTGGTGTTATACGTGAATTATACGCTGATAATTTGTCATATGTTTCCAGTGATTGTAAGGAGAGTGAAGATGAATTGTCTAATGATAATTCTAGTGCTAGTGTTATGCGTTTATGTGGAAGTAATGTGGTGAATGACACGTATATTGCATCATGCGAGTAATGACCTGTTGCTTCAGATAGCAAAGATGGTCTAGATGTAAATACTGTTGATAATATCCTCCCTATTTCATGCAATGAATGGTCTAAACAGAATATTATACTGTTTTTGGAGTTTTTCTCGGGGACGCCTGGCGTTAAAATTTAGCCGAGTGAACCTGAAAATATAGGTTGCGATGTCAAGTTGTTCATTTGTAATGATTTGTTGGAGTGTATGGTGGAGGAATCAGACAGATATCATTACCAGAATGAACCGAAATATAAAATCTCACCAAAAACTTTAATGTGGACATATATAAATGTGAATGAACTCAAAATTATTAAATTATGATACCCTGCAATAACTCTATGACTCTGCCAAAACCTTCCAGCCACAGGGGCCAGTTATATGTCAGATGGGCCAGACAGCAATGTGTTAAGGCAGTCATCGACAAAATGCTCATAAAATGGTGTCATATGCACTTCCAAGTCATCATGTTCGCCCCAGATGTTTTTTGTTCCTAAGCCATGCACCCCTAACGCATCTCCTTTGAATTTTTTCACTTGAGTGCACAGTATTCCTTCCTTCATTGCAAACAAAGTGCACTACTTCTAATTGACAACTGTCCTCCACCAATATAATTAATAAGGCACCATTAAAGATGTTAATTTACATGAAATAATAATGAACACATTATTGATGTGTGTATACATACAAAGACAATAGGATTGTTAACTACTTAAATACTACATTCTTTGTTTGTTTGTTTGTTTGTTTCTTTCTTTCTTTCATCTCTGTACAGGCCATGAAGGCCCTTGGAGGGGTGGAAGGTAAAGGCTTCCACCATTCGTAACCGCGGCACTTGATGGGGTAGAGGGGTACGCCCTACGCCCGGACTTAAATACTACATACATTAACCAAATATTAAATGAAAAATCAAATTCTGACATGTTCAAGATACATTAAATTCATGAATTAAGAGTATTCTCATTGACAACACAAAGGTGTGCTGCAATAACTTAAAAGTCTCCCAGTGAGCACTTGTCTACACCCTGGGCACCAAGGTTTCTCTTCGTCTGAAAATAAAAAGTTGCCTACAAGCAACTCATTCACCAATTTCCTGAGCCCTGGCAATAATTTGGTCAATGTTAGTCTTGATGGTGCTGCACGCGCTATTTTCATTTCTGCATTGAGATGCATATCTTCAGCCGAGATCGGAATCAATATTTGTTGATCTTCATCCTGGAAAAGAACTGTTCACATCTGTAATTACTTCCAAAGATTGAAAGGATTTCTGCTGCAAACTTTCGGACTTGTTGGAAGCGTAAGGGAACAAGCGTTTGGTAAAAGTCAATAATTTCCCTTTCTTTGTACTCTTACTTCAACCATGGGTCACATATTAACTCTCGTTACATATTAACTCTATAAGTTCCAGTTGTAACTTCTGGGGTGCATATTCTGGTTGAACACTAAATGGTACGGAAAAGAGCTGCAACTTCCCTCTCCAGAATCAAGATCCTGAAACCTTCTATCCCGTACTGATGTACATAATACTGCTTATAATGAATCCTAACATTAAACTTTCTGCAGACAACATTCCTTTTACACACTAAGCACCGAGCTTCTCATACATGTTTGCCAGTTAGGGAACAGAGCAAAAGCGTGAGCCAGCCGACACCGCACGGGATTAAAGACACCCTGCATGCAGCTCAGCTGGCATGCACTTGACCTTGAAATGCCTGGTCTAATGTATCTTCTTGCCATACAAAATATGCTGTACCTATATAAAAACTGAACAATTATCAATATTTTTAAGTGCAATATGCTCCCTTGTTTAATGCTGGAACTGAACCTTTACTTGTTGAATAAACAGCCGTATATGATAAATATAGGAACTGCAATGTTGTTTTAAAATTTTTCCAATGTCAATTACAGTGCAGGTATAATAAGGGGGCAGGATTCTATGGCTAAATATGGTATTCTGTATGATCTCCAATTCAGAGAGGCAATGAGTTGAAAACTGTTAATGTACGTACAGAATAGCAAGACTTACCGAATCTAATGAGTCTTGGTGAGAGAATCTAGTAGTTGATAGAAAGCTAGACTGCAACTGCTGAAGAGGAGATGAAGTCGATGGTGAGAAGTTTCCTATGGAGTTTCTCTCATTCAGGGCACTGCCCGGAATATTTACAGGAGCTGAACTTCCCAGCATACCTACATTTAAAAATAGAAACAATTCTCACAAAATATTTTCTAACAAAAAACACAAGGCACATAGAATGTTCTAAAGAAGTGTGGCATCCTTGTGCTGGTAAGCAATCTCTGCCAGCAAAAAATCCAAAATTTCAGCAACTGTGTCACATGTAGTGTCGTGTCACTTGTGGACATCCTGTACGTACACAACATGCGCAAGGTGGAAAGGACTCTTTTAAGTAACGCTGAGTCATGGGAAGGAAGTCCGGCTCCATGGCTAAATGGTTAGCGTGTTGGCCTTTGGTCACAGGGGTCCCGGGTTCGATTCCCAGTAGGGTCGGGAATTTTAACCATAATTGGTTAATTTTGCTGGCATGGGGCTGGGTGTATGTGTCGTCTTCATCATTATTTCATCCTCATCACAACATGCAGGTCGCCTAAGGGCGTCAAATAAAAAGACCTGCATCTAACGAGCCAAACTTGTCCTCGGATACTCCCAGCACTAAAAACCATATGCCATTTCATTTTTTCTTACAGGAAGAAATTTATGTGGGAATATTCCCAGACTGGAGCCTCCGTGGCTCAGACAGCAGCGCGTCGGCCTCTCACCGCTGGATACCGTGGTTCAAATCCCGGTCACTCCATGTTAGATTTGTGCTGGACAAAGTAGAGGCGGGACAGGTTTTTCTCCGGGTACTCCCGTTTTCCCTATCTTCATTCCAGCAACATTCTCCATTCTCATTTCATAGCATCTATCAGTCATTAATATATCACTTTGGGACTGGGGACCCCATCGTACTAACAGCCTATATATGCTTCATTCATTACATCCCTGACCCGGCCAATGACTGGAAAACAGGTTGTAGGTTTTAATTTTAATTTTCATTCCCAGACTGGAAACCTTTAATTCTGTCATTGTTTTCATAACTTTAGTTATGAATTATGTTACAAAACTACTAGAGGTCTGTATGCATGACAAAAGATGCATGAATCTCAGTTTATATCCCGTAAACCTACCAACCAGAACCTCTGTTCAAGGATATTCTTAGTGTCTTCGTCAATGACAGTCACAGACTCGAACACAACAATAGGAAGGGGCCCAAGGCTGAACAATGGGAGGCAGCATAACACGATTCACACATTGATTTCGTAAAGTTTTCGTGCTAGTGGTTTAAACTTCGCACTACCACACCAAAACTTTTTGGCGATGCAAGGGCTAGGATTGGGAAGGTAGCAGCCATGACCTTAATTAAGGTACAGCCCCAGCATTTGCCTAGTGTGAAAATGGGAAACTACAGAAAACAATCTTCAGGGCTGTCAACAGTGGGATTTTGTAAAGTAGTGGTATCAGATGTTATTGTAAAAAGTTCACAGTCAAGTCTGTTGTGTTATCCATGCAATCTTACCAGTAAGTATTTATTAAGAAAAACAATTAATAACACTAAACTGCCAGCTATTCACAGGAGATAAAATAAATATATTAAAATAAAATGGTGCTTAAGTCCATTAACACATCCCCTTCTTGATTCTTGTTGCCATATCTGTGTAGACCCAGAATCTCTTCTCTTCCCACCTATGCATTCAGATCTCCCATTATAATTACTTCCTTCTCTTCTATGTATTTCTTCACTTCAAGAAATTGTTCTATATTCTCTTCTTTATTTCCAGTTTGTAGAGCACATACTTGGAACAGATCTCATGTTCCTGCCTGAAACCGTATCCTTGCTATGATTATTCAGTCATTGATCTTCTTCACCTCCTCCATATATTCCAGGACATCCTTTCTAATGATCATTCCTACTCCATTTACTGCATCTTGTGTTCCACCATAAAATAGCCTGTATCCTTCCTTCAGTTTTCTTTCCCCTCTTCCTCTCCATTATTCTTCACTAAGACCATGGGTGGCTACGAACTTCTCTTTCATGAACTCTATCTGTCCCAACTCAGATATATTGTGATACTGGCTACCCTCTTAACACAGCTTCCCCAGTACCTGAAGAACAGCGTGTCACCTGCAGGGGACATCCTGGCATTTTTCGAGGTCGCACCAAATTTGCACTAATTTATAGGCTGTTATTATGATGGGATTGCAACTTCCAAAGGCATTTTAGAGCTGTTGCCAGCGGGTGATGAGGCCGCTCCTAACATAGAGTACAAATACCTTAACCTTGGGACAGATGCTGATTTAGGGGTTCCACTGTCGTTTCTTACACTGAGGGAACCATCACCTCACTAAGAGAACACATTCGCCCGAAGCTGTTGGTCCTCTTAGGGGGTAGAATTGTTTCTCACTGCCATACACTCGGCACAGAGTTACTGGCTGTAAGGTCTACTCTATTACCGCAGTGAACTGGACCAGTTGGACAATATCTACTACTGTATCTGGTAAATATATATCTAAAATCTGCAATTATCCTTCAGTCCGATTCCTCCTACACAGTATCCCACTGATAACAATCTCTGCTTCCTTAATCATCTTCCACGCCACCATAGCAAAGTCCCTCACACATGGGCGCCCGCAAGGGGGGGGGGGGGGGCAAGGGGGGCACTTGCCCCCCCCTGGAATTCTAAAAATGTTGATGTTCAATTGTTTAATATCATACTAGATTATTTCATAAACTGAAATTACTGACAGTCAGCTAGCATATGTTATAACTGGAAGTTTCTGCAAACAATTTAATGTTGCTGATGTTATATTGGTTTTTATATTCAAGAAAATTGTTAATGTGCCCCCCCCCCCCTGGAAAAGATCCTGCGGGCGCCCATGCCCTCACATCCCGAGCTATGTTCGTACCTATTCCAGCTTGCCTTACACTGTTAGCACCAACGTGGAAAATTACCACCTTCTCCTTACCCTGCTCCTCCTCTTCTATTTTCTGCCACATCTGCATTAACCTAATTCTTGGATAACACTTATACTCCCTCATCTTTTCTCTCCCCCTCACTATGCTGTTCCACCTCCCTCTTCCAATCCTCTAATCTAAGTTTCTCTTTCCTACTGTGACATTAATAATTATTAATTTATCATTTTGGATGGAACTTGGAATTCAGTGTCAATTTGGTTTATTAACCATTGTGTATCAACATTATTTTCCGAAGTATATTCTCTTCGTATGTTAGTTTAAGTATTGCATATTAATAATCACTAATTGTTGATTTTGGAATCCTATTACTTAAAAAAAAAATGCGCTGAAGTGAATGCATATCGTCTGAAATACTTGTGTGCATGCCTTGAGAGATGAGAAAGTGATCTGACTGGTTGCTGTCGCATATTGTTTGCAGCGGGGTCAAGGGCACTCGCTCCTTGTGCCATGTGCAGATATAATGGGAAGATGGCTTATCTTGTGCTACTATCAGACTACTTCATGGACTTGGGATGATTCAAATGACTTTCGACAATCAGATACTCTGGCTCTAACAATAGCACAGAAGAATGACTGCACGTGGTCAATGTGATTCAGGTTAGTGAGTGAAGAGGTAGACTAAATGGGAGACGCAAATTCAATAATACTGTAGGTACGATGCAAGATACATAGTAGGCTCTGAGGGCGTGGATATCGGTGATGTCAGAAAATCTATACTACAAACCGAGAAGTGACATTGCTCATGAGGTCATCTTTTGTATATGGTGGACAAATAACAATTTACTGTCAAACAACACTCTTAAGTCATTTTGTGCTATTAGAGTTGGGAACGGGTTAAGACGCCATGTGGAGCTCCTTCAGAGAGTAAGTTAAGCCCGCTCTGTAAGGAGTTTACGTCTGCTAAAGAATCAATTTGTTTGAGTATTTTACAGTCATCTGCAAATAGTAGAATTTCACACGAAATGGATGATATAGTATTAATGAGATCATCAATAAATAGGACAAAAAGAAGCGGACCTAGGACAATGCCCTATGGGACACCAGAATGTACCATGACAGGAGTCGAACTGAACCCATCAAGAACCACACACTGAGTTCTGGTATTGAGGAAGCTCTGCAGGAGAGTTAGGAAGCAACCATGGATATTAAAATGTTCTGAGAGTTTATAGGAAAGAAGTACGTGGCAGAAAAAATCATCACATTAAAATTAGTTGTGGCATATTAGAGAAAACAAAACAAACATCTCACAATAACGTTTGTAGACTTTAAGAAGGCATATGACTGTATTCATAGACCTTCAATATTGAAAATATTAAGAAATTTTGGACTGCACCCAAAACTAATCAAACGACTGAACTCGCCTTAACCAACACACAATAAAAAGTCAAATTTAGAGGGGAATTTTCTAAACCATTCCTCATAAAAACTGCTTTAAGACAGAGAGATTGTTTGTCACCACTGCTATTCAACTGTGCTTTGGAATATATAATGAGGGAATGGTATAAGGATAATCCAAAAAACATCAAAATTGGAAGATCAAAAGACAACATAACCTTAAATTGTCTGGGATTTGCTGGTGACCTTGCTCTCCTATCTAACAATGTTCAGGAATCTCGACAACAAATGAAATCACTACAGGAAATAGCACAATAAATTGGCCTCAAAATATCCTTTGAGAAAACAGAAATCATGTTAACCAACCCACCACTCACAAAGAAAATCGAAGTAAAGGAGAACAGGAGATCTAAATCATAGACAAATTGAAATACTTAGGTGAAATTATAACATACAACCGTAACGAAAAGCAAACTTGGAATAATAGAATAAACAAAAGAACTAAACCTCAATATGCCACCAAGAACACATACAACAAAAAAGACCTCTCAATAGCCACAAAATTAAAGCATTTATAAAACAGTCATACAACCAGAAATAACAAACGCTAGTGAAACCACTTTCAACACAACTAATACTGCAGCAATATACAGAATACTAAAAATAGAAAGAAGAAGAATCAGAACATGTATTAACAAAAAATACCAAGAAAATGGACACTGGAGACTAGTTTATGAAACAGTCTACAAAGAAACGGAACCAGTAATGAGAACTATCAGAAAGAAAAAAAAAAAAAAAATCTTTGGATACCTAATTAGAACACCCAAAAATAGAATTTTTTTTTTGCTAGGGGCTTTACGTCGCACCGACACAGATAGGTCTTATGGCAACGATGGGATAGGAAAGGCCTAGGAGTTGGAAGGAAGCGGCCGTGGCCTTAATTAAGGTACAGCCCCAGCATTTGCCTGGTGTGAAAACGGGAAACCACGGAAAACCATCTTCAGGGCTGCCGATAGTGGGATTCAAACCTACTATCTCCCGGATGCAAGCTCACAGCCGCGCACCTCTAACTCGCCCGGTAAAAATAGAATCAGCAGGATCATCATCATCATCATCATCATTGCATTTTTCCATTTATGTGGAGTCTGCCTTCTTGTAATGTTTCCTCCACTTCAATCGATCCATTGAATCCCGAGGGCTGAGTTTGGTGAGCCACAATGTCATCTCCCACCCTACCCAGCCACAGTGTTTGAGGTCAGTGACCCTCCACGTTCAGTTGAAGGGCAGTCTTTGCAACTGAGGTTGCACTGCTACGGAGTACATGCCCATATCATCACAGACGTGATTCACGCATTTTCTCTGTGATTGGGGCAATCTTGAATTTCTTTTGCACAGCATCGTTCCTGATATGGTCTAATCAAGTCAAGATATTGGACCACTGCAGCATCTTCATTTCCATTGCATGGAGTGCCTGTCCGTGCTTTGATGTTGTAGGCCAGCATTCAGATCCATAAAGGGCCACCGGTCTAATCACTGTGCGGTAGACTTTAGATTTTAGATGCATACCTGCCAACTTAAAAAAAACAAAAATCAAGGAGATTTTGATATTAAAATCAGAAAAAAATCAGAAGATACAATTGGTCAAAACTGCTTATTCTACATGTTTTGCGCAATACTGTACTAGGATATATTTATAACACTTATTGTCTCGTTTCAACAACAAGGCCACAAGGCTGAAAATCACTCATCTCTATTACCTCACAGGAAGTATGTGAGTGAGATGATCGGTCTCTGATAAGCCTTCCGAAAATAGTATGAACTCATGCTGCACACGTGTGAATCGGTCATGCACTTAAATGCCATTACTTAGCAAATGCATAGATAATATATTGTATCAAGCGCCCGTGCGATTATGTGAAGCGCAATGCTATTTGTATCAAATAACTAGCTGTTGTACCTGTGCTTTGCTACAGAATTCTCAGAAAGACTGACCTTATAGTTTTCACAACTGAAGTCAACATAGGTCATTACAATGACGTCAGTACGAATGTCACGATTAAAAGTAATGCTGGCATATGAAATATTCAATAAAATGAAAACCAGCACATTCTCTCACTTTTAAAGAAAAGTACTGTGCCCATTGCAATTCTGGGACGTGTTCCAAAATGGCGCCTACGGAAGGTAGAGACCAATTGAAATAATAACATTAAGTTATTTATTAGACCACCTAATCAATACAAAATCGTCTTGGATGATTTACATAAATTTGTTAGCTAATAGTGGGACATGTTTCGCCTTCTCTGAAGGCATCATCAGCCATAGTCTTAACCTTAAATTAAAAATAAGCGTCTAAATAACATGTAGTGATGAAATGAATTTTAAAATCTTGAAGAGATTTGAAATTTGATATTTGATATTTATTACATGTAAGGTAGAGACCATCCGAGATATAGGAATACATAGCAAGGTCTTGACATTTAAGCATATTAGAAGGCCATGAATTATTCGGAACTACGATGTTACGGAGGTGATGGGCGACAGAGTAGAATCAACTGGATTGTTAAAAAAAAAACAAGAAGAATCGAAGGGATTATTAGAAAAACGATACTTAAAAATTTCAACTCAAGAGGATAAGAAGTAGCTGATATCGCTCTGCAGAAACAAGAAGATTATTCAGATTCTAACACAAATACAGAGTTAAAACACCAATAATATTGAAGAGGACAGCGTATTAACGTAAAAAAATACGGTGAAGAATATAAGAAATCCTTAAAAATACGAAAATTTCGTCCAGATAAATATACTGATTGTCTTGAAGGACAAGATCTGTTGTTCTACGAGAGCAGAAACCAGAACTGCGGGAAGAGAAAACAATAGCAGAATTTTCGTATTTAGAAGAGAGATCGTACGAAGATAATATTTTCGAAGTCAAATTATTTAATTTCGAATACTTGACCAAGACGAGGCGTGAATTATCTTACGCAGACCTCGCGAAAGAAAACTAGAAGATTTATATATCAGGAGGAATATTAAGTTAACAGAAATCCAAAATGAATATGTACTACTCAGAGATATTTGGTACTGTCAGCAGTTTTTCTAAGAAGATGATGGCCTGCTAAAAACCGAGATGGACCAACCTGGAGGGAGATGTCATCCGGGCAGTTATGACTATCCAAGATGAGAGAAGGAAGTCGCCTAGCCAGAGCAAATTGAGATGAGGAATCCAACCAGTCGTCGAACCATGGCCAGAGATCCAGCCTTGTGACGGACGGAAAGGGAGCAACTGTGGCCTGAGATATCGAATGACGAGCTAAGTGCTTATATTAAGTAATATAATTCCTAATTTACGTATTTATGGTATGTGCAGTAGAACAGAATAGCCTAAGCATGAGATAATTAAGTGTGCAAGTGAAGTAATGAAGTGAAGTGAGATATATTTAAGATGCTATTAATATGTTAAGTCAGTGTAGAACTAAGACGATATCTTGTGATATATGGTTACGTATTATTAAGTAGTTTCAACCAGGTGAATGAGAATACGGTTAAGAAGTGACATATTATGACAGCCGATTTCAAAGAATGCCAAATAATAAATAGATCTATGAGTGTCATAGAGCCATCCAGACTTAGATTACGTCATGTGGATTGCATATTCAGGAGTGTTAGTTAGAGTCATGTTATTCCTTGCTGCTTGATATTACTTAAAGAACAGATACTGAATGTAGGGTTATATGTCGTATTTATAATGAGTTGAGTATTGAGAAAGGAATACTGCACGAAATAAACGTCATGTCCCAATAGTATTAAATAATATAGAGGAGATTATACGTGCTATATGGATGTTGAGGAAGTCAAGAATGTGTTAAGTGAAGGTTATAAATGATATTATAGAGATGTTTGATAAGATTTAAATATAATATTGTGCGTCATGGTAAGTAATGAGACATGTGTATAATGAATAGACGACATATATGGATGGAATTAGTGCAGTTAAATGATGCAATTACTGAAAGGGAACATACCCCAGGGATGACTTATAGCAAGGTATGGATGGCTAAAATACGTATTTAGTTGAGAGTTGAAAGTGATTTGGCAGTAGTTATAACTGATGATAGATAGATTTGTGTATTTTGTGTCGTATTCTCAGTGAATATAGATTGCGTGGGAGGCAAGATTATATACGTAGCCGACATAATAGCACAATACCAAGAGATCATATTACAAATACTTGTTGAATTTCTTGCACACATAGTATATGTAAAAGAAGCTTATCGGCTGAGCGCATATTGAACCATAATACGTCGATTGAGGAATTATATAGGTTGAGTAGGGAAATAGAATATTTTATATGTTGAGTATCGTTTATATTTTTAAATTGAAACACTATAAGAGTAAATAATAGACTAGGAGCCGTAACTTAAATGGCAGTAGGACCAAGTATCTTAGCACGTCAGTCGATTCCTTGTTTTCTTTATCCTATTCGACAGCAATGAATTCAGATTATTATGATTAATTTCTTTTTAAACGTTATAAAATGTATTAATTATGTGGAGGAATCCTGAATTTCATCAATGTTGAAATAATTGTGCTATATTTGTACACACAAGTGAATAACTTAGTTTTTCAAGGATGATTAAGAAAGACTTTGCTTCACTTCAGAAATATTTATTATAATATCATGAACTCAATAAGCCAGCGTTGACTTAAATTTTAATTCCTACAGAAGAATATTTGTTTTTGAGGTAATAATTATGAGTTCATGATGATATTTAGGCCAATTCTCATTTCTTTCGAGATTTTGTCAATTTAATAAATATGTTACTTAATTATTTTATATAATTCAATGAGTCATCATTTGTAGTGATAGATAGTAGTCAGACTTGGCATGTAAAGGTAGTTCTTAAGTGAATTGCATTATAAGATGATGGTCGAAGTTGAAGTTGTGAATTTTGCGATTAGATGAAAACGTTCTGTGATTAAAGTCGCGAAAGGTGCGGATATCTTTCTCAGAATCCACGTAAAATTGCATTTACGGAAAAATCAAACATTTTTCTTATTCGAGGATACCCTCAGATGAAATCTGACTAGCTGGAGTAATAACTGTGGTTCACCTATACTAGGAAGGGTGCAGTACTACATTGTTGATCTAACAGTTCAAAGTTCCAGAGCTAGAATGATCAGGTTGCAGACAGCCGCGAACACTCCTCCTATGTCATTATTCCATTTAAGATGATGCTTGTTGTTTAAAGGGAACTAACATCTATATCATCGGCCCCTAATTGTACAAAAGCGTGACAAAATGTAATGACAATTTAAAAGTCCAAAATCATCCACTGACCATATTTCAAAACGTGATGACGAAGAATGAATGGATGGATATATTTTTAAAACAATCATTGGATCTGAGCCACAATGCCCCACATTCTTAGAAACTAGTGGTAATCAATAGTATTACTGACCAAGGGACTGCTTCTAGAGCACAATCCTGAATCGATGATAGTTGTAGCCTAAAGGAGTCCAAAATCCAGGTCATTGGTCCCTCATAATGGTACTTATCGCTAGGAAAATAGAACCATGGTATTTGTTATGTTGCGGTACTAATCAAAAGTAGCGTAGACTCGCGGTATTCCACATATTATGGTACCACTCACAGGTAATGTAATGCGCACATGTAAATCGGACCAATGGTGTTTCTCACATTGCAGCACCATTTACAGGCAACGCAAACCTATGGTGTTCCTCACATAGGTGTTCCTAATCACAGGGACTCAATACTATCCCGTGGTGTTCCTCACGCAGTGGGTACTGATCATAGGCAAGGCAGACCCAGGATGTCACTCAGAGTGGTACTATTCACAGGTACTGTAAAACTCACCCTGATTCACACACTGTCGCTACTAATCACAAACCTATTGTGTACCTAACATAGTGGTACTACGCGCAAGTAAAAGTGACCCATGGTGTTCTCCACGTGGTGGTACTAATTATAAGTAGTCACATGGTTATAATTCAAACATCCCTAGGTCGCCCCTTTTAGTCACCTCTTACGACAGGCAGGGGATACCGTGGGTGTATTCTTCATCTGCATCCCCCACCCACAGGGGGCAAGAGGGTTGTGTGTTTGGTCCACGAGAGCTATTTTATTTTGCTCAAGTCTGCCGGCAAGCCAGTTCGGACCCCCCTATCCACCATCAGGAACATGCCACGTGGGAGTATCACTTTTCCCTCTGCTACGCCAGCGTAGTAGGTTCACGGTTATTTCATTTAAGTGTGCACACTGCTCATTCCAATCACTGGCTCAGAGTAGGCATCAAATAGCTAGACTACTATGATGATCCAGTGTGTTACGTACCAGTAGTATCAGAAAATGTATGAACCAGAGGAATGGTATGCTAAAGAAGAGAGAGATCTAACTCCCCAGCTACTTCCCGCCAATATTCAGGCAGGCTGTTATACTAGGTACGGAGCAGTAATTCCATCTATCGGAGATAAATGGCAGCAGAATACACAAAGCACGTCACAACAAACAATGGTCAATTTAATGTTGTTTTGATCGATATTAAGAGCTGTCTATATTGCAGGCCTTCACATTATTTTCTTCCGACTCTGTGATATTAGAGCATCTAATGTAAAGCGAGTCCTCCTTTCTTTTATGACTCCTCTTGTGTTATTATTCAAGTGATCGTTCCTTTATGACTTTTCTCATTTATTATAGTTGGTATAAGACATGTAAATAATCAGAAATTGTACTCTCTATAACTTTTGTTATGTAGTACTATTCGATATGACCAATTAGATAGGTAATTATAAATTAAATTTTGGCATAGACTGTAGTTCCTTATTCCTCGACTTTACATACCGATTTTCATTAAATTCTGTTCAACCATTTTCTCGTACCTCGGCACTGATATGGACTTAACAACAAAAATCCAAATTCATGAATACAGTATCTCTGGTATCATAGCCAGTACGGTAAAAATGTATAAGACATATATGATAAGAAATTTAATAATCTTCTTCTTCTTCTCTCTTCCTACCGCTTTTCCCATGCGGGTGCAAACTGTGACGCAATTTGGATTTGGCCCTGTTTTACAGCCAGACGCCAACCCTATGTGGAGCGATCTAATCACTATTGCATGTTTCTGTGGTGGTTGGTAGTGTATTGTGTTGTGTGAATATGAAAAGGAAAGTGCTGGGACAAAAACAAACACCCAGTCCCAGGGCCAGACAAATTCATCAGAGGTTATTAAAATCGCCGACCTGGCCGGAAATCTAACCCGGGACCCTCTGAACCGAAGACCTCAATGCTGACCATTCAGCCAATGAGTCGGACATGATAGAAAATTTAATAATATATAACTTTATTTATGTAGTATTTATCAATGGGGCCAATAATAACATAAATACGTGAGAATTAAATTTTAGGCCTTCCCCTAAACTACCATTTCACTCAGCGTGAACACAATTATTTATGGCCTAGATTGTAGTGACTCATTCCCCGACTTTATATACTGATTTTCATTAATTTCTTTTCAGCCGTTTTCTCATGATGCGTGTACGTACGTACATATACACAGACATTACGGAAAATTAAAACGTGCATTTCTTCTTGTTACTGTGGTCACGACCGGTACAGAAGTATCATTCTTTTTAAATTCTGAGCAACGTACAGACACTCTTATTTTATTTATATTGAGATAAATTAAAATTAGTCAGAGTTGTCTCCAAATGGCTCCTAAAATTTCTAGAAGTCACTAGTCTTTATCATTGAAATTCTGTCACTAAATTACTAAAAAAAAAACTCCATATCTAGCGACTAGTCTCTAGAATTGACTAGACTGATGTGAACGAACACGAACATAGCACACGAGAACGAGAGACTGACGATCGATATACGCGTCGCAATATACAGGTTTCAATAAATATTGCACATTCGCGCACGTTTAATGTTCACACAAAAAAAAAAAGCTAAAATCGGGAGAAATAACAGAATACTGTAATTGGGAGGCAGGAAAAACTGTTGAAAATCGGGAGTCTAAATCGGGACAGTTGGCAGGTTTGTAGATGCAAGGAAATTTTCTAATCACACAGGACTCCAGTAATTTTGAGCCATTTTATCCATGCGGCACAGACTCTTGTCTTGACATCAGGCATCGTACTGCAGTCTGAGGTGATGCATGACCCAAGGTATTTGAACTGGGGTCACTTTATTAAGTTGAACCCCACCCAAAGTGATCATGCTATCAGTTCTGTCACCGCATTCCAGGTACTCTGACTTCTTCAGATTTAATTTCATCCCAAATTCTTCAAAACGCATCTTCTACTCTAGTACACTCTGTTCGAGGCCCTCATGTGTCTCGTTAGTCAACATGACATTGTCCGCATATAATAATGTTCATGGATGCCTGGTCTGGGTGTCATTTGTGATGGTGTTCATGCAGAGTATGAAGAGCAATGGAGGCTGATCCTTGATGGGCACCCACATTGATTTGGAAGGTATCGGACATTCCCACTGCACACCGTACTGAACTTGTGGTCTTTCGATACAGAAGTTTCACTCAGTTGACATAGGCTTCAGGTACACTGTGTAGTCTCATTGCCAGCTAAATGAGATCATATGGTACTCTGTCGAACACCTTTTCCAAATCAAGAAAGGCCAAGTGAACTGTCTTCCTTTTCTCATGGTGTCTTTCCATCAATAGACGAAGTGCATGGATGGAGTCTGTTGTTCCGCTGTTCTTAACAAAGCCACACTGGTTAGATGAAAAGTGATGATGTTTCGTAATGTTGTATCAAGAACACATTTAAAAATTTTCATAGTATGGCATAAGAGGCAGATTGGCCTATAATTTGAGCAAGCCTGTATACCTCCTTTTCCTTTCCAAATTGAAATTGTGATACTGGTCTTCCAGGCCTCTGGTACTGTATCCTCTATAATAATCTTGCTGAAAAAGTCAGTAAGCCATACTACATCTTGTTCTTCCAGAAGATTTCATACTCTGGCTGGGATATCACCACAATGCCGTTTCATTCATCTGCTTCATTGGGATGCAAAAATCTCCCCATCGTGGCTAGGTCACATGGGTTCATAGGGGAAGAACACTAAGTGACTACTCAATAAACTTATTAATCAGAGCACATATGTAATGAATCCAATATGACAGCTCAACAATTCATTCACCTGCTTAACTAGCTTACATTCACAATACCACAGATTGAATTACCAAAGTCCTCCGCAAGCACAATATAGAAACCAAGTTTGGCACTGTCACTAAAACTGCTCACAGTTTAGGTAAAAGCAGGGACAAATTGTCCCCACTATTACACCCTGGGGTGTACAAAATTCCCTGTACTTGCGGCAAGGTATAAGTTGGCCAAAATTGTTGGTCCATTGGTATTCGTATCAATGAACACCATCAAAACATCCGTTTCAACAAACCAGACAAGTCAGCAATAACTGAGCATGCCCTATCGGCTGGTCATGTCGTCGTGTTCCAAGATGTTTGAACTCTTACCCACACTAAACACTACAGGTCTAGGATTATATGGGAAGCTGTGGAAATGCATAAAAATCCAAACAATTTCAACAGGGACACTGGCTATTAATTAAGTTGCCAGCCATTAAGGATTAATGTAGGTAGTTCTCTTCCCTGTCATTTCACTATTTTTAAATTCATCTTCCCTCATCACCAGATGATTTATTCCAGGATATGATGTGTTAAGTGTCATACCTTCATATGTGTGTACGCCTGTTATCTCACCCCTCCCCCCACCTGACTGACTCGTACATATCATGCTCTGTTTTTTTCTACACACTTTTTTTCCTTTCTTCAGCTCTATTATATTTTTCACAGGACGAGTTGGCCGTGCAGTTAGGGGCGTGCAGCTGTGAGCTTGCATCTGGGAGATAGTGGGTTTGAGCCCCACTGTCAGCAGCCCCAATGATGGTTTTCCGTGGTTTCCTATTTTCACACCCGGCAAATGCTGGGACTGTACCTTAATTAAGGCCACGGCCAATTCCTTCCCACTCCTAGGCCCTTCCTAACCCATTGTCACCGTAAGACCTATCTGTGTTGGTGAGACGTAAAACAAGTTGTAAAATTCCATTTTTCTATCCTGTGAATCTTTCATTGTACTTTATTTTAACATTTTTATTTCTATTTATTTGGGCTACCACTTTCTTCCTCCTCTGCGAACCATGTGACCTTGCTGCGGTGGCGAGGCTTGCGTGTCCCAATGATGTAGATAGCAGAGCGCAAGGTGCAACCGTATCGGAGGGGTATCTGTGGAAAGACCAGACTAACAAATGGTTCATCGAAAGGGGGGTAGCAGCCTTTCCGTAGTTGCAAGGGCGGCAGTCTAGATGATTGACCGATACGGTCTTGTAATAATACTCAACATGGCTTATGTGTGTTGATACTGCTACACGGCTGAAAGCAACGGCAAACTACAGCCGTAACTACCTCCCGAGGACATGCAGCTCTCTCTGTATGAATGATGTACTGATGATGGCTTCCTCCCGGGTAAAATATTCCGGAGGTAAACTAGTCCCCCATTCGGATCTCCGGGTGGGGACTACACGAGAGGGGGCGATCATCAGGAAGATGGATACTGACATTCTGTGAGTCGGAGCGTGGAATGTTAGAAGTTTGAATCGTTGTGGTAGGTTAGAGAATCTGAAAAGGGAGATGGATAGGCTAAAGTTAGATGTAGTTGGTATAAGTGAAGTACGTTGGCAGGAAGAACAAGATTTTTGGTCAGGCGACTACCGAATTATCAACACAAAATCAAACAGGGGAAATGCGGGAGTTGGTTTAATAATGAATAAGAAAATAGGGTAGCGGGCAAGCTACTACAACCAGCATAGTAAAAGAATTATTGTCGTCAAGATAGACACCTCACCAATGCCCACCACAATAGTGCAGGTCAATATGCCTACTAGTTCAGCGGATGATGAAGAAATCGAAAGAATATATGAGGAGATAGAAGATTTAATACAATATGTAAAAGGTGACGAGAATCTAATTGTGATGGGAGACTGGAATGCAGTGGTAGGCCAAGGAAGAGAAGGTAGTACAGTAGGAGAATTTGGATTGGGACAAAGAAACGAAAGAGGAAGTCGGCTGGTTGAATTCTGCACTGATCATAATTTAGTCCTAGCCAAATACTTGGTTCAAACACCACAAACGATGGCTGTATACGTGGACGAAACCTGGAGACAATGGAAGGTATCAAGTAGACTTCATTATGATTAGGCAGAGATTCAGAAACCAGATGTTGGATTGCAAAACTTTCCCAGGAGCAGACGTGGACTCTGACCACAACTTGTTGGTCATGAAATGCCATCTGAAGTTGAAAAAATTGAAGAAAGGAAAGAATGCAAAAAGATGGGATCTGGACAGGTTGAAAGAAAAGAGTGTGAGGGATTGTTTCAAGGAACATGTTGCACAAGGACTAAATGAAAAGGCTGAAGGAAACACTATAGAGGAAGAGTGGAGAGTCATGAAAAATGAAGTCAGTAGGGCTGCTGAAGTAATGTTAGGTAGGAAGAAAAGATCAACTAAGAATCAGTGGATAACTCAGGAGATACTAGACCTGATTGATGAACGACGAAAATACAAGAATGCTAGAAATGAAGAGGGCAGAAAAGAATACAGGCGATTAAAGAATCAAGTGGATAGAAAGTGCAAGATAGCTAAGGAAGAATGGCTGAAGGAGAAGTGCAAGGATGCCGAAGGCTGTATGGTCCTGGGAAAGGTAGATGCTGAATACAGGAAAATCAAGGAAACCTTTGGAGAAAGGAAATTATGTAGGTGTATGAATATTAAGATCTCAGATGGAAAGCCACTTCTAGGGAAAGAAGACAAAGCAGAAAGATGGCAGGAGCATATCCAACAGTTGTATCAAGGTAAAGATGTAGATAATTTGGTTCTGGAACATGAAGGGGCTGTTGACGCTGATGAAATGGGAGTCCCAATTTTGAGGTCAGAGTTTGACAGAGCTGTGAGTGACCTAAATAGGAACAAGGCACCTGGAATTGATGACATTCCCTCTGAATTACTGATTGCCTTAGGAGAAACCAGCATGGCAAAGTTATTTCATTTTGTGTGCAAGATGTATGAGACAGGAGAAGTCCCATCCGATTTTCGGCAGAATGTTCTTATAACTATTCCCAAGAAAGCCGGTGTTGACAGGTGTGAAAACGACTGCACCGTTAGTTTAGTATCTCATGCCTGCAAAATTTTAACACGTATTATTTACAGAAGAATGGAAAAACAAGGTGAAGCTGGTTGGGAGATCAATTTGGCTTCAGAAGAAATGTAGGAACACGTGAAGCAATCCTGACTTTATGTCTGATTTTAGAGGATCGAATCAAGAAGGACAAGCCCACGGACATGGCATTCGTAGATCTAGAAAAGGCATTCGATGATTCTGAAGGTGATAGGGATCAGACACCGAGAACGAAGAATTATCTACAATCTGTATAAAAATCAGTCTGCAGTGATAAGAATCAAGGGCTTTGAAAAAGAAGCAGCAATCCAGAAAGGAGTGAGGCAAGGCTGTAGTTTGTCCCCTCTCCTTTTCACTGTTTACATAGAACAGGCAGTAAAGGTAATCAAAGAGGAATTTGGAAAGGGAATCACAGTCCAAGGAGAGGAAATCAAAACCTTGAGATTTGCCGATGATATTGTTATTTTATCTGAGACTGCAGAAGATCTCGAGAATTTGCTGAATGGTATGGATGAAGTCTTGAGTAAGGAGTACAAGATGAAAATAAATAAGTCCAAAACAAAAGTAATGGAGTGCAGTCGAACGAAGGCATGTGATGTAGGAAATATTAGATTAGGAAATGAAGTCTTAAAGGAAGTAGATGAATATTGTTACTTGGGTAGTAAAATAACTAACGATGGCAGAAGTAAGGACATAAAATGCAGACTAGCACAAGTAAGGAAGAGCTTTCTTAAGAAAAGAAATTTGCTCACTTCAAACATTGATATCGGAATTAGAAAGATGTTTTTGAAGACTTTTGTGTTGAGCGTGGCATTGTATGGAAGTGAAACATGGACGATAACTAGCTCAGAAAGAAAGAGAATAGAAGCTTTTGAAATGTGGTGTTACAGAAGAATGCTGAAGGTAAGATGGATAGATCGAATCACGAATGAAGTGATACTGAATCGAATTGGTGAGAGGAGATCAATTTGGCTAAATTTGACAAGAAGAAGAGATAGAATGATAGGACACATCTTAAGACACCCAGGACTTGTTCACTTGGTTTTTGAAGGAAGTGTAGGTGGTAAGAACAGTAGGGGTAGACCAAGGTTTGAATATGACAAGCAGATTAGAGCAGATGTAGGATGCAATAGTTACGTAGAAATGAAAAGGTTAGCACAGGATAGGGTGGCATGGAGGGCTGCATCAAACCAGTCTGTGGACTGATGACTCAAACACACACACCACTTTCGTCCCTGATGCGGCTGATGAACTTGCTGTTACTTTGCAATGCCCATACAGTATAACAAGAAACATCTTAACTAGAGTTTAAATGGTGCCGTAAGCTCCCACTTGGAAGACATGCATACAGTGAGCCATCTGGTGGCGTGAGATCACCACTTACTATAGACCAAGGGTAAAGCCTTCTTAAATTCAAACCTTCATTACTGGAGCAGTCTTCCTCGTGATCAATCAAGATTTTCTTCTGAAGATGAGGAGCATAGTTCAATCCAAAATGTGAAGACTTTAACCTTGTTTTCTTGACGCAACAAACGCTCAAAAGCTTAATGTCACGTCTACAATATTACAGGCCGTGAAAGCATCAATATGTCCTCTTCCAAGTTACATGTTATGATATTATAATAGTTTGGGATTTTGTCCTACACTTTTGATACTAAGCTACTTTGTACGGCTACTTGTGAGGTTAGCCACTGAGATATTTAATCTCTTCTGCTTGTACTTATTTGAGATTAAATACCTCCCAGGTTTATAAATTTATGGATGCTTTTACTGTGGACCAAAAAATTAGGCGTAACACTATGCTTTACCAAAGACTGGAATATATCAATGAATCGTTCCCCTTGTATTAAATTGTTATTTGAGAACTGATATTATACTGATTCTAAGTTTCCTGCTTGATAAGGACAGCCGAACACTGGAAGAGATGAAACAGCTTGTGGCTAGTCATTTTTGTCAAGGACTGACTCAAGGATGAAGTTAACATGGTTTGTTATGGATTAGCCGTACAATGGCCGAGGCACTCATCTCTGGCTGTCAGAGATTATTTGAGACAAAACTGTGAAAAAACCTGGAATTAGATCTCTTCTTGTGGGTGCGAGAGAAATTTCACTTTATGCATGCGCGATGTAGGCATCTCGATTGCTGCAATACATCGTCAGTCTAGTCAAGTGATCTTCAAGTCAACATAGTTGTAAAAGTTATGTTCAATTTGTGTTTTCTGTGATTTTATTTATAAATTTTAAACATATGGTAAAGACACTTACTTAGAAAGTAATTAATAGCCTCTCTGCATCTGAAACACCCCTCTATAGTTCATATTTTGTCTCAATTTTTCCAGCAATTAGCCCCAGTAAATAGTCAGAATTATTTATACTAATTTGCATAAAATTGAAGAATTTCTTGTCCTCTTGTAGTTCTGTTAATGGGATGTACCCAAAACTTTTGACAAACTGTCCAAAACACAGGAGATAGTAATATAAAATAACAGCCACTTCTTCGTCGCACGCCATATCGACTCACAATGCCAATAAAAAGTAGGAATGTTACAAACCGTCCAAGACAGTCTGAAGCAAAAGATTTCATCACAATAATAATTATTAAATTAATGTTGTATGATCGACCTTTTCCAATACTATATTCATCATCATCATCATCATCATCATCATCAATGTCCCACTCCAGTCGCCCGGGTATGGTTAACAAGCGTCCTCCACTCCTTTCTGTCCTTCCACTTTTCCTGCTCTATTACTTCGCCACATCCAATCCAGTTTCTCTAATTTCCTTTCAAATCTGATCCATCCACCTTCTTCTCGGTCTTCTACTGGTCTCTTTGCCTTAATTTCTCTTTCCAATTCCCTTCTTGCTAGCTGTTCCTTTCCCATTCTTTTTACATGTCCGAACCATCTCAGTCTTGCTTGCTGTATGTTCTGTACTAACGGTTTTATATTTAGCTCTTCTTTGATTTTAATATTTTGAATTATAATCTCTTCTTGTCTTTCTAACCAATGTTCTTAAAAATTTCATTTCTACAGCTTGGATCTTACCCCTTTCTCTTATTAGTTACCAGTGTTTCTAGTCCATATGTTACAACTGGTATGAAACACTGTTTATATAATGTTAATTTCGTTCTCTTGGGTACTTTTGTCATCCCATAAAAGCTGTCTGACTTGATGATAAAATGTTGTACCTTTACTTATTCTGTTATTAATTTCGGGGTTGATTTCATTACTTCCATTAATAATGCTACCCAGATATGTAAACTGTACTACATCTATGTTCACTTGGCTACTCTTTTTCTCTTTTACTAATTACCATTCCAAACTCCTTCAGATTTTCATTCCAAATGTCCAGTCTCCTTTGTACATCCTTTTCACTCTTTCCCCAAATCACCACATCATTTGCAAATACCAAAGCATTCACTTCATCACTACTGATACTCTGTTTTCCATGTTTTATGATTTCATCCATCAATATAATAAATAATAATGGCAACAGTGCAACTTCCTTGCTTGAGACTTTTTTTTTTAAATAAAATGTTTCAGAGTCACCACTCCCCACTTGTACACTGCTTTTACTCTCATGATACAAAATTTTTATCTTGTTAATTAATGATTTTGGTACATTCCTTTTTAGTAGGCATTCCCATACGTTGTCTCTTAACTGTATCATAAGCTTTTTCCAAATCCTAAAATACGAAGATGATTTCCTTGCTCCTTTCCCGATGTTTTTCCATTATCGTTTGCACTGTAAATATCAAGTCTATTGTTGATCTATTCGGTCTTATTATAAGTGATCCCTTATGACTTAAGGGTTCCACTTATGTATAAGTGCTGACTATGAATTCGGCCCTTTGTCTCATTACCAAAAATTGATGCCTGCCTGGCCATCAGATTATATAGATGTTGATTCCCATGAGTCTTAGTGGGTATGCTATTTACCAACTGATGAGTCCAACTTAGCACACTGGGGCGAAATGCTGGCAACCAGGGATGAGTTAGTTGGAATATTTATAATGTCCAATAATGGACCATATATATTGGTATTATAAATTTACTCATTCGGGACAAATATTTCAGGTTCCCTACGGGAATCAACATCTATATAATCATCACATGCACAATTGTTAACAGTTGTTATATTTTCCAAATCGAAGGGAGGCAATAAAGCAATAGAACACTCTGTAGTACAGTAAATGCTCAACACAGGGAAAACACTTCTTAGTGATAAGATATTTTGTTACATAATAAAATGTAGGTAAGAAGGGGCCATGCATTCTGTTACTAACTAATGCAGCCAATAAAGACACACTTACCAATGATAAACATGCGTTACTTCATTCTAAATTATGTTTAAACTTGAAAATTATAAGTAAATTGAAGTAGTAGCTAGCATATTCCCCCCACCCCCCGATTTGACTGTATACTTATAAACTTTAACAAAACTGTATTTAGGTAGATGGCTTCTGTAGCAATATATTTTCAATTACACTTACCTGAACTTGCTAAACCTGCTGATATTGAATTGCTAATCGTAGGAGATTCAGTTTCTAATTCTTTATCTAGTGTTACTGCTAAATTCAGAGGGTCATCTAACGATATATCTTCTAATGCATTTCCTAAAACAAAAGAAAGGTAAAAAATGAATATATTATAAGCTTTAACCAATTTCTTTAAAAATAAAAGTACAATCATTCCTTGCAATTAGACAAGAGCATCAATTTTCTAACGACTTCATTTACATGATATAAGCTGTATTTTCAAACATCCTAGTGTAGACTAATAAACATGGGTGCTTCTAAGATAAAATTCTAAAAGAATTTAATTGTATAAAGTCCATCTGTTCAATACACATTTGCCATTTGATAAAGGGTCTGTCTAAAAAGCTAAACAGGACATTTTTCGACGTAGTCTAGAGCTAAAATAACATAAAGAAGAAAGACATATACAAAAAACAGTGATATATAAAAAAACTTGAGATAAAATAAATTAACAAAATGCAATGTTAATGTTTAAAAAGTACCAAATTTCAATCTTAAAATACAATCAACAAATGCAATGGAAATCAGTGTTTAAAATGTACATAGCTTCACACTTGGACAAATTTAGATGTAAGTGTGGGTTCAACTGTATTTAATACAACTATTGATTGGCTGGAGGAAATACTTAAAAATTGTGAAGACTGTTAAAATGTTGTTCGATTTGTCATGCTTCTGGAAACAGAGTGAAGTTTTGAAAAATATGTTACGTTTCTTCATGGAGAATACAAGTATAGCTAAAATTTCCTCTTTCCTCCAGCCCTGTGCTTGTATAGATCAGGTTGGGTCGGTGTTGACCTCCACACTGACTGACAACCGTTCTGATGTTGTGCTGGGTGGGGGAAACGGCGGGTGAGGGGAGGGAGAGTGAGTGGAAGGATGGGAGGATGGATCAGTAATGCACGTTGTGACAGGCTTAATTGAACTTTGCTTAAGATCTTTCTTGATTATTATGTCAACCAGTATGTTCCGTTTTTTCTTGTATTTCGGTAAGATTATGGATGGGATTGGGTTTTTGATCGAGGTTTATATAAATATTTTCTAAAATGTTCAATAAAGTTCCCTTTTTCGTCATATGTAGGATATCTAGATTTTTATCTATGGAGGAGAATGAGCGATTGTGATCTTTCATGTGTTCACTCGTAGCGGAAAATCTTTTGTATTTAGCTGCATTCAAACGTTCTTTGTAGCGGATTTGAAAGTTTCTCCGAGTCTGTCCGATATAACTGGTGTTGCACTGGTTGCATGTCTACTTGCAGACCCCTGGTTGCAAACGTCTGATGGATTTGTTAAGTGTGTTTGTGTTATAGAAAAGTTCAGAAGTAGTGTTGTTAGTTCCTAAGACGGAAATGTACGTGAAAATAAAACAGTCAGAGGGAGAGACCATCAATGACTTATTTTAATAAAAATGTATAAATCAGTAAATAAAGTGTGATTAAAACGAACAAGCCACTAATACTAATATAGTTGGTCCGTTACTGGACATTATAAATTTTCCAGCTAACTCATTCCTGATTGTCAGAGTTTCGCCCCAGCGTGCCAAGTTGGGCTTATCAGTTGGTAAATAGCACACCTACCAAGATGCACGGCTAGTGCATACCGTGAAGGCCACTGCATAGGCTACTTAGAGCCACCGGCGGTGCCAATTCACTGTGAGAAACTTTGTCTCATTTTCAAAAATTTATGCCTGCCTGGCCATCAGATGATACAGATGTTGATTCCCATTGGGAACCTGAAATGTTTGTCCCGAATGAGTAAATTTATAATACCAATATAGTTGGTCCGTTATTGGACATTATACATTTTCCAGCTGACTCATTCCTGGTTGCCAACATTTTGCCCCAGTTTGCTAAGTTGAGCTCATTATAAATTTACTTATTCGGGACAAACATTTCAGGTTCCCTATAGGAATTAACATGTATCAAATAAGGCACTGTTTAATAAATATCTAACTGCTAAAACGGTGACCTTTCTACCTATCTAGGGTGATAGTTAATGTCAAGAACAGGAACAGTGCTATATTTTCAATTGGATCATTAGAAAATACTGAGAACGATCTGTATTAACTAGAGCTCATGAGCAGAGTAGAAATAGCAAGGCATAAATACTGCAAACCACAGCTGATGTATGAATAAACACAGTGAATTGGGAGTTGTAAAAAAACACCTTTTGTTATTTAACGTGTATAATATCATTTGATATAGCGTGCTCTTTTGTGGTAATATTTGATTCACTTCTGGGTATGAAATTAATAATGTTATTTGCTTTACATCCCACTAATACTTTTACAGTTTTCGGAGACTCCGAGGTGTCTGAATTTAGTCTCGCAGAGTTCTTTTATGTGCCAGCAAATCTACCGGTTGTGTAAAGGAATTAAAGGAAAGTGGCGGGGAAAATTGAGGCCCGGTGTAATTTTGTTGCATGATAATGCAACAACTCACATGGCCCACCAAAGATCCAAACTGCTGCAGCGATTCAAGTGGGAGGTATGGCAACATCTTCCATACAGTCCAGACTTAGCGTTATGCGGTTATCATGTGTTCGGTAAGCTGAAAAAGAATCTCTGTGAACAACAATTCCGAAATGATGAGATGAAAGCAGCTATCTCCAGGTAGTAACAGTGCTGGAGGGTATTTCTACACATCCATGATTGAAAAGTTGGTTGACCATTCCGAGAAATGTTTACAGTCACTTGGGGACTGTGTCGAAAAGTAAACTTACAAGGACTGTGTCGAAAAGTGAACTTACATGGTATGTTGTCATAGCCGTGTTGCCTATGTGTAGGTGGTTTCATAAATGACCATAACATGGGAGTGTAACTTACTTTTTGATTCCCCCTCGTAAATTCAAAATAACCTCCATTTAGCGACAAGGTACTTTATTAACAGGTTTATCAGAAAGATCGCTGCTCCTTTACCTTCTAGAAACAATTTCCTGTGTTATTTGTTGTTTCCGTGTTAGGTATGTTACATCTAGAAATTGAATGTTAGTGAAATTTACAAGCCAGATACTATGCAAGTGCCATTTCTTGGTGAATACTGTACAGGTTTATCCTGATTTGTGGGTCTCTAATGTGGTAGACTCTTTGATTTGAGCTGGAGGCCATTTTTTGTGCAGTTGGGTGTAGTCAGGTCTACTGACCAAGGTGAAGTAGCAACAACAGTGCCAATACAGAGGAACTTTGCTGACCTCATTTTAAATAGAAAGTACTTCCATTGTATTGTAATTGTACAATCCAGTGCAACCTAAACAAGGTTTCTGTTTTCTATTACTGTATTTTCCCAATGGTTGACAACAGTGTACTACACTTCTCTTATTCTTGGATTCCATGATTTCTATGCTTTGTCTGTCTGTCTGTCTGTCTGTCTGTCTCTTGAGCAGCACTGCTCTGTGCAATGGCTGTTTTAGATTAAAAGTTAATTTATTTGCCTACAACACAAAGAGAGATAATCTTGTAAATGTTTTGTCGGTGTAGGCTAGGCACTGGAATGTGAATTATTGAACAGAACAAATAGACTGGTTCTACTGCACCCAAAAAAACTGCAGGAGGAAAATGTAACTATGCCAACTGTTGCCTGCTTTCCTCTTATAACAAGAAAAATTAATCCCAGGCTTAACACTACTGACTTGCCTCATGAATTGGGTGACAGTAAAGTGAATCTGCATGTGAGACGTGTTTGCCATAGACTTCTAGCATGTAGAGGAAAATCCTGCGAATCTCCAAACAAACATCTTCTAACAGGAGAAATGTATGGGCATGTTGTCATCAAGATCGGACAACAGACTACTAGAGGGAGCCGCTTTGAAGTCTATAACATGTTTCCGGAGAGTATATATGTTTGATTGACAAGCATAGTTGGAAATTTGTATCAAAACGCATTAAGATGCGTGATTGTATTTTGTTGGCTTTAAAGTTATTTGATGTGATTCGTAATACGATCAACTGAACTCTTGGTAGTACATATGATTCACGTTAAACATCAGTGGGTTTCGCCTGGGCTGCACTGCGGTGCTATCTGGCCACATGCACGCTACTCCTTGTGTCGTCGTCTGTAGAGTTCGTTGTGTAACGACAATGATTTGAGAGTCTTTTGTTCTGGTCTGATCGTTGGACAAGAAACATCGGTGCTTGTTGCTGGAGGAAAGTTAAGGAAATTTAAGGAAAAGAAAAGAAGAGATGGTAAAAATGTATGAACCTGGTTGACTTAATCACCATCCGACGATACGCCGAGTTTTCTAAGTCTTTATTCCTACCTTATGGATATAAACTGGAAGTAACTAATTTAATTTTGTTGGTCCCGGGGATTGCACTCGTTATTATTATTATTATTATTATTATTATTATTATTATTATTAGCATATGATGTGTACATGACAATCAAAATATACAAACATAATACAAAATACACAAATATGCAGGTTGATGACAGCATCAGGACTTTACTTTTATATTTTAATATCCAAATTTTTAATCCATGTAATCACTTCTGGCGTTACTTCTAAAATTCCTCCACAGAACCAGAAAATGCACGTAGGGGGCACTCCTGAACTGTATGCTTGATAGACTGTGCTTGAGCACCACAGTCACAGCAGGGAGAATCTACCCATTCCCATAGATGTAAGGCTGCGCCAGTCCTCCCAACACAACACCGGATCCTGTTCAGGGTTGACCAAACAGCACGGGGCAAACTGAAGCCAGCCATTTTCATGCTGGGGTCGGAGATATCACATAAGCCACTGAGAGACGACATCCTCCACTCCTCTCTCCAGGCATTCCTGGGATTGAACTGAGGATATGACAGGTTCAAAGCTGTCTTCCATGCTGGTTTTCTTGATTTCAGCCTAGTTGTAGTGTGCTGCTTTATATCTTGGTGTATAGGAAGGGCCTCATTCTTCACTATTCTGCACCATAAGCTAGTAAGTGCTTGTTGTCTCCTTATATGAGAGGGAGAGATATTGCAAAGGACAGGTAACCATTGCATTGGAGTTGAGTTCAGCGTGCCGGATACAATATGCATAGCCTGGCGAAGTTGGATATCAATTAGATTGCAGTGAGAGCTATTTAACCATATTCTGGCACAATACTCAGCTGTAGAATACACCATGGCCAAGGCGGTAGTTGGCATCAGCTCCCCATGAAGTTCCAGCTAACTTGCTCAGCAGATTATTCCGGGTCTTAAGTTTGGCTGCTGTTTTTTCTATGCGACTTCGATATGTCAGTGATCTGTCTAATGTTACACCTAGGTATTCTGGTGTACTATTGTATTTCAAAAGTTGATTCCTGAACCAAATCCTAGGTTGATAAGTAGCATCTAAGTTGTTGAGATGGAATGCGGTTACTTCCGTCTTCGAAGGACTTGGCTGAAGTCTCCACTTCCTAACGTATTCATCCATCACCCATAGATCTTCAGACAGTATATCCTCAGCCTCCTGATTGTAGTTCTCTGTACTGTTAGGTTTGTATCATCGGCATAAATGAATTTCCGAGCTGTAGTTTCTGGAATATCATGGATGTACAAATTGAACAGTATAGCGGCTAAGACTGAACCCTGCAGTAAGCCATTGTTCAATTTATGAAATCTACTCCTGGAATTTTCAGAGAATACCTGAAATAATCGATTACTCAATACATTCTCAATGAGAGTAATCAACTTAAGACAAGGTACAATCTTGATGAGCTTCAGGAGGAGACCCTCTCTCCAGACAGTACCATAGGCTGCTGACAGATCAAGGAAGACAGAAACATTTTTTAAATTTCTTCTCAAAACCAATCTCCAGATATGATGTTAAGGCAAGGACTTGGTTACTACAGTCTCGCTTGGTGCAGAACCCAGCTTGCTTTATTGGGATCAGGTGTTCAATTGCAGGAGCTATCCTGTTCAGAATTAGCCTTTCCATTAGTTTATATGTAATGCACAGTAGCGAAATTGGCCTGTAGCTCTGGGGTAGAGAAGGGTCCTTTCCTGGCTTCAGTATCGAGATGATTTTGGTTCTCTTAAATACTGGGGGTACACGTCCAGAGTGCAGTATACTGCTAAAGAAGGACACCAGCCAGCGTACAGTTGCGGGGCCACAGTTCTTCAGTAGCTCTGGATGTACACCGTCAAATCCAGCTGCTTTACCATTCTGGAGGGAATTCAGGCCATGCTGTACTTCCTCTGGAGAAAATGGTCGAAAGTAGATGGTATGAGGTTCAGTTTCTTGTCTTAACCTCTTGAGCTCAGATCGAATTTTTCTGTTGTACTGCTTATCTTTCATGGGCCTGGATGAAGAGACAATGTAGTTGGCAATGTTCTCTAAATTTATAGATGATCGTTTTCTAGCTGGCTTGTTTGATGAGTCCAATTTTCGGGTAAGTGACCAAGCTTTCCGGCTTGAG
The DNA here is from genome assembly GCF_040414725.1 of Anabrus simplex. Taxonomy (NCBI): domain Eukaryota; kingdom Metazoa; phylum Arthropoda; class Insecta; order Orthoptera; family Tettigoniidae; genus Anabrus; species Anabrus simplex. The sequence goes on from NC_090265.1 coordinate 237,050,916, forward strand.
TGAGTAAAGCTGAGCCTTTCATCAGTTTTGTTCCACTTTTCTTTCCTTCTACTGTCCAAGGATGCCAGCAGTTCAGTAGCTTTCTCATGACTGTTGTCTTGTTCGTACTCTTTGTATATATGGCTAGTTTCTTCATTCCACCCAGGTATGTAATCTTTACGGAATCCTCTCGGAATACTTCGCTTAGCAGCAGCTACGATTAGTCCCACAAAACGAACGCAATTCTCAGGAGATGGTTTTACCCATCTTATGTTAGCATCAGTGTACGAGTAGAACAGTTTCCAGTCAGCTTTCTGAAAATTCCACCGAACTTTAGGGGTTGATCTAATTATTGGAATTTGCAGACCGATTTTATAGATTTGGCTTCGTGGGAAATTGTTCAATACTTGCCTTTGGGTTTGTGAAGATTGGGTCATTAGTCCATAAGACATAAAACACCAGCCTGGAGAATAATCATGATCCCATCGTGCTGAATGGAATGTACCTTTGTCCTTGGCGTCATACACCAGTGTCAGGTAATTAATGTCTATCCATAGGAATAGTCTATCGCCATTCTCATCGCTATTCTTATAACTCCATAATGTATGATGGCTGTTAAAGTCACCTAGGATAACACTATTTTTGGTGGATTTTAGTGTGATAGGGTCTGGCCAATTAACCATTGGTGGTTTGTAAAGGTTCGTTATAGTAATATTTTGAACCTTGATAGATGTGGTGAAGATATTATGCATGGAGTCTGATGGCAGAACTTCATAATTGTCAATATCGTTCTTCATATAGATGGCGATGCCATATTTAGGGTGGTGAAGTCCGGTAGTTAAGTTTGTACCCAGGTATTTTCCCCCTGGTAATCCGTTGATGTTCATCTTCACAATGAGTTTCCTGTAGCACCAGAATATCAACAGAATGATCCAGAAGTATCTTGGATAGGTATTCACTTTTGGCTCTACAGATGGTTAATTGAGGGCCTAGTGTCCATGTGTAGGATGCTGCACCCTGAAAAGGGCTAACTCTGATTGTCACTGCTGTGAGGTCGACGAGGACAGTACGGCGGCATCTAGTCTCTGTTGCTCGCTTAGCACCACCCGGGGATCACGTGTAGGGCAATGCGAGGTTAAACCTATGAACGTGAGCAACTTCAACCCCCTGTACTCCAGTGATGACTTCAGATTGTTGATCTGGATCTTTTGTTCTTCTCGGACTGTCTACCTCAAAATCTCGTTATGTTGTTAAAACTGTTGGACTCTGGTGTTCACGCAATTGTGAAATCAAAATGTAAAAAATGTGAAAACCTACGTAAATCATGCACTAGTTTTAGGCATTACTTTTCAGGGCTCTCCTTGAATTAATTAATAGTCAAGTAACTTTTGGTTTCAATAACTTTTCATTTAAGAATTATCTTTAACTATGTAAACACTATCGAAAACGTATGTAAACCCAATGAGTTGAAAATTGTTTCTTGTGTCTACTAGGCTATTGTATGGCAGCCATGTTCCTTTCCTTGATCATGTCATCTGGTCGCCACGGGCTATGTTTCATAAACATTTAAAGGAGGGGGCATGTCTTCTGTTCACAGATGAACATTTGAGGTTCGACCATTCAGTAGTCGTTGGACTGTTACTGGTCATAGATATTAATTTTGACTTGAGTTGCCTGAATCTGTATATGATTCTGTTTTTAACTGCATTGATGTTTTAAAATTGTATTTCGTTTGAGAGCAATAACTTCTTAATCATATCTGAAGTTAATTTCATTCTGATATTGCATGATTTAAACTTGTCACGATTTTATTCTTGCATTTCTTAGGAGAACATTGGAAGGAAGTCGTGCAGAAACAATTCTCTACTCAATACTAACCTGAAGTATTTCTAAGCTACTTCATCCTATTTTAATTAATTGCTTATGCAAAAATGATGTAAAGTTTCATTTCAATTCAAAGTAATTATTCATTCATTTCTTGGGGGCATTAGTGTATGTAGGTATATTAACACTGATTTTACCTGAACTCAGACAGAATACTTCGTCGACCATTTCAATTTAGTTTTTAAAAGAATACTGAATAGTTGTTTAATGATTCATTTAAATTAAATTCTAATTAATTACAGTTTGTTTTAAATTACTCTATTTTTATTTCAGTCAGTAGTTTTTCTCAATTATTTAACTAATCCACCTGACCTCTGGGCCCAGTTTGTTTTTAATTCCTTCTCGCAACTTCTATTGGGACTGTTTTGGGTAAGTACCTTTCTCTCGTGATTTTGATTCTGTGAATGTCCCATGTCGTGCAATAACTATCGCTGGGGAATACCTTGGAGATAGGCGATAAGTCCAGACGCAATAAGCCAAGTGAAGAATGAGCCCATAAATTAATCACTTTTGCCTCTTAACTACTTTGAAAAGATGTTTCAGGGGTGTTTTACACATGAAGGTCTGGAAATCTTAGTCTCATTCTATGGCAAGAAGGAAAGTGACCAGCGTACTGAAATACTGGACAGGAGAGTTCTTTGCTAGCTGCAGAAAAGGTTTCCAAGCGATGACTGAATTTGCAAGGACATGGCTCCTGGCCACACTCAAAACAAAAGGGGAAGAAATTCTTCAACAATAACAATATTAATTTGCTAGGGATGCCAGAGAACTCCCCTGACATTACCCTTAGAAAACATGTGGGTGATCTGCAAAAGATGATGCTCAAAACTTGACTGATCCACAAAAATCACCATCATCATCATCATCATCATCATCTTGAACAAGCTCCAGTTTCCCGGATGCGGTGAATGAGCGCTCTCCATTTACTTCTGTCCATGTACATGTCGTCTTCCATAACCTGCTGCAAATTCCGACCTCTTCCAGCTAGATTATTTCTAATCTGATCGATCCATCTATTCCTTTGCCGACCTCTTGATCTTTTGCCTTAGAGTTCCTTCTCAAATCACGCTCTAGTTGTTCTTTGTGTGCCCATTCTTTTGATATGACCACACCACTTCAGCCTGGCTTCGACACACATCTCACTAAGGTTTTTTCTTCACTTGGAGAAGAAGGTGCATCTTGTCGTTTCTTACTTTGTCCCTCCTTGTTTTTTGGATCATAGTTCTTAAGAACTTCATTTCCACTGATTGTATTTTGCTGATATTTCTGTTGGTTTGGATGCAGATTTCTAGACTGTATGTGATAAGTGGTACAAAGAAGCTCCTATAGAGTATTAATTTTGATCTTAATGGAAATTGCTTATCTCAAACAGGTTTTCTCGCAAAATGATAAAACTGTGCTTCATTCTGTACTATACTAGTGATTTTGCAAAAGTTGGCTATCTGCTGTTACTACACTGCCAAGATAATGGAACTGATGTACTACTTCCCAATCTGATCCATCTAGAGTGATGTTAGTACCAATGACTAACAGGGACTTTCTTATCTTGGGACCGAATTGCTTGAATATAGCATATAGCATATTTCTGTTATTTAGCGCCTGATGTACTTCAGACTCACTATCACACCCCACATCAAAGGCAAAAGAGTTGTTGTTGAGTCTCTGAACTCTTTTCATTATTTCACCCATTACACTGATGAATAAAAGTGGCGATAGTGTGCTGCCTTGTTGCGCACCCTGGCTAGTCTCAAACCACTCTGAATATACATCCCATATTTGGACACAACTCTGGCGATGTTCATATAGCATTTTGACTTTATTAAAGCACATGGTATAAATCTATTCTCAAGGCGTTCGCAGATTTTTTGTCTCTGTAAACTGTCATAAGCCTTCTCAATATCTAGGAAAATAAAGATGATCTTTTCCTTTTCCTCAGTGCTTCTCCATGATCATCCCTACAGACAAGATCAGATCTGTTGTTGACCTATTCCTTCTAAAACTGTACTGCTCCTCTTCAAGCTGAGGTTTAATACTCACTCACTCCATAGGCTTCCGAGGGACGTGAAGTTCCCGTGTCAATCTCACAATCCTCTTCCATCCTTTTCGATCTTGAGCCTGCTCTTCCCAGTTTTGGAGGGTCCGGTATACCTGGTTGATCTCCTCCTTCCAGGTGCTTTGGAGTCTTCCTTAAGGTCTTTTACCATTAAGAGATCCCCTGTATAGATCTACTGGTGCTCTGTTATCCTGCATCCTCAGTACATGTCCAGCCCAGTGCAGTCTGTTGGATTCTATCACACCCATTACAGTGATGTTGTTGAGAGAGAGTGTAAATCTCATAATTAGATCTTTTCTGCCAGCTTTGAGAGATAGCATTGAAACATGGGCCAAATATTTTTTTATAAACTTTATTCTCATAGACTTGCAACTGCTGCTGCTCTTTCTTGGTTATACTCTATCTTTCGGAACCATACAGAAGTACTGGTCAAATGACTGTATTGTAGACAATCATTTTTGCATTCCTCGTTAAAAACTTGGAGCCTAATAAAGGGCTCATAGAGTAATATGCCTTATTTGCATTCTTAATTCTAGCTTGGTGTTCCTGTTATTTTCGGTTTTGCTCATTGATTAAAACACCAAGGAATTTTAACTCCTCTACTCTTTTAAATACATATTTCCCGATCTTCAAAGGCAATCTGTCAACCTCCTCAGGATTCAGTCTCTGTACAACCATGTAATGTGTCTTTTCATCATTTACCCGTAAGCCAATTTTTGCTGCTATTTTCTCTAGTTCCACAAATAACTGTCTAATTTCTAATTCATTGTGGCCAATAATAACAATATCATCTGCATATGCAAGGACATTATGTTGTCTCCCCAATATGATGCCAGCAGGTACAAGAGCAAATTTCTTGACAATCTTCTCTAGTGTAATGTTGAATAGAAGAAATAGTGCATACCCTTGTCTCAGACCAGTTTTATTCTGGAAGGAACTTTATTTTCTGCCCTTGAGCAAAACACAGCTAACATTACTATCCACACACAGTTTGCACATGTTAATTAATTTTATGGGAAAGCCCAACTCCATCATGACGCTTCACAGCCCTTCTCTATGGACTGAACCATATGCCTGGAAGAAATCTATAAAGAGGTAATGAACCAACTCCTTGTGTTCCCACACCTTATCATTAATAGTCTTCATTGCAAATATGTTGTCTGTAGTGGTTCTGTTACTACGAAAACAGTTCTGATAGTCCCCAATAACATTTTCAGCAAATGGTTTTAAACTCTGTAAAAGAATAAAAGACTCTTCGGCTAGTTTTTCTTCTTTCCAAATGGTGTTTAGGACTCTAAACAACCACCGCAAACCATGCACTCCAGCAGCCTTGATCATGTGAGTGATTAAGTCATCTATGCCTGTTGCCTTGGCTTTACTCATATTCTTTAGGGCAATTAACATTTCCATACGTATTACAGGAGGCTCCACAGTTTGAATATTTTGCCACGGTTTCCTGTTGTTTAATATTTAAATATTCACCATTATATAATTTTTCATGGCTTTGCTGGTGGGATCTAGTGTTTACAGTGCACCGTGTCTTCTGGTATGGGCTAGAGCAATTTTGTCACTTTCATTGATCTGTCTCAGCTTTATCCTTGGCTTTGACAAAATGAAAGTGACTGAGGTATGTGTGATGCTAGTAATGCCATTTCTTCTGCAGCCAGTCCCTGCTATGAATGGTGTGAAAATATTCCTCATAGGGTCAGTTGGTGCATGCATTTCAATGGGCTTGGCAGACTGATATGTAATAGCAACATCTGGCTCGGTGAGGAAAGCAACGGGAAACTGCCTCACTCCTCATTTCCCTATTACGCCTCTTCAGTGATGCCTAGGCCATCTATGACAGCTGATGGCAGAACTGTTGAGGATCCAACCAGCCTTCGGGCTGAGGACTAAACAACAATATACAATTTTTCAAAATACTGTCCCATCCCATCTCTTATCACCCTGTCATGCCAAGTCATGTTTCCATCTTCTTTATCCAGGGCCTTTATTCCTTCTTAGTTGCTTTTCTTGCTTCTCACCACTTGATATAATATAATAGCTTCTTGTTGTTCTTGCCATCCTCTTCTAGTTTCTGAGCAAATTTAGTCCAGGTTTTCTCTTTCACATTACAAATGATTTTTTTCACTTTAACCTCTTGAGAAATTCTCGGGTGGTGCGTGCTTGCCCGTAACGTGACACCCAATAAATTCTAGTTTAGCTGCAGTGTTCATTTCACGATCGCCCAATCATTTCTCGGGTAGTGTAATCTCTTTGGAAAATGTTTTCCAACATTCTCAACAGATGGTGGTAGGGTTTCCAGCTGTATTCATGAAGTCTCTGGCCTTAAATATGCCTTATCTTCTCTACTTTACATATACAATCTCTGGTCAGCTGACGAGGTAAACAGAAATGGCGAGCGCGAAACGGAAGAGATGTTTGAAGACAAAATAAGGAACTACATCGAAGATGAATCTCTAGGTGACATTAGTATTTCTGATAATAGTGATAACTAGGGCCCGGATTATTTTTAAATGCGCATATGCAAATGCATATTTTGAACGTTACTGAATATTCTTATGTGCGATCAGTTATCTAAGATTTCTGAACGAAATTAAAAATCTAATGAACTATGTATGGTGTATATCCCTTGGTAACATAAGAAGCATTCCCTGATCAAGGAAAGAGGTTTCATTCTCGCAATACAAGCAGGTAGACAGCAGCTATTTCCTTCTTTCTGACATTCCTTCCTCCTCCTCCTCCTTACAGTAGCTTCCCAAGGTGTGTTTAAAAAAATGTGTGTTCATCTGTTAACTTACTCTTCGTCTATTGCAATGTTTCACCAGAGTAAACTGAAAAATGCCTAAAGTCTTTGCCAGGAGAATGTTGCGAGCAGTCAGTACCAGTGTAGAACTGTTGCCCAGTTAAGTCCATCGACATACAACGATCATTGTTAGCGTATAAATTAATTCTGGCTAACAACAGAGAGTCACTGACTTCTGAAAACATTAAAAAGCTGTTGAAGCAGTACCAGTGTAGAACTGTTGCCCAGTTAAGTCCGTCGACGTACAACGATCATTATTAGCGTATAAATTAATTCTGGCTAACAACAGAGAGTCACTGACTTCTGAAAACATTAAAAAGCTGTTGAAACCTACCGCCATGCATCATTTTGCAAGGAATTATTTCACGTTTATCAATTTAACAGTGAGTTAAAATTAAATAATGCTTCTCGTGAGTGTATTTTGTTTTATTTTAGTGCATATTTACGACAATTTTAGTGCATACGTGCATGCATATTTTCAGATGTTTTAGTGCATATGAATCCGGGCCCTAGTGATAATTATATTGATTCTTCGGATGATGACCTTCTTAGTATTTCTAGTGAAAGTGATAAGATATTACATCAGAAGCTAAGGTGATGGTAGGAGATGTTGAATGTACATTTGTGTGGAAAAAGTGTAAGCCTGGGGAGAGTGTGCACCCTAATATAATTCCATTTACGGGAAATCTTGGTGTTAGGGTTGGATTATTACCACAGGTGAGTGCGATTGCCTGTTTTGAACTGTTTCTAATGGATGAAGTTGTAAATTTGATAGTGACTGAAACTAATTCGTATGCTAAAAGTGCATTGAAACACCTGTAAATATCCCCGCATACAAGGGCATAGCTTTGGAAAGAAACAATCTCTTATGAATTTTGGCTGTTGATTGCATTGTTGGTGGGAATAATACAAAAGACTGATGTATTGCTCACAGACAGTATTCTAAAAACACCAATATTTTATGAAACCATGCCACAAGCCTACTGTAAAAAAGTGTAAATAGAGTGTAAAGCAAGTTTTTGTTTACCTTGAATAATATATGAATGTGTTCCCTTCATAATTGTTACTCATTCCTTGCTTCCTAAAAATGAGTAATTTCCTCCGGAAAATAAAAAAACCCTCACCTTTCTGGCACAGGAGGTCTGCCAGAACCCGCCACTGAAGGGGTTAAGCTTCAGGTCTCGAGACAGGTGGCTGAATTCTTCTAACTTCTCTTCATTCCTTGCCACGCCCTTCTGACATATATTCTCTCTCTCTCTCTCTCTCTCTCTCTCTCCCCTCCTCCTCCTCCTCCTCCTCCTAGTTGCCTCATTCCATTCCTCTCCTTTATTGCTGTTTGGACACATTCCACCATGGAGTCTCTTTCTCTCTTACTCTACTACTTCCCTTGCTAACATTAATGACTGCAGTATCCACCAAGGTTTCTTAAATCCAAGCCATTCTTCTTCAGCTGTTCCCACTTCATAATTGGACAATTCGCCTCTAATTTTCATCTGGTATTCAGACCTCTTAGCTAGTTTTCCAAATCCCCAAACCAGTATCTTCGGTTTACGCCTATTATTTATCTCTTCTTTTTTTTACTATGATGTTTTCTAAGGTGGTTACTATCAACCTGTGGTCACTACCTAAACTTTCTCCTGGCAGCACTTTCACATCTCTAATAAATGTTAAAGCCTCTTTGTTTTTTGTTTTTCAATCTGCTTCACATCGCACCAACACAGACAGATCTTACAGCCAGGATGGGATAGGAAAGAGCTAGAAATGGGAAGGAAGTAACCATGGCCTTAATTTAGGTACAGCCCCGGCATTTGCCTGGTGTGGAAATGCGAAACCACAGAAAACCATCTTCAGGGCTTCCAACAGTGGGGTTTGAACCCACCATCTCCTGAATGCAAACTGACAGCTACATGATCCAAACCACACAGCCAATTGCTCGGTCAGCCTTTTTCTCTCAATGACATAGTCAAATTTGAGATTTTCTTTCTCCATTCCAGGTGTACCTTGTGATCTTATGGCTCAGTTGCTATCTGAATCAGGTGTTCCTGATTATTAGGTTGTTTCGTATGCAGAAGTCAAGGAGACATTCACCCTCGTGGTTCCTATTTCTATATCCATGAGGATCTTACAGTTCCTAACTGAATATTCAAGTCTCCAATAACAAGAGTATTATCTTGTTCGACATGGTCCTCTAATTCCTGAAGAAAGTTATGAAATCATCTTGACTACTCTTGGCTCTTATTCAAATATTGGCATTGTTGGCTACAGTCTGTGAACAAAGGGTGTAGTGAATAAAGAAAATAAAAATAAAAATCAGCTGATTCTTGTATTCCGATCATTGGTAGTTCTGAGTAGGCAGTTAAAGTATCCGTAATTTATATTTCACACCCTCGACACTTCAGTATTTATGAGCGGTTAGCTAATAATCAAGTTTCTACATTCCAATAATTGCAATTCAAGCCCCTGGCGTAGTTTAGACAGAAGTACTTTTGAGAAATTATTGTAAACAACCTCATATTTTTCAACATTTAAGGACACTTTTATTCTCCGTCCTGCGAGTAGGGAAAATAACAGTAATCCACCATCTGTAAACATCACATAACCGCATTTCATTTGAGAATTGCAGTGTAGATACAGTATATTAGATAGTATCTTGCCTATTATATTTGTGTGTATTTTTGTGGAAACGACAGGTTTCATTTCTATTACGGCAGCATAGTAGGACAAAGTAGTACTAATATTAATCTGTATACATGTTTAACTTTGTTGGTAATCCTTGAATACCTACCGGTAGTTCTTACGAATATCTAAATTTAGGCCTAATTGGAATTTTCATTTCTATTTGTGCTTAGTAAGAAGCTAGGATACGTCTGAACGTAGTTTTAACATTATTGTAGTGTAGTATAGTAACTTATTAGAAATTAGAGTGCCTATTCTATAATTTTGAGTAGTTTTGCGAATTTCGAACTTTAATGGTAATTTTCTTTTCTGTTTTTGCTTAGTAATAACCTGTTGTAATTAGAATACGTCTGAACATAGTTTAAAATTATATAGTAGTGTATTGTAGTATCTGTACTTAGTCTGAACGTAGTTTAAAATTATTGTAGTGTATTATAGCATCTTATTAAAAAGTAGTGTGTTTATACTGTGAAATATTTGTATAGTATAGTACCGTTTCTGTGGTATCTGTAGTAACTTGTTACTAAAATTCTGTTGTTGTAATTAGGGTAAACTTAACTGCAGTTAAGAATTGTGTAATTCTTGTGTATTATTCTCTGTTTCCAGAAATTAACAGCAATTTTCATCGTGTTAGCGTGTTGTAGGAACAAAAATAGTACAATAAAGTACCGTAGTATTGTAGTGTAGTAGTAGCCTATATTAAATAACTTACTGTCATGTGTTCTTTGTGAACTAACCTAGACAATATTTCTTTCCTTTAATTTTTATTTTGCACAGAATAAGTTATCTTATTTTCCTTTTCTTTTCATTATTTAGTAAAAAATGGCTAAGCAGTGCGAGTGTAGGAACTGTGGGTGTGACCAGGCATTAAGGAGTATGAGGGAGGAGGATACTCTCAGAGGACAGGAAGGAAAGTAGGCCTCCAAACAATGTACAGGATACAGTAGGTGTAATAGAGGGATTTGAAGGAAATGGGGGAATTGTGGAAGACAGGTGGTCTAATGTTTAAAGGGGAAGGGGATTGCAGGCTAACGGCTCCATTCAGGATCAAAATTCAGGACAGGTGTCGGCGAGAAATCAGTACGAGTCACTGCAGGTGGAACAACCAAGGGAAGATAAGGAACAGGGAACTGTTGCCGAGAAGTGCGGAAGTAGGAGAAAGGGAAGAAGTAGGAAAGGGAAATGTGGAGTAGGGAAAAACAGGTGGATCAGGGTCATGGGATGGAGAAAAGGGAGGAGGAAGTACAGTAGCTTCTGCAGCTGTCCGGAAAGATAGGACTGACCAGGAGGGGAGGGGATCAAATGAGGTGGGTAGGGTTGAGGCTCTGGTCATGGGGGATTCTATCATTAGACATGTCGGGAAAGTGTGTGGAGGAAAGGGTACCAGGGTCGAGTGTTATCCAGGAATTAGGTTAAGGCAGATGTTGAGGAAAGTAGAAGAGGAGGAGGAGGGGGGAAAGGAGAAGGTGGTAGTGTTTCACGTTGGTACTAACAACGTAAGACAAGCAGGTATAAGTACCAACATAGTTGGGGATGTGTGGGATCTGGTAAATGCAGCACGGATAGTGTTTAAGGAAGGGTGGATTGTTATCAGTGGAATACTGACTGGAAGGTGATTGGGGATTTAAATGAGACAATTGAGTGGGTATGCGGGAAACTAGGAGTGAAATTTCTAGATCCTAACGGGTGGGTAGGAGATAGGGATCTGCGCGCAAACGGCCTTCACTTAAACCACAGTGGTACATATAAGTTAGGAAATTAGTTTAGAAGGGTTATAGGGAGGTACATTCAGGGAAACAGATGGGTTTGGAAGCAGTAATAAGGGAACAGGGAACTGGAAATCAAGTAGGGATGACATAAAACTGTTAGTGCTCAACTGTAGAAGTATTGTAAACAAAGAAATCGAATTAATTTAACAGATATATACTTACCAGATATTGTAATAGGAATTGAATCATGGCTGAGAAATGATATAATGGATGCAGAAATTTTCTCACGGAACTGGAGGGTGTATCGTATAGATAGGATAGGAATAGTAGGAGGGGGAGTATTCATTCTGGTGAAAGAAGAATTTATAAGCTACAAAAAAGTTAAAGATGACAAACACGAAATTCTAGGGGTAAGGCTCATTTCTAAAGACAATAGGCAACTAGATGTCTTTGGAGTGTACAGACCAGGAAAGGGTAGCACAGATGCTGATTCAGAATTATTTGGTAAGATAATCAGCTATGTGGGAAACGATAAGAAAAGGAACATGATCGTAGCGGGTGATCTCAATTTATCAAATGTCAATTGGGAAGGTAATGCGAACCACAGGAAGCATCACCAACAAATGGCAAATAAGTTAATATGGGAAGGGCACCTGATTCAGAAAGTGATGGAACCAACTAGAGGGAAGAATATTCTGGTTGTGGTGCTGGTAAAACCAGATGAGCTCTATAGAGAAACCGATGTAATAGATGGTATTAGTGATCATGAAGCTGTTTTTGTGGTAATTAAAAATAAATGTGAAAGAAAGGAAGAGATTAAAATTAGGACTGTTACGCAGTACCATACGGCTGATAAAACAGGCATGAGGGAGTTTTATCGGTGGAAAACAGTAAATAAAAATGTAAACAGACTCTGCGATGGGTTTAAAGCAATTGTTGAGGAATGTGAAAATAGGTCTATACCTTTAAAGGTGGTAAGGAATGGTAAAGATCCACTAAATTATAACAGGGAAGTAAAGAGACTAAGAAGGAGGTACAGGCTGGAAAGACATAGAGTTAGAAATGACTGTGGAAGTAAGGAGAAATTGAAGGAACTTACTAGAAAATTGAATCTAGCAAAGAAGTCAGCTAAGGATAACATGATGGCAAGCATAATTGGTGGCCACACTAATTTCAGTGAAAAATGGAAGAGTATATATAGGTACTTTAAGGCAGAAACAGGTTCCAAGAAGGACTCTTCAGGAATAATTAATGAACAAGGGGAGTGTGTATGCGAGGATCTTCAAAAGGCAGAAGTATTCAGTCAGCAGTATGTAAAGATTGTTGGTTACAAGGATAATGTCCAGATAGAGGAGGTGACTAATACTAAAGAAGTATTAAAATTTACCTATGACAGCAATGACATTTACAGTAAGATACAAAAGTTGAAAACTAGAAAAGCAGCTGGAAATTACAAGGTTTCAGGGGATATACTAAAGACAATGGGTTGGGATATACTACCATATCTGAAGTACTTGTTCGATATTTGTTTGCATGAAGGAACTTTACCAAATGAATGGAGAGTTGCTATAGTAGCCCCTGTATATAAAGAAAAGGGTGATAGACATAAACCTGAAAATTACAGGCCAGTCAGTTTGAAATGCATTGTATGTAAACTTTGGGAAAGCATTCTTTCTGATTATATTAGACATGTTTGCAAAATTAATAACTGGTTTGATAGAAGGCAGTTTGGGTTTAGGAAAGGTTATTCCATTGAAGCCCAACTTGTAGGATTCCAGCAAGATATAGCAGATATCCTAGATTCAGGAGGTCAACTAGACTGTATTGCGATTGACTTATCTAAGGCATTTGATAAGGTAGACCATGGGAGACTACTGGCAAAAATGAGTGCAATTGGACTTGACATAAGAGTGACGTGGTTCTGTTTCCAGAAAACAGAACTCAGAGAATTAGAGTAGGTGAAGCTTTATCTGTCCCTGTAAAAATTAAGAGGGGAATTCCTCAAGGCAGTATTATTGGACCTTTATGTTTTCTTATATATATCAATGAAATGTGTAAAGAAGTGGAATCAGAGATAAGGCTTTTCGCAGATGATGTTATTCTGTACAGAGTAATAAATAAGTCACAAGATTGTGAGCAACTGCAAAATGACCTCGATAATGTTGTGATATGGATAGTAGGCAATGGTACGATGATAAACGGGGATAAAAGTCAGGTTGTGAGTTTCACAAATAGGAAAAATCCTCTCAGTTTTAATTACTCCGTTGATGGGGTGAAAATTCCCTTTAGGGATCATTTTAAATACCTAGGTATTAATATAAGGAAAGATCTTCATTGGGGTAATCACATAAATATGATTGTAAATAAAGGGTACAGATCTCTGCACATGGTTATGGGAGTATTTAGGGGTTGTACATACATACATACATACATACATACATACATACATACATACATTATCATTATAGACTGTTATGCCTTTCAGCGTTCAGTCTGCAAGCCTCTGAGAATTTACTAAACGTCGCCACAATCCTCGATTTGCAACTAGTGTTGTGGCCTCATTTAGTTCTATACCTCTTATCTTTAAATCATTAGAAACCGAATCTAACCATCGTCGTCTTGGTCTACCTCTCCTTCTCTTACCCTCCATAGCAGAGTCCATTATTCTCCTAGGTAACCTATCCTCCTCCATTCGCCTCACATGACCCCACCACCGAAGCCGGTTTATGCGTACAGCTTCATCCATCGAGTTCATTCCTAAATTAGCCTTTATCTCCTCATTCCGAGCACCCTCCTGCCATTGTTCCCACCTGTTTGTACCAGCATTCATTCTGGCTACTTTCATGTCTGTTACTTCTAACTTATGAATAAGATATCCTGAGTCCACCCAGCTTTCACTCCCGTAAAGCAAAGTTGGTCTGAAAACAGACCGATGTAAAGATAGTTTCGTCTGGGAGCGGACTTCCTTCTTACAGAATACTGCTGATCGCAACTGCAAGCTCACTGCATTAGCTTTACTACACCTTGATTCAAACTCACTATATCACCATCCTGGGAGAACACACAACCTAAATACTTGAAATTATCGACCTGTTCTAGCTTTGTATCACCAATCCGACATTCAATTCTGTTGAATTTCTTACCTACTGACATCAATTTAGTCTCCGAGAGGCTAATTTTCATACCATACTCATTGCACCTATTTTCAAGTTCCAAGATATTAGACTGCAGGCTTTCGGCACAGTCTGCCATTAAGACCAGGTCGTCATCATAGGCCAAACTGCTTACTACATTTCCACCTAACTGAATCCCTCCCTGCCATTTATACTTTTCAGCAGATGATCCATGTAAACTACGAAGAGCAAAGGTGAAAGATTACAGCCTTGTCTAACCCCTGTAAGTACCCTGAACCAAGAACTCATTCTACCATCAATTCTCACTGAAGCCCAATTGTCAACATAAATGCATTTGATTGATTTTAAAAATCTACCTTTAATTCCATAGTCCCCCAGTATAGTAAACATCTTTTCCCTCAGTACCCTGTGATATGCTTTCTCTAGATCTACGAAAAATAAACACAACTGCCTATTCCCTCATAGCATTTTTCAATTACCAGGCACATACTGAAAATCTGATCCTGACAGCCTCTCTGTGGTCTGAAACCACACTGGTTTTCATCCAACTTCCTCTCAAGGACTGATCGCACCCTCCCTTTCAAGATGCCAGTGAATACTTTGCCTGGTATACTAATCAATGAGATACCTCGATAGTTGTTGCAATCCTTCCTGTTCCCTTGCTTATAGATAGGTGCAATTACTGCTTTTGTCCAATCTGAAGGTACCTTACCAACACTCCATGCTAATTTTACTACTCTATGAAGCCATTTCATCCCTCCCTTCCCACTATACTTCACAATTTCAGGTCTAATTTCATCTATTCCTGCTGCCTTATGACAATGGAGTTTATTTACCATCCTCTCCACTTCCTCAAGCATAATTTCACCAACATCATTTTTCCTTCTCCCCATGAGCTTGGCTGTTCACAACACCACCAGGATGATTTCCTTTTACATTGAGAAGATGTTCAAAATATTCCCTCCACCTCTCCAGGGATTCCCTGGGATCTATTATGAGTTCACCTAATTACTCAAAACACTGTTCATTCCTTTTTCCCTCCCTTCCTAAGATTCTTTATTACTGTCCAGGAAGGTTTCCCTGCTGCTTGACCTGGCCTTTCCAGATTGTTACCAAAATCTTCCCAAGACTTCTTTTTGGATTCAACAAGTATTTCTTTTGCTCTGTTTCTTTCATCTACATGCAAATCCCTGTCTGCCTCTGCCCTTGTTTGGAGCCATTTCTGATAAGCCTTTTTACGTTTACAAGCTGCTCTCACTTCATCATTCCACCAAGATGTTCGCCTTTTCCCATCTTTACACACAGTTGTTCCGATGCATTCCCTTGCTGTTTCTACTACAGCATTCCTGTATGCCACCCATTCACTTTCTATATCCTGAACCTGCTTACTGTCTACTGTTCGAAACTTCTCACTAATCATACCCGTGTACTTCTGTCTAATTTCCTCGTTCTGGAGATTTTCTACCCTTATTCGTTTGCAGACAGATTTCACTTTCTCTATCCTAGGCCTAGAGATACTTAGTTCACTACAGATCAGATAGTGGTCTGTATCATCGAAAAATCCCTGGAAAACTCGTACATTCCTAACAGATTTCCTGAATTCGAAGTCTGTTAAGGTATAGTCTATTATGGATCTGATATCCCTAGCCTCCCATGTGTAGCGGTGAATAGCCTTATGCTTGAAGAATATATTTGTAACAGCTAAAGCCATACTAGCACAAAAGTCCAGCAAACGCTTCCCATTCCCATTAGCTTCCATATCTTCCCCACATTTACCAATCACCCTTTCGTATCCTTCAGTTCTATTCCTAACTCTCGCATTAAAATCGCCCATTAACACTATTCTATCCTTGCTGTTGACCCTGACCACGTTGTCACTCAATGCTTCATAAAACTTGCCAACTTCATCCTCATCTGCACCCTCACATGGTGAATACATGGACACAATTCGTCCTAATTCCTCCAACTGACAAATCTACTCACATCATTCGCTCATTTACATGCCTAACAGAAACGATGCTGTGTGCAATGGTATTCCTGATAAAGAGCCCTACCCCAGACTCTGCCCTTCCCTTTCTAACACCCGTCAAGTACACCTTATAACCTCCTATCTCTTCCTCGTTATCTCCCCTTACCCGAATATCACTTACTCCTAGCCCATCCAGATGCATCCTCTTTGCTGACTCAGCCAGTTCTACTTTCTTTCTTCCATAAGCCCCATTAATATTGAGAGCTCCCCATCGAATTCCATTCGTTCGCCAAGTTGTTTCCAAGGAGTCCCTCGCCTGTCAAATGGGAGTGGGACTCTGTTACTCCCACAGGTCTGAGGTTTGCTTAAAATTGGAGAAGTGGAGTAAAGTCTAAATTATTCCACGCTGCACATTGACATCACCAGGTGTCAGACTCCTGGGTTCGAGTTTCAACAGAACTTCAAGCGCTGTCAACCACTGTGGGATAACGTGGTGCCATGGCGCTGAGAGGAGTTCCATGGTAAGGGGGAAGGAGTACAACAACGTGGGACATCTACATAGATTTCTCAGAAAATATTACAAATTTCATAATACCGAACCCATAAGAAACCCAATAGATTTTTGAAATAGGTTAAGTAAGTTTACATTACAATCTAATCACGCAATGTGTTTGTACGATATAACAAACACGCATCCCAACATCCCAGCCTACGAAACTATCAAAATTATAAAAAGTAATCTTCACAAATACAGCCAATTAAGTAAGCTTGAAATCGAAGAATTCATTAAGTTATTGAACTTTGAACCAACAAATAACTATTTCACTTTTAATGGCAAAATATGTCATCAGAAAGGCCTGGCAATGGGTGACTCCATTTCAGGTATATTAGCAGACATATACATGGATTTTTTTATAAAAGATTAAAATTTTGACCGAGATATAAGGTATTGAACTGTGGTTACGTTATGTGGATGACACGTTTGTTATTACATGTGATAAAATTCATTTTTGGGTTCGTATTGAAAATATTTGTATTAAATAACACTTGTATGTTTTATTATTCATCCACCTATTCAATACAATACAATTTTTAAAATGAGGACATTGTCCTTATCAAAATTGTTAACATGAAATTAATATAGTAAAAACACAACACAATCTAAAAACACTCATTAAAAATTCAACATTTCTACTAAATGAATAAGACTACCAAAAAATGATCACTATGAATCCGAAATTACCCACAGCAAGATCATTACCTAAAATACACAAAAAAGACATCCCCATCAGACCAATAATCAATAGCAGAAACAGTTCTACTTATAAAACTTCTCAGTTCCTCCACAAGTTCTTAAAAAAACATTTTAAATTTCACAATGCAAATCCCATCAAAAATTCTATCGAACTTTGCAAAACTTTAAACAAATTCAATTTACAAGCAAATCACATCTTATGTTCCTTTGATATCACGAATATGTACTCAAATATACCTGTCAACGAAACTATCACCATAATAAAAAACAACCTCTTCAAACACAGCGCATTAAGCAAAATTGAAATAGACGAATTCATAAAGTTACTAAGTTTTGTTTTACACAATAATTACTTTACTTTCAACAACAAAATATATAAGCAAGAAGGCTTAGCTATGGGAGACCCAATCTCCGGCATTTTAGCGGACATCTACATGGACAATCTAGAACACAATAAAATAGTAAAAAACATTAACGGACTCAGTTTATGGCTCTGTTATGTCGACGACACATTAGTAATTATTGATAAACAACTTAACAATAGTGAGAACATCCTAACGTTTCTAAATGATTTAGACGATAATATAAAGTTCACAAAGGAAAACGAAAACAACTCAATTTTCTAGGCATCAAAATCACGCGAGTTATGAAGAAATTTGATTTCCAAATTTACCGCAAGCCTTCATTTACTCCAATAACTATAAAAAACGAATCTCTGCACCCAAATTCCCATAAACAAGCCACTTATTACAATTTAGTATACAGAGCATTAAAAATCCCTCTTTCACCGAATAATCTAAAAAAAAAAAAATTAGATTTCATAAAAGAAATAGCCAGATTCAATGAGTTCAATCTAGATAGGATCAACAAAATCATTAATAAAGTCAGACTAAAATTAACCACAAACCTTTCTCCAATAAAACCCAACAAACCAAAATTCGAGAAATTCACATATACCAACCCAAAAATCCATCAAATCACCAATCCTTTAAGAAAACATGAGGTAAAAATCGCTTACACATCGCAGAAGAATACAAATCAAAATTTATTTTTTAATCATAACTCAGTCAATTCAACCAATAATAAATATTCAAGCTTGGGTATATATTGTGACCGTATGCAGTTCTCGGCTGAGTGAGTATGTGTTAGTGTGTCACTGGGATAGCTTTGTCGGCATGGCACGCGTGTCCTTGAACGAGGTGTAGACCTGTTTCTAACCTGAAGGAGGAGCTGACTGACTCGAGAAATTAAAAAAATTTAAAAAAGTGGGCGAGAGATGAAAATAGCAAGAATATGTTCTTCTGCAGTCACACTGAATTTATAGTAAAGGAAATATTTATATCGTTGATGGCGTGATATGCGCAACTAAGAAAATGTACAAAAATGATATTTGACTGGACAGTGTTAATGATATCATGTGTGAATTATAATAATTAGTAACTGAATTTTTATTTAATTTCAATGATGCTTCGGCAGAAATTAAGGTGAAGTTATTTAATGAAACCAATAAGAATTCTTGAATTGACTTTACTTCCTACGAGTGCTGCGCGACGGTACTTAAAGCGAGTCATACGTGTACAAGCTCTCACATGCTTATAATTTACTCATGTCTGCAACTTCGTTCACTTCGCCAGCTGTATTTCATCGCAGAATGTCAGTGTGGATACTGTCATTGACAGGGATATTGGACTCATTCCCTATGCTCAATTTTTACTTCAGATTGTGCCAGCTTACAACTCTTATTAGTGTAACCAACAGACATCGAAAAACATCAGATAACTAATAAATGTATGTGTCTTTTCATCACTATTTGCAAGATTGTGGTCAGGATTTTTCTTAATTCATTTGGTACAAGTTTCAGCAATCATCAGAGAGTGTAGAAGTGGAAGAGGACCATTACATTGTCATCGCCAGAAGATGGAAGTTCGTGCCAGAGACTACACACATTTCATCATGAATTTCTAAGCCTGTAGACCGGCGTCAACAACGGAGAAATGCAAGGGTTTCTGCCTTAGAATGTGTGATCGTGGACTCCAGGAGTTCAGCATGTAGACAACAAAATAACGTAAGTCGACAACGTCTTATTTATATCTGTTCTATGTAGCTCTTTACTACTATTATCGTTCTTTCTTTGATTGGTCTTATAGTCTGTAGTTGATTTCATTTTCACGGTATTTCACTGGTTATTTCGTTATTTGTGAGATAGGACTTGAACTTGATTCGTGCACTTGTTCGATTCATGACCATGTGGTGCTGAGTTCGGAGATGGCAGTGTAGTTGAAGTTATCCATATGATATCAGAACCATCCTTTCTTATTGTACGAATTTCATTATAATAGTGAGTTAATCTGTGTTAGATGAATTTATCGAGGTAATATTTTCCCAATATTTTTCACATTTTCGTGATTAATTGAATTTATACTTGTGCCTCATGGTGACGATAGCATGTCATCAGGATATTAATTCCGAATCGAGATTATGGATTTATTTAGAGTACATGCTCTGTGATATATGATTATTAATGGATTAGTCATCGAGACAAATTTAATGGGAACAAGACCTGTTTTGGGACGATTACAGGTTCTTATAATTTTTCTGACTACACATTGTGTGATACACGGTTATGATGAGTAGTAGTCGTCATTATGATGTGGTTTCTGTATGTGGAATTTACGTGGAATTAGTACAGGTGATATGAGTCTTTGTGATATTGAATTTTCACGTGTTAAGGGGAGTTTGAAAGCAAAAAATGTTAATTTTTTGACATTTTCCAAAATAAGTCCTACAATATTATTTAGTGTTTCATGAATAAAATGGTATATAATTTATCTCTGTGCGACTGCTAGAAGTATTTTATTTTTAATTGTATAACATTGCTTGCATAGCCGTCAGGCTGGTTGATTTCGGACATGCATCTCTTTATTTGCAAATATCTCTGAAACTACTGCACGTAGAAGGCTGTGGTTTTCGCCTATCGATAGAGAATACTTGGCGCTCAATTTTCGTTACTCTTCTGTTTCAAATATGTCTGCCACTATGATTGCTTTTGTGTAAAGAATGTTGAATTTCGTGTGAATTAGTGTCTCTAGAAATGCTTCCGTGTAGTTTGATTGCACTTATTTTGGTAAACAAAGTATAAATATGCCTAGAAGTTTTGGGAAACGTAAGTTTTGTGGCAACCAGCATACTAAAACACAAGACCTTGTGGTTTACATGAGGTAGAATCCGTCAACAGTGTAGAAACAGATTGTCAAAATGTGACACCAAACAACAAGACAGACACGCCCCCTACCAGTGAAAGTGAATCTAAATTAGGTAAACATTTTGAAGAACTGGGATCCGGAAGGCTGAAGTTTCAGGAAAATATTTTGAGCACAATAATTCTATACCTGAAGCAGTTACGGATGCTATCAAGCCAATCTACATACCTTGCTCATCCAGAAAGTGTCTACATGGGCGCACTCAGAATCCCAACGAGTCTTTCAACAATATTATCTGGACTCGAGTGCCCAAAAATATATTAATTCTGGGGGGGTTAAGAACTTTAAAATGGGGAGTCAGTGATGCTGTATTAACATTTAATGGTGGGAACATAGGAAGAGTAAGAGTGTTATTGCATCTCAACATCAACCCAGGTCATCATGCTATGAAGGGAGTGCAACATTTAGACAAATTAAGAATTGCCAAGGCACAGCGTGCAGCAGAGATCAACACCAAAGCAGCAAAGTCCTTGCGAAGGAAAAGGTTTTTAGAAAGGGGTGGATACCAGGAAGAGGATACTGACTATGTTGCAAGGTGCTTTTGAGCCTTAATTTAAAAATCTGAGTGAGTTCTTATAATTTCAAGTTTTAAACATGATTTTCTCAAAATGACTTTTTTTACAATTATATATATATATATATATTTGCCTTTATTTGTAGTGGCGAAGTTAGGACTCATGGTCCTCTCTTACACTTAACCACACTTCATTAACATAGTACATCTGAGAGCAATATTCATAATCTTATCTTAAAACTACCATTACAAACTAGAAACAAAATATGAAACATAATAACATAAACTCTATAAATATTCTTAGTCATGTCTTAAACTATCGTTACAAATTAAAAGTTGATTGACACTAAATACCCTAAGCACAGTAAACGTACATTCATACACACATTCACTCTGCCAGATTCATTCAGCCTGGCGGCACATATCGAGGAGATGCTCACGGCAAGACAACTTGAAGGAATTTAAGGATTGTATGGCTCTAATGTTGTGGGGGAGAGAATTCCATATTCTAGCTCCATTTGCAACAAAGGAACAGCTGAATGCTGCTGACCTGCTGAGAGGGATAGCAAGTGTACTGCCAGAGCGTGTATTATGCTGGTGGAAAGAGGATAGGAAATTGAGTTGTGAAGATTAGTATGGGACATTCTCTTTTAATACTCGAAAGATTAATACTGCCACGTGGAGGTTTCTATATTGTTCAAATTTTAGAAGGGAAAGTTGTCGATAATAAGGGGTAACATGAACATCATAGCGTAAGGAAAAGATAAATCTAATACACGAATTCATAGCACGTTGTAATCGGTTTAGTTGTTCTCTCGTGGCATCAATTAGTACTACGTCACAGTAGGAAAATATAGGGAGGATAAGAGTATTTATAAGCCTAATTCTCATGTTTAGTGGCAGCATATTTTGATGATATTTTAGTGGGTGAAGGGACGCGTACACTTTTCTACAGATATTTGTAATGTGCTCTCCCCAGTTAAGATTCTCGTTTATAATTACCCCAAGATTTCTTACCGAGTTTTCGTACGGAATAATTTTACCAGATAAAGTTAGTGGAGGAATGTTTTTGTTTTTTGCCACACTGATTTGTTTCGTTTGCCCAACAATAATAGCTTTAGATTTTGATGGATTAATTAAAATACAGTTTTCATGAGCGTATGCACAGATATTATTTAAGTCAGAGTTCATATAACCTATTGCTTGATTGATGTCTGAAATTTTGGAATGGCAATAGATCTGCAGATCGTCAGCATACAAGTGGTATTTACAGTGTCTTAGCCGTGTCGATATATCGTTAATATAGATAACAAAGAGAAGTGGTCCAAGTACAGAGCCTTGTGGTACTCCTGAAAATTTCATTACCCATTCGGATGACCTATTCTGAATAATTACGCGTTGTTTTCGTTCCGTAAGATATGAGAGAAAGAATTCTAGGGCTGTCTGTCCAAGGTGAAGCGATTTCAATTTAGCAACCAGTACGTCTATATTTACTGTGTCAAAAGCGCTGCTAAAATCAAGAAGTGTAAGTAACGTCACCTGCCTTTCGTCCATAGCGCGTCTCATGTCGTCTGTAACTTTCAGCAGGGCAGTGGCCGTACTGTGTCCCTTTTTGAAACCCGATTGTAAAGGGTCAAGTAGTTTGTATTTATTTAAATAGTCGGTTAATTGCACGTGTACTATGCGTTCAAGAGGCTTGGAGAGAGATGAAAGTATGCAAACAGGTCGATAATCTGTTATAAGTACAGGTGAGGAAGTTTTGGGAACAGGATTTATAATGGCATTTTTCCACATTTTTGGAAAGTGGCCACTTTTGAGGCACGTGTTGTATATATGAGTAATGGCAGGAAGAATAATGTCAATGATGTGTTGTATTATGAGTATGGGTATTTCATCAGGTCCTACAGCAGATGATGTAATTGATAATACCTCGCGTTTCACGTTAATCTCTGCGACTTCGCGAAATTCAAAGAATGGCCTATTTGGTGGTGGCTGGTTCAGAAGAGATTTTATAGTCTGTGATATTGTGCGTATTTCCGGTTTAATTTTTACTTCAGAAAAATGAGCATTCAATCTCTCCAGAGAGATGACTGGATTACATGGCTGGGGCAAAGCTTTCCCAATTCCAATGGAACGAAGTTGTTTCCAAGTGTTTGACACATTTAAATTTCCAGCCAGGTGATTGTAAAAAGAAAATTTCTTATTTCGAATTATTACTTTAATTCTATTCCGAAGTTGTCGATACTGTCCAAGCGCACTGGAAGAGTGTGTGCGTCTGTAGAGCAGGTGTAACGCGTCACAGTGAGACATCATTTGTTTAATGTCATCGGTCAGCCATGGAGAAGGAGGTCGGGAGACTTTGGCCGTACGCTTAGGTGCATGTTTATCAAGGAGACCAAGTATAAGTGAACTTAAAGTTTCAACTTTCTTATCGATACCGTTTATATTTTTTACGTCATCCCAAGGTCTATTCAAGGCGTCAACTCTCAGATGATCTAAGTTTATATGTTTAATGTCCCTGAATGTGATGTATCTGGACTTATACTTCGGTACTTTGAGCGAGTAAGATAAGTATATTAAGTCATGTGTCGATATACTAGGGGTAGGAATTTGTCCATGTGATACTATTTTCTGTGGGTTGTTAGTGACCATTAAGTCAATTAGTGTATGTGAAGATGAGGTATGATTTGTCGGTTTTAGTGGAAGTATTGTCATGTCACACGTCTGGAAAATACTTAAGAGTTGCTTTGTATCACCAGTCTGTTCCAGTAAATTAGTATTGAAGTCTCCAAATATTAAAATATGTTCATAAACAGGTGATAGTCTCTGCAGGATGTCTTCAATGTCTGAGAGGTGACCTACCCGTGGTGGCCGATAAACAACTCCTATTAGGGCTTTAACTGTTGTCACAGTTATCTCGGCAAAAATGAACTCAGGTCTCGGGTCAGGACAGTGGGCAGATGTGCATACGATTTTACATTTAATATCATCTCTACAGTACAAGGCTACTCCTCCACCTCTTTTATCTATTCGGTCATGCCTGTAAATATTATAGCCCGTTATGTGTACCATACTACTAGGGATAGTTGCGCGTAACCAACTCTCACTGATACAAGCTACGTGTACATTACTGTTTTCAAGGAGAGTTGTTAGCTCCTCATAGTGAGCAGGTAGGGATTGAGAATTTAAATGAATGCAGTTCAATGAACGTGCGTTGGCCTGAAATACTTTCGCTAATGAGCCTTGGCAGCGGGGTGTCTCTGTTCTCGGATAGGAGAGGTTAGGGGTAGCGGGACAGTCAGGTCCACAGCTGGTAGTGGTTATAACAGTATTCATCACACAAAACAGAATACCAAGAAGAATACATGCTTCTTACCTGCGTATTTCCTCTGATATCGCGCCGGCTTTTCATGCACTCAATCACATTCACACTCAATAATAAAACACTATAATACAAACTTAAACTAATCCACATTGTCGTTACTTCACACTGTTTCACCCCCTAGCTGCTTGAATAACATTGTTAAGGTCAGCTCGTGTGGTCACTTGAATTTTCTTCCCATCAGAGCTTAGAATAATGATACGTCCATCCTTAGTCCATACAGATTTCTGACCGAAGTGGTCACGCGCGGCATTTAGTATGTCCTTTCTCGTTGCTGTCAGCGATTCTGTTATCAGCATACCCGATCCCTTCAGCGATTTCTTTGCAATTTCTTTGCGATTTCTTTCCTGTATCTGTATCCTGTATCTGAAAAACTGCTTGTGATACATACATGAAACTTTGTGAGGTGCTTTATTATATCTTACTGTCCTTACTGAAGCAGAATCATAGCACAGGTTTCCATAGACACGACGTAAGGGGTGTCCATCTTCAAATATTTGGTGTAAAAAATGGCACCTTATAAAAAAACAAATATCTCTCATTCCTTTGGTTTCTACATTTTAATTCTGCTTCTGTCAACATAAATAATATAGAAATGTCAGCTGTAAAAAATTCAGAGTCGTATCTTCATTGGTTGCAAAAATATAGGAACATAATCTTGGCATATTTAACATTGGCAGGATAGGCCTTTCAAACTCCCCTTAATGTGATGATATTTTTATACATGATGTTGATCATGATAGAAAGGAGAGAATGAATCTTCGAGATTATACAAGGTGTAGTCACTGTAGTAATGTCTTCTGATGATAAGAAAAAGTCCATGTCGATCGATGTGCTCCATAATTCAGCTTCAATATTTTGGAATAAGCTTATCCTGATAATAGCTCATGGAAGTCAGTAATTCGAAGTTTTAAAGTATGTGTAAATGTTACTGGAGGACAATAAGCCTGGAAAATAGATCCTCAATTTCATATCCTAATAATGTTATAGTTCGATACCAGCGAACTCACTGTTCACCGCCATAATTCGTACCCATGTGGAGACTAGTGATATTGATTAATACCTGAATGTGACGTGTAGATACTGTAAATATTTCTTCTTTTGGAATTTTCCAGTAGTTAGTTGTAGATTTAGTGAGATTTTCTAGTGTTAAGATATTTTTTTGTGCATTTGTGTTGTGGTAATGTGTGACACTTTAGTGGTGTTTATTCGTAGTTGTGGATAGGATTTCCACGTTGCTGAAGTATTTTTTTTTTCTTATTTAATGATTTTTTATCGAGGAGTCATGATGCTAATTTCAGTTCTTATGATGACCAGCGATAGTAAATTTAGTTGTTAGTTCTCACGAGGAGATAAGTGGGAAGACGTTGAACAGATATACTCGACATCTCGAATTAACTATCAGAAAACAAAAACAAAAGCAAATTCAAATTTCATTCAGATGTTAATAACATTTTGATGGATATAATGTCACTAATATTTTGTTAAAAGAAGGAAACTTGTTAATCTTAGACAGTTTATCTTAAACACTTCATTAAAATTTAATGCATTTTTTCAGATTGTTCGAGGAGTTTGAGGCGACAAGCTCATTTTTCAATAAATTTCAAATTATTAAATTAATATTTATCGAATAAACAAAAAATGATGTTATATTCAAAACTCTGTTAGAATTGTAGGGAAAACTAAGTCACGTGTACCACCCCATTTGCTAGTATTTTCTTTAGATTCAGTAGTAAGTTAACATAACATAGTGATCATTTTTCATCATCATAGATCTCAGGATGGCAATTATTTTATTTTATTTGAATAAAAGTGTAATCTGATTTTATATACATTTTTATTTCCGAACCTTATCAAATCCTGCCCCTTAAGTCAGCATTCCTGTCGAACTGAGCACCTCTGAGGTGTCTCTTGTTCACCGGCAGACCTAGTTACGGGGACAATATAGGCTCAAATGCTCAGTATGTAATTTTTCTTATGTTGGTCAAACTGGCCGCTGTTTTTCAACTAGATATGCAGAACATTATAACGCCCAAATACATAATAAATTCTCTGCGATGAGTAACCACATGAAAGAAACAGGTCACAAATTTACTACAATAGATCAGCATTTACAATTTTTTTTAAAGAATTGAAAAAGGCAAGCTCATGACAGAATACGAAAACTTATACATCTTCTTAGATCAACAGTTTAACAAAGACAAGAACTTAAATGACATAATAGATAACAAAAGTGTTTTTTTTTTTTTTGCTTTACGTCGCACCGACACAGATAGGTCTTATAGCAACGATGGGACAGGAAAGGGCTAGGATTGGAAGGAAGTGGCCGTGGCCTTAATTAAGGTACAGCCCCAGCATTTGCCTGGTGTGAAAATGGGAAACCACGGAAAACCATTTTCAGGGCTGCTGATAGTGGGGTTTGAACCTACTATCTTCCGAATACTGGATACTGGCCGCACTTAAGCGACTGCAGCTATCAGTCCTCTTTATGAACAGATTTCAATTCTATTACAAAAACCATTCCTTCTGAATAATAAGTTTTGCAAAATATTTAGTACCAAATCTGTAAACACGTCCACCAATCCAACACACACACCACCCCCCTCATCCCACTGCCGACAACTCCTCCTCAGGCATAGATATCCTCCTCACACGCAGCGAATGGGCCCTCAGCCACGCCTTCTTAAGCTCAACCCCCTCCACCAAGACTTCACAAATACAACACACGTAGCAAGAACTCAGCGACTGCCAGTTACTCTAAAACTCAACATAAGCTAACATCTCAGTGGTCGAAGGGGTAAGTGTCAACACTCTTCATTTAACTTCCACTATTCAGCTCCTTAATTCCACTTATAGTTATTCATTAAATTTTCAAATTAACTTTGGCTAACCACCGAATGACAACAACATTCCCTTCCAACTAACACGCTCACCTCAACATGCCCAACAGCAAAGAGCCACACCCATTACAAACTCTTATCACATCAAAGAAGAGGGTCTAATGACGCCTACAAAGACTTCAATATAGCCTACGGCACCAACATTTCCAGCTACTATTATCTCAAAAAGAACCAGGCCCTATGAAAATTCTTCAAAATTTATAAGCAAATAAATGAAAATCAATATTTATTAACTTCAAGAACCAACGACCATTACCATTGCTCAACTTTCCATAAGTTTTTAACAATACGCCATCTGACAACTAAATGGAATGTGTTTTCTGATTTTTATCTTTATTGTAATATTTTTTTAATGTCATAATCGTCAAATAATTATCATGTTTTTAGACTCCAATATTATCATAAATATTGTCAAGTAACAGCATATTACATTTTATATTGTAATAGTTGTTTAATAATCTCCAATACATTTTAAACGACATAGTTTTAAACAGCATTCATAAACTATTTCCAATCAGGTACCTGATAAATCTTAAGGTGAAAAATGTGGCTGATTATGCCTACTATTGAGAGGCAAAACATGTACCATCTAATATATTAATTTCATGTTAACAATTTTGATAAGGACAATGTTCTAATTTTTAAAATTGTATTGTATTGAATAGGTGGATGAATAATAAAACATACAAGTGTTATTTAATACGTTTGTTATTATCGATAACGAAATAAGCAATAGTGATAGAATAATAGAATTCCTCAATACCCTTGATAATAACACAAAATAACAAAAGAAAACGAAATTAACAGTTCGTTGAACTTCTTAGATGTAACTACAACAAGCTCAAAAAAATTGTTCCAATTTTCAAATCTACAGATAACCTACTAATTCCCCCATAACAATTAAAAATGATTCGCTTGCACCCGACACCTCAAAAACAGGCCGCATACTACAGCTTAGTCTATCGCGCATTCAAGATTCCCCTATCACCGGAAAGTCGAAAGAAGAAAATAAAATACATTAGAAATTTAGCCAAATTTAATGGTATAATAATAATAATTTTGTGTGGTTATTTCTAGCCGAGTGCAGCCCTTGTAAGGTAGACCCTCCAATGAGGGAGGGCAGCATCTGCCACGAGTAGGTAAATGCATGTTACTGCGGTGGAGGATAGTGTTATGTGTGGTGTGTGAGTTGCAGGGATGTTGGGGACAGCACAAACACCCAGCCCCCGGGCCACTGGAATTAACCAATGAAGGTTAAAATCCCCGACCCGGTCGGGAATCGAACCCGGGACCCTCTGAACCGAAGGCCAGTATGCTAACCATTCAGCCAACAAGTAATTTAATGGTTATAACACAGTAATGATTAACAGGATCATTAATAAACTGAAAGCTAAGCCATTCACAAATCTCACCTTTCACATAAAATAATTTATGCATCTGCTGCGTTTTGAATCTCCTTAAAAAATAAAATATTAAAATAACATACAAAACTCAAAACAGTAATTACAGTAAATTTTTCAATCATAATGTTGTAAACCATAATAATGATCCCTTCACAAGTTCGGGCATTTACAGACTAACATGCACACAATGTTTTTGTTCTTATATAAGTCAAATGGGCCGTAGCTTCCACACTAGATACCAGGAGCATTATAACGCGAGTAAACATAATAAGTTCTCTGCAATGAACATCCATATGAGAGATACAGGCCATCAATTTACAACCATAAATGAAGATATTAACGATCCTCAAGAAGTTGAACATATGAAGGTTAATGAATGAATATGAGAATATTTATATATTCTTTGGATCAGTACTTTAATAGAGGCTGTAATTTACACGACGTTTCAGATACTAAGAATCCCACTTACGAAGCTTTACCTAAATTACCGCAATTATTCCTTTAAGAGTTCATTTCCTAATCTAATATTTCCTACATCACCTGCCTTCGTTTGACTGCACTCCATTACTTTTGTTTTGGACTTATTTATTTTCATCTTGTACTCCTTACCCAAAACCTCATCCATACCATTCAGCAGCTTCGACATCTTCTGCAGTATCAGATAAAATAATATCATCGGCATTCCTCTCCTTGGATTTTTCCAAACTTCTCTTTTATTTCCATTACTGCCTGTTCTATGTAAACATTGAAAAGGAGAGGGGTCAAACTGCAGCCTTGCCTCACTCCTTTTTGGATTGCTGCTTCTTTTTCAAAGCCCTCGATTCTTATCACTGCAGACTGATTTTTATACAGATTGTAGATAATTCTTCGTTCTCGGTATCTAATCCCTATCATCTTCAGAATCGTAAATAGCTAGGTCCAATCAACGTTATCGAATGCCTTTTCTAGATCTACGAATGCCATGTACGTGGGCTTGTCCTTCTTGATTCGATCCTTTAAGATCAGACATAAAGTCAGGATTGCTTCACGTGTTCCTACATTTCTTCTGAAGCCAAACTGATCTTCTCCCAACTCAGCATCAACTTGTTTTTCCATTCTTCTGTAAATAATACGTGTTAAAATTTTGCAGTCATGAGATACTAAATTAATGGTGTGGTAGTTTTCACACCTGTCAGCACCGGCTTTCCTGGGAATAGGTATAAGAACATTTTGCTGAAAATCAGATGGGACTTCTCCTGTCTCATACATCTTGCACACTAAATGAAATAACCTTGCCATGCTGGTTTCTCCTAAGGCAGTCAGTAATTCAGAGGGAATGTCATCAATTCCAGGTGCCTTGTTCTTATTTAGGTCACTCACAGCTCTGTCAAACTCTGACCTCAAAATTGGGTCTCCCATTTCTTCAACGTCAACAGTCTCTTCACGTTCCAGAACCAAATTATCTACATCTTTACCTTGATACAACCGTTGAATATGCTCCTGCCATCTTTCTGCTTTGTCTTCTTTCCCAGAAGTGGCTTTCCATCTGAGCTCTTAATATTCATACACCTACATAGATTTCCTTTCTCCAAAGGTTTCCTTGATTTTCCTGTATTCAGCATCTACCTTTCCCAGGACCAAACAGCCTTCGACATCCTTGCACTTCTCCTTCAACCATTCTTCCTTAGCTACCTTGTACTTTCTGTCCACTTGATTCTTTAATCGCCTGTATTCTTTTCTGCCCTCTTCATTTCTAGCATTCTTGTATTTTCGTCGTTCATCAATCAGGTCTAGTATCTCCTGAGTTATCCACTGATCCTTAGTTGATCTTTTCTTCCTTCCTAACATTTCTTCAGCAGCCCTACTGACTTCATTTTTCATTACTCTCCACTCTTCCTCTATAGTGTTTCCTTCAGCCTTTTCATTTAGTCCTTGTGCAACATGTTCCTTGAAACAATCCCTCACGCTCTTTTCTTTCAACCTGTCCAGATCCCATCTTTTTGCATTCTTTCCTTTCTTCAATTTTTTCAACTTCAGATGGCATTTCATGACCAACAAGTTGTGATCAGAGTCCACGTCTGCTCCTGGGAAAGTTTTGCAATCCAACATCTGGTTTCTGAATCTCTGCCTAATCATAATGAAGTCTACTTGATACCTTCCAGTGTCTCCAGGTCTTGTCCACGTATACAGCCGTCGTTTGTGGTGTTTGAACCAAGTATTGGCTAGGACTAAATTATGATCAGTGCAGAATTCAACCAGCCGACTTCCTCTTTCGTTACTTTGTCCCAATCCAAATTCTCCTACTGTACTACCTTCTCTTCCTTGGCCTACCACTGCATTCCAGTCTCCCATCACAATTAGATTCTCGTCACCTTTTACATATTGTATTAAATCTTCTATCTCCTCATATATTCTTTCGATTTCTTCATCGTCCACTGAACTAGTAGGCATATTGACCTGCACTATTGTGGTGGGTATTGGTTTGGTGTCTATCTTAAAGACAATAATTCTTTCACTATGCTGGTCGTAGTAACTTACTCGCTGCCCTCTTTTCTTATTCATTATTAAACCAACTCCTGCATTTCCCCTGTTTGATTTTGTGTTGATAATTCGGTAGTCGCCTGACCAAAAATCTTGTTCTTCCTGCCAACGTACTTCACTTATACCAACTACATCTAACTTTAGCCTATCCATCTCCCTTTTCAGATTCTCTAACCTACCACAACGATTCAAACTTCTAACATTCCACGCTCCGACTCACAGAATGTCAGTATCCATCTTCCTGATGATCGCCCCCTCTCGTGTAGTCCCCACCCGGAGATCCGAATGGGGGACTAGTTTACCTCCGGAATATTTTACCCGGGAGGAAGCTATCATCAGTACATCATTCATACAGAGAGAGCTACATGTCCTCAGGAAGTAGTTACGGCTGTAGTTTGCCGTTGCTTTCAGCCGTGTAGCAGTATCAACACAGCTAAGCCATGTTGAGTATTATTACAAGGCCGTATTAGTCAATCATCTAGACTGCCGCCCTTGCAACTACTGAAAGGCTGCTACCCCCCTTTCGATGAACCATTCGTTAGTCTGGTCTCTCAACAGATACCCATCCGATATTGTTGCACCTGCAGCTCGGCTATCTGCATCATTGGGACACGCAAGCCTCCCCACCACAGCAAGGTCATGTGGTTCACAGAGGAGGACATTTTTATTAACATCCAGATTACTTTTATCTTAAATCTCTTTATCCTGTGACTGTACACAGTGTCCTAATGTGGTGTTTATTTTGTATCAAGTGTTAATGTATCTTTATTTGTTAAACATTGATTTATAAGACAGAGGGTACATAACCACATGATAATATTTTAATAGGTGCCAACACCAGATATTTTAATGAATTAATTTTAAAGACTGCTTCAAGAATTCCATTGAATAATTGTTCACCTGTCAGTAATAAGACCAACATATTGTATTTTTAACTCATACTATTTTAGCTATTAAGATGGTTCAATATGAGAATATCTGGATTCCGATAACATTTGATTTTGAGGATGAAAGTTAGGCTGAAGATGCCCACAACTAGGGAGAAACATGTCTCAAATTGAGTGTCATGTATAAGTTATAAACATTCTTATGAATGTATTGTACTGAATAGGTTGACCATTTTAATCAACTTAATTGTTTTAAGACAATATACAATTTTCAATATGGACCACCATGAAGTTCATTACATGTAACATGGGAAATCACCGACACCGAAGGATGTCTCTCCCTACTTCTGCCTGGACTTTCTAAACACCTACTGCTTGTCTGTAAAAGGTGATTTAATTTGTCTAACATGAATAAACACAAGGTTCAACTCTCTCTTGTTTTCCTATCATGGACCATACACGCCCTGGAGTCAACCCATGGTCTCCGCTGAATTAAAATACTGGTGTTTCGGTTACAATACATATAAACAAATTGTTTATAGGTAACACGTAAGCCTAACATATACCTTTATATTATCATTTCCAAGGAACAAAGTGCAGCTTACGTATTAACAGAGTAATTCAAATATGAAAATAAAGTATTTTACAAAAGCAATCTAATACTATTTCATGTGAATAAAAAAAGTATTCAAGGAAACACATTTCTGTTTCATTAAAAGATTGAACTGTTTATTGCTCTACCCCCAACAGGTTTTTTGAGTGCATTGACTCAACGCTCCGGAAACTATAATCGTGTGAACTTATGACATGCAGATACTATGATTTTAACCAAGGACATTCTAATAATTTTTTATGTTTAGACAAACACCTACATAGATATCCTCTTTTTACAACTTGTAAGAACAATCAGGATACTGATTTTTCACTATACAGGTTTGAGTTTGAGGCTGATGATGCCCTTAATACGGGCAAAACATGTCCCTTAACATTTTATAATATTTAATTCTTAAAAAAGGATCTCTCTGTATTGAATAGGTGGATATTATTATTTTTTAAACACTTGTAACATACTTTGTTATATACGTCCGTATGTCCCACGTATCCCCGTTCTACAGACAGTTACCTTAGTTATGACTGAACGACACACAGACTCCAAGCGACTATTTCGGTGTATGAAGTGTTTTCTGAAAACACTCCTCCTTACCTGTCCATGAGATTTCGCTATCTTAGTTCACTACACCTGTTCAATATCCGGTCAGGCTGCACGCTAGAAATTCCTGTACATCAAACCACAACTTACAACTGATCATTCATGCACTGCCACGAGCTGGTAGAACGACATTACAGATGCTAAATCTAAGAAAATGTTTGAAACCTTCTGTCAACGTCATCTTATAAGCACTTTCAGGCTTTCTTGAGTGTGAATGGGATGTATGAATGAGAGTGAATATGGTTTTTTATTGTAATGTGTTACAGAATGTAGTTGTAATTTATACTTCAGTTGTAAAATTTTAGTATGTTTTGGTTAAGTCATATCAGTTTTTGTACTGTTATTATATAAGAAATTGTAAAATGCTGAAACTGTTAAATTGTAAAATTATATTGTAAATTAGGTGCTCATTTATACACACTACGTAAGTGTAAAAGAGGGCAGGAGTCTTATCTTTGCTACAATAATGTCTCTTTCATAGCAATTATTATTATTATTATTATTATTATTATTATTATTATTATTATTATTATTATTATTATTGATGATTTTAAATTGTTCCTTGATTTCCCCTTTTTCTGTATTTTACATTTTCCTTCCCTGTTCCCTCCAAAAATGGAAAATCGAGTTTCCACTGTATATCATGTTTGCAAATTAGACCAAATCAGTACATAGGCAACAATGGCTTCTCAGACAGCAACCTGATGAGAGGGAAGTATCTCAGTTTAAGGCACACAGATGAAAAAAAGAAAAAGGAAAAATGCATTGACTAAACAATTCTGAAGATTCACACTGATAAAATGCATGCATTTGTTGTTTTTCTTTTCTCTTTACCAAACCACATTATATAAAACATATGCTTAGATAATATGAAATTCTGCTCACCTACAACTGATTCAACAGTATCATAGAATGGCAAAGCTAATGGGGATACAGCCGATCCCAGTGAAGTAGACGTATTAATACTATGGGCAAGGTAAATGCTTTGTTTCTTTTGAGCTTTCTCCAGAGGATTGAGAAGAGGATCACTGTCTATTTCCATTATGTGTTTCCTAATGTCATTCTGGAAACAACAAACACAAAGGACAAATAATGAGAGCTGAAAACATAGGCTACAACATACACAAACAGTCCTTATGAAGAAGGTTCTTAACTACACACCATCACTGGTCTATACCATCAATAAAACAGGAAGTCATCTCCATAATAAATTAGAAACTAATCAGGGCTTTTCTGTATTATTCTAGAAATTCTTCACCTCTTTAGAGCCATTCTTTCTTAAATGACAACAACAGCCACTTGATATTAATTCTAAAAACAACTCTTGCTTGTAAGTAAATTTATATTGTCAGATAATGACAGGCTGATTTTACATATTAATTTAAGTACCTATAATAAGAGTTCTAGGGTAATTAAATTTACAAATCACTCGATTCTAAAACAACATGGCCTGTTTGTCTCTAATTTACTATGCAGATTTTTCTTGGTCCTCTTTTGTTACAATTTGTTAAGTTTTCTTCTTGACCAAATAATAAGACATTTAGTCCATAGGAATTACAACACTTTTCACGAGGAGGAAGAACGAATATTCACAAATACTCTCTGAAACATTACAAGTACTTTCTGCAACTAGATCCAAATATGAGAAACCTCCTTTCTCCTTGCCAGTACAAGTCATTATTAAAACCATTTAATGCCTAGTGTATCCATATAATTACGGCCTGTGCTGTTTCGTTTAGATTGCTTGCAGTGTTTTGCATAGCCCTGGAATTGATTGCTGGTTGTATAGATCAATCAAAGAAAATTCTTGGAACTGCATGCGAGTACATAATTACATAATATTTACTGACTCATGGTTTTGAACCACTTTCATTGGAAGGCATAGTGACAATGGCTGAATCATGATAGCATGCTTCAAGTACGCGCTATATTTCAAAAGTGTTTATGTTTAAATTACACGACTCATATGCTTAACGTGTTCAGAAATGATGTATGTTCATGTTACAATGCAGTGAATTTTCATACCGGGAGCTTCACCTGCCCATTGCGATTTCGTTTTATGCAACCCGTCACATTTACTATAATTCTGAAATACATCAGTCCATCTCCCTGAACCGAGGTAATATAATGAGATATGTGGTTATGGGCTAGAAAACAGCAGGAATCAACAGCGCCACTATTAATTTGTTTCGGGGTACCCCGAATGAACCTGTAAAACTAGCACAGATACGATGAACATATACCTTAAAAAAGCAGGTGCACACACAGGCTAGGAGCAGGTATTATATAGGCTGGGAACTGCCCACTGCATGTCAAGCCTCCCAACAGCTCACTTGGCAGGGGCACGGTAGGATACGTGATAGTGGACAGTGTTTGAGGGCATGGAAGTATGAATTCCATGCAAATATTTTCTTTTTTCTCATAGCCAGTTGCCTAGGATGTGGCAAGGTTACATACCAGTACTTATTCTATTGTTTTCTTTTTACAAACTGCTTTACATTGCACCGACACAGATAGGTCTTATGGAGGTAATGGGATACAAAAGGGCTAGAAGTGGAAAGGAAGCTGAAGTGAGCTTAATTAAGTTACAGCCCCGGCATTTAATTATTGTTTATTTAATCCGTTTACCCTCCATGGTTGGTTTTTCGCCGAAATCAGCGAGGGATCCCACCTCCACAACCTCAAGGGCAGTATCCTGGAGCATGAGACATTTGAAGACATTTGGTTGAAAAAACAACTGGGAGGAGGACCATCCAGGCGGCCTCACCTGCTATGTTGAACAGGATCCTTGTGGGGGATGGGAGGATTGGAAGGTACAGGCAAGGAAGAGAGAAGGAAGCAGCCAATGTCTTATGTTAGGTACCATTCCAGCATTTGCCTGGAGAAGTGGGGAAAGCACAGAAAACCACTTCGAGGATGGCTGATGTGAGAATCGAACACCGTCTACTAAGAGGACCTCCTGAAGCTGAGTGGCCCAGTTCCCGCACTCGTACCCATTTTTCAAATTATGTGGCAAAACCGGGAATCAAACGCGGGTAACTGTCAGTGGCCTCTAACCACACTAACCACTATACCACAGAAATGGACTTAAAACTTGCCTTGTATGAAAATGGGAAACCAAGTAAAACTATCTTCAGGCCTGCCGACAATAGGGTTTGAACCCACTATCTCCTGAGTGCATCCTTAACAGTTTCCAGACTGATTTATTTATATTGCTCTGAAGAAGGCCATTGGTATGGCGAAATATGTATGGAGCTGGGTTGGAAGAGAGTACGAAACATGTGACAGGATTTGTGTTACCTGTGTCGTTTAACGCAGCACTTGCTCGAACTGACTACCTCGTGGTCAATACAGAGCTGTGCACGATGTTGTAAGGACCACCTGTTACGTTGAAACTCTGGCGTAACAGATCAGTGTGCCTCCATGATGTGCTGTCTAAGATGACGAGGACTGGATGGCTTTTCTGCATACACCAGTTGTTTTACATGGCCCCACAGAAAAGAAATGTCCAAGGGCGCAACATCGGGCAATCTGGCGGGCCAGGGGACAGATCCTTTGCTCCTCATCCATTTACCACAATACGTCACACAGATGGTTCCGAACGACCACCACCGCGTGGTGATCAGTCATGTTGAAAATACACCCTGCAGTGGTCAAGGAGTGGCACATGTTCCAAGAACGGTGTTAGTTCATCTTAGAAAAACAGTAGATAGTGAGCATTCAGCCGTCAGAGGTCCACCACAGAAATGGAGGGGGGGGCCAATGAGGTGAACACCCACAATGCCACACCATACGTTTACGCCCCACTGTACCTGAAAAGCTGCCTGTCGTACCCCAATAGGGATTATCAACACTCCAGTAATGCTTATTATGGCGATTAACGGTTCCATTGTTGTGGAACCGCGCTTCATCCACAAATAAGATGGTTGCTAAAAATGGTAGGATCAGTGTCAATATGCTGTAGGGTCCATTGGTAGAACGCCACTCGGGCTTCAAAATCATAATCATAGAACTCCTGGTGTAAGTACAGATGGTACGGATGAAACCGCTGGGTATGCAATATCTGCATTGCGGACACCCATCCGATGTTCGTCTCCTGTGCAATGGCCTATGTGCCAGTGTGAAGGTTATGCCACATAGCATCCAACTCAACTCTTCATTGTGAGCACATGCCACGCGATGATCACAACAGGCCGTGTCCTTCCCAGGGATGCAGTAGCCCACAGATGTTTTCCCACACTTTGAAATGCCGTGTCATGTCATGCCTGTTGGTTGTTATCTATCCAGATAGCATTCCTGATACAGCCGTTGCGCCGGGAATGCATTCTGACTACCTTCTCCATGTCTAAAGATATAAATTTCATGACGATTGATCCGTATTGAACTGTGATCACAATTATTATTGTCGTGTCAGACACATCAAAAAAAGAAAACAGTTACAACAATTTCAAGTAACATTTAAATAATCTTGGACCAATACAACGCTACTTCGAGTCCTCTCTTCGTAGCTCGATGCAGGTCATCTTGCGTGCACGAAGATGGACACAGCGGACACTGAAGCAGATGCAGATGATATTCTCCGCAGTCACACTTGGTGTTGTCGCCATTGATGAAGTCCCATCTTGCCAAATTAACTTTGGACCTTCCCACTCCTGATCTCAACCTATTGAGAGATTTCCAGATTGTCCAGCTCTCATTGCAACCGGGTGGCAAATGTTCCTCAACCGCCATCTGCTCAGAGCCTTGGGGGATCTTCGTCTTCCATAGCTGTATCCTTGCCTTCTCAGCTGGTACTGTAAGTTCCTGAGATGTTCATAGGAAGCTCTTCCTAGATTCCAGTCTCTGTACTGGAAGCTCATGTCCATGCAGTAGATGAGTACTTTCGTGCTTAACCTTTGTCCTTTCCTTATTTGCAGCTACTTCTCTTCGCACACCGGGTGGTGCTATCCCCGCAAGACGATAGAGTTTTTCAGTTGGAGTAGACTTTAGACAACCTGTGACAAGTCTACAGGTCTCATTAAGTGATATGTCTACCTGTCTGGCATGAGATGAATTGTACCAAACAGGGCAGGCATATTCCACTGCAGAATAACATAGTGCCATGGCGGAAGCACGAATAGTTTTTGGTTGACTGCCCCATTCTGATCCAGATAATTTACGTAGAAGATGATTCCTGGTGGAAACTAAGTTTAGTGTTCATGCAGTGTTTCTTGAATGTAAGAGCTCTATCAAGCGTCACTCCTAGGTATTTTGGAGTTTCACAGTATTGTAACTCAACACCTGACCACACTATATGCAGCTTACGATGAGCTTCCCTATTTTTCAGATGAAAGGCACAAACTTGTGTTTTCATAAGGTTAGGCCTTAACTGGTTTGCCTTGTAATAGGATGACAAACTTTCGAGGGGGATGGTTAGATTCCTTTCCACTGTCTCAAAGTCTGTACATTGTGTTGCCAGAGCAAGATCATCAGCATACAAGAAACTTCTGCTATTTTGAGCTACCGGCTGGTCATTTGTGTATATATTAAAGAGGATTGGTGCCAGCACACTTCCTTGAGGTAAACCGTTTCTTTGAGTCCTCCACCGACTGCGCTGTCCTTGGAAGTCCACAAAAAACCTACGGTTCTGAAGAAGGGTTGCGATAAATCTGGTTATCTTAATATCCTTGGTCAGATTGTAGACTTTAACTAACAGAAGTTGATGGTTGACGGTGTCATACGCTGCAGTCAAATCTACAAAGACTACACCTGTCACCTTGTGTCTTTCAAAGCCATCCTCAACGAATTGTGTAAGATTCAGTAGTTGTTCAGTGCAGCTCTTACCCGGACGAAATCCAGCTTGTTGTGGTATGAGGAGAGGGTCAATCATGGGTTGAATGCGATTTAGGATCATCCTTTCCAGTAATTTATATAGATGACACAAAAGGGTAACAGATCTGAAGTCTTTAGGATGATTTCCTTCCTTGCCAGGTTTGAGCAAAGCAATTACTCTACTTTTTCGCCATGTCTTTGGTATATGACCTCTGCTCACACATCTATTGAAGAGTTGCAGAACCCATTCTTTGGTTTTAGGCCCAAATTTCTTTATCTGTTCTACTCGAATGTCATCTAGACCCGCTGATTTTCCATTTTTACATTCTTTGATGACTTTTTCCAACTCCAACATGGTGAAGGGGACAGTGAGGTCACTTCTTTCTTCTTGAATCTTCCTCTGTATTTTTGGCCTTCGGATTTTATTGGTTGCTTTCCCATTTAAGAGCAGTTGGTGTGCTATCTGATTTGCAGTGACATTGAAATGTTGGGTAGTCTTCGTTGGACCATTGTTAAGGTGTTTCAATAATCTCCAGTCTTTATGGCTATCTCTCGTAAGATCTATACTTTCAATAGTTTTCATCCACTGATTCCGTTTTGATGTTGTCAATGATGACATGAGATTGTTCCCAACTTCCACTGTCTTTTCTCCTAGGGGATTTTCTTCAAACGTGATCACAATATAAGTTACATATTTTATTTTCAAGGTCCACCTTTTCAATATAAACTATGCAATGTTTACATTACATCTTTGTTCAGGGACTAGTTTCGACCTAACTGTAGGTCATCATCAGCCACAAAGCAAATCACACAAATATACCGAATAAAATAAACAATGTACAGACACAATGGCCTTAAAATAAAACTGTATGCACAATCCACAGAATTCAAGTTAAGACTGGTTACATAAATACATTCTGTTCAATTGATTTAAGACGTATCTTAAAGATACGCTTTGCTCCTTCTTCACAAAGACGATGAAGGAACATTAAGTCATTGACATTGATGCTTTCATGGCCTGTGCTTGTAGATGTGATAGTATAGGCTTTTGGGCTTATGCCGTGTCAAGAAAATAAGGTGAAATTCTTTACGTTTCGCTGAGAACTGTGCTCTGCATCCTCAGAAGAAATCTCAACTGTCCACGAGAAAGGCTTCTGAAGTCCATTACAGACACACCTTGTTCTTCAAAATACTGAAGGGCAGTTTTGACAACCTTTAGTCCCTCACTATGTGATATTTTAGGCGAGTGTACGGTGGAGTCCTCAATGTCAACGTCTTCATCATTTTCCAGCATTTTTTCATTAAATGTGATAGCGGCAATAATTTCTGCATCGGATATAATGTCTTGCTCGGTATTCTGGAACCACTGTTCGATACCATTCATCGGTTTCTGCACATCCAGGAACTCTTTCCAAGAGGTTGAGTAAGTTTAGATTTTATGCATCATCATGTAATCAAAGAGTTTTCATCAGGAACGAACTAGTGTTAATGACTAACCCGTTCCAGGCATTTGCCACCCATCCAACATCTAATAGGTTAGTTTTCTTTAAGTTCTGGATAAGACCTTGACTATCATCGTTTCCAGAAAGAAGGGAGGTTAACAGCTTGAGTCTATATCTTCCCCTGTGACTAACTAAAACTCCTTGGTCCAGTGGCTGGCGTAACACTGTGACATTGGGTGGCAAAAACATTGCTCGTATGTCCCCATTTTTTAACTCTTCAATGTCTGTGTGTGAAGACGCGTTGTCCAAAATCAGAATAGCCTTCCTTGGCAGGTTTTTAGATTTAAAAACTTCTCAATCGATGGAACAAATACTTCATGGAAATATACCTTGAAAATTGCACAGCTCATTCAGGCATAGGACTGGTTTCAGTACCAAACTGAAAGTTTATCCATTTCAATGTGCAATGCACACAATTTCTTTGATTTTCCTAAGAAACCAAGTTTTAATTTGTGCTCACCTGTTGCATTAGTGCATGCTAGGATTGTTAACCTTATCTTGCTCCTTTTAAAACCTGGGGGTGACTGTTCTTCCTTGAAAGGAAGACTTTTTGCTGGTAACAGTTTATAATTAACTCTGTTTCATCACAATTGTACAATTACTCTCTGGTCAAACCTTCAAATTCAATAAATTTCTGAGTTTTCCCTAACCTGAGACATACCCTCCATGTCCCCAGATAAATTTTCCCCACAAATATTAAGCTGCCGGACTCCATAGTGTTTCTTCCAGTGATCAAGCCAGCCAGGGCTTGCGACAAATTTAGGATCATTGTCTTTTTTTAATTCTTCATAAAACTCAAAGGCCTTGTCTAGTAAGATTGGCCCACTAATTGGCGTGCCCTTCTCTCTTGCTTGGCAAAACCAGATGTAAAGTACTTCATTTACCTCGTTAAAGACACTTTCCCTCATACTTTTCCTTTCTTTCAGTGTTTCTGAACACATTCCCTTAACACTCCACTACTCAATTTCCGTCCACTTCTTCTTCCAGTCTCCAATCGTACTGTTGCCGACTCCCATGTCCTTAGCCACTGCACTGACACTTTCTCCATTATCCAGTCTCTTTAATGCCTGCGACTTATGTTCCATAGACAAGTTCACTGGTTTTCTTTTAACGGAGGATGCCATCGCAGAGTACTGTACAGCAACCAAAAACTTTGAAACAGCTCAGAACAATACAGTATGCACAGTCACTCACATTGAGTTACGCAACGCGGTTAAGAAATCGACTAACCCTGGCAAAGGCTGCATGTAGACTGAACGGCTGAGCGTGCGCCAGTGCCAGACACGTGGAGGAGGAGTGGGAGTGTGATGCGAGACAAAGGAATTCAGGTCTTTGAACGGGTCTGCGCACATAGTTTTTTCACCCTGCCAGGGTGAGGCCGGGTTATGCGGACTGCTGGGTTTTCGGGACTCAACTGTACTATCACAAAACAATTTTTAATTAAAAAATGAAACTTTGGTTGATTTAAGTAATAATGTTATTGGCTGTATGCCCCACTAACTACTTTTACAGTTTTCGGAGATGCCGGGGTGCCGGAATTTAGTCTCGCAGAAGTTCTTTTACGTGCCAGTAAATCTACCAACACGAGACTGGCGTATCTGAGCACCTTTAAATACCACCAAACTGCACCAGGATTGAACGTGCCAAGTTATGATCAGAAGACCAGCGCCTCAACCATCTGAGCCACACAGCACGGCAGTTGATTTAAGGTCATCTATTCTACATTATTACAAATTGTGGCATGTTACCTTGAGTACAATGACTTAGTTCTATATTTCCTTCAACAGGGGCAGGATACAGATCCTCTATATATTTTTTCATGTCCTCAACGAATTCTTCTAAGGAATGAGTGTATATTCTTCATAAATTATTACCTTCAGTCTATTTTTTTTATAATTTGTCAATACCAAGATGTGAAATATGTTTCTATCGAAGAAATGCTATACAGACTGAAATGCTAACACATCCCTCTAACGTGATCATACAAACACAACAAATACCAACAAAAAGTACAAGTTATGTTCTACTATGGACTACAAGTGATTCAGGTGAATTTCAAAGAAAACAGACAACAACAACAACAACAACAACAACAACAACAACAACAAAAACGTCGTTACCCACTCAACCCCCAAAAGAGTATGCTTGGAATTTACCTACATCTATAATTATAAAAGGAAGGGTTTGTCTGTCTGTCTGTGCGCGATGCCCAGCAAAATCTACAGCATGCAGAGATCTGAAATTTTGAACATAGGTAGATGGAAAGGGGTCTGAATGCACCTCGAAGCCGGAATTTTCATTTTCGCTTTCGTTGGTGAGTTATGAACGAAAAACCAATGGAAAACGTGCATTGGGATATGACAATCCAAAGTGCTGTCACCAAGATTAAATGCATAGTCACTGTAGCTAGGCAACGTACATAAGACAGGTAGAGAACACAATATTCAAGGAGCCATTTTACGTCCACGACGTAGGAAGCCGTTTTTGGTCTTATATGGTGTGAGGGCATATGACCCTGTCAGATGGGGACGTAAAGTCTTGAGCTATTTGAGAGGAGTGGGCTAAGTGCCGGCGCTGGGTTTCATCCTCTTCATTCTTACCATCATATATCATGTCATTCATTTCATCTCATTAACTCATCTGATTAGGTTAACGTCATGAAAGATATCCGGCCGTAAAAATGTGCTACGAAGATCCATCACACTTCATACCCAAACAGCGTAGAGAAATGGGACAAGGGTTGGACATGTATACATTTAGAGGAAATATATAGGACACAAGATAGACGATAAGAATAAACAAGGAATAATACATATATCAGTCAAGATGCCATTTTAAGTCCGTGGAATAGGAAGCCATTTTCCAGTCTATGATGTCTGTCTGTCTGTCTGTCTGTCTGTCTGTCTGTCTGTCTGTCTGTCTGTCTGTCTGTCTGTGTGCATGTGTGCGATGCCCAGCCAAATCTATGGCAAACAAAGATCTGAAATGTTTGTCATAGGTGGGCACAGGTTTTCAGCTAAGACACATGGCTGTGTCTAAGAGCAATTCTTGCACCAAGACATTACGCTTTCAACGTCATCAATAAGCAACACTCACAAGAATTATCCGGTTACCATGTTTTCTTTCAACTAACTCAATCTCATGTTTTATTATTTCATTTAGAGAAAACATAGGCTATAGTAAAGAGGATTAGATTATAATAAACATGCACAGATATGAAATTTTTAACATTCATGGCCACAGCATTTCAGCAATTACGCATGGCTATGTCAAAGATCAATTCTTGCTCCAAAAAGTGAAGCTGTCAACGTCATCAACAAGCAACTTTTACAAGAATTACCCGATGTTCTATAAAGTTACAAGTCTATTGACTACACGGCAGAGTTTTTGAAAGACTTGGAGTCACCTGGAGTACCCTCCAACATCTTAGAGTGGACGA
The DNA here is from genome assembly GCF_040414725.1 of Anabrus simplex. Lineage (NCBI taxonomy): Eukaryota > Metazoa > Arthropoda > Insecta > Orthoptera > Tettigoniidae > Anabrus > Anabrus simplex. The sequence goes on from NC_090265.1 coordinate 237,095,212, forward strand.
CTGTGGCACCGATTATCCTTCTTAAGAATAAGAATCCTGCCCTTTGCAATGAACACGACTCTGAAACTGATGACTAATATTACTGAAGCCATTCTCATGATTGGGCAAAGTAATATTCATTCCTCGGATTCGAATAATTTCTTCGGATATACAGTTTAAGTTTAGATGTCTGCAGTTCCCCGTTTGTTTCAGTTTCGCTATGAACATCAACAAGGCACGAGAACAATCTCTTAAAGTTGTAGGACTCCATCTTCAAAAAGGCTGCTTCCCCATTGTCAACTGTACGTGATTTGTTCAAGAGTTAGAAAGGTAAACGCACTATATATCTCAGCTCCATTTGGAAGGACACTAATATAGTTCAACCGGAAGCTCTATAAGGAAAACATTGTTTTTTTATTATGTAAAACAGTTGATTTAATAAATGCGGGCAAAGCAAGGGAACATGCTAGTTATAAGTAAAACAACTTAGTTTTTCACCCTGTTAAAACACAAAACGTAACACTATAACATAAGTTTAAAAAAACTGAACAATTATTATAATTGTTATAGTGTTACATTTTGTGTTTTGAGAGACTGAAGAACTGTAAGTTATAACAAAATACATTTCAAAGGTAAAAAGCTTGATCATCTTCAATCCCAAAATATTCTATTTTACCTATTGTCTTTCTCAGAAGAACACCGATGACATGATGAACTAAATTTCAAAATCTTAAAAAACCCATGAAATGTCCCACATGAAAAACATAGGCAGGTCACCACTACTAACATCTTGCAGTATGTAGTCGATAGGCATCTTGTTCTCTTCAATGAAACTGTGAATTGCATTGCATTCTTCGTAACAGAATCATACTTTTCCGATAAATGAACTTTATTCCATCGTATTTTGGGGAAAATACACTTCCAGCAAATTTCTATTCCTTTCTTACATGGTAATATTGGTCTGACAAAGACTTGTTGTCTCTCATCTTATTGAGAGGACTACTAAGATTTAATTTTTTTTTTAAATCTTTAAAATATTTAGCACGCACTTCTTTTCACCACTCCTAAATTCTCACATGCAAAAAATCTTCCTCATTGTGTTTCCATTTGTCCAAATTACTGCCATACAAGACTGAATATTACACAAGACAACTAAAAACTACCTACGTAAGAGAAGTGTAACTATAGGTCGGAGCTGCTGGAGGGGTGTTGCGCAGAGCGCTATGCTGTCAGTGGGTGATGTTAATAAAGTATGTACTCGAGAGCAACTATTCAGAACGAAGCAGAGCAGACACTGAAGAAATGAATAGATGCTTCATTTTCATACGAATAAAATTCCAATTGGAATACCTACTCCTTCTGTAGGACAGTATGTACTCATAAATCACCAAGAAGTAGCCAACTGTTGTGCAGTAAGCTACAGCTCAGGTGTAGCATTCCCCCCCATATCAAGCTATTAATAATGCACCTTGTCAATACTATACAAAACGCTGTTTAATACATATTATCTAATCGTACATGTTTTGAGAACACAGTACATTCTATTCATCAGTGAAAAATATTTTCTAAACTTCTTGAGGAATTGATCATCACATACTACAACATACTACAAACTCTTACAAATAAAAATTAAAAACTTACACTATAATTCATCTTTTAACAAACCATCATCTCGTTACCATTAACAGTATAGTGGACCTCGATTATTCGTTCCAGGAAACTACGTTTTCCCGGATTATTCGTTCAAATTATATAGTCCCCGAAAATCCGAATTAAATTATGTTGTAAAAATCCTGGGCGATTCGTTCCTCAAAGAAACGATTTCCTAGATCAACCGTCCAGAAATTTCAGTCTCATCAATGCTAAATCCTCGATCAAGCGTCTTTCAAGAAAAAATTATTTCACGAAAGGATGGCTACGACGTACCTATGGATTTTGACGTTAACGTCCCATCAATGCGATAACAACAGCAAGTACTGTACCGTACTGGGAAAGCGATTGGTGGTGAACTTGCTTAACCCCTTGACGTACTTTGACTGATCTCTCCATCCGCGCATAGTGTTTATTTTAGGACCCGCTCCAAGCCGGTTTCCTTTGTGAAAGGATTTGATATTAATAAGGTAACCACTTGACAGATGGAAGAACTATTTTATTCCATGGAAAGAATAACCTGTATCTTAGCAACCTCAATGTAAGCGAAATCATGGCTGCCTCCAAGTTGAGTGACAAAGCTATCGTAAGGAAATTTTTTACAAGAGAGTGACATTGATATAGAAATCAGCGACAAGGAATCGAGTGGAAATGAATGCAGTGAAAGTAGTTTGTGTGATTGTTCACCCCTAACCGCGCTTATGTAACTAAGTGCTGCTTTGCCGTCAAATACGTCAATGAATTTTAGGCCTACACCTGAAGCCACAACAACGGCTTCTAATCATATTTTACAAGATAGAGAATGGAACTGGGAGCACGTAAGTAATACTTCAGAGTATCATTCATGCATCGCAACTGATGAAACAAATAGGGTTGTTCAAAAGCACGTAGGACAATGCCCAAACGAACTGCAAGTTATGAACGTATTTCTGAAAGCAGACTTTTGGGAACATGTAAGCAATAAGAAAAATGCTTATGCAAGTAAATGTATTGTAGCAGCTGCTGAGGATATAAATAGGGTAATATCATATGAAAAGGAACACTGGTTTCCTGTATCTGTGGATGAAATGAAGGCCACATTACCTTGAAGTGGCAAAGTATGATGGAAAAAATAAGTTCAGATCCAATATTGTTGTTGACTACAACTGTGGAATGGGTGGTGTTAATTCCCATGACCATAGACTCGCATCATTCCCCTTGTTGAGGAAGTATGTAAAAGGATACAAAAAAATATATACTTCTACATGCTGGACATGACACTTCTGAATTCCAACATCATTCATCACCTCCTTTGCAAGTTGCTTTATGTCGCACTGACACAAATAGGTCATATGGCGATGATGGGATAGGAAGGGGCTAGGAGTGGGAAGGAAGCGGCCGTGGCCTTAATTAAGATACAGCCCCAGCATTTCCTGGTGTGAAAATGGGAAACCACGGAAAACCATCTTCAGGGCTGCCAACAGTGGGGTTCGAACCCTCTATCTCCCGAATACTGGACACTGGCCACACTTAAGCGACTGCAGCTATCGAGCTCGGTACATCGCCTCCTCAACCCTGACAAGAAGCGAGTAGGCTTTACCAGCTTCCGGATCAATTTGGCCAAACAGCTGTTGGCAAGTGTGATGTTGCCAGATTACCCAAAATGAGGACGCCCAAGCCCTGGTGATACACCACTGAGACGTCAGGGGAGGCACTGGGGACACTTTCCAATCAAAATACCCCCAACAACGAAGAAGGTTATCCCATCACAGAGATGCAAAGTCTGTGTGACATAGGGTCTGAGGAAGGAATATTCATTTGAATGCCACCGGTGCAAGGTGGCGCTGCACATATATGACTTTTATGATCTACCATACATATAAAGAGTTCACAAAGTACATCTGACAGTAGTTTGGATATTTCCTCTCATTAAGTTGCTGTACAGCATGCTTTTTCAGTGTCGGTGGTAATATCATGTAAAGTAATGAAAATTAATGATACACCAAGGTATAAATGTTCAATTAAATGGTATGTGAATGGGTTAAGGGATCATCTTAGCCTTGCATTCAGCTGATATCATTTATGGAATCCTAGGAAATCATAAAGTTGAGTGGCCACAACAATTGGAAGAAGACAGAGCGTATTTCAACAGCTTTACTCGAAGACAGAATGGTTTCGTCAAATGTTTGTACCTTATAAAACATCTACATTATGTCCAGGGTTAGATGTTTATTTTGACTTTTTTCTATCGTATTGCCAAACAGGTCATAATCTATGAGCTTCATTTCCGTATTGATTGCTACTACAATATAAAAATAATATAGAAGCCTCCACCTTATCAATACAATGTTTATTTGAAACCGATTCAATGTATAACAGCTGAGGATGACCCCATAGGGGTCGAAACCGGTACTGAATTTACTGCATATTGTTGCCAAACAGGTTTTCTTTCGGCACTTCGCACAGGGCACTATATAATATAGTCACTGGACTTTCAGACAGGAATCGAAATTACTCCTACCTAACACAAATTTTGTATTTTAATATGATCGGATAAGATTACTTTCTCAAGACCCGAGATGTTGCACTTTACATTATATAAAGCCATTATTGTTTTGGTCCTAATATAAGATGGAGATTTTTACGTTTACTTTTTTATGTTAAAATGTCCTTATAAAAACAGCATTCGTTTTATTTGCGCAGAGTAACATCTAAAAAGTTAGTATCATTTCCCATTCGCACTGGCTTGTGCAGTGAGCGGGTTTACCAGCTCAGCTTTAGGTCATGAATAAACCGAATTTTCTGAAGTTTTGATGGGCCTTTTTTTCACTTTTGCATGTGCTTGTGAGTAGTGACAGGCAGAATTGAATATTTAATGCGTTGGAGAACTTTTGAGAATCAATACTTACATTCAAAACCATATTCTCGAGTTCAACATAACCTTTAAAAGCCGATGTAGGCCTAATTTACGTGGTGAAAGATTTCCAGAAACTTATTACAAACAGTATACAAGTGACCAAATTGCAATGGAAGATTTAAAAAAAAAAAAAAAAAAAAGGGATTTCGCCATCATGCTGGGTGCGATTGTTTCTAATGTGCTTTATTTTATTAGATTAGAAAATTAAAAACTACTTGCTATCGCTTGTTGCTCAACTTGGTGTTATTTATTAGATATTTCTATGAGCTTAGCTGATCAAATTTGCCGTCATAAAAGAAGTTTTCATGGGAAACAGACGAAGTTTCCCCGGTAAAACTGAATGCAAAATACTGGGATTTGTAATGCATGTAATTAACGTTTAAAGGCAGCAGTGTGATCTAGCTTGCCTGCCTCTCACCTGTATGCCCCGGGTTCGATTCCTGGCCACGTTGATCATTTTTACTTGGATATAAGGACTGGTTCTAGGTCCACCAGCTTACTTGATTACGGGTAATTGAGGAGCTATCTAACGGTGCGATGGCAATCCCGATCTAGACAGCCAGGAATGATGGTCAGGAGGGTTCATCACACTGACCTCGCAATCTGCAGACCTCCGGGCTGAGTAGCGGTCACTCGGTAGGCCAAGGCCCTTTAGGGCTGTAGTTTGGTTTGTTTTAGGGGTGTTTGTTAGATTATAATGATACCCATTTAATTATTGTGATGTTTAACCAAATTGTTGATGGTTTAATTCGTTCCTGGATTTAACAATTTTCCCATATTTTACGCTTTCTTCCAAAGGTCCCCCCAAAAATGGAGAATCGAGGTTCCACTGTATTACAATTTAAAAACTTTAGCTGTTGGATGAAATAAAAACCGTTGTCCTATTTTACTTTAACCCAATGAGCAGTACTGCCATTTATTTACGGCTGTGCTGTGCGTGGCCCACGGGAGTACTGTCGTCTATTTACGCTCTTGAAGTTTGCGCCTGAACAGTACCACTGTCTATTCACGTTTCATGTTGAATGATTGAAGTTGTTTTCTGACGTACTGGCGGGTTTTTAGAACAAAGTTGGAAGATATTTGACATGTTCAGCGAACTTTATTCTGTGTTTTATTACATCTTGTATGTTCTGTGATGAAGTTCTGGCCCAGCATCCGTAGTTACATACCTAACTTCTTATGCGATTGTGCTACAAATTACAACACCCAGGAACTGTTTTGTGGTTGCTTGTGAGTGCATTGCATGACTATTCCTTGACAACACGCATTATTTTTCATTCACATTATTTTTCTTTTCCCTCATCCCTGGTTTCTGTAGAAACAAACACTCTCTGATAGTAAACAAATACACGTGGTAATGGCGGGATCGAATCGAGGATGCGAGCTTGCTCTGGAAGATATAAGTAATATTTTGACTAACGAGGAGTCTGACGATGAAATTGATATTTATGATAGTAATAATATTGTGCCTGATGAGTGAAATTCGTTATTCCTCGAAAGATGACAACACGGAAATTGAGTACGAAGTGCAAAGTTCTGCTGTTGCAAACAACAGTAGTGGCGATTGGGGGGAGGGGTGGGGGGTGGGGGCGAGGGAGAGCCGCTGCCCCCCCCCCCACTTTGTGGAGGAAACATTACATTTTTAATTCCATTCTAGCCAGCAGAAACTAAGAATTATAGGAATTATTTTTAAAATGGTACAAGTACTGTTGTCTTATCAGCTAATTCTTTCCTTTATTTTTAAATTATTAACAAAATGATTAGTGGAAATATGCATAAAATGTTGTTCGTCGCAGCAAACAGATTTTTCTAGCGCCACAGCAAATAGTGGAGACTTAGTATGTACTATGAGGAAGGGTAGCAGTTTTTTCTGCCAAGATCATAGGCACTGAGGTACGATTCACCCGCTTGCCATGCGCATTTGTCAGTCCGGCAGTCTCTTTAGTGTCTGTTAGCTTCTTAGTGTGTGGTCAAATATTAGATGATTTTTAATTTTAAAATCACTCCGTACCTCTACAGGGTGCGGCAGAAATACCTGATGAATTTCAGACGTAAATAACTCAGCAACGCAATAAGCCATTCACAATTTTATTGCGCAGTTCGAAAGAGCAGGGTTTGCCATTTATGTCACATACAGTAGATTGGAGTGAACTAAGGGCTGCATTGGCCACAGCTTTCAAACAGGTGTTATTCTCGTGGTGCGCGCGGTTTTGGCCTTTGCCTTGGAGAACACGTGCATAATCTCGTCCAGGCTAGTCAGTCAGTCAGCCAGCCAGCCAGCCGCTAGCATGGCTTGGAGTGGGGAACACCGAGGTTTCACGATTGCGACTTACGCATTTAAAAAATGCCGACTCCTTACGGGGTGACGTTCCATGGCCACGCCGTTTTCCTGACCTCGCCCCGTGCGATTTCTTTCTCTGGGGATATTTGAAGGATTATGGAAGTGATCACTAGTATCCTGGTAACGCTTCACACAACAAGTCGAACGGGCCAACAATGCCATAGAACCAACCAACATACATACATACATACATACATACATACATACATACATACATTATCATTATAGACTGTTATGCCTTTCAGCGTTCAGTCTGCAAGCCTCTGAGAATTTACTAAACGTCGCCACAATCCTCGATTTGCAACTAGTGTTGTGGCCTCATTTAGTTCTATACCTCTTATCTTTAAATCGTTAGAAACAGAGTCTAACCATCGTCGTCTTGGTCTCCCTCTACTTCTCTTACCCTCCATAACAGAGTCCATTATTCTCCTAGGTAACCTATCCTCCTCCATTCGCCTCACATGACCCCACCACCGAAGCCGGTTTATGCGTACAGCTTCATCCATCGAGTTCATTCCTAAATTAGCCTTTATCTCCTCATTCTGAGTTCCCTCCTGCCATTGTTCCCACCTGTTTCAATCACAACAATAATTCAACAGCCCCATCAAACTTCCACAATATCTTCAATAATATAAATTTCCACTATCAATGTTTTGAAAAAATATATTGTCATTCAGATGAAGAAAACAACACAACTTTTGCGTCAAAATCCTACCAACGTAGAGGATAACAGCTCATCATCATCATCATCTCTACAAGCTTACTTGGATGTCTTAAAATAAATTTAAGCTAACTACAAACTTCTTGTCAACACAATCTCGCCAAACAAATCTATATATAACCTATGAACTGTTGACCATTAAACCTCACGGGCAAGCATATGCTAACGTTAATTAATATTTGCCCAGCAAAATTGGAATGTTTTTCCTTTACATTTTATATTCAAAATGTACTTTATTTCATATTTATTCACTATATATTAGCATGTTATTTTACTTATACTTCAAACATTGACTACAGCTTTAAGCCATCAACTGTCACTCATAATTATATGACACCTCCATCTTTAAGCATTCTACCTAAGAATTTACTAGTTTTTCAAATATCATTTGAATGTATTATATATCTTCACTGAAATGTTTTATTTTATTTTATATATATGCTTTCCACTATGTGTTAGATATCTAGTATTGACTAAGGCTTCAAGCCATCTTCTATGCTACTGTACCATCAAATGACATCCTATTCATCAAGTGAACTACACATGAGTTTATCATTATATTACATTTTTAGTCATTCTTGAACATTTTTACAATAACTGTAAAATTTTTATCTCACCTACAATCATTATCAAACACATTTTAGGATAATTTTAACCTGTTGCCTGACAAAAATAATAAAGTTTTGACAGTGACTGAAGATGCCTCACATTAAGAGGCCAACATCTTGTATTGTATTGAATAGGTGGAAATAAATATTAAATATTTTCCTATACACATTTTATGACGCTTCCAATACGGACAAAAAATGAATTTCATCACTTGTAAGAACAGAGAAGAGCCGACTAAGATGGTTTGGTCACAAAAAGCAAATGAGTGACGAAAGAATGCCAAAAAAGGTGATGGAAATGCAAATCCAAGGAAGGAGAAGCTGTGGACGACCACAATTGAGATGGAAGGATACAATCCAACGCAGTATTATAGAAGAAACTTGGACTGGGACACAGTGTTGAAGGAGGAGCGGTGGAAAGACCGAAGAAAGTGGAGAGGAACGATATTTGCCCCTATCCGGCTACAGCTGGATAAAGGGAAATGATGATGATGATGATGATGATGATGATGATGATGATGATGATGATGATGAGTTATGTACCTAAGTGTAAATTATGTAAATTTATTAATAGAGAAAAGTTAGAATCAAAAAACTTAAAATTAAGAATTCTAAATTTTCAAGAAAAACTCACTCCTGGTGGCTTGGGAGTGTCACCAAAACTCACTGATCAAAATGTTAAAATTATTTGAAAAGGCTTCTTTTATCAGTCATATATATTAAAGTCTAATAGTATTAAATAGAGTCAGCTTTTCAACTTCTTCTTCTTCTGCTCCCAAAACTTCTTCATCCTGTTGGACCTGGCTGCACTTTGGTTGTCAGTATTGGTGTACTTCCTTCATTCAAATGATGTTATGAGTTTTAATGGTAAGTGTTTATTCCTTAGAATCCTCTTATCTTCTCTGCATTCAATTTGGAGCGTTGATAAATTTCATTCTTGTAAATCATTCATGATCTCTGTGAACTAAGTGTTCTTTGTTTTATTTTTCTAGAAGTACCTTACTGCTTCACTATTCAGGTTTCTGGCAGTCTGAATACATGACCAAATAAAAAGGGCAATTCTCCTTTTCTGCATTGTATCTATTATTGATTCGCTTTCGCGATATACCACTTCATTAGGTAATAACCTCCAGTGACCATCGACTCAGTGTTTCTTATTGATGATTGTCCTGATGATTCTTCTATCTACTTTCTGCAATTTATCGGTTGTTGATTTAGTGTTCAACTTGAAGAGGGTTTCGCTAGCATAAGTTTTGAGTTTTAAAACTGTATTATAATGATGAAATTTAGCACTCATGGAGAGTGATTTTTTAAAATAAATTTGAGTACAATTATTGGATGTTATCAGAAACCAAACATTTTAATTAGCATTCAGCCAACTTTCACTTAAATCTTTATCCTGTGACTGTGTAAACACGAAGTACGAGAACACTAACTGTCAGTCGAGCTGGCGACAAGAATGACACGATCTTGCCACATACAACACAAGGAGACATTCTAACAACTTCATTTCCTCAGCGAATATCCTTCTTCCATCTAAAAGTTAGTATTTCGTGAGTCACCCATTCAACCAACATGAAGACAGTGGCCGACACCACACCTCGAAAACTGGAACTATCGTTGATCTACGTATCCTTATTATTCGCTTATTCTCTAAACCATTACAGCATACAAATTAGATCGCCAGTCAACAATAGCCCGTATTTAAAATAGCATGAACAATATAACTCACAGCTGTTTCAATTCCACAATCTGTTGATGTGCCTTTTGTAAAGAAAACTTCAACTTAGAAAAGTACAACTACGATTATAGAAACATCAAGAGGTTTTATAATATCTGCCGAGTACGATTAATAGATGTTATCACACATCAAATATTTTAATTAGCATTCAGACAACTTTCACTTAAATTTTTATCCTGTGACTGTACATAGTAACTTAACATGGTGTTTATATATTTTATATCAAGTGTTAATGTATTGTACATAGTGTTTTAATGTGGTGTTTAATTTGTATCAAGTGTTAATGTATTATTTAAAAGTTAAACATTGTTTCATAAGACAGAGTGCCTAACTACATGATACATTATTTTAATAGGTGCCAATAACAGATATCTTATGAATTATTTCAAAGACCTTTTCAAGAACGCCACAAAATCTTGTCAGCAAAGGACCGTCACATTGTATTTTGCACTCATACTACTATTTTAGTTATAAGATGGTTAAATATGAATGTATTGGGATCCCGGTGACAATTGATTTTCAGGCTGAGAGATAGGCTGACAATGCCCACAACAAGGGCAAAACATGTCCCAATTTAAGTGTCACGCTTAAGTTATAAACATTCTAACGAATGTATCGTATTGAATAGGTTGACCACTTCAATAAACTTAATTGTTTCAAATTAATATACAATTTTCAATACGGACCAACCATGAAGTTTATTATATGCAATGCAAAAGCCAACCAGGCTCAACAAAACTAATTCCTCACCCTCAAAATCAAAATTGGCAAATTAACAAAAGACATTAGTTTCCTTAAAGAATGTCTAAGCTCTAACATAATACCCAAGTTTCTGAAACCAATGCAAAGAAAAGATAGTTACACTACTAACTTAGCCAGCACTCAAAATAAAGTTAACCGAATCTGGATAAAGAATGAAATTAAACTACGATACAAAAAGAAAGAACACCTCAACACCCAGTTACACAAGACACATCTTTCTGCCTCTCAAAGTTTAGCTCCAATCTAATGGATCTCTTCTCTAACACATGTTAATAATAAATTGACAGTTATTTTAAGCGCTAAAGGTAAACTCACACAGTTAAAAGCTCCTAACCGTAACAAAAACGATCAGAATAACGCAAACACAAACCACAAACATTCAAGAATAATACCCCACTCACCATTAATTTGACAAAAGCCATTGGGGTTCCGAATGGCATTCACAGCAACAACCCATTGTACCATTGCCACAGATTTTCTACACACGTTTTACACACAATATGGGGTGCGAAATTCTTGTCCTGATCACCTAACTTCATGTTTTTTATAAATGGCGTAATATTTCGCTTCTGGCCTAATTGTATACTGGCCACATATATAACAGAAAGAGTTGGGATTGTTCACACATTTTTGCCTCCGAACATCACTGCCACTTGCCATTTTAACACAAACTAACTAACTTATTAACTCAATTAACTTCAAGTACACGTAACTTGTAGACAAACGCGTGACACACATTCTCACATTCTCCTCTCAGACTACACAGAAACACGATCTTGGCATTTTGACCTCATCTGACATTGCGCATGCAAAAACTGCGACTGTTTTAATTGTTTCTCCGGTGTTCCTGTATGATTACTTACTTCCGTCCAAAATAAAGCACATACAACATTTTCTCTCAGACAATTCCATACCTGCATTCCATACAACCAATCCAAACCTCATTTACAACAACGAAGCTCCATTAGCATGAGACGGACTTGTGACAAATCTGCATGCGATACGAAAACCTGGTATTATTTTTTACATAAGGACACTAAATGTAATGTATATCACATACAATTACTTTTGCCAGAAAATCTTTGCAGGCCAGTGTAATTAGAGCAAGTACTGTACTAGAAAAACGATCGGTGGTGAACTCGCAGAAGGGACCATCTTAGCATCGCATTTTGGTGGTATTATTTAGAGAATCCTACAAAATCATAAAGCAGAGAGTGCCCACAACAATTTGAAGGAGACAGAGCGCATTTTGACAGCTCTACTTGATGATGGAATGAGTATCGTCAAATGTTTGTACTTGTAAAACAACATTTCGATTGTATCGCCGAACAGATTTTCGGCACTTTCCTCAGGGCATTGTATTGTCACTGGGCTTACAGACAGGAACCAAAACTGCTCCTTCTTAACACAAATCTAGTATTTTAATACTATCGTAAACGATTATGTTACATGTTACTTAAACTTGACGCCCCAACCTCCGCGCCCTCCCCCGCCAATCTTACATCAGTATAACACTAGAAGCACAAATATCAGTCATTCAAACGCTACCATGGCAACTAATTAACATAACAACAGTTGAAAAGATAAATGAAATTCACACACAACATAATTTCTTCAACTCACCTCATATTTAACCAAATTAACAACACACTGTCGAAGGGGTAAGTAATTTTCACACCCATCGTTTTTTCTTCGTTTCTCTCCTCCTTTAATTTTATTCCTGAACATTTCACTCTCCACTTATTTCAGACATAACACTACAAGCTCTACATAACCTCGTATAGTTTCCTTTCGACTTTTAATACAAGAAGCTACAACCACGTCTACCAGCTAATTATAAAAACAGCTGTATTTCTGATGAGTACTTGTCCTCGCTCCATAAGTGCTTCAAGAAGTTCGTCGTATTATCTTTTTGTATAAAATTAACAACTTACTACCACTAAGAGTGACTTTTATCCTAAATATTAAGCTGTTATAAGCTCCTTACGCCATCTCCAGAACAAGGCACCATATTTACCAAATTTTATTTCAGCGCAGCAATTTACATATTCTTTTTGAACTTTTAACTAACCACTTGTTACTAAATTTTAAAAACCGAGACATTCGTAAAGATATACAATAAGGATTGATTATAAGACTTTGTCATAAGAGTACTTATAACTACTATATTCTACTTGCTAGTCATTTTATACACATCTGTACCTAAAACAGTATCCTCTTATTTAGGTATAAGAACAATCAGTATCCTGATCTATCTTTCTTTCAGGTATGAGATTTTCAGGCTGATGATGCCCTCATTATGGGTGAAACATGTCCCTATTATAATATGTTAAGAACTATTTCTTAAATTTAAATAAAAAACTCTTATGTATTGAACAGGTGGAATTTATAATTCTAGTATTATTATTTGACTTTAACAATTATGTTATCGAGACCAGAACAGATGTAGCACTTTTCATACAAAATGGCAAGGGAGATCTTGGGATTGCCTATTACTGGTTTGGTCCTAATATAAGACTGGGAATTTTACTTCTTTGTGCTAAAGTGTCATCAAGACCGCACTCGTTTTCAAGTGCAACGCTGCATTTAAAAAGTCTATCACTTCCCACTAGTACTGACTTGTGCAGCGAGCATGCTTTCCAGCCGAGTTCAAGGTCACGAACAGCCATAATTTCTGAAGTTTTTATGGTATCTTTTCTCTTTTCAATTTGATTGTGATTAGGCAGAATTGAATATAATGCATTCAAGAACATTGGAGAATCGATACCCAACATTCAAAACCATATTCTCGGGTTCAACATAACCTTTCAAAATCTATGTAGGCCTAACTTACGCGGTACAAGATTTCCAGAAACTGACTACGAACTAAAGTTCATTTGAAGTGGTAAGAGTTCGTTCAAATATTTTGAACGGGTCGTTCATGCGAGCATACAGCATGTTAAAAAGAAGACGAAGACCTAAGCAAGTACCATCTATTGTAAAATGTACGTACTAGCTTGTGCCTCTAGCGCTGTTGCTAAGATGGCTCATAATAAATTACCTCGTTCATTTGAATGATTTCGAACGAAGTGCCGCTAGAGCCATTTCCATGAAGACAGCACTAATGAACTACCTCGTTCATTTGAACGACAAAATAAGCTCACACACGAATGGCCAGTGACGTGCCGTGTTATTGGTCACAGCACATCTCTCACACTGCTCAACTGAGGGAGGAGGAGTTATACAAAATTGAAAAGCTCATCTCCCTTTCTTCGTCTCTCGTAGATACCATTTCTCCAATTAAGCAGGCTGGCGACAGCGCTGTGCAGTGGGTAGCTTTTTTATGCTCGTGCTACGTACTCCGAGAGAAGGTGATCAAACTTTAAGTTGACAAAATGTCGTACTTGCCTGCTAGCTATGTAACTGAGCACATGTTGGTTCAAGATCGGTCCTATGCAAGCTACGGTCCATGATACACACGATGGGGTGATGTCCCTGGTTTACCTTTTAAAACAATATCATAGCTGCTAACTTTTAGAAATCAAAAATAGGAAGATTTTTTAATTCTTGGATTTCATCACAAATACTGCGCCACATTCTAAGTGAAAAAAGGGCAAGATAAAAGGCATACATATCTTCAGTTACAATGTGAATTGACCATTAAATTTAAAATCTTAAACTAAAAAAAACATCAAATGGTTCCAAGAAAATGTACCTAATCACTCTCATTTATGACACATATATACGAATAATAATACAGTCTAATCTCGATACCTCGAACCTCCATTACTCGACTTTTCAGTATCTCGAAGTACCTTTAATTTTTCGGCCTCTGTCCTATTCTTCACGTGTATTTATTTCTCTAGTACTCGAAATTCGGTTACATAAATTTCTCGATTTCTTGAAGCAAACATTTCTTCTCTTGAAACAAAAAAAATACTCTGCAACTCAAATTTTGTGCAACATTAACTCTGCAATACGGCATTTATGGTTTGTGAGGAACAGTTAACAAGTAAAGAAAGGGTTACAGTGAAGCTGGGAACTAATATGATGGACACCGAAAAACTTGAACTTCTAGTCAGAAAATCGGCAAAGCCTCACTGTTTCTCGAGTTTCAATTAGTTTCCGGTCACGTACGAAAGCAAACCTAGAAGTCACAGATGACAGACTCCATTTACGAAACTCTGCTGCATGGTATTGATGAGAAGTTTAAACGCGAAGAGAGGAAAGGTTAACCGCAACAAACAGTAGAAACTAACAGAGGTTTTTGTTTTTTCTTCCAAAGGTGTTAATGGAACAATATTTCTTGTTTCACTACTGTATATACTGTATCTTATCTTCTAAAAAGTTACTATAATAAGGGTTATAATTAAAGTGATGCTGTAAAATAGTTTCTTCGTTTATTTTTAAGTACTGTTACAAACATTGTATTCAGTAAAAGACCATAGATACATATGATGCAATTATGTGCTATACATGCTCAAAAACGGCTCACTTGTACACAGAAACTGGTAAATGCTGATCCAGTAGTCTATCACCAAATCTATTTCAGTGGTGTTAGCCGTATGCGAGTCATTGGACGCCGCTGTAAATGATCACCAGCTGACGGAGAACTGTTAGATTGTGTCTCAATATCAATCAAAGTAGTAAAATGAGATGCTCTTGTGGTGCTTGTTAACACTAGGTTTACCGCAGCGGTCAAAATGACCGTTTTTAGTTTTGTTTTCTCTATCACTCTCATTATACGATTAGAACATGCAAACCCTTCCGTGGCTTTTAACGATATTTAGTGTACTTTTCACCACATAGCTTCAAAAACCCGTAACTCCTTTCTAGTTAGCGCTATAAGGTCATATACCTACTTTTACCGGGCAGTCATTTTGACCGGTATTGAAGTAGCTACCCCATCAGACTTTTGTGGCATTCATTTAGAACAGGATATCACTCTAACAAGCAGTTACAGTGTACTTTATTACCGTATTATAGGATAGAACTTATTGTTGTGCTGCGATGGGACAGCCGATGCCTCTTTTCAAACATGATACAAATACACTGACAGGAAAATATGGTCAGTATTAGTTCAGTAATGAAAGGTGTGCAATCGTAACAAGCAGTCAATTGTCATGTTCACTCGTTACAAACACTCAAACTAGATTTCCAGATTGTATATCCCTCGAAGAAGCATGTTCTTGCGTAGTATGCAAATGGATGCCGAAATTCTGAAGCATAAGCATATAATTTCCCCATCACAATCAAGCGATGAAGCTGGGACTGATTCAGACCTCGATAATTGCGAAGACCTGTATAACTTGACAAACGGAAAAAGTTCAGATAGTGATTCTAGTTGCATCTAGCCTGCAGAATTTCCACGTGAACATGAAATCATACAGCAGCCTTTGACCTCAAAGGTTAGGGAACTACCCGCCAAATGGCGATGCACGCACACTAGCAAAGCAGCTGATGACAAAGGTAAGACTATTTGAAGTTCGTCATTTTGTATTTACGTAATTCTGTGCACAGTGTAAGTAAGTTTCGTATTACATTTTTCAGGTGAAGGAAACTCTAAGGAAGATAATGAAATTACTAGCAAGGAGCACGATATCAACTACAGAAGGCCGAGCATACGCTGTGGTATGTCAACATATGGGCGTGGTCAGCATATGACGGCCGGCGAGGAAGAAGTCGCTTTGGATGGAACAGTGCGGACTCTTGTCGATCTACAAAGCCTGCCAGGCCGTCGAGGACAGTAAAATATAATGAGGGAAGTCCGAGGTCTAACAGGACATGCAAAACGCCACATTGAAGGAACTTGTGCCGCTACAGCTTGTCGCCTTTTTATTGACGAATCCAAGCAGCGCCACATCGAAGCGCCCGCGAAGTTCTGAACAATCCTGAACGGACACTTTTTTGGAAGAATTGGATGCTGTCATTGGTATTTTATAAGTACGCGAAACTTATGGAGCTGACATGAACGTTCTCGATCTGTGGTCACAGAAGTGTGGTCCTGGAATTTTCTCCCAAACTGTGGCACGAAACCGTTTCCTGGATATCATGAGGTTTCTTCGATTCGATGACAAATCTACCAGCAAGGATCACCTGAAAATTAATAGATTGGCGCTTGTACCTGTTGTGCGGGACAAATTTATATCTAATTTTACTATTTGCTTCAGACCAAGTGAGAACATTACCGTGGATAAACAGCTCTTTCCAACGAATGCTAGATGCCCATTTATGCAGTATATGGCCGATAAACCAGAAAAGTTTGGTATGAAATTTTGGTTGGCTGTGGATGTGGAAGTCAAGTATGTTGTAAACGGTTTTTCTATCTTGGAAAAGATGAAACGCGACCCACTGATCAGACCCTACGCGAACACGTAGTATTGCGCCTTTCAGAGTTTTTCATCAATCAGGGAAGAAGTGTGAAAAGGGAACAAGATAATTGAAAGGTGGGCAATTTGCAAAACAACTGGTTTGTTGTTAATTTCACTTCAAAGGTGACCAAGCGGAGAGAGAGAGAGAGAGAGAGAGAGAGAGAGAGAGAGAGAGAGAGAGAGAGAGAGAGAGAGAAAGAGAGAGAGAGAGAGAGAAAGAGAGAGAGAGGGTGTGTGTTCAGTGCGAAAAATAAGTTGAAAAGCTGAAATTTGTATATAATGTAAGGTAAAGTGTGTAAGAAGAACATTCTGCCTTACTAGTTTATTTATTTGTTTATTTATTTATTTATTCATAATAGTGTTTACAAGTCATGCATGATAATAATTAAATTATGGTCTATGATGTTTTTATACTGAATTCGAACCTTTTTCAGACATCAAAATCCTCAAGAAACGAATACCTGCCACTATCGGTCAAAATGACCGCTTCGGTAAAAGTAGGTAGAAAGAATGTTTGGTAATCCCAGTGTTAATCATGCTGAAATGTTGTTGGACATTGTCAGGACGGCACATGAAGATGTGGTTAAAACAGATACATTGTGTCTGGTATAAAATTTGCAATTCATTGTGGTGCCCATGAAGTTAACCTCTCAATACAGCATGTGGTGTGTGGTCTATTGTTGTGTGTGCTTCAGACTAACTGTTGAGAGATTTATCGCATCGATCGCCGAAAAATTATTTTTCCTCGGTCACAATTTTCCCGCATTGATTGATCGTATATAAGAAAAATATACGCAAATGGGTTTTTTGGAGGGACTGACCAATACTCTTAGCATATAATAGCGGTATGTACAGTATGAGCCAAATGGTTAGCACGTGTTGGTCTCTGGTTCAAGGGGCCGTGATTGGGTCGAAGATTTTAACTTTCCTTGGTTAATTCCAACAGTTCAGTGGCTATCTGTTTGCCGAATTACACATTAGAATTAATCTTAGGTAGGGCCACATTTTCATATGCGCATAGATCGCCTATCACACGACAACTCGAAAGACCTGCACCCGGCTCCGGAGGCCACGTGCCATTATTGTTGTTTTTTTATAATAATAATAATAATCATAATAATAATAATAATAATAATAATAATAATAATAATAATAATAACAATAATAATATATTTACATAACGAAAAATGTTCCAATACAGTAGCCGTATTTTATTATTTTACCGTCCGACTCATTGGCTGAATGGACAGCATACTGGCCTTCGGTTCAGAGGGTCCCGGGTTCGATTCCCGGCCGGGTCGAGGATTTTAACCTTAATTGGTTCATTCCAATGGCCTGGGAGCTGGATGTGTGTGCTGTCTCCAACATTCCTGCAACTCACACACCACATATAACACTATCCTCCACCACAATAACACGCAGTTACCTACACATGGCAGATGCCGCCGACCCTCATCGGAGGGTCTGCCTCACAAGGGCAGTACTCGGCTAGAAATAGCCACAAGAAATTATTATTATTTTGCTCCCCCCCTATTTTTTATGTTGCCCCGATTTATAGTTTTTTCCACATCCGTCGTCATTTTCCCCCTGCCCCCTGAAAGACTATGCATCAAGGTTTTACTGCATATGTTATGATCACCCCTGAAATTAAATACTTACACAAAGTTACATCTTGATGAGTGCTCATCTGTTTTCACTTAACACTGGGAACACTTTCCGTGATCGTATAAAACAAGGAAATTAAGCAGAATATGCCTCCCGAAAAGACTGATAATATCGTTTCTTAGTTAAACTCATTACAAACCCCACTAAAAAAACTAAATCGCTTAGAAATTTGTCAAACAATTCCACGAGTTTCAGAACTACCGCCAATGTTACACACGAACACAAAAAAAGGCTCTCAGCTGCTACAAAGCACGACGCAGTTACTAAAGTTATTTTATATAAATTCACAGCCTGCTACTTTTTACGGATTTCTTTTCTTCAAAATCGCAGCTTGCTACTTTGGGAACATCTCAGTGAATGAAGTAGCAGTTGAGGTAGAACAGGTGACAAAAGCACGGTGATAATCGATAATGTGATTATCGATACATTTACCGGTCAAATTTCAAACACTGCATGTCTTATTACCAGCTATCGAAAGTCAAACAAATCCGATTTGACCGCAGAAAGCGAAACCAAGCGCGGATATTCAAAATCCGTACAATAACATTGTTCATCCCTACAATCGTAAAACACACTCAAAATCCATACATTTTACGGAAAAACCGGAATACTTGGCAGGTATGCAATACCATATTCGAGGTACTGTAGGTAACTATGCCATTACTCGGAATTCCCTTACGAAAAAAAAGTGTTCACAGTCAGGCACGTACTGCAAGCGTTCTATAATGCATGACAGTTGTGGGAATCATACATGGGCACTGGTAAATAAATATTCCGTCTGCACACAAAATAAACCATGTCAACAACATGAGGCACAACAGAACAGAGCAGAGTAGCAAAACCATGCTATAATGTGGTAACAGAAACGAGACTACAGTATTAATATTCAGTACGCGTAGGGTATCTTAAGATGAGAGTATCAGCATAGAAGAATAAATAACTAAAATAACAAAATATGTTAAACTGTTCTTATTACATAGAAAACGCTCAAATTTCATGGGGCCCGAATACAACGGCCTCTTGTCAGAAGCTTTACTGGTACATAAAAGAATTCCTGCGGGACAGAATTTTGGCACCTTGACATCCCTGGAAACCGTAACTGTTCAGATATTACTGTTCAGAAGTAATAGCTGCTCAACCCTTTTTGCTGTGAGACTATTCCTATTCTCGGTCACTATCTGTCCTGCCCCATGTGTAATGATGTCTAACGAGATGCATGTAGTAGTGGTTAAAATTGGGTGGAGATGGACAGAAAACTATAGAAGTTCACAATTTCAGTCATGACTACCCTTAATACATTGTAATCAATCATCATCATCATCATCATCATCATCATCATCATCATCATCATCATCATCGGTTTGCCCTTCCAGCGAGCCGGGTAGGGTGTTTGAAAACGAGTGTCTTCCAAAGTTGCCTATTCAAAAACATTTCGTTGTCCAAGACAGATTCCCAATTCCATCCTCTTCTCTCCACGTCTTCCCTCAGTTGGTCCATCCATCTTCTTCTTGGTCTTCCAGCTTGTCTTCTACCTGTTATTCTCTTTTCGAAATAAGCACATGATAACCTTGTGCTATTCATTCGTTTAACATGCCCAAACCATTTAAGCCTAGATGACCCGAGTCTTTCCTCCATCGATTCATTTAGACCTAGGTTAGACCGGATCTCATCATTTTTCACATGATCAAGTCGGGTCCTTTGGAGGGCAGTTCTAAGAAATTTCATTTCACAGGCTTGAATCCTACTACAATCCTTTGAGGTTAGTGTGCAGGTTTCCAGAGAATATGTATGGATGGGAATGAAATATGACTTGTACAGGGTCATTTTTGTTCTTTGTGGGACCTTCTCATCCCATGGTACCTTATCATATTCCGTTGCTGAATACTGCTGTCCCTCTTGGATCAATAGTGTTCACATAAAGAAGATCGATGTACAACTCAATCAGGCAATGCGCATAATCACGGGTTGCATTCGGAGCACGAACACACTATGGCTTCCTGTTCTCAGCAATATTACACCTCCAGCTCTAAGACGATCAGAAGCTGTCCTAAAGGTTTGGAAGAACATTCATCACTGAATATCAACGACTGAAATCAAGGAAACCACCCTGGAGTACAGCAATGGATCTTGAATGAAGCTCTTTTCATGTTAACAGTTCATGGAAAGCCCAGTGGGATCAGTCTTCAATAGTGAACAAACATCTAGTTGAGAATCCTTCCAAACAAGTACAAGGATTTGATCTTCCAAGACGACAGTGGAGAATCATCAGTCGAATAAGAACTGGACAAGACAGATGTGGTTATCTGTTGTGCAAATGGGGTTGGACTAGCTCTGCAGATTGTGACTGTGGTGTCTCTTCTCAGTCAATCCACCACATTGTTGCTGACTGCCCAATTCGAGCTTTCAAAGGAACGCTAATGGACATTCACCGCACATCGGATGAAGCAGTTGATTGGGTCAAAATGCTAGACCTAGAGTTATAGTATTGTACGGACTTGTGACTACGCACATTTATCCTGAACTATATGCATGTGTGTACATAGATTCATCATACGATAAATAATAATAAATAATAATCCCATAGTAGGTGTCTAACGATACTGTAAAAGTTAGAGCCTTTGGTTACTCTGTTTGTTATTTCTATCTCAGCTCTATTATTAATAGCCATTACGCTTCCTAAATAACTGAATTGGTGTACTACTTCAACTTGGTGGTCCTGTATTTTTATGTTGCATTCTGTATTATGTCTGCTGATTTTCAATGCTACTGTTTTTGATGGGTTCAATTTCATTCCATAATCATCAAACTTCTTACAACATGCATTCAGATTATTTTGCACTCCCTTCTCTGTTTCATCCCATATTGCCACATCGTCTGCAATCACCAGAGCCTGAAGATCTTTTACCTTTTCCTTTTAGTTCCATGGTATCCATAACTGCTATGAATAGAAGAGGTGATAAGGCACTTCCCTATTGTACTCCTTTGGTTGTATTGAACCATTCAGAGTGACCATCTCCAATTCTGACACAGCTTTTACAATTAGTATATAGCATTTGGATCTTCCTAATAAGGTACTTCAGTACACCAAGTTTTCTAAGACTTTTCCAAATAGTTGATCTAGGAACATTATCATATGCCTTTTCAAGGTCCATAAACACAATAATTAGGTCTTTTCCTCTTTCCCAGTGTTTCTCTGCCAACATCCTCAAAGCAAATATCAGACCTGTTGTGCTTCTTCCAGTCCTAAAGCCATGTTGTTCCTCTTCTAAGATAGGCTCTAGAATACATTGTAATATTAATGGAAATATTAAGGGAATTAGATTTTACACGCCAATATAGCATATCAATAGTTAACAGGCTTCTGATAAATTCAGCTGCATACATCCTACCATCAGTGCGCAGGGCCTGACACATTCCACCCTGATGAGTGTAGAGTCAGGCCTACGGAAAAACTCTGGTTTTACAGAGTAAACAACTGAAAAGACTTACATCTAACATTGTAATATTAGTTAGCTGTTCAGGAACATTCCTTATTAACAGGACATTTCCACAGGGTTCGTCTTCCCCAGCTCTTTAACAGCTAAAAAGGACAATTATCATCATAGAGAAAGGTTTTTGCGTGGATGAAGCTGGTAAATAGCTTCTTCTCTCTCATACAGCTGATTCATACGCCCCTCGAACTGCCAAGTTTTAAACAGCGCAAGAGGTAGGGTGCGATCGAACATCATATAGATTGTTGTTTATATTAAGGGAGGATAAAGACCTAAGCAAGTACCATCTACTGGAAAATGTACGTACTAGCACGCACCGCTAGTGCTGTAGCTAAGATAGCTCATAATAAACTACCGGTACCTCGTTCATTTGAACGACTTTGTTCATTGTAGGAAGTGCCGCAAGAGTTGTTTCCATGAAGAGAGCACAAATGAACTACTTCGTTCATTTGAACGACAAAATAAGCTCACAGGTGAATGGCCAATGGCGTGCCGTGTTAATGGTCAATCACATGACAACACATCTCTCACACTTCTCAACTGGGGTAGGAGGAGTTATACAAAATTAGAAAGCTTATCTCTCCGTCTCTCCTAGATTCCATTTCTTCTGTAGGTAGGCTGGTGGCAGCGCTGTGCACTGGGTAGCTATTTTCTGTTTGTGCTCATAATAAACTAACTCGTTTATTTGAACGAAGTGCCATGAGAGCTGTTTTTATGACATCAACTCATGAACTACCTCGTTCATTTGAACTAGCTTATTTGAACGACTCAAGGTGATGAATGGTATCGAAGCAAATGAATTGACTGGACTCATGCTTACTATGAACAGTATACCGTTGACCAAATTACAATGGAAGATTTTAAAAAGAAGAAATTTTGCCATCATGTTCGGCACTTTTGTATCTAATGTGCTTTATTTTATTAGATTAGAGAATTAAAAACTACTTGCGGCCGATTGTTGTTTGGCTTGGCGTTATTTTTTTTTTTTCCCGAAGAGTTTGGGTGATCAAAGATGCTGAACTGAAAAGTTTTCATGGGAAACTGATAAAGTTTCCCCAGTAAAACTGAATGTAAATTATAGAGATTTTTAACTCGCGTACCAGTAATTAATGTTTGAAGCCGGCCCCGCGGTCAAATTTGCCAGCCTCTCACCTGGAGAGCTTAGGTATGAATCCCTGGCCAGGTAAGGCATTGTTACCTGGATATTAGGGTTGGGCAGACCGGAACATTCACTTGTTCCGCAACATTAGGAACTTGAGGCGGAGTGTTTTGGTACAGAGTGCCGAGACACGGGACACAGGACACAAGACATAGGACTGTAACTGCGTCCTAGAGAGAATTTCGAGAGGCAACAGGACATGCTCCGCTTCAGCTGGAATGTGCCTGAACCGAGCGTGCTGTGCCAAGGCCGCACTAGATAGATTGTTGGCCTTGGCTGTCTGCCTGTCGATACCGGCTGTGTGCCGCCCTGTGTTGGAGTGTCAACATTTTTTCATCCAGTTATATCTTTAATTCCAAAGCGATGACCCGTGTTTTTCTTAGGCTTAAAAATGTCCTTAAAGTCCAAATTAATTTTTAACATCAATCCCCGAGAAAGTGTTGAGGGAAATTTTCGAGATATTGAAGAAAGTAAATGGAAGTTGAGAGGGAAGGAATTCGAAGTGCAGAGAGCATAAGGCACATTGGGACCGAAGCAGCTAAAGCAGTGCAGCGCAGAGCAGATTTTTGTAATCCACACAAATCATTGCACCATCGCAAGTTGACAGACAGGGCAGGACAGAGCAGAGCAGGTCGGTTCTGCACCTACTTCCGCCTACCACGCGCAGTCTTCGAAATAACAGTTTCCTGCGCACGTGTCACGCAGTTAGTTAAGAAATGGAGGAGAAAATTACCACAGCCATTCAGTCTCACCATGTTTTGTAGGTACTATGTGAATCATGTGGACTGCAATGCAGTATGTATGTATGTATGTATGTATGTATGTATGTATGTATGTATGTATGTATGTATGTATGTATGTATGTTCGTGAGAAAATGGCTGAACAGAATTTAATGAAAATCGGTATGTAAATTCGGAGAATAAGGCACTACAGTCCAGGCTATAAATCATTTTATTCACGCTGCGTAACAAGGTAGTTTAGAGAAAGGCCTAAAATGTAATCCACCGAACAAGTGGCCGTGCGGTTAGGGTCGCGCCTTTGTGAGCTTGCATTCGGGAGATAGTGGGTTCGAATCCCACTGTCGGCAACCATGAAGATGGTTTTCCGTGGTTTCCTATTTTCACACTAGGCAAATGCTGGGGCTGTACCTTAATTAAGGCCACGCCCGCTACCTTCCCAATCTTCCACCCTTCTTCCGTCGCCAAAAACCTTCGATATGTTAGTGCGACGTTAAACAAACAGCAAACAAAAGAATGTAATCCTCATATATCTATGAAACAATCCGTGACCCAAGTTCTCGCAACATATATAATTTAAGACAAAGATCTAATGCTGATTATGGAGAGCATCATCGCCGACTCCGTCGCCGTCATCCATCATCACATTTATGTCAAGAGATAAATACAGAAAATCATTTATCATGTCTTGTCAAATATAAATGCAAACGCGTTCACAACAGATTGTCAATGTTGATTGATTTTAGTATCTTGTGTTTTGTGACAACTAGATGAAAATCTAGCAGTACATTTGTAAATACATATTTTTCCCTCACCCCCCACCGTGATCCTATTAATGAATTTACCATGCAAGTTGGTCGTGCAGTTAGGATCGCCTTGCTATGAGCTTGCATTCAGGAGATAGGGGTTTCGAATCCCACTGTCGGCAACCGTGAAGATAGTTTTCCGTGGTTTCCCATTTCCACACCAGGCTAATGCTGGGGGGGCTGTACCTTAATTAAGGCCTCGGTCGCTTCCTTCCCATTCCTAGCCCTTTCCTATTTCATCGTTGCCATAAGACCTATCTGTGTCAGTGCGACGTAAAAAATATAAAAAATAATCATGAATTAAATTCTTTGTTTAGTCCATATGAACGCCGAACATCGGTAACATAGAAATATTGTTCAGTCTTGTAAACTGGCGAAGGTGGTTGTTTTTATTGCGATTGTCTTAAGCTGAATAACCGCGTTGCCATCAGCACAAGGGAAATTGTGTTGACTAACAAAATGAGAAAAATCGCGAATGCTTGAAGAAAAAGAAAAAAAGAGCCTCTTTATACTGGATGCCCCAGTATCACAGAGTCTAAAGAAAACATGTTATTTCTGAAAACCGACGAGACCCTGCGTGGCAATGTGCGCTCACGTCCACTTCGCAATTTCGTAAGCTTCGCGCTGTTCGGCTCTGCTCTTCCCTGCTCTGCGGCCAACTGCTTCTCAATGTGCACCCGGCCTAACAGCACGAAAGTACAACAATGTATTCATCCAGTTATATTTTTAATTCCAAAGCGACGACCCATATTTTTCTTGGGCTTAAAAGTTTCCTTAAAGTCCAAATTAATGTTTAACGTCAATCCCCGAGAAAGTGTTGAGGGAAATTTTCGAGATATTAATTACTCACTAATTACTCACAATGCAAGCCAATACGTTCAACTGGTGAAAATATTCTTGAATTGGTTATTTTTAAACACCTGCACTGCCATTGTAACCGTGTTATGTGTATTTTAAATTGACCGGAAAAATCTTAACCTAAAAGCAGCCTTTAACGTGATTATTGGGCGCGAATTTCAGTGTTCCGACTGTTCGTTCACGTTCCCTGCAGCTTTATGCTGGACCATGGCCGTACAGGCACACTCCCAGTTCCCACTGGCGCGGAGCATGTAATGTTGCCTCTCGAAGTTCTCTCTACACTGCGCAGTTACAGTCCCGCGTCCCGTGCGCTCGCTGCACAGTTCAGCTAGTAGGCGAAGGGCAGTGCATAGTGGCGCTTCTGATGGGACAGCGAGTCAGTGTCTCCGGCTCGCTTGAGAATGTTTCGGAACAATTGACACTCGGTGTTTTGGAACAGCAGAACATAACTGTGCACCGGCACCTTGTGCCGAAACAGGGACATAGTGCCCAACCCTACTGGATATGAGGGACCTGGATATGAGGGCTGGTTCCAGATCCACTCAGCCTAATTGATTACCTTTAATTGAGGAGCTATTTAATGGTGAGATGGCGACCCCGGTCTAGAGGGCCATGAATTATGGTCGAGAGGATTCGTCACACTGACCATGCGCCACCTCGTAAACTGCAGACTTTCGGGCTGAACAGCGGTCGCTTGGTAGGCGAAGACCCATTGCGGCTCATTGGGAGATATTTTAAGATTGTATTATAATTATACATATTACATTTTTGTGACATTTAGGTAAATTGTTGATGGTTTCCATTCATTGCTGGATTTTGAGTTTTCCTATGGCGTATGTGTCCCCCCCCGGTCCCTCCAAAAACGGAGACTCACGGTTACACTGTATCTGATCCCGATCACCTTCAGAATCTCAAATAGCTCGATCTAATCAACATTACTAAATGCCTTTTCTAGATCTACAAAAGCCATGTATGAGGACTTGTCCTTCTTAATTCGGTCCTCTAAGATCAAATGTAAAAGTCACGATTGCTTCAGGTGTTCCTACATTTCATCATTATCATTTTACAGTACCAGATCCTCAAGTACTGTTGGTGAGCCTCTTAATGACGTCCTCCAGTGTCCTTCCCCAACTTGCAATGTCCATCCAGTGGGCTCTTGATCGTCCCACCATCCGTTTTCCCGCTGCATGACTCACCAAGTTCACATAAGCTGTCCTTGTTGGCTCTATCCTCATTACATGACCGGACCATCTTAATCTGGACAAGTTGACCCGACCTAACGATGATATCTCTCAATCCCAGCTTTCATTCTAACCATGTCATTCCTTAGCTGGTCCGGTTCTGTTTTTTGAAATGTATACCTCAGGAACTTCATCTCAGATGCCTGCAACCTTGACAAGTCGTCCTTAGTGAGAGTCCAGGTTTCCATAGCATAGGTTAAGATCGGTATTAAATACTCAATGAACATCACCAACTTTGATTCTATTGCTACTTTGGGATCCCAGAGGAGTGGTTGTACTTCCTGGTAAAAGTAAGATGTCTTCTGCACTTTATCACCTACCTCGTGGCTAATGTGTCTTGAGGTAATACATTGCCGAGATATGTAAAGGTTTCCATACTTTCCATTGGATGGTTACCTAGCCAAATTGATCTTCTCCCAACTGAGTTTCAACCTCTCTTTCAATTCTTCTGTAAATAACAGATGTTAAAATTTGGCAGACTTTACATCGCACCAACACACATAGGTCTTATGGCAACAATAGGATACAAAAGGGCTGGGAGTTGGAAGGAACCGGCCATGGGCTTAATTAAGGTACAGCCCGAGAATTTGCCTGGTGTGAAAATGGGAAACCATGGAAAACCATTTTCAGGTCTGCCGACAGTGGGGTTCGAACCCACTATCTCTCAAATATAGGGTCACAGCTGTGCGCCCCTAACCGTACGGAGAAATTTGCTCGGTGAGATACGGTACTAAACTAATGGTGCGGTAGTTTTGATACTAGTCAGCACTTGCTTTCTTGGGAACAGGTATAACAATATTCTGCCCAAAAACGGATGACACTTCTCCTGTATCATACATCTTACACACTAAATGGAATAATTTCACCATGCTGGCTTCTCTTAAGGCAGTCAGTAATTCTGTGGGTATAACATCAATTCCAGGTGCATTGTTCCTGTTTAGGTCTCTCAATGCTCTGTCGAAATCTGACTTCAAAATTAAGTCTCCCATTTCATCAGCATCAACAGCCTCTCCTTGTTCCAGAACCATATCATCTACTTCTTTACCTTGACACAACTACTGGATATGTTCCTGCCATCTTTCTGACTTGATGAAGATGATAATTGTGACAGTAGTACAGCCTCTCCCTAAACTCAGCCAAACATCTGTTGGTAGAGAAATCTCACAACCGGACTATGACCACTTAATTATCTGGTATATCACAAAATGCTGCTACTGTTGTATTTTCTAAGTTGAGTATTGTTTCTATATCAGGTAGCCCAGGATGGGTTGTTTCTAAGTCGCCATGCTGTCATTTTCAACCAATCAGATCACTGCATTATGATGTCATTACCAACCAATCAGTCCACTGACTAATTACATAATTCACCGAGCTCGATAGCTGCAGTCGCTTAAGTGCGGCCAGCATCCAGTATTCAGGAGATAGTAGGTTCGAACCCCACTGTCGGCAGCCCTGAGGATGGTTTTCCGTGGTTTCCCATTTTCACACCAGGCAAATGTTGGGGCTGTTCCTTAATTAAGGCCATGGCCGCTTCCTTCCCACCCCCAGCCATTTCCTGTCCCATCGTCGCCATAAGACCTATCTGCGTCAGTGTGACGTTAAGTAACTAGAAAAAAAAAATTACACCATTTTCTAAATCCACATCCAGCCCATCCCTTCATACAGAGCTGAACTTCGTGAGTGCAACATAGAGCAGTCTCCTCCTGAGGACAATGGATGCGGCTGGTGCTAGCAACAATCACCTAAATACAAACTTTTCTACATATGGCAAAATGAAGATAACAGTGTTTCCATCTAGCACGCTGTGACTATTCCAATTTTAAAGTAGTGTTCTAAGTAAGTAATATGTAGGTTTTCTAGTCTGTCTACGGACATGGTTTAAACCCCTCATGGGAACTTGGTAAATGGAAGGACGTATGAGTGTGTACCCTTGTTTCCCCTTATTCACTTTGCTTTCTGGTGACAGTTTTCTAACTCTAACTTTCTATCCTGAGTTTTGGTCTTCAACTTTTCCCGTCTTAGTCACCAAATAGTATGGCTTATCCTCTTAAGTCACCGGACCTTCAGTTAAATTAGGTTTTATTGACAAGTCGTGCCACAGGATCTCTTGAGAGCTTCAGCATCCCCTTCATTTTGTTCTTGGCCTTTGTATTAACCTTTCTTTTTTCATTTCTTGGCTGTTTAGTATGAGCTTTGGGTCCTGTGTTTCTGGACCTTTCGATCCAATATTTATGCGTGACTTCCCCTGTGGAATAAGGGTAGCAAGTGTAAAGCTGTTTAAGTTTTTAGGTGCAGAAAAGGTGTTCTGCTAAATGTATTTAGAGGTACCTAAATGAACTTTTGGGCCAATGGGCCGTGGAAATTGCAGTTCAGGGTTTGATACCCTTCTCACACATAACTACTGAGAGTTTGACTTCCTCTTGGTAACATTGTTCTGGAAGCTCCAGCTTCTTTCTCTTTTGAAGTAAAATTCAATATTCCCTCTGCTGAGGAACTCCCACTGTAAAGTCTAAAGCCTCATTATTTGTCTTCAGCTACCAAAAATGAGAAGACCTATTAGATAAAGACTTAAATTCTTGTGTGCAAAAAATATGGGAGTTTCACCTTCCTGAGGTGGTGATGGTGGTGTTTGAAAAGATTATCCAGCAA
Source organism: Anabrus simplex (assembly GCF_040414725.1). NCBI lineage: Eukaryota > Metazoa > Arthropoda > Insecta > Orthoptera > Tettigoniidae > Anabrus > Anabrus simplex. The sequence continues at coordinate 237,124,867 of NC_090265.1, forward strand.
AGAAAAGATTTTTCAATAAATGTACCTTTCAAAATTTAATGCCTTGTACATGCTTTCTCCAGCTATGTATCCCTCACGTTTCTTTCCCCCTGTGACCCACAGAAATCATGTAGTGATAATAATAATAATAATAATAATAATAATAATAATAATAATAATAATACATTCATTCATCTTCGCTAATCAGCCAACTAGGGACCACGATAAGCCTCACTTTACATTCTGGTATTTGTTCATTTTTCGCTTGATCCACATCGTCTTCATGACCTCACTGTGTTTAGAACAACATTCTTCTGTCCATTTCGCACCAGTTGCCCGTTTTTTGTCCCGGAAAGTCCCAAAAGTCTTGATGACTTGTATGCCCAGTTTTTTTAAGATCTTTCATGACAATAACATATTGTGCACCTTCTGCTTGTATGCCCAGTTTTTTAAGATCTTTCTTGACATCAACGTACCATGGCATAGCCATTTTTGGTTTTGAGTAAAATATACTGAAGATACGTTTCATCCATCGAGAGTCGATCATCCGTCATATCTGACCGTAGAAGTGAACGATGAACTTTACGCACTGTGTCCGTGATCTTCTCTATCTTAGACTATACTTATTGCCTGGATTTTCTAATGTAGATGCCATTTTTATAGTTTGAGTCAAGTATGGTGTGCAGGATCTTTCTTTCTTTACTCTCTAAATCCGCAAGCAAACATTTCTCGGACAGGATACATTTTGAAGACAGTGTTGTAGTGATGAATTTTTGTGTTCAGAGAAAAACACTTCTTGTTGTATATGTTGCGGGTGGTTTGGAAAGCGACTTCCATTTTCTTGATTCTTGCTGCTATGGCTTCTTTGTCAAGTCCATTTTGCTGGATCCATTTCCCAAGGATTTAATTTTATTAACACTGTTTATCATTCCATATTTGATGTTTAGTTGTGCTGTATCATCTTTGATGTTCGACATTACTTCTATCTTTTGAAAGGAAATTTGTAAACCTGTTAGTTCTGCAATTTCCTTTTTCTGTTGCACTTTCGAAATTTTCTGTCATCAGGGCTATATCATCAGATAACGCTACGCACAAGCGAGGCATGAGAGGTTGATGAGAACACTCATGGCACCAATAAATTCACTCTGTCCTTTTTAGCTGTTTCGGTGATTTATGGATCTGCTAAAAGGCAATAGACAATTGTGATGTTTACTTAAAGCATTAGTTTTCATTTTACTCAACAGATTGATCCACCCGTCCAAAAAAATATTTTTATTTTACTTTGACAAATGAAATCTACTGGCCATGAATATATTATGTCAGTTCAAAGTTTGAAGTTATCATTGCAGGGATCTGCTTTTGCTTGGCTTATAAATACATTAATTTGGTCCTGTTATCAGTTTGGTTCAGAGTTTATTTTATTTTGTTGCTGGTTGTATGCTTGCCATATTTCCCGAATCATAATTATACATTTTTTTATCATTCACTTCCTATGTGTGCTCACATCAGCCTTTTTTTCTGAACGGCTGGGATGGACTTCAAGGCTAAAAGATTCTCACAAGGGAACATCGGCAATGATTAAGTCGCCGATCGCGATGAAACTTGGAAAACACATTGAGGTACACGTAAAAAAGATGTCAGCATCAATTTTGTGCCAACATTTACTAGGGCATTAATTAAGAGGCCTAAAAGTTGTGACATTTCCAAGTTCCACATGATCAGCGATGAATACCTGCTGGCCAATGCTAAGCCGGCACACTGCCTGCCTGGAGACACACCTCTGCACCACCTCCAATCCCCACTCCAACTGGTTCGCCTCCACCCACACATTTCCCTTCTCCCCATGCTTGCCGCCTGCTTAGCTGTTGAACGGGACCGGCGCTATACTTTGCTTCTTTTTGTACTATAATTATTGAAATCCTTTAAATAACGTTCCGTCCGCATCCGACCTATGCTTAAATTATTATTTACGGTACTTCTAAAACGCCTTAAAGCTGTTGGTAGTGTCCTTTACAGTGGACATACATATGGAGTAATTAAATAAAATCACCCACCTTTAAACGTTAAATATCTTTTTATTTACAGGAATTACATGCCCGGGTAGAAGATCTCAATGAATGTAATGAGATTCCGTACCTCAGGATATCAAAACCTGGTTACAGGTCCAGATCATCTTTGTTTGTTCCCTTCCCCCACCCCAAATATTGTGTACGCTATCAGTTGAGTCATAACGAAACTAAATCGAGGACGACAACAACAACAATTACAAACTCCGAGTTTGAAACTACTGGTATTTTCCGTATTGCGTACTCTGGTATAAGGAATATAGGTAGAATGTTTTTATTTGTGTTTGTACTGAATGATTTATTTATGTTTTGCAGTGACAGACACAACACATTTCAACTGCAGCAATGGTTGTCGAATATAAATTAATTTAATACATAGGCAACTCTGATATGAGTATGACATGGAATGTGTAAAGTTTGACGTAATAAGAAAATTAAATCTTAAAAAATGTGCATTTATATATGCAGTAAGATAAACAGTAATCACAGGCAGACCTGTAGTCTTACTTTACCGGTACTTTTGCGTTATAGCTGGCGATGGTCTATATACTCAACAACTACCGATATTAAAGTATCACACTATAGTCTTCTGGATACAATGGCAGTTACATACGCAAAAATTTAAATGGCTATTGTACAAAATGGTACAACAACAAACAAGTACAAGACAACACAATAAATGACTCCGTATACATTACATCGGGCAAACTCTCTGTCAATAACTGATAGTAAACAAAAACAATCTTTGGTCCATTCGAAACATTAAAAAAATAGTGGAAAGAAAACTGAAGCAAAACACAATTAACAACAGGCACCATACTTTTATCTCAGCATGTATGCATTACAATAGTGGTGTTCCTCGGGTGTTCAAATTGTCCAGGATGATCATCAAGGTATCCACTGTGGTACCACGAGCACTTCCACATGTTTTTGAATTGAGCAGATGTCAGCTGGCCCCATGATATAGGAGTAGCATGCCTGCCTCTTACCCAGAGGCATCTGCTTCGACTCCCGGCCAGGTCGGGGATTTTTGTTTGGACCTGAGGGCTGACTCGAGGTCCACTCAACCTACGTGATTACAATTGAGGAGCTATCTGACGGTGAGATAGCGGCTCCGGTTTAGAAAGCCAAGAATAACAGCCAAGAGTATTCATTGTGCTGACCACATGACACCTCGTAATCTGTTCCTCGAGTTTCTATGGATAATAACTTACCCCACAATAATACAGTAAAACCTCGTTAATTCTAAGTCGTTGGGACTCAAAAATCGGACTTCGAATTACGTGATTTCGAATTAACCGCCAATTCGCAATTTCGAAGTACCAACCCTTGCCGCATTACAAAATATTCTATGGCCTGTTCCTGCATGCAGTTAACCTTGATTCACAGTTTATACCCTTCAAATGCCATGAAAAAAGAACTATTCCCAAAATGTATCCAAGAAGGTGCATTTACAGTATTCAAGTAATTCACTCGGATATCTCACTGGCAAACATAACCTCACGAAAAAAAGAAAAGAAAAAAAAGCACGATTCAAAGACGAGGAGAAATCTATACTGGCTCCCATGTGCAAGTGCTTTATTAATTGGATTACTATACGTTATGCATTTTAGATGCCTTGTATTTACAAAGGAAGTACCCGATGCCCTTAAAACCGAACTTTTCTATGACTCTAGCCTTGTACGATTTCCCGCCAACTTCTTTCGTACTTCAGAAATGTAAACACTTGCCGCGTCACAAAGTATTCTAAGACCCATACATGCAATCACCTCGATTCACAGTTTAAACCTTTCAAATGCCATGGGAAAAAAAACTATTTCCGAAATGTATCCAACAAGGTGCATTTACAATGTTCAAATAATGCACTTGGATAAATCACTGACAAACATAACCTCACGCAACGAAAGGAAAAAAAAAAATCACACAATCAAAGACGAGGATAAATTATGCCGGTCCCCCTGTGCAAATGCAGTATTTTTTGGATTTCTGTACTGTTCGCATTTTTATATGCTTTGTACTGGCATGGAAAGTGCCCGACGCCCTTGAAACGTTGTGGTTTATCGAACTTTCCTATGACGAGGGGATAAAGTTTCTCGCTTCCATCCCATGTGCATTGCAACGTACTACTATGGCAAATTTAAAACCATAAGACCGTTTGGGCTTGCATTAAAATAAAGCAATGCAGTTTCACCGGCAATGACAATATTGTTCGGTGCCTACGCTTTTTCGTCAACTGTCGGCATCGCCAGTGTTCGCGGATTCTGTTTTTCCACACACTGCCTGTTGAGTGATATTACGGCGTTCCTTAAAAGGTTGAATACAAAAGAATTCCGATTTAATTCAATTTAGCAATCATGAAGCGCACTGTAGACCCACCGAAGTGAGTGTAAGTACGGAAAGCTACCCTTCCACGTTCCGGAACGCGCGTTCTATTATGACAAGAAGCGGATAAATTTCGAGTAGAAATTACTCTGTAACATACCGTACTATTGTTTTAAAATGTAAAGGCAAATTCGAATTAAAAGTCTGAATTTCGGTAATGGGGCCGACATTGTACTTCGAATTACGAATTATCCGTATTTCGAATTAAACAATTTAAATAACATGCAAAACTGTATCTCATGTTTCCAGGAACGAGAGCTTCTTCGAATTAGGCGGGATTTTGAATTAACCGATTTCGAATTATCGAGGTTCTACTGTAATCAGATAAAATTAATCACATCACCGTGTAGCCCTATCCTTTATCTACGTTCCTGCAAAGTTTCACGTAGATCCGACATGAGACGACGAAGTTATGGAATGAGATGTGAAGGCATGGATCGGAAATAAATACAGTACTGCTTCGCTTAGCAGATCAGTGTGTGACCAGTGTGTGTATGTGCATGCATGGCAGTGCAGTTCGTGAGGTCGGTTCGCGAGGACCGCCATATTAGCGTGAAGCGGCCGTCATACTTCGAGTCTGTGGACTTTAACTCAATCGCGACGAGTATGAACTTGTACGAGTTCCTTTAAACTGTGAGTGATAAACTTCTGCTCCAACGGGGCTTGATATAAATTGTGCTTCATCTGAACATCAGCAAGTGACTGTTTATTCTACACGAGTGTCTAAGACTTGTGAATATTTTTCAAGTGCTCGTAATTTAAAGTTTAATGTTGTAGACAGGATTTGGAACAGTTTGCTCCTTACAAAGTACTGAATACTTCAAGTTAACGAGACTGTGCTTTAATTCAGAATTACTCAAATTGCAACCATGACGTCGCTAATTTACCATTTCATGAACTGTGTAAATATTTGTAGGTAATGAACTGTAGGCTGTGTATGTGAACTGTACATTTCAATTCTACTAAGAACTGTACATTTCAATTCTACGAACATTCAGCTGTGCATTTCGATTCTATGAACAGTCGAACCGAGGACTGTTAATACATGATTAATTTCGTTTTATTTTTATTTCATGTCATTACCAATGCATGAAAAAGTCTGAATTCACGAGTGAAACATCCTTATTTCCAATCCAATTGATTACATTGAATGGTGCTTCAAACTAAGAACCAAGTCGTGTGGCATAACTTCACATTATGCCCAAGTGCCACAAACTTTAAGCGACTATTTTGAAATTCGACGAGTTTCAAGTGGATTTTCATTTTATGAGTGTTAAACTTATATGCTCATTCGAAAGCAGTTTTTGCATTAACTTGCCCCAAGGCTTAACAGTGTTCATTCACGTGGTCTATCTCAACGCCCTTCATCAGCACCGTATGGATCTTCTAGACGTTGAATGGATCTTCTAGAACTTCCATTGAGGGAGGAATGGTGGTCCACTGGTATGGAAAGGAGAGGAGCTGTCGGAATCAAAGGACATCGCCAACCCTACGGCGAGGAACACATTCTACTGTATCTTCTGTACAGGGGTGTCATGATTTTGAACTTATTAATAAACTCAGAATTTTTTTAAAAGATTTTCTCTAAACAAACCCTCTCCCTCTGTATGCACTTCAACAGATTGGTACACCCCCTGCGTTTCTCGTGCTCACCGAAGTACCACATTTACTGTTATGGAGGAGAGGGTGGAGAAATTGGCGCCGCAGTCATGTTAGGCCCGATTTGGAGTGCAGTAGAACTAGAAATTAGTGCCCCAGCCATATTAGAACTTAATTATGAGTGCAGTAGAAATGAAATTGACACTTGGCCATTCTAGGCTCAATTCTGAAGTACAAGTAACAAATTTAGAAGTGCAGTGATAGACAAAGTAGCACTCAAATCGTGTGACTTAGCAACTTAATCCAGATACATTTACAGTGCTTTGTATGGAATAGCTATTAACATTCCAGTGAACTTTCTAACAAGATTTAACTTTTCTATTATAAGAAGTGCTATCAATGATGTGGGATAATTTTTTTTGTGTGTGTTAAATGTCTTGGAGATTTTTTCTTTTTGAGAATGTTTGAATGACTTTGAACATGAACTTTTAACCATTGGACAATAATGGTGATATCTGAATTCTTTTCAAGTGATTTATGATTTTCTTGTTGCTTGGTTTAAATACATTACCATCTTTACATTACTACTTTAGTATCTCGTATTAATGAGATTAACACTCGTATTAATGAGGCCAATGCCGCAACTGCAGCCAACTTAGAAAGTCGTATCACACAAGTAACTAAAATGATTAATACCAAGTTTACCGAAGTTAATGCTAATTTGGAAAATAGGCTTACTAAAGCTGGTTCTGAGATTGAAAAACGATTCTCAGAAACTAATGCGAAGATTAATTCTAAGTTTACGGAAATAAACGAACGCCTCACCCATGACTTAGAAACAGTAAAACAGGACCTTAAACTACAAATAGTTGAAGACTTAAAAGCTTCGTTTCCTACCTCACATCAATTGATTAAGGAAGTTGAAAGCTTGAAGGCAGAATTTAAAGAATCTCATGGTCAGTTATCACAGGCACAAGCAAAAATAGCCTCTATTCAGGATAACATCCATGAATCTTTTAAGACTAACTTCCAGAAAATAAGTAATGAGGTTAATTTACTTAAAACGAAGCAGGAGGAAACAGATAAGCATGTAAAAACCCAATTACACAACGAGGTAGCGCACATACTCAAATCATTCGCATAGGCCGCGACGTAAATGAAGTGAAGCAGGACCTCGAAAAGGAAGTCCAGATCCATCTGTGGACAAGTTAAGACTATCAAGGTTGAATTGCAAGGAAAAATAGAGACCATTGATAATAGGATATCTCAGGTGGAGAAGGAGGTGTCTACACACCAATGTCAAGGGTCTAGCGGAGATACTTCTAGCATATCCACAGTTTTAAAATTATCAGATGATAAACCTGCAAAATTTTCCGGAAAGGAAGAGTACACAGCGAAAGAATTCCTTCTCAACATTGAAGAGTACTTTCAAGAGAATAAAGTACGATCCAATCATCAATTGAGGATAGCTTCTAGATTATTGGAAGGGAAAGCATTAAATTGGTACACAGCATTTAACATTAAAACCTATGATGAGTTCAAGGAGGCCTTGTTGAAGAGGTTTTGGAATTCAGAAATCATTTGATTAAGCTACAGTTGTACTCCAGAAGATATAACACAGCAATTAATTCCTCGCAATATTCTGACTTTCTCATTTCTCAATTAAAGAAGATGCAATTCTTTGATCCTCCTTTGCCAGAACAGGAGTTAATACAGGTAGTAACTTTACAGTTCCCAGCACACGTACAAGAAATTCTTGTGGCAGCCAATGTTCAAGACCTAGAACAACTTGATGATTTATTAAGGAAACTTGACACTGCCCATACACAAAATCCGCCCAGGGTTACTAAGACGAAAGAGGTTGCAACCGACCATGTCAAAGTTAACAACCCGCCGAGATCGAATCCCGAACCCCGTGAGGAAGTAGAACCACGGAGAGATTCGTTATCTCATTTCCGGCGATTTAGGAGACGTCCATACGGGCAAAGTACGCCTTACAGACGTAATCAAACTTGGAAGAAACCTATCGAGTCGCTTGCTCGAGATGGAGATTCGCCGAGAGCCGAGATCGAAAGAAGATGGAGAGACACTCGCGAATATATCCAGAACCGAAAGCGAGATGAAGGATTACCTGGCGCTACCTCTTTAGAATATCAAGAGCACGCCAGAAGACAGAATACGATGCCTGCAATAAACCCTGAATTGACAGGCGCAATAAAAAAAAACTTTGACAACACCACAATAAGATTGCCTGAAAACCGGAGTAGAGGGGAAATGATTTGTGTCACTAACATTAATTACTGGTACCTGGATGACTCAGATCTCTTGTATGAAAATCCCACTCCTACAACACCAAATGTCCAACGAAGTCTTCCAGTTATTAATATTACTTTGGATACCCTTTACGTAACTGCCTTAATCGATTCTGGAGCTCAGGCTTCATTAATTTCTGAGAGGTTAATTGAGATGTTGAAGGGGAAGAAGACATGTTATTGATACCAGTCGCACAGATCAAATTAAAGGGATAGTACCGGACAGGCATATCAAATGTAAATTACAAGCTTTCAGTTACATTTGACATTGAAGGTGTCCAGTTTGAGCATATATTCCTAGTCATTTCGCCAATGAAATTCAGCGTCATCCTAGGGTAAGATTTCCTAGCCAAGTATGGGGGAATCATTGATTATCCTGCCAACGTCATACGATTTTTTACCATCGACTCTGTAGAGTTGCAGCTGGTAGACTGTAATAGTTTGAAGTGCCAAGGTCTGGGTACCCCATTCATAGAAGTCGAAGGCAAGATGAGTGATGCTCTGCCTGTCAATGAAATAGATTACGAAGAGAGTAGACCCGGTCAAGAGGGACCCGTCGAGGGCCAGGAAGTGCCTATTATTGAAGATGTGTTCGATGAACGTCGTGATAACTTCAAATTTCTCACCAGTGCGGATGAAAGCCCAGAGTTCGATTTCCGCGTGGCAGAGGACATCGACAAATATTTGAGAAATTTCCTGAGGTTTTTGATGACAAACCCGGCGTTATTAGAGATTTTTAATACCAGTTGAATGTTAAGGACACCTCTCCTTATAAAAAACGGCCCTATCCAGTTCCTGAGAAGTACCGAGAGGAAGCCAGGACTGTGATCAAAGAGATGGAACACAACGGTTTCATTTCTAAATGTGTCACTCCGTATCTAAACGCCCTGGCCATTGTTAGAAAACCGAACGGCAGTCTACGTTTGTGTTTAGATGCACGCATGCTCAATGATAGACTTGTATTGGAACATGATCACCCACCTTCACTCAGAGATGTCATCCGGAAATTTAGAGGCATGAAGCTCTTCTCTACTATGAACATGACGTCATCTTATTTCCACATCTTATTGACAGAGGATAGCAGGAAATTTACAGACTTTATTTTTGAGAACATTACATATTCATTCAATCGTCTCCCTTTCGGGATCAAGAATTCAGGGGCAGTTCTCATCAGGGCACTTGAGAATCAATTATCCGATGAGATTAGAGAAATCGCAACGATTTATGTTGATGATGTCCTGATAGCTTCAGAATCCTTAGAGCAACACATTGAAGACATCAATAAGGTCCTCAGCGAACTCAAAACCAAAAATTTTAAGATAAATGCCCTAAAAGCCAGTTTTTTAAGACAGAGGTACTGTTTTTGGGTCACCTCACTAGTGGAGACGAGATCAGGCCTAATCCGGCCTAGATTCAGAGCATTTTGGATTTCCCGAAAACCACAAAAATTAAACATGTGAGACAATTCCTGGGACTGTGTCAGTTCTTTGCACAGCATTGCTCAGATTACACCAAGACAGTGGCACCCTTGCAGCTGCTGTTCAAGAAAAATAACAGGTGGAAATGGTCAAAGGAATGCGAGGAGGCTATTTCTGAAACAAAGAAAATGCTTCAGGGACGCGTACAGTTAGTATATCCTTACTTTGAATGGCCGTTTTGCCTTGAGTGCGACACCAGCTCCGTGGGCATCGGCGCAGCGCTGTACCACATCGATCCTGAGAAGCCTGATGTCCGCATCTTCATTTCATTCATGAGCAGGAAGTTGAGACCACATGAGAGATCTTATACTATCACGGAACTTGAGGCTCTTGCTATTGTATATTCCTTGTTGTACTGGGGGAAGATTATATATGGGTATCCCGTGACCATCTACACGGATCACAAAGCCCTCACATTTATCATGTCTTCTGATCTAACTAGTGAGAGAGTAACCCGGTGGGCGCTCTTGATTCAGCAGTTCAACATAACTGTCATCCACAGACCAGGAAAGAAGGTCTTAGCTGACGCTTTAAGCCGCAATCCGGTTGATGTTGTCACTAGTCATCACATAGAAGTCATGAGCAACGAAGATGAAGAATTTCTTAGGAAATTACAGTATTTACCTCAAGCACAGGGGAGAGATAGGAAGTCCCGAGAATTGATACGATTTTTTAAGGGTTTGATTCCTGCAAATGACAATGACTATTTTCACATCTCACAGTTGGCCCAATCTTTTTGCTTTCATGATGGATTGTTATACAAGTATCTTGATCATGCCAAAACCAAACGCCGAATTTATGCGCCTCCGCGCTTAAGGTCCAACATTATCTGGGACTGTCATTCAATATCCGGACATGCCGGCACGGATAAAGTAATGATGATCATAAAGGAAAAGTTCACATGGGAGTACATGAGACGTGATATTAGAAACATTCTCCGAACTTGTGATGTCTGCCAAGGGACTAAGCCTAATAATAGATTATTAAGGGAGTTTCCAAAGCCACTTCTTCCCGAAAGACCCGGTGAAATACTGGCTTTAGACCTATATGGGCCGCTCCCCAAGGCGAACCGCGGCAACAGGCACATTGTGGTGGCAGCAGATGTCTTCTCTAAGTATACGATGCTACTGCCCATACAGAAGGCTAATGCCAGAAATATCCTCCAAAGTATCAAGAAAAGCATTATTCCAGAAATGGGGAAACCGGAGTTCCTACTCACCGATCATGGACCCCAATTTACATCTATGCAGTTCCAAACGGCACTTGAAGAACTCTGTATAAGACACATTATGAATTCTATTCGACACCCAGAGGCTAATCCCGCTGAGAGAATCATGCGCGAGATTGCAAGGTTTTGCCGTTTGTATTGCAGAACTCAACAGTGGAAAGGATCGAAGTCTCACCCGTGATGCAGCAATGTGTTAATTCAACCATTCATGAGTCTACTCAGGACATCCCCATAATTGTACATAGGGATGTCGTGCCTGGCAGGCCATGGGACCAAGTACTACCCTCACCTCAAGATCCAGCAATCACTCATCAGACTCGCGTGGACGCAACAAGGGAGAAACTCAGACATGCTGCTAGGATTAGGGAGAACCGATACCGAAACCGCGCGTTTCGACAACCACTTAGGGTCAATGATTATTTTTTGATAAGAAAACCAGGTGTTTCGCACCCCGAACTTCGCATTTATGCGAAGTATTGCCCACAGGTTCTCGAAAACGGGGCATAATAATTAGACAAAATTAATAAGCTGGATGGAAGCATCGAGGGCATTTAGAATACAGCCAACCTAAAGAAATATTTCAGGAGAGAACATCATTAAAAGAAAATCCTATCGAATTTTCTTTTCCCCAGCAGGAGGGGGAGATGTACCAGTAACGGTGGTACAAAACTAAGTCCCCGTAATGGAAATTTAAAAACTTATGCGTTACGCTCCAGACCGGCAGCGAAAGACTGACTGAACAGCGAGCAACAGCTGTGTGCGTGTGACGTAGAACGAGTGACGTCACAGCCTGTCTCACCGCAACACAGAGAGCCTAGACTAGTGTGGAATGATCCTCGAGTTTCTATGGATAATAACTTACCCCACAATAATAATTAGATAAAATTAATCACATCATCGTGTAGCCCAATCCTTTATCTACGTTCCTGCAAAGTTTCACGTAGATCCGACATGACATGTAATAAATATCATTTTTGGTCCGTATTGATGATATTTGATTGAAATAATAACATTAAGTTATTTATTAGACCACCTAATCAATACAAAATCGTCTTGGATGATTTACATAAATTTGTTAGCTAATAGTGGTACATGTTTCGCCTTCCTTGAAGGCATCATCAGCCATAGTCTTAACTTTAAATTAAAAATAAGCGTCTAAATAACATGTAGCAATGAAATGAATTTTAAAATCTTGAAGAGATTTGAAGTAAAATAACATTAAAAATAACAATGATGGTTTGAAAATACAATGTGATGAGATATAATAGTGGAAGCATTAACAAAATTAACATTAGAAGGCTGCTAAAATAAGTACAATGGATAAAACAACAGATTGTTATACAACAAGTAGTAAGATTGCATAAAAGTAAAGTTGATAGTCTGGCAGTTATAATTAGACGATGGCGAAAAATCGTATATAATCAAAGTAAAGAAGAGAGAATAAAAGTCAAAGTTAGTCAAGAGATCCGAAGTTAATCATGATCTTGAAGATAAAAGACGAAAGTCAGATGCATATGGTGAAGTTGTAGAAAACGTTGAGGATATGAAGTTGGTGAATAGAAGTTGAAGAACAGTTTCAAATAGGATCATTATGGACCATCTCAAAATTTGAAGTGATGTTCAAATGTTGTAAATTGTGAGTTTGTAGATATTCTAGTTGAAAAAGCATATAAAAGTGGAATCATTTGACGGTGACAAAGATAGCTTGTAACATTATGAGTTAGGAGTATTTGCAACAGTAGACTTCTGCTTACAGCAGAAACTGTTCTTCAACTTCTATTCACCAACTTCATATCCTCAACGTGTTCTACAACTTCACCATATGCATCTGACTTTCGTCTTTTATCTTCAAGATCATGATTAACTTCGGATCTCTTGACTAACTTTGACTTTTATTCTCTCTTCTTTACTTTGATTATATACGATTTTTCGCCATCGTCTAATTATAACCGCCAGACTATCAACTTTACTTTTATGCAATCTTACTACTTGTTGTATAACAATCTGTTGTTTTATCCATTGTACTTATTTTAGCAGCCTTCTAATGTTAATTTTGTTAATGCTTCCACTATTATATCTCATCACATTGTATTTTCAAACCATCATTGTTATTTTTAATGTTATTTTACTTCAAATCTCTTCAAGAATTTAAAATTCATTTCATTACTACGTTATTTAGACGCTTATTTTTAATTTAAGGTTAAGACTATGGCTGATGATGCCTTCAAGGAAGGCGAAACATGTACCACTATTAGCTAACAAATTTATGTAAATCATCCAAGACGATTTTGTATTGATTAGGTGGTCTAATAAATAACTTAATGTTATTATTTCGATCCGACATGAGACGACGAAGTTATGGAATGTGATGTGAAGGCACGGATCGGAAATAAATACAGTAATGTTTCGCTTAGCAGATCAGTGTGTGATCAGTGTGTGTATGTGCATGCATGGCAGTGCAGTTCGTGCGGTCGGTTCGCGAGGACCGCCATATTAGCGTGAAGCGGCCGTCATACTTCGAGTCTGTGGACTTTAACTCAATCGCGACGAGTATGAACTTGTACGAGTTCCTTTAAACTGTGAGTGATAAACTTCTGCTCCAACGGGGCTTGATATAAATTGTGCTTCATCTGAACATCAGCAAGTGACTGTTTATTCTACACGAGTGTCTAAGACTTGTGAATATTTTTCAAGTGCTCGTAATTTAAAGTTTAATGTTGTAGACAGGATTTGGAACAGTTTGCTCCTTACAAAGTACTGAATACTTCAAGTTAACGAGACTGTGCTTTAATTCAGAATTACTCAAATTGCAACCATGACGTCGCTAATTTACCATTTCATGAACTGTCTAAATATTTGTAGGTAATGAACTGTAGGCTGTGTATGTGAACTGTGCATTTCAATTCTACTAAGAACTGTACATTTCAATTCTACGAACATTCAGCTGTGCGTTTCGATTCTATGAACAGTCGAACCGAGGACTGTTAATACATGATTAATTTCGTTTTATTTTTATTTCATGTCATTACCAATGCGTGAAAAAGTCTGAATTCACGAGTGAAACATCCTTATTTTTTCCAATCCAATTGATTACATTGAATGGTGCTTCAAACTAAGAACTAAGTCGTGTGGCATAACTTCACATTATGCCAAGTGCCACAAACTTTAAGTGACTATTTTGAAATTCGACGATGAGTTTCGAGTGGATTTTCATTTTATGAGTGTTAAACTTATATGCTCATTCGAAAGCAGTTTTTGCATTAACTTGCCCCAAGGCTTAAAGGTGTTCATTCACTTGGTCTATCTCAACGCTCTTCATCGGCACCGTATGGATCTTCTAGATGTCGATTGGATCTTCTAGAACTTCCATCGAGGGAGGAATGGTGGTCCACTGGTATGGAAAGGAGCTGTCAGAATCAAAGGACATCGCCAACCCTAGGGCGAGGAACACTTTCTACTGTATCTTCTGTACAGAGGTGACATGATTTTGAACTTATTAATAAACTCAAAATTTTTTTAAAAAGATTTTCTCTAAACAAACCCTCTCCCTCTGTATGCACTTCAACAGATTGGTACATGCCCTGCGTTTCTCGTGCTCACCAAAGTATCACATTTACTGCTACAATATAATAGTCAAAATGTTAGCCAAACTATTGTCCAATATTTCTGCAATTGAAAACCAACTTCTATTTAGCAAAATTCACTATTATTATTTTTTTTATGTTACTTATAACAATACACACAAGGCATATTTATCTCTGAAATCTTCTCAGTTATATTTATATGTATTAAAGTGTTCACATGTTGATTTTTTAAATATTTTGGTTTCAAAATTACAAAAATTAGCTTGAGCTCATTCAAGCACATTCCTCTTAGATAGATTGAGTGCAAGAAAGTTAAATGAAAATGACCAAGACCTTCAAAATTTTCTGCAACAGATGGAACACAGTTTGGAAACCTACGGGTTGCAAATTAATAAAAAGAACAATTCTGGTATAAGAGAGAGAATAGGAAAGACGAACAAAGATTGTATTATGAAATCAATCCCTGGTTTGGCACCGCGTAAGACAAAATTCTCTTTTCAAATTTTTTTGCAAAAGACTGACCGGCAGGAAAAGATCATCCAAGATTCTTTGACAGAATCAAAAAGTAAACTAGTGAAATACTTCTGGAGAAATTACACAACAGACAACAGGAAAGTTGCTACCAATCAATCGAGAGATTGAGAATGAGAAAGGGGGGAGGGGAGTGTATAGTGTATTCTCCTTGGAAGGTCGTGTGATGAGTGAACTCAATTTGCAGCCAAGAACATGTAGGGAATCTAAGTTAAAATCAACAACATTTTTGTAGGTAGGAAGCAAGTTTGCACATAAAATTATCCTTCCAGCACACTCTGTTTTCAGTTCAAATTTCCTGTACAGGCTAGAAAGCTGAACAGACTTCAGGATATCTTTACACATAAGTAGGAGGTAATAGACAGAGACTGACTGTTAGTACAATGCCAACAAGGATATTAAGAAGGTACAAAATTGGGTGAAAGTAATTAGTACACAATTCACATAAGATGTAACTCTTCACTGTAATGCTATGTATAAATCAATCAAAAATTTGTATCTACAAGAAGTTAATGTGAGTGTGAAAATTCAATGTTCCAAGCTAAAAATTCTATGGCGAGTATTCCAATTTAGTCACTTTAGTAACACAATTAAATTAGAATTTTATTTACAAATGACAATCTACAAAGACGTGAACTAAAACAAGCCGCACATGCTTATCTTCACCCCAGCCCAACAAAATGATAGAAGCAGTACCTCATGATGATTGTTTCCTATACTGCCAAACGTATGGTGAGAACCGTTTTTATGGTGTTGTAACTGAGAACCCGGGGCTTTACTATGAGAGCTGTTAGAGCCCAGGCTGCTAGTGGAGGCCGATTCTGAAACTTCACCACTCCCATTCTGGAACCAAGGAAATAATAGCATATATACCATATGACTCCTATATAAACTAGGATTTAGGGTCAGATTATCACTAGCTAGTTCAACTTATTGATAACAAAATGAAGGTTAGTAAGTTAAAAATGCTTCAAGTACTGTATGTCAGAATTTACCATCTACTTGAACACTGTACATTACCATTCAAACTTTTTTCTTTAATTTCACTCAGACATTCCTACAATGCTATAGTACACAAACACACTGTAATCTGTATCAAATGGGAAGCTGTTTCTGTTGTGATCGTTTTTTAAAATAAAAATAATTTGGCCTGGCACAAGTGATAGGTAATATTTTCTTCAGAGAACAGCCCATTGAGTGGGTAGGATCATATGGCAACATAGCAGCCACTTGGTTGGACAATTCTGAGTAGCCTCTCAAGGCCAAAACACTTCCCATTAGACACAGAATATAACTGGGGAAAATGGGAAACAGCAGAAATGCACAAGTATACCTTCATTTAACCATTGAACTTGTACATTGCATATAACTGGTAATTAAAAAGTATTGTTATCATTCTTCGGCAAATCATAAAACCAATTTTAAAACCCTAACTTATGAGAATAGGAAGATGTATTTTTTTCCAAAATGGTTCAATACATCACAAACATACAGAAACTTTTCAGCAACATAAGAATGCAAGAAGGGCTAGGATTGAGAAGGAAGTCACTATCTCCCATTGGATTAGATTTCCTCTCCTGAGACATGGAGTCAATGAACGGAAAACCACCCTTCATCTAGCTGCATACTCGCAAAATTACAGGGAACTAAGTTTGTTTTCATTTAGCCTCTGAACTACAAAATTTCATATGCTTAGTAATTAAAATTGAATATTCTCATTCTTTGGCATAAATTGTAACAAAGTTAAAAAATGAAAAGATTTATTTCATATGACTGGTGAGTAAAACTTATTGTTCTCATTTGACATTTTTTTCTCGTCTTTTTCCCTAGTGGTTTAATGTCACATTGATGATTTTTGGCAACAAAGATTTGAGAGGGCAAGTAATGGGAAAGAAGCAGCAATTTCTCATTGGAGACAAGGAGTCAATGAATAGATAGCCACACTTCACCTAGCTGCATACTCAGAAGATTAAAGGACCCTTTGAACTCAAATTTCATGACTGGTAATCAAAAATTAATGTTATTCTTTGGGAAAAATATAACAAAGTTCATCTGACTTGTTAAAATAAGAGGAAAAAACTTTTCCTAGTGGTTTGACGTCGCACGAATACACTGAAGGTTTTCGGTGGCATAACAATGCGAGGAGGCTAGGATTGAGAAGAAAGCCACCATCTCCTACTGGATCAGATTTTCCCTCTCACGACAAGGAGTCAATGAAGAGAAAGCCATACTTCAACTAGATGCTAACCTGGAAAATTGTAATGGGCTATGCTTGTCTTCATTTACCTCTGAACTCTAGAATTTATTAAGACTGGTAATTATGAATGAATGAATGTTATTCTCTAGCACTATGTTAAACAACTTGACATCAGAAAGGGAAGACATTTTTTCTGTTAGTGGTTTAACATTGCCATTGATGGTTTATCAGTGACAAGGATGTGAGAAGGCTCACGAGACGAGGAGTCAATGAATGGAAAGCTACACTTCATCTAAATTACAAGATTACAAGGAACTACATTTGTCTACATTTAACCTTTAACTCTTAAAATTTCTTAGGAATGATAATTAAAAATTAATGTTACCATTTTTTAGCAAAAATATAACAAAGTTAAAAATCTGACTTAACAGAATGGAAGCTCCCCACTGAGTCATTTGACAGAATCCATAGTTGCTGGGGTCGCCGAAATGAATAATGACACTCTAGATATCGATTCAGTTCAAGTTCAGCCTCCATTGGCATGGGGTTTCAGAAGGGGTGAAAAAGAAAATGTACAAACTGAGAGGAGAGACGAGAATATTGATCCCATAGTGTCCAGGGTGCCTAAGATGATTGGTGAGAGTCCCAGTGACAGCTGGATCATATACATCGTATCTATAGTACAAAGCCTAAATACATACAGTTTTAACTTACTTTTATTAGTTGCTTGAAAGGTTCATCTACTTCCTAGACAATCTGGTGTGTCACAAGGATATACATTAATGTGAAACTAAATAATCTCACATTTAAAATTACACACAAAAATATTCTGAAATCTACAACAAAACAGTTCATAACCAATCAGTCAATGTCACAATAAAGAAATCTACAAAAATTCATATCAAACATTATAAAATATCAAAGCCATCTTAGTAACAGGGCTGACGAATAGTATTTATTATTAATTACTTCAAATAGGCAATAAAAAGCCTAAAATTAAACACTAAAAAATACCCAAGTAAAGCTGGGCACTACAGCTAGTATCATATAGAGTAAAACAGCTTAAAATGGCTTAGAGAACTTTCTGTCTTCAGCTGAAAGAGTATCTCCATCTCAATTCTTCCCAACATAAATATAGCCATCAAAGAAATACCCGTTCCTAGGATTTGCAAGGCATATGAGTTTTATATCGTATTTTGCAGGTTTACCAATATAAATGGTCCGTTATTGGACATTATAAATTTTCCAGCCAGCTCATTCCTGGTTGCCAGCGTTTCGCCCTCGTGTGCTAGGGTGGGCTCATCAGTTGGTACCTAGCACACCTACCAATACGCTGGCTAGTGCATACCGTGGAGGCCACTGCGTAGGCTAACTGGAGCCACTGGCAGTGCCAATGCACTAAGAGACTTTGTCTCATCACTAAAAATTCATGCCTGCTTGGCCATCAGATGATATAGATGTTGATTCCCATAGGGAATCTGAAATATTTGTCCTGAATGAGCAAATTTATAATACCAATATAAATGGTCCGTTATTGGACATTATAAATTTTCCAGCCAGCTCATTCCTGGTTGCCAGCGTTTCGCCCTCGTGTGCTAGGGTGGGCTCATCAGTTGGTACCTAGCACACCTACCAATACGTTGGCTAGTGCATACCGTGGAGGCCACTGCGTAGGCTAACTGGAGCCACCGGCAGTGCCAATGCACTAAGAGACTTTGTCTCATCACTAAAAATTGATGCCTGCTTGGCCATCAGATGATATAGATGTTGATTCCCATAGGGAATCTGAAATATTTGTCCTGAATGAGCAAATTTATAATGTCCAATAACGGACCATTTATATTGGTATTATAAATTTGCTCATTCAGGACAAATATTTCAGATTTCCTATGGGAATCAACATCTATATCATCTGATGGCCAAGCAGGCATCAATTTTTAGTGATGAGACAAAGTCTCTTAGTGCATTGGCACTGCCGGTGGCTCCAGTTAGCCTACGCAGTGGCCTCCACGGTATGCACTAGCCAGCGTACTGGTAGGTGTGCTAGGTACCAACTGATGAGCCCACCCTAGCACACGAAGGCGAAACGCTGGCAACCAGGAATGAGCTGGCTGGAAAATTTATAATGTCCAATAACGGACCATTTATATTGGTATTATAAATTTGCTCATTCAGGACAAATATTTCAGATTCCCTATGGGAAACAACATCTATATCATCTGATGGCCAAGCAGGCATCAATTTTTAGTGATGAGACAAAGTCTCTTAGTGCATTGGCACTGCCGGTGGCTCCAGTTAGCCTACGCAGTGGCCTCCACGGTATGCACTAGCCAGCGTATTGGTAGGTGTGCTAGGTACCAACTGATGAGCCCACCCTAGCACACGAGGGCGAAACGCTGGCAACCAGGAATGAGCTGGCTGGAAAATTTATAATGTCCAATAACGGACCATTTATATTGGTATTATAAATTTGCTCATTCAGGACAAATATTTCAGATTCCCTATGGGTAAGGGCCTTATTTTTTGGTGAAATAAAACTGTTGATTTCGGTGTTAAAATTAACACTATTTCGGTAGGTATTTCGTGAAATAAATTCTCATACTGATCGATGTTTCTTGTGAAATATTCCTTATGGTATGGGGTAAATCTAAATAATTTTGTGATTAGGTGTTTTAAAGTTAACACATGTCATGTATTAAATTGTTATTAAACCTTAGAACAACCAAATGTACAAACTGTTGTAGAAATAAATACCGGTAGGCCTATTTAAATCACTAAAACCTCAAAATGAAGTTAGGCGGAAGTTAGGAATTTATACGTAGCCTGCACGTTTTTGCCGGTCCCGTGGTGTAGGGGTAAAGTTTCAGGGCCGGTAATCGAACCCGGGCCTCCGGGAGGTGGCAGCTAATCACACTAACCACTACACCACAGAGGCGGACTTGGTTTGGTTCTACATGTTTTAACATTTTGAATGACTTGTCTCCAAAGAAAAAACTACGCATGGTTTCAACATTATTGGGATTCAGAGTTGTGGGACAGTCAGAAAGTATATTTTTGTAAACAAAGCAGCCCCTTTCGCTGACCACATTAGACGTCGGAAACCATAATACTTGCGAACACTTGGTGCAAATCCTCCTAAAACGTCACTAACGATGTTTTCTTTCTTCTCTTCTATCAGACGTGCTTTCAGTGCTTTTTGCTTTACGTCGCACCGACATAGATAGGTCTTATGGCGACGATGGGACGGGAAAAGGCTAGGAGTTGGAAGGAAGCGGCCGTGGCCTTAATTAAGGTACAGCCCCAGCATTTGCCTGGTGTGAAAATGGGAAACCACGGAAAACCATTTTCAGGGCTGCCGACAGTGGGGTTCGAACCTACTATCTCCCGAATACTGGATACTGGCCGGACTTAAGCGACTGCAGCTATCGAGCTCGGTCAGTGCATTTTGCAAAGCCATATATCCCTGGAAGATATTCATGGATATGCTGATGCTGCCCGGCCGGGGATGAGTAACTCAGACGGTTAAGGCGTTGGCTTTCTGAGCCCAAGTCGGTAGGTACAATCCTGGCTCAGTCCGGTGCTTAAATACGTCATCCCCGTGTTACTAGTTTTATTGGCGCGTAAAAACCTCCTGTGGGACAACATTCCAACATCTCGGCAACTCCGAAAACCGTAAAAGTAGTTAGTGGGACGTAAAAACAATAACATTATTACAACTCAACCAGGCGATTTATTTATTTATTTATTTATTTATTTATTTATTTATTTATTTATTTATTTATTTATTTATTTATTTATTTTTGCTCTTTGCTTTACGTCGCACCGACACAGATAGGTATTACGGCGACGATGGGAGAGGAAAGGCCTAGGAATTGGAAGGAAGCGGCCGTGGCCTTAATTAAGTTACAGCCCCGGCATTTGCTGGGTGTGAAAATGGGAAACCACGGAAAACCATCTTCAGGGCTGCCGATAGTGGGGCTCGAACCCACTATCTCCCGATTACTGGATACTGCCTCCACTTAAGCGACTGCAGGTAACGAGCTCGGTGCGAGTTATTTACAATAGGCCTGCTAATATCGTCATATTTGATAATTAAGTCGGTATTATTTATCTTTCCATTTATATTCATCCATGTCCTCATGCCAGGATTATCCAATTTTTCTATAGGGGGAATGCTGGCTTGCATGAATGCTTTTGTTGTGTCAATTACAAATTGCTCTCTATCACTTTTCAACTCCTTTGCTATGTGTAAAGTATCGCCCGCCGATTGTTATTTGCCGCTTAAAATTATGTTCATTTGCTTCATTCTTCTTCTTTTTGTGTGTTTTTGATTCTCTACAGTATTTATCGCACGCATCTCTTCGTTTTCACGTAATGCGAACATTACAGTACTTACACATTAGAATCTTTCTTGCAGCATCAAATACATAGAATGCCTCATTGTTGTATTCCTCGACCCTCGGAAAAACTGTTGTGACTTTAGTTTTCAGCATTTTTGTACTTAAATGCTGGACATTTGCTGATAAAGGTTCATAAGTGGCGGCGAACTTTCACTGCGAAAGAGTATAATGCGCACTGCTGTATCTACAACCGATCTTGCTACGACCACAACGCCATTTGCTGTAATCGATAACATATATCGATTTTTAATGATTGCCTTAGAGATCGCGGAACTGAATACACATACTTCCGATACACAGGGCCCATCGCTTTGTGTGCATTTGTGTAGAGAATGTACAGCGCTATCAATCAACTGAGAAGGAAACTACTATAGTCAAGTTCTCAAGAGCTTTTAAACGTTTATTGGAGATCTTTTCCGATACGATTTCGCATTTTTCTTACCAAGTGGGGTATATTTCGTGATTATTTGCGCGATTCGCGTAATAAATAGATTTCGCGATATTTCGCGAGTTCATTTCGCTAAAATACGTTACGGTACGGTATCTACAAGGTCATATAAAGGCTAGAAAGAAGATATGAAAAATTTCGTGCTTATCGCTATTACCAAAAAGTACGGCCCCTACCTATGGGAATCAACATCTATATCATTTTGCAGGTTTATTCGGCATGCATGCCTTGAACTTACATTGACTGCAAAAATTCACCAACATCTCATCCACACAGGCAGCAGTGTATACAGCTTGTCAGTTTTTCACAAGTTCTGAGATAGTAGCTGATGGATCATTTCTTCTCCGACCTTCCCTAGTAGCAGGATTGTCAAATCGCAGCATAGAAAGCAGTATGTTTAACCTACACTCAGTCATGAAACATCTAGATATCGTCACTGCGCCTGCAAAAATCGCTATGTGAAATATTTTAGCTTAGAACTCTGGCCACTAAGGTTTAATATTGTGCGACAATTGTCAAGGAATTCTCACTCTTCATAATATATGTGCTGTAGGTCAGTAGTCCTTAATTCTCCAAAAATATTTATCATATAGCTGTTTTCACAGGCATAATGATGATATATCGCTCCCAGAGTAATCTACAGTGAACAGTACTGCAGTGATCTCATGATATGATTTGAAAGCAGCAGCATAGAACAGGATTCCTATAAATATTCTCATTTTTATTAAGTCCACGTCACGCACACTGGTACATGTAGAACATTTGAACTTCTGTCTCTCAGTTGTCAATTTTTTAATAATAATAATAATAATAATAATAATAATAATAATAATAATAATAATAATAATAATAATAATAATAATAATAATAAATACAATCAGTTTTACATTTTGTCCTGCAGCAGTACTTTTAAGTGCCAGTAAATCTACCGACACACAATGCTGACATATTTCAGCACCTTCAAACACCACCAGACTAAGCCAGGATCGAACTCGTGAACTTGAGCTCAGGAAGCCAGGGCTCTACCACCTGAGCTGCTCAGCCTGGCAGTTGTCAGTTTTACATTCATCCACACAAATATATTCTGCAAGATATCAGTAACTAGAACACTCTATACCTGATGAGTATCAGCTTGGTTTCCAACATGTTTGACATTACAGCTTAGGTAAGTGAATCACTAAGTTATGCTTTTTCTGTCCTGCTTCCTTTCAAGAATGGCTCGTGACCATTTACATCTGTTTTCTTTTTCCATAATATGCTGTACTAGAAGTGCTATCCTCACCATCTGCAGCCTTGTTTTCTACTTCTTTCCCTTCTGTATCATTACTGATGCTACTTGCAGAAAATTCACTTTCAGAACTATTGTCACTGTTTGTAATAAAGAAATCCTCATCGCAGTCAGTTTCAATATCAGTTGCATCCTCCTCAAGCCACAAACCTACACTGCTTTTAGATCCACGGTCTCCAACTCAAGTTAATCAAGAAGATCCCCCACCCACCAGCATGGTCAATATGGAATGTAAACAGTGAGATGTGGTCTGTGATACTGCTTGAAAATTTTACTACACAACCAAACGCATGTATAAACAGCTAGAACAACACTGAGCAGTGCAGTGACACAAGGTCACATGCTAGGAAGGTATATGGCAGAAAAGGCAGGAGCCAAGATAAAGGATTAAAATTTTAAAACTTGGAAGGTTTGAAACAGTGTGTAACCGCACCTCACAAGTTAAGCGTTAATGCTGCATTAACACACTGACATAACAATGTGAGATGGCTAAGACTGGGAAAGAAGCCACCATCTCAAGACAAGGAACCAATGAACAGAAAGCCATTCTTCATCTAGCTGCATACTCGGAAGATTACAAGGAACAATGTTTGTCTTCATTTAATTTCTGAACTCATAAATTTCATATTAAAGATAGATGCTCCTGTTCCTTGGCAAAAAAAAAAAAAGTAACAAAATTTAAAAACATGGCTCATCAAAGTCAGAAGAAATATTTCCTTCCACTAATGGTTTAACATCATGCTAAGACACTTGAGGTATATGGCAACACACAGTTGCAGGGGGTCTAGGATTGGGAAGGAAACCACCATCTCCCACTTGATTAGATTTTCCCTGTCAACGAGCCATTGGATGGAAAACCATATTGCGTCTCACTGCATACTCGGAAGATTACACAAGACTCTATTGAAATTAGTAACTGGCAGAACAAAGAAAAATGAAGAGAAACCCACATCTTCTCCAAAATCTCTTCAATGAAATTAAGCAAGTTGTTTGCTTTCAGACTTACTGTACAAGGAGTAAAAATAAATGAGAGAAGTAAACTTACTAATTCTGCCAGTCTAGCATTTATGTAATTATGTTAAGTATTTATTTAACTTTTTAACTTCAAGCATTGACAAGATAGTTTCAACCACTATTCCGCTGAATAAAGCAGACTATTCAGCTTTTTAAGGTGCGCAAAGAATACATAAATGCAGTGAAGATGTTATGCAACCTCACCGCAGTCGGATCGGTACAAACTGTTGCCACCAAAATGGCTGCAATGAGACGAAACCCTTGAACATGTACTGGGATTCTGCCAGAGCTCTGAGCTAATGCGCAATCACCGCAACCACTGTGTAAAAACGTCAACTGATCAAGCCTTGAGACAGCATGGATGGGAGGTGCACAAGGAACTTCACTGCATCTCTACCGATGACTCTAATCGGTGAGCTGACATCATAACCATCAGCACAAAGGACAGAAAAAATGAAAATCCCGGGAAAACAATAAGTGATACAGCATTCCTAAGTTCAGAGTTGGATTTAGCGGCATCAAATTATAAATAACTGCCAATTTTCATTCAAAGGAGCAAAAGAAAGTTTGAATTTGCATAAATGATAATGTTCTCCATAATAAAAAATCTCAAAAAATGAACAATTCTATCACAAATTTTTATCAAAGATATACACATATACTTACTGAAGAATCACTACTTTTCTCATCTCTCTTAGAAGAATCTTGACATGTAGAATCACGCTTCTCTGAAGGTAGAGCACTAGAGAGAATATCTGCCAGATTCATGCCAGAATCTACACACGCGGCAAGATCTCGAGCAAGATTCATTTCCTCTGAAACATATAAAAGTCTAGTTTACACATGTGAAATTTTCAATTGCTTCCCTATCACAGTTGTAAAGAAAAGCACCTAAAACTATGATCTGTTGAGAAGGTTAGTCTTACGTGACACAGCGTAACTTTCACCTTTCTCAAAAATTCTCAAATGCATTATATTCAATTCTGCCCACCACTAGTCACATTCACAACACCACAGATCGAATTGCCAAGGTCCTCAGCAAACACAATATAAAAACTGTGTTTGGCACAGTCACTAAAATTGCTCACAGTCTAGGTAAAACAAAGGATAAATTGTCCCCACTTTTATATCCTGGGGTATAAAAAATTCCCTGTACTTGTGGTAAGGTATACATTGGCCAAACATGCCGGTCCACTGTACTCGTATCAAGGAACATGAACGTAATATTCGACTCAAGCAGCCAGACAAATCAGCAATAACTGAGCACGCTCTATCGCCAGGTCATGATGTCATGTTTCAAGATGCTCGAGCTCTTACTCACACTAGACACTACAGGGCCAGGATTATACAGGAAGGTGTGGAAATATGTAGAAATCCTAACAATTTCATCAGGGACACTGGCTATCAATTAAGTAATACCTGGTTGCCAGCCATTAAGGATTTACGTAGGTAGTTCTCTTTCCTATATCTTCACTATTGTTATTTCGTTTCGGTGTTTTCCAAATTCATACGTTCCTCATCGCCAGAGGTTTCATTCCAGGCTTGTGTCAATATGATACCTTCATACGTGCGTACACATGTTATGTTATGTGACCCTCTCGGACTAAATCTGATGGTTCCGTCAGCTTGCGCTTCGAACGCTAGCGCTGTACCACTTCCGGGGAGCCATCTGGTGACGAATGAATATCATTTTCAGTTCTATTACAACGTCTAAATTCGAACACCTCATTGTTTGAGACACCTTTCTTGTGGACAGTCGAGATTTTCTTCTGATGACGCAGAGCACAGTTCTTTGAGAAACGTAAAGAATTTCACCTTATTTTCTTAACACGGCATAAGCCCAAAAGCCTTATCATTTCTATTTAGCTTTCTTCTCTCTCTGCCCCATTAGTGCACTTTAGTTCTTGTACAACTGGATTATGACTCTTGGGAAAGATGCAAAAACAACACTGTTTGACCTCAATCATTTTTACGTTACCGGAGAAATAAAAGAAGATTTTGCACAAACCATTATCATACCTGCCAACTTTACAAAACAAAAAAATCAGGAAATTTAGATATGAAAACCAGGAAAAGTCGGGAGGAATCAGGAGATACAATTGGTCAAAACTGCTTATTCTACATGTCTTGCGCAACACAGGAGTACTATGGTATTGTCTCAAAACACAACTGCTGTTACATGAGGCTACAAGGCTAAAAATTATACTTCTGTATTCCCTCACAGGAAGTACGTAAGTGAGATGATCGGTCTCTGATAAGTCTTTCGAAAATAGTATGAACTCATGCTCCACACGTGTGAATCAGTCGTGCACTTAGATACCATTACTTAGAAAATGCATAGATTAATATATTGCATCACGCACCCGCACGATTATGAGAAGCGCAATGTTATTTTTATCAAGTAATAAATTAAAACTCAACAGAATTGTCTCCAAATGGCTCCCAAAATCTCTAGAAAAGTCATTAGTTGCTATCTTTGAAATTCTGTTACTAAATTACTACAAAAGATCTCAAAATCTAGCGACTAGTCTCTAGAATCGACTAGACTGATGCGATGAAACTGAAATAATAAATAAGGTAGTTCAACCTATTCAATACAGATAAATACGAAATGTAGTGTTACATTTTCCTATTTAATTATAAGCGGAAGCAGTACCGGTTTCGACCCCAATCCAGGTCATCATCAGCCGAATAAAACGCAAAAAACAATGCATAGGTAAGAAAGAAATTAAAGATCAAGTCCCCACAAAAATAGTTGAAGAGGCAATATAAAACAATGGGGATAGGCGCTGTAAAATTCAGAAGAAGAAGGTAAGTCACTTAAAAGAAGCAAGGTGTAATAATCTGAACAGAAGCATAGCACACACAAAGTTCGGCATTGTCTCATAACGTTTACGAGAAGCGGAGAACAATTAAATGAGCCGGCTTGCATACACTATCAGGCGCGAAGTCACAACACAATCCAACAAATGTGAAGATCCGAAATCGTGCAGAAGCCGAAGACGAGTAGCTCAACTGAAGTAAATGGCCAGCTCCCGAAGATCAGCGCGACATATTCAACGTCAGGCACTGTGTTTTCAAACGCCGACTGAACATGATGAATAGCTTAATGATCCAGTATTTGCTTCGGTCGCGAAAATGTACACATATATATATACATATAATACAATTCAATATAATTGAAATATGTAATTAGGATCTTGTAGATTTTTTAGAACAGTTGACGTAAAAAACAATTGTGAAAAGAAAAATGGTAAAAAGCGCAATACCGGAAACAAATGAAAAATGTGTATGCACAGTGCGCTATTTCTTGAAGATAAAAATTCAGGTCGTAATTGAAGTAGTCAAAGTCAGCGCAAGGCATGAGTTTAAATTTGAATGTGAAGACCCAAAATGCAGGTGGCAATATAGTATATTAGTATACAGTTCAATTCGGAAAGTAGGTGGTTTTTTTTTTTTTTTTTTTTTTTAGAGGATAGGTGAAGAGGAAAGATAGGATAAGTTAATAAAGGAAGAGGTTTAGTAGATAAGAGAAGATTAAAAGGATTTGAAGTTAAAAGATGATGGGAAATGATAAGATAGGGAAATAAAGGAGGGGTAGTTTAGGGTGGGTTAGGAGGGTGGGTTATTGGAGGTAGAAAATGTGGGTAGGAACTTTGTAAGGCATGGAAAATTGTATTCGGGTTTAGAAATTTAGAATTTTTGAGAAGAAGAATTAGGAAGTCAAATAGGACATTGGGTTTTTCAGAAATGTCGTTTAAATTGAAATTAGGGTTGGAGTATTGGTCAAGGTGAATAAAACAATTTTCAGTAGTGTTTAGGAGGGGGCCTTTGTTAACGATTTTAAGTATTTTTATATCTTTTTCAATATTAGTGAAATTATGCTTGGAGTCTTGTATGTGTTGTCCTATAGCGAAGAATCTGTTGAATTTAATGGCACTGATATGTTCGGAGTATCTGATGTTGAAGTTGCGGCCAGTTTGTCCGATGTACGAGGAGCTGCAGTTGTTACATTTAAATCTGTGTACTCCAGATTTAGAAAAAGCATTAGATTTATTTAGTGATTTAGAGTTGTGTAATATATCAAGATTTCTGTTATTGATTCTAAAAGAAATTTTGATGTTGTGTTTTTTAAGAACATTAGTTATTTTATCTTTAAATAGACTGATGCGAGCGAACAGGAACATAGCACGTGAGAACGAGAGATTGACAGTCGATATACGCTTCGCATTACACAGGTTTCTATAAACATCACAAATTCATGCACATTTCTCGTATTAATAAACGTTGATATTTTTCATTTCAAAGAGGCCAATGAGCGAAGTACTTCCGGCCACTTACGTACAAAGCTGAAATGTTTAAAGTTCACTAAAATAAGCAAAAATCAGGAGTAATATTAGAATAAGCAGGAGGAGGGAAAACTGTCGAAAATCGGGAGTCTCCCGCCTAAATCGGCAAAGTTGTCAGGTATGCATTATGATTCAGACTCCAAAAAAGAAAGGAAAAAATGGAAGATGTGAAGACTACAGGACAATAAGCCTAACAATCCATGTGTCCAAAATGTTGACTAGAAGTCTGTACCACCGCATGGAGAAGAAAATAGATGAGGATCTTTCTGAAGATCGGTTTAGTTTCAGACAAAACAGAGGAACAAGAGAACCAATTCTAAGTCTAAGACTAATAGTAGGAAAATCTCTGAAAATGGACAAGAAAGTTGCAATAGCATTTATTGACATAGAAAAGGCTTTTGATAACGTAAATTGGAATAGCCTGTTCAGGGGGCTAATCCGGAATATTTTATTATTGAAGACATCATCATGCTGTTTGTTCACGAAATACCCTGTGGATCTTTAATGCAGTGGTTTCCCTTTGCCTTCTGCATCCAATGCCGTTGACCATCAAGTGACTCCTTCACCTTTGAGTAGTTTCCTACTCCAAAGACAAGAGGATGCCCTGAACTTTTACTCGCTCATCCGCCCTCCGAGAAGGACGTTGGCACTTTATAGAGGGGGACTACTTATACCGGTGGTCACTCGGTTTGATTATTTATGTACTGGCACTTTTGTACAACTGGTT
Organism: Anabrus simplex; assembly: GCF_040414725.1. NCBI lineage: Eukaryota > Metazoa > Arthropoda > Insecta > Orthoptera > Tettigoniidae > Anabrus > Anabrus simplex. The sequence continues at coordinate 237,154,449 of NC_090265.1, forward strand.
TGCCAAACAGTAAACCCTCCTCCTTTCTTGTTCCTGCTCGCGACAGCCAGATTTCGTGACGTTAAGTCGCTGGAGGGAGAAGTGTTGGGAGGCGCCTTTCGATGCATTGAAGTGGAGCGTGCACGTGGGTCGCGCTGGGCAGACCATCAAGATGGTTCTCAGCAGTAGGCCAAGATCTGCTGCCTTGGAAACGCCTTTATGGAAGAGTGGAGCTATTTAGTTAGTGGTATCTAGGCATAAAATCTCAAGGATAATTAGTGGTATCTATGCAGAACAAGAAAATTTAGAGAGTGGGTGGTTGTTAGGGCAAGGTTAGCAACCAAAATAGAGTCCTAGTAAGTTACCTATGGAGCAACTGTAGTAAAATCAAATATTAGATTTGTGTACGGAAGGAGGGAATTTCAATTCCCATCTGAAAGCCCCGTGACTATATAGTGAGTGCCTCGAGAGAAGTACAGTACTGAAAACATGTTTGGCGATACAATCAATAAAAGTCGAAAACATCTAACCCTGGACATAATGTAGATGTTTTACAAGAATGAACACTTGACAAAACTCTTTCTGTCTTCAAACACTGAAAACACTGTCAAAAATACACGTTCCACCAAGTCGATACTAATAAAATTTGTTTCATTTATATCACAAAATGCCATACATGTTTCAAGAACCTTGTTCATTCTCTTCCTCAGCAGCTTACAAATCACCATACACTTCTTGGACTTGATCTCTATCATTAATTAATAATATGCAATACTTAGGTCATATTGAACATAAGCAAGTCCTATATATAAAATATTTTTTGAATTCAGACCTGAGCTGACGGTGACATCTTCCCGATACTTCTATCCATTCATCAACTGCAAAGCCACACAAAGAATATATTTAAATTGGCTCACATGGTTAAAAAAGAGATCAATTCGGAGGTCAAGGTCAGCCTTATGTAATCACACAGATATAAACAGTATGGAAAGCATATACATACATGTTCATTATAGACCATTATGCCTTTCAGCGTTCAATCTGCAAGCCTCTGTGAATTTACTAAACAACGCCATAATCCTCTACTTGTAACTAGTTCTGTGGCCTCGTTTAGTTCCATTCCTCTTATCTTCAAATCTTAAGAAACTAAGTTTAACAATCGTCATCTTGGTCTCCCCCTACTTTTCTTACACTGCATAACAGAGTCCATTATTATCCTAGAGAACCTATCCTCCTCCATTCGCCTCACATGACCCCACCACCGAAGCCGGTTTACATGTACAGCTTCATCCATAAAGTACATTTTTAATTTAGCCTTTATCTCCTCATTCCAAGTACAATCCTGCTGTTGTTCCCACCTGTTTGTACCTGCAATCATTCTTGCTACTTTCATTTCCGTTACTTCTAACTTATGAATAATATATCTTGAGTCCACTCAGCTTTCACTCCTGTAAAGCAAAGTTGGTCTGAAAACAGATTGAAGTAAAGATAGTTTTGGCCGGGAGCTATCTTCCTTCTTACAGAATACTGTTGATCGCAACTGTGAGCTCATTGCATTAGACTTTACTGCACCTTGATTCAATCTAACTTACTATACTACCATCCTGGGAGAACACACATCCTAAATACCTGAAATTATCTACCTGTTCCAGCTATGTATCCCCAATCTGACATGCAATTCTCTTGGATTTCTTACCTACTAACATCAATTTAGTCCTAGAAAGGCTAATATTCATACCATACTCATTGCACCTATTTTCAAGTTCCAAGATATTAGACTGCAGGCTTTCGGCACAACTTGCCAATAAGACCAAGTCGTCAACATAGGCCAGACTGCTTACTATATTTGCACCTAACTGAATCCCTTTCTGCTACATTATTCCTTTCAACAAATGATCCATGTAAACTACTGCAGCCCAATTGTCAACATAAATGCTTTTGATTAATTTTTATAATCTACCCTTAATCCCATAGTCCCCCACTACAGTGAACATCTTTTTACCTCAGTATTCTGTCATATGCTTTCTCTAGATCTACAAAACAAACATAACTGTATGTTCCTCTCATAGCATTTTTCAATTACCTGGTGCATGTTGTATACAAGGAATCGGTATACAGAAAACACAACATAAATTTATTGTTACATTAAGTTTTTTACACAATATGTACATAAATGCAACTAAATTTTCTTGAAGCTAGATGAGCTTGTGCCCAATTAATGATAGTATTACTGTAGACTGAGGGTCTGGAAATATACACTTTATATAAATGAGAGTCTATATACACACACGAATCTATCTTGCGGAGATAGTCTGTCAATTAAGAGAGAGTTCAAGATAGTTGAAAACTATCTGCCTTGAAGAATTACAAGTGTAACTTGCAATGAAAGTTCGTACTAACAGAATGCTAGTAGTAGGCTTGTCAGGAGCTGACATAAATATTCACAATTAGTAGAATACTAATGTAAATGTCGGAGCCTAAGTGAGGACTGTGGGATGAGTAGAATACTGACATCGGGGCTTGACGTGGCTACAGGAAGCAGGAGGTGAGGCAGTGTCTAGAGGTGAGACCTCACAACCAGAATTTCAGTCCACCTGGTCGATACACATGTTTAAGAGGGATAGCCTCCGTGTTCGACTTGCAGTGTAATCTGGCGTTAGACACTGAGGAGTCCTCGTAAGGAGCGGAATGAAGCGTCCTTTTATAGCGCTGGCTGACGTCACAAGCAAGCACACTGCAGTACCTCGTAGAGTCTGGAAAGATCCGGGCTGCGGCGTGTTGCGGAGCTATCAGGCGCAGAGCTGAGATTGCGAAGGACACACAACAGTGCATCGTGAAAATTTGATCCTGATAGCCCCTTTGCAGTCTGAAACTACAGTGGTTTTCATCCAACTTCCACTCAACCACTGATCGCACCTTTCCTTCAAGGACTCCAGAGAACACTTTGCCTGGTATACTGATCAATGAGATACTCAATAGTTGTTGCGAACCTCCCTGTTCCCTTGCTTATAGATAGGCACAATTACTGCTTTTTTCCAATCAGACATTATCTTAGTAACACTCAATGCTAATTTTATTACTCTATGAAGCCATTTCATCCCTGCCTTCCCACTATATTTCACCATTTCAGGCCTAATTTTGTCTATTCTTGCTGCTTTAAGACAATGTAAGTTTATTTACCATCCTTCCCACTTCATCAAGTGTAAGTTCACCAACACATTGACCTTGTTCACGTTGTTCCCAGGAAGATTTCCTTTTACACTGAGAACATTTTCAATATATTATTAGTTTGACCCGTCCAGTGAATCCCTGGGATCTATTATGAGTTCACCTAAGTTACCCAAAACATCATTCACTTAACTTTTCCATCCCTTCTTTATTACTGTCCAGAAAGGTTTCCCTGACCTAGCCTTTCCAGGCTATCACCAATATCTTCCCATGAATCTTTTTGGATTCAACGACTATTGTTTCGCTCTGGTTCTTTCTTCTACATACAATTCCCTGTTAGCGTCAATCCTTGTTTGGAGTTATTTCTGATATGCCTTCCTTTTACATTTAAAAGCTGCTCTCACTTCATCACTCCACCATGATGTTTGCTTTTTCTCATCTTTACAGACAGTTGTTTCTAGGCATTTCCTAGCTGTAACACAGTATCCCGGTATGCCACCCACTTTCTTTCTATATCCTAAATCTGCTTACTGTCCACTGTTTGGAACTTCTCACTAAATCATATCCACGTACTTCTGTCTAATTTCCTTGTCCTTGTCCGCAGACGGATTTCACCTTCTTTATCCTAGGCCTAGAGATACTTAGCTTACTACAGATCAGATAGTGGTCTGTATCATCGAGAAATCCCCGGGAAACCCACACATTCCTAACAGATATACTGAATTCAAAATCGTGAAGACAGTCTATTATGGATCTGGTGCCCCAACCCTCCCATGTGCAGCAGTAATAGCCTTATGCTTGAAGAATGTATTCATAACTGCTAAACCCATACTAGTGCAGAAGTCCTGCAAACTCTTCCCACTTAGAACTTCCATATCTTCCCATCAATTAGCAATTACCCTTTCATATCCTTCAGTTCTATTTCCAACTCTCGCAATGAAATTGCCCATTAGCACTATCCTATACTTGTTGACCGTGACTACAATGTCACTAAATGCTTCACAAAACTTAACTTCATCCTCATCTGCACCCTCACTGAGGTAATCCTCGTCCTAATTCCTCCAACTGCTAAATCTATCCACATCATTCGCTCATTTATGTGCCAAACAGAAACTATATTGGGTGTAATAGTATTCCTGGTGAACAGCCCTACCTCGCACTCTGCCCTTCCCTTTTTAACACGCATCAAGTACACTGTACATTCTCCTATATCTTCCCCGTTATCTCCTCTTACCCGAATATCAATAACTCATAACACATCCAGATGCATCCTCTTCGCTGACTCAACCTGTTCTACTTTCTTTCTTCCATAAGCCCCATTAATATTGAAAGGTCCCCCATCGAATTCCATTTTGTTCACCACGTTGTTTCCAAGAGCCCCTCGCCTGCCAAATGGGAGTGGAACTCCTTATTCCACTAGGTCCAAGGCTTGCTTCAAACATTCAGATGTGCTTGGTGAAAATTCTGCGAAGCAGGATGCTACCCTTACTTACACATAGACCAAGTGAGGATCCCTCCTCTAACAGGTTAGGGACCACCAGAGGACTGTATAATCCTAGCTGCCATGACTCAAGATATGTCCGAGATGCCCACTCCTATTCCATAGCAACTGGTATCCCAACTCTCAGGACCACTTACTACGCCACTCAGCTGTTGCCCATGGTTCACGAACTATGACTGACTACAGTAACCCATGCCATGAACCATACCGTAAGCATCCATCAGCATAAGTAAACTGAAAAATAAGAGATTAGCCGTTTGGAGGAGTTGTTCAACAGAAAGAGCTGTAATGAATTTATAATGGCAGACACAAACATTATTTTCAGTAATATCATTAGTAATTAAGTAAGGGACACTCTTATTTTATAAAAATTTGGTTGTATGTAATTTTAAATGTGTGTTCTCATTGGCCAACCAATTTGAAACTCCATTATAGTAATAGTACCATCTCCAGTATTCTAACAAAACGATAAGGCCATGATTCTGCTCTATAGTGATAGGGTAGAGACGGTTTTGGCAAGATTGAGTGTTATGTAATTATATAATATCATATTTTAGTTTGATATTATTTGGCATAAGAAAATTCATATATTCTATATAGAGGACATGCTGGTATTAAATATGATTTAAGTATTGCATACTATAAAGCAGGGGTCGGCAACGCGGTGATTGCAGATGCCATGGCACTCTTTGGCAAGGTATTTTTTGCCCGTCTTATATTTTGTAATTCTGTACAATTTTTGTGGTAGTTTCCTTTAATAAATATTAATTAATTGAATTTTAATGTATTTGTCAAGCAGTTTTCATTGGCCAACCAATTTTAAACTGTATTATACTAATAAAACCATCTCCAGTATTCTAACAAAACGATAAGGAAGGCCGTGATTCTGCTCTATAGTGATAGGGTAGAGACGGTTCTGGCAAGACTGTCTTACGATAGCGTTTTGGCCGGCATGCAATTTTCAGTATTTTATATTGTGACGGACAGTGCAGTTCTGTTTTAAGAATGAGTAATAAGAAACAGAGAACTCAGAGAATTTATTTTAATAATGAATGGGAGCGTAGCCTCCGTGGCTCAGACGGCAGCGCGTCGGCCTCTCACCGCTGGATACCATGGTTCAAGTCCCGGTCACTCCATGTGAGATTTGTGCTGGACAAAGCGGAGGTGGGACAGGTTTTTCTCCGGGTACTCCGGTTTTCCCTGTCATCTTTCATTCCAGCAACACACTCCATTCTCATTTCATAGCATCTATCAGTCATTAATTAATCACTTTGGGAGTGGCGACCCCATTGTACTGATAGCCTATATCTGATTCATTCATTACATCCCTGACCCGGTCAAAGACTGGAAAACAGGTTGTAGGTTTTCAATGAATGGGAGCAGCGGATCTGTTTTGTAAATGTAAAAGGTAAATGTGTGTATTTACTTTGTAATGCCAGTGTATCTATTCCCAAAGCAATGTTGAGAGCCAATTTAATAAATTTCACCAATCTTTTACAATAGTATTCCCGTAGATTCAGAAGTAAGAAAATGAAAGTGATTTGAAAACCATGTTGAAACATCAATAGTCAGTTTTCACCACATAAAACAAGCTATAATCAAATGCAACAATTGCCTCCTTTAAAGTTTCTCACACATTACTGAAAAAGAAGAAACCATTTGAAGATGAAATATTCAAAGAAGCGAAAATAGCTGCTTTGGAGTCACTGTTCGATGGTCTTCAAAATAAAACTGAAATAATTTCTGTTATCAACAAACTGGGTGAGTTGGCCGTGCGGTTAGGGGCGCGCAGCTGTGAGCTTGCATCCGGAAGATAGTGGGTTCAAACCCCACTGTCGACAGCCCTGAAGATGGTTTTCCGTGGTTTCCCATATTCACACCAGGCAAATTCTGGCGCTGCACCTTAATTAAGGCCATGGCCGTTTCCTTCCCACTCCTAGGCCTTTCCTATCCCACCGTAGGCATAGGACCAATTTGTGTCGGTGCGATGTAAAGCGAATAGTAAAAGTTGTTACCAACAAAATGCAGTTATCGGCTAGAACAGTTACACGGTGAAGATATGGAGTTCCAATTAAAACATGATTTACAAAGGTGTGAATTTTATTCCTTGCAATTAGCTGAACTGACAGACATTTTTAATATTTATTGATTCCAAAAAAAAATGGCATTTAGCAACTTTTCTGTCAAAGAAGAGTTTCTTAAAGTACTTTCACTGACGTAACGAACTAGAGGCGAGGACATTTATAATCAAAACTTGGTAGCTATTACAACAGATGGAGCTCCGGCATTTGTAGGCTGCAAGAATGGATTTATAGCTTTATGTATGAAAGATGAAAGCTTCCCTCCTTTTCAATCTTCTCACTGCATACTACACCAACAAGTATTATGTTCAAAAGCCTTTGATTTTAATCATGTCATGAGCACAGTTGTGAAGACTGTTAATTCAATTAAGGCTGCTTTTTTGCAGTACAGGTTGTTTAAGGCACTGTTGGAAGATGGAGACACTGATTATAGTGACAGTCCTACATACAGAGGTTACGTGGCTCAGGAGGGGGAAAGTATTTGCAAGATTTATTAGTGTTCTCGGAGATATAAAATTTCTTAGTTCAAGAAAAGGAGTGTACACAGAGCTGGCTTATGGACCTGGAATATAGTGAACTTAACCTACAGCTCCAAGGTAAGGATAATCATATTGCAAAAATGATGAGTGCTCTGAATGCTTTGAAATGAATTCAGTGAACGATTCAAAATCTTAAATGAGGGAACCAATAGTGGTATTTCTATCAAACCCCTTTTTGCCACAGTCGATGTTAGTGAGATAACTACTGTACTTATATTTCGAGAGACATAGTAGAAATTGAAGATAAGAAACCCTTGAAATGGAAATAATAAACTTACAAAATGACATCAATTTTAAATCTCATTGCAACAATGACAAATTTTGGAACTTGGTAGATACTAACTCTTATTCATTGTTGAAAAAGTGTGCCTTGAAAATCCACTACTACAGTGAATCAACTTCACACATAGGAATCTGTATTCACAACCATGAAACATCTGACATGAAAATACAGGTCCAGGTTAAAGGTTAAAAGGTTAATACACGTTTTGTTCCTAAAACTAAGCAGTTAGACTTTAAGCTGGATTATGAATGTATTTTCATGAACTAGCTATAAAAACATTAGATACTGGAAGGTGGGATTCTTCTTTCAACCTTAGTTGAAGTATTTTGAACATAATACTGGGAAAATGTATTCCCTACTCGGATTCAAAAGTGCCAGAAGGACACGAATTCCTCAATAAATATCACTTCATTTCCCTGAAATCCCCATTGGTGTAGGATGGAGATAATCCCATAACACCAGGTAGTGTCATTAAGCATTTTGATAAAAAACATGGCAACTAAGTGCTCCTTTCAAAGGGAGACCTTGTGAATGGAACTTTCCAGTCTAATCAGATGATCGGCAGCAAACTGATAAGAGGGAAAACCATACTTGTAGTTAGTCAGGAGACATCTCTCCTCCAAAGCCCACACAAGATGCTGGTTGAACATTCTTTCAAACAGCTTACAGAGGCCATCTGTTGGGCATATTCGCCTATAACTATACAGAAACTTTGGATCTTTACATGGCTTGAGAAATGGTATTAGAATTCCCTCATGCCTTGAAATGGAACCCCCCCACTCCATATTCCGTTCAATAGAGTGAGAATATAAATGAGACATCAGTCACTCAAATGTTTAACCCTTTGGATGCCAACCCATAATAGGTCATCATATGCATAGAATGCCAAGCATGTTTCAATGGATTTTGCACCACTGTATAAAATATTTTATTTACGTCTCATTTTAAAAGATATGGAGGTAAAATTCGGTATGTGAGCTTGATATACTCCAAGGAATATAAACATATGACTTGCATTTCAAAAAAACAAAATTTTGTGGAATAATGTGCACAAAAATATTATTACTTTTTTTTTAAAAATGGAAAAACATAATTTGAAATTAATTAGCACATTTTACACTAAACCCAAAGTGACTAAGTGAAGATATTTAATCTTAACTCATATCTGGGATCATATATACCAATTTATGTTGTTAATGTAGGTCTACTTTACAATTTATAAACTAACTTCCAAAAACATTGAACATGTGGAGAGAAAGACACGAACAGTGTAACCTGTCAACGATTGAATATTTTATGAATTTTGAGAGAGTAATAGTTATCATTTGAGAGAACTGTGTCTAGTAGCAGTATTTGTTACTACAGAACAGTTCAGAGGATCAGAACATACAAAATCAACTAATAGTGTCTGAAATGAAAGTGTAAAGAACAGATTGAAATATTCTATGGGCGGAGCATCAGATTGAGGGAGGCCTACGTGTTTAGGCCCTGGGATTTGATAAAAATGGTGGGGATGGACAACATTACTTTCAGGGAATATGCATTCAGTCCAAAAATCATCTAATTCACTGTCACTGTCATTTTCATTAGCACTGTCACTATAACTCTTTGACACTGCACGAAATGTTGTAAGCCCATTAGCCAATGGCACGGCTCCATCATTCTCTGGTGCGCTACCTGAAGACCCCAAAAATATCATAATCATCACTTTCGATAAAATTAGAGTCGCTTACATCTTCAAAGTAACCCAAAGTTCCTCAATTTCTTCTCCCGAATTAGGCCTATGTGACGACATGCCTTGTTGTGATAATTGTATTATTTATAACTTTACCACAACTTAAATAAATTGATAGGTAATTATAACTGCAGTAGAAATAATAATAAATGTAATATATTACGGTAAATAACTCAAATGCGTGAATTAGAACGTAAAATTATTGAAAACAAGTCACAACAAACGGACATAAACAAACAAGGAGGCTGCCATATTGGATCATAGATTTCAAGCGCTCACAGATCATACACTCGCAATCGACGAGTAAATTAGCAAAAATGAAGCTATGTCAGTGCCATCTAATGACATAAGGAATTATAAACATTCTACCTTCTTTCTACTTGATTTGTGACGCAATCAAGCGCCTTACTACATAACTACACCACTTATAAGAGGGTACCGATGGAATCGGCATCCTGGCATTTTTCGTACAGAATGTAAATGCTGATGCATCGGCATCTTGGCACTGTAAGAGTTAAGTATCTGATTGTGGATTTCAGCCAGCCCAGGAGCCACGTCCCTGCATGGCACGAGTGCATTAGGCAATTCCCACTCCGTTAAAGGCATGCCATAGGAATGCGAAGCACTAGAAGCAAATGACAGGTGATGAGCTTGTGTCTCGCGATTTATAGGCAGAAATGCAGGCTCGAATCTCCCAGAGCTGGATGTATTGGCAAAATTGGACACAATGTGATCTGCAATGACTGAAGGAATCATAAGATTTCAGGAACTGAGTGACTGTTCTGGACACTGCCAATATGGCGGAGTTTGGTCTACACTTGTGATGGCAGAGTATGTGCCGTCGCGGAAGAGACCTAATTTTTCCAAGTAGCATTCTTATTTTCTCAAATAAAGAAATAGACTTTACCGAAAGGTGCTTAAACGCAATATGGTTGGCCATCGTAGGATTCCGACGATAATGTTTAAAAGCCAGTCTAAAATTATGTACGGCTGCTGTAATTTCATCAGTCCACCACGGGACCTGTATCCGGCGATGAATGTGACCGAAGAAGGTACCGTTTCCACTGGAGCAGCAGGAAGGCCAGTTGTAATGGAACAAACGTTGTCGTCAAGAGACCCCAGCAACTCATCGGCCAACAGTGCTAGTTTTGAATACTTTGGCCAATTTGCCCGTAGAAGTAACCAGCACTTTGGTACTTCAGACTGTCTTTGATTCAAGAGTGTGAGAAATATTGGGAAATGGTCACTATCACAGAGGTCATTGTGTACTTTGCCACCACAACAAGGAAATTAGTGCATGGCTGCAAAATGTGATGTCTAGATGGGAGAATGTGTCCTGTGCACTACTGAAGTGTGCAGGCTCCCCTGTGTTGAGCACAAAAAGATTCAACAGGAGGACCAAGCAAGAGGAAAGGAGGAGGTAAATTGAGCAATCAAATACTGGAGTTCTTGCGTGTGAAGATCACAGTCCAGTAGAAAGTACACGTTACACACTTATCATTACAGGTAACGAGTACGAACTTCAATTGCATCCAGCTGAATTAGAAGTGGCACATCTTCACTGAAGATGTCAGAACGGACTAGGGTACAAACACCCCCATTCATCATGCCATCCACAACTACTCCGTCCTTAGAGTACAGATGAAACCCTCTCATAGGCGTGTCGTGTCTTGGTCTCAAACGAGATTCGTGTAGGCAGACTATGGTGGCTGCATGGATGGAAATCAATGGATTTAACTCAATTAGGCGACATATAAAACTATATTCAAAATTTAGTAATTTATTTTCCACCTAGTCGATACAATGATAGCTTAAGGCAATTTAATGGTTAAAAGTGGTACATGTTTTGTATATTATCAACATCTTCAGCCACATTTTTGTTGTCAATCTTATGTTAATTTTAAGGACACTTCCTCTAAAGCATTACTTTGTCAATTTATATATTTTTCATCTAAACAGTGTTATGTGGCTGAAGATGTTGATAATATACGAAACATGTACCACTTTTAACCATTAAATTGGCTTAAGCAGTCATTGTATCGACTAGGTGGAAAATAAATTACTTAATTGTGAATCTATTGAAGTGCGATACGGACCATGAAGCTGATTTTATGTAATATATAACTATTGCAGTGTCATTGCAATAGTGCCTTTGTGTAGATGAGTACTGCAATAAAATTAGGACAACTGCTTGTCCTCCTTTCGCCCAGTTCCATGCCATTTTCAACCATTATTGTTGTAGTGATCATCATCCATGATGATAAGTGGTTCAGCCTCCATTGTCTCCTTCCACGATGATGAGTGGTTCAGTCTCCACTGTCTCATAAGAAGAGAGAGACACCGCAACTGAGCCATCTGATAGGGAATGGTGGGCTTTCCTCCTGGGAGAATTAGTTTTCCCAGAAAGAGATCAAGCAGGAGATCATCGGGGCTTCTTGCATTTGCTCACCATTTCTCCTAATAATTGGAGGAGAACCAGCAGATGGTATGCCGGATTTTTTTGAGATGTGTGTGGTAACCCCCCTATCAGGTTTGAGAAGGCTCCTTCTCCCAACATTTTAGGGGAGTGCTGGAGCTTCCCTTCTCCTCCTTGTCATTCTGGGCATTAATAGGAGGTCCTAATTGAGGGAGTCTTCCCCCCACATCCTGCTCTGGAGGGGGCAGAAATTCCCAGCTGAACTTGGCTAAGAAGGGCCCTTGCTAAGCACTGTCAGTAATCACACACTTTGTAGCTTCCCAGGAGGTTCTGTAACAATCCAACTGGTCAGATTTATCAGCTCTTTTAAAACAACTTAACACACCTATTAACGTATCTACCTGAAGGGCTTTAATTAAAAGAAAACGAAACATACAACTATTTACAGGGAAGTAACCACAATAAATTCCCCCCTTTTACAATTAAATTCAACAAATATCACCAAAACGTGAAAAAAAAAAAAAAAAAATTGTGCACCACTGTAATATTACAGAAGTTCATGAATTCTTGAATTTTGCCTTCATGAGTCCTCCTGTTCTCCCAAGGCAACGATCATGTGTTAATGAGCTTCCAAATTTGCATATTACTTTATCAGACACTATTAAATTCTGAAAATGAATCTGGGTAGCATACCAGGTTTTTACTCCACCAATAAAAGATTTTATAAGCTTAACTATCGAACTTACCGAGCAAAGCTGAGCATCTTCACTACCCACATTATATCAACAACAAATCTCTTCCCACCTTGTGTCATCTCACAATAACATATAAACGTCTACATATTTCATTTCAAATATTTACTGCAATGTACACATAAATTACTGGTCAGTGATCCCTCCACGACACAATATATTGATACTTTCACAATATAAACACTTCCATTACAAAAAAAAAAAAAAAAAGGTGCACACAATTTACACTCCTAATATCTCACTTGTAAGGATGAGATACCACCATCTGACTAACTAGCGTATTGTTTTCATTTAGTGAGGACATCCCTAACCAACCAACCAACCAACCCCCCCCCACACCTCTTTCTCTCTCTCTCTCTCTCTCTCTCTCTCTCTCTCTCTCTCTCTCTCTCTCTGTGTGTGTTTCTACTAGCTTGCATCTAGGATAATTTAGTTCCCAATCCACAGCTATGGTGGTATATTCATATGCTCTCAGTCACCACTGGTTCAATTACTATACGACATTCCACGATTTTCGATTATGTCAGACCACAAAATTATCCAACTCAAATAACAAAATAATCTACCCCCAATATGCAGTATGCAGTTTGACCAAGATACACACTTAACACAATACCATGTTGAACATCAAACACTCCATTCAACACAAGAAAACAAACATGTATTCGCTTGAACAAGTCACAATGAAAGAAACATGACTCGCGTCTCTATTCACAACACATGTGAACAAAGTCTTAAAAGTTCAGTCTCTCTACTTCTATAAAAAGTTAACTTGTGGGTAAATAGTTTCAGCAAGAAATTTCACACATAACCGATTCAAACAGGGAAGCCACCAATTCAGACGCTGCTTCCTGCATGAAGACATTGTAACAAATTAAATCACATCAAGCTGACCATGCTAAGTCGAATACAAAGTCAGCAAAGCAAGTCAAGATGAGTAAGCCAGTAAGGTAGTCTCTGAGTAAGTAAGTAGCAAGTAACTGTAGGATGTAGCAAAGAAGTGTCTGCAAAGAAGTCTCTACGATGAAGCGTTCAAGAAGATGTGTAAAAGTGTCTACGACCTGCTAGGGCCAGTCCCCACAAGCCTTGGGACCACGTGGACACCACATTCTTAATGGCGAGTGGTAGGTGTTGATAAACGTCCGAGCTCCTAGTGTTATACGGTCAATGATACCGTTTGAAATTATTTTTAATTCACAGTATCCTGATTGGCCAATGAGAATTTTACACTCAATGTGTTTAGTGCAATATGGCCTTGTAATAATACTCAACATGGCTTAGCTGTCTTGATACTGCTACACGGCTGAAAGCAACGGGAAACTACAGCCGTAACTAACTCCCGAGGACATGCAGCTCTCTCAGTATGAATGATGTACTGATGATGGCTTCCTCCCGGGTAAAATATTCCAGAGGTAAACTAGTCCCCCATTCGGATCTCCGGGTGGGGACTACGCGAGAAGGGGCGATCATAAGGAAGATGGATACTGACATTCTGCGAGTCGGAGCGTGGAATGTTAGAAGTTTGAATTGTTGTGGTAGGTGACAGAATCTGAAAAGGGAGATGGATAGGCTAAAGTTGATATAGTTGGTATAAGTGAAGTACGTTGGCAGGAAGAACAGGATTTTTGGTCAGGCGAGTACCGAATTATCAACACAAAATCAAACAGGGGAAATGCAGGAGTTAGTTTAATAATGAATAAGAAAATAGGGTAGCGGGTAAGCTACTACGACCAGCATAGTGAAAGAATTATTGTCGTCAAGACAGATACCAAACCAATGCCGACCACAATATGAAAAGGTGACGAGAATCTAATTGTGATGGGACACTGGAATGCAGAGGTAGGCCAAGCAAGAGAAGGTAATACAGTAGGAGAATTCGGACTGGGAAAAAAGAATGACAGAGGAAGTCGGCTGGTTGAATTCTGCACTGATCCTAATTTAGTTCTTGCCAATACTTGGTTCAAACCCCACAAACAATGGCTGTATACGTGGACAAGACCTGGAGACACTGGGAGGTATCAAATAGACTTCATTATGATTACGCAGAAATTCTGAAACCAGGTGCTGGATTGCAAAACTTTCCCAGGAGCAGACGTGGACTCTGACCACAAGTTGTTGGTCATGAAATGCCATCTGAAGTTGAAGAGATTGAACAAACGGAAAGAATGCAAAAAGATGAGATCTAGACAAGCTGAAAGAAACATGTTGCACAAGGGCTAAATGAAAAGGCTGAAGGAAACACAATAGAGGAAGAGTGGATAGTCATGAAAAATGAAGTCAGTAGGGCTGCTGAAGAAATGTTAGAAAGGAAAAAAAGATCAACTAAGAATCAGTGGATAACTCAGGAGATACTAGACCTGATTGATGAACGACGAAAATACAAGAATGCTAGAAATGAAGAGGGCAGAAAAGAGTACAGGCGATTACAGAATCAAGTGGATATAAAGTGCAAGGTAGTTAAGGAAGAATGGCTGAAGGAGAAGTGCAAGGATGTCGAAGGTTATATGGTCCTGGGAAAGGTAGATGCCGCATACAGGAAAATCAAGGAAACATTTGGAGAAAGGAAATCTAGGTCTATGAATATTAAAAGCTCAAATGGAAAGCCACTTCTAAGGAAAGAAGACAAAGCAAAAAGATGGCAAGAACCTATACAACAGTTGTATCAAGGTAAAGACATGGATGATTTGGTTCTGGAACAAGAAGAGGCTGTTGATGCTGATGAAATGGGAGACCCAATTTTGAGGTCAGAGTTGACAGAGCTGTGAGCGACCTAAATAGGAACAAGGCATCTTGAATTGATGACATTCCCTCTGAATTACTGACTCCCTTAGTAGAAACCAGCATGGCAAAGTTATTCCATTTAGTGTGTAAGATGTATGAGACAGGGGAAGTCCCATCTGATTATCGGCAGAATGTTGTTATACCTATTCCCAAGAAAGCCGGTGCTGACAGGTGTGAAAACTACTGCACCGTTAGTTTAGTATCTCATGCCTGCAGAATTTTTACATAAGAATGGAAAAACAAGTTGAAGCTGAGCTGGGAGAAGATCAATTTGGCTTCAGAAGAAATGTAGGAACATTTGTAGCAATCCTGACTTTACGTCTGATCTTAGAGGATCAAATCAAGAAGGACAAGCCCACGTACATGGCATTCGTAGATCTAGAAAGGGCATTTGATAATACTGACTGGACCAAGCAATTAAGATTCTGAACGTGATTGGGATCAGATACCGAGAACGAAGAATTATCTACAATCTGTATAAAAATCAGTCTGCAGTGATAAGAATCGAGGGCTTTGGAAAACAAGGAGCAATCCAGAAAGGAGTGCGGCAAGGCTGCAGGTTGTCTCCCCACCCTTTCCAATGTTTACATAGAAAAGGCAGTAAAGGAAATCAAAGTGGAATTTGGAAAGCGAATCACAATCCGAGAAGAGATTGCCGACGATATTGTTATTTTATCTGAGACTGCAGAAGATCTCGAGAAGCTGCTGAACTGAACGGACAAAGTCTTGGGTAAATAAATAAGTCCAAAACAAAAGTAATGGAGTGCAGTCGAAAAAAAGGCAGGTGATGCAGGAAATATTAGATTAGGAAATGAAGTCTTAAAGGAAGTAGATGAATATTGTTACTTGTTTAGTAAAATAATTAACGATGGCACAAGTAAGGACACAAAATGCAGACTAGCACAAGCAAGGACAGCCTTTCTTAAGAAAAGAAATTTGCTCACTTCAAACATTGATATAGGAATTAGAAAGATGTTTTGAAGACTTTCGTGTGGAGCATGCCATTGTATGGAAGTGAAACATTGGATGATAACTAGCTCAAAAAGAAAGAGAATAGAAGCTTTTGATGTGTGGTGTTACAGAAGAATGCTGAAGGTGAGATGGATAGATCGAATCACGAATGAAGAGATACTGAATCGTATTGGTGAGAGGAGATCGATTTGGCTAAATCTGATGAGAAGAAGAGATAGAATGATAGGACACATCTTAAGACACCCAAGACTTGTTCAGTTGGTTTTTGAAGGAAGTGTAGCTGGTAAGAACGGTACGGGTAGACCAAGGTATGAATATGACAAGCAGATTAGAGCAAACGTAGAAATGAAAAGGTTAGCGCAGGATAGGGTGGCATGGAAGCTGCATCAAACCGGTCTATGGACTGATGACTCAAACAACAACAACAACAACAACAACAAAACAACGTGTTTAGTGCAACTCTTTTCCATA
Organism: Anabrus simplex; assembly: GCF_040414725.1. NCBI lineage: Eukaryota > Metazoa > Arthropoda > Insecta > Orthoptera > Tettigoniidae > Anabrus > Anabrus simplex. The sequence goes on from NC_090265.1 coordinate 237,171,127, forward strand.
GATTGGTTATACTCTTAAATCGATAGGACTCTTTTCTAAACAGGTTTTCCAAACTGTACGATTCACCACTTCCTGGTTCAACCAACGAGTCTCCAACTGTCTTCGCAGCTTCCTAAATGCACAATAATGATTAACCTTAACTCTTATAGCATAATACACACAGAGACTTCCATCAATGTCCCAATAAAAACAAAATCACATCAGCATTACATACTTTCACATTCCTTAAACTGAAAACATACTTTCGCTATCATAATTGTACATAATGCCGTGAAAGAATTAAATTGAATTATATTATTATTATTATTAATTTACATAATGAAGTAAAAGCTACAGTTCACATTTTTCAAAGAACAAGTGTTCAAAACTTCGTACGGTTGCAGAAAAGATACCTTCTTGGGATCTCCAGGTTCTTTTCTTATGCAATCTTGTTCCTGGATAGGACTTTTTGATGCCTGCTGTGTACTTGAAGGTGGTATAAAACTCTGCAACCTTTTCAGCGCAATAGATGGAGACGGTTATAAACTTCATAGTTGGTTCCGTATTGAGTTAAGATTACACTTAAAATAAATATAAAATTTTATATTTAAGTATAGATGGAGAACTCCTGACCAGCCATGGATTTGAACTTTCTCCAGGCGTCTGGACAGGACAGCGTATCCAGCGTTTTGATCTCCTGGATTATCTTCTCCTCCCTGAATATGGAACACTCCTTGGAGATTGGAGTATGCACACCTGTAAAGTTGACGCACAAACTTGGTGGTGTGCAGTCCCACCAACATGCTCGCCTTTCCTACACATTTTACAAGCCATCAAGCCTTGTCATCGCAATGTTTTGTGGCCTAATTTCTGGCAATTGTAACACCTTAATCGTGCTGGAATGTACGGGCATGCAGTCAGATGGTTCACTGCAACCTTTATCTGATCAGGTAGAGTCTGAACTTTGAAGATCAGAATGATGATGCTCATATCAAGCAGCTTCTCACCAACACGCCTCTTTAACCTTCAGTTACACCACGAGAGCAAGGTTTCTGATCATGTCATCATCGACAGCCTTAATCAGATACCTTTAGACGAAAACTCCTCTGCAGGAGTTCAGGAATTTGTGCTTCTCAATGTTAACATCCAACTTTCTGAACATTTTTGCATTAAGTAGCTGTCAATGTCTTGATCACTACGGACCATCACGAAGCTCTCGCACCTCGTCAACTTAACCACGAACCATTTCCCCAAATGAATTACAGATTAGAAACGGTCTCTGGTCAAAGAAGCTCCAGCAACCAGGAATGAAGGGAGACGTGTGTCACTTTGTAATCAACAGGAACTGGAAAATACTTCTTTCATTTCTTTGCTTTTGGCAACTCTGTTTTAAGGGTGCCACCCTGTGAAAAAGATAAAAAATAGAAGAGGGAGGCTCCTTTTTTGGTTCCAGAATAGGGATAAATAGTCAACGTTCAGCAGAATCCCGTATGCCGAGATAAGGCTGCATACTCTAGAAGTCTCCCGGTATCTGGAGGTGGGCCACCAGCAAATACTCTCGCAGTCACCACACATCACTCCTTGCCACAACCCAAAACTTGAGACTGGGGGAGGATGAAACACATGCACGCACGCTCACTCGCCCGCTCAATTAGAAAACAAACATTCTACTCAAGGAAGAGAGGCAAACAGGACAGTCAGAGAAATGAAAATTAAGGTAGTTAGAAATGGAAACAAACAAATGAATTAAAAAGAGCATAGACACCTCTCACACAACTCGGAGGACAGTTTGTTAGTCTGACCCTACTCACGAGACCAATCCAGCATGGGTAACCCTCAGCTGGCATAGCCCTTGTGATCAACAAGAACACAAGATCCCCACACCAACATCAAGATCCTGCTGTCCCTGCGGCCAGTTTACTGTGCACCTTTTAAGCAAATTTCAAATTATTGTTAATTTTTTTGAGTCAAATTTCCAAGTGTGCCTTTGCTGGAGAGATGTAGTGTTTACAGTGCACTGTCTTCTGGTATGGGCCAGAATAAATTTGTTACTTTCATTGACCTGTCTCAGTCTCATCCTTGGCTTTGACAATATGAAAGTGACTAAGGTATAAGCGATGCTAGCAATACCACTCCTTATGCAGCCAGTCCCTGTTATGAATGGTATGAAAACATTGCTCACAGGGTCAGCTGGTGCATGCATTTCAGTGGGCTTGGCAGACTGATATGTACTAGCAACTTCTGGCTCGGTGAGGAAAGCAACAGGAAACTACCTCACTCCTCATTTTTCTAGAATTCCTCTTCAGTGACGCCTAGGCTAAATATGACAGCTGTTGATGGAGCTGTGGAGGAACAAAGCAACCTTCGGGCTGAATACCCAAAATACATAGATTTCCATGTTTCATATTTTGGTATTCTTTAGGGCATGCATGCATATTTCCCAAGTTTTTAGACGATAGAACTTGATCCATAGTAGTGCAATCTGTGGCTCTTGGAGGTGGTGTCGAGATAAACTCACGGCCGATCCAGGTGGTGGTGGTGGTGATAATTGTTTTAAGAGGAAGTACAACTAGGCAACCATCCTCTACACTGTGTCATTTCACTATCCTAAGATGAAAATTCAATGGAGCTAAAATGATCGCAATTGCCAAAATCAAAGTTAAACATGATGCATAAACTCAGTCATTCATATCAAGGAAATACAATACAACGTGAGTTCGGAATAGTAAAGATCAATATGGCACTGGCTGAGACAAAAAAGGATTCAGAACTGTTAACATACTGTACGATTGCAAAATGATAATTGAATGAGCAAGCTAAATGAACAGACGTGTCGATCTGAAGAGACTGTATATAATCTCAAGAGTTGGAAGAAAATCATTAAAAGAACAAGATTTGCGAGGTCTACGTTAATTAGAGTACACATAATTACAAAAGCAGTTATTAAAACCACCAAATAAGAAGAGAATTATAAAGGAATTCATACATTGAAATTTCATCAGGGCGAAGACTAGGCCTTGACTCATTTATAAGGAAGAGAATTTGATACTATGGGGAAATAGCGAACTCAACTTATAAAGCAATAATTACAATATATAAAACTGAGACAAGGGTAGACATATTGGTAATCTGCAATCGTTATTAAGCTTAAATTCAAGATGAAGGAATTATCATTGAAACTATAATGTTAAAAGGCTTTGGATTCAACATTATGACACAACTAACTTCATATATATATTTGTATCCCATTTGTGCAAGATCTTGCTGCCATGTATTTCTAAGAAGACTATGGTGAGATTGTCCGGAGGAGGCTGAGCTGAGATGATGGCAACAAGGGTCTTCATTTCCCAAAGCATCCCAATGCCCAACGGCAGGATGTGATTGCCAAGCCCAAGCTGCAGATGTCGAGGAGAAACTAATCCAATCCCGGAGGAGCCAAAGGAAAAAGATAAGTTTTACAGTAAAGTAAGGTAAATATATGTTATAAATTCCAATCTAATCAATTTTAATTGTTTGTGAATAGATGGTTGGTCATTGCAGTCTTCAAAATATCTCAAATATGTTCGATTTTCGCAGAATAATGTTACATTTGTGTCAAAATATATGGATATAAGTAGTCATCTGAAAGATAACCAATCCGGGTTAGGGAGTGTGAAGTGAACTATACATTAGTGCCATTGCTATGACATTTAAGCATAGTGAAAGGTTATTCTATTTGAATTGTGAGATGTATATTGGTAAAAATTTTAAGGTAATATGTGAGTGATGACTAATATCATGGGGTATGAAGGTTGAACAGTGCCAAAAGAAGTCAAAGTAGAATAATATATGGATATGAGAATAATTTGAAGTGGTGATGAGAATAATTAAGAAGAGATTGGATTTATCAAGTGAATAATTAAGAGTTAAATTATTCCAAGTATCAAGTAGAAGTCCATATGAGAATTATTTGGAAGGAAAGGAAGAAATATGATATAATATATGAGAAGAAAGTGATATTGAAGTATTAAACGAATATAAGGAAGGATAGAGAGTTGGAATACGCGTTGCTACCTTGGTAAAGAAGAAAATGATTAATTATGAAGAAAAAGAGAAGGTTATATGATGCAATCCAGGATCATTAATATTCATGATACCATGATTATCAATCGTTGACAAGAAATCCATATCCTACGATGATGAAAACATATGGTGATGTTTATAATAAGTTATGGCATAAGTAGATCATCGAAATGAATCATTTTTGGAGGCGTTGAGTAGTAAGCTGATTAATTTTAACCTAGATCTCTACTGTAATATTGAATTTTCATTGAAGAGAAGCATGGCATACACCGAATCATATGCATAGGCATTATTATTTCTTTATAAATAATTCCAGGTTAGATAATTCATGGACTCTTTATGAATGATATCCTTTACATATTTTAGTAAATGACACCAGGTAATGTGTTACAATTCAGATATTCATTTGAGAATATAAACATTAGTTACATTTTTACGGTCAAATTGAATTGGGAACATGCATCATTTTCAAAAATATTTTTTTTGAAAAGTACACCAATGAAATAGTACGTAAACGTATTACATTGTGGTATGTTGCCTTGTTTTCTACCACTAAAAAAATATTTAATAGTGCCTTTCCGCAAGGCGAGTGAAACGGCCTCTGACGTAAGCGGCGCGCTGTGACGTCACGATCCAGTACCGCATGGAGCTCTACCAGCCGTTGTGCATCAGCCGTTGCTAAAAGCCGATTGTTTATTATTGATGATCGCGAATAACTTAGAAATGACGGAAGAAAGGTTCAAAACAGCACAGTCAGACAATCTATCATGTGTAAATGTCATCATTCTTGAAAAATAGTGACTTTTATGGCCGCAGAAATTCGCGGATAACAAGCAAGTTTGTAAGTGGTGTCTTTTATATACGTGCAATGTACTGTAACTCATAGTATTAGGATAACAACGAACCTGGATAGATATCACATCACTTTCAACATTTCCTTCTAGACTGACTCCCCTATTAAAGAATAACATTACATTTTCGGGCTTTCAGCATTAGTAAAGCAAGAAATCGGATTTCAGCACTAACATAAACATATAGGTAGAATTATAGTACTAGTCCGCTTCTGTGGTGTAGTGGTTAATGTGTGCCACTCCCGGAGGCCCGGTTTCGATTCCCGGTTCTGCCACGAAAGTTGAAAACAAATAGTACGAGGGCTGGAACGGGGTCTACTCAGCCTCGGGAGGTCAACTGAGTAGAAGGGTTTCGAATCCCACCTCAGCCATCCTCGAAGTGGTTTTTCGTATTTTCCTACTTCTCCTCCAGGCACCTAAGGCCACGGCCGTTTCCTTCCCTCTTCCTTGTCTATCCCTTCCGATCCTCCCATCCTCCAACAAGGCCCCTGTTGAGCATAACAGGTGAGGCCGCCTGGGTGAGGTAATGGCCCTCCTCACCAGTTTCATCACCATACTCAAAGTCTCACGTTCCAGGACACTGCCCTTGAAGTGGTAGAGGTGAAATCCCTCGCTGAGTCCGAGAGAAAACCAACCCTGAAGGATAAACTGATTAAGAAAGAAAGAAAGATCATAGTACTATAGGGCTATAATCTATCATTCCCAAAAAATATATATATTTATGGTTGGGACAACTGGCCTACCCACTTACGGGGCCCATGAAAGAGAATTAAATATCTTTGTGGAGGGAAAAAGTTAAACATGATAAAGTTAAATATGACTTCATCTAGTTTTCACAAGTCGGGCCGAGTGGTTCAGACTGTTGAGGTGCTGCCCTTCTGACCCCAACTTGGCAGGTTCGATCCTGGTTTAGTCCGATGGTAGTTGAAGGTGCTCAAATACGTCAGCCTCGTGTCGGTAGATTTACTGGCACGTAAAATAACTCCTGCAGGACTAAATTACTGCACATCGGCGTCTCCGAAAATCGTAGAAGTAGTTAGCGGGGCATGAAGCCAATAACATTAATTACATTTGGCTTTTAACAAGCTGAGCATATCAGGAAAGAAAAGTGTCCTGGTGACATTTTAGTCGCTCAATACAGGAATGTCTTTGGGTGCTGTGACTTATTTTTTTGCTTTACGTCACACCGTCACATATAGGTCTTATGGCGACGACGGGATAGGAAAGGACTAGGAATGGGAACAAAGCGGCCGTGGCCTTAGGTACAGCCTCAGCATCGAGCTCACAGCTGCGCGCTCCTAACCGCACGGGCAACTCGCGCGGTATTTTTACCCTTCGGTTTATTGACTTGGCTTGTATAACCTAAAACTTAGGATAAGTTGGATAATATTTTAAACACCTACATCACTATTTTCACCTGTGTGCAATTATGTTATTTATTTCATTAATATTATGATAATTATTATAATTGAGCATTATTAACTTATAAGACCCCAACAGACAAGCATTGGTTTTGTGTAGAGTTATACATTTGTTAAATTCACGTTGTTTCCTTTCATGATGTACACGCTATTCTTTGTTACATTATAGAGTATTTAGATATAGCCTAAATTTCTTTACCAATTAAGCTCTTCAATAAAGACATACATAACTGTCCCATGCCAAGATATATTGGTAGAATTAGAGCTGTCACAATGGTCCATAACCCCTTTGATTTATTATCTTGACATGGATCACCCAAAACATAGGTTAGGTTTGGAGAATACTTTAATAATCAGCATTATTTAATGCACTGTTTATTACTTTCATATTCCAAGATGTAATTGAAGCATTTAAATAAAGCATCATACATTAAAATTTAAAGTATTACCACTAGAACAGCTGACATGGAAAAGTGATTTGAAAATTCAAACAAATTCATCTTACGTTAAAATCTTCAAAAAAATAAACTGTAGACTTTTCCGATATATCACCAGCATTTCTCCAGCTCGCCAAAATCCATTTCTCCCTAGTTTTAGCGTCTTTAGAACGTTTATAAACAATTTGTTTGGTATGCTATTGCACATCGGAACTCTACACCATTTATAAGTTTTCTGCCTCACTGTCTGCGCAGGATTCATTTTAAGTCTAAAATATACCACTCAGATTATTATCCAATGTATAGACCTCGAATTTAACCATACTAAGACACTAACGTAAAGTAGAAATACGCGAAGTGTATCCTGCTTCTCACAGCACACTGTGTGTTACTTCGTCTGCTAATTCAGTCAACCTGTACGATGACGTCAGGCCAATGAGATCGCGTACTTGCGTGACGTGACATTTTCGTAGATTTTTATCATGTTTCGAGTTATTATTTGTACATTCTGATCACATTTTTGAATTCTGCATGCAATTTTGAATCAGATTAGCATATTTTTAATTAAAACCCCGGATCATGCATGTTCCCTATTGAAGATTAATGAGATGAGCGATATATTTATGTTGACAAATGATATTAGATATTAATATAGCAATATAATATAGCACATGTTATTGCTAACTTGATGCACTTATCTTTTTCCTGACACATTTAAATGGGTTAACTATCCTACAACAAATGAAACTTAATGTTCATCCTAAGTAAGTACAAGAAGAAGAGTGAAATATGATGCCGAAATATGACACTTTCCAAGATGATTTGTAAATAATTTAAAGAGACTTTGATTTTGATTTATGAACATTTTTATAATGTGATTGATGATGTAAAGATGTTATGCGAGTTAATTTTAAATTTAAATAATTTTTAGAATTTGAATAAATGAGTATGATTTAAGATATATTGATATTCCTATTCATCATCTAGCTTAAGCATTTCATATTTTTTCATTTTTTTCATTTTTCAATAGGAATTATTTTCTTGCTGAAAACTAATGATTTGTAGGAAGGAGACGTCCATCGTTAATTTGGGCAAATGATTTGTCCGTTATAAGAAGACTTGCGCATCTTTCCTGGAATTTACGTTAAAAATGATAGACAACTAAACCTGAGAATATGCTAGTCTGAATTTCTTTGCGACTGACCCTGGACACAGGAAAGGCGCAATACCGATCCAGATGTGTAAAACGCATCATAGAGATTATATATATAATTTAATTATATATATTTCCAAGGGAATTTCAGAATATAAAATAAGTAATATTTGGTCAGCAAATGATTGTTTAACTAGAATTCCTTCAAGGGAGAGGACAGCCTAATGCTGAGGAAGGATTTTTAACAACTAATGCAGTGAAGTCAAAGTAATTTCTGAACCCATACTTACGTTCTACATGAGCAAAAGCACAGAAAACTCCTCTCGGGCAGTAACCAGCAGTTTGGACATCATTGCACTTCGTTGATTTATAAATTTCAGGGTGAAATTGTTGTTCAGTTCTTGTGTGACAGTACGGACACTGGTCACCACTGTCACAATTCCCAGGTTCACCCCATTCATCTCCATGCTTTACATTCGGACAAGGCGTAGATCTGCAAGATAATAACTTCCTCTAAATTCTCATTGCGATTTACCTTCATAATTTCAGACAGGAGAGGCAAGAAGAAAATACTGTACTAACCTAAGTACTTTTTTTTTTTTTTTGCTAGTTGTTTTACGTCGCACCGACACAGATAGGTCTTACGGCGACGATGGGACGGGATAGGGCTAGGAGTGGGAAGGAAGCGGCCGTGGCCTTAATTAAGGTACTGCCCCAGCATTTGCTGGTGTGAAAATGGGAAACCACGGAAAACCATTTTCAGGGCTGCCGACAGTGGGGTTCGAACCTACTATCTCCCGAATACTGGATACTGGCCGCACTTAAGCGACTGCAGCTATCGAGCTCGGTAACCTAAGTACTATGAACTTATGTACAAACTGAGGTAAGAAATCAGGTGCATATAATAGAAAAATGGAATATCTCCCTACTTAAAATACATAGTAAATAAGTTTAGGACAACAACTTAAAATACCATGCCTGACTAAACTACTGCTTCATATTATCACAGAAAGAGATTAGGGTCTGGAGACTGAAGGAAAAGGAGGTTCAGGACAAGTTCAGGAAAGAATTATATAAAATGAAACCTAGGACAGATATTAGCTCACTACTCATCCAATATGTATGGCCAAGCCAGTCCGCTATGGTGATAAGGGTAGACTGTGCTGTCTGCAGCTCAGCGCAGAGTGCTGGGCAGCAAGAAATAACTCTACCCCCTAAGAGAACCAACGGCTTCGGGCGGATGAGTTCTATTATGAGGAGTGTAGGAAATGACATTAGAACTCATCAACAGCGTCTGTCGCCAGGTTAGGGTCGGCTGCAGAAGGCGCCTGTACTCCCTGTTATGGGCAGCCTCGTCACTTGCAGGCAGCGGCTCTAAAATGTCTTTGCGAGTGGCAAACCCATCGTAATAAAAGCCTAAAAATGAGTGCAAATATGGTGTGGCTTCAGGAAATGCAGGTGAAGGGCAGTTCTTCAGGTACTGGGGAAGCTGTGACAAGTGTACGACCAATATCACAATATAATCAATATAACCCTGACAGACAAGACCGAGGAGCTAATAGAATTCATGAAAGAGAAGGACACAGCCATCCTTGGTCTTGGTGAAACAAAATGGAGAGGAAGAGGGAAAAGAAAACTGAAAGAAGGTTACAGGCTTTTTTACAGTGAAGGACAGGATGAAGTAATGATCATTAGAAAGGATGTATGTATGTATGTATGTATGTATGTATGTATGTATGTATGTATGTATGTATGTATGTATGTATGTATGTATGTTTAGTCCTCAGCCCGAAGGCTGGTTGGATCCTCAACAGCTCCGCCATCAGCTGTCATAAATGGCCTAGGCATCACTCAAGAGGCGTACTAGGGAAATGAGGAGTGAGGTAGCTTCCCTCACCGAGCCAGAAGTTGCTGTCTGCCAAGCCCATTGAAATGCATGCACCAACTGACCCTATGAGCAACATTTTCACACCATTCATAGCAGGGACTGGCTGCATAAGGAATGACATTACTAGCATCACTCGTACCTCAGTCACTTTCATCTTGTCAAAGCCAAGGATAAATCTGAGACAGATCAATGAAAGTAACAATATTGCTCTAGCCCATACCAGATAGTGCACTGTAAACACTACGTCCTGCCAGCAAAGGCATATCCTGGAATATGTGGAGGAGGTAGTAAAATGATCAATGACAGAATGATCATAGCAAGGATATGCTCCACAAACTGGAAATAAGGAAGAGTACAGAACAATTCCTTGAAGAAGTGGAGAAATACATAGAAGACAAAGAAGTAATTATAATGGGATTCTCTTCCCAGTCTCTCTCTTCCCAATTGTCAAATGTAATTCTGAATTGACAAGTGGGAAGAGAGAGATTGGGAAGAGAGATTCTGGAGCTATGTGGATACAGCAACAAGAATCAAGAAGGGGGCATGTTAATGAACTTCTGCCAGAGCAACCAACTAATAACAGGAAACACTTGGTTGATTATATATTAGCCAAAAAAGAACATTGGAAAGATCTGATGGATGTTACAGTTATGCCTGAAGAAACCTTTGGAGGTCACCATAGAGCAGTGACAGCAAAAGTTGACAGTAGGCAAGGTCACAAAACTATAAGACAAAACAGAAAGAAAGATTAGGGTCTGGAAACTGAAGGAAAAAGGAGGTTCAGGACAAGTTCAGGAAAGAATTATAAAAATTGAAACCAAGGACAGATATTGGTCATGCTGAAGCAGACTGGAATAATTTTAAGAGTGCATTTGTAAGGTGTGCAGAGAAAACATGTGGCAGAACATCAGAAAAGGTAAGAGAGACAACATGGTGGAATGATAGAGTGAAAGAGTAAGTCAAAGAAAAGAAGAAAGGCGGGAAGGAATAGAGAATACAAAAGACTGAAGAGCGCAGAGTCAGATACACGCAAGCAAAAAGAGTTTGCAAAAAAGTAGTAGCTGAAAAACAGTTGGGATATATTCACCCAGAAAGATAAGGAAGATTTGAACTGTGAGGAAAAATTATAATTTGGAGTTATAAAATAATGTAGGAATGGAATGGTGAACAGGATTTATGAAGATTAAAGGAGTAATACTGACAAACCCAGAAGAAATAATGAACAGATGTAAAGAATATTTCAGTGAACTGCTGAATGTGAGAAACCAGACATGTGGAGAAGGCATCCAGGCAGCAAAAACAGAAGAAGTAACAGAAAAGGAGTCAGATATTACAATGGAATGGTGGAATAGGCAGTTACAAAGATGAAGATGGGAAAAGCTGTGGGAATATGAAGTAGCCATAGAAATTATCAAGGCTGCAGGACCAGCTGGACTCCACTAGACTTACAAAATACTCGAGTGTGTATGGAGGGAGAGAAAAGTGCCCGATGATTCGGAAAAGGGGTTATAATACCGATATTCAAGAAAGGAGACAACAAGATTTACAGAAACTACCAAGGAATCACAGTCCTCCCCAACCTGATTGTGACTGATGGTAGGCAAGCCTTGCAATGAAAATTCCCTGACCCACTCTTCATATGAGAAAAAACATTTGGCGACTTCCCCGTCATGTTTCTAGGGTAACGTTAAGAACTATACAATTTCAATCTTGCTCACAACCTGCACACTACCTAACCTTGAATTCTGTACACAATGTAGAATTCTGTAGCAAAGCACAGGTACATCAGCTAGTATATTTTAACAGCATTTTCTTTGGTTTTGGAGAATTGTTCGGTCATATTTTCGAGAATTTTGTCTCTAGGTCATTTTATCATGTTACCATCGTATTTTTTAATCTTTTTAAATTTTTTCCTATTTTGCTTAACGTCGCACCGACACAGATATGTCTTATGGCGACGATGGGGTAGGAAAGGTCTAGGAAGTGGAAGGAAGCGGCCGTGGCCTTAATTAAGGTACAGCCCCAGCATTTGCCTGGTGTGAAAATGGGAAACCACGGAAAACCATCTTCAGGGCTGCCGACAGTGGGGCTCGAACCCACTCTCCCGATTACTGGATACTGGCCGCACTTAAGCGACTGCAGCTATCGAGCTCAGTATCGTATTTTATGAAGTTACATCTGAAAGCCTGAACTGGTAGTTACACAAATACTAAAATAAAACATTTCAATGTAATACTTTGCTAACACAGTAACCGTCGTTAGAAATATTTTACAGTGCAGAAGGTTACAGTAGATACCTGCCCAGGTACAGGCCTAAAATGTTGGTGGTGCAGCGATGGCGTGAGTGGAGCAATCATTTCACACCTATGAGTGGATATGAGTGGATGACAGCTGTCACTGTTCTTCTTCCAGGAAACAAGTTATCTGGGGAATGAAATGTCTGCAATGTTATCCGGAGTCTCCAAGACTTCTCTAAACGCCTACAGCTGTAAATGGTATAGATGTTGATTCCCATAGGGAATCTGAAATATTTGTCCTGAATGAGTAAATTTATAATACCAATATAAATGGTCCGTTATTGAACATTATAAATTTTCCAGCTAACTTGTGCTAGGTACCAACTGACGAGCCCAACCTAGGACACGGGGGCGAAATGCTGGCAACCAGGAACGAGTTAGCTGGAAAATTTATAATGTCCAATAACGGACCATTTATATTGGTATTATAGAAGTAAAGGTTAGTGTGGATGGGAAAGGTGTGTATTTTCCATGAACAGTATAGCCTTAGTTTCACATATTGTAGTTCAGAGCGTACAGTACATGGAAGCATTCAAGTACCAATTTGAAAATGCCTAAAATTAAACCACACATGTCAGTTCATTTAAAACAAATAGTAGCTGAGTTTGATAAAAGTGTTTTCTACTGATGTACACATACTATAATGTAAGGTGTGCGAAGGCTGCAAGACGGTTACTGCGCCACAGCATATTGCTCACGAGAAGCATGTGCGTACTCTTGAGCGTTCATCAAAGAAAGCTGCAGTTCATTGCTTGCTACCTACTGTTGCTTCGACATCCAGCAAGTCCTCACAGTTTAGTAAGGCATTGTATGATGTGTTAGTGTCAGCAAATATTCCACTATTTAAACACTCTATTCCAAAATTACCTGCATTTTTGGAAAAACACACAAACCAAGAAATACCAGACAAGTTGAAATTACATAAAAATTATTTACCACAGTGCTACAAAGAAACATTAAATAAAATAAGGTGCAAAACTTGCGGGAAGAAGCTATGGGTTTCTATCGATGAGACAACTGATGTGGGGCACTATGTAGTCAATGCTGTGAATGGAACATTGGAATAAGACAGACCAGGTGAAAATTTTTTTTGACAGCCAGTGTTAGAAAAGGCCAATTACTCGACGATTTCAAAATTGTTTAACAGTGCCATGTGTCTTCTGGGGCTTGATAGCATACAACATGATAATGTGCTTAAACTTTTAAGTAACGCAGCAATACATACGGAACGAGCAGGTAATTTATTCAAGGTAATTTAAAATAGTACATCACATGCCTACCACATGGACTATGTAGGGTTTGTGAAGAACTGCGAGCAAGTGGACAGGCTTGCGGTAAACGTTAGAGAGGTTTTCTTAAAAGCTCCCTCACAAGTTAGGCCTACACAATTCAATGCAGAAGTTCCGAACACTGCGTTAGCACCACAACCCACAATCACACGCTGTGGTTAAATGTGTACTTCTATTATTGTGAAAATTTCCAGGTAGTGGAAAAAATAAAGTTTTGACTATGAAGAAGTTGCTCTGAACCAAACATGGAGGGCAGTTTGGCATTTATTAAGTCGAACTTCGCATTGTTGTCTGACACAGGTGTAGAAAACATGGGAAGTGGAAAGTGTTTGTAAAAGGTTTTATTTGTAAATCTTTTTAGGACTACTTACTGTATGATCTGGAGTGTTGTACTAGAATATTTTATTTGAATTCCATTCTGCTACCTCACCTGTACAGTGTAAGAAATATTGTTCTACATAAGTTGGTTGTAACTAGTTGATTACATTTCTATATTAACTGGAACTGTCCAGGAAGTTAGTGACGCGAATGTTTGAACATGGTGTGTTGGCCTTTGTTAGTTGTGCATTCTAGAAATATGTTCTTCCTATTCTGGAAATAGAAGATTCGCGATCGTATGTGTTCGAGAAGGTAATTTAAACATCACGACCAAAGAACGTGCTGTGATTGGTCAATCTGGGCAAGCTCCTGTGTTCTGATTGGCTAGTCCAAGACCAGATTCCCCTTTAAAAGGGGCTAGGCAGCATTTCGTAAAGGTGTCTTAAGTCTTTGAGCCGAAGTTTTGACGTGGTCGACGTTGTCTCGCTACCAGAATTGGCTGCCTTAGGGTAAGCGCTGTTGTTTTCTGTCTGGTATTAAGTCCCATTTAGTTTTCGTTGGTGTATTCACAGGAGATTGCCCCAATCGCCACTATTATGTCGTTCAAATGTTTTGAAAGATTAGTTTAGCTTCACTTTATATTGTGAAAGGGTATTGTGTTTGAGATTGCTGTAATCGCCACTATTATGTTGTTCAAATGTTTTGAAAGGTTAGTTTAACTTGACTCTATATGGTAAAAGTGTATTGTGTTTCCTCTTACCTTCAAGATTGTACTGCCAACTTGCTTTGCAATTAGATGTACCGTACGGTAATTTGTATTTTACTACTGGAATTGGTATTTTTCGCATTGCTGAAACTGTTCGTAAATTATTTTGTAAGGTACGCTTGGGAAATAATATTTTTGAAAATCCAAGATCACCGTTTGATTTTTCTGAAAACCGCAACCTAGACATCTGCTGGTCCCTGGAAGGTTCCCAGTACCATCCCACGTTCCTTGTTTATCATCATCAAGTTGCCCTTACTGATATTTACTTCTGCTGTTTTCGCCACAATTCCCTACATGATTATGGGGTGTATAGTGTTTAGGTACCTTGTAATTAGGTTTGCTTTCCTCCCTTTAAATCTGTTTATATAACCCCTGAAGTACCAGTTACATATTGTTAGCAGAGCAATCGCGTGGTTGCGGAAGAAAGAAAACAGAACGGTGATCGTGCGTAAAGTTCGAAAGTCTTATATCGCTTTGAATTTTGTTTCTACCCGTCAGGATGGCTCGTGCTTTTCCCAATCCTTTCCATTTAAGAAAGTCAGAACTAATTTACAAATTAAAAATCTGCAAAATTAATTCCACAGGCAATGTCAGAGATGACGCTAGCCTGTTGAAACATCTCTAAATTTGCCGATAACCATACCCGAGTTAACTACGGACGAGTTGCGTCAGTCTTTGGCCATAGTTAAAGATGGGTTAGCAGAATTCAACGCCATTCTTGTGTCCTTTTGTGCTTCTGAGCCCTCGCATGGCCAATTAGTGCGGGTTAAGGCGCAGTTAGTACATTACCTGGACAGAATTAGGGATTTGTTGTCTCTCAAGTTGCCGGAAGTTGAGCGGCATGAATGTCAAGCCTTACTAGTACAGTTTTCAAGAATTTTCGACAGAATCAGTGGTTTGTTTGAAGGGAATAAGTTGAATAACACAAATTCTGAAGTTCAAGTGTCTATCCCATCTGACATGTATGAAAGTGTTGACTTGGGTTCTGCATCTGTTGCTGCTCAAGTATGCACTCTGACATCTAGTGCTGGTGTTATTCAGGAATCTGATGTGACTAATGCTCGCCTGGGATCTTCTGTTTCGTTGTCTGGAACTAGGACACCTGTAAGTGATTCAAATAATCTATCTTCTTTGCATGTCGGTACCTGTACCAATTTTCCTGTAGTAACTGGTAATTCTGTTATGGATCAGCGTCTGCCCTCTATAGTTACTCACCCCTGTTCTGACGCAATGGTGCAAACCCATACCCCTGTCTTAGCACCACCAGTATCAAGTGCTCTTTTAGGTTGCACAACCCCTTCAAGTGGTTAATGCCCCGATGGTCTCTCAGATTAGTGAGAATCTTTCACAAATGAGATTGTCTGCGCCCATAACGTTGCAGGCTAACGGTAGCCCTAACCTAACCTTCTGTAATCCATCCATTTCACAAGGGCACCCGAATCAAAGGTACGATGCCTCAGTAACCCATCTGGACCATTCTAAGCCTTCCCAGGCACCTCCTACACCTGTTTTTCCCCCAGATTTTCTCTAACCTGCCTCACCCATTGACTACTGAGTTTAAGGGAGTCTCTAAATTTTCGGCTAACTCCGTTGATGTGGTTATTTCCTTCCTTCGGTTCCTAATTGAGTTCAAGGATCATATATAGATGTTGATTCCCACAGGGAATCTGAAATATTTGTCCCGAATGAGTAAATTTATAATACCAATATAAATGGTCCATTAATGGACATTATAAATTTTCCAGCTAACTCATTCCTGGTTGCCAGCGTTTCGCCCTCGTGTGCTAGGTTGGGCTCATCAGGCAATAGTGTACAATCTCAGTAACGACCACGTATTTCAAATTCTATACCCGCATGTATCTGGAGCGCTTGCTGAACATATCGTCAGGGCCATTTCCGAAAGATGGACTGTAGATCAATTCCACGTACATGTGCTTGAATTTTTCATTCCTTCTCGTGCCTTGTTTGCATTAGTGCAGAAGCACTATTTCAGAGTACAACATCTCAATGAGTCATTATCTGAATATGTTCATGATATTAAGCTCCAGGCTAGGATTTTCCGGCTCCACTATTCAGAGGCCCAGATGGTTGCCAACATAATTGAAGGTCTCGCCCCGAACTACAGATCATATCTGGCTCTTTCACCGCGACCAGCAACGTTCGCCCATTTGGAAACCGCCACATTTTCTGCAGAAGGTGTTTGATATGCCGACCAGTTACGCCTTGCATTAGCCCCACCTCCTATAAGCATGCCCTATTCTCAGGATTTTAAAACCGCCTCTTCACCTGCTTCCAACTCGTGTAATCCTCGTTCATGTTTCAATTGTGGCTCCTCTGCTCATCTCAAGCGGGACTGTCCTAAGGTTGATGCATTAGGCAATGTAAAACCTGCCATGGGTAGAGGCTCTTCCACCAATACTTCTTGCCGTAACGGTGGGTCAACTAGGCACTTCTCTAGGCAGTGCCCACGTAACACTTCAGGCTCTGGACCCACGGGCAATAGTAGTTCTAGATGACTAACTGCCAGTTCTGATGGTAAACCCCAAAGCATGGCTTCTTGTTTTGTCAATCATGACTGTACCTTGGACGATTTACTTAATTCTAAGGCTAATGATTGCTCCCAGTCTGACTCTGGTGCTCATTTCTTGCAATCTTGTAGGATTTCTGCCATACCTTCTTGTAAATTACCATACTTATGCATAGAGGTAAATAATGAACCTGTCTGTGCGTTGCTAGACTTTGGAAGCAGTGTCAACTTGATGAGTGAGACCTGGTACGATTCTATGAAAACTGTTTACAAGTTACCTACATTAGAACCCGTGTCCTTAACTTGCCATACTGCTAATTCCAACTCGTTGAACATTGTAGGATCCCTAAATGTCAAGATTAGAGTCCGTGATTTCACATGGAAAATGCCAGTACTAGTGGCAAAAGATTTATCCTGTCAGTTCATATTGGGTGCCAATTTTATTGTTAAAACGGACATGATTTTGGACCTGCAGTTCAACAGATTCCATTTTAAATTTTGTGCGAGAACCTTTGAGCTGTGCGATCGCTCCCCTATTTTGCCTTGTCACATTAACGCTGTTCCTGAAGATTCTGACAAACCCAAAGCTTTTGATTTCCATTTACCCGCAGAGCAGCCCAATCAACTTGGGAAACTCTGCGATAAGTTCCCTGATGTCTTTACCGACAAGTTAGGTGTCACCAATGTCTTAAGAGTACAAAACTGAAGTCACGGATAACATACCTGTCCGCTCTCCTCCGTATCGGCTGTCACCTCCCAAAATGAAAGCCCTTAAGGCTATTATTGATCAAATGCTCGCTGATGGAGTGATACGCCCTTATAAGTCAGCCTATTCTTCTCCCATGTTTCTGGTCCCTAAACCGCAAGGTGGTCATCGTCCTGTAGTGGACAATCGGATGTTGAACCGTAAGGTGGTCATGCAATCTGTTCCCCTTCCTGATTTGCACTCTTGTTTTTCTTGGTTTGCTAATGCAAAAAAATTACCACCTTCGATTTAAATCAGGCCTATTACCATATACCTCTTGCCGAAGAATCAAAGCACCTCACAACCTTTGCGACCAATTGGAACCTATATGAATTTGAGCGTGTCCCATTTGGACTGGTGACTGGAGCTGCTGTCCTTACTCGGTTACTGGATTATGTTTTATCTGACATTAAGTTCAAGTTTTTTTATAATTACCTTCACGATTTGGTGATATTTAGTGAAACCTTCGAGGAACACCTTGTCCATCTCAATGAAATACTTGAAAGACTGCATCAAGCAGGTCTAACCCTCAAGGCCACCAAGGTTTCTTTTGCACAACCCCAGATGTCCTTCTTAGGCCATATTGTGTCGGGGAAGGGGGACTCCATCGATCAGTCTCGTACTGCCGCCATCCAGAATTTTCCCACACCAAAGGATGTCAAGGCTGTAACCAGATTCATTGGCATGGTTAATTTTTTTCGTAAATTCATTCCCAATTTTGCTGAACGGGCAGCCCCATTAAATGCCTTGAGAAGAAAGGATGCCAAATTTTTGTAGGGTGATGCCCAACGTGAAGCCTTCAGCGACTTGAAATCCGCCTTATATAACGCTCCTGTACTGGCTATGCCAGACTTTTCTAAACGCTTCATTCTTCAGACCGACGCCTCTTCCTCAGGCATATCCGGTGTTCTGCTTCAGGAATTTCAAGAGGGGCGTCGTCCTATTTCTTATGCTTCTCGTGCCCTGAATCCTGCTGAACGAAATTATTCCATTTATGAGTTGGAAGCCTTAGCTGTTGTCTTCTCTTTAGAACGCTTCAGAATGTACCTGGAACTACTCCCTTTTGACCTGGAGACTGATAATCAGGCTTTGAGTAGGGTACTGGCCAAGCCGCGAAGGACCGGTCGTCTAGCGTGTTGCACAGTGTGTATCTCAGCCTTCCAATTTGAAGCTCGCCACATTCGTGGCACGGAAAACGTTGTGGCTGATGGCCTCAGTAGGATGTTCTATCCAGGCAGCTCTGACCCTCAATTGGAGCCCTCAGACCCCTCTCCTGAACAAGTATCAGCCTTTGTGAATATAGTTCTAACCGATTCTCCCTTCCTTTTCAAAGATACAGCCAAACATCAGGAGGACGACGCTGAGTTAAAAGCTATCATCGACAGGATTAAATAAGGTGAGCATGTTAAGCCTTATGTTCTTAACAAAGATGTCTTGTGTTGTCCTGCTCGCGGTTGCAGAGACCCCAAAATTGTAGTCCCAACTAACCTGGTCCCAGCTCTCTTCAAATATTTTCATGAATCCCCAGAGGACGGTCATCTGGGTGTTTTCAAAACGAGAAAGAAAATTCGTAAGCACTTCATTTGGAAATCCATGGATAGTGAGATCCGTACCCTTGTCAATTCCTGTAAGACTTGTAACATCAGTAAACCTGCCCCGAATACTCGTCTAGGTCTCTTGTCTTCCAAGCAAGCTTCTCGTCCAATGGAGAGATTGTTCATAGACTACATCGGTCCCTTCCCAAGATCATAGAACGGCCATCGTTTCATACTTGTGTGTGTTGACACCTTTTCGCGTTTTACGTGGCTGTTCCCCACTCGTATGGCTAACGCCAACACCACCAACTTGTGCTTGAAACAGATATTTGATTCATTTGGACCCTATCAATTTTTGGTAAGTGATAATGCAAGAACCTTTACTTCTGTCCAGTTCCAGAATTTCTGTTTTGATCTATCCATTGCTCATGTAACCACTACCCCGTATTACCCGAAGCCAAATTATGCTGAGAGAGTGAATCGTAACCTGCAGTCTGCCCTCAACGCTTATCACTCCACTGACCACTCCAAGTGGGATTCATCACTAAATTGGTTGTCGTTTGCATTTAACACTGCCGTCCATGAAAACCACAAGCAAACCCCTGCTTCGTTAATGTTGGCTTTTACTCCAAATTCTCCACTATCTAATCTGTGGTCTATTAATGATCTTCTGCCCGACGATGCCAGCCCAGAAAAGATCCGAGCTAATTGGCAACGTGCACGAAAGAACTTAAGGTTTATTACGCTAAGGTCCAGTGTAATTACAACCACGGGCGAAGGCCGCACGATCGGTCTGTGGGTGACCAGGTGTTTATTAAAACACACCCTGTCAGTAGTGCTGCGGACCATGTTATCAGTGAGTTGGCCCCCAGATTTCGAGGTCCCTGCACCATCTTGAAGTTCCTTACCCTGGTGACAACAAATCAAATCAAATCAAAATCTTTTTATTTGCAAATGAGGTGTCTACCTTGGTGGCGAATGGTACACTAAAATACATTATTGTCAAGCACTAAATATTAAATTAACAAGAGAAGAAAATTTTCCTATAATACAATATTATACAATTCACACTAACAATTTTTTCTATTAAACACACAGCTCATCCTTAATAAATTTATATTGTTTACAAAATTCTACTTATATCTCCTGTACTACTTACAAATATAGTCAACTTATATACAGTATGTGGAATTACTTCAAATGATACTATACAACTGGTATAAGATTAAACTTTACACTGCATTTATTTACTTTTTTTTTTTAACCCATTCTGGAACCTAAGTAGCATAACGACCTGCTGCGTCTTAGCCAGAGCCCCTTTTGCCACCACTTTTCAGAGTGAGCGATCCTGAATGGAAAAGGATCAGCAGAGTCCACCTCTCCCAGGTGAAGGTACCTTCAGGCCTGTAGGGAGGAGTAAATACCATTGTTGGTGACCCTGTAGATTTAGGTGTAGGCTATTTGTAAGATTTTAATTGTAAGGTAATAAGTTTGTGTGTAAGGTAGTTGTAAGTAATTGTGTAGGTAAATACTTTAGGTATCCTCTAGCACTTATCTACCTTAGTGTAATGGTTTTAGTATAATAAGTTAGGTAGGTTTTAGTTTAGGGTCACTGCTTGGAATTTTCCCCCTAACTTTCAGGCTTAGGGTAAACTCCTGTAGTTTCCTTTCACCTCCACCGTAAACTTGTCAAATGAATGAATTATAGATAGTGCTTACCCCAGGGCTAGATGCCCTAATATCCCTGGTGTGCGAGGGAGGGGGGCCCCTACTGCATACACATTGAGCCACACATTGGGTGACTCTATGCAAGATCTTAGAGCCCAGCAGCATAGCTTTGCCTCAAGTATTCCCCTGTCTGCTGCGGTTTGGTTTATGTTACAGTGGCTTCTTCTGATGGCAACCTAAAGTGCCAAGTTGGGAGGCACACTGTGTGCCTTGCGCGCTACCATCTGGCACCACAATCCTGTGACGAATGTTCTAATGGAGGCAGTCTGACTGGATGGTGTTTCATCCATCCGCTTATTTGGTGCAAGATACCACTGGACTGCAACTTACCTAGCTACCTGGTTTGGACTGAAATTGAATAGAGGCTGATGGCAAACGGCCGTGTCGGCAGCCACATCATCAGCAAGAACCTGTGGCCTAGCTGTGCAACTTCAATCCTATGACTGGCGTGAAGAGTGGTGCAAGATACTTAGTCCGTAACCTGGCCTAAAAGGAAGCCTTGAACACTGTTTTACAAGAAAACGAAAAGGTTCTGGATTACTGACTTTTGGTAGAAGGAATGAGTGTACATCCTTTCTGTGGACAGAGTTGAAATAGTCAAAGCAATTTTACAACGCATTTTGAAGTATAGTATGATTATCCACCTGGACATTTATGTGGTATTTATTGGTGTACCGGGAGGTACACCTCTACGCTGCACGTTCAAAATGAGCGCCTAAAAGAACTCCTCTATCTACCAAAGGTGAAACCAATAATACAACAAGTTAGAACTTTACTCTGAAGATGTCACCACTAAAATCTGATATAATTTTGTTATTGTGAAGTTAACTGTACTGTGTGAATTTCTACTTGTTTTGTTTGCCATTCATCAAGAAGTTTGGACAGTCTGCCATAGATGTCACTGTTAAAAACTACGATCATGCACCCTGGTGCGAAGTGGAAGAACTTTTGATTTGAAGAAGTTGTGTATTCATAAGTTTTTTTTGTTTTCTCTTACTAATTGATGTTCCTTTATTTTTGGGTTGGCAATATTTATCTTTTCCTTCTGCCAGTTTTGAATTTAGCCAATCACGAATTTCTGTAATTAATTTTCAACCTATCACAACCTTCTTCTTCGATTTGGAGTGTAACCTTTTAAAATGACCAATAAAGTGAGAGGGTGTGGCTGGTTCATGCATGAAAGGTCTCAAACTTTCCCTGAGGGTTTATAAACTGCGGATTTTCTCGTCTCTTGGCCATTTGATCGTCATCTAAACTAAGTGTGTGTGTCAAGCAGGAGACGGGCGGCGCCTCTCATCAGGCAGTAGTTCTTCAGCAAGGTAATGGCCGTCTAACATCTTACTTTTTTGCGAGCTCCGCAGTTTAACCAGAGGGAAAGGTTTGAAACTTTAACTATGTAACCAACTTCTCTAAAATGTAAATCTCCTTTCGGCTCATGTAAAAATTTCATAAATCTTTAAACTGTAAATCGGGGATAGAGAGTGATGTACCCTCTCGACCTCCCCTTCATCTTGGTTTGAGGCGACTTCGTTTATTGCTGTTTTTCATTCTGTAGTGTGGTAAATTACTTTCTTATACATCTTCTTATCACCTCCATAGGTTGGGAATAGCCCCTGTTTCATCGGCCTAGTGCCCCTTAGGTTTTAAGAATGCATATTTAGGAGTGCAAGTACTCGCCTCCATTCAATTTGTGTTTTGGTCCATTTACTTAACCTGTTCTTTTCCGCATCGGCCCAATAGGCTGGGTACTAGATACATCTGTTTCAAATTTGTAGGTTGCGCCTTGATGGCAAGTGATTGTAATTTTTGATATCGCCTTGAATAGGCTTGGAAAACTGAGAGCACCGACAGCTCTTTTCTAGTGTTGTAAAAGTGTCTCTGGGAGGCTTGTTATTGTAAGTTGGGAGCAAGCGCTCCATGTATGGAGGGATTTCTGACCTTGTGTAAATTTTGTTTTGGTAAATTTGAGCTAGGAGCTCGAGGAATTGTAAGACTAGGGGCTAGAAGCCCAAGAAAGTTAAAGTTATGAAATCTTGGATTTTTCTATTTTTGTCATTGTTATCTCACTAAGTGAGAATTTGTTAACTTGTTGCTTTTAAAAAATATAACCTTTAATTTCTGTTTCAAATTCTTTCTTGACTTTGTAGTTAGACCCATTCACCCCGGCACCTTCTTTCACCTCTGCGTTCCACGGGTAACCCCGTAACAATTGGTAAACCATAAACTCCTGGCTACTGAAAGGACCTTTGGTGTAGTGACAATTTGTTTTTATTGTTGGAAGTTCAACTTAAAGAAAATCATGGTTGTTAGTGAAGTGACTGTCACATATCTTTACTAATCTATACTACAGTGAAAAAGTTTCAAGAAGCAATCACTTTTCCCACCCAGTAAGATTATGTTAATGGTCGAGCGTGGCTTGACTTTCGGGAGAGAAGAAGATGACACAGGTGTAGAATACATGGGAAGTGGAAAGTGTTTGTAGAAGATTTTATTTGTAAATCTTTTTAAGTACTACTTTACGTATGATCTGGAGGGTCGTGCTAGAATATTTTATTTGTATTCCACTCTGCTACCTAACCTGTACAGTGTAAGAAATATTGTTCTACATAAGTTGGTTGTAACTAGTAGATTACATTTCTATATTAACTGGAACTGTCCAGAAAGTTTGTGACGCAAATGTTTGAACAGGTTGTGTTGGTCTTTGTTAGTTATGCATTCTAGAAATATGTTCTTACTATTCTGGAAATGGAAGATTCGCAATCGTATGTGTTCGAGAAGGTAATTTAAACATCACGACCAAAGAACGTGCTGTGATTGGTCAATCTGGGCAAGCTCCTGTGTTCTGATTGGCTAGTCCAAGACCAGATTCCCCTTTAAAAGGGGCTAGGCAGCATTTCGTAAAGGTGTCTTAAGTCTTTGAGCCGAAGTTTTGACGTGGTCGACGTTGTCTCGCTACCAGAATTGGCTGCCTTAGGGTAAGCGCTGTTGTTTTCTGTCTGGTATTAAGTCCCATTTAGTTTTCGTTGGTGTATTCACAGGAGATTGCCCCAATCGCCACTATTATGTCGTTCAAATGTTTTGAAAGATTAGTTTAGCTTCACTTTATATTGTAAAAGGGTATTGTGTTTGAGATTGCTGTAATCGCCACTATTATGTTGTTCAAATGTTTTGAAAGGTTAGTTTAACTTCACTCTATATGGTAAAAGTGTATTGTGTTTCCTCTTACCTTCAAGATTGTATTGCCAACTTGCTTTGCAATTAGATGTACCATATGGTAATTTGTATTTAACTACTGGTATTGGTATTTTTCGCATTGCTGAAACTGATGATATAGATGTTGATTCCCATAGGGAATCTTAAATATGTATATTTATTGAACGAATCAACGACTTCCTGCAATTACGGGTTGCCACAATGGACAAAGTAAAGCATATCAGGATAGATAATGTTTTTATCACATAGAAATATAGTGATGATACGGATTTTTTAGGTTATGGAGGTCCGAACAGGTGAGATTTCAGGATGTGTACAGATCCACGTATGGTGGTGGTAACTATTCTTTCGATGCTGTTCATAGGCAGGTCAAACATCTTCCAGATTGAATGAGTGAATTTATCCAATGACGGACCATTTATATTGGCATTATAAATTTACTCATATAATGTCCAATTATGGAGCATTTATACTGCTGAAACTGTTCGTAAATTATTTTGTAAGGTACGTTTGGGAAATAATATTTTTGAAAATCCAAAATCACCGTTTGATTTTTCCGAAAACCACAACCTAGACATCTCCAGGCCCCTGGTAGGTTCCCAGTACCGTCCCACGTTCCTTGTTTGTTATTGTCAAGTTACCATCACTGATATTTACTTCTGCTGTTTCGCCACCGTTCCTTACATGATTATGGTGTGTATAGTGTTTAGGTACCTTGTAATTTGGTTTGCTTTCCTCCCTTTAAATGTGTTTATGTAACCCCTGAAGTACCCGTTACATTGTCGAAAACTATCACTTGAATGGAAAAAGAAAGGTGAGGCAATGGTAAATTCCATTTTGCTAATTAAAAAGCTGGATTCCGATATTAAAAACACTTGTGGTGAAATTGCAACAGCTATTGCATTTAAATTGAAAAAAAAGTGCTGGAAAAAATACCAGATATAAAACTTTGTGTCAAATCTCGGATATACTTTGTGGCAAAATCTACCTCACAGATGGGGTTGAGGAAGATTTAACAGCCAACAATCTTCCCTACTTCAAGTATGCTATAATCATATCAGCTGAAGTAGATCAAAGCTTTTCGAGGTATAAAAATTCCTCCACTTTCAAGAACTTGAAAATGACATTTGTAGTTCAGTGCATCATCATCTTCATTTCCCGTTTCCAGCTTCCCAGGTCGGGTTGTGAATCAAGGATCTCCACCGCTGCCTGTCTCTCCACCACGCTTCTCCTATTTTAAGTACACCTTCTGGTCATCCTCCCCTCCTCCCTACTAACTACCACACTGTCCGCCACTTTCGGGGTCTTCCTCGTGGTCTCTTTCTTGTTAACTTCTCTGAAAAAGCTTTCTTTGGCACACTCTCTTCTGCCATTCTCATCATATGCCCATACCACTTTAGCTTTGCTGTTTCTATCCTGTCTTGAAGTTTCAAGATTCCTGTCCTTTTCCTTATCTCTTCATTTCCAATTCCATCCCTTCTGGTCCTGTCCTTGACACCTCTTAGGAATTTCATGTCCGCTGCCTGCATTCTACTCTCCTCTAGTTTTGTTGTAATCCACAATCCAGCTGCATAGGTCAGTATGGGTTCATAATAGGTTGAATATAATACTTTCTTACATTACTTTGGGACATCCTGGTTTTACAAAATACCCCCTACACTCTGGTAGAAGCCGTTTGCCTGCTGTACTCTCCTCCCAATTTCCTCAGCCATCTCTCCATCCTCTGAGATCACACTTCCCAAGCACCTGAAGCCTTCAACTACCTCCAGAATCCCATCATTCAGCTTTACCCCCCCCCCCCCTCCTTCCCTATGTCATCACCACTGTTTCATATTTCTCTGTGCTTACTTTGATCAACTCAGACTGTAGTGAATTAAAAGAACATAGAATTAAATTGTCATATTATTGTTCTTTTGAGTTCTTGTTTCTAAATCATATTTATCCTTCAAATTTTGTAGAAATGAATTTCTCAAGTTGTCTCTTAAAATTTTCAACAAATTTGTAGACTTCAGTTTCACAAATAGTCTTATTATTTTGAGTTATTTTCAAACCATTTCTTTTTCAACCAATATTCATTGTATTGTGTATTCTTCGCCTTCAAGCAGCCTCCAAATAAAAGACCTATATCACACAGCACTCCCATAAGTTGTGTCGGTAAAATCTAAACGCGCTGTAGTATGGTAATTGTGAATGAAGAAGTGTGGCAACGCTGTATGTCGTCGTCCACAAGGTCGCCTACACGACTCTGCCAGTAACCGGCTTGCAGTGTGCCAACAGCAGGCAGCAGTGAAAGATGGAGTGAGGAGTGTATGAGAATCATATCGTTGTATTGGCGTTATTTCATTGCAGAAAGCGAGCTAAGAATATCTTCTACACAGAAGCCTCTCAGTATCAATGAACAATGTATTTCAGACAACAGCACAGTTTAAACAAACAGGTGCAACTGTTGATCACGTCAGATCAGCCCGTCCTAGGTGTGTACGCAGAAAAGAAGTTGTGAATACTGTTCGTGCAAGGATTCGACTCAATCCTGTGTGTAAATAAACAATTTTGTTCATGAAATGAATGTATCTCCACTAACTATGTCATGTACAGTATTTTGGAGGATGATTTATGTGAATAGTATACATACAATCATAATATTCCTAAATATCACTAAAATGAATTTACTTCACCTCTATAATTTTGTATCCTTACTGATGATTAATGTTATTTGCTTTACGTCCCACTAGCTACTTTTACGGTCTTCGGAGATGCCGAGGTGCCGGAATTTAGTCCCACAGGAGTTCTTTTACGTGCCAGTAAATCTACCGACACGAGGCTGTCGTATTTGAGCACCTTCAAATACCACCGGACTGAGCCAGGATCGAACCTGCCAAGTTGGGGTTAGAAGGCCAGCGCCTTAACCGTCTGAGCCACTCAGCCCGGCTTACTGATGATTAGGAACTAAATATTATTTCTGTTAAGTTAGTGACGTTAATGTTATTTGTTTTTATGTTCCACTAACTAAAATTTTACATTTTTCAGAGACGCCGCTGTGCCGGAATTTACTCCTGCAGGAATTCGTTTATGTATCAGAAAATCTACCGACACAAGCACCTTCAAATACCACTGGACTGAGCCTGGATCAAACCTGCCAAGTTCGGGTCAGAAGGTCAGCGTCTTATCCGTATGAGCCACCCAGGCAGGCCTTAAGTTAGCAAGATCTACTTTTTACAGGTTTGAGTACCACATTAAACATTTCCTTGTAAATATCATCAGATTGCCTATACTTGTAATTTCAGCTGGAATTGAGTTCCAAGAACGTATGGTAGCAGGCATAAATGAGTCGTTATGTGCATTACTGATATGAATGGGAATGGGCAAGAGGGATCGTCTAGATGACCCTGAGAGAGCTCTACCAGAAGAGGAGAGTTATCTAAAGTCTATTCTGAGATAGTCGGGTTTGCTTGTTTGCAAAACCCTGTGGAGGAGAAAAAACAGCATGGTATTTATGTCTTTCAGTCGATCTTAGCCATGACAGCTGAGAGAGGAAAGAGCTGATATGAGACTGGATTGGGGTATTTAATACGAATTGAGCAGTCTTGCCAAGTTGAGGTCAAAAGGTCAGCATCTTATCCGTATGAGCCACCCAGGCAGGCCTTAAGTTAGCAAGATCTACTTTTTACAGGTTTGAGTACCACATTAAACATTTCCTTTTAAATACCATCAGATTGCCTATACTTCTAATTTCAGCTGGAATTGAGTTCCAAGAACATATGGTAGCACGTATAAATGAGTCATTATATGC
Organism: Anabrus simplex; assembly: GCF_040414725.1. Lineage (NCBI taxonomy): Eukaryota > Metazoa > Arthropoda > Insecta > Orthoptera > Tettigoniidae > Anabrus > Anabrus simplex. Next base: position 237,199,126 of record NC_090265.1, read on the forward strand.
ATTTCTGACATGAATGGGAATGGACAAGAGGGATGGTCTAGATGACCTTGAGGGAGCTCTACCAGAAGGGGAGAGTTATCTAAAGTCTATTCTGAGATAGTCTGGTTTGCTTCTTTGCAAAACACTATGGAGGAGAGAAAAAAACGTGGTATTTATGTCGTTCGGTCAATCTTAGCCATGACAGCTGAGAGAGGAAAGAGCTGATATGAGAATGGATTGGGGTATTTAATACGAATTGAGCACAAGCACTGTAGGTTCACCATACGTAGTCTACATGAAAGCATTTTGCTCATGCTATTATAAACTACATATCTGTGGTCAAATATTGGGAATATTAGACTCTGAACCAATAATTTTGTCTTTCCCGGAAGGAAGACCCTCATCCTTTTTAGATAATGTTATGAAAATTGACAAATTTTTGTGACATGAATATTGTGTGAACTTAAATATTTATCAAATACTACTACTCCAAGGTTCTTTACATGATCAGTAAATATCAGTGGTATTCCACTGAACATAACACTAGGTATAGATATGTTTTATTGTTTAGCATGTGAATTTTAAGTCCAATTATGGGTACACTTTCAGGCCATGACTGCTAGTCCAGTCTTTAATGTTTGCTAGGTCTTCGTTTAACTTAGTAATTGAATTGTTAAAAGTGATTAGGCTTTGTGTGAATGTATAATTGAATATCATTTGGATATAGGTGATATTTACAATTTGCCAACATCTCAGATAAGTCGTCCATGCATAATGAGAACAGAAGCGGTGACGAAACTGCACCGTGCCAAGCCCACTTCAATGGTTTCCCACTGATACATGCTGTACTCAGGATACAGTGCTGTAAGAAAATGTAATTGTCTTGATTTTAGCGAGTAATATGTCAGTCTACACAGTGGAAGGCTTTCCTAAGTCCAAGAGAACAAGTATAGTCATTAGTCCTTTATCCATCGCTGGTCGCATGTCATTTGTCTCTTTCACTAATGCTGTGGCGGTACTGTACAGTAGTTTGGTCTGAAACCTCACTGATATTTGTCAAGTAAGTTGCAATGCATAACATATTCAGTCATTTGCTTATGTACCATTTTCCCCAATATCTTTCCTAATATGAAGGATATTAACAGGACGGTAACCCTTGGAACTGCCGGGGTTGTTATTTTGAGGTAAGAGTCGGATGATTGCATATTTCCAATTCGATGAAAAGATCCCCAGTTATTAGTGGGTTATTAATGATATGCATGACTGTTCGAAGTACGATATCTATGATTCTCTTTACAAGAGACAGGTTCATTCCATCATGGCCGATAGACCCTGACTTTATTTCAATGAAGACTCTCGAAACGTCACTAGGGCTCACATGAGAAAAGTAGAACTGCTCGCCATTATGTCATAATTTTGAGGATATTCTGTTAATTACTGCTGCTTTGGTCTGTTCTTCCATTTGAGTGGACTGTGAATTAAAATATGAATTTAGGTCATCTAGTGGTACATTACAGTTGTCGTCATTTGTCTTGATCTTGCTTAATCCCATTGTGCGGAGATTCCCAAATCTAAGAGTTCTGAGTGTTCAAAATGTCGTAAGAGTGGCGTACTTTAACATTTTTAATTAACTGTGTTGTTCTGTTCTGCACTTTAATAGTTTTTTAAATTGTCTGATGTAAGATATTTCATATAATATAGATTGTGCCTCTGATTTTCATCTGGTCACGTATTTCTTGGGAGAGCCATGGGTTTGAAGGTCTTCACCCTAGCAGTACATAGTGGTACATGCTTGTCATACAAAGTCAGAAGTAGTTCGTTAAAATGGTTTATAATGCATTTTCTTAATTTTAAAGTCATTTAATAGTCATTTTTAACATTTTTAAGCGCACTTCTTGGTATTCTTAAAGTCATTTACATCCGAGCCTTAATGATAACTGCTGCACCCGTATGAAAACAACAGCGAGTAGATCAGAATGGTTGGAATTGACTACGGGCTAAAACAAGGGAGTATGTTATCACCTTTGCTGTTCATAATGGGGATGGATGCCTTCACAAAGGCAGCAAGGGAAGATTATACAGGAGAAAGAATGAATGAAATGCTGTTTGTGGATGATGATGTGATATGGGGAGAAGGTGAGGAGGAGGTACAACAACAGATGAATGTACTGAATAGAAACATTGAACAATGGGGATTGAGAATCAACATCGAGAAGAGCAAGACATGGTGATGAGTAGAGGAAGGAAAGAGGAAAAGGAGCAACCAGAGACAAGGAACTGAAAATAGTAGAACACTTCAAATACTTGGGAAGTGAACTGACAGAAAATGGAAGAATGGATACGGAAATCAGTAGAAGGATACAACTGGGAAGTGTCTTTTACCACTGGCAAAAACCTGGACAATGACTCAGAGAGATGAGAATAGAGTACAGGCAGCTGAAGTGAAATTCCTGTGGTGTTATGATACAGAAGACAAGGAGCAATAGACTGAGAAATGAAGACATAAGAAAAGAGCTAAATATGCACGAAATGACAAACTGGAACGGAACAGATTGAGGTAGTTCGGACATGTCAAGCAGATGAAAGAAGAAAGACTGCAGAGACAAGCACAGGAAAGACAGATGACAGAAAAGAAAGGACAATGAAGACTAAGATCACGATGGAAGGACTCAGTAAAGAAAAGTATAGGACAGCGGAATCTGGACTGGAAAAGAGTGTTGGATGAGGAATGGTGGAGAGACAAGACGAAGGGAGGAGGAACCATATTTTTCCCCCCACCCGGTGTCAGCTGGATAAGAGGAATTGACAGTTTGTTGCTTGCTTGATAATGATGATGACTACCCATCCTTCGTACAAGGATGAAAACATTATATTCCAATCATCACCATAAGACCTATCTGTATCAGTGCGACATAAAAAAATTTAAAAAAATAAAAAAACTATTATATCCCATGAAGAGGTGACCAGTACTTTGCTTTTAATTTCTTCTTTTCCTTTTGATCATTATTCAATAGAATATTCAATTAATAAAGAACTCAGAATTGCCAGGATATGTAATGTTGACTGTGAAGTCAGTTCCACCGAATGTATCTGTTATTAGGAAAGGGTAGAGAAGAAATGCCAAGGTTGTGGCCAAACGAAATCCCTCGTTATACCAACGAACTACGTCCGGGTATCGTGCGATGCACCTGAATGCAATGTGTCTAAATTCTCTAATACGTGATTCAGAACAACTATTACCACAAATATAAGGTAATTATTGGTTTTAGATTTTCAAAAACAATCGACTAGCTGTAACTGTACAGAATCCTAACCCCACGTGAAGAAGGTAATTATGGTGATTACAACATTAATTCCACCAAATCAGAGGTTATGTAATTATTAATCTATTATAAGCATTATTGATTTCACTGCAAGAACACCATATGTATATGTTAACACATTCGCTCCCAGCTCCCTCCACGGGTATTTAATCATGTAGCCCAGCGATTTTTAGAAGCCACCCTACCTCGCTAGGTAACATGAAACGCACAGATTTAATTTTGTACCACTCCTATACTATAAAACCTAAACATCTGAAAATTTGTACACATCTTAAAAATAAGTTTTAGTATGATTACTGACTTGCCATGGCTATTCATTTCATCACTCATCGCCACTTGAATTCCATCACACGTAATAAAAATCATTCTTGGATCCGTATTGAAAGTACTTGTATTAAATAAAACTAGTATGTTTTTTATCGTATACTCGCCTATTCAATACAATAAAATCTTTAAAATTAGGACTTTGTTCTTATCAAATTATCAACAGAGGCCTTATCAAATCACCAACATAACAAATTATTAAATTAGATAGTACATGTTTCGCCTCTCATTGCAGGCATCATCAGCTATAGTTTCACCTTAAGAATAAATGAGGTACCTGATTGGAAATGACTTATAAATTAATGAAAACCTAGAACCTGTTTTCCAGTCTTTGACTGGGTCAGGGATGTAATGAATGAATCATATATAGGCCATTAGTACGATGGGATCGCCACTCTCAAAGTGATTTAATGACTAATAGATGCTATGAAACAATAATGGAGAGTGTTGCTGGAATGAAAGATGACAGGGAAAACCGGAGTACCTGGAGAAAAACCTGCCACGCCTTGGCTTTGTCCAGCACAAATCTCACATGGAGTAACTGGGATTTGAACCACGGTATCCAGCGGTGAGAGGCCGACGCGCTGCCGTCTGAGCCACGGAGGCTCTTGACTATAGAATACTGTTGATTTATAACTATGTTTTGTAAACTGGACGAGAGGTCATTATACAACAATTAAAATATAAGATCTAGTATATTATTGGATTAACAATAATTTTAGCAATAGCTGAGTCAAAAAACATAATTATTTGAGAAATTATGACATAAGGTGGTTTTCCACAAATACCACATCAAAGAAGATGGCCCAATGACATCTACAACAAACTTTAATAATGGCCAACGGCATTCAGTATTCACACTAGTACTATCTCAAGAAGAACCACACCATATGTAATTTCTTCAACAAAAAGCAAAATTAGTACATATTAACTATTTGAACTAAGGACTATTACCAGATGGAAATTTAATGTTCATATTGTACAAGTTTTTAACAACACGCCATTTGATAATTGGAACATGCTTTCCGACTTTTTAACCATATTGTAACAACTTTTAATATTATGAATCAACCACCTTATGTCATAATTTCTCAAATAATTGTTATGTTTTTCGACTCAGCTATTGCTGAAATTATTGTTAAACCAATAATACATTACATCTTATCCATTTTACAAAATATAATTATAAATCAACAGTCTATAAGTCAATTCCAATCAGGTACCTGATATATTCTTAAGGTGAAACTATAGCTGATGATGCTTACAATGAGAGGTGAAACATGTACCATCTAATTTAATAATTTGTTATGTTGACAAATTGATAAGGACAAAGTCCTAATTTTTAAGATTTTATTGTATTGAATAGGTGGGTAAACAATAAAAACATACTAGTTTTATTTAATACTTAATACTTGAATTCCAACCACGCACTTCTGAGACTTCAGGACTGGCACGTGTTTATTTTGATCACACATGCCAGAATGCGAAAAATTACCCCAAGCTGTAGTAAAATTTCCATCTGCCCACTATCTACCGATGAACTGATATACTGTGTCATCTAAATTAGATTTGAACGGAAAAAGTTGGCGCGAATTCAAACCCGACTAAGGTCGGATACGGTATTTTACACACGTGAAGCCTAATACGATCCTGGTCGGATATGGGAGTAAATGTGTTAATGTATTAAAAGCATTATTTATTTCGTTGTAGGAACATCGTATGTATTTATTAATGTATTATAAGCATTATTCCTCTCTAAAGAACCAGAGAAATTGGGAAATGCCTTTTGGTCCCAGTTTCAATGTCAGGGACTGTTTACAGACTGAGCTCACATGACCCTACCACCCGTGTATCCAACGCTACTGTGAAGCTCTTAAGGTAATCCTCAATTTCAAAAGAAGGAGGCTAAATATCTGACTTCGGGGGGTGCAGTGCCACCTAGATTATATGGACTTCCTAAAATCCATATAGAAGACGGTCCCCTCAGACCAATATTGTTAGTGCAATAGGTTCTCCTATAAGACGTGAATGGCGTCCTGGGGTATGGCTATCCATGCTTCATTCACCTGGTTCCACAGTTCAGCTTGGCAGTTGGCACTGGGTCACAGCGCCGCACCCGTCATTTCACCACATCCCACACATTTTTAATTGGCGATAAGTCCGGTGATCGGGCGGGCCAGGGCAACAGTCTGACATCCTGCGACAACAAGAAGGCAGCAACATGTGTTCATGCATTGTCCTGCTGAAATACAGCGCCTAGGGTGTCATGCAGAAAGGTTATCGCTATGGGTCGCAGGATGTCATTCACGTAGGTAAAAACTCGTCACAGTGCCCTGGACACGCACAAACTGTGATTTTTAGTTGTACCCAATAGCATCCCTCACCATAAGGCCTTGAGTTGGTGCTGTATGTCTTGTGCGACTGCAGTCAATGTGATGCCTTTCCCCCATCTGCGGCGAACCAAAATGCGGCCGTCATTTTCAAACAAACAGAACCTGGATTTGTACGAAAACACTATATGCTACCATTCCTGACCCCAGTGACATTGTTCCATACACCACTGCAGTCTAGAATGTTTATGCACATTAGTCAAAGGTAGGCGGAGAAGCAGACAACGCGCCGATAACCCGGAGCGTAGTAAATGACGATGGACTGTCACTCCTGGTGGTGTATGATGTGGTAACACTGTTCCACTGTTGCGCCAGAGCCGAGGAGGATGCAGATCTGTCCTGCAATGCCATTCAGATGAGGTGTCGATCTTCTCTCGGGGGGGGGTTCTGGGTGTTGCGACCAGATCAATCTCGTTTTCTATAGCCTTCTGTGAACCATTCTGTACACACCCGTTGCACTGCCGACACACTTAGTCCCACATGAGCAGCAATTTCCCGGATGGATGCATCACGTTCTCTAATGCCAATAAAGCACCCTCTTTCAATTTCACTCAATCTGACGGTACGGTTCTCGCATGCGTCCGCGAGGCATCCTGCACGTCTGCTCAAGTCACACTGATCCATTACCTTCGGTTTATAGCGACAATGAGAGCTGCAGGCACATTTTACCAATGGGTGGTGGTGTGCCAAGATATTGATATGGACCTTGAACCTCAGGGCCGACATGGTTCAAATGCTAATCATTTCTTCAGAATATACTAATGCACATGTCCTGTGAATATGAACTTCCTATCTCTAGTCTTTCAAGGTGTTCTGGTTTTTATGAACATTAGTGTATGACTTTAGTCAATATTACATTTAACTGCTATCCTGTTATAAGATGTCAAAATTTATTTTGTTTACAAATTTACAAAAATCCTGTAAGTGTGTGCCCACAGTTCATATTTCTCCACTAGCCAGTGACCCACCTGCAAAGTTCATCTCTATTACATAAAATCAACTTCATGGTCCATATCGCACTTTAACAGATTCACAACTATTTTTTATTTACCACCTTCCATCTACAAGGTTGTTGCCTGGGAGACTGATTACCTCAGATCGAGTAGGGGTATTTCAGTCACCTTGACAAAGAATACTGCAATATATAGTGGAACCTTGGATTGCAAGCATAATTTGTTCCGGCTACATGCTTGTAATACAACGCGCTCGTATATCAAAGCAAGTTTTCCCATCAGAAACAATTGAATCGCAGAAAACAATTGAATCGCGGATGATTCGTCCATGACACAAAAATATTTTTTCGTATACCACTTCTAAAACAAAATATAACGTAAAACAAATTAAAGTGCACTTTTCCTTACAACAGAATCATTGTTGGTGTGAGGAAGACGAGAGATGACATGAGAAGAGTTACTGTGTAGCACGAATTTCACTAGCGGAATCACTGCTATCTGTTGGCACACTGGAACCGTTTTTTTTTTTTTTTTTTTTTTTTTTTTTTTTTTTTTTTTTTTTTTTTTTTTGGGCAACTTTAACGAGGAGCCTGTCCAATGACTGTTGCTTTTGCTTCTTTTTGAGGATTTCACGAAAATGTGGCATTACATTATCATTGAACTGATTCATCGCTCGCACTGCTACAGCCTTATTCGGGTGGTGTTTTCCCACAAAATTTTGCACTTCTCCCGAATCTAAGTTGAAGTGAGAGATTCCATTGACTTTTCCTCTTCCTCTTCCCCGGACGAGATCTCCATAACCCCCACCTAATGTTCGCAATGCAGGTCCATCCGTTCGTTGGTGGTCAGTTCCTAGCTATGTTCTTCCACCAGCTCTTGAATGTCCATGTCATTCACCTCCAGCCCCATAGTCTTCCCTAAGGACACAATTTCATCGAGAATCGGCGGCTCATTATCACCATAAATCCCCTCAAAGTCACGTCCAAGAACACAGTCAGGCCACAGCTTTCCCGAAGCGGAAGTGAGAGTTCTCTTGGTGACTCCATCCCAGGCTTTATCGATGATCTTCAGGCAGTTCATGATGGGGAAATGATTTCTCCCAAACTCTCGGAGGGTAAGTTTGTTCCTTCGGTCACTTCAAAGCATCACCAAAACAGTGCTTTGGTGTATAGCTTCTTGAAGCTCGAAATGACTTGCTGATCCATATGCTGGAGTAATGGAGTAGTGTTGGGAGGAAGGAACTTAACCTGGAACTTGAATTCCTCCAGTAAGTCATCCTCAAGGCCTCAAGGCCTGAAGGATGAGCAGGAGCATTGTCCATAACCGGCAAGACTTTGAGCAGCAGATTATTTTCTGAAAGGTATTTCTTCACTACAGGACCAAAGATCTCGTTCATCCATTTAACAAACGAACAAGGGAGGGGAAAACGTAGGCACACGTGACGCTCGTATTGCGGAACCTCACTCGCTTATCAAGTTACAATTTATTTAAAATGTTTGGTCGTCTTGCAAAACACTCGTAGACCAAGTTACTCACATTCCGAGGTTTCACTGTATTCGAAACGCCAGCAAACTGTACGTGATGTACAGATAACAACACAGTTCAACTTGGAAAATAAACTAAATAATATGGTCAACTGTCTAATGATTTGTTTCACCGCACACACATGTAGGGTCATTTGTTTTTCTGAACCTAAAGAAGTTCCCAACTTGTTTTCCATAGCCAGCTGCCATAGCTCTGTGCGCGTGTGCATTTTTTTAATCTTTTCCAACTCTTCCGGCAAATCGCATATAACCTTATACAAACAACCTTAAACCGAAACAGTTTTGCATTCAACAATAAAATCTATTATCAAAAGGAAGGTTAACCATGGGCTCACCATTATCAGGAATAATAGCTGTTAGATATGTATTTATTCATTGCAGGTTAGTAGTTTGTGTACTATCACCATAGACTGGAGTACCATGGACCACATTGATTGCAGGTGGCCATTCCGTTTCAATGTTACAAGATGGCTAGAATGTCAGTATTATGTATATGAGCTCTCTCAATTAGCAATCACATCACCAACATGTGTCCGACCAACAAAATTGTATGTATTTATAAATCTAATCAGTATTATATAGTTGTTCTGAACGGAAGATGCAAATAATATCCATCTAGCATTTTTGCGTGAACAATAGCGAACATATTCCTAAATACCATTGAAAATAATTTAACCAAATAAGAAATATAGGAGGAGACCGAGGTGATCAGCTTGAAGAGATGCGGAACTAAAAGAGGCTACAGAGCTAGTCACAAATAGAGGATTATGAAAGCACTTAGTTAATTCACAGAGGCTTGCAAACTGAATGCTAAAAGGTGTAACAGTGTACAATGAAGATGAACGTATGAGATAATGATCCATCAACTAGGAACCACATTTCCCTGCGTATGTGCTAAGGATCATCATCCAGAGCCTTTTGCAATATTCTTCAGTTCGGATCTGCAAGTAGCAAAGATCTCCCAGTCTGATGACAGTTCAAAGGAACAAATCTGTTAGGCTGTACCAAAAACTTTATTTATTTTTTATTTATTTATTTATTTTAGTTACTTACTTTCAAAGAACAATCTGAGCCAAGGCTAGTTATGTTGCTTAGATAGCAGGGGTAGTTTAACACAAGAGTAATCTTCAGCACAAACAGTACAAAGTTGTAACTACAGTATTGTGTGCAGAGTAGATATCTCCTCGTTTTATTGCTGTTATTGTGTAAATAATCTTTGATGGTGAAATTTATGTTAATATAAGCAAAGATTTCCGGAAAAGGGAGTGCTTTCTACTGAAACGTCGATTTATGATAAAAAACTATTCCTGTAAAAACGCTGAATATGGGTTCTCCCAATGTCTGTCTACACTAATCGGAGTTCTGGGGTAATATTAATTTGAAATTGACAGCATGTTTGAATGCCGGGAAGAGCTTGATCAAGCATGTAATGAGGAATCAATACGGAAGATGATCGATCACATCCAATATAAACGCTGCAGTAGAATATATTAATTGTTGTTTACGTTATGGTAAGCAACAATATGAATATTGATAGAGGAAAAACTAACGAGCGAAAATGTATTTGTAATACGGAAGGATCAGTGAAAGGGTTCCCATTGTAACCAAAGGATATTGCACAGATTAATATAGCAATTTCTGAACGGCATAACAATACTGTCATTACAACGGAGTTCTCTCCTACTGCATTACAGGAGCCGCAATTGGATGTGTATGTGAGCCTGACTTCTTACTTTAGTCAGCGCTCTAAATCCCTCCTCTGCCTTGAATCATCCTCAGCAAGCTTATGACGTCTTTTTCATACGTTCTTAAAGTCCCATAACCATAACTAACAGAAATAAGTACTTGAGAATTTTAATATTTCCTTTTGCTAAATGCCGGTACTGCCATAATGTGAATTATGTTAAATCAAATACAAAATTACATTGCTCTTATGGAATCATTTTTGGGACTTCAAATTTCTTTCGATGCATGTTTAAGCTACATCGACATCACACAATATCAGGGTTATACTGTATGTTATTTTGTAAAATGTGAGAGGTGAAAATTACAGCTAAGAAACATTTTACAGTACAACAACATTGCAATACTGATAAAAACAAAAGCTGTGTAAACAAAGAATTAGCTGAGAAAAGCAGACAACAATTGCAATACATCTCAATTTTCTAAGGATCATTGTCAAATGATGGTGCGTGCCAAAATTCATTTAAACAAAGTCGACGTACCTAGTTTCCATCAGTTCTTAGAAAAGTACACGACTTATAATATTCCCTTCAAGTCCACATTAAGAAAGAATTATCTGACTTCGTGTTACAATACAACGAACAAAATAAGAAATAGTGTCGGCAGCAACAAAATGTGGGTCTCCGTTGAAGAAACCAACAACATAGACAGTAGATATATGGCAAATGTTATTGTCGGCATTCCTGTTAGCACGCGAGATGTTGAACAGGATGAACAACTTCCCCATCGCTGATGTTATCGATACTACAATTAATTTGTTGTGGGCAGGTAAAGTAAGAGGGAATGTGCTTATCTTCGTAATGGATGCTGCTCCTTGCATGGTGAGAAGAGCAAAATGTCTTCAGATTCTGTATCCCAAAAAGGTTAATGTAACATGTCTAGCGCATACCCCACATAGAGTAGCTGAAAAGGTTCAAGGGAACTACACTGAGGTAGACAAATTCATTGCTAACAACAATAAATTTTTTGTTAAGGATCCACTTCCAAGTGCAGAATTTTTTAGAAAAGGCGTCATCTTTACCCTTTTCCCCACAGCCCATTCTAACACACTGGGGGACATGGCTTGATGCTGCAAACTACTACCGCACAAACTACAGTGAGATTGAGAAGATTTTCAATAACTCTGACAGAAATGAACCTTCAACAAAAGCAGTAAAAGAATTGTTTTCATCCACCAAGTCAACAAACTTAGCCTACATAAAAGCAAATTTCTCTATTTAGGATATCAAAATCCATCACTTGCCTTGAAACTGTGGGCATACTTATTGTGTGATGCATTTAAGTATTGCAAACCAAACTGAAAACTAATTGTTCAGAGCACAGGGTGAAATAGCTGACAAGGTTAGTGAAACATTACGATGTGTGCTTAAATGAGATCCTGGATATTGGGTAAAGTTATTGACATTCTTTGTGGAAAAGAAGCAGAATTCGACGAAAATGCTCAACGGAACTTTCCACTACCAATTAGGCCTTTTTCAAGTATAACCCCGTTATATCATCCAATGCAGACAGAAGTTTCACCCAGTACAGGGATCCACTTGCAGACAAACAGAGATCCTTCAGGTTTGACCATCTGAAACTTCACATAGTCATTAAGTTAAACTCTACTACTATTCTTTTTTTCCCTACACAATTTACAATTCCCTACACATTGGGGCAAATTTCATTTTTTTTTTAAATCATTCCTGATCTCTGTGAACCAAGTGTTCTTTGTTTTATTTTTCCAGCAGTAACTAAATAACTGCTTCACTAATCGGGTTTCTGGCAGCCTTCTCCTTTTCCGCATTGTATCTATTATTGATTCGCTTTCACGATATACCACTTCATCAGGTAATAATTTCCACTGGCCATTAACTTGGTGTTTCTTATTGATGATTGTCCTGATGATTCTCCTATTGACTTTCTGCAATTTATCGGTTGTTGATTTAGTGTTCAACTTGAAGAGTGTTTCATTAACATAAGTTGCTTCGGGTTTTACAACTGTATTGTAATGCAGAAATTTAGCATTCAAGGAGAGAGACTATTTTTAATAAGTTGGCCAGGTGATTTGCTGTGCTGTTTTCAGTTTAGATGTTCTGCTGTCAATAATTTTTTTTTTTCGTGCGGCCTCCGGAGAATCCTGGTACAGGTCTTTTGATTTGACTCCCATAGGCGACTTGCGTTTCATGATGAGGATGAAATGATGATGAAGACGGCAGAAACACCCAGTCCCCATGCCAGGGGAATTAACCAATGTTGAATACGTACCACATGATAGGAATTATCGAAATAAAATATCTAGCCAGTGCAGGATTGAAACTTTTGCGCCATTGTGGCCATGCTCTACTGAAGTTCCAGTAACGCAGAAATTGCCTCACAATGCTCGGGCACCATAACTTTCGAGACGCTCTGTATTGGTGATCTAGTATTTTCTGGAATTCTGACAAGTGCACTATCCTGTTTATGGGAACGGTCAGCGTACTGGCCTTCGGTTCAGAGGGTCCCGGGTTCGATTCCCGGCCGGGTCGGGGATTTTAACCTTAATTGGTTAATTCAAATGGCTCGGGGGCTGAATGTATGTGGTGTCTTCATCATCATTTCATCCTCATCATGACGCGCAGGTCGCCTACGGGAGTCAAATAGAAAGACCTGCACCTGGCGAGCCGAACCCGTCCTGGGATATCCCGGCACTAAAAGCCATACGACATTTCATTTTTTCCTGTTTATGGGTTTTCAATAACTCAGAAGCCATTTACTGCCCTTTTGTTCTTCTGTAAAAAGAAATTTTTCGTATTTCTCACCATAATTTTCTCAAGTATTCACTATTTTACTTTTTCGTTGTGTGCATGGCGCCTCTCGCAGATGAACCAAACAACACTGCCCACAATGTGGTACAATGCCGGAGCGCAGAGGTATACTACCCGTTAGCTGTATAAAAAGGTCACTTTACCACTTCAAGTTGGTGGCACTATTGCATCCCCATTTACATCATACCAAGGTCAAAGTATTGAACGCCACTGTTGCACATGTTGTTTAGAAGTTGTTTATTTTAAAACGTTAATGCTTCTGTAAGACTTACCGGCCAAGTATGGTTCAGAAACTAAAGATGTATTCAATGGAGAAACATTACGCATTCTTCAAAATCACTCGTATATTGCTGAAAATACAGTTTATCACCATAATATCCTCTCACAGACTTCATTACAAATAATGAAACTAGCCTTAAAGGGGTGCAATTATGACAAATTGTAAAGAAAAGCAAGGAAAAAATAAAGGTACTAAAATCGTGCGTTTTATTTTCATTGTGTTTACCATGGTTGCAATATTTTCATGCCTCTACATATAACATGTATACTAACCATCTGCCTAAATAATTCAACTTGCAAAATTTTTATACGAAATGAATATTTGAAGCGAGATGAAACACATTATGTTGTGTCTGAATTAAACATACCTGTATTTATACTTTCTTGGGCTTCTCCTTTTATCTTTGCTATTGTGATATTGGGGGCATGCGTATCCTTGACGACATAACCGAGGTGGTCTTTTGCAAAGTTCAGTCTTATAATTTGCTAATACATAACTAGTGTCTGCAAGGAAAAAGAAATTTTTTTTAATCCCTCTCCAATTTTCCATAATAAGGCAGATAACAAATTAATTATAACTTACCTTGCCATTTAGGATCCTCATTCATTAAATTTCTTTCTTTATCTAAAACATTTGGCCCATTGCTGATAGCGTTTGCATCTGAATCAGGATTTTCAAGTGCCTATATACAAACAAGAAAAGCACAAGCAAGATTCATCACCAATTCTAGATTAATCCTAAAACTCAAAAGTTTAAACAGATACCAAAATAAAGAGAAAGAAAAACAGGTGTAGCCAGGTTTGAGTACCCCGTTACCGAGCAGATCTTGAACCTAAAAACCATTCTCCAACTAAAACAAGTAAGGAGTATGAACATCGCTATGGTTTTCGTCGACTTTAAAAAAGCTTATGATTCCATCGACCGCCACACACTCTTCTAAGTACTGCAAGAACGAGGTGTCGATTACAACACACGCACCCTCATCCAACAGACTCTTACGGATACAACATCTAAGGTGAAGTTCAGGGGAGAACTATCTCGGAGTTTCAAGATAAAAACTGGAGTACGACAGGGTGATGGCCTCTCACCCATTCTGTTTAATCTAGTGCTTGATAAAGTCATCAAGAACTGGGAATGTACACTGAGGAATCTAGAAATCAAACCAGTTGCCATTGGAGCCGGGACCCGAAAGGTTGAGATCGAGTACCTAGCATTCGCAGATGACATTGCAATCCTAACCAACAACTCTAAGGATGCTGTCATTGCTATCGAAGCCCTGCACGAAATAGCGGTGAAGGCAGGATTACACATATCGTACAACAAAACTAAGTACTTCGAGACTCGGCATCCCGGAAACCCCCTTTGACGACCATATACGGAACAATCGGGAGAGTCAATTGCTTCCGCTATCTTGATGAATGGGCCCACAACAATGGTAGAGACGGTACACCCATCTTAGAAAGATGTAACAAACTCAATGCAGCGTACCAACTATCCCACAACCATTATAATAAGAGGTGCATTTCAAAAGATGCTAAGATCTGTCATTACAAACCTGTTGTCAGACCACAGTTTTTGTACACCTCAGAGACCCTCCCGGTGAACAAAAAAGGCACCATGGATGATCTAGAGAAAGCCAAAAGACGTATCCTCAGGAAAATTCATGGACCGAGATTGCTCCCAGATGGAATCTACAGACCTAAATCGAACTTTGAGCTGTATCACCAGTTAGAATCAGCCAATACCAGCATGCAACGTAGGAGGCTTAAGTTCTACGAACACCTACCACGAATGGACAGCAACAGGCTTACCAAGAAGATCTTCTGTTAAAAGCTAGAAGACTGGAAGCTTGTGACTTAATGAAGTACACAAGGACTTGGATTTGGCTGGGATTTCAGACATTGACATAGATCATTCTGAATTTTGTGCTATGGTATAGTCTTGGACCCCACCACCTAGAGTCCCAAGAAGTCGCAAGCCCCTTTCACAGGAGAGAAAGGAGAAATTATCAGCAGGGCTCAAGAGAGATTGGGAACGAAGAAGAGCATCGAGGAAGAACTAGTCATCAGCACTCCTTAGTGGGCTTAAATCAATAATAATATAATATATTAATTGTAGTAATAGTAATAGTAGTAGTAGTAATAATAATAATAATAATAATAATAATGAGTTTCTTATGTTGCGAGGATAAGGTATTTCAGTAACTTTCAGATGTTCAGACATGATCGATTGTCTATATGGTCTATATGGTGTCCAACTCGTTGGCTGACCGGTCAGCGTACTGGCCTTCGGTTCAGAGGGTCCCGGGTTCGATTCCCGGCCGGGTCGGGGATTTTAACCTTAATTCGTTAATTCCTACGGCACGGGGGCTGGATGTATGTGTTGTCTTCATCATCATTTCATCCTCATCACGACGCACAGGTCGCCTACGGGAGTCAAATTGAAAGACCTGCACCTGGCGAGCCGAACCCGTCCTGGGATATCCCGGCACTAAAAGCCATATGACATTTCATTTTTCATTGTCTATATGGTAATTTCTTAGTTTCAGATTATGATATTATTACAGAGTTGGCCAGTGAGCACGCAAGCCCACGGTGCTAAATTAATGAAACTTCAAGATTTAATATGTTTAGTATGTGTGTCTGCATACATTGTATAATTGTAATATATTTTTGATTCTCAAGATGGACTTTATCAAGCTCAAAGAAAAATTCTGAGTCACATAAAAATTTGGATCATTTGATACTTTTTGCCATCTTTTTTCATATTTTTCTTGTTTATTTTAAAACAGATTTTCCTCCAAAAACTGACGTTATGCTTCACCTTGCTTTATTTGTAGCTTTTAGTTGACCTAACCATGTCCATATTAGTTACATGTTCCCCATCATTCCAGGGTGTATGCATTTTTAGGGCATTATTTTATCATACTTCAAACTGAGCACACCTGAGAACAGCTGGTTAGTCGGGGGCAAATTACCTTGAAGGAAGAAACAGGGACAATACATCAAAGTTTGAATGTGCTTTGCTGGGTATGTGGCTCAACATGCTCACTGTCCGAGGGATTATGAAAGTGAAGCGAAAAGGACCCAACGTTGACCACTGATGCATTTAATGCACTTTTTCGGGCTTCAAATTTTCTCTCTTTATTCCATTTTAAAAATTAGCGTGTAATATACGAGATATACACAAATAAATACAGTATGTACTTTTAACTAATGTGAACTGCTTTAATACACCGAACATTATTTTTCTCCTATTCTCTTTTACAAATAAGTTGGAAAATACAATATTTTGAAAATTGAATGAGTGTGTAAAGAAAGCACACACATAATCTTACTGGTAAAAATGCATCAATTTCAGGAAACCTACTGAATTCCATGAGGAGAATATCATTTTATAGACATATTATCACACAGCTTACCTGTAATTCTTTAATATCGTACACAGCTGGCCTCAAGTCATGGCTCCCATGAGCAAAAGCACAATGAGGACCATTCTTAACGCAAAATCCACGAGTATCCGTGTCATGTACACACATGCCTGTCTTATAGTATCTTAGATGATAACGACGTTCAGTATCACCAGCAGTTCGATGAAGGTAAGGACACCTAAATAAAATGAAAAATCAGTCCTTTAAATTTAATAAAGGAGTAATCCACAAATATTAAGATCAACTGCAATAAAATAAAAAATTTGAAAGAGAAGCACAGAACAAGATGTAAAAATCAATTCTAAGTTACAACAGTTAGTCACTTTTACATCACGTACAGTATATGTACTGTTTTCCAGAAATATTTAAAAAATTCCAAATGAAATATAAAAATATCTCATTTAATATAACAATCCATTATCACCTATCTGCAAAAAATTCTAATATTCTTATAGATAATTTTCAACACTTGGATTATGTGTAAGAAGGGTAGCATCCTGCTTCATGAATTTACCGAGCTCCGAACATTTTAAGCACGCCTCGGACCTATGGGAGTAACGGAGTCCCACTCCCATCTGACGGGCGAGGGACTCCTTGGAAACAACTTGGCGAACAAAATGGAATTCGATAGGGAGCTATCAATATCAATGGGACTTATGAAAGAAAAATAGTAGAACTGGCTGAGTCAGCAAAGATGGTACATCTGGATGTGCTAGGACTAAGTGATATTCGAGTAAGAAGAGATAACGAAGAAGAGATAAGGAGATTATAAAGTGTACTTAACAGGTGTTAAAAAGGGAAGGGCAGAGTATGGGGTAAGGCTGTTCATCAGGAATACTATTGCACGAAACATAATTTCTGTTAGGCACATAAATGAGCAAATGATGTGGGTAGATTTGGTAGTTGGAGGAATTAGGACGAGAATTGTCTCAATGTAGTCACCATGTGAGGGTGCAGATGAGAATGAAATTGACAAGTTTTATGAAGCATTCAGTGACATGGTAGTCACGGCCAACAGCAAGGATAGGATAGTGCTAATGGGCGATTTCAATGCTAGAGTTGGAAATGGAACTGAAGGATAAGAAAGGGTGACTGGTAAATGTGGGAAAATTATGGAAGCTAATGAGAATGGGAAGCGTCTGCTGGACTTCTGTGCTAATATGTGTTTAGCAGTTACGAATACATTCTTCAAGCATAAGGCTATTCACCGCTACACATGGGAGGCTAGGGGTACCACATCCATAATAGACTATATCTTAAATGACTTCAAATTCCGGAAGTCTCTTAGGAATACACAGGTTTTTCGGGGATTTTTCGATGATACAGACCACTATCTGATCTATAGTGAACTAAGTATCTCTAGGCATAGGATAGAGAAAGTAAAATCTGTCTGCAAATGAATAAGCGTAGAAAATATCCAGTGATATACTAACAATTTGTTGGTTATTTTGATCCACCTTACACAAATTACAGTTTGTGTTGCTAAGTTTTAATGTTACAACACTAATTTACTGGGACATGTTTCGCTTTTATTCACAAGCATCATCAGCCTATACAATTGCCTCAAGGTTTGTCATATTTGGGCTGTTGTTACAAATTTCATTACATTGAATGTAAATCTAATTTCAGTGATAACAATATTTAAAACAAGAATAATATACACATTAAAAATTATGACAATATGATTTGCAATGTTAAAATGGATTAACTCTTAATTCTAAAACACATTGACGTCCAAAACACAGTTTTTACAATTTGAAAATTTGGCTAAAAATTGTTTGCAATGTTAAAATAAAATTGATTCAACTATAATTTGGCATTAAAATTTGAGTCATAAATATAAATATTGGATGTTAATATATAGGAGCCATAGTTTCTGGAGTGCGTTGGTTTCTAGAATACAGTAACATTTCAGTATTGAGAATTTTAGTTAAGAATTGTGCTCTCTAAATAATGTTATTTAAAAAGACTATAATTTTGCATTATGCATGATTAGTCATGATGATAATCTAGAATTGAAGTCTTGAGTTCATTGGAAAATGGCTTCTAGATTTGATGAGGCTTGCTGCTGCAACATCAACACTCACATTAAAAAAAAAAAAAAAAAAAAAAAAAAAAAAAAAAAAAAAAAAAAAAAAAAACACACACACACACACACACACACACACACACACACACACACACACACACACACACACACACACACACACACACACACACACACACACACACACACACACACACACACACACACACACACACACACACACACACACACACACACACACACACACACACACACACACACACACACACACACACACACACAAATATATTACTTAAGTTCATTTCCATTGTTCCAGATGCTTCTTCCATTCCATAAATCGAAAGAAACATAATCAGATACCGGTACTCAAAATTTGGATTGATGCCCCTTTTAACTATAACTTACATCAAAACAATCAACTTCCAACGGAGAGTCTGGTCGCTACAAACAAGAAGTAAATATGTCAATACTTCCTCTGATCAAATTGCCAAACTGCAGCAGCAAGCCTCATCAAATCTAGAAGCCATTTTCCAACGAACTCAAGACTTCAATTCTAGATTATCATCATGACTAATCACGCATAATGCAAAATTATAGTCTTTTTAAATAACATAATTTAGAGAGCACAATTCTTAACTAAAATTCTCAATACTGAAATGTTACTGTATTCTAGAAACCAACGCACTCCAGAAACTATGGCTCCTATATATTAACATCCAATATTTATATTTATGACTCAAATTTTAATGCCAAATTATAGTTGAATCAATTTTATTTTAACATTGCAAACAATTTTTAGCCAAATTTTCAAATTGTAAAAACTGTGTTTTGGACGTCAATGTGTTTTAGAATTAAGAGTTAATCCATTTTAACATTGCAAATCATATTGTCATAATTTTTAATGTGTATATTATTCTTGTTTTAAATATTGTTATCACTGAAATTAGATTTACATTCAATGTAATGAAATTTGTAACAACAGCCCAAATATGACAAACCTTGAGGCAATTGTATAGGCTGATGATGCTTGTGAATAAAAGCGAAACATGTCCCGGTAAATTAGTGTTGTAACATTACAACTTAGCAACACAAACTGTAATTTGTATTGAAGAGGTGGATCAAAATAACCAACAAATTGTTAGTATATCATAACATAGTTCAATACGGGTCTAATAATGAGATTAGTTGTAAAGAAAATATCCAGGACGAGGAAATTAAGACAGAAGTACATGGATAAGATTAGTGAGAAGTATCGAACAGTGGACAGTAAGCAGGGTCAGGATATTGAAAGAGAATGGGTGGCATACAGGGATGCTGTAGTAGAAACAGGAAGGGAATGCCTAAGAACAACTGTGTGAACACATGGGAAAAAGAAAACATCTTGGTGGAATGATGAAGTAAGAGCAGCTTGTAAACATAAAAAGAAGGTTTACCAGAAATGGCTCCAAACAAGGGCCGAGGCAGACAGGCAGATGAAAGAAACAGCGTGATACAAAAAGTAGTTGAATCCAAAAAGAAGTCGTAGGAAGATTTTGGTAATAACCTGGAAGGGCTAGGTCAAGCAGCAGAGAAACCTTTCTGGACAGTAATAAATAGGGCCCGGATTTTTAGGTGGCATAAACCTTCACTTTAGGTTTTTTGAATTCTTAAAATAGGTTATTTTAGGTTTTTGTCTCCAGGCAGCAATATTTTTTGGTTTTCGTAGTTCTGTAAAATTTATATATGTACGTATTTCACAAAAGTTTACATTGTCATATTCATAAAAAAACACAGAGAATACACTGTACTGTTTCCTTTGTAAGTTATTTTTTGGCATTGCAGTAAATAACAGCGTACATACCCAAATTGTCAGGCGTAAATGATTTCCTGTTGTCACGTAACACATTCTTATATGACGAAAAAGTTCTTTCAACGGAACATGACGGCATTCGAGCGTAGTACATAGATGCTAATGCAGCAGGTTGTAAGGGTAATTTTCCTGAATACTTTTCACCCTGTAATACTGAATTGATGACTTTCATATCTTCAAAACCAGGATTGCGTCAAAGAATCTTCTGCAGCTTCGAAGAACATGCCACTCCAATGGCCCAGGTATTTCTCTTCTGGAAACATTACCAATGATATCCAGGGAATCTTTGAGTAGCAAGGTTGCACCTTCCAACTGGAGAATAGCTTCTGGTATAAAACAAAAATATGTCTTAATATATGCTAGGGAAGCAACGAGTGTCGGGCACTCGAGCGATTTCTTGGCCTTTGCCATGCAGGAAGCTTCTGTTTCATCCAAGTCATTGACGACATTTTTAATTTCTTCTAGGTGCTCAGCATAGTAAATAGCAGCAGACAGCCAAGTTCCCCAGCTGGAACTATACAGCAATTACGGTTAGAAAATATTTCAGGAAGCGGTCACCACACACTCCGCAGGCTGTACTCTCTATGGACGACTGGAGACGAAAGTGTTTACATTCCTCCTAACCTATCAGATGCATCAAGGAGCCACCAGATATCACATATGTAGTGGGAAGCATGGGATGTGCTGCATTGAACGGTAGTAACATGAACTACCATCGTCCTACTGCTTGTAATTGCGGTGGAAATAATTTTACAATGTAGGGAAAATAACATTCTTTATTTGAAGAAGGTAAAACAGCTATTTAGGTTATTTTAGGTGTCAACCCCTCATTTAGGTTTTCTTAGATGCAATGAAATTCACACATTCTGCTCCAGGAAGTGTGAAACGTACAAATATATCAAAATTTGTGAATTAAATAGCGAGGAAAAAAAATAGGTTAAAACCTAAAAATCCGGGCCCTAGTAATAAAGAATCTTAGGAAGGGAGGGGGAAAAAAATGAACAGTGTTTTGGGTAATTCAAGAGAACTCATAATAGATCCCAGGTAATCAGTGGACAGGTGGAGGGAACATTTTGAGAATCTTCTCAACGTTAAAAGGAAATCTTCATGGTGGTGTCGCGAACAACCAAGCTCATGGGGAGGAGGAAAATGATGTTGGTGAAATTACACTTGAAGTGGAAAGGATGGTAAATAAACTCTATTGTCATAAAGCAGTAGGAATAGATGAAATTAGACCTGAAATGGTGAAGTATAGTGGGAAGACAGGGATGAAATGGTTTCACAGAATAGTAAGATTAACATAGAGTGTTGGTTAGTATCTTCAGACTGGATGAAAGCAGTAATTGCTCCTATCTATAAGCAAGGGAACAGGAAGGATTGCAACAACTATAGAGGTATCTCATTGATTAGTACCAGGCAAAGTATTCACTGGCATCTTGGAAGTGAGGGTGCGATCAGTGGTTGAGAGGAAGTTGGATGAAAACCAGTGTGGTTTCAGACCACAGAGGAGCTATCAGGATCAGATTTTCAGTATGCACCAGGTAATTGAAAAATATTACGAGAGGAATAGACAGTTGTGTTTGAAAAGATGTTCGCCATACTGGACATTTGGTTAGAGATAGATTATTAAAATCAATCAAAGGCATTTATGCTGACAATTGGGCTGCAGTGAGAATAGATGGTAGAATGAGTTCTTGGTTCATGGTATTGACAGGGGTTAGACAACACTGTAATCTTTCACCTTTGCTGTTCATAGTTTACATGGATCACCTGCTGAAAGGTATAAAGTGGCAGGGAGGGATTCAGTTAAGTGGAAATGTAGTAAGCAGTCTGGTCAATGACGACAACTTATCTTAATGGCAGATTGTGCAGAAAGCCTGCAGTCTAATATCTTGGAACTTGAAAATAGGTGCAATGAGTATGGTACGAAAATTAGCCTTTCGGAGACTAAATTGATACATTAAATGTTTAACAATTAATTTATTGAAAACCACCTATTCAATACTACCATTAAAGTCTTTAAGACTATAATACAATCATTACATTAAAGTTTAAGCATATGATACCGGTTCTGCCTGTCATTGCAGGCAACATCAGCCATAAATTCTAAACTCCAAGTCAGAGCTCAAAGTGGACGCTGCACTACAATTATCTTTTTAATATATAATAATTTTCAATGACGTACAAGAACATCTCAGTTAT
Source organism: Anabrus simplex (assembly GCF_040414725.1). Classification (NCBI taxonomy): domain Eukaryota; kingdom Metazoa; phylum Arthropoda; class Insecta; order Orthoptera; family Tettigoniidae; genus Anabrus; species Anabrus simplex. The sequence goes on from NC_090265.1 coordinate 237,221,976, forward strand.
ATGAGGAGTGAACCGGCCGATCATGTCTTACAGTTCTAATCGGACGTTCAATTCATGCTCACATCCAATCGAGATAATACAAAGATATCAATTCTCATGATGCCGATAATGAGGCGGCATTTGAAGTCAAGTAAAAAAACATCTACATGTTCTTTCAGCTATATAGGAGGTTAACAGTACTAAATCTACTCTTAAAAACTATTTTTTACAACAATTTACACCAATGTACAAGAACATATGGTACATTTGGAAGTGAACTGGCCGATCTTGTCTTATAGAGTTCTAATGGGACGTCCTACTCGTGTCCACATTCAATGGTGATAATACAAAAATTATCCGAGTGGAGTAACGAATTAGTTCTGGAGATTTTGGAATTGTACCAGACACAAACTATTATACATGATCCCAGACACCCAGCACGTTAAAGTGAACGACACGTGGATGAGGATCAAGAGTGATTTCAGTGAGTGATTGAAAAAAAAAAAAAAAAAAAGGACTCCCTCGTGGCATCTTTCGGTCACACTTTAAGGAAGAACAAGTCATCACTTAAATCTGGAGCCGCTTCTGATGTTGTATATAAGCCTGCATCGTACACTTACGAAGTTATGTTTATGGAGTGATTTTTGGGTTCGCTTTATGACTTGTATTTCTTCTATCTTAACTTCCTACCGTATGATAACCAAATGGTGTGTTCGCGATGTATGTACAGGTACACTCTCCTTCAAATATTCAGCGAACATCTGTGCACTGGAATTGGCGAACATGTGTAAGAGTGGAATCAGTGCTGAGTGGAGGAGCCGTGATATGCCACAGCCACCCAAACAATCATAACTTGATAAGCAGCGGCGCACTATGCAGTTAACAATGACGCCATTGAGAATGTGTTAAGTATTTTAGACTCGACTCAACAGCGCTGCTTTGCTTGAATCCACAGTCAGCTGTTTGTGAAAAAACAACAAAAAATGGCATAGCTTACATCCAAGCACACTTCTCATGTGTCACAACAGCATTCCATGCTCCCCAAAAGCAGAAACCAATCTGCCCAAAAGCCTTGCCATTGTAAAAGAAGTGCGAGTAACTGAAAGTCTCAACTGCTGCAGTGGAAAGATTGGAGAAGTCGATAAAGTGATATTAAACACAGAATCCAGGTTAAACTGATATGTGAAAAATCAGCGCAATTTTTAAGTGGCGAATCACGTGTAAAACTAGATTTGGATTTATCCCCTGAAAATGTTGCATGGTTTAGAATGATCTCTAACTTCTTATGATGTTAAGCAGAGTTTCAGTGAATACAAACATTTCTACGAGACAATATGGAGACGCAGTTCCACTTTTGCAAAATAAAAATAATATTTTGTAACCCACTGCTTTGAAAATAGGAAATTCTCGTTAAATTGTTAAGATCTGCCCCCCTCCCCCACACACAAAAGAAGTTGTAGCAACAGCTTAAAACAAAAGCCTAATTATATGTAAGAAGGTTGAACTATTGTTTTGTGATTATTGTGTGGCATGCATGTAATCCATATTTTACTCCATATTTTAAGACCTTTTATCCCATATGGATGTACATATTTAGCCATTTTTATTACATAATTTCTAGCACTGTTTTATTATTACTTATTTAAGGTCGTAGACAAACAAATTAGTTTAAATAATTTTGTTGTATGCCATTGTCAAGACAATGTCTGCACTTCTGGACTGTATCACCAAAAAGTATCTGAATTTTAAATCTACAAGAACAGTATTCAGGAAAGATGTAAGGCACACTGAAAATAATTCAGCTGGTATGTAACGAATAAACTGGAGTTTCTTATAAGAAGTTTTCTATTCTCAATTCACATGTCGCGGAAAAATAGTTTGAAAATGAGATCGACGTCTATGGTGCATTATTTTGAAATTATATACTGTTGACTCCAGTAGTACCCTGGTGATCAATATTCCAGCTTGGGAAAATAATGTCTTCACAGTTGGTAATTAAATAACCAACTTCTGGGAAGAAGATTTCTCTGTTAATAGTCAATGATGTTTATTATTGGCAGTTTCCTCGGCAAACAATTCTCTCTGCTGCCACATAGTTTCTTAAGATTTAATGTACTTGCTCGTCATATGCCATAGCGTAATGGTTATAGCCGTTTCTTGGAATTCATCGAGTCGCCTTGCCGAGCAACATGGGTGAGCTGTGTTTTTATCATGTTGTAGCCGTTGAGAGATGAGTGATTAGGTTCAGATAATGATCAGATCCTGGCCATCTGTTAAATTTTTATGAGGTTTCTCCTACTATGTTCAGGTTAGAAATGTAAAGCTTCCTAGAAATATCACCACAGAGGGCTGCATTTTCGAGCGAATTAAAAGAGTATGCTAGTTTTTACCAAACACAATTAACATTCTGTAAAGCTGCATGAAATTAAACCGTCTTCCTTCAGTGCAGCAAGGTGGTAACATGTCTTGAACAATCCTCTGTGCCCACCTGGTGGCATGATCGTTATGGCATGAAGTCTATATGATCTGACACTGTGGTTAGCCAGCTCAATTCCCCTTCATGGAAAACTTTTCACCATCCAAATGTTGGCTTGCAGGGCATGAGAGATGGTGGTATGCAATTTCTAATTACTAAGATTGCATGCCAAAAGCCTGAATTCAGTTACAAACCCATCTGCAGTGTTCATATGGAGTAATGTCATGTGACGCTGTTGATAGCGATTCGTCCGTCGGATAGATACATCAAGCCTTGAACAAACCCCTTGGTATTATTCGACAACAGTAGGCTATGATGTAGATGTTGATTCCCATAGGCAGGCATCTATTTTTGGAAATGAGACATAGCTCTCGTAGTGCATTGGCACTGTTGGTGGCTTCAAATAGCCTATGCAGTGGCCTCCACGGTATGCACTAGCCTTGCGTCTTGGGTGGTGTGCTAAGTCCCAACTGACGAGCCTAACTTAGCTCACGAGGGCGAAACGCAGGCAACCAAGAATGAGTTAGCTGGAAAATTTATGTCCAATAACGGACCATTATATTGGTATTAAGAGTAGGCTATGTACCGACACGGAGTTTCACCCTTTCCCTAACTAATCATCATAATATCGCATCCAGATGCGGAGGTCACACATGGCCATCAAGCAGAAAGACTTGCACCAGGTGAGCAGAACATGTGACGCAAGTGTGATAAACTGATATAACAAGAAAACAATATTCTCTCACCCATGGGTAAATTATGCAAGTATCGAGCTCAAATTATTATTTGACGATTATGACTTGTAATGAACAGCGATGAAGTATTTACATCCATTTAGTATTTATGTAGTCGGATGATCGCATTGTTTGTGAGGTTAAGTCATGAAACATATACTGTATATAGACATTTATATGAGTTCCGTTAATGTAAGAACCTGTATATAATTTATCATTACCTGTATGTAGGATTTGTAATCCACTACACTATTTTGAAACACACTGTAACATCCAGGCACCTATATAAAGATGTGGTCTTGATGGCAGAGACAAGTTACTGTTTAGTTGGAGTTACCACAAGTTGTGGATGACATGCTTGTAAGCAGTCAATTGTTTTAAGGTTGCAATCTCCATGTAGCATGTGCTTAGTGATAGGCATTTGTTAAAGACGGTGATGTGTTGATGTTTTCGGAGTGAAGTGTTTTGTTTGCGACGGCAGTGATTAAGGTTATGTGTATTTAATTTGTAAATAATTATGAATAAATCTGTGTACGCAAGTTGACAGCATTCTGTGTGCATCATTGACGATACATCACATGTCCTCGGACACTCCCAGCACTAAAAGGCCATGCGCTAAACAAACAATGATCCTCAATGACACTTAGGGTCAGTAGCGGCGATTAAGGGAGGCAGTCGCCCCCCCCCCACTTTATGGGGAAAACATTACATTTTTATTCCATTTTAGCTGTCTGAAACAAGGAATTGTAGAAATTTATTTAAAAGAATGCAATTTGTACTAGCCCTGTTGCCTTATCAGCTAATTTTTTTCCTTTATTTTCATTCAACATTAACAAAATTATTAGCGAAAATACACACAAGATTTTTTTCGTCACAGCTAGCCAATTTGTACAGCGCCACATTTAGTAGTGGAGACCTTGCATATGCTGTGAGAAAGGGTGGTAGCGGTATATTTTTTTTTTTTTACCAAGGTACAATTTCTTACAACAAATGTGTTTTCAGGAAATTCTATAAATAATTTTTCATTGTGTCAAACTTATAGATTTTAAGACCATCTTTAAAACAACTGTGTTTCAAATACTTTGTTCTACACGTGATATGGCTGAAGATGACCTTTAAATAGGTCTAAACTAGTCCCATTAAATGTTTCATTAATAACACTATTTATTTGTATTGAAAACGTGGAATAACTCGCATATTATTTTATTTGGTTTAATCAAAGTTCAATACGGACCCATAAAATGAAATCCATTTCTCTAGATTCACTGGTTTTGCTGTGTGAGATGGCGCATTGTTGTGTAACAAAATCACTTTGCCATGTCTGCTGGCCCATTCCGGTCGTCTTTCGATCAATGAGTGATTTAAATTAATAATTTGTTGGCGATAGCGTTGTGCAATAGCGGTTTTGCTGGGCTTCAGTTCCAATTGCTCGTCATCGCACTTTTATGATCTACCAGAGTGCACACTGTCTTTCACATTGAAATCACCGCGTTTAAATTGTCGAAACCATGGCTCACGTTCTAATCGATGGACCATGTTCACCATATGTTTCTACAGGAAAACGATTACTTTCCAGAGCCTTTTTCTTTTGATTAAATAAGAAAGTAATTCATGCCGCAAATGTTCTTTTTCAGGCACAACAGGCACAAACGTCGACATGATCACTGAACGATACAACACAGACACTAGTGTTTGGTGGACTCAACTTGTGTGTTGGTAGGTTAATGTCACACGAAGAAACTGATGTATGTGTCAAACTCATACGTTGCGTACTGTTCGCTGGCGCCATCTCTTAGTGAATCCGGAAAAGACATATGCATATACCTGGTAGTCTAGCATCTCATCTCCTTACTTTCAAGTTCTCCCAGCCTAACATTTGCAACATTTTTGTAACACTACTCCTTTGTTGGAAATCACCCAAAACAAATTGTGCTGTTTTCCTTTGGATCTTTTCCAGTTCTAATATCAAGTAGTTCTGGTGTGGGCCTCGAACCATATTCTAATTAGGGTCTTACCAGATACTTATAAGCCCTGTCCTTTACATCCTTACTATAACACCTAAATACTCTCATAACCATGTGAAGAGATCTGTAGCCTTTCTTAACAAACTCGTTAATTACCCTAACGAAGACCATTTCTTATATTAACACCTAAGTACCTACAGCGTTCTTCATAAGGTACAATCACTCCATCAACACAGTAATTAAAACTGAGAGGACTTTTCCTTTTGGTGAAACTTACAACTTGACTTTTCATCCCATTTACCATTATCTGTTGTCCATATCCAACATTGCCTAGGTCGCTCGCAATCCCTGCAACTCGTTTACTATGGACAACAGACCTGCAATTATTCTAGTGCAGTGCGCTGAAGCATTAGCCCCCTCCTTGTGCGGCCTGTTCAACTTATCAATTAACAGTGGCAGTGTACCCAGTGAATGGAAGTGTGCAAACGTAGTGGAGGAAGAGATAACATTGATAATTATAAGCCAGTGGCAATAACATAGCTCATTTGTAAGTGTATGGAGCGATTAGTAGCAACAAATGTGTTTCAATTCTTGCGGGAGGGAGACCTGATCGGCTATACTCAGCATGGATTCCTCCCGGGTAGTTCTTGCGCAAACTTCTTAACCAAAGTCGCTGATGACTGGAGGTGTTACTTGGATCAACCAGATGTGATTCAGGTGGACTGCCCGTCACTTGATTGGAGTAAAGCCTTTGACGAAGTGCTACATAAACAACTTCTGTTAAAGCTACAGGAACAGCTCGGTTTAAGAGGCAGATTATTGATGTGGGTGAGGTCCTTTCTGTAAAGTCGAACAAAGTGTGTGGCATATGGAGGGGCATGGTCACAACCTATCAAAGTGCCATCAGGAGTAGATCAAGTTTCTGTGATCGGTCCCCTGCTGTACATCGTATTTGTGCTCGATCTTCCCGGATGTGTACAGCACACATGGCACAATACGCAGATGACAATGTCCTCTATAAAAGTATAAAGAATATATAAGACAACTGAAAACTACAAAAGACCTACAAAAGTTATCTGTATGGTGTTCCGTGAATGGGCTAAACAGAAATGTAAATATATTAAGATAAGTAGATCAAGAAACTGCCTAGAGAACAGATATGAATTAAATATGAATGTAATACTGCAGTGTGCAAATATCAAACTTTTGGGATTAATTATTTCTAGAGACTTGAAATGGAACCTGCAGACAGAGGAGGCAAGGCGAAAAGCTAAAAGTCGTGGGATTTCTTAGCAGGAACCTAAAAGGCTTCAAATCAGGGGCCCTACGATCAGCCTATCTCAGTATGGTAAGACCCATACTAACCTACGTGGTGGTATGAATAAAGCCTGAGAAATTACTCAAAGTATGTACTCATGAGCATGAGCACTTAGTAGGAGTATATTCTCAGCACATGTAGTATGTACTCCATTTGGTAAGAATAAGAAGGTTCTCCTTGGATGGAGTAGATACTCAAAAGCATCACCATATGGATAATTCGAAATCGAGTATTCACGAATTGTTGGAAGGGGATACCAATCCGAATTCCAGGAATGTCCTCAAAAGTATATTCACGATTTATTTTCTTGAAGGGGTTTATAAAGTTTGTAAAGAGTATTTTGTGTGTCAATGCTCCAGATTTTAAGGATAAGATATTTCTATTCATTGTTGCTTTAGGCCAAAATGAATAAAACTGCACCCAGGCCTTTGGTTCAGAGTACCAGGGTTCGAATCCTGGACCTGGGATGTTAGCAGCGTTTAATTCATTAATTGCCTGTGGGAAAACTATATAAAACTGTAGACTATACAAGTGACTTAAAACAAATTTTCATTTTTTCTTAGGGGCAACTGCAGTTGGAGTAGATCTGGAATTATGGCAGGAAGTAGAACCAGACCACATTCCTCCACCTGTAGTGGAAGTCATAGTACTAGAGGAGGAAGGGGGAGGAGGCAACCCATAAAGAAATCATGAATCAGGAAACAAAATATTTTTGAGAAATATGAGACCAAAGAGACAAGAAATTTCAATAACACTGAACTTCCACGCTTAGTGCTGCTAAAGCAATTAACACATTGGAGACTACCATATTTCAACGTGCTATCATCCAGAAATCGCAGGATTTTTAACATTTTAAAAAGTTTTTTCACAGTAAGGTAAAACGATGGTTGTAAAAACTGTTGGAATAATTAGAGACCTGACTTTCCCCTTCACAAAAATATGTTTTAATTATTATAATAGTACATCGGTTTATTTTTTTACATTTATGAACATGTTATGTTTTACAAGCAAAAGATATTTTTCCTGCTGTTGCTATGGATACCAGTCAGGTAAATATTTTAAAATTTTCCAAATACTGAGAACAAATCAACTGAAACATACTACTGATATATACATAGTTAGCCTACGAGGTCGATTGGCATGGGTAACTTTGTTTACAAGCAGTAATTAGCTTTAGTGTGGTAGGCCTTGAAAAAATCCGGCATACACAAACCAGTATCACAAATGCTGCAGAAACCTCGCGTTTCCCTCCTAATTCTCTTTCCATTATTCTTTTGCCCTTTGTTTGAACATACTCTACAGTACCTTGATGCATACTGCTTTCCTGTGGTGGGCAGAATTCTTTCAGCAAAATGCCTCCCAGTCAGTCGCGCTCAGTTGCTTACGTTGGGATGAATAATAACTAAGGAACCGATCCCCATGATCCACTCCAGTTTTATTTTTATTGTAATCTAATACTAGATCCAGCTTTTCTTTGTTTATGTTTCCTCCCTTACATTTTACCTGATCACTTGTCATTTTTGCCCCATGTCTTTATGAAAGACAATAAATATCCCTTGTGTCTTTCCACTTGAGTGCAAGTACATGTTGTTTACGTCTGAATAACACTTCACCCTTTCTCAATTTAGTTGTTTTGAAAATTGTCAGATTTTTCCTATTTTTTGAACAGTGCTAACTGCCAATATTTTTCTGCACCACAAATGATGAAACAATGGGACACTGGTAAAGAATCTATCCATATAAATATTGTGACCCTTGTAGAAATAAGGACCACACAACCGATTTATTAGTTCCTGAACCGTGTTATTTGTTCCCCCCAGCCGACCCTGTATAAATTTCTCAGTTGCAAACGTACCCAGATTCTGCATCACTGACAATGTAAAACTTTATTCCATATTTGTTTAGCTTATTCTTTATGTAAACACGGAAACCTATCCGGCCTCGGATGGGACATATGCCCTCATCAACTGTCAAATTTTCAGTGGGATAGAAATTTTCTAACAAAATGGCCATAAATCGTTCTAATCTTATGCAAGGGATCATGGTTGGGTTGGCCTTTTGGAACACAGGTTCGATTGTCATTCAAGTGTAAAAATGACAAAATCGCTCTAAATCTATCCCTAGATAGGAGTAACCTCGGGAAAAGAGCTTGAAGAATAGGCGATTTTGCCCAATAATCTGTCAACTTTGGCTTCACAACCAAACACATATGAATGATTATTGCAAAGAAGTGATAAATCTCCCTCAATATAACTGTAGTCCAAGAGCCAAAGAGAAATCTTTGCTTTATCTGTTCACTGCAATTTCTTTTCTTTTTTACTGCATCGCTTGCATAACGATTTGTTTCTGATTTTATGTCCCTAAAAATATCTACGTTCAGATAATTACTAAAATATTCCCATGCATCACTGTTATTATCCACTGGAATTCTGACTCCACTTTTTTCCTGAAATACCGGAAATTGAGGAAGATTATCGGTAGATGGCCATCCGTCATCAATAGCGGGTCTCTGAACTGCACGCTTCCTCCCTTTGTTTTGATCTCTATTCTATCCTCTTTGGTTTTGATGTTTCTCCCGCAGTTCGTAACTTGACGACGGGCTTGCATCAGGTTGTCATCTGTACACAGGAAACAAACCAAATTATTAGGGACCCGGAATAATACTATATTACAGAACCCACTTTGTACCTATTTGAAATTAGCTAAATAATAAGTGTACTTGCCTGAAGCGTCAGAATCATCATGGTCACTTTGTATGAAATCGTCACTATTGTCCTCCATTTCAGAATCCGAGTCTTCCATAAGAACATCCAATATGGATTCATCGTCTAAATTTTGTGTTCTTGAATTAAGACATCATAGCCACAAGAATGGCACAAAAAAGCCAAGCTCCCAAAACACACTCCCTTCCTGTCCGTACGCATGTACTTTCCCGCCCATTTCACAGCTGACAGTGAATAATGACGCAGCCCCAGGCTATGTCGGAACACAGCTGTGTTATCAACTCTTTGAAAGAAGAGCTCTTGACTTCAGCTCATAACTAGTAAACTGTATGCTCACTAGAAGCATCAGACAGTGTCCTGGTGAAGTAAGAGCTCACTGGAACAGTGGCTTCTCTTCCTAGCCAGTGTGAAAACAAACGCTCGTAGATTCTCTGAGCGCCGTCAGTAACAATGAAATCATGCGCCCGTAGAAACTACAGGCAGCGTCTTAAATGTGTTAAAGAGTGTAGGACTTGAAGGAGAAAAAGTTAAAATCTCAAATTGTAGAATAACACTTGTATTTTTTTCTCTCTAAGTTTTGCTTACATGTTTGACTTTTACTAGAGAACAATAAGCAGGAGTGACACTGGTACTTGCTGCAACTCAAACGCCTTGATATATTATTTCTGCCAATTAATTTTGCCTAGCTTCACCATTCCACCTGATATTTGCAGCAGCTTCCATGTCATCCTCATTTCCATCTTCTACACTCTCATTGCCACCTATTGGTTGTAATTCAGGGTCATACTGTAAGTACTTAGAAATATTGAGCAATACACAGCAACAAATGATAGGTTTTGGCACTTTATTTAAATACAGGCATACTTTGTGCTGAAGAATTGGGAAACGCCGTTTGAGTTGCCCAAAACACCGTTCGATAACAAATCATTCTTTGGTAATGCACCTGTTGTAAGCAATTTCTTGAGGCGTTTGTGGATTTCTAAACGGTATCATAAGCCATGGTGCAATACCATAGCCACTGTCCACTAACAGTAACGTATTTACCCTATTCAGAGTTACTGTTGTCTGGACAGCTGAATTTCTCCAGAATCATGCACAGATCCAGGCCATGATGTATCGACACTGGTGAAAACTACCTTGCCATTGCACGTTGTCTGTACAGTAATACTTGCATAACATTTCCTGTTTATATATTCATCACCATAATTTGTAGTCAAGAGCACCTATTGCTGCTGGAAAGTAGTACTTATCCTGCCACTCTTGTTTTGCAACTTCAAATTCCATATCTGTTTCAGGAAATTTTATCCACACTGCAGCTTTAGCCATGATGAGGTCCACAACCTCAACAACATTTTTAGACACAGTTTTTTGATGAATACCAAGATCTTCTCCTATGCCACACTGAAATCCTGGATCACCTACCAAACTTAAAAACGCTTTTAATGGGGTGATTTTGGACGGTTTTGAGGTTATTTTCATCTTAACTCAAGAAGGGAATCTTAATTGTATTGTTTATCATCCTAATAATGAGGAATATATCCAATTAATACAATACCCTACAAACGAAAAATATACGCCACCACATGTTTTCCTGAGAAGACAAAAAGGAGTGTCCGAATTCACCCCGTACATCGGGGTGATTTCGGATGCACATGCTTTATAAACTGCTGTCTGAAATTTCAAAGTGTATTAGGTGATGTCGGACTTTAATTCTTCGTTCTTTTTGCTTCAGTGCTGTGATATTTAAAGTGTTCTGAAGGTGTCCAAAATATGACTAGCTGGTTAAAATAATTGTAATGATAAATTTAATGTGTTACTGATCGATCTTTATTTTCTGACAAGGTAAATGTAAATTTTTCCAGTTTAAATTGAAATATGAATAGTTATAAACTACACAGAGATCCTACTCAAAGATCTTAATTTTTCTTACAAATGATACAAATCTCAATGCAAAAAAAAGGGTCGATACAATGATCATGTAGCCACCATGGCATATACATCTAAAATAAGTTTCCTTTGAAAATAAACGTTCCTCCCTTCTCAACTTGCACTGGAAGTATTTTCAAAATTTCTTCTTTAGCTATTGTATCCTCATCAGGGATATTAAGGAGCACAAACACTTTTCTGCTGTTTTTATGTGGGAGCAAGTATTTGACATCCAAATCCCTTGAACGAATATTTCAGGCCACGCCAGAATTCTGCCTCGTATGTTCTTTGTTCCTCAACTTGTAGTATAAATCTGCAACAAGGAAAGCTTCTTCTTGCAACACCAGAACGTCATTACCTTTATTGTGTGTTTCATCGCATTCATTTTCACTGCTACATCATTTGTTTCTGTACTGTTTTCATCTCGGCAGAAGTCACGGCCAAGAATAGACTTCCCAGGAAGAACATTTTATTGCGGCGGCGGAAAGTTGCTAGTTAATTTATGTCGCACGGACACAGATAGGTCTTATGGCGACGATGGGACATGAAAGGGCTAGGAGTGGGAAGAAAGCGGCCGTGGCCTTTATTAAGGTACAGCCCTAGCATTTGGCTGGTGTGAAAATGGGAAACCACAAAACCATTTTCAGGGCTGCCGACAGTGGGATTCAACCTACTATCTCCCGGATACTGGCCGCACTTAAGCGACTGCAGCTATCAAGCTCTGTGCGGCGGGAAGTAGCACGTTGTGTTGGAGCATGGCCGGAGGGTGACTAGTTTCCTTGAGCATTTCATTCTTCCTCATTTATCACCGGTTGTCTTCCCATTTTTTGGATGTACTTTCTGCACTTTATTTTGTAGTGTGGACCAAGGCATACCATACAAATCAAATGCTTTCCTATAAGACAACTTGCACTTTTAGTACCACGTACGGCTTTTTCTATTAATTTTGGTTCGTAATTACACCTTAAAGCAGCTCCTTTCTGCCCCTGATAATTTCTAGGCATTTTCCGAAATCACCCAGTCTGCTTTCAATTTTCAGTAAAATAAGCTTAAAACACTATTTCACTAAATCACACCAAAATTCCACAGCAATCGTTTGTAAATACTTCAGTCAGTTGATCTCACTGAACCATAGAACTAATAACGAGGAATATATCCCATAAATACAATACCCTACAAACGAATAATAGACGCCAACACATGTTTTCCTGAGAAGACAAAAGGGAGTGTCCGAATTCACCCCATACATCGGGGTGATTTCGGACGCACATGCTTTATAAACTGCCGTCCAAAGTTTCAAGCGTATCAGGTGATTTCGGACATGAATAATCCTTTATTTTAATTCTTCGTTCTTTTTGCTTTAGTGCCGTGATATTTAAAGTGTTCTGAAGGTGTCCAACATATCACTAGCTGGTTAAAATAATTGTAATGATAAATTTAATGTGTTACTGATCGATCTTTATTTTCTGATAAGGTAAATGTAAATTTTTCTGGTCTAAATTGAACTATGAATAGGGACCTGAAAAAAATCGCATTTGCGATAAATGCAAATTTTCGAATCTTGTACGGAATTCAAGCCTACGGTAATTCTAATGTGGAATAAAATCATTTTTACGCATAAATAGAAGTGCAACAAAATGCAAATTATAACCCAAAATGCAAAATTAGTATGAATGTGCAATTATTGTGCAAATTCTGCAAAAATGTGCTATTTTACTGGCAAAAACAACATATTTTGTCAAAATCATCAGAAATACTCAAAATATGCATAAATCTCTCGACCGCTCCGATCGATGAAAAGTAGCCAACTGTTAAAAATAGGAGAGGATTTCCACCAATCAATACTTATTTATTGTATATATTAAACTACAGGACCGGTTTCGACCTCATATTCAAGGTCATCTTCAGCTGAACCATACATACATATTGATATAATGAAGCTTTGATTAAGATTGTGGTGTTAAAGGAATGCCATATAATGATGATGTACATTTAGTCACATACAAATGGGGCACGTCTTAGCGTGAACTGGCGTATATGTCATTCTGTACAATATTGCAACTGTATGTCTAAAATGTTGAAGGTCTTAAAACTAGTTTATAAAACACGTCTTTACCTAAACTAACTTATATATATGTACAAGATAAAAACAATATATAAAAACACTTCATGCATATGAACATTCGTTCTTGCTTGGTGGTCAATACATCGACGCATGTCAAATACAACTCGGCTACACCAACAACAATAAACATAACATCTTTGCACAGCTACAAATGGGAAAGGAGCCACTACTTTGAAACCAATGTCATCCAAATTTACGGACACCAAAAGACAACATGAATTTGTTCTAATAAAAGGGCAACACACACAGCAGAGCTGAACATATTTTACTTGAATTTCATCCATACATTTGGCACCTTTTTTTAAAGTGTTTTATCTCACACACGCACAGGAAGACAAAACTTTTATCCATGCAATTTTACAAACTCCAAGAATGGCAGCTGAGGTGTACAACTGTGAATAAGACTTAAATACGGAAGTTAGTCGATGTATTGACCACCAAGCAAGAACGAATGTTCATATGCATGAAGTGTTTTTATATATTGTTTTTATCTTGTACATATATATATAAGTTAGTTTAGGTAAAGACGTGTTTTATAAACTAGTTTTAAGACCTTCAACATTTTAGACATACAGTTGCAATATTGTACAGAATGACATATACGCCAGTTCACGCTAAGACGTGCCCCATTTGTATGTGACTAAATGTACATCATCATTATATGGCATTCCTTTAACACCACAATCTTCATCAAAGCTTCATTATATCAATATGTATGTATGGTTCAGCTGAAGATGACCTTGAATATGAGGTCGAAACCGGTCCTGTAGTTTAATATATACAATAAATAAGTATTGATTGGTGGAAATCCTCTCCTATTTTTAATTGTGCAATTGTCAATACGGAAATGAAGATTATAGATTACGAAGTAGCCAACTGATCGCTGCTTGCTGACTTTAATCGATATTTACAATGGGAATAGCAAGGGGAATAAGATCTGTATCAATTATTATCAAAATGTAAATCAAGTGTCACAGAAATAACGAGATAGACGCAGGGTTGTTTTCCTGTTGTTCAAAATTGAAAGTAGTGAAGAGTAGAAAGTCGAGCGATCGTTTAGGTTATGGGGTGCGTGACAAAATGGTTCATATACCACAGATTCAGCGACAGTGTTTTGCAAGTATTGTAATTGCCGAGTTGGGTGGGGGAAAAAAGACAGCATTGTGAAACATGTTAAATCTGAAAAACACATGGGTAAGTGACGCGATAACGAAAGTTCAACCCCTGCTGCTATTACGTCTCAAAGAAAGCAATCTTCTGTGCTTACACAGTTAGATAGTTATAAACAACGAAAAATTTCCAGAGGTAACTTCTTGAAACACACAGTTGAAGTATTTGCCAAAGCAAATATACCTCCGGAAAAGCTGGAAAGCAAATAGCTAAGAACCTGGATTACTGAGGTTTTAAATGAAGAGCTGCCATGTGTGAGAACTCTACGTGAAGTATATTTACTGGGTAAGTTTCAATTTCATTGATTGGGTACGGTTTAGGTATTACGACATTGAAACCACGCACAAAACTGAAGGATACCGAGTGCAATTTCCCTATCGAACTATCTTACCCGAACCCAAGTGATCCAGTAATTTTAAATTATTTTGTTACAATTTGAGGTCTTTCTTCCTTTCTAGAAGTTGCATCTGACCACCAGAAAAGAACAGCAGAGGCTCTAGTGGGGAAGAACATCAACATACTCTGTGATGAAACTACAGATAGAACGGACCGTTGTGTTTTATCATATTCCAAGTCCCAGCCGGATCGAAAAGAGAGCTGGACGTTGTTTCTGTGAATTATCTTAATGCAGGAAAAGCTACAAACTGCTCTCATGCCGTTTTAGAAGCTCTGCGCAGTTATAGTGTACCATATGATGCAGTTAAAGTGTTTGTTAGTGACAGTGCCCTGTACATGACTCGGTGTTATGAAACATTAAGTGTGGTCATAGGGGATCATTTAATGCAAGATCAGCTTGGTTAGCAATAGTTGGGTCGCAGTGATGACAGATTTAAATCATGTGGTTGCGATGGTAAAGTCTGCATTTTTGAACACAAGAAAGCGAAAATATAATTATTCATAATTCTTAACATCAAACTATGGTGCTTCAAAGGAAGCAAAGCTTTTTCCTGCACCTGTCATAACCCAATGGAATAGCTGGTTTCAGGCTGTCTTCTATTTGAGTGCTTACTTTACTGATGTTACATTTTTTCAAGATATCTGACATAAAAGACATCTACAACTGTGGTATTAAGTACTTGACTGATCTGAGTGACCGAGAAGTGAATAGGCTTCACTTCCACATGGTTTTTGTCACACATCATGCAGCTGGATTGGTTGACATCCTTACTGAACTTGAAGGGTCTCTGTATCCTACCTCTCATCTCCTTTACCTTGACGCAAGTTTTACCTTCATTTGTGAGGGGAATTTTTCTGCGGCAACTAATGATGCTTTGATTAAGCTCACTCCTCTACAGCAGGCTGAATGTAGAGACACATTTGTCAAAGCTGCTCACAGTACAAGCTAGCCACATTGAAAGCTAAAGACCCCAACCATAAGCATTTTGTGTCAATTTCTCAAGCTTTGTATCCAAAACATATAATTTTGAATAACACTGATAAATTAGATGAGTTTGAGAAATTGTTTGGAGTAACAGATCTCTCACAAAATGATATGTGGTCTGGTTACTGTTCTCTGAAACATGCAATTCAAACCCAGATGAAAGGAAGTGAAAAATATGATGTCACGTTTGCATAAACTGCAGTTCAGACAGAGTTCAGGATATTTGCTAAATACTGTCTTGAGTTGTTGTAGATCCCAACGAACAATGTAGATATCGAACGCGTGTTGTCTCATTACAACACAGTGCTTACATGGAAAATTCTGAATTCCCATGGAGGGAATTAGGTATTTTTCACCAATAGAGCATATCAAAAATATTAAAAACATATCAGATGTAAGGCTTTTTCCTCTATGGTATGGTCTGACACATCCCACTCTGATGAGTCTAGTGTCAGACCTAAGACAAAATGCTGGTAATAGAGCAAAACGCATGAAAAGCCTTACATCTGATATGTTTTTAACAGTGCTTACAGACAGACAGTGCAATTTGAAAAAAGCAATGCCGAAGTACTGACAATGCTTTCGTTTGAACAACGAATTTGTATTGTATGTGAACCAAGGACAATAATTGCACTTCATAAACTTAAAATCGTTAAAATTAATAATACCATGCGATTATTTTAACTTTGTAAATAGATGCTAATTTTGAAACATATAGGGCCTAGATGCTAATTTGTCAGGTCCCTAGAAGACCTGAAGATCACCTCTACAATCTCCCGGAGAATATCAGATCAACCATGTAGCCATCACACATCCTTTACAGAAAGAAATTCATGATGTGCAATTTCGAAGAGGAGCTAATATTGATTCTGACCACTATTTACTACGTATCAAAGTGAAATTTACCCCGAAAATAATCCACTACATGAAATCTCTTCTTCAGAAGTTCTACACGTAAAAGATAAAGGAAACTAACATAAAAGAAGAATGGGAAAAGGAAAAGGCAGACACCTGGCAACAGTTCCATGACAAGATCTTTTTTTCTTTTTTTGCTATTTGTTTTACGTCGCACCGACACAGAATAGGTCTTATGGCGACGATGGGATAGTAAATGCCTGCGAATGGGAAGGAAGTGGCCTTAATTAAGGTACAGCCCCAGCATTTTCCTGGTGTGAAAATGGGGAAAAAAACAGAAAACCATTTTCAGGGCTGACGACAGTGGGGTTCGAACCCACTATCTCCCAGATGCAAGCTCACAGCTGCGCACCCCTAACCACACGGCCAACGAGCTAAAGAGACGATTCCATTGAAGAAGAATACAAAACACCATTGGTGGGACTCTGCATGTGAAGAAGCACTGGAAAAGCGTAAGAGAGCTTTTCAGAAATATAACTGTAAGAAGTCACTCGAGACTCAACAACACTATCTTCAGACAAGGAAGGAAATGTCAAAGGTAATCAGACAAACGAAGAGGAGATACATGAAGGACCAACTGGAATCTACAGAAAAAGATTTCCGAGATCACAATATGCGAGACTTCTACAGGACTTTTGCAGGAAGAATCTGAGGATACACTCCACAGAAATTATGCTTCCGAAAACAAGACTGACAACTCGCGCTGCCTAACCAGGATAATTGTAAGGAGTTGGCTCGATATTTCTCTGAATTACTCAATTGCCAGGAGCCAACATCACGATGGCTCAAAGAAACTCCTGTACATGTAAACCCTGAATCTCCACCACCTACCAAAGAAGAAATCCAGAGACACATCTTCAGACTAAACAATAACAGGGCGTCTGGAGAAGATGGCATAGTTGCAGAACTCTTAAAGCACATAGGCCCAAATACACTTGAGAAGCTCACACTAATAATCACGGACATCTGGAAAAAAGAAAAGCTACCTGAAGAATGGAAATGTGCACTTAGCCATCCGGTACACAAGAAAGGTGACAAAACTGATATAAATAACTACAGAGGGATTTCTCTCGTTCAAGTCACCTACAAGATTCTCTCCGCGTATCTTCTTCAAAGAGTACAAGAACAGCTTGAACACAAAATTGAATACCATGCTGGTTTCCTACCTGGGCAGTCCTGTGTTGAACAAATTTTTAACTTGAAGACAATATTGAAATATAGAGCAACTCGAAGCTCTCCAATTATTGTAGTTTCGTCAACTTCAAAAAACTGTACAATTCGGTCAATCGACAGTCTCTCTTTAACATCATAGATAGGCCAGTAGCGATACAGTTCATTTGACCTGAATCCAAAACATCTGCTATATCTTGCTGGAATCCAACCAGTTAAGCTTCACTGGAATAACCTTTCCTTAACATGAACGGTGTAGATATTTTAGAAATGTTATGTGTGTTACTGATCATGGAATTTAAATTCTAAAATCCAGTTTCAACAAATTAATTTGATTTGTGCTGATACAGACAGTATTTCTATTATTTTATTGTATTGAACATCAAGACATTCAGGAGATAGTAGGTTCGAACCCCACTCGGCAGCCCTGAAAATGGTTTTCCATGGTTTCCCATTTTCACACCAGGCAAATGCTGGAGCTGTACCTTAATTAACGCCACAGCCGCTTCCTTCCCACTCCAAACCCTTCCCTGTCCCATCGTCACCATAAGACCTATCTGTGTCAGTGCGACGTAAAGCCAATAGCAAAAAAAAAAAAAAAAAAAAGCACCAAAGAGCTTGCAGACAAATGACTAAATAAAACACATGCTGGCAACATGGAGCACTAGATACTGAATGTCAGTTGATAGGAAATTGCTGACGGCGTAAATTGGCTGCTGCCACCAAATAAGTCACATTTATTCTTTTATTCTCTAAAAATAAGCACTATAGTATAGACAAAGAAGCCTAGAAAATCAGAGCCAAGACAGCAACGTATGCCACTAAATCCTCTCAAGGATAAATAGAAAGAGAAAAATTAAAACTACAGTACCTTAATGTCCTCAGAATAGAAAGAGAAAAATTAAACCTACAGTACCTTAATACCCTCAGTTGGTAGAAGTTCCAACAAACTATGTTAGAATATTCTTTCTTTCTTTTTTTTTTTTCTTTTTACAATTTGCTTTACGTCACACCGACACAGATAGGCCTTTTGGCGACGTTGGGATAGAAAAGGCCCAGGAGTGGGAAGGAAGCGGCCATGGCCTTAAGGTACAGCCCCAGCGTTTGCCCGGTGTAATAATGGGAAACCATGGAAAACCATCTTCAGGGCTGCTGACAGTGGGGTTCAAACCCACTATCTCCTGGATGCAAGCTCACAGTTGCACGCCGCTAACCGCACGGCCAATTCGTCCGATGACAAACTATGTTAGCCCATAGCAACAAACGGGTATCACACTCCAGTAAATACTGGTGAGTGCAAGTCGTGCACAGTGGGGAAAGCATCACTAAGTTTTACCAACTTCTATGTCCAAAATACTGATACCTCAAACTATCACATTAGTTGAATCATGCAGCTACAGATCATGGTTCACAAAATTGGAAAGCACATCCCAAAACTACTATCATAGTAATACGTTTTCTTTAAACCACTATTATCCTTAAAAGCGAAACCAAGTGCAGATATTCAAAATCCATACAATAACGTTGTTCATCCGTACAACCGTAAAACACACTCAAAATCAGTATATTTTACGGAAAAACCGGAATACTTGGCAGGTATGTCCTTGCTACTACGGACACGATAGATACAGCAATACCATCCTTTTTAAATTCTGAGCAAAATACAGGCATAACTCTTATTTTATATATGTATATAGACAAACTATATTCAATAAATATGTATGGGATCAGAAAAATAATAAAGTGTTTCATGCTCGTAAACTAGTAATAAAATAAGTTATAGTTAAGAATGTTTCATCCTAACTATTGCCAGCATACCAGCAATATGAATATGAATGCTATTGACGTCCGAAACGGGGGAGGAGCTTACGGTCAGCTGTTTCCAATATGGCGGCGAGATAGTGACGGGAAGTAAACGAGACAGTGATCGGGTATGCGTCTGTAGGATTTATTAAGTGTTCAAAATGTCTTTGGTGTCGTATGCGCAACTGTTGAGAGTTGTCGGAGATTTCACGCTTCCATTAGTGGAAGGGGAAGAAATATTCAAGCGTAATTACTTGATATGTGTAGGTAAAAGTTTGAAACAGAAAATGAAACTGGTGTTGTAGCGTTGTGTTTACAATCATCCCACATCGATTCAAAACCCCACAAAGTTAATGTTGTCTTGAACAAAGGGAGTGAAAATATGTAGTGCAAGTAAAGCGGGTTTGTCAGAGAAAAGTTACCGTTGACACACTACTTCATCTTAACAGTTAAGCTACTGTAATTTTCCACTATTAGAGGTTATGGAGTAATTTCTTGTTGATTCTCATGCCAAAGCTTTAGCTAGGTGACGGGGGAGTTACCTGTATTGTAAACTGTAATCTTGGGGAAGAAATAAAATAATAATTCTACTAAGTAAATGTTGTAAAGCAAATAAATCCTAGGCTTTATACAGGCTTGTGTCGGAACAGCCCACATCCTAATCTTAATATTCTTCCATTTTTACCATCAACACAAAAGTTAGAACTTAGAACCGACAATAATAAGTATAAAAATTATAACTACCTACAGAATATGCAGAGCAAAGTTTGAAAATTATAATTTAAGAGTACTATAACCTTTACAGTACAGAATACTTGGTTTGTCCAATTCTACCAAGTAGGTTATGGATTCTAATTTATGATGACCGGGCAAGTTGGCCGTGCGGTTAGGAGCGTGCAGCTGTGAGCTCGCATCCGGGAGATAGTGGGTTCGAACCCCACTGTCGGCAGCCCTGAAGATGTTTTTCCGTGGTTTCCCAAATGCTGGGGCTGTACATTAATTAAGGTCACGGCCGCTTTCTTCCCATTCCTAGACCTTTAATGTTCCATCGTCGCCATAAGATCTATCTGTGTCGGTGTGACGTAAAACAAATAGCAAAAAAAGCTAATTTATGATTGCAAAATACTACATATTTTCTTTCATTGATAGAAGTATTTTATACGCAATTTAAATGCAGTGCTTAATTACTACCAGTTAAAGATATTACTCACATGTAGATAGTTAATTTACTGTCGGCTGTTACACATATGAAGAAGTTTACAAAGAGCGGATTACATTCTATGTGCGGCACAGAAGTATTAGGCTACAAGTTTATCAGTATTTTTGATGTAGCTAAATCTTTGTGAATATAAATTAGAGACAATAACTATCAATGAGTACAATAAACAGTACCGGTACCTACGCTGTGGAAAGAAGTCGTCCTCACGAGAATGCAGACTGCACACTGTCATGTATCGCGTAACGCGTTTTCCAATTGACAGCGCGGAAGCATCTTTCTCCCTGAACTTTTTCTACAGGGAAGTAGTGAAGAGATTTCGCATCCGTTTTATACGATTTGCAACCGTATATAGAGCAGTACCTCCTGATATTCGACAATTTTCTTTCTGTTTCCATCACGACGTCAATGCTTCGCCATGTAAATAAACCTCACCAGTCACTATGTTGCAGCTTCAACATTCTACTGCGTGGCTGCGCCATCCAACTTTTCCGACGTCAATAGGGAGAGACTTATGTCTAGCGCCTAACAATGTGAAGCCACTCGGCTGCGCTCGGGTGAAATCAGTCGGCTATACTTGGCCTTGGTCGGATGAGATCTGTCGGCTATGTTCTACTGGCGCGCCTTAAAATATGAATGAAATATCAGTGTCCAAATACACTGACTGACAGAGCAAATGCAACACCAAGAAGGAGTGGTCAGAACTTTATGCCAATTGCAGGGTAGACTGACGTCACTGAGGTATGCTCATGATGTGAAATGCGCCGCTGTGCTGCGCACGTAGCGAACGATAAATGGGACATGGCGTTGTCGAATGGTCCACTTCGTACCGTGATTTCTCTGCCGACAGTCATTGTAGAACGTGTAGTCGTGTGCCACAGGACACGTGTATAGCTAAGAATGCCAGGACGCCGTCAACGGAGGCATTTCCAGCAGACAGACGACTTTACGAGGGGTATGGTGATCGGGCTGAGAAGGGCAGGTTGGTCGCTTCGTCAAATCGCAGCCGATACCCATAGGGATGTGTCCACGGTGCAGCGCCTGTGGCGAAGATGGTTGGCGCAGGGACATGTGGCACGTGCGAGGGGTCCAGGCGCAGCCCGAGTGACATCAGCACGCGAGGATCGGCGCATCCGCTGCCAAGCGGTGGCAGCCCCGCACGCCACGTCAACCGCCATTCTTCAGCATGTGCAAGACACCCTGGCTGTTCCAATATCGACCAGAACAATTTCCCGTCGATTGGTTGAAGGAGGCCTGCACTCCCGGCGTCCGCTCAGAAGACTACCATTGACTCCACAGCATAGACGTGCACGCCTGGCATGGTGCCGGGCTAGAGCGACTTGGATGAGGGAATGGCGGAACGTCGTGTTCTCCGATGAGTCACGCGTCTGTTCTGTCAGTGATAGTCACCGCAGACGAGTGTGGCGTCGGCGTGGAGAAAGGTCAAATCCGGCAGTAACTGTGGAGCGCCCTACCGCTAGACAACGCGGCATCATGGTTTGGGGCGCTATTGCGTATGATTCCACGTCACCTCTAGTGCGTATTCAAGGCACGTTAAATGCCCACCGCTACATGCAGCATGTGCTGCGGCTGGTGGCACTCCCGTACCTTCAGGGGCTGCCCAATGCTGTTTCAGCAGGATAATGCCCGCCCACACACTGCTCGCATCTCCCAACAGGCTCTACGAGGTGTACAGATGCTTCCGTGGCCAGCGTACTCTCCGGATCTCTCACCAATCGAACACGTGTGGGATCTCATTGGACGCCGTTTGCAAACTCTGCCCCAGCCTCGTACGGACGACCAACTGTGGCAAATGGTTGACAGAGAATGGAGAACCATCCCTCAGGACACCATCCGCACTCTTATTGACTCTGTACCTCGACGTGTTTCTGCGTGCATCGCCGCTCACGGTGGTCCTACATCCTACTGAGTCGATGCCATGCGCATTGTGTAACCTGCATATCGGTTTGAAATAAACATCAATTATTCGTCCGTGCCGTCTCTGTTTTTTTCCCCAACTTTCATCCCTTTCGAACCACTCCTTCTTGGTGTTGCATTTGCTCTATCAGTCAGTGTATTAGGCAGTACCGTCATTACAATTACTAACTAGTATATCTGTTATGGCTTTTGTAATATTGAACTTTCCGATAGCAATGGGACACCAGTATTCAAATACCAGATACTAGAATATGATAGAATCTTGAGACATGTTTCAGCTTGAGAGATATCGACAGAGATGCACTGGGCATTGAAGTCAAGCTGGCTAACAAACTACTGTGTGTTCTATTCAAGGGCTTGCCAACATTTTATAGAATAGTCTACTGGTTTCATTATATTTCACTTATTTGCCTAACTGGAAAGCAGGTGGCAAAATTCACATTAGATGCCATTGAAGCAGTCGAAGAATATGGTTTTCAAGTTCTTGCAAGTCTTCTTACGGCGCACCGACACAGGTAGGTCTTATGGTGACGATGGGATAGGAAAGGGCTAAAAGTGGGAAAGAAGCAGACGTGGCCTTAATTAAGGTACAGCATGAGCATTTGCATTGTGTGAAAATGGGCAACCATGGAAAACCATCTCCAGGGCTGCCGACAGTGGGGTTCGAACCCACTATCTCCCAAATACAAGCTCACTGCTACACCCCCCTAACCACACAGCCAACTCGGTGGTTTTCAATTTTTTTCAAAGAGTAACCGATAATTACCACGTTAATACTTCAATGTTTGAAGCATTATGTGGGGGACGTGGTACTTTTGAAGCATGAAATAATACATCCATCTGATAATGAAAGAGCACTATTTCATTGTAATGACCCTAGTCATCTTTTGTATCGCTTCTGACAATTGTCTCGGATTATCTTATTGCAGCTGTGTATTCCCTTACTCAAAATGAATTAATACACTACTCCAATCTCACGAAAGACAAATTCACAAGAGAAATAAAATACATACATTAACATTATAGACCGTTATGCCTTTCAGCTTTCAGTCCATAACATACTGCCTACAGATTTCAATGCAAGAATACGATTTTGCAACTGGCTAATAAATAGTGTCCACGACGGTACTGTGGATCCAAACTTTCTTTTTGTGAGCGACGGAGCCTGGTTTCATTTGAGTGGATATGTCAATTCACAGAACAATAGAATCTGGGATACAGACAACCCGCACATTTTACAGCCGAGACCTCTGCACGATGTGGAGGTGGGTGTGTGGTGCGCTATCAGTGCCCGACGAATTATCGGTCCGATATTTTTTCAGGACACGATTACTTCTGACCGTTATATTCACAACATTCTGGAACCATTTTTTGCTGAACTGACTGAAGAAGAGAAAAGGTACGGCTATTTCCAGCAGGATAGTGCAACGGCCCATACGGCACGTAGCTCTATGTGACGGTTAAGGGAAATGTTTGATGATCAGGTCATCAGGAAAGGCTTATGGCCCCCTCGTTCGCCTGATTTAAGCACATGTGATTTTTATCTATGGGGAAATCTTAAAGGAAAAGTTTACAGGAATAATCCTCGAACTGCAGAAGAATTAAAAACTGAAATTAGGAACATAGTGTGTTCCATCGATGTCCATGAACTATAAAGTGTGTTTCGAAATCTCATTACAAGATGTGAAGCTTGGATTGCAGCTGAAGATCACTTTCAGCATTGTCTGTAAATACTGGTGAGTTCAGTTTAATTTCCTAGTTGATTTATTTATTTGTTTATATATTTATTTATTACTGGCATATTCAGTTTAAATTCCTAGTTGACTTATTTCTTTGTTAATCATTTACTTATTTGTCCAGAGCATCTATGTAGCCAGTGAGTTCAGTTTCATTTAGTTTCTATAGCCGTTATCATGCCGCTTCTTTGAGCCGACTATGCCTGCTTGTCATGGCGGGCACTGCGCTCGCTGTCTCCGCTTCCCAGCGCACCTAATCCTCGGCACTCCTCTCTGAACTTTCAAATTAATCACCCTATATAATATGCACATTGGAGGCATTATTGCATCAGCATTAAAAAAAATGATACTGGCCTCTAATAGCATTCCTTCTGAGCATCTCCATGAACAACATGACAACTTTACTGTTTGAACCCCAGGCCAAATACGAAAGTATCCACACGCATGTTACCAGAAGTGTGGTATCGATGGAGTGTCTCACTACCTTGAAACAAGGGAAAAGCAAGTGCTGTGCACGCAATGTGGTAAAGAGGCCTTCAATATCAAAAGTAATGTTGGCTGTCATATTTTTTCTCTGAGGCTTTCCACTCACGACAAAATACACTGGAATACAAAAAAACCAGAGTGTAGCCTCGAGAGGCAGACTAAACCGTTCTCAAGTTCTGTTCATAGTTATGCACTTTTGCTATTTGCAGAGTGACCATTCTTGCTGAAAACTTGGTATTATGTTATAACAAGTAATACAGATCTCTGCGAATCAGAGCGAGAACCTAGCCATAGATGCCAGATGTACCAAGTTTGAAAGGGCTTATCACTCGTGTCGTAGTATCTATTCATCTAAGTGCCTCTCCAAGAACCTCAAACTCAGACACTACAACTCGGTCGTCAAACCATCTGTTCTGTATGCTTCAAAGTGCCTTGTAATGGCTAGGAAGAGCCCACTCAGAAAGCTGGAGTTAAAAGAGAGGAAGATCTTGAGGAGGATATTAGGACCAATTAGAGAGGAAGGAGGCATTTACAGAATCCGCCATAATGATGAACTGTATGAACACCAGGAGGACGTTGTCACGTCTATAAGGAAAAGGCGCCTGACCTTTTATGGACACTTGGCCTGTCTGGATTCCAAAAGACTCACCAACAGGATATTCACAGTAACAGGAAGAGGCAAGGCTTCTAAGAACAAATGGATCACGTCAGTTAAGTCGGATATGGAACAACCAGATATCCCACTGGGACAAACTCATGACCGACCAGCCATCCGACACGGAGTTTTCCCAACGTCCCTTTCAAGTAAGAAGACTACAGGAGCTAAGTGGACAGAGGAAAGAAAGCTGACTCATAGCCAGCAAATGAAGGAGTATTGGAAGAAGAAAGCAACAACTTTACCAAAGAGTAAATACAAGCCCCGTGGTCCTCAGTAGGCCTAAATGACAAAGAAGAAGGATACAGATATACAAACAAACGTCCTATTGTGTTGATACAGTGTATTCTATATCGAGTCCAAACTGTTACTCAGTTATGTTTTAAACCACATATTTTCAAATTTTATAGTGCTAATTCTAATTCTGAAGAAATGTACCTACACTGAACATCTCTTTAACCTACCCATCCATGCTCACTGTTGACATGAAAAAAATATGCTAATGAAACCCGTTTGTTTACGTTACAAACAATTGCCTGAACGAAATATATTGCATTTTACAAAGAAAAAGTTTGGGGTATAGTGCGCATTCGTATCCCTGAAATATCACTATAACATTTGTCACAAATGGAACATAATAATTGCTTTTACACATATCAAGTGAAAAATCTGCGGCAAATTAAGAAATATTTTATTTTTGGAGAATATTATGTATACGTACTTTACCACTTTACAAGTACATTTGGTGTTACGCTCACAGTGACACGTATGTCTTTTGTCTTACACTTTCAACAATTTCGTGTGTGATGTCTGTGTTCACTGAAGTTCTTTGCTTTAGTTTCATCGCTTCAGTTGTCAATGACATCATTTCCTGAATTGTATCGCAATATGCAATATTTAATAGGCGACAAAATGGTATGGCCAATGTACATAAGAAGAATTCTGTGGACTAGTGATTTATTGGTCCAGGGATCAAGCTACTTTCGTTGGAACAAAAATAAAAAAATTTATTGGTCCAGGGATCATGCTATTTTTTTTGTTGACCTCCATTTTGCTGTTTGAACTGGTCGCTCTAGTTATATGGACAAAGACATAGCACTCCCATTCCACGGTGCTAGCAAATACTTTAATATGATAATACCGGACAGCTTGCTGTTTTTAGTGAGAAAGTCAATAGTGCTGCTACCTGCATGGCTTGGTGTGACCAACTCTTCAATAACATATTGTCATCTGTATGATTCTTGGCGCACTGCCGTGTTGTTTATAATGTACTAGTGTTTGTCACTAAATAATCTTACATTGCAGTTATATTCCAAGAAAAGTGTTATGCGCTGAACAAATTACCCACAAGCTAATGGGCATGGGAACTGATAAGGACAGCAAGTATTAAAGTTTTGACCTCGCATCTGTGTTGAGGTTACATTCCATGACCCTTATTTTAAGAAAATCAATCAAATACTCTACTGAAATGTTAGTGGGACGTAAAAACAATAATATTAACATATATAGAACTCTAGTATACTCAAACTTGAGGGTCCACACTGTTAACAGTACCATAAATTTCACAAACGAAAACTTGTGGGCCTGTAGCATAATGGTTATCGCGGTAGTCTTGAAATTGAAAATTGAAGGCCATGAGTTTCGAATCCAGTCATTATTTTACTGTAAGAAAATAATAATAATAATAATAATAATAATAATAATAATAATAATAATAATAATAATTTTCTTTACGTCCCACAAAGTACTTTTACGGTTTTCGGAGACGCCGAGGTGCCGGAATATAGTCCCCCAGGGATTATTTTACATGCCAGTAAATCTACCTACACAAGGCTGACATATTTGAGCACCTTCAAATACCACCGGACTGAGCCAGGATCGAACCTGCCAAATTTGGATCAGAAGGCCATCGCATCAACCGTCTGAGCCACTCAGCCCGGCGTAAGAAAATTATTATTCTTCTTGATCTGTTTACCCTCCAGGGTCGTTTTTTCCCTCGGACTCAGCCATGGATCCCACCTCTACCGCCTTAAGGGCAGTGTCCTGGAGCTTCAGAATCTGGGTCGGGGGATATAACTGGAGAGGATGACCAGTGCCTCGCCCAGGCGGCCTCACCTGCTATGCTGAACAGGGGCCTTGCGGGGGCATAGGGAGATTGGAAGGGATAGACAAGGAAGAGGGAAGGAAGCGGCCGTGGCCTTGAGTTAGGTATCATCCCGGCATTTGCCTGGAGAAGGATGGCCACTTGCAGGATGGCTGAGGTGGGAATCGAACCCACCTCTATTCAGTTGATCTCCCAAGGCTGAGAGGACCCCGTTCCAGCCCTCGTACCACTTTTCATTTTCGTGGCAGAGCCTGGAATCGAACCCGGGCCTACGGGGGTATTAGCTAATGACATGAACCACTACACCACAGAAGTGGGCAAGACAATTATTTCAGTGTATTACAGGCATAGGCTTGAGCACCAGTCCAACTAATTTAATATGAGTGTATGATAATGCTTCATGCATAAATTTGTGAAAGAGACTTTAGGAAATTCTGAACACTTCTTCCTTGTCAAGAACATCCTAGTTCACTCACCGTAACCCCAATGTATTATACATAGGCCTATTATGTATTTCTGTCTTCAGAGATAAAACAGAAAATTCAAAGTACAGCAAAAACGAGAGAGCAGCGTGAGTTGAGTTCTCCTGTAGCATTCGGGAAGATCGGCCGTATCGAAGGAGAAGAAGAAGACAAATAAGAAGTCAAAATAATGGATCAGAACTCCTGTTCCTTAATTACAGCTTCTCTTTCCCAAAATTGTAATAAATCATGGATGTTGTTAAGTTATCTGTCCGCTCTGGCTGAATGGTTAGCGCTTCGTGCCCCCCGTTTTTATGATACCTTCATTCTTTGGAGTGTTGGATCTCTTCCATTTCCCTTCTGATTAGTGTTAATAGAGGATGGCTGGCCAGTTGTACTTCCTCTTAAAAAATAATCACCACCACGGAAAGGTCAGCGTACTGGCCTTCGGTTCAGAGGACCCTGGTACGATTCCCGACTAAGTCGGAGATTTTATTCACGTCTGTTAATTCCTGTAGATCGGGGGCTACGGGTTTGTGTTCGTATTCATACGCATCTTCAAATATATACAACACATCACACGAGAAACAACCACAGAAACAAGAGGTAGTGAATATATATCCCTCCACATACGATTGGTGGTAGGAAAGGCATCCGGCCGCAAAACTAGGCCAAGTCCATACAACGTCCTTCGCCAGGCTAGAAAAAACTGGAGAGTAGGTAGTTTTTAAATATTTCCCCCAAAGGATGGTTGGATCCTCAAACAAATGCTGCTTTTAATTTTCAAGACATAGCAAAAGGCACGGCTAACATAATGCTCGTTTGGAGGTTTATGAAAGAGGCATTTCATATTTTAAAATGTCATTCTTAATTATTATGATTATTCAATTTATTATTTTAACAAAAATATTTCCAATGAGTGTAGTGCATTCCTCTCAAGTAGCATAGACGAGTATGCAGTTCACACCAACACGCTAGATGTCACCACCATCGCTGTTCGCACTCGACTCAATGCTGTTGAGATAGAGCTGTCCGGTATTGGTGGTTTAAAGTATTTGGTGCTAGCCCTGGACCTGAAGAAAGTAACAAAAGACGGCCCAGCAGCGAATGGACAAAGATAATGAGAATCCACAGACATAGCACTCCCATTCCATGGTGCTAGCCCTGGACCTGAAGAAAGTAACAAAAGACGGCACCAGCAGCGGAGAACGACATAAACCAGTCCTGCCTACAAGCCTTAAGTATGTTTTCATATTTCTCAAATAACGACGGTATTTCTTAATTTGTTGCAAGTGATAAAAATCATTGTTGTCCGTATTGAAGATACTGAATGTAGGATGCTAAATGGTTTATTTTGTCACCTATTCTATACATATAAATTTTACATTTAGGAATTAATTATTAATTCCGCTTGAGACATGTTTCGCCCTTCATTGAGGGCATCATCAGTCAAATTACCTCCTCAAGGCAAAAATCAGGTACCTGATTAGTATTTAACATGCACAAATTAATACACATTACAATGGGAAAATTAAGTACGAGAAACTCTTGTACAATGGTGATGGTTAAACAATATAAGTTTAAAGAATAAGAAGTCGGCATCAATGCTTAAAATTACTGGGTAATTATAGCAGAGTTCAGCAGTGGTGCTCTGAAGAATAATTGATGCACTCATAGGAAATTATAAAGTTTATAAAATTATTTACAGTATAACAGTCCAGGGGGAAAGGGTATAGTGCTCGGCGTCAATGTTTGTAACAATGTTACCAACCATTGACAGTAATTTTTGTTACAAACATTGACGCCGAGCACTATACCCTTTCCCCCTGACTGTTATACTGTAAATAATTTTATAAACTTTATAATTTCCTATGAGTGCGTCAATTATTCTTCAGAACACCACTGCTGAACTCTGCTATAATTACCCAGTAATTTTAAGCACTGGTGCCGACTTCTTATTCTTTACACTTATATTGTTTAACCATCACCATTGTACAAGAGTTTCTCGTACTTAATTTTCCCATTGTAATGTGTATTAATTTGTGCATGTTAAATACTAATCAGGTACCTGATTTTTGCCTTGAGGAGGTAATTTGACTGATGATGCCCTCAATAAAGGGCGAAACATGTCTCAAGCGGAATTAATAATTAATTCCTAAATGTAAAATTTATATGTATTGAATAGGTGACAAAACAAACCATTTAGCATCCTACATTTCTTAATTTGCTGCAGATTTTTCACTTGATATGTGTAAAAGCAATTATTATGTTCCATTTGTGACAAATTTTATAGTGATATTTCAGGGACAGATATGGGTTATTACACATCCACCTAAATGAGGTCCTATAATTTGCCATTCCATATAAATTCACTCACTGAACTGGCATCACATCAGAAATGCACGTATTCTTTTGGTCTCAACCATTACAGCTAGACCAGTATTGCTTATAAAACTACTAATTCCATGAACTGCGTGCGTCACTACATATATTTCACAATAATTATCAAATTGTATTGATGTTCAATTACATCCATTCCCTTCTATACTTGGAACAGGCTCAATGGAACATTTCAAAATTCGACAAAACACTGTCCATGCAAGTAATTCTGATAATTTGATTCTCTTCTACGTACGATACAACATAATTATAGGTTAAAAAAACTGAGCGAAAAATCATTACCGACGCATCACCATCATTAATAAAACGCATTAATCAAGCTTAGTAGATTAGCTAAAAGCATTAAATTACTATATAATTTAACACATAACACAACACAGAAGTGACAGAGTACAGTATTTCTTCCATTTTATGCGTTCACGTAAAACACCGCCTCTTGATACCTGTCATGTTTACATTTTATGTTTGACATCTTAAATCATTTCCCCATCAAATAATGGTACGCTCACTACTGAAAATACTGTGTGCTTAAAACAAAAAACTGTGCATTTAAATGACAGATCACAGCAACACCAATTACATAAAAGTTACCATTGCTAAATATACAACTCAATTATGTGGGAAATTCAAAACAGAAACACAAGTAGCGACATCGTTTCAGCACACACGAGAGACAAATAACTCACTCGTCTCCTTCCGGACATACTCCCGTAGTTTCATCGAACTTAGTACAATAATTATCAGCACTATAATTGAACGTTCCGTCCCTCCTTCGCACTGGTCTACGACGACGTTGATTCATAAAATGCCAGTGAAAGCAAGTGAAAGGTCTATGTTGTGTACATTTGTGTTGAAGAAACAATGGACATTGCTCCACACGGAATTCCTTTAAATACCTATAAAAGAGATAATGAATTACTGAATCATTGAACACTGATATTCCCTAGGGTCACTTACATTAATTCACGACACATAACGGAATATTTATGTGACTTACGAGTAATGATTTGGCTTTTCTGTCTGAGCTGTCAACAAACTTTTAGACTCCGACTTCATTTTATGAACTAACTGAACCAGTGCGCATCGCCTCGACGCAGGGAACGCTGTGGTTGAGCCTGCAATGTGATTGGTGTAGTGAATCACGTGGGTTCAGAATTGACAGACTCAAGGTCATTAATGTTTTGGTAGATATGTACAGAATAGCAGTACAAGTACCGGAGGGTTCCGTATTTTCTTTCACGAGCTTATAAATAGTAGGCTACCGATCAAAACTTACTTCAGAAATGTGTGTTGAATGCAACTTGCCTCTCTGTGAATTTACACAAAAGACCGGTACCGGTGAAATTTTAAAAAAATGTTTTTTCTGCTTATATCTCAAATCTAATATCTTCACACACAGCTCATCAGCTGTTCTTCCTCTAAAAATATCCTCTCCTTATACTTCAATGGCTTATCTCCGTTATCTATCATATGATTTCTATTTAATAGCTTATCGGATTAAAAATAATCAACACTGTAAAGATAAGTAATGAAAACAGTAAACCGAAAAATATACTGCATTCAAATGAAAAAGCAACTAAGTAACAAATAACTGCTTAATTCCTATTACTCCTGGGTTGAGCAACAAAAAGCGGAACATGAATAATCTTCGAGCCGTAAGTAAATAATAACAAAACAACGCAAGTGTTTATTCACCCTTTGGGTCTATCTATCCAAGTTTTTATTCCCCACCCTGAGGAGATGGGACGGGCCACCTAGAGGGTGTCGCCCTTTCTCTGGCCAGGAGAGTTGACGGTGTTGAGGAGTGGAGGTTTAGAGGAACGGGCCTCTTGGCTAAGTGGGGATAATTATACTGTGCTTTATTGAGATTTGATACAAGGCATGAATAGATATGACAGTGATGCTATGAAGTGAAGGTTTAAACAAGGTGGGAGGGAAATAGGTGAAGTGTAAAGCTGTGATAGAAGGAGGAGAAGTTGAAGGATGTC